>NC_138080.1:78832924-80080424 GCF_964212035.1 Myotis nattereri
TCTTTCTACAATCAGAATGATCGGGCAAATTCACCTAAACAGGCCACCAGCAGCAGGGAGTGGACAGAGAGGAGCACAGGTGTGAAGAGAAGCTGGCATCCCCAGGTGTCACGGCACCTTCTGTTTACTTTCCCCCTTTTACGACCAATGAGAAAAAGGAGACGAGGGGCTGTGCGGTGAAAAAGGAAATGAGCCCACAAAGTGCATTTGTTACCCTGTGTGCCATAACGTAGGTGATTTTTAACAGCAGGTAGAAATAAGCTCCTTCAGTGAATTAATCTCATTGCAGTGATAGAGCATCCTGAAGTCAGCGAGGTTCCTACTAGCAGGCCCTCCCTCCCTCGGTAGCAGTGCCAAGACCCAACTTTCTGTCCTTAAATTAGGGGAACCTCCTTTTTAGAAGAAAGAGCCAGGAAAACCTAATAAAACAGCCACTTCTCAAAATGAATTTTCTTTTCCTCATTAGTTCAAGAAAATGCTGATGAAATGAGTCAAGTAAATCAATTGTGTTTCTGAAAAAAGAGCTGCTGTCTCTAGCAGTCTCAGACCCCTTCCTGTCAAAAGGAAGCTCTTACAGCTCTCAGGTCACATGCCCCGCCAAGCCCCGCCTCTCTGTAGAACAAATGAGGCAAAACCAGGCCAGATTCATGACTCTATGCTCACTCTCAGAAATGTGATCTTAAGGATAATCTGAAAATCCAAATAGGAACCACTTTATATTGTTTCTAGCTGAAGTGTTTGTTATGTATAAATCTCTCCCGGCATGCACATCACACGGTTAGCAATGAATCAAAGCTAGACAAACCAGGTGAGCAGTGAACCACTGTGGCCCAGGGCTCGGGGGAGGCCGACATAGTCCTGCTTAACGTCTTCAGAGGCCTCTCCTCTGGGGAAGCAGGCCCGCAACATCCCTCCCAACCTCTCTCTCAGGCCTCATTCTGCTCATTTGAATTGATTGCGCTCAATTACTTCTTAGCCCCAAGCTTTATACTAACTCTTCTATCTAGAATGTCTTTTCCATTCTTCTCCTTCTCCTGGGTACAGCTGAGAAATCCCTACATCCCCTCAGACCTGGCTGCAGAATTTCTTTTCCACAAATCCTGCTCTAACAGTCCTCCGCTTCCTGAGGGTGAGCCTGGCCTAACTCCCTCTCAGGGCCTCTCGCACCTGGTGTGGCTCCCTGTGTGCAGGCCCCACCTTTATGTATGAGGTTTGTTTACCTGTGCATCACTCTTGCTGAACTTGCAGGTCCTCAAGGACAGGGCTATGTTAACACTTGCTGGAATCTCCCACACCTAGAAAAAGCAAATGTTCCAGTTCAAAGGCAGCCAGATAGGGAAGGTCTTACTCGGGAAGGTGAGACTTTCATTCTATTCAGGCCTTCACCTGATTAGATGAGCCCCCTCACATTAGGGGGGAGGAGGGAGCTATCTGCTTTGCTCAGCCTACTGATTTAAATGTTAGTCTCATTCCAAACACCCTCACAGAAACACACAGAATAATGCTAGTCTCAATATCTGGGCACCCCCTGGCCCAGTCAAGTTGATACATAAAATTAACCATCGTAGTTTATACTAACAAAAAAAAAGGGCGGGGTGGGGGGGGAAATAACCTGTGTCCTTCCTAAGGGGAATGGCTCAGGAAACTGTGGTTCATTCACACACTGGGGTACTGAACTGCAGTGAACAAGCAGGGGCCAGGGCTAAGTGGGTCCACATGGGTGTGTCTAGGAAACAATGGTCCAGCGCAAAAGCAAACCTGCAGGAAGATAAAACTATATTTGTGAATTTTAAAAAGACAAACAAAGACTATGTATAGATGCATTTCTTGGTAAAAATATAAAAACATGAATGAAAGAATAAACATCAGTTTTGGGTTTTCCTTTAAAAAAGAAAAATCTGAAGTAAGCATGACAGGAGCCCAACCTAAAAATTAAAGACTGGATGATAGTACTTTTCTGTGTGTTCCAATTTCACAATAAGATATTTTTGAAAGGGAATGAATAGAAGAAAAGGCTTTGAGTTTGAAGACTCCCACACATCCCCAGATTGCAAGATTTTTCTTAGCACGGTGATGTCTCTGGACAATACACACCTGATGTCAGGTTTGGGTGAAGGTCCTCCCACTATTTGGGAACTTTAATCCATGTCATTTTTTAAGCAGTAAGAGAATTTGGGGACCTCTGGGAGTTTCTTCTCAGTTTGCCCAATGGCCAGGCTGGGAGGAGCCATGTTCAGCAGACCCGCTCTGCAATGTAGCTGGACTAGAGGACCAGCAGTAAACTAGGGAATGAATAGGACCCTCTGGTAGCTTGAAGGCGAGGGAGGAGTCCCACCCAGGAAGTAGCCAGATAGGTCAAGTTTCAGTCTGGTTTTCTATAGACTAATTTTGTGATTTGGGGCAAGTTTGTAACTCAGAGCTACCATATTGCTATCTATAAAGTGGAGATGATGACATCTCTCTGATAACACTGTGAAAATAAAAAGAGGTGCTCCCTGACCCAAATAAGACAAACATCTCTTCTGCTCTCTTCCTTGGTACTGTTCCCATCTTGGAAAGGGAAATTCCATCCCAGTATCCCAGTACTCGGTTATATGGCCATGGGATTTTTGCTTTACAAAAATGATTATTGTCCAAGTACCAGGGAAAGAGGGGTGACACATTCCCAGGCTTTAGCTGAAAATGGGTGATTTTGTGTCGTCCTTATCTTGGATGGAGAGATAGACATTGAACTTGAAGCAGGAGCACTGGGCTGTCACAAGTTCTATCTTGTGATCCTGGGCAAGCGACCTCACATTTCCAGGCCTCAACTCCTCCATAGCTATAAGGAGGCATGCCTAAAGACTCTTGTAACAATAAAATAATATATTTTTAAGAAAAAAGCAATCTAAAATTATGAGAAGCAATGATAACTATAAGGAAAAGGTTTTATTATTATTCAATACAGGCACTCATTGAATGGATTTATGACCTAAAAGTCACCCCGAAATATGATTATGGGAACCATAATTAGCATGGTTCTTATTTAATGTATATTACTTAAAAACAAAGCACAAAGTGAACTCTGTTATTTTTGAAATGTATTCAGAGGCCTAGTTGGATTGGCCTTTTCTCCACTGTGGGTGAGGAAGTGGCCGAGGTAAAGATGTATTAATTTCCTAGGCTCCCATTGCTAATAGCAAGAACATACATTAAGTAGTTTGGGCACTCTGATTTGAATTCTGAAATTTAAGGTTCTTGAGGGGAGAAAACACCTGCAAACAGGCTTTCACAGTTTATTCAGGTCACCATGGTTGAGCTTTAGGTTATTGAAAATGGCCATCTCCTCCCTCTTTCCGAATAATAATTGTTCATATGGACAGCAGGAAAACATCAAGGCAATATTATTTGCTCATTTGGAACATTGCTTATTAAGGCAGAAAAGCCAACTGGTCTGTCTTAGGGCGATTTTCAACCCCACAGTTTGAAATAAAAGACCTCCTGGCTAAAATGAGTTAATTAGAAAATTTAGTTCAGAAAATACTATATTCACTGATATTTCTAGTGACTCCACATTTCATTAGATTTTGCATTAAAATAAAAAAATAACTCATTCACTGCTTGATGGAGGTGCTGCCTGGCATAAGAGTGTGGGCTGGAGGTTTAGGGAGACCTCTCAACCTCTGCTAAACTGGAAACCAAGGTGCCAAATAGTGACTCTCTGAAATCCTGTAGTTGTAGGTGCCCTGAAGCATCCACCAGGCACTGCAGGCGAAGCCAGTGCCATCAGCAGAGCTACCTTCATGGGGTCATGTCAGTCCCCTCCCCGGAACTGTCAGGTCCTAGTACCTACTGACAGAGTTCTGAGAGAGCAGTGGAAGCTCTCGTCTCCGAGGATAAAGGAAAGAAGGAGAGCACTATCTCTGCCTTCAGGATCTGCAGGTGAGAAGTAAGTCACTTTCACTATGTGCTTTCAAAGGTAGCAATTGCTGCCAAGCCAGCAGCTCCATGGAGCGAGATGAGCTTTTCAATGGACATGACCTCAGCTTCCTTCTGGTAACCTGCAGAGTCAGTGCCCCTGGGCTGAGAGGACCCTGGGATTCGGGATATTACTAGAAGCTGTGGCAGAGACTCCGTGGTGTTTACCAGGCCTTTTCCCTCTACACCCAGGAACCCAGCTGGACAAGTACCCTGCCTCCTTTGCAGGTAGGTGTGACGTCACCGAGGTCTGTCCTATGGGATGTGGGTAGAAGATACCTTTTCCAGCCCGGCTCATGCAAACCTCTCACCCAGTCTTCAAGTCTCTCTCATCACCCATCTGTCAACTGAGTGCCAGTGTCCAGGGCAACTTAGGAAGAAGCCACACTTTGAACATGTGGCCTGGATTCCTGAATGAACGTCTCCACTGCAGACTGGACCCTGAAGAATAAGAAATAAGCTTCCAAGCTCAGCTGCAGAAAACTTGGGGTTTCTCATAACCGCCAGTTGCATATAAAAATGTCTGGCTATATACCAAGAAAAGCTATTTGCTTTATTGATTACTTCACCACATACAGTTAATTAGCAGCTTTTAAGGTTTTACCTAATTAATTCAACCATCCACTGTGGTTCTGATGCCAGTTTCTGAGGTCTTAGTGAATGCATACTGAGTAAATCATTGCAGAGATAAACAGTGGATAAATAAATGCATCATTGGATAAATAAATAAATGAAAGCCCTGTCAGGGGGGTGAGATGACCTGTGCCTGCCTGGCTATGTCTGGAGCAGTTTAGGGCAGCGGCTGATTTACTCCCAGAGCAGTGAGGCATAAATCGTAATGCAGGCTTGGGACAGCATCTGTGGCAGTTAACAAGGGCACAGCTCTGGGTAGGGAGGAGGGAGATGGGAAGAGATGTGGAAGTGCCATTAACTCAGAAGCCAGGGCATTGGGAACGAACAAGCGGCTGTTTCTTCTATATGCTTTTATCCTGATAGGCAAGCTGTGTACAATTATAATTTTAAAACAATCAAAAGCATGACTGTTTTGTAATATGGAATGAGTATGTGTCAAACATTATCAATGAAATAATGAGGGGGCCTGTAAGCTGATTCAAAGACCCTTTTGAAGAACAGGGTTATACAGTCTACCAGAAAAGGCCTCTGAAATACATGTGCTGCATTAGAAGTAAAACTGGAATTTCCTATAGGACAATCTAATCTAATAAAAGAGAAACATTCAAATTGACCGTAAGTTCGCTATGCCCCAAGCCACGACCACCAGCCAATCAGAGCGACTATATGCAAATTAACCCAACCAAGATGGCGGCCAGCAGCCACGGAGCTGGAGCAAGCAGGAGGCTTGGTTGCCCCAGTGATGGAGGAAGCCAAGCTTCCCACCTGCCTGGCCAGCTGCAGCCTCCACTAAAGGCAACAAAGTTTCAGTTATAGAAGATAAATAAATCCCAGATACCTGCTTCCAGCCGGCCTCCACTGGGAGCTTTGGTGGCTGGAGGCAGTGGCCAGCCTGAAAACAGCCATCAGCCCTTCACCCAAGCTGGCCAGTCACCCCACTGAGGACTCCCACCCTGAAGGGGCTGTGGCCAGCCTGCAAACAGCCATCAGCCCCTCACCCAGGCTGGCTAGGCACCCCAGCGGGGACCCCCACCCTGAAGGGGCTGTGGCCAGCCTGAAAACAGCCATCAGCCCCACACCCAGGCTGGCCAGGCACCCCAGCGGGACTCCCACCCTGATCTGGGACACACTTCAGGGCAAACCAGCTGGCCCCCACCCATGCACCAGGCCTCTATCCTATATAATAAAAGGGTAATATGCAAATTGACCTTAACAGCAGAAGAACTGGGAATGACTGGTCACTATGACACACACTGACCACCAGGGGGCAGATGCTCAATGCAGGAGCTGCCCCCTGGTGGTCAGTGTGCTCCCACAGGGGGAACCCTCTCAGCCACAAGCCAGGCTGATGGCTGCCAGTACAGCGGTGGTGGTGGGAGCCTCTCCCGCCTCCTCAGCAGTGCTAAGGATGTCCAACTGCAGCTTAGGCCTGGTCCCCGCTGGCAAGTGGACATCCCCTGAGGGTTCCCGGGCTGCCAGTGGGATGTCTGACTGCCAGCTTAGGCCCAATCCCCCAGGGAGCAGGCCTAAGCCAGCAGGTGGTCATCCCCTGAGGGGTCCCAGACTGCGAGAGGGCACAGGCGGGGCTGAGGGACCCCCCCGCCCCCAAGTGCACAAATTTTTGTGCACCAGGCCTCTAGTAACATATAAGCTATAAGGTTATCATTTTACCTGAGAGAAATCTACATTTTACATGTAACTTCAGTGAGTCTAATCCCTTTATAGCAGAGCCAAATGTAGCTATAGTCTGTTAGTTAATTAATCCTCAGAAGCCTTCAAAATGATTCTCCAGTATAACATTAAAGACACATGCTGCCCCCCTCTTTTCCAAGTTCTGAAAGATTTTTTCCTAACAGCCTACTTATTTTGATCATACATAATATTCAGATATTATTCTTGATAACAGAAAAAGCTGGTCCCATTTTTTTTAACAAAGGTGAAGGAAGAGGTATCAATTAATCATTTAAAACTCCTTGAGCAGATACTATTGACAAAGTTCTAAGGCCAGATAATTCATTTATGTCTGGAAATTTCATTAAGGAATCTCGGGCTGGGCTTTTTAAAAGGCTTGACTATTTGTTCTTGTAACTCGAGGCTAGAAATTAAGCCCAAGAAACTACCAGACTTCGCATGCAGTAACAATAGATATTGGTGAATTCTCTTCAAGATCCTGCAAATTTTATTAAGATCACTGGCATGCCAGGTAGTGCCCTTCTATACCTCCTCTGAGGCTGGGAGAGAGAAGAGAGAGCGAGAGTGAGAGAGAGACCCCTGTAAGCCATAGAGCAGGTCTCGGGCCAGGTTTCCTGGAGCACTTTGTAAATATTGACATTGCATGTTAAGTATACCGTTTTAAAGGTGAGCTTGTCACACTTTATTAAATGAGGTTAATTTTTAACATGATACTTCAGATATGGCCTGGGTTGCACAGTTGATTTGTCAAAGTATATCTTGGTGAAGGGAGACCAGATTTTCATTGAACCTAAGCAAACAATTATATTGCTGTGCAAAGTAAAGAAACTCAGTGGAGGTATTAGTTTCTGTTTTATCAGGTGTCAGTAAGAATCAGAAAGTGTCATATTTCAGTTTGCCAAAGCAGAGCCTGCTAAATTAGAGATAGATTAAAAAGAAAGAAAAAATGATTTCCTCATAAACATATCAGAAACAGAATATTAAAAAAAAATATGCCAAAGTAAATGACTTTCAGTCCTTGGTCATTAAGTTCATTCCTCTGGGGTGGGAGTCAGGAGTTGCTTCTCTGAAATTGGCCTCTTGTGAGTGGAAACGTCCTGGACATTGTGCCCAGTTCCCCAACACAGTCTGGCCGCTGTCTAAATCACTCAGCTTCAGGCTTCAGGCTCATCCTCAAGTGTCTAGTCCTTGGGATTTCAGTATTAGTGGACACCCAGTCCAGTCCTTCCTCAGACTGAATCTGTTCTTGGTTGAAGGTCCGGATTCTAGCCCGGGGGCCTTTGGGAAAATGCCAGAGGATAGTGGAAACCACCTGTAGATGAGACTCTGTGTCTGTGGCTCATTTGTACAGTAAATAATATCAAAATGGAGGAGAGTTCATTTCTTTGTTGGGATATAATGCTTAACTTTTCCCCCCGAGAATTCAAGTAATGTCCCCTCCTTGGGCAAGAACGCCTGAAGGACAATGAGAGCACTGGCAAATCTCTACACCTCCTAACCCCTTCTGTAACATGGCCACTTTTTGAAACATTCATATTAATAACATTCTACCATTACAGAACTATTTTCTGATTTGACAAAACAGTTTTTATCATTCAGCTTTTACAACTGGTGGAACTAATTAAGAAATATGTAAAACAAACCTAATTATTTCTAACCTCCCCCTTTTAAAAATAAGATTAGAGAATAACTTTTGGTGAGTCCTGGTGGGAGTTTTGGGACACTGCAACGATGTTTAGGGGTAAACGAAATTCCAATTTTTTTTCTAACTTATTGTCTAATTTGGTGATAGCACCAAAAGAGGCCAATTTCAGGGAAGCAAAGCTATGAAAGGAAACTTGGGCACTCAGTTAAGATAGAAACAATAATTTGGTTAGCTATCAATCAAAGTGGCAATATAATATTCTAAACATAGAAAAAAATGGCACAGTTTCATGGGAGCTTAGCTTTAGAATCGAGGGCATAAAGTCAGTACAAGGACAGAAAATTATTCTGGTGAAAATTAATCCTCGCTGACCAGATGGATAACACAGAATGTAAAGAATGATCTTTTGTTCTCTCTTGTAAAGGCAGACTAAATGCGCTAAGATCCCTTTATCATTTTAACAGAGAAATAAAATTCCAGTTTTACATTAATGACAGATTGGACAATAAGGCTGTTCCAGACACTCCTGCTGTTTTATTAAACATCTTCTGAATAAGCCCATTAACACTGAGCAAACTTTTCCAAAATCTTAGCACACTCCTTTGAAATTATTCAGACTCCGAATTTGCAAGTATTATAAACTAAGGCAAATAAAATTTCATTTCTACAAACCTTCTACAACACAATCCAAGTTTTCCTTATTCCTTTTTACATTCAGAAATAGCCAGAGACTTTAGGTCAAAACTTCCCTGTCTTCCCTTGAGAAACATCCCATTATCTTGCAAATAGTTGAATTCCATTGCCATTACTCCTAGTATATAGTCTTACCCAATAAAACTTAGCTAAAATAACCAAATTTAAAGACACAACTTAGAGGCAGGTAGATAATTGGGAATTACCTGTTTTACACAAGCATTTATACAGACCAAAAAGCTCACAAGAACATACAGTATGACCCACATACCTTTATACCTTCTCAAAGTGGTAAAAAGGAACACATCCATTAACATGACCCAAAGATGCAGTGTCTCAAAATAGGAGAATAAAAAGCAAAAGTATATATACTTATATATTAAGAATGTACGCTATAACCAAGAGTGATGTATTCTAGTTTACTTAGGAATTATCCAGGTATCAAAATTATTCATTAATTAACTCAATTTTACATTAGCCTGTGATTTTCAAGTTCAAGTGTTAGGACAGTGGTTCTCAACCTTCCTAATGCCGTGACCCTTTAATACAGTTCCTCATGTTGTGGTGACCCCCAACCATAAAATTATTTTTGTTGCTACTTCATAACTGTAATTTTGCTAGTGTTATGAATCATATTATAAATATCTGATATGCAGGATGTATTTTCATTGTTACAAATTGAACATAATTAAAGCATAGTGATTAATCACAAAAACAGTATGTAATTATATATGTGTTTTCCGATGGTCTTAGGCGACCCCTGTGAAAAGGTCGTTCGACCCCCAAAGGGGTTGCGACCCACAGGTTGAGAACCGCTGTGTTAGGAGTTATCTTCAAACTGCCATGCTACAGTCCTACTTGCTGTTGATGTAAATAGTTTATCAGATATAGAATTCAATTTGATTGTAATTTTACATTTTCCAAAATTCTAAATATTATGTAGTTATAAAATTAGCTATTAACATTAGTAAATTAGTGTAAAAAGTTTTGGAAGTTAAGATTAACCTCTCTGTTCATGAAAAGCATACCAAAATCTTGTTTTTAAAAAAATCTTACATTATACCCCATTCTGATAATACCAGAGGCTATATATACATATATATGCCAAAATTAATTAAATCAATCTAATTTGCCTAAGGATTCAACTTGATTACTTGAATGTTGATTATAAAAATGCCTCTTAGCTAGCATTTATTGTAAGAAAGAATTTTTGTAAATCATTTATAGTATTAAGTCTATTTAAAATAGTAGAAATTCAGTTTCTTTATTTTGGGGGAATTCTTGGAATATTATTTATGTAAGTGCTTAAAATCTCTCTGAACCAACTAATTAAATTTGACAGACATTGCAATCTAATTTATTAATATCCTTCAGAAGGAGGAAAACACTTCATATAATGAGAACTTTCTTTACTGCAGACACACAAACCTACAGAGAACTTGCAGTGTCCTTTCTGTAAACTCAGTCCCAGGTCAAGAACAGACACATGTTCACCAGTCAGACCTCACCGGGCTATTCTTAATTCCAGGAAGCACAAAACACATTCTTAGTGGATTTGAGCTCACCAAGGGCTGAAAAGACTAACAAACTGGATTTTCTGCTGTTTCCCACCCAACAGAGAACAGATTCCATCATCCTAGTAAAAATCACCAAATGACCAGACCATAACACTGACCCCGGTCATTGTAGCCACCAGTGTGGAATGACATGCTGGCATGCTTAAATCAGAACCACAGCTAAAACTATTTCAAGGACCAGAAATATAAGAAAAACAGAATTAAATCTGTGAGAGAGAGAGAGAGAGAGAGAGAGAGAGAGAGAGAGAGAGAGAGATGGAGGGGAGGGGAAACAAAGTTTTATTAGCACTTGGGGTCTATCCCAGAGCCAAAATAGCATGCTAGGCTTCACCATCCATGAGGTGCCCATCCTGTGCTGCTCAGTTGAATTGGCACTGGCAGCTTAGTCCACTTGGCAATCTCAGTGAAGCTTCCAAAACTTACAGTTATAGTTTTTACATTTTTTAAAAAGTTAAAACATATAAAAATATAGAATGAACACGTGTCAAAGATTTACTGACATTAATAAGGGAACCAGTAAGGTAGTAATGCTCAAGTTTCATTTGGCAGAACAGTTTATGCCCGCCAAAGGGATTCTTAAGTAATGGCAGTTGTTATAATGTGGTAGGTGAAAACTGATTCTCCAAAGATGTCAACACTCTAATGCCCAGAACCTGGAAAGTGTTGCCTTACATGGAAGAAAGGATTTTGAAGATGCAATTTAGGTGAAGGATCTTGGATTATCTGAATGTGCTCACTTTAATCACATGAGACTTTAAAAATGGAAGAGGGAGGCAGCAGAGTAGGTCAGAAAGGTGCCATGCGAGAAGGACCTGCTGTTGCTGGCTTTGAAGTGGAGGAAAGGGGCCCTGACCCCAGAGACACAGTGTCCTCTACCAGCTGGGCATAGCCCTCAGCTTGCAGCTAGCAAAAACACAGGGATCTATGTCCTGCACCTGGAGGGACTGAGTTCTTCCAGCAGCAGGAATGAGCAGGAAAAGGACTCTTCTCTGTTGTGTCCAGAAAGAAACACCATCTGCCTACAATTTGCTTTAGTCTGGTGAGACCTGAACTGAACTTCTGACCTTCAGAACTGTAAAATAATACATCTTCATGGTCGTAAGCAATTAAGTTTGTAATAATTAGTTATGGCAACAATAAAAACTAATATACCGAGATAGAGGTCCAATCTGTTAATATCCTACAGGCCATTAAAAATATAACCTCTTATATCTTTTCTAATGGATAGATACCTATATGTGGTTCATTTAACTTCACACAAGTCTGATTTCATATCTATAGTAAATAGCAAAATCAAACACGGGCACATTACTCATGAGTCTAGATAAAAAATCTTTGTGTGAATCTGTTAATAGTGTCCCAACTGACATTGGAAGATCCTGCTACTCACCTTTTCATCTACTTTTAGTTCTTAATTAGCGAGATGAGGTAGTATCATTTCATTTTATGGACTACAATCTCCATTACCTTATTTGTAATAATTAATGTTGTCTTTACCATGCCTGACAATAGCAGGTGCTAAACAAATTGGCACTGGCTGCTTAGTCCACTTGGACTGAGTCAACTTAGCCCACTTAGACCTCACCTCCTCTGGGAAGTAGTGTCTGGCTGCCTCACTAGCTGGTAAGGTGACTGATCTTTTTCTGTGATTTGATTTTCTTATCACTAAAATAGTAATACATTCACTACATATGGCCATAGTGAGGATTTAATGTTAAGGCCTGAGGACCGAGCTTGGTATATGGCTAATGTATGGGAAGCTATTGTTGCTTCTAAGTTCCTGAAATCAGAACCACCATCATGTTTACCACTGTCCTCAGTTTCTGATGCAGACATGGAATAGGGGCTTGGTGTTCTTTGGTGACTTGAATAGAATTGTGATACAATAAGAACCATCCTTTTGAGGGGGCAGAATTGAACATAAAAGAATAATGTCTTGATAGTGAGATAAGCTACCCAGAGAGGTTCACTTTGCAGCCAGGAAAGACCTTTTCCCTGAAATGTCTGGGAGTCCATGCACTGGCCCTGGTGCTCCCTGGGAGGGGGCTATGGACTCATGCTTCATCACATCACAGGTACAAGCAACCTACTCCCAAAAGGACATGGATTCTCAGCAACGGCAGACTCTTCTATCCCTATCTCCCCAGTGCGCACACACACCTCCCTTTATCCCACCCCCATGCTTCTGGATCAGGAAATTCTCCAGCTGTCTTCAGGCCCATTACATTGACCCATCATCCTTTGAATTTTCCAACAGCTTGCTCAGGCCCAGGGTGTCCCTTGGAGGAATATAAAAGAGCTTTCTCTGGATAAGGGGATGTAGGATCACTCTGTTCCTTGAGATTATTGGGGTTGGTAGCGGGGCTGTCACACTCTTTTTGGTGCACAGTCTGAGCACTTTCCTCCTCAGCCCTCTGCCCGGGGGGTCTGGAAGTGCCAGCCCAGCTGGGAGCAGCACAGAGCCACCCACGCAGGCCAGAATCTGTGGTGACTTAATCAAATGCATACTCCTGCAGGCATCTGCGTTCATCCCCACAGAGTGAAAAAGAACATAAATTATGAGCAAGGCACAGTCACTTTGCAGAAACTACCCCAAACTGGCATGGAATTTGTACATGGACAAGAGGCTGTGAGATTTAGAATGAATTTTTAAAGTCTGGTCTTATTACATGCTGACCTGGTGTGGGCTGCATCCAGATGAGCTATGAGGAAGCCTCACCAACAGTTGTCCACACCCTCCTAGTTTCCATCTGTTATTGAATAAGGTTTTATTATTATTGCCTTTGCAATTCTCATTTTAATGTTTTGATTTCCCTCAACACTGAGAAGCTTGAAAACACTACATAAACCTAAGCATTGAAAAATGAAATAAAACAAAATGGCACCACTCTGAATTATTTTTTTGCCTTTGAGAAAAGTGAGCCAGAAATGGTTACTCAAAGATCATATAGCAGGATAGCCACGGAGACCAGACTCCAGGTTCCAGATTCTAGAAAGAGCCCCTCATTTCATTCTCTATGAGCCAGAGCTGTTATTCCACCTGCACAACGAAGGTTCTCTCTTGAATGCGATGACACTGGATTCTGAGAGCCAGTAGGGATGAAAAATATAGTTGGAATTTTGTGCACCAGGATGACTGAGAAAGTTTTTACTGAAAATAAAGGCATTAAAAAAGTTTAGTAGTATTGGCAAAGGGAGTTCCAAATGCTGTGCCCAGCCTGACTGTCCTGCTCTCATCTCTCCAGGAGAGGGCTTTGTTGACAGCTGAAGGGTCGCTGTTGCAGAAGGCAGCTTGCATGGGACGATAGTACTGTCGGAAATCACAAGACAAAGTTGAAAAGACACAAAAAAGATTTATCTTTGGCTCTAGGCACCTCCTGGCTTGAATAAAAGACAGCATTCTAGCAACACTACACTGCAGCTTCAAATCATAGGTTGGCATCATCCCTTAGAGAGAGATTACTTGGATTTATCTTAGGAAAGAATAGGAAGTAGAATTTTTTCCAACCTAATCCCCACCTAGCAGCTGTCCTCTGCAGCTGTCCCAGGTAAGCTGGTAGGAGAGGTAACAGTGATGTTGCAAATTAGTGAAGGCCACACCTTGGTAAGAGATGAGAACACAGGTTGCCAGAGGCCTCCTTTCTGGGCTCTACCTAAAGTATCTCATTGTTCCCTTTGTCCCTCCAGGAATGCCCTGCTAAGCAGAGCCCCATCTGATAGACCTTTGCCATCTTTGCTGCCTCCCTCCCAACCTTCACTCCACAGAATCTTGAAGCAGCTTCCTGGTGACTATGTGATCTACTTCCTGCGTAACTGTTAGTAGCTGATATTAGTGTGTTCTACTTCCAGGTACTGTATGTATTCCTGTTTTAACAGGGGCTCCTTGAGACAACAGTTTTATTTTTTTTGCCTTTTGAAACTAAGTAGATGTATTACTTGGACTAAGATAAATTTTATAAAAGAATAAAATCATTGGGGATTTTATATTGTTATAATTCAAACTATTTATTATATTACTAGAGGCCCGGTGCATGGATTCATGCACTGGTGGGGTCCCTTGGCCTGGCCTGCAGGGATCCAGCTGAAACTGGCTCTCCAACCCCAAAGGTCCTGGATTGCGAGAGAGCATAAGCCAGGTCAAGGGACCTCACCAGTGCATGATCGGGGCTGGGGAGGAACCGTGGGAGGGCTCCAGGGCGAGTCCGGCTCCTCTCACCAAGTCCTGATCTGCTGGACACCAGCAGCAAGCTAACCTACTGGTCAGACCATCTGCTCCCTGGTGGTCAGTGCATATCATAGCAACTGGTCGAATGGTTGAATGAACAGTCGGACATTTAGCATATTAGGCTTTTATTAAATAGGATAATTAAACCAAACTTTATATGTTAGTTTTCCCTTCTGTAGATCAAATGATTATAATTCTAAAACCATTCCTTTAGAGCAATCATTTTTCATTTGTTTTTCTTTGATGTGATTGATCCTTTCCTGTGAATTCTACATGGAAGTATCAATCTAACTAAAATACTTCCCAACAGGAACCTAAAATATGTATTATCTGATATATGGTTCTGTTTCTCAATTCTTTACCACATCTTCCTTGGTTTTTGCCACTAATGTCTAATTATTTATTTAATTAATTAATTATTTTTAAATCATGAAGTTCTTATTTATTTTTACTTTTATTTTATTGAGGCATTATTCAGATACAACATTATATTACTTTCAGGGGTACAACATAATGATTAGATGTTTGCATATATAGTTGACTCTTAAACAATGCAGGGGTTAGGGACACCAACTGCTCATGCAGTCATATATTTATATATAATTATTTACTTGTTCAAAACTTAACTACTAATAGCCTACTGTTGACTGGAAACCTTACTGATAATATACTAGTAAACAGTCAGTTAACATACATTTTATATGCTGTAGTATCATATAGCATATTCTTACAGTAAAATAAGCTAGAATAAAGAAAATATTAAGAAAATCACAAGGAAGTAAAAATACACAATACTGTATGTACCTGTTGATACTGTAACTTTAAGTTGTCTGTTTACAAGATGAAAAAAATCTGCATAAGAGTGGATCACAAAGTTTAAACCTGTGTTGTGCAAGGGCCAACTGTATTACTTAATGATCACCAATAAGTCTAGTTAACTTCATCATACATAGTTACATATTTTTTTCTTGTGATGAGAACTTATAAAATTTGTTCTTTTAGCAACTTTCAAATGTGCAATTAAGTGTCATTAGCTATAGTTTCCATGCTGTAGATTATATCCCCATGACTTATTCATTTTTTAACTAGAATTTTGTGCCTTTTGACTCTCTTTATGCAGCTGGGAACCAGCTGTTCTATATACCTTTGACCTTGGGAGGTTTTCTTTGTTTTTTAAAAAATCTTTTTAGCTTGCATATATAAGTAAGATTATATAGTATTTGTTTTCCTCTGTCTGACTTATTTCACTTAGCATAATGCCCTCAAGGTCCATCCATATTGTCACAAGTGGCAGGGTTTTCTTCTTTTTTGGCTGAATAATATTCCATTCCACATTTTCTTTACCCATTCACCCGTCAATGGTAACTTAAGGTGTTTCCATATCTTGGCTATTGTAAATGATGCTTCA
The DNA here is from genome assembly GCF_964212035.1 of Myotis nattereri. Classification (NCBI taxonomy): domain Eukaryota; kingdom Metazoa; phylum Chordata; class Mammalia; order Chiroptera; family Vespertilionidae; genus Myotis; species Myotis nattereri. The sequence goes on from NC_138080.1 coordinate 78,848,755, forward strand.
GTGAACATGGGGGTGGAGCTATCTTTTCCAGTTAGTGTTTTGTTTTCTTTGGATCAGTCCTCTGAAATGGAATTGCTGGATCATGTGCTAGTTCTATTTTTTAATTTTTGAGGGATCTCCATACTGTTTTCCATCGTAGTGGCTATGTCAGTTTTCATGACCACCAACAGCGCACAACACTTGTTATTTCCTCCACATCCTCACCAACACTTGTTATTTCTTATCTTTTTCAGAATAGCCATCCTAACAGATGTGAAGTGATATCTCATTATGGTTTCGATGTACATTTCCCTGATAATTATTGATGTTCACTATCTTTTCATGTACCTGTTAGCCATCTCTATGTCTTCTTTGGAAAAATGTCTGTTCAGATTCATTGCCCAATTTTTATAGGATAGCTTTTCTTTGCTATTGGGTTATATGAGTTCTTTATATATTTTGGATATTAACCCCTTACCAGCTATATGATTTGCAGATATTTTCTGCTCTTCAGTAGGTTATCTTTTCATTTTGCTGATGATTTTTTATCCTTCATTTTATTAATGTGGTGTATTCTATTGATTGAATTATGGATGTTGAACCATCTTTGCATCTGTGGAATAAATCCTATTTGATCACGGTGTATGAATCTTGTACTGTTGAATTTGGTTTGCTAATATTTCCTTTAGGATTTTTACATCTATGTTCATGAGAGATATTGGCCTGTAATTATTTTTACTTATGGTTTCCTTGTCTGGTTTTGGTATCAGGGTAACACTGGCCTCATAAAATGAGTTTGGAGGTGTTTCCTCCTCTTTTATTTTTTTGGAACAATTTGAGAAGGATTGATATTAACTCTTTTTTGAGTGTTCGGTAAAATCACCAGTGAATCTGTCTGGTACTGAGCTTTTGTTTGTAGGGAGGTTTTTATTACTGGTTTAATCTCCTTACTGCTAACCGATTTCTTCACATTTTCTATTTCTTCATGATTCAGTCTTGGAAGGTTGTATATTTCTAGACATTTATCCATTTATTCTAGGTTGTTCTTTGAGACAACATCTTAATCTGAAAGTGTTATGGTAACCAAAGGGAAGATTGTCTGGATGTTCTTGATATAGCCCCAAACAGGCAACTGCCAACAATAACTTTCTCTGGCATTTCTGACATTTGTTAAATTGTCCCCCACCCTCACCCCATTGTTTGACTGAGTCCTCTAGATATGGCCAAGAGACACAAGGTCTCAAATAGCAGTGTATCAAAGCCTGGCTCACCAGCAATGGCTGCTTTTGACCAAGAAGGTATGGAAGACCCCGAGGAGCCTTTTAGAAGCCACATATATCCCAGCCTGTTATTCCAGAGTATCACTGGTAGGTGTGTAAACCAAGAACCTGGAAACTTAATGCACAGAATTAAAAATCACATGACAGCCCTGGCTGATGCGGCTCAGAGGTAGAGCCTGGGCCTGAGCACCTAAGGTTGCTGGTTTGATTCCTGGTCAAGGGCACCCACCTGGGTTGCAGGTTCATTCCCTTCCCCAATTGGGGCATATGGGGAAGGCAACCAATCAGTGTTTCTCTCTCTCTCTCTCTCTCTCTCTCTCTCTCTCTCTCTCTCTCTCTCTCTCCTTCTCTTCCCCTCCCTCCCTTCCACTCTCTCTAAAAATCGATGGGAAAAAAATGTCCTTGGGTGAGGATTTTAAAAAATCAAATGACAAAATGAGGGTTATTCTTCAAAGTAGTCTCTTTGGTAGACTTGATTCTTATCCTAAAAATGCTTCTTTTGTTAAAATGTTTGGCTAATTCCAACTTCAAAATTAATTCCCAAGGTTATGGAACATTCTTTTGATATCTCCTCAATGATGCCTAGTCTTTGTCTATGGAGGATAGATTTAAATTATGGAAAATAGGCAAAGGTCATTAAGAGTCAAATCTGATAGAAGCACTACTTGGATTGATAAGTCAGCTGACCCCAAGTTCTTACTAGTATTCTCTTTGCCTACTGTCCTTTTGGGTCATGGCCTAGATGTCCCCTCCTCTGAAAAAGCTCTCCTGGCCTCCCTCCCCACCTCACAGGTGGAGTGTGTCCCCTATGCTCCCACAGCTCCCTCAGTTTCCTTCTAGCAGAACACCGTCCCCTCCCCACAACACAGGATTGTCTGTTAAAGTGCCTGTCCCCCTTGATTAGGCTGTGAGCGGCCAGAGACTGGCTTTATTTGTCTCTGAAGACAGAGGATGCACTCAGCAGATGGTTGCTGGATGAATGGATGGATGGATGGATGGATGGATGGATGGATGGATGGATGGATGTGTGGATGGATGGATGGATGGATGGATGGATGGATGGATGGATGGATGTGTGGATGGATGGATGGATGGATGGATGGATGGATGGATGGGTGGATGGATGGATGGATGGATGGATGGATGAATGGATGGATGGATGGATGGATGGATGGATGGATGGATGGATGGATGTGTGGATGGATGGATGGATGGATGGATGGATGGATGGATGGATGTGTGGATGGATGGATGTATGGATGGATGGATGGATAGATGAATAAAAATCTATACACAATGCCTAGATTCAACAGATATTGCCTATGTCTTTTGTGCCAGGCATTGTGCTAGGTGCTAAGAATTCAACAGTCACCAGATAGTCATGGTTCCTGCTCTTAAGGAGCTTCCAGTTGAGCTTACAAGTTTATGAGGCCCAACTTCCTGCCTTCTCACTACCTGGAGAAATCTGAGAGTTTGTTTCTCAGTGTTTGGGTGTATAGCTATCCTCCCCTGCATGTAGAAAACAGAGGGTATGTCTGGGCCACATTCCTGGCCCTGCTGGAGAGAGGAGAGTGTACATGTGAATTACAGTGCTAGAGAGAAGCACAACCCTCTGTCTTCTGTCACTGGTCAGAGGCTCCTACTGCCTGTGACAGTCCTCTCAGGACCAGGGTACAGATGCACCCTTCCAGGCCCCTGCTCACCTCCTCAGTCATGATGTGCCACAGATGCCAGAACTTTCCATCTCTCACATCCAGTGCAAGTCACATGGCGTTCTGTAAGACAGACACCAGCACTGCTCACCCATTGTACCCTAACCTTGGCAAAGGAAATAAAAGCTGTGCTAGTGAGCAGATGCCCTGTCTCAAGCAATTACCTTCCTAAACCCTCAACTGACCTGCAAAATCAGCATTACAGATAAGAGGATGGAAGCTCTCAGAAGTTGGGCAGACTTGCTCAGTACCACCCAGGAATTGAACTCAGGTCTTGCTAGACATATAGCAGGTGCTTATCCCAGCACACCAGACTTTATGGAACAACAAAAAAAAGGTCTCTGCTTTGCCGGGAGCCGGTCCATGCTTGCTGTTTCAAGGGACCTGGCATATATGGCATACTGTTCTTAATATGTTTGCTCACCTTCTAGGCACTATGTGTTTTAACCAAGGTCTCTGAGAAAGGTTGTTTCCCCAGGTAGGGATTTTCCCCTGAAGTTAGGGAGGGAATAAAACCTCTTAACTAAGTGCCAGGTGGGTAATTAATCTCTTTAACTACGAACAATCATGCTTAAGCTACATAATCTTTACTCCCTGGAATGGAGATAAGAAACGCCCTAACCTTTGGAATAGAGATTGATAGGATTGGAATCGACTGGTATAAATACAGATGTAACAAGTCAGAACTTAGGAGACAGACAGAAGACAGAACCTACACGGAACATAGAGACAGAAGAACTTCGCTGGAGAGAACATGGCAAAAGATCCTGGACTGAACCTGACTACAGAAATTGGCAAGAGAACCTGACTAGAACCTGGTGACTGAACCTGGCTGGAGAACCTGGACAGAACCAGGCTGGAGAACCTAGCGAGGGAACATGGCTACAGAACCTGGCTGGAGAATCTGGAGAACCTAGCAAGAGAACATGGACACAGAACCTGGCTGGAGATCCTAAGCAGAACCTCTCTGGAGATCGAGACCAGAACTTGGCTGGAGATCCTGGCTAGGCTGCTGATCAACTGAACGCTGTCTCCGTGTCATTCCTTCTTCGCCGACTCCGTCCACAGCTTTGGGGACCCCTGGACCTGCTGGGGTTGGACCCCGGCACTGCTTGGAAAAAGTAGAGGGAAATTTCCTGAAATGAACAAACCTAGATTCTTTGCAGTATTACCAAAGGCTGTGTATTCCTCTGTGGCACTAAAGTCTTTGTTCTCACGACCTAAATCTGTGAGTGGGAGAGAACTGACAGGAAGGAGCTTAGGAGGGCTCACCAGGCTGAAGTTAAACCACCAGTGAGCCAGCAGCAGTAGCAAATGCTTCCCTCATCAAGAAACCTATAATCCAGACAAGGCAGCATGCTGTCTGCCATACCAATGAGGTTCCAGAAAGATAGGCTGAGGCCAGGTTAAGGTTGGGCCTTATTCGCAGAGTATGTGGTGAGCTAATTCTTGGGGTGCTGCTGACACCTCAGTGTGTTACGGCAGGTTCCAATTATGGCAGCTAACATGGCGGGCCCTGAGGTTGGGCATAAGTTCTCGGCCTTGAACCTGGCAGTGCCCACGGTGGCTGAAGTGGCAGTCAGACAAATAAACTTCAGGCCATGTGAGAAGTACTAGTGTTGGGGCAACTCCTATTCACACCTGTGCACATGTGAATAATAGCCTCCCCCCTCACCCCCCCTCACCCCCGAGCTTACAGCTGCTGTGGCCTGCATATGACAAGACCTCAAATACCTGACAAATGGGAGGACAGGACTACTAACACAGCCCTTAATCTCAAGTTGCCTATCTTTTGAACATCATTCCAGGTATTTTACAAAAGAAAGAAAGTACTTCCAGAGGTTTGCTCACTCACCTGGTTTCATAGAGCTGACACGTGGCAGACACAGGCTTGGAAAACTGTCTGACCACAAAACCTGTATCTTTCCACGACTCAACAGCTGCTGAAATGCACTGAAATAGCCCTCTACATGAATTTCAGGTTATCTAGCTCCATCTGTAAGCACTTCCTAGAGTTTGAAGAGATGCTCTGATACACAGCCAGTGGCTTGTTCAGGAGCCCAATCAGGCCAGTTGGCTGGGAGCCCTAGAGCAGTGGTCGGCAAACTGTGGCTCGCGAGCCACATGCGGCTCTTTGGCCCCTTGAGTGTGGCTCTTCCACAAAATACCACGTGCAGGCACGCATGTACAGTGCGATTGAAACTTCATGGCCCATGCACAGAAGTCGGTATTTTGTGGAAGAGCCACACTCAAGGGGCCAAAGAGCCGTATGTGGCTCGCGAGCTGCAGTTTGCCGACCACTGGCCTAGAGAGAGCCAACCTGTTGCAGAAACCCTTCCTGAGAGGGAGGGACTGTGGGCCTTGCCTGAACAACCCACAACCATTGGATACTCTCCATGGCAGACACAGAGATGCCACTCAGGTCCCTTCAAGGATGGACTTAGGGAATGCTGGCAACAGATGCCTCCTGCTGTCAGCGCCTTCAGGGTCTGCCTCATCTCACCTGGGTCACACCCTTCCAGGGCAGGTCTATTGAGTGGGGTGAGGCTCCACCATTCTGCCCAACCTAGGATGCTGGCTCCGAGCTCCCCACCAGGTTGCCTGAGGCTTTGTGAGGCCTACGTTGTAATTCAGCTGCTCCCTCTGTCCAGTGCTGCTTCCTCCCTTTCCTTTCACACGTGCTCTTCTCTAATAACCATCTGGTACCTCACAGTCTGTGTCAGCATGTGCACTCAGAGACCCCAGCCTGCAACAGTGTTGAACACATTTAGGGGTGCATGTGTGAGGAGTGGGGTGGGAGAGCAAGAAACAGCATAGCCCATGCTTGTCATAGGACACGCGGGGAAGATTGCGGGGGACTAAGCTCAAACTCGCATCTGCACAAGATGAACTCAGAGAATATCCTGCCTCTGCCCAGGAGCCAGCAGTGGGACCATCTTTGGTGCCCAACCTGGTAAGGGCAAATCACAGAGAGCTGGGGCCACACGGAGAGTCCTTGTGGCCTTGGACACCAGCTTCTTCCCAGCCTTTACTTCATATGTAACCACTGACACCACCCTGGTCCCAGCCACTGGCATCTTTCCTGAGCTGTCCCACCAGTGGCTGTCTGCTTCCCGTCATTCTTCTCACCACATCCACGGTGAACTCCAGGGCACATCGCTGCCTTCACTGCTTAAAGCTTTCCAGTGGCTTCTTAGCTAAAAAAAAAAAAAAACACAAAACATTTGCACCACTTAACATGGTCTACAATATTCTACAATATTCAAATGGGCCAGGCCCACAGGGAGAGAAGAGAGGTAGGCAGGCAGGCTGGGCTGGCTTCCCTTCCACGTGGCCAGCAGAGGGAGAGGGAGAGGTGCAGTGAATTCCCACCAGGACAGGGAAGACCCGCATCATCTGCCAAGAGCCACTGGCAAAGCTCCTTCTCCAGGCTGCAGAGGCGGACAGCAGCAGCACATACATCTGTCATGCAGAGGCAGTTCCCAGGCGCCCTCACAGGCACCTGAGAGAAGCCTCACGGGGTCCAGCCGGCAGGGCCAGTCCCTGTGTATGGTGCCCCACCACCCTGCTTGGGCCTGCACCTGCAATTGTGCTTCTCCACAGAGGAGTCCTGACCTCTCAGCTCTCACTCTGAACACTCAGAAAGGAGCTCTCCTGCCAAGGTCAAGGCCTAAAGGAAATAGAACTACTCAGAGATACTGAAACACTTTCTGTGGCGCAACCTCCACCCACCCCCTGAGCCCTGTTCTCTCTCTTCCCCCAGAAGGTTGTCTGAGGCTGTGTGTGGGTGGGCCCCGTGGGGCCACTTTCCCACCTCACCAGTGGGAGGAGTCAGTTTGTCAGCTCAGAGGAGGGAGCAGGGGCCAGCAGGGAGGACAGCTATGCTGGGAACACCAGCGGGGAGAGTGCCAGTCGGGCATATTTTCTGGGAACTATTGGTGCTAGCTTTTGTTTTTAGCAGCAGCTTTCAGAGGAAAACTTGGTTGAGACCATGGGTTCCCCTGTTCTGGGGTATTTTTCTTGGCTTCCTGAGGCCTTAGGCAGTGTGGTCTCTTCCCCATGATGCTGGCTGGGTCCTTGCCCAGGTTAAAGTGGCTGCCCTGAAGGAGAGGACCCCACTATATCAGTGCTGTGTGTGGCACAAAGGGGATGTGCTCATTTGGTAAAACCTCCCCCCGCATTTCTGGGCTCCCCAGAAGAAGTTACAGGCACTTAGGGAGTGATAGCCGATATACCTACAAGTGTGGGAAGACTAGAAGGGGCCTGTCTCTGGGTCATTTCCTCTCCTAGTTTTTAGTCCTCCCAACCTTGGGAGAGTCTCTCCCTGGGTCATCCTCCCTGGCTGTGCTGTGAGGGGGCCAGTGGTACCTGAATACTCACCTGGGTTTCTGTCCAGAGGCCCCAGCCAAGATCACAGGCTAGTCCTCCACCACCCCCCAGTGGTTGTGTAGGCTCACTGCACTTCTGAGCTGGCTATTTACTTTTCTTTAAACACTGTAGACACCATATTCCTACCCCTCTTACTAGGGCTGTCAGGGATACAGTATACTCCATAAAAATAATATAATATCACCAGAAGGTAAAGACATATCCACAAAGGAGCAATTAAACCAAATAAGACAGCATGTGATCACAGGTAAAGTGTGATATTGTGATGTGTAATAAGACATATATATTTGTTGCTACTCCACTATTCTTGGTATAGAGCTCCTAAACCTCTTGGAATTTCATGAGTAATGCGAGAAATAAAGGTGTCTTGTGTGGGGTTTATGAGGTGACTTTCGGAATGCACCTGAGGTTAGGGACTGGTTGCCAAGAGAACCTATATGCAGTGGTTCTCAACCTTCCTAATGCCGCGACCCTTTAATACAGTTCCTCATGTTGTGGTGACAGTATTACAGTTGTCCCCCATTTTCCCATTTGCCCCTCCCCTCAGCCTCCATCCCACCTCAGGCCTTCACCGTACTATTGTCAATGTCCATGGGCTATGCAAGTTCTTTGGTTAATCTGTTCCTGCCTCCCCCCTCCTCTGATATCTGTCAGTCTGTTCCATGCAACCATGGTTTTTTTAGGTGGATAGTGTCAGAATTGAGTTGAATTATAGGCTACCCAGCTGGTGGTGTAGAATTGCTTGGTGGTATGGAGGGACACCCCACCCCCACTATTGGAATTGAGTCCCAAATCTCTTTTAGTTGGTGTTAGAAGTGGAATTTTCTAGATAGCCATGTCTCACAGAAACGTGTTTGGGAAGAGAAATGATGAAAGGGCAAGGAATGAAGAACCTTTGATGCCTAGGTGGCCACTAGTCACCTGTGGTATGGAACAGCAGCTGTGCTGTACTCAGTTACTAAATGTAAAAGTTAAAAATGGAATCTAGAGATGGACCAAATTCCTGGGGAGTTGAACCACTGGATATATAAGGAAATGAAAAATAATAAGAAGCATGGTAAAATACAATCCTTTGGTAATTGTTATCTGTAATAGCTAGAATAAAAGTGAAATAAAGTGCTGGGTTGGGCCTTGATGCTAATCCAAGTTCATATTTGGGTCCATGTGAGCTTTGGCCACTAGCCTCAGAGCTACTTAGATAGGGAAAAATTATGCAGGGTCAAAAGAAAGCACCTCTAAAGCCTCCGGACACCAAGAAAATAGTCATTTTAGGGAGAGGGCAAGACCAAGAAACCACTGAAGCCAGGGGGCATGGTGTGAAGGCACTGGCTCATTTCCGAGATCAGTATCATCAGCTTCCTGAAGAACCTTGACTGACGTGGATTGTGGGAGTAACTGATTTCAGAGCTATGCCTTTGGTTTTGAATACTGAGGTTGGGAGAGCCCATTTGGGCTGAAACAGCTCACTGTAGAGCACTCGCAGGGGCTTGTTTGTGATCCAGACACGGAGTCCTACTTTAGGTCGTTTGCTCAAGGGATTCCAGGCCAGTCAGTCTGATTTCCTCTTCTCTGTTCAGACTTTGATACAGTACCCAAAAGCAGTGGCTCTCAGAATCACCTGGAAGGCTCCATCCACAGAAATTCTGCTTTAATAGGTCTGGAGTCGGGTCTGGGAATTTGCATTTTTAACAAATTCCCTAGTGACGTGGAAACTGAGAGCCACTGTTCTAGATAGCTAATTAATAATTTGCTCAAAACCAATCCAAGTTCATGTCAGAAGGGATTTGCTTCCTTCACTAGGTGTCATCTTGCATTTGGGGGTGGCCTGGGCTGACGATGCCTGTGCCTGTGGAGCTGCAGCAGTCGCTGGCATTGATCCTGATTCTCTGCCTGAGGCCTGGCTCCCGCGGAGAGGGCAAAGGTGGGCTCCACACCACTGAGCCTTTAAAGACCCCAGACAGGGAGCAGCATTAGTCTCGTGCATCAGGCTAGCCCATCAGGCCAGCCTAGCCCCAGAGTGGCAGGCTGTAGGATTTCTAATGGCCAGTGCCCAGGGAGACACTGCCAACCGAGAGCATGCCCAGGGCACCCAGACTTACTCATTTTGTCCAAACTACAAACATCTGAATGTGCATCTGTGGGGATCTGGTTTCACTGTCTCAGGATCAAAAACAGACACACTTGTTCTGCCTGCCCCCCTGAGGGCATGTGGCCTCCCCCCTACCTCTGCCCCACACACAGCCCAACAGGACGCAGTGACAGCTGGCAGGAGGAAGAAGAGGGAGGAGGAAGAAGCAGTTGCCAGGGGGTGGCTAATGTGGGGACTCAGAAGACCCCACCCCTTGTCCTAGGCGCTTCCCTTCTCCGCTGAGGCCTGGCCAACCTCTAATTGCAGGTGCTGGCAAGAGATTTAACTTCACAGAGAAAGAATGGGAGCCACCCTTCCCGTGAGGCAGCTTCTCTGTGTCCGCTGCAGGTCAGGTCGAGCCTCTGCTCTTAATGTGCACGCAGTCCAAGTGCAGATACACGGTATGTGCAAGGAGTTGCCTGGTTTGCAAACACACTTTCTACTGACCCCAGACATTGTATCCTCATTAACTGAGCAATGCAAAATCAGGAAAGTGGGTAATTGATTAGGAGCTCTGTTTAAAGCCCTGTTGAAATTCATTGCGCGCAACCGCCACAATACAGCTCCAGGCTGCCTAAGCACAGCAGTTGGGGGCATTGGCAGGTCACAGGGCTGCATCCGACAGGAGGATATAAATGGTTTTCCAGAAAGCTTTCAGTGTTTGAAACATGACCTTACACAAAGCTAGCTATGTGGATTGGGAAGCAAAAGTCAGAGTTTCATTTGTTTTATGTTGGTGTGAGATTCACAGTACTTTGAATCAAGGTAAATACAAAGCAAAACAAAGCAGGAAAAGAAAAGGAAAAGAAAAGCTATGCGTATAACTGTGGAGTTGCAACCCCAGCTGCTCAGATCGTGTAAGCATTCGATTGCCTGATGATGGGGAGCCACTCAGGAGCCAGGGCAGAGACACAGCATTACACCTCCAGGAAGCAGAAGAGGAGCCGGCCGGTGGGAGGTATCACAGGCCGCTGCAAGTCTGTCTTGTCTGGCCCAGGACAAGTCCTCAGTTAACCTGAGATTGCGGAGGGACAGACATACTGCTAATTCACTGTCCTGACCAGACTCTCAGAGCAGTGGTTCTCTCTCTTGGCTGGATATCAGAATTATCTGGAAAGCTTTTAAAAATCTTAATTTCAGGCCACATCCCAGACCAATTAAATAAGAATTGATGAGAACCACACTTCAGAGATTAAAAATAAACATCATTAACTCTTCTAGTGATTTAATAGGCAGGCACTGCTCTAAAATACTCCTTTGACTTTGAATTTCCTAAATTATTGGCAGATTTTCATAATCTGCTCTATACCCTCATCCATGTAGTCAGCTCAGGCCTCGCTCCACATCCTTCTCAACTGCCCATCTCTGGTACTCTGTATCCTTATTTACTTGCACTGATTTTCTCAAATTGAGCGTAAGCTGGAGTTAAATGATTCATTTACACTTTAAAAAATGCATAAAATTGTCCATGTATTTCCTGGTCTTCCCAGCATATAATGTCTTTTAATAATACAATGACATGCTATCCAATTTCTTTAGCCACCAATGCCTTTGCAAAATAAACTTCAACTCTAAAAAAACAGCAGCCAGCCAAAGATTTCTTCTCCAATTTTCAATCAGTTCCCTGATTTTTCTCTAGACCCCCCTCCCCCGCTGGCACCCCCCCTCCAAAAAAAACCTTTTGGAAGAACTACCACTTCTTCAAATGACTATTTTTTGGTACATGCGATAATGTAATTCTGATTTTTTTCCTAAGAAAAACTTGTACCAGACAGGTCTTAGATAATTTTTTCCCACTTCATCACCATTTTCTTGTCCTATTTTTTTTAAAGTTCTTTTAGAAGTGCCTCTTCCAATCAAAGGAAGGCCATTTATTTCAAGATCTATAAATAGCTGTTGGGTCTTTAAGATTTTTCTAGTACCTTATTCCTCTGATCTCTGCAGCATTCATTTTCCTACCAGTTTCCTTCTCCCCACTCAGTCTGGAACATATTTCCCCACGGGGAAAGCTATGACGAATGCACCAAAACAAAGGGACCGTGCCAAGTGCCCAGAGGGAACTTAATAAGGACCTAATGAATGAATGGAAAAATAGCAGAGTCTTTCCAGCTCAGGTATAAATTTCAGCACTGCCAGTCACCACACATTCCTAGATAAGTGTGCATGTCACAATCCTGGAAAAGCACCTAGAGAAACCCCTGCTATTAGTAACTTTGCCAGTGGCCACTGATATAAGCCAATAGGTAGAATATCCAATCTCTGCTTTCATCTCTGCTCTGAATCTTGAATGCATCTGGGGTGGAAATTTTTGGATTCAGAATAAAAGGAAAATGATTGAGATTATTTGGTTAGAGACTTTGTTTATTACCACTTGAGATAATCAGGTGATGATGATTATTTTTTAAAATTCTTTATTGTTTAAAGTATTACATATAGTATTACATATGTCTCCCCACCCCCCATTGACCTCTCTCTGGCCACCTCCACCCCCCAGCATGTGCCCTCACCTCCCTAGTGTCTGTGTCCATTGGTTATGCTTATATGCATGCACACAAATCCTTTGGTTGATCTCTACCCCCGCCCCCCCCCCCCCCCCCCGTGCCTTTCCTCTTAAGTTTGATGGTCTCTTCAATGCTTCTCTGTCTCTGGATCTATTTTTGTTCATCAGTTTATGTTGTTCATTATATACCACAAATGAGTGAGATCATGTGATATTTATTTTTCTCTGACTGGATTATTTCACTTAGCATAATGCTCTCCACGTCCATCCATGTTGTTGCGAATGGTAAGAGTTCTTTCTTTTTTGCAGCAGCATAGTATTCCATTGTGTAGATGTACCACTGCTTTTTAACCCACTCATCTGTTGATGGGTACTTAGGCTGTTTCCAAATCTTACAATCCAAAGCTATTGTAAATTGTGCTCCTATGAACATAGGGGTGCATATATCCTTTCTGATTGGTGTTTCTAGTTTCTTGGGATATATTCCTAGAAGTGGGATTACTGGGTCAAATGTGAGTTCCATTTTTAACTTTTTGAGGAAACTCCATACTGTTTTCCACAGTGGCTACACCAGTCTGCATTCCCACCAGGAGTGCATGAGCGTTCCTTTTTTCTCCACATCCTTGCCAGCACTTGTCGTTTGTTGATTTGTTGATGATAGCCATTCTGACAGTTGTGAGATGGTATCTCATTGTCGTTTGATTTGTATTTCTCAGATGATTGGTGACTTTGAGCATGTTTTCATATGTCTCATGGCTTTCTGTATGTTCACTTTAGAAAACTGTCTATTTAAATCCTTTGCCCATTTTTTTGATTGGATTGTTTATCTTCCTTTTGTTAAGATGTATGAATTCCCTATAAGTTTTGGAGATCAGGCTCTTATCAGATATAACATTGGCAAGTATGTTCTCCCATGCAGTGGGTTTTCTTGTTTTGTTGTTGGTTTTTTTTTTGTTTTGTTTGTTTGTTTGTTTTTTTGGGGGTTTTTTGCTGTGCAGAAGCATTTATTTTGATGTAGTCCCATTTGTTTATTTTCTCCTTAGTTTCCATTGCCCTAGGGCAGGGGTGCACAAACTTTTTGATTCGAGGGCCACAATGGGTTCTTAAACTGGACTCAGAAGAAGGAGCTACGGCCGTGTTTCCTGACGTTGCCATGTTAACACTGCTGCTGGTGAAGGAGCAGAGGGGAGAGCAAGAGAACCCTCCGCTCTTTCGGCTCCTCGGGCCGGAGAGACCAGCCAAACGGGCCGGATCCGGCCCACGGGCTGTAGTTTGCCCACGGCTGCCCTAGGGGCTGTATGGGTAAAGATATTGCTACAATATATGTCTGATATTTTGCTGCCTATGGATTCTTCTAAGATTTTTATGGTTTCCTATCTTACATTTAAGTCCTTTATCCATTTTGAGTTTATTTTTATCTATGGTGTAAGTTGGTGGTCTAGTTTCTTTCTTTTTCTTTTCTTTTCTTTTTTTTGCATGTATCTGACCAATTTTCCAACACCATTTATTGAAGAGACTGTCTTGACCCATTGTATATTCTTGCCTCCTTTGTCAAATATTAATTGAGCAGACTGTCTTGACTCCATTGTATATTCTTGCCTCCTTTGTCAAATATTAATTGAGCAGACTGTCTTGACTCCATTGTATATTTTTGCCTCCTTTGTCAAATATTAATTGAGCATAATGGCTTGGGTCAATTTCTGGGTTCTCTATTCTGTTCCATTGGTCTATATGTCTGTTCTTATGCCAGTACCAGGCAGTTTTGAGAACAGTGGCTTTGTAATATAGCTTGATATCTGGTATTGTATTCCCTCCAACTTTGTTCTTCTTTCTCAAGATTGCTGTGGCTATTTAGGGTATTTTTTTAAATTATTATTCCATATGAATTTTTGGAGTGTTTGTTCTAGGTCTGTGAAATATGCTGTTGGCATTTTAATGAGGATTGCATTTAATCTATGATTACTTTGGGTAGCATGGACATTTTAATGATGTTGATTCTACCAGTCCATGAACATGGTATATTCTTCCATCTGTTTATGTCTTCCTCTATCTCTTTTTTAAATGTCCTATAGTTTTCTGAGTACAGGTCTTTTACCTCCTTAGTTAAGTTTATTTCTAGGTATCTTAATTTTTTTTGGTGTAATGGTACATGGGATTTTTATTTTGTTTGTTTCTCTTTCTATAATACATCACATAAACAAATTGAGAGATAAAAACCACATAATCATATCAATTGATGCAGAAAAAGCATTTGACTAAATCCAGTACCCTTTCTTGATAAAAACGCTCAGCAAAGTGGGAATAGAGAGATTATACCTCAACATAATGAAAGCCTTATATGACAAACCTACAGCCCACATCATACTCAATGGGCAAAAACTAAAACTGTTTCCTCTAAGGACAGGAACAAGACAGGGATGCCCACTTTCACCACTCCTGTTCGATACATTACTGAGAGTGCTAGCGATCAGATACGAAGAAGAAATAAAAGGCATCTAAATTGGAAAAGAAGAAGAAAAACTGTCATTATTCGCAGATGACATGATATTGTACATAGAAAACCCTAAAGACTTCATCAAAAAACTACTAGATTTAACAAATGAATTTGGCAATGTAGCAGAATACAAAATTAACACCCAGAAATCTATGGCTTTTTTATACACCAATAATGAACTCACAGAAAGAGAAACCCAAAAAAATCCCATTTTTCTTTTCTTTTTTTTTTTTTATCTCAATCAATTCATTTCTGCATTGTTTTTGTCCTGATCCTATATTTTAAATCATGCATAGTTATAGTTCAGTATGAAATACTTAAACGTGTTTTACAAGTGGGTCAACCTCCTAATATTCAGGACTAGCTCATGAGTGAATGAAATATTTTGTTTCAGGGTTTAAATCAAAAAATATTTTTAATAAGCCTACAAAAAAGTTACCCTCTAGGAATTGAATCAAATTTCCAGCTGACCCGTCTTGTCTCCATTCCAATCCGGAGTTTGTGGTCTGGTGGGGGCAGGGGGTTAGGGGAAGTGCTGGATTTCAGAAAGTTTTGAATTTCAGTCTGTTCTCTGGTCTTTCAAAAGGTGTTTACTCTGGTCTTTACTCAAAGGAGCAAGAGCAATGTTTGCAGATTTATTTCTCACTTAGGAGAGTAGGATGGAGCTGGTTACTTATCTGATTGTTTTTGTTTGTGACCTGCTCCTTGATAACCTGTCTTAGGAAGACTAATCAATTTGGAGAAAACGCTGATAAAAATGACAGGAAATTCATCAGCTACCTCTCAGCCAGACTGTGCCAACATGCCAGTCTACAACAAGTCCTGCACATACTGGAATTCTGAACAGTGCTTTTCAGGTAATTTTCAATTTTCTGAATCCCCAGTTCTGAGAAGAACTAATCAAAAAGTCAGAAAAATGGGAAATAGTATTATAAATCTCTTTTGAGAATGAAAACTTGAGGAATTTAGAGGCATTACTGGTGGGAAGAGACCCACTGACTTCAGTTTCAAAGCAAGAGCAGGAGAAGCTGAAAAGGAGAGTACAAGGTTAAGGAGGGCGTTTCTCAAAACCCTTTTAAACATGTTGCCATGTTTGTAAGTGGGTGTCACTGGCCCTATCTACTGCTAATAGTCATTATTGCAAATAAAATGTATATTTTGAAACTTATACACATAGTAGGCTTTGCACAAATCCTATCAGTAATGTATATGGTATAAATTTTGCAAACTAATTCCTTAAATTGGCAGGTCTGACGTGGCTCTGTGTGTTGTCATTAAATTTGCTAGGATGCTACAGTATTGGGATACTATCTTGTAATGCTTGCTGGCATTTTTATAATATTTGACTTTTGCTATAAGTTACAGTCCTTTATAAAGACATTAGACTTTACATTTCTTAACCTTATTTATTCATACACATCAAATAAATTTCCAGATAACCTTAATAATGATTAATTAATATAAAAAAGGTTGGGAGTATTTTAAGTAAAACTCGTGATTGCAGAAATTTTAGAGACTTCCCAGGAATTCCAGGGAATTTGGAAACATTGCTTGCAATGTTATCTCCTAAGTTTCTCTTAGAGCCCATTACTCTCATCTCTGCCCCGACACTGAGCTGCCATCTTTGGCTGGGCCTGCTGAACCAGCTTCCTAGCAGGTTCCCTTCAGTTCATTCCCTGTCCTGAAGCAGAGAGACCTTACAGAAATGCAAATCTTTTCATTTCACTCCCCACACAGGCATTTTAATGGCTGCCCACAGGAAAAGGTACTTGATCATTAGTGACCCGGAAATGAAAACTCCAACCACATTTAGCGATCAGGACATACCTATTGATTGGCACAACACATAAAGTCCCAGCTCCATGAAGAAGGGACAGAATCTGTTTTGCCCACCATTTTACTTAAACATTAGCACAGTAGAAGGCAATTAGCAGGTGCTCAATGCCCATTTGAAGGTGGGTGAATGTGTGGACAAATAAATGAGAATGACATGTGTGCGATACACAGCCTTCATGCAGTGTATTCGTTGCAAACACAAGGCAAAATAGAGGCTCATTTGGGCATTGCCCAAAGGATTTTTTCTTCTCTGAGGCTGACAGTCAAAGAATCTGTCATATATCAACACTGCCTTCTGCTGTCATGACAGTGAAATTCATTCTTATAAACCCCAGCTTTTGTATCTTGGACATGGGAGACTGTATCACGGCCCTGTTATTTCCTTCCTTCTGAAAAATTATCAAACTGTATAACAATCTATTCAAACACAGCCACACGTTTACAACACCATTTCCTCCCGTTTCGCAGAATTGCAGTGAGAAACAAATAAGATAACACACATAAAAGTGCTTCATGAAGTATGAAGCATCATGAAGCATTAGCATCCAGCATTGTTAAATCGGCAGGCCTCCACTTCATCACCACAGCCCTGTCCATCTAAGTCTACATCACAGGGCTCAGCCTTGAGCCAGCCTGGGGAGATCCTCTTCCTGTCTGAGAGCCCCTCCTTCTCTGGTTGTCTCTGCCCTGCTCTGGGTGTCCCATATTCCAGTACTAACTTCCTATCAAGGTTCTCATTGTATTTGAACAAGAATGAATTTTAAAATCAAACCTACCAGATTTTGTATTTGGGCTTTGCAGCTCAGTTTCTGCATCTGAAAAATAGGATGACATTATAGTTTCTCTCTAACCAGGATTTTTTTGAGAATTGAATAAAGCCTTATGCTCAAAGTATCACTTTTAGAATGTATTATTATTATTTTAATATTTGTTGTTGAAAGTATTATATAGGTCCTCCATTTCCCCCCATTAACTGGTTCATAACAAGTATAAGATATACATTAGCCCCCTTCCATTTTCCTCTTAAGTGACCTGGACTAATTAAAAAGCTCATCTTTCCACTTATAGGAGAGGGCAAAAAGCAGACTCTTTGATAAGACGGAAGGTGGGAATATCAGATTGAGTAAGGTAGCTGTCATCCCTTATCAAAGCAAAGGGTGGGAGGGAGATTTGGTCACAAAAAAAGCCTACAGCCTCTCTCAGTGGCCATCAAACCTTTTGAATGATGGAAGCGTTGTAATGCACAAGAAAGGGACCGACCTACTGAGCAAAGACTTTGTCTGGAAGTACGTTTTGGAGCATGATGATTTTAGCGTCTCCATTTACGATCAGCTAGAACTTGCACCATCCAGTTAGCGTGGGCCATTTCAGCATGTTCTGAGAAGCACGCCAACAACAACAGGATACCAGCTGGTTGCCCGCAAATTACTTATTCCCTAAATCTGGACTTTAAGGAATTAGCATCTTGGACCAACACTTGCAGTAAGGATGGCCTTTGCCATAGGCTTGCTGTGAGCATTCATTCAGGATAACCCCTCACTAAGCTCCAATCTGCCCATCTACATACTGAGTAGGTTGGACCTACACAGTTGAAGGGCCCTTCCCACCCTTGCATCCTGTTGATTAATAGTATAAGCTTCTGTCCAGGACAGCTTATACCTCAGGGTCAGGGACCTTTTCTCTTGATTTTAAATCAAAATTACTGCTGCTGTATTTGACGTCTGCTGCTGCACTCTCTGTTTTTTAACAGACGAGGAGAAGCCCTTCACTGTTACAAGCTCTCAATCCTCCTTCCTCTGGTTTCTGATTTTTTGCTGCACATTCATACTGAGGTTCCCAGCCTCAGCTCCGGGACCACCAGGGTGCCAGGGGTCAACATCCCCAAAATGCCTTTATTCTGTGCCCTCTCGCCATCACTTACAAACAAGTATTTGGTGCTCAATCTGTGAGTTTACTTATTCCACTCTGTTTCAGTACATGAGTTGAACCAGAAGGGACTGCGATCGGAAGGCTATTAGCTCTAACAACCCTATGTCAGAATTCTCAGAACAGTCCAATTTCAAATATTACGTTCTATTTCCAAATGAGGAGTCCTAAACTTCAGTCGTGGAAACAGTCACTGCAGTTTCCTGTGCTGTGCTCTAGTTTTTAGTTTGAATAGTCCCATTTGTTTATTTTTGCTTTTGTTGTTCTTGTCTGAAGAGACATGTCAAAAAAGATATTGCTAAGGCTGATGTTAAGACTGTACTGCCTATGTTTTCTTCTAGGACTTTTATGGTTTCAGGTCTTACATGTCTTTATCCATGTTAAGTTTATTTTTCTATATAGTGTAGTAAAGTGGTCCAGTTTCATTTTCTTGCATATGTCTATCCAGTTTTCTTAGCACCATTTATTGAAGAGACTGCTATTGTACACTCTTGCCTCCTATATCATATAAGTGTGGGGTTATTTCTGGGCTCTCTGTTCTGTTCCATGTGTCTATGTGTCTGTTTTTGTGCCAGTGCCATATTGTTTGATTACTATAGCTTTGTAATATAGTGTGAAATCAGGGAGTGGGTTCCCTCCAACTCTGTTCTTCTTTCTCAAGATTGCTTTGGCTACTCAGGGTCTTTTGTGGTTCCATACACATTTTAGGATGATCTGTACTAGTTCTGTGAAAAATGCCATTGATGTTTTGATAGTTATTTCTTTAAATCTATAGATTACTTTGGGACATTTTAATGATATTAATCTTTTTAATCATGAGAAGAGTATATCCTTCAATTTATTTCTAATAAAAAAAAAAGGTAACCTACTGAATGGGAGAAGATACTTGCAAATGCTGTATCTGATAAGGGGTAAGTATTAAAAATATATAAAGAATTCATACAACTCAATATTTCTAAAAAATATACACAATTTAACAATGGGCAGAGCCCTGGCTGGTGTTGCTCAGTTGGTTGGTTTCATCCCATATACTGGGAGGATGCTGGTTTGATTCCCTAGTCAGGACAGGTTGTGGGATTGATCTCTGGGAAGGGGCACACAGGAGGCAGCCAATCAATGTTTTGCTCTCACATTGATATCTCTCTCTCTCTCTCTCTCTCTCTCTCTCTCTCTCTCTCTCTCTCTCTCTCTCTATCCTTCTTCCTCTGTCTCTAAAAGTCAATTAAAAAGTCTTAAAAAAAATGGGCAGAGAATTTGAATACATTTCTGCAAAGAAGATATACAGATGGCCAACAGAGACATGAAAAATACTCAACATCACTAGTCATTAGGGAAATGCAAGTAAAAATTACAACACTATATCACCTCACACTTGTTAGAATGGCTATTATAAAAAAAGACAACAAATAACAAAAGTGTTGGTGAGGATGAAGAGAAAAGAAAGAATCTTGATGCACTACTCGTGGGATTACAAATTGGTGCAGCCACTGTAGAAAATAGTATGGAGGTTCCTCAAAAAAATAAAAAATAGAACTACCAGATGACCCAGCAATTTCACTTCTAAGTATTTATCCAGAATAAATGAAAACACTAATTCCAAAAGATATATGCACCTTTATGTTCATTGCAACATTATTTTTGCAGCCAATATATGGAAGTAACCTAGCTGTCCATTGATAGGTGAATGGATGAAGAAGATGTGGTGTGTGTATGTATGTATGGGGGGTAGGGGGACAGTGTGGGTGTGATGGGACAAAAGTAGGTTTACAGTTGTTCCTATAGGAAGTAATACAATAATTAATAAATAATAATACAAGAATAAACTCTGTATTTCACATATCACTGAAACCTACTTTTGCCACACCCTATGTGATGGAGTATTACTCAGCCATAAAAAACAAAACCTTGCTATTTGCAACAACATGGATGGACTTAGAGGGCATTATGTTAAGTGAAATAAATCAGAGAAAGACAAAGACTAAATAATTTTACTTATATGTGGAATCTAAAAAGAAAACAAAACTAAATAGAAACAGACTAATAGATACAGAGAACAAACTGATGATTGCTAGAGGGGTGAGGATGGGTGGATGGACAAAAAGGGTAAGGGGACTAAGAAATACAAATTTTCAGTTATAAAATAAACTAGAGGCCAGGTGCACAGATTCATGCACCAGTGGGGTCCCTCAGCATGGCCTGCCCCCTCTCACAATACAGGACCCCTCAGGGGGATTTTGGACTGCTGGTTTCGGCTCAATCCCTGCAGATCAGGCCGAGGGACCCCACCTCTAGTATGCATATAAGATCTTTGGTTACTCTCTTCCCGCCCTCCTCCTTACCCCCTTCCCTCTGAGACTCATCATGTTCCATGTTTCCATGCCTGTGCCTTGAGCATCTGCCCCCTGGTGGTCAGTGCACATCATAGCTACCAGTCGAATGGTCGAACAGTTGCTTAGGCTTTTATATATATAGATAAGCCATGAGGATGCAATGTACAGCATAGGGAATCCTACATAATAAAAGGCTAATATGCAAATTGTCCCCTCGGGAGTTTGACCACTCACTATGATGTACGCTGACCACCAGGGGGTGGTGTGGAATGAAGGAAGGCTCTGGCTGGCAGCTAGAAGGCCCTGATCAGCCCTGATTGCTGGCCAGCCCAGCAGCAGTGGCCGGAGCCTCTCCCACCTCCATAGCAGTGCTAAGGATGTCCGACTAATGGTTTAGGCCCGCTCCCCTGGGGCTCCCAGACTGTGAGAGGGTGCAGGCCAGGCTGAGGGAGCGCCCTGCCCCCATGAGTGCACAAATTTTCATGCACCGGGCCTCTAGTATAGTTAATAACATCCTAGTTACTTTGTATGGTGACAGATGGTTATAGACTTGGTGGTCACTTTGTAAGTTGTATAAATTTTGAATTACTATATTGTACACTGGAAACTAATATAATATTGTATGTCAACTAAGAGTGAGGATTAAGAGCAGGAAGATGGTTGTAAAATTGACCTATGTCAGAGATAAAAGTGATGAGGGAAATCTGTGCCTGGCAGCCAGGGCAGAATCACCGAGGCAGGAGGAAAGCATGCACTTTAGCAAGAGCCTTTTTCTCACTGTAATGAGCCTCAACAGCCTGTGCATCCTTTTATGAGTGTGGTTTTTCTGCCCTCTAGTGTCTCAAAGTGTTCAGAACTTGCTGAACCTAAAAATGTCTTCTCAGTGCTGGTCATAGATTTTATAGCCACAGAAAACAAAGTGTTAGCAATCCATCCCTGGCCAGTGTTGCTCAGTGTATAGAGCACCGGCCTGTGGGTCGCGACCCCTTTGGCGGTTGAACAACCCTTTCACAGGGGTAGCCTAAGACCATCCTGCATATCAGATATTTACATTATGATTCATTACAGTAGCAACATTAAAGTTATGAAGTAGCAACGAAAATAATTTTATGGTTGGGTCACAACATGAGGAACTGTATTTAAAGAGCCAGAGGGTTGAGAACCACTGGACTAAAGGTTCCTGTATTCGATTCCCGTCAAGAGCACGTACTTCGGTTGCAGGCTTGATCCTCAACCCTGGTCAGGGGTGGGTGCGGGAGGCAACGAATTGATGTCTCTTTCACATTGATGTTACTCTCTCTCTCTCTGTCTCTCCCCCTCCCTTCCACTCTCTCTAAAAATCAATGGAAAAATATCCTTGGGTGAGGTTTTGTAAACAAACAAAAACCAATTTATATTATAAAATACTGTTACATTTTAATACTTAGGATGATAAAGAATAGCACAAAAGAGGAAGAAAGATTGTAGAATAGATGGGATAAATAGAAAAAAACATAGACAGATAGTAAATTTAAACCCAAATATGTTAGCAGTCACACAAAGTATGAATAAACTGATGTGGATGGGCCTCACTCAATCAGTAGAAAGTCTTAATAGAAAAAGACTGACCTTCCCAGGAAGAGAGGGAATGCTGCCAGCAGATGGCTTTTGGACCCCAACTACAACTCTTCCCTGGATTTCCAGCCTGCTTACCTACCCTGCAGGTTTTGGACTTGCCAAGTCTCCATAATCCTCTGAGCCAATCCCTTAGACACACACACACACACACACACACACACACACACACACACACTGCCTCCTTCTCTGTCTCTTTATGTACTACATATGTATAAAACTATTATATAATTACATGTATAACTATATATAATTATCTATATATTATAAACTGCTTACAGGGTTGGTACCTTTATCAAGCACCAGGACATCCTTTTCATAATCCTGCGAGATTGGTAGCTGCTGGTAGCCCCATTTATAGGCATAAAAACATTACTTGCTTAAGGACACCTACTAATTATAGGGTCAGATCAGAAAGCACATCTCCCTGCCACCAAACTCATTTTCTCTTTCCATTGGCTATCTCCTCCGTTCAGTGATCTTGTTAATTTAGTGTGGCCTATTGCACTGTGAATAAAGTTTTATAGACCAAGAGGATGGAGTTGGTATTCCCTGCCCGACAAGCCTGTAGCACATGTCCCCTTGGGTCCAGTGTGCGGGCACCTGTCCTTCAGCAGCAGGCTGCCCTGCCAGGCCAACTTCCTGCTCTTCCTTGAAGCTCTCTCTGCAAAGTGAATTCTCTGAATTCTCATACCTGATGCTTCCAGGGCACTCTCACTCTCCAAGTGACAGATCTTAATGCTCTTAATTGTCACCCATTACATCGTCATTATGTTTTCTGTTGAATTAAAACCATTTTCATGAAAGGGCAAGGAAAGTTCAGTTCCCTCACAGAACATCCCAACTTTTCTGGGTAGTTGGTTCTTTAGAATTTAATGATCTTTCTGCAAGGCCGTTTTGGGGAAAGATGCTGAAGCCACACCGTGACCTCTGCTGTCTGTCTTCTATTTAAAATGAAAACTGCTAAGCAGGGAGGCCTGAGGGCAGGGGCAACACCTCACTAGCCCCTGCATTCCTGGCACAGTGCCTGACACACAGTAGGTGATCATTACATGCTTAGCCAATAAATCAATGTGCATTCCTCTTTTCAAGCACTTTTGAATCCTTTGTCTTCAGATCTCTGGGGTGGCCCTCAAGCTTGATAGAGTTAGAGTAAAACATATTTGGAATGGTAAATATATCCCAGTTTACAGGTGAAGAAATTTCTTCTTTCTGATCTTACCATAGCAGAAGTTACTAGCAGTGCAGGGTCAATGAGGTAAAAGCCTGCCCATCAAAGTCAGAGCAGGGACCAAAGTCAAGTCCTGTGAAATCCCCTCCCTTCTAAGTGCCAACACAGCATCTTTGGCCCCTGGTCAAAGGAGAGTCACTAGTGTCACATTTTGTGGCCATTCTTTGTGGGCCTGTCTGCCTCCCCAGCAGCTGTGGAGAGAGTTCAGCCTCTGGAGTGCCTACCCAGCTCTGAGGCCTTGGCTGTGCTCTCTTTCAGCAAACACTGACTGCCAAGCACCAGGCCGTATGGTTCCTGCCTGATGGACGCTTCGTGGTCACATCCAGATGATCAGCATTTGATGACTGAATAAAAACATGGCTAATGTTTATGTATGTTTACTATATGTCAGACATTGTGCTAAATCCATTTCATGTATTATTTGAAGACTAGAGGCCTAATGCACGAAAATTCATACAAGAGTAGGCCTTCCTTCCCCCGGTTGCCGGCACCAGCTTCCCTCAGGCACCCAGGACCTGGGCTTCCCTCCTCTGGCCACTGGCAGGCACCCGGGACCTGGACTGGCTTCCCTTGAGGCCTGGCTTTATCAGGAAGGACATCCAGAATGACATCCGGAAGATGTCTGGTCTAATTAGCATATTGCGCTTTTATTATTATAGATGAGCAGGTAGGTGGCAGATCTAGAAATTAAAACCACACCCCTGCCTGTTCAACTTTAAAGCCCAAATGGATGGAAAGAGAAGATGTAGAAAATACCAAGTAAAATGTCGGGCAGTTAGTAGGTGGCATGGCCGAGTGGAAAGAAGCTGGATTTGAGTCAGGATAGGACTTGAGTCCCAAATTGGCCTCCTCTGTGAAGGACCACAGGTGTGAGTCCACATCAAGGAGTGAGGCCACATCAAGGAAAAGCAAGCTCCACCAGGCAAGGCCAAGCTCACGGCTTTGCCCTCAGCATCTGGCACAAAGAAGGTGCTGGAATTCAGTTACGCTGACATGCTACAACACGGATGCACCTTGAAAACAGTATGCTGAGTAAATCAGGCACAAAAATATAAAGTATGCTATCATTCCACTTACTTGAGGTACCTACCAAAGTTACACACATTGAGACAGAAGTAGAATAGCAATTACCAGAGGCTGTGGGAGTGGGGAATGAGAAGCTGTTCTTTAATGGATACAGAATTTCTGTTTGGGATGGTGAAAAAATTCTGGAAACATTGTGATGGTTGCACAACATTGTGAATGTACTTAATGCCACTGAGTCATTATCTTTTAAAAATATTTTAAAACAATAAATTTTATGTTATATTTACCACAATAAAAAACAGCCTAAGTGCCCATTAGCAGATGAGTGGATTAAAAAACTGTGGTACGTCTACACAATGGAATACTACACTGTGGTAAAAAAGAAGGAACTTCTACCATTTGCAACAGCATGGATGGACCTGGAGAGCATATGCTAAGTGAAATAAGCCAGTCAGAGAAAGATAAATATCACACGATCTCACTCATTTGTGGCATACAATGAACAAAATAAACTGGTGAACAGAAACAGATCCAGAGATAGAGAAACATAGATCAGACCGTCGAATCTCAGAGGGAAGATAGGGGAGGGCAGGGGTAAAAGGGAGAGATCAACCAAAGGACTTGTATGCATGCATATAAGCCTAACCAATGGACACAGACACCAGGGGGGTGAGGGGATGAGCAGGAGGTTGGGGGAGAAATGGGGGCATAAGGACACATATGTAAAACCTTAATCAACAACAAAATATATATATATATATATATATATATATATATATATATATATATATATATATCTGAAAAAAAGAAAAGAAAAAAAATAAGTAACATTTTTTACTTAAATAACAGTCCTTGGAAAACAAACACAATTGCACAAGCATAAAACATAGTCTGGGGCAGTGGTTGGCAAACTCATTAGTCAACAGAGCCAAATATCAACAGTACAACGATTGAAATTTCTTTTGAGAGCCAAATTTTTTAAACTTAAACTATATAGGTAGGTACATTGTTATTAATTAGGGTACTCCTAAGTTGGCCTTTGCGAAAAATGTCCTCAATCTGATTGAGGTACGTTTGCTGAGGTCGACTGTAGGGAGCTGATATAGGGTAAAGCCTCCGACTGACCTGTGGGCAAAGTCACAAACAATTCCCAGCTTAGAGGGCACAGTCCTCTTAGCATAATTAGGCTTGACCTTATGACACTCCCTAGATCTTATCTGGGAAGCTAATGGGCTGAGGAAGTGCAGGAAGTATAACCATGCTGTAAACAAGTGAAACTCACAAGAACAGTGTAAACAAGTGAAACTCACAAGAAAAGTGTAACTTTGGTAACCACTACCTTGTTTACCTCTCACTATAAAATAAAGGCTCAGCTTGCCTTGGGATCTCTTTCTCTCTGGCCTCAGCCAGGCACAGGGAAGATCCACGGAGACTAAGGAAAGCTAGAGAGTTCTGAACGCTGTCTCCGTGTAAAACATTCTTCGCCGACTCCGTCCACACCTTTGGGAACCCCTGGACCCGCTGGGGCTGGCCCCCAGCATATGGCGCCCGAACAGGATTCCCCTAGGTAAACCCCCACACAGACATTGGGAACCCCCACACTTGGGACGGATAGGACTCCACCATAGGGTGCTGCAGGCCCCCCTATAGAGAATAAGTAGGGTAAGAAGGTGGATAGTACAGAACTTAGATTGAGAAGATGTGCCATACTGAGTCTAGAAGAAAGAAGACTCTGTATTGATCTGTAGAATGAGAAGTTGTGCCATACTGAGTCTAGAAGAAAAAAGACTCCGTATTGATCTTTTAACACATATGCTTGCTAGCAGAGGAGTTAAGGTTATGCCCAGTCAAAAGGAATGTTTTATACAAGTGTGTCCATGCTTTTCTGAGGAAGGAAAGGTGCCGGAAAGGTAAATGTAGAGGCATGGGAGAAGGTAGGCCCAAGGAGCCTTATCCTTAACCCCACTGCAGCCTTTCCACCCCGGGAAAGTGCAGGATTGGCAAGCTCTCCCTGGGGTGATAGATCAGGACTTCAGGTAATAGCAGAAAGCGCCAATCCTACTCTTAAAATGGATATAAGAGAGCATTTGGGGTTTTTCTTTTTAATGCATGCTTTGGATTGAGTAAATGCATTTTACTTAGTTTTAACACATCAAAGTTAGCTCTCCAGATCTGTAAGTAGGCTGGGAACATTTTCTTAACCAGGCTAACGGGGTAGGATTTGGCTTTAAAAAAGTATATTCGGCTTTTAAAAAAAAGTAAGAAACTTTATGATAAACTATTGATTTGCATGCTTAAGGAGTTAAAGTTTCATAAGGTCATCTCTTACAGTTTTTGCATGTTATTATAGAACATAGCCCTTGTTTTCTTGAAAGAGGTACATTAGATATTAAAAGTTTGCCAAAAAGTTAATCAGAACTTGAAAAAAAAAAAGAGAAAGAAAGAGTGCCATGGTCACCTCAATGTGGTTTCTTGTTCAAATTAATATCTTAATTTGTGTTTGGAATCTAAAATCTGTAATAAGAAATGAAACCCCGCTGCCGAGTCCGCCTCTGGTGTGGAGAGATTCAAAGGTGGCAAGAGAGGGCAGAGCTGTAAGCTCTGCCACAATGAGATTACTCAATGTTTTACTTAAAAATTACCGGAGAATATCTTATGACAATCAAACTTTAGCTAAGATAACCTTCAGTGCTAGCCATGACTTTAGAAAGAGAAATAGGAAAAAATTTAAAATGTCTTTTTCTATTAAGCATGACTTTGGGAAAAATACACCATCTGAGTCATTTGCTGAAACTTCCCCCAAAGCAGGATGTGGGGGAAGGGAAGAAAGAAGCTCATGGGGCCATCCAGTGTGGACGCCCCCTCCCCAAATATTCTAATTTAAAGTCCTTCTTGTAATTGAAAAGTTTTACAAAATTTAGAAATGCATCCGGGATTTCTGTGCACATGTAAAGGGAAAAGGCCAGTTTAAAAACGAGTGCACATAGTTTTGAGCTGAACTTGACCTTTTGCTGTGTACAGAATAAAAACCCAAGACTGTTTTGGCCTTAAAAATGGCGGAGATGAACCTGAGAAAGAAATACAGGCTGGTTTCCCAAGGTGATTTAAAGTAGCTCTTTTGAAATTTCCCGCCCCTGAGGCAAGTACCACCAGGAAATATGTTACTCATTGATCTGATTTAAAAAAAAAAGGGGGGGGGGAGAATAATGTTATATGTTAGACTTTTTGGAAATACATTGCAGAGGGTTGTACAGCAGCCAAAAGGCATCGGGCCTCCTGTACAATAGCCTCTGCCGACTTAGCCCAGTGGAAGGATGCAAACCAGACAAGAGTTTTACAAGATCTAGTAATGATGTGGGGAAGAGGTTGTGTTTTGTATCTTTCCAGAAGGAGCAGCCTCTGCTTCCCTCCTGGGGACCGTCACCCCTGGGAGGCTGAGTTAGCACACCTGACCAGTGCCCGTCTGCAGCAGATGTGCAGCCCTGAGCTGGAACCACCTGTCCATTGGAAGGATCACATGTGCCTCCTATTTGTCTGTCCCTATGTCCCAGCTTTGCCCCACATCTCCTTTCCTTTTTCCTTTTTTAAAAATCTGACTACTTGCTTGCTGGTTCTTTGGCCTTTCTCCTTCTCTCCTGAACACAGCCTTTTCTAGAATCTCCCTACCCTACTGTTCCAGGAAGGGCACCTCCCTTTTCTGCCGTGACTGGGAGTGTCTGGTATATGCCCCATACGTGGAGTTGTCTTGTACCAAGAGCCCGACATCCTGGGCTGAGAAAGCCCTGTCCCAGGCCCACAGCTGTTGCCTGAGTTCTCTGTTCTTGCTGAGGTCACGGTGGCTGGTACCATGGATCTGTCTCTCGCCCAATGGTGTAAGCTGGGCCCTCTCTGGAGAAGAAACCTGGGTTTCCCAAGATATGTGATCAATGCCGGGGCCCCGCCAGCAGGCGAGGGGATCCCAAGGCAGTTGCTGGGCATGGAGGCCACAGGGGCATAGGCTACCAAGGAGACAGAACTGAACCTCACATCACCCTACTTGGCCCAGAGATGGCTGGTAGTCAAAGACGGGTAAGACCCCACAGGGTGGGGCAACCTAAGACAGGCACAGCCGGGGGCCAGTAGGAGAGAACTTGGGGTTCAACAGAGGTGGGGCACAGATCCTCACCCCCCCAATTGTGCAGGGGCTTGAACACTCGCCCCTTCTGAGGAAGGTCTCCTGCCCCCATGGCTGCTTCTTGCTTCCCATGTCCAGCCCAGATCGGGACCCAGATAACAGAAAGAGACTTGGCCCAGCTCAGATCAGGAACAGAAAGAGACTTGGCCCAGCTCAGATCGGAACCCAGGTAAAGACAGAGACTGGCTGACAGCAGCTGCCCTCTCACTGCAACAGGACTTGTTTCCCATTTCTACCTTGGACCACAGGGAAAGGGGCAGCTGAAAGAAAGGGCTGTGTCAGAATGCTGCCTTCTTCCTTTCTTCTTCCTCTTTTTTCTAAACACTTCCATGCCTTGTAGTTCTTTTGCTTTCTCTTCTTTTTCTCTCTACTACCCTCCATCTCCACCTCCTCCTCCTCCTCCCCAGTATCATCCATTTCAGCTGACCCAGAGGTCACAGTTGACTCCTCCCCGGACACCGACACCACCATCAAACACGGCCCTGATGGACCCTTTGATCCAGCCGTACAACACGCTGACGCTTTAGGAAGCCCGTCACCAGTGACACTGCCTGCTAGCCAGATCAACAAGGACAACCAAACCACTGACTTGGGGTCAGCTGAAGAAGTTAACAAGTGAGGCCCAGCAGATGGTAGAAAAGCAAGAAATGGAAGCTACTCTCTCAGCCAAGTCAGAGGACTCTTGAGTAAATCGGCAAAAGAAACTTTCATTTGGTAGAAAAATGTTACTGTGGTTTGATTTCTACTTATTGCTGTTTTGCATTGCCATTGTTTTATTATTATTACTAGCTTTAAAAAAATGTTATGTTCAAGTTTTAAAATGTTTTGGGTTTTGCATTGGCATTATTTTGTTATTGCTTTAATATCCAGAGTTTTGTTCTTGATGCTTAAGTTTTACTGTCATTATGGTAGCTTAAAAACTCTCATTATAGTAGCTTAAAAAATAAAAGAAGGGTGAGATGTAGGGAGCTGATATAGGGTAAAGCCTCCGACTGACCTGTGGGCAAAATCACAAACAATTCCCAGCTTAGAGGGCACAGTCCTCTTAGCATAATTAGGCTTGACCTTATGACACTCCCTAGATCTTATCTGGGAAGCTAATGGGCTGAGGAAGTGCAGGAAGTATAACCATGCTGTAAACAAGTGAAACTCACAAGAACAGTGTAAACAAGTGAAACTCACAAGAAAAGTGTAACTTTGGTAACCACTACCTTGTTTACCTCTCACTATAAAATAAAGGCTCAGCTTGCCTTGGGATCTCTTTCTCTCTGGCCTCAGCCAGGCACAGGGAAGATCCACGGAGACTAAGGAAAGCTAGAGAGTTCTGAATGCTGTCTCCGTGTAAAACATTCTTCGCCGACTCCGTCCACACCTTTGGGAACCCCTGGACCCGCTGGGGCTGGCCCCCAGCAGTCGACCCCTTCCAACTCTCCCATCCACACTCGTCTTGTATACTTGCTTCGTCTATCTCCTTTTGTTCATCCTCTCTATATGTAGAGACTGGTACAACCACTCTTCTTTCACTCCACAACGTTCCCTAAAATTAACTTAATAAACTTTACTTAAAGTTTTAAGTCTTAGTTAAGCTATAGGTACGTTGAATAAAACTTGATATCATACTTAATAACAATATTATTTATTGATAAAATTAAATTCCTTACAATTTACCTTACAATATCCATAAAATTAAATCATGACAATGACTGACCAACACTAATGTGAACAATGGCCTTGCATCTCCTTGGAAAGTTTGGGTAAGTCAGGTTTGTATGTTGTTGTTTTTAATTTTAGGCACCATTCCAGGTTCTCATCCATAAGACGACTTCTCAATTTACTCTTGATAAGGTTCATGCTTGAAAATGATCGTTCGCATAAATATGTAGACCCGAATAAGGAAAGAACAGGAAACGCTAGATTTTTCAGTTGATTATATGAGTCAGGAAACTATTCCAGGTGTTAAAAAATCAACATATCTTCCTTCTCCAGGTCTTTCAAAGCAGACCACTTATGCTGTGAACTAAGTTCACATTTGTCTTTCTCCAATATTTCTGTATCAGCACAAAGACGTTCAAATTTCGAGCTCCACAGTTCTTTGTTTTTTAAATCCAGCAATTGCATTTCCAAGTTGCCAATGTCAATATTAAAGGGAGAAAAATTTAATTCTGTAACAGTAGCATTGAGAGGTATTTTTTTAACAAAGGCTAACCTCGCTTTGCTGTTTCTGAATTCCTGAAACCTGTTGAGAAAAGCTTCCCTCATATTTAAAATACTGCACGTGGTATTTTGTGGAAGAGCCACACTCAAGGGGCCAAAGAGCCACATGTGGGTCTCAAGCCTCGGTTTGCCGACCACCAGTCTGGGGGAACAGCCCTGAAGGATACAAATGAGAAAATCATCTCCCGATGACGTCTGTGGCTGAGGAATTATTGATACCACTCTCACTACTGGAGTTTCCTCTTCCCATGGATGAGGCACTGGGCGGGGAGCAACTACCACCAAGACTGCTGTTATTTCTGATTTACACAGAAGGAGAGAGTTTAAGGGCTTTCCTCACAGCTCCATGGTGGTTGAGCCTGGACTTGAACTCAGACACCAGATGCAACCCTCCCAGCAGGCTGTGCTTCTCCTCAGACCCTGATTTGGGTGGACTGGTTGCTGTTATTGGAAGATGAGCTCTGATGAGATTTCAAGGTCTCCTGGACCGGAGGGCTTTGTTTAGTTTGGAAGCAGTTACAGCTAAGGCAACAGGAAAGTTCTAATCTAATCCATCTGCAGTCTGGGCCAATCAGGTCATCTGCTGATAAGAACTTCACACAAATAATGCTGCACATGAAACGGGCTTCCTTGAGCTAAGGAGGAAAGACTGGCTTTTATCCAATAGTCTAGACCAGGGGTGGGCAAACTTTTTGACTCGAGGGCCACAATGGGTTCTTAAACTGGACCGGAGGGCCGGAACAAAAGCATGGATGGAGTGTTTGTGTGAACTAATATAAATTCAAAGTAAACATCTACACTAATAAAAGAGAAAAATGGTAATTGGCGTACGATGCTACCCTTTTCATTGGCTAATCAGGGCTATATGCAAATTAACTGCCAACTAAGATTGGCAGTTAACTGCCAACAAGATGGCGGTTAATTTGCATATGTAGGCACAATGCAGGGAGGTGAAAGGGAAAGCAGGAAGAAGCCCCCTGCCACTGACAGTGATCGGAAACCCAGGGGGGAGCTAAGAGCTGGGGGGCAGGGCAAAGGTGGCCCTGGGGCCGCCTTTGCCCTGCCCCCCAGCCATGATCGGAGAATCAGGCGCCTTTTCCGCCCTGGCCAGTGATAGCAGGAAGTAGGGGTGGAGCCAGCGATGGGAGCTGGGCACAGTCGAAGCTGGCAGTCCCAGGAGCTAGGGGTCCCTTGCCTGGGCCTAAAGCGGAGCCCACGATCGCGGGGCTGCTGCCACTGCGGGTCCCCGCTGCCCGGGCCGGACGCCTCAGCGAGAGGCGTCCTACAGGGGCAGGGGCAGAGCCCGCACGAACGCGGCGCCCCCCCACTGCCACTGCAGGTCTCTGCTGCCCGGGCCGGACGCCTAGGCCAGAGGCCTCAGGCCTGGTCAAGGGGCCGATCTGGTGATTGGTGATCGGAGGGTGATGAGGGTCAACTCCTCTGGCTGAGGCATCAGGCCTGGGCGGGGGCCTGGGGGTGCCCTGCCCAGGCCTGATGCCTGGGCCAGAGGCATCAGGCCTGGGTGGGGGGCGGAGCCGTGGATTGGGGGGATATGATAGTTCCCTTGCCCAGGCCTGAAGCCTGGGTCAGAGGCGTCAGGCCTGGGCAAGGGGCCGATCCTGTGATTGGAGGGTGATGGGGGTCAATGCCTGAGGGCTCCCAGTATGTGAGAGGGGGCAGGCTGGGCTGAGGGACACTCCCCCCCCCACACACACACACACACAGTGCACGAATTTCATGCACCGGGCCCCTAGTCATTACATAAAAGGGTACGGTCTTTTTTTTCAATAGTTTTATTCATTTCAAATGGGCCGGATCCGGCCCATGGGCCGGATTTTGCCCACGGCTGGCTAGCCCTAAGCTGACCCACCCCCATCCCAGAGGAGTGGCTGAGTGCACCAGCCAGGCTCTGTCCTCGGCAGCGGCCACTCCTCAGGAGACTGGACAGGGCATCCATGCACTGCCCTATGACAGGGCTCCTCCAGACACTGCCATATGCCCCTTGAGGGGCAAAACTGCCCTTGATTGAGAACCACTGTCCTAAGGAAGACTTCTTTGGAGAAAGATTAATTAATTCAGATCCTCAGCCCTCCTTGTGTGCTAGTCTTTTCTCCTGCCTCTGCAGGCCAAGTGTGCTGCCAGTCTTAGAACTCCGGAGCACGTGCACACACTGAATTAAAGAAGGGAGCTATTCCTGTCCCAGGCTTGCCCCCTCTCTTGGTCTTACTGCAGGGGAAGGCTCCTGTGGAGTCTGGAAGACATTTGCGGTGTCCTCAGCGCTGTCAGTGAATGGAGAAATTAAACAATGTTTCCAGGGTCGGTGAGTGCGCTGCCCCAGAGAGGCCATCTCTCTGGGGATTCTTGGGGTCCTGGAGCTTCGGGAGTTTGAAAGTGGCGTCCTGGGGAACATCTCGGTGATGGGGCGTGGCAGGCCTGTCGCTGCAGTGTGCCACACCCAGCAGTGCCTGAGCCCTGGGAAATGGGCCCCAGGAGACCCACAGTGGTGCTGTGTGCGTCAGCCCTCCAGCTGGGAAGCTGCCGGCCTCCGTGAGAGACTACACTGGGAGCTGTTAGCGGTGGGTCACCAGGCCTCTCGCAGCAGAAATGAGATAGTGCTTAGCCTGTCTGGAGCATCCAGTACCTGCGCGTAGGGGCTCTCCGGATTATTACAAAGGGGCAGCCTGCTCTCTGCCAGATAAGAAAGGATCGACTGCCTGTTGGCCGGTTTCAGACAACAAAGGTCAGCAACTTCTGAAGCAATTTGATTTTAATGTAACCTTTTTTGTTTACTGGTTCTGTTCATTTTAGACTTTCACTTTTGAAATAAGTTATAAAGATAACATTTGTTATGAAGTAACTACAAAGAAGTGTAAGGTCACAGGAAATAATTCACAAATAACCCTACTGCCAAAGAAGGTATGACAAAGGGACATTTTGATCCTAATTCTGTCAAGGCTTTTTTCTGCTATGATCTTTGTTTATTTTAAATTTTATGCGTATCACATTGTATTTCTCATAGGTCCGGCAAAAACCAGGTGATACATTTACATTGAGTAACCTGAAGAGAGTTTAGTAAAGTTAGTGTTTATGAGGCAGTGGGCAGGGTGTAAGGAAACCACAGGAGCGGGTAGAGCAGCAGGGGCAGGGGGTGGAGTCTAGTAACAGCAGGTGCTGGTACCACCCACAGCCCAAGGAGAGAGGAAAACAATGATCAGACCCAAGGCAAAGGGGGAGCTACAGAGCTTTGTGGGGACCCCTGACAGGAAAAGGGGTGATGGGGCATCCTGGGAAGGGATTACACACTTTGTCCTCTCTCTCCTCCTTCCCTGTCGGTGGCCTCCGGAAACCAGAGAGCACGTGGCCCACTGGCCCAGCCAGCCTCCCAAGCACAGGTGGGCACAGGTGAAGAGTCGACCTGGAGGGCAATAGAAGACATTAGCCAAACAGAAGTGTGTTCCTGTAGCCTAATATTCAGTCACTAAGAAGACGATACCCCTTTCAAATATGACCACGGGTGTAAGTTTGGTGCAGATCTTCCCAGACATTTTCCTGAGTGTTTACCTGCATAATATATGCCCTCATAAATGCACAATTCTGTTCTGCCTCCATGGGTACCTGTTTTATAAATGGGACAATACAGTATGTATTGTAAGGCAACTTGCTTTTTCTCTCAACACTATATCTTGGACTCCTTCTCCGTCAGCTTGTGGAGACCTAACACATTACAGCTGCGAGGCGTTCCACAGTGTGGTCCACAGGAAGGCTTTCCCAACACCCTGCTTCTTGCTCTATCCTGGGGACGTGGCCGGATTGTAGGCCCCACTCTTTCAGATTCAGGTGTTCCAGTGTAATTTCCTTCAGGCAAGGACATAGCAATCGAAGTCATGTGAGTCCCTTCTGGGAGAAAGATGGCTCCACCATCTCATGACCCGACTCGGGATGCTTAGACCAGCACATCCAATAAAAATATAAGCCGCTCTGTAATTTAACATTTCTAGAAGCCACATTTTTTTAAATTAAAAAAACAGGTAAAATTAATTTTGGTACTCTCTGTTATATACCCAATATATGTAAATTTCCATTTCAACATGCAATCAAGATTAAAAATTACTGAGGTGTTTTACTTTTTTAATACTAAACCTTTGAAATCTTATCATGCATGTCAGTTCTGACCAGCCACATTGCAGGGCTCCGTGGCCACGTGGGCTCAGGGCTACCATAGGGACAGCACAGTTCTGCCTGGGTCTCAGGATGACACAGAGCTCAGGCCACAGTCAAAGTGTGATTAGCTTGCGTGTGAGTGAGAAATAAGCCTTTTTTGTTTTCCTGGGGTGTCAGGATTTGGGTGTTGTTTGCTCCTACAGCATCACCTGATCTGTCCAGAATGACACACATCATAGTTCACTTAACCGTTCCCCTAGGGGTGGACATGAAGCTGTTTCCAGGTTTTTTCACCATTAAAAAATATGCCTCGATAGACAGCCTTACGTGCATTTCCTGTGTTCACATGCAAGTTTTGTTCACATCATTTGTGAACTTTTTGTTTTAACAGATGTATATAAAAGGCTGTCAGATTGGCTTTCCAAATGTTCATTTCTGTCAGCAGTATATGAGAGTTCTCATTTCCCCCATATCCTTACCAATATCTGATATTATAATTTTTTTATTTCCAAGTTTAAAAAATGTTTGTATTTACATCTTTGATATTATACTTGACACAATGTATAGACATATCGATTGGTTGCCTTCTGCCTGAGCCCCGACCAGGGCCCAGGCTGGGGAGGAGCCTGCAACAGAGGTATGTGCCCTTGACTGAAATTGAACCCAGGACCCTTTGGTCCACAGGCTGATGCTCTATCCACTGAGCCAAACTGGCTGGGGCTATAGCCTGTTGTTGTTTTTTTTGCATCACAAGCATTTTAATCTAACCTTAAAATTGTAAATGGTAGCATAAAAGCATGGTATGGATATAGTAAGTTCATTTGACCATTTCCTTAGTTTTTGGTCTTTTAGATTATTTCTTACTTATATTATACATGGCACCATAATGAACATATTTATACCTTCAACTTTTTTCTGCATTTAAATTATTTTTCCTTTTTATAAATTCTAAAAGTGTGGTTATTGGGTGAAAAGGTATATAAACTTTAAGTTCTTAATATTTTCTAGCAGATTCTGTTTTTCCAGGAAAGTTCCATCAGTTACACTTCTTTGGGGCATGCCAGGTTTTTATATGACATATATTGAGCATTTACTACATGCTGCTGCTTTCAGGTGCATTGTATTGCATCCAGTGCTCCCAGGGGCCTGTGAGGTGAGTGGAGAGGAAATGGCCTGTCCAGGATCACGTGGTAGGGAAGAGACAAAGCAGACCCTTGGACCCAGCTTCAGACCAAACATTTAGGCGTTTTGTTTTCGTTTGTTTCAGTTCATACTTTGTCTCCTTTACACTGCCTGTGGGAAAATAGCCTTCTCATTGATCCCTATTTCACCCACAGCTCTTGGCCCCAAGTAATTTATTAATTTAGATTTCCAGAGAGGGAACTGATACTAAAAATGGCTTCTTTCTATAGGAAAAACCTCTTCTGGGCTCGAAAAGGGGATGTCAACCTAGAACTTCAAACTGCCAGGAGAGGGCACTGCTGGCCCGTAATCTGCTTCAGAAACAAACAGCTCTCCAAGGAGGCTGACAATTTCTGAGATGGTTTCCCTGGGAGAGAGAGACCTTCTACTGAAGGAATATGAAGCGGGTGTTTGGTGTGCAGAGCTGTCTTTCAGTGAGACCCTGGGGTTCTCTATTCAGGTGATTTATCCACAGAAACAAACCGCCTTGTTTCCAGATGAAAGGGGAGTCACGATAAGATATTAAACTGTTTTAAGTGAAAACCATCACAATTATTTCTTAGTGTAGTTCTCATGGTTGCAGACAACGATGAAATGTACATGGGGAAATAGGGCCAAATGCAAAATTTCCTTTTAGAGTTCAGTAGAGTTGGGTGTATCAGACGAGATCGGGAATAATCTCTGGACATTTTCACATTTTGTTCCTTGGACACTGTGGATGTGCTGTGAATGTCAGCTGAAAGCAGAGTGTCTGAGCTCTTTGAGGATGCAGGGACATCCCTCCCCTGCTGAGATCTGAGCTCCTTTCTTGCCTGAACCTTGGCCAGAGTTTCCTGATTGATTTTCCTTTCTCCGTTGCCACATCTTCATTAACCACACCCTCCTAGTCCGCACACTGCAGTGTGGGTGAACTTTGCATTAAAGCGTGGGGTCCCGTCACTCCTAAAAGTCCTCCTGTGGTTCCCCACCATCTGCCATCTATAAGATGAAAGCCTTTGTATGCCTAGACTACCTTCCAGATCAAGCTTCCACCACTTTCCCAGCCTCCTGTTTGCCGCTCTTTCTGCACCCTCTCCCATCGCTGTGCTCCAGCCACCCTGAGCTGCTTTTTAACATCTCCATAGCTTGTACCACTGCTTCCTCTGCCTGGGAAGTTCTTCACCATTTTATTCAATCTGCCAAATTCCTGCCCATTCTTCAGAACCCAACTAGTGAGTTTCCTCTTCTTGATGTCTTCTCCAGATCTCCGAATACAGTCACTCCTCTGTTCATAACCCCGTGGATGATTTCAGGTCCACATCGTGCTATTTCTCGCTCTCTCTTTTTTTCCCCATCAGTACCTTTTTACAGAGCGGTCCTAAAGGAAAGGGATATAGCTCATTGATCCTTCTATTTCTAAATGCAACCTATGCCAGGTATGTAATAGACATCAATAAACTGTTATTATTTACATTTGGATAGAGGGGCTTTCCATGAGCTTCACTAATCTGGCAACATGCCATTTACACATTCTAGAAAATTTCTGGAGGCTCTAAGCTATCATTATTCATAATTTTGTAATTCACATTTAAGATAATGATGTTTGTTTATGCATACTTCATTCCCTTCATTCCCTTACCTGGGAAGAGGATATCTGAGGCTAGAATTTGGACCAAAGCTGACTAAGTTTCAAAAAAGAGAAGGGATTTCAGTGACTGGAGGAGGTTTCTAATGGGCGAGAAGGGAAACCTGCTCAGAGCACTGGACAGAAGAACGCAGAAGACAATTAGAGAGGGAAGCAAGAGAGCAGGTTTGTCTCGCTGCAGGGAAGGGGAGATGAGAGAGCAGGAGTGAGTTAGGAAGGAGAGAGGCCTGAGCTGGGGCATTTATTCCTCCTCCTACCACTTCTGTTTCTGCTCCCAATGATAGGAATAAAATTGGTGAAAGACAATTGCCAAGTTTCTACCGACTTCCCATATTCTTTAGGATGGTAATGAGTCTGAATGATCATCACATCTTGAAATGTAGAAGGTCACTAAAGGGAGCATTATTCCCTCAGAGGTCTATGGAGAATGCACACTATTTAACAAGCCTTGAAACTCTTTATCCTGGCCCTGTGTCCACATAACCTGCAGCCTCTGTATCCGATGCCTGCACACACCCGCTCTCCCACCTGGGCTGACTCCGTTTTCCTATTAATGAATGGAGCTCTGGGGTTGAGACGAACCATCTGTCTCCCAATGGCAGTTCCAGTGCTTCAGTCACATCTCCAATAATTCCCTCCCTTAAACACATTAGTGGGAAATGATGTAAAAAATAATTACGTGTAACTATCTACTGCATTAGAAATTGATGATATCCATGTTTTGTAAATTAGAGACATGCAGGGGAGAACTCTTATTTTTACCACTCATTGCTACAAAAAGGTCTCTCTAATTGTTCCGTAGAATTCATCCCAGTGAGAGGAATATTTGAGAACTTGGTGGTTCAAAGGAAAAAAGTAAAGAGTATGACCTACTCCAGTGAAAACCGGATGTCCCAACTACTGGCCCCATGGCATCATACTCTACGTGCAGGAGGAGTATATGTGGAATAATTTTGCACAGGGGACTTGTGCAAAGTACAGGGTGGGGCAAAATGGGTTTACAGTTGTTTGTATGGTAAATAATACGATAATTAATAAATACATCTGTTTTTACCTCACCCTGTACTTGGAGCCATACAGAGTGGCTTTTAGATATGGCTCAACATCTGAAGAGCTGGATGATTTTAGGTAAATCAACTAACCTCTCTGAAGCTCTATATTCTCATAGACGTGTTCTAAGAATTTAATTGAATGACACGTAAGGAGTGCCTGGCATATGGCCTGGCATGTAGCCGCCTCCCCCAATTATATCTATTGATTCTCTCCACCCTTCACAGAGTCGCCCAGATCACCCTGATCTCATGATCTGAAATGGGGAGCACGCTTCGCCCCACTTTCAGGCATAATGGAATGGCTTCCCTTTGCCCTATAACTTGCTCCAAGTATCCTCTGCTATCACGCTTTCTAATTGAACACAGATACTGCATTTCTTCTTGGCAAGAGTCCTAAGTGGCTTTCTGCTCACTTGCAAATCTGTCTCTAATTGAGCCTGTTTTCTTTGCCTTTCACAATGCAGTGGTAGCCCCCATGGAGACCTCAAGCAAGGCTGGCTAAACCATGGGGAGTGGTCAGCAGTCATCTACCTCATATGGAAATAACTCCCATACCAACCTGGCATCAGTGTGGGCATTTCTACTTTGCTCACTCCCTTGGGCTACGCCACACAGGCCCTGACTCGCTGATGGAGGAAGTAAAGTGCAGGACTGACATCTTTGTCCTGGGGAAAAGCAAGCAAGGGAGGTTGGAGTGGAGTTGTATTGGCCCCAAACAGTTCCTCCAACTCTGTCCTTTGTCACCTTCTCTCTGACTGGCACCCTGCACTCCCTTCTGGAGCATTCTTACATCCCCTTGTGGTTCTCCAGATGGTGACCAGCGTTTAGATGTCTGTTGTGATTCCACGTCCCCCAGCAAGTGTGTCTCACTGCCCGAGCCTCCTCCACTCTCCACCTCCCTCAACATCTGCGGCACTAGGCTACTTACTGCCTGCCCTCGGTGGGGTTTGAGAATTAAGACTCTGCAGTCAGACAGAATGGATCCGAGTCTTGGCTCTTCCTCTCATTGGCTGTGTGGTCTTGAGAACGTGACTGATCTTTCCTAAGGAAGAGTTTCCTTATTTGTAAAATAGGGATACTATTAATTCATGTCTCATAGGAGTGCTCGGAAGACTAAATTAAAAGCACAGAAATGTGCCATGCACATAGTTAAATGTTAAATAAATGTATATACTTTTTATTTTCTCATTGAATTTATTGGGGTGACATTGGTTAACAAAATTATATAAGATTCAGGGGTACAATTGTATAATACATTATCTGTATATTTTACTGTGTGTTCATCACTCCAAGTCAAGTCTCCTTCCATCACCATTTATCTGCCATTTACCCTCTTCCACCTCCCCTTTCTCTCTGGTAATCACCACACCGTTGTTTGCGTCTATGAGGGTTTTGGCTTACTCCCTTCACCGTTTTCCCTGAGCGCTGCAATCCCTCTCCCCTCTGACAGCTGTCAGTCTGTTCTCTGAGTCTGTTTCTCTTTTGTTAGTTTATTTTGTCCATTAGATTCCACATAATAAATATGTTTAAGTTACTAACATTTTATTTTCATGTAGGACATGATTGGTCATCTATCCATCCATCCACCCAGCCGACCAATACTTGGGACCCAGAGATTAATCAGACCTGATCTGTGCCCTCGGGGAGCTGGCAATTTTACCAGGGAGCCAGGAACACACACACACACGTTTATTATGAGGTGATATATCTGAAGTCTTAAGCCTTGCCAGCTTGGAGCCTGTCAGTCTTTCCCATTGATGTGGCAGTTTGAACAGAGTGTTCCCACTTGGCTACAGTGTTCTCTCTCCCCATTGCTCCCGGCTACTCATCGAAGCCTCTTGATCCCAGAGAAACAGCTGGAAGCTATGGCTACAGAGAGGTCTGGGAGGAGGGGAGCCTGTGTTGTGTCCTGAGTTCAGTGCCACAGCAATGTCCTCTTTAGCTGTACGGGAAACTGGACAACTTTAGCACAGGCTTTTGGATCTTCTAGGACTTTTGCCAGGATTTTAATGCATCCAAACCAATTATTTTAAGCTGAGGTTCAGTGGACCAACTCTGGACTTGATGCCAGAATCAGACAGCAAAGGTTGCAGGTCACCCGATGCCCTCTCAGCACCACCTACCCACCAGGTCTATCTAAACCATCCCAAACAAGGAATAAGACAAGTGCTGGCTTTCGGAAGATTTTCAGGGCACTGTGCCACAGATGCCCTTCCAGTACGAGGTTAATCAGAAAGCCCTTGAATCATCACACAAACCTGTGGGAGCACATGAATGTGGAAGCAGTGTTAAGCTGGCCTGGGGAATTACCCTCATCTGTGAGTATGGCCTTTCTCAGGGCTGGTTCCCACAGAAGCCACCTGGCATCTCTGATGCCTGCAGGTCTAATGCTTATCAAACACGTCTTCGGGCACCAGAGATGAGCACAGGCAGCCTGAGCAGTCCCCAGGACCAAAAATCAAAGGCTCTCTCCTGAATTACCTCTGTGCCTTTGCACATAATGTTCTTTCCAATTAGCACCTTTTGTGTACCTGGCAGATCCCTGCTTCTCTGGAAAAACATTGCCTATGTGTCCTCTCTTCTGTGAACTTTTCTCTATAAATCATCGGTCACTTGATGCTTCCAGTTCTGTTAAATAGACATTTATGAAATTCTGTTTTTACTTAGGTGTGCACCTCACTACATTTTGTGACTTGTGCACATGTCTCTGTTAGATTCGAATTACTCAAAGGTAGGGACATACAGTGGGGCCTTGACTTACGAGTGTCCCGACTAACAAGTTTTTTGAGATACCAGCTGTCTCTCAGTTGATTTTTTGCATTGAGTTGATAGAGTAATTTGAGTTAACGAGCTCCTTAACGAGCTCGGTCTCAGAACGAATTAAACTCGGAAGTCAAGGCCCCACTGTATCTTCTTTCCTAGTCCAATGCCCAACACAGGCTTGGAATTATAAGATATGACTAGGTAGGACCAGGTGGAAAAATAAGAAATACTAGTTCCAAACAAACTAGTGGTGAAGGCTTAGAGTTGCCATTAACAAAGAGTTAAGAGGAATGGAAGGGTCTCTGATGGTCTCCCAGGTGAGAGAGATGAAATGGGCAGCACCTGAGCTGAGATGAACTTTAACAACTCAACCTCTAATTGGCTGTTCCCAGCCCTTACACACCTCCTGGAGCTTAGCAACTCTTTTATCTCCTGGCTACCTTGCTTTTCTTTTATTTCTAATAATTGTACTACATGTTATCATTATCTCAGCTCTTAAGGTAATTGACATCTATTGTATCTGTAGGTAGAAATATATACATAATGGCACACCATACAGACACAATAGATGTAAACCACCTCAGGAGCATAGATAATAATCAAGTGCAGCAAAATAATTAGAAAGTAATGTTTTCAATGTAATTTATTTAATTATAAATTCATATAATTTAATTTTAATAGAGATGTCTTTCACAACAAGCTTGGAAAATTCCTCAAAATAATAATTAGCATCTATGGACTGGTCCCACCCAATTGTGATTATGATTGCCTTGGCCCCTCCTCCAGGACGGCCACCCAGTGGGAATGCTTGTCAGGAGCATCCACACCTGGGACTAGAGGCTTGGGCCTCCAACTTGTCGACACAGAAAAGCACAGGAAGTCTGGACGTGGGAAGAGTTGCCACGCTGCCGTCAGAGAGGCTGGAGACTCCCCAGGCCACAAAGCAGGTGGGACCTTTCTTCCACTCATCACGGTTTGGGTTTCTGGGGGTCAGAGCGACTCTGAAATGTAGATGTGTTTATTAGAAACCACCCCCGTAAGGCAGGGAAGGCAGCAGGACTGCAACTGCGATGGAGGTGCAGTGAGAGCCCAGCGGATTCTACAGGAGCCCCAACACCGGGAGCGGTCCGCGTGGTTGTCCTGCACGGTGGCAAAGGGCCAGTCGGGGGACGTGGGCTTTCCCTGGAGAGCAGGGGCAGTGTGGATAGGCAGCTCCCTCTACCGAGGGCAGCACCTGAGGGGGGCCTCTGCTGTGACCCATCGAGCAGGCCACACTCTTGGCAGCTGGGATGGGAAATAAACACCTGCAGGAGGGTCTGGTCTGCCCCCCACAGCATCCCCTGCACCAGAGTGACCCCAAGAAGGATGAGCTGAGGACTTGTGAGAATAAACATTTTTCAGGCCCCACAATAGACCTACTGAATCAGAAACTCAGGGGGTGGGGCCTAGCAACATGGTCTAACAGGCTCTCCAGGTGGTTCTGACGCAGCCAGAGTTTGAGAACAGCCTCCTCGTGCCAGCAGTTCTCAGACGCTGGGCTCGGAGCCCCTATCTGGGCTCCAAATACTTACCTGTATTTACTGCATTGAAGTTAAAACTAAGAGATTTAAAAAACGTTTTATCAGTTTATTTAAAATAACAGTAATGAGTCCATAATTTTATGAAAAACAATTAGATTTTCAAAATTA
Source organism: Myotis nattereri (assembly GCF_964212035.1). NCBI lineage: Eukaryota > Metazoa > Chordata > Mammalia > Chiroptera > Vespertilionidae > Myotis > Myotis nattereri. Next base: position 78,892,058 of record NC_138080.1, read on the forward strand.
GGGGGAAAAATAGTAAGAAAAGTGGCATTGTTTGACACGCTCACAAGCCTCTCTAACGCCTGGATTCACAGAAGATAGCTGGCCCTCCTACGTTTACTGTCTGTCTGTCTTTACATCACAGGTAGCTTCTGGAAAACTCCACCGTTCACTTGTCAAAGAATTTGAAAGACAGAGGAAGTAACATCCTAGCATCGTGATAAAAACAGCTTTAACTCGTGGGGGCTGAAATGGCCCCGGGACCCCTCCCTTTAAGGACTGCTGCTCAGCCTTCTCTCCTGGGGCAGGAGGTAAGTACGGCATTTGAGTCAGAAACTGCTGGTTCTGTGTATGTTTCCTTGGATTTTGTGGATGTCACATTGAGGAGACTCTGGATTATGTTATATTTTAAAAACAGTGCTTTTCTTTTTGCTTTTTGCCGGTTAGACAATACACTTGGTTGGACTCAAACTGCAAGCTTTGTGTCTTGGGCAGCAGCTTACCGCGTTCTTGACGTCTGTTCTGTGTGCATGTGGTTTGGGGCTCAGCCAGACTCTTGGACAGAGTTTATGCCAGAAATTGGGGCTCTCTTCTTTCTGAGTTCCTCTTCACTTCACAGCAGCTGTCTTTGCCCTAAACTCAGCCCTCTGGTTATGCAGACCAGAAGATAATGAGGTTTCTGTCGGAGTTTTAGACACTCCATAGAATGCAGATTTCAGTCTAAAGCAGCCATGGGCAAACTACGGCCCGTGGGCTGGATCCGGCCTGTTTGAAATGAATAAAACTAAAAAAAAAAAAAAAAAGAGACCGTACCTTTTTATGTAATGATGTTTACTTGGAATTTATATTAGTTCACACAAACACTCCATCCATGCTTTTGTTCCGGCCCTCCGGTCCAGTTTAAGAACCCATTGTGGCCCTCGAGTCAAAAAGTTTGCTCACCCCTGGTCTAAAGCTCCACAGAACCCTTGCCCTCACAAAATGCCCTTTCTTTATTCTGAGTGTCAGCTCCCCTCCAGAATCTGCCTGATTTGGGTCCTCTTCAGTATCCCATACTTTTGGATCTTTGTTTTTTAGTATTTTGGGGGGTTTACTTGTTTTTGGCAGAGTCAGGTTTTAAGACCTACCTGGCCATAGGGGAGAGGAAGGGGCATGAAGTCTTAGAGGAACATTCTCAACTTAGAGGAACTTTCCCCTTCCCCCTCCCCTTTAGGGTCCACCCAAGAAGGAAGAGTACTAACATAGCTTCTAGGATCCTGTGACTAGAATTGCTATGAGTTAGACTGTTTGTTTGTGGGTGCAATTCTCTTTTATTTATACTTTTAATTCGTATACCGATTTTTAATTCATTTACTGGGGTGGCATTGGTGAAGAAGATGATACAGATATCAAGTATACAATATTATAATACATCACCTGTACATTGCATTATATGCTCACCACCCAAAGTTTAGTGTGCCTTTGTCACCATGTACTTTGATTTTAATTATTCATTCCATAGTTTTTTATTTTTTAATTATAGTTTACATTTACTATTATTCTGTATTAGTTTCATATGTACAGCATAGTGATTAGACAATCATGTACTTTACAGAATGGTCCCCTGATATTTCAGGTGCCCACCTGGCCCCATGTATAGTTATTACAATATTATTGACTATACTACAGGCCTGGTGCATGAAATTTGTGTGCGGGGGGGAGGGTGGTTGGGGGGGGCAGTCCCCGGGGCGGGGGGGAGTCCCCTCAGCCCAGCCTGCACCCTCTCCAATCCGGGACCCCTCAGGGGATGTCTTACTTCCAGTTTAGGCCTGATCCCTGGCCTAAATGGGCAGTTGGACATTTCTCTCACAATCCAGGACTGCTGGCTCCTAACTGCTCACCTGCCTGCCTGCCTAATTGCCCCTAAATGCCCCACCCCCGCCGGCTTGATCACCCCAAACCGCCTCTGCTGGCCTGATTGCCCCCAGTTGCCCTCCCCTGCCGGCCTGGTCTCCCCAAACTGTCCCCCCCTGCCAGCCTGGTCACCCCCAACTGCCCCCTCTGCTGGCTTGGTTGCCCGTAACTACCCCTCTTGCCAGCCTGGTTGCCCCTTACTGCACGTCTCCCCCCCCCCCCCCCCCCCGCCGGCCTGGTTGCCCCATGCAGACTACTGTTCAGTCGTTTGGTCATTCCTCACCCCCCTGCCAGCCTTGTTGCCCCATGCAGTCTGCTGTTCGGTTGTTACTGTTACTGTGATGGTGTCCTGGAGAATTTGCATATTCCTCTATTATTAGTATAGATTCTCTATGTTGTAATTTATATTTCTGTGACTATTCTGTGCAACTACCAGTTTGTACTTTCACCCAGCCCTTCAAACCACTATCCTCTGGCAACCATCAGTCTGTTCTCTCTATCTATGAGTTTGTTTTTTATTTGGTTGTTCTTCAGATTTCACATGAATGAAATCATATAGCTTTTGTCTATCTCTTTCTGACTTAGTATAATACCTTCTAGGTTCATTTGTCTCTTCACATCATCATCCTCCATGTGTGTCTCTGTTCTCAAATTTCCCCTTTTTATGAGGATACCAGTTATATTGGATTACAGTCCACTCCAACAACTTCATTTAACTTTGTTACCTCTGAAAAGACCTTGTTTTGAAATAACTTTGCATCCTCAGGTACTAGGGGTTAGTTAGGCCTTCAACCTCAATGGAGGTTCATATGAACAAATATATCTAGAAGATTCTCAGGTTGACCACATGTCCATAGTTAATTTCCTAAAAACCATTTTCCTGCTAAGGGCAAACCTCTTTCCTGTTCTCCTTTGTATTTGGGGAGCTAAGCCTATAGATGCCACATGGATCGAAGAATCACAGGCAGTGCAGGGATGTTGACCACGCTGGCCTCTTCCCTTTGCACAAGCCCTGCTCTGGGTATCCCCAGATGAACTAACTGGCAGACAATTTAGTTTCATCCTGAGCCTGGCTGTTTACCTGAATCTGTCTCTGTCACATCCTTGGGTAATACTTTCTGAGAGTCATTATTTGTCTTGTCAACACAGACCAGGAAAAGAACATAAAACCAGAGCTCCATCAACTCTGTCTTCCCCCATCTCGTCCTGTACCTCATGTCCTGAATCCCAAGGGATGCCTGGCACCTCCCCCCAGGGCAACATGAAAAAGGGTTTTTTCTCTTTAGGGATTGAAGTGTTCAGATTGATTTCTCGGGCTCCAGAGGTGAGAATGCCTCCAAGGCAGGAGCGGAGGGCCCTTCAGTTTCCACAGGCAGCATCTGCAGAGGACTCTGTGCTGGGAGCTGGGCAGGGCACACAGGAGATGGGAGCTCTGTCCTCAGGGATTGTAGCCGCTCTGAGAAACTTCTGTGACAGTGAGAAGATTTGAACTGGGTGGGGTCCAGCAAGGCATTGACCAAGGTTTGGGGCCCTGCGTTACTGGACTGTTCTTGTCTCACCTGAGTTCTTCTCGAGACAGAATAATCCAGATTCTGGGATGTGTCCATGCTAGTCACTGGTATGCTTTTCTGCGTAGGCCCCAGAGTCAGACTACTGAAAGAGTCCCTCCTGCTGGGACTGAAAACGTGCACTGCCCATAATCCAAGGCCAGAGTGACTTAGAAGGCAGGTTTCAGACTGGGGTCAGGCAAACCTTTCCACCTCCCAGGGTCCTTCTGACCCCAACTCTGAGGCATGGAAGGGTCCTGAATTCCGGGAGGGTTAATGGAAGGGAGTTTACTCTGCCAAAAGGAGGCTGCACAGCTATGCAGAAAGGGCCATGGCATGCGAAAGCCCAAGGATGGGGCTTGCCTATCCAGCAGTTGAATGCTCTCCCTCTGCATTCAACTTCTTTCGCACCATTCTGGAGACTTCGGTAGAGTTTCAAAGAGCAGCCTGGCCTGTAACCCTCCTGCAGGCAGTAAAAGGAAGGGCTGGTCCCTCCTCGTGGGCAGGTAGACAAGACTGAGGTGGAGAGTCCCCTGATGCTGAGTGGTGGTGGAAGCAGGGGTAAGAGGCACAGACAGCCCTATGTTCAGACATGAGCCCTGTGAGGGGCCCAGGAGGACTTGCAGGCATCAGCCAGGGAGCAGGTGGAAGGGGCCATTTCCTGCCAGAAAAAGCCAGGGGAACACCTCACTATGATTCAAGTTACCCACCCGATCAATCAGTTAAAATCCAGCCTGATAAATCTTGTGCGACAAAGGGTCAGCACAAATGTGAGTAGAATACAGACAGTGTGGCAGTGGTCAAGAATGTGGTAGTTCGGGTTGTTAGAGCGGCTCAGAGCTCAGGCTCTGGAATCAGAAAGCTTGGTTTGAGGGCCGTTGGTTCACTTGCCAGCTGTATGGTCATGGATAGGTTCATTTTTCTATGTATTGGTTTCCTTGTATAACACAGATGATAATAGTATCTTTAGGGTTCTTGTAGGATTCAGTGAGATAGATAATCTATTTAAAAACTTAGCATCATTCATTCATTTGTTCATTCACAATTCAGAAGTGTGTGTGTGTGTGTGTGTGTGTGTGTGTGTGTGTGTGTGTGTGTCTGGATCCCTTGCAGTGTGCCAGGTCCTGTTCTAAGTGCCAGGATACACCAGTGGCTAAAAGCAGACAAAAATCATGTTTCCCCGCACCACTGAGCTTATGTCCATGTGGTGTTTACAGTAAGACCTCAAGAAAGATAACAAGGCTCATTCCTCAGGTGACATTAGGGAAAGAAATAAAAGGGTGAAGGAGGAAATGAGGAAACAGAAAGGCAGTGGGCTAAAGGCGCTCAAGTACAGCCACAGGCACAAGCAAACTTGGGGAGACACAGGCACACGGGACTGGGATCTGAGTGGCGGTCTCTGCATGCTTCCCTGTGACCAGAAATCGAGGCAGCCCTTGAGTTGGAAAGATCTCAGCACTGTGGTAATTCAGACTCTCAGGTTCCAGCCAAGGGAATGCTGCTACTCACCCGAGTCAGCAGCCACCTCCCCCAGATGAACTGGAATGAACTATACACCCAGGGGATCCTGCCTCACTGCTCAAATCTAGTAGCACAGTGACAACATCCCTACCGTTTCACAGGGTTGGATGGGAAGAGCAATTAGAGAATGATAAAATTATGCAGGACTTCAGCCTGAGAGAGCTGAGAAATTGGCATTTCACTATTAGAATGGAAAACGTGTCAAGGGGATTTTAGGAGCAGTGATACTCTGACTGAGGTGGCCAGCCTGTAGAAGATTCTGGCAACACAGTAATAGGCCATTTCCTAATTCAACTGAGCCAAAGGCTCCCACTGCCTTAGAAAATTGAGAAGCCTCCTTTCCCTGTCATCTCAGGCCCCCCACCACTCCGAGGGAGCTGATGTGGATGTGATGTTTGCAGGGTGCATTCCCAGACTTAATCAGCTATCCTGCTCTGAGCCAGTCACCACCTGCTGTGTGTGAGTGGGCCGTTTGCAGTGTTTACTGTGCAGGAACATTTAACGAGATCCTAACAGCAGCCTGGATCCCAAATATAGCCCTGGCAGGCATAGTGTGTCAGCATCAGCTCCACTGCATTCTGTGAGCCCCACTCATCTCGTAACCTGTCCAGAAGTGACAATAATGGAAGAAGGGCTAACATTAAGTATGGGGTAATAACCACTAACCTAACTTGAGTCCTTGCTGTGAGTAAGGTACTGTTCTAAGCATTCAACATGTGTAATGTTACTTAAGCCTCACAAAACCTCTGTGAGGCAGATGCAGTTGTTCATTCCATTTTGAAGACGAGGAAACTGAGACCTGGGAGTTGAAGGAACTTTCCCCAAGTCCCTCAGCTGGTAAAGGGCGGGGCCAGATCAGAACCCCGGCGTTTGTCCCAGGCTCCTTGTTCCTGCTACTAGTACATGGCACTTGGTCCCAATTCTCCTCGTGGTGAGCATGGCGGGTACTGTCTGGATCCATAGGCAGCTTTAGTGTAAGGCTGCGCAGAACCTGATGCTCACCCAGTTTCAGGGGCTTCAGTCTAAAGCCATGTCTTCCTCTGTGAGGTTTGGTTCCTTCGCCTGCTTTGTGTGATTTTGTTACTCCAGCAAATACACTTGGGATGGTCTGGAGACAATTCACACTCACTGTTAGACTGTTTAAGCTTCATTGACCTTTTTATGGAACTTTTTCTGGAATCTTTGCATGGACTCTTACATGACTCAGTCCAGCCACCCAAGGAATCTGGATAGGAACATCGCCAAGAGACCAGGATTCCTCTCCCTCTGGCTGTGTTTTTTTATCTTCTTTATTCCACACATAGGTAAGAAGTTATGCCTCGGGTTTTTGAAGTTGTCCAACTAGGTGGCACTGCTTTACTTAAAAAAACATTGTAAAACTGTTTTTTAGTAATATTATTCTCCACACCCTTCTGAAATGTAAACCCTTAAAATATGTATGATACACACACACAAGTTCTGTTACAGCATTAAGTTGATATGTGCAGAAGTAAAGTGAGATATATAGATATAGACACAGATAGACATAGACATAGATACAGGTGTAGCTATAGATGTAGATGTAGATGTAGACGTAGACGTAGACGTAGACGTAGACGTAGACGTAGACGTAGACGTAGATGTAGATATATCCCAAAGCTGAAGGGTGTATAAAATCTGAGAAGAGAGTAGGATGATGACAGAAATGATCTGAGCACCTCAGAAGGGGCTGGAGAACAGGTTATGGGAAAGAACAAGTTCTTACTAATTCCTACCTACCCCTTCCTCAGGAATGAATGAATGATGAATGACAACAGAACTCCGCCAAGAGCAAGTTAGCAAATGGGGAAGGGAGTGCAAGAATTTTACTATGAATTAAATTCAGCATTAACAAGGTAGCACTCTCCTTTGTGACCCTGTGAAGTAGTGGTAACCCTCACAAGTTACTGGATATGGAGAGATTAAAGTGCAAGGTCTCTGCCCTGACCAGGTGGCTCAGCTGGTTGGAACCTTGTCTGTACACCAAAAGGCTACGGGTTCAATACCCAGTCAGGGCACATACCTAGGCTGCAGGTTCCATCAATGTTTTTCTCTCATATGTTTCTCTTTATCTCTATTTCTCTCTTCCTCTCTCAAATCAATAAAATATATTCTCAGATGAGGATAAAAAATAAAATAAATTGTGACATCTCCAGCAGCCCCGTTGCCTTAGATGAGTTCTGGAGATTTGCACAGAGGCTGTCCTGGCACCTCAGTTTCTATCTAATGGGGCACCTCTTTGCTGTCTCTTTCTGTGGGGTGGGGGGTGATTTCTGGCAGACCAGGAGAAGGGCAGTCGCCTGAGGCACAGGCCCAGCATACTCCCCTTAGAGAGCCAGCACTGCCAGACTTGCTCAAGGATAAAGAGCACAGTGTCCTTAGTTGGGAAGACCTGGTATTGTTAAGATGGCAGCACTCTCTGACTTCGTCTAAAGTTCAGTGGATTCCAAATCAGAGTCCTGACAGCATATTTCATAGAAGCTGTCAAACTGATGGAAGAGAAACAGTTTTGTTTAAGAGAAAAGAAAGAAGAAACAATTGAAAGAGAACAGGGAGAGCTATAGTTGACCAAACATATATCAAAATATATAATAAAGGTAGAGTTATTAAAACAGCTTAATGAATAGATTGTTGGAATAAAAAAGAGGATGCAGAAATGGTTTCATGCTTATGCAAGAATTTACTTTATGGGAAAGATGGAATTTCACATGGGTAGAAAAAGAATGGACTATTTTTTCCCTCAGATGGATTGTTGTTGTCCCAACATCATCCTATATAATAAAGAGGGAATATGCAAATTGACCATCACTCCACCACGAAGATGGCGGTGCCCACAGTGGAGGTGAGGGGGTTTCCATAACACAGGATGGCTGCAATGAGCCTTAACGAGCAATCAGCAGGGACCTGAGGCTGTGCCCCCCTCTCGGTGCCGGGTCGGAGGACCTTAGACTGTGCCCCCCACTTGGGGCCAGGCCAGAAGACCTGAGGCTGTGCCCCCCGCACAGTGGGGCTTGACAGGGGATCTCAGGCCCTGCCCAGCGGGTCTTGACAGGGGATCTCAGGCTGCATCCCTCACCTGGTGGGGCTTGACAGGAGACCTCAAGGCACACCCCTCTGCCCCGGCACCGGGCCAGGGGACCTAAGGCTGCAACCCCACTTGGCGGGGCTTTGCAAGGATGGGACTGGCCGGGTCTGGATCCAGCCCAATGGGCGGGGGCCAGCTGGGTCTGGGTCTCGCACAATTTTGAGGCACACATGGGTGGGCGGGGACTTGACTCTGGATCTCATGGTGCACCCCAGACTCTGACAGGAGGAAGATTTTCATATACATTTTTACTAATTTTCTTTCATCTCTGACACTTCTATTATAGAGAAAGGGCAAATAGCAATATTAAAATATTTCCTCTAATTAATCCCCTTTTAATGTGCATGAATTTCATGCACCAGGCCACTAGTTGATTTAATAAAGGGAAACGTTCCCCAGCACCAAAGTGTAATTGAGATGTGCCGAAGATCTGTATTCAAGACCATGATAGAAGATGAAATTGATGGTACCATTTTGATAACTTTAGAGTAAGTTAGGTCTTGTAGATAGGATAAAAAATGCCAGAAATTTTAAGAAATTGTTAATAGATGTGTGAGATAAGTTTAAAGTCTGTATATATGAAAGGCATTATAAGGGAAGTTAAAATAAGCAATATTCTTACCTTGCTGAATGTTCGAAAATCTTCATAATAAAATGTTGGAGGGAAAGCAGCATACTGAGAGAGAATATTATGACACAAATTATATGCGGGACAAATATTCAGAATATATAAAACCACCTATAAATGCCAAAAATGAAAAATTGACAAAGAATAGAAATAGGCAGTTAGGATAAGAAGAAATGCCAACAGACTATAAATACAGGAAAAGTTGTTCAACTTGACTGGTAACCAGGAAAAGGAAAATTATATCAACAATTACCCAACACTTCTCATCCATTAGATTGGAAATAATTGAACATATTGATCATATTCTGTGTTGTTAAGGAAACAGACACTCTCATCCATTCTTGTTTGGGAGGACAACTTGGCAATATTACCAACAATTTAAATTGTATGCACCCCTTACTCTAGAAATTCTCTATCTTAGAATTTATTCTAATGAAAGACATATTTTCTTGAAGATTCATGAAAGATATTGGGGGAAATACCCATCATTAGAGGAATACTTAAATAAGTGATTGATATACATAAACTATGGTCATTAGAAAGAATATAGTATATATACAGACACACACGCATTGGCAGAAAAGTCTTTCCAAGGTATTTTTCTTTGTCAGTGAGAAAGACCAGTCAGAAAACAATTTGTAGAATAATATTCCCATTATGTGAAGGGAAAACAAAAATTTATTTTGCATGGAAATATAACCAGATGGCCATCACAATGTCTTCTTTCTCTTTGTCTCTCTTTGTGTGTCTCTCAGCAATTCTGGCCTCCTGATCTTTTTGAATATGCCAACCTCTCTCTCAATTCAGGACCTTTTAACTTTCCTAAAGTGCTCTTCCTCTGACTTCATAAACCTGCCTCCTTCTCATCCATGAAGTGCCAAATTGTAGTCATAGTGGTTATTAGTCACCAGTCCACCCTCACCCTACCAATAATTTCCTGTTCCTCTTCCTGAGTGGACCTCAGTTTTACTCCCTGTCTATGGTTTTGGTAGGATGAATCCTGTGTCCAGTTCCTGGAGCGAGTCATGACAGCCAGAGCAATTAGTGTGGGAATGGGCCAAGTTGGCCCAAGCAGGTCAATAAAATTTAATTCCTGGGTACATTTTGCAGTGTTGTTGAAATAATGGCTAGGATTAAGAGAAGTTAAGGTTCCAAGAGGTGTGGAAGATGTATTGGGTCTGTGTGAATGGAGCCAGTGCTGAGGCAGCTAAGCCAGAAAGTGGAGAGAGAATCCAGTGCCTTGGTGATGTCACTGGAACCACTGGGTGGATCTGTGCCTCTGGGTGTTTTGGTTGGAGTGCCTTGGCTTTCTGTTGTTTCCAAAAGCATCACCACCACCCGTACCTGAAATAGCCCCTCTGTCCGACCTGTGGTTTCTTCTCATACATTGCCTGTGTCCACCTACAGACTGTAAGCTCCACAGGAACAGGTACATGTCTATCTTAATTACTGCTACAGTCCCAGGGTTTAGCACCATAGTTAAAACTTGGGGGTGTTGCATTCAAAATACAGAAATAAGTGGATATATGAATGAGTCAAAGTGGAGGACATGTGCATGTTTTCTCTGTATATTTATGCATCACTTGAGTCCTTTACGTGAAGAATATATACTATGTATTACTTTTATAATGTTTAGTAAACAGGTAAAAAATACTAAAAATATGCTTCCAAATGTTCATAGAAGTTATCTTTGATGATAGATTGTGATTGGGTTCTTTTCTTCTTCATATTTTTCAAAATATCTATAATTAATTCAGATTGCCTTATAATTTTTTAAAAACAGAATATTTTAAAAGGACTTTTCTGAGCTTAATAACAAGGCTCTAAAGTGCGAACTAGAAAAGAATTCTTGTGGGACATCCTGTGACACTTTCCAGGCCTAAAAAGGACTGATAAAAGGACCCCCACCCCAGAAAGAAGTGGCCACTGCAGCTTTTGGTGGGATGATGGAAACAGAAGTGGGCCCGTCTGCTCTCTCACTACCCTGAGTTAGACACAGGAGGCTGCAGGCCTTCCCCTTTAAATTCATGGGTAGGGCACCCTTGTAGCTCAGGAAGAGGCTTGGAGCCATTTAAAGCTCTGTGTCTGTGTTTTCCAGTGTGGAAGGCCCTTGCCATGTAGAACTATCAAACACTTAAAATGTGGCAATGTGAGCTGAGATGTGCTCTAAGTTTAAAATACATGATGGATTTTGAAAACACATTAATGTAAAATGTCTCCATCATTTTTGTGTCAGTCTCATGTTGAATTGTTTGAATATGCTGGCATAAATAAAGCATGTTAATAAAATAAAAAACACACAAGAAAAGTGTGAACTAGATAATCCATTGTAGGCCAGTGTTGATAAAATAGGAATGAGTCCAAAGTCTACAAGAATTAATCTCTCAGCTACTTGGGTTAAGGATAACGGTGAGTCTCTTATTGAGGGGGGACAGTTGTGGAGATCAAAACAAAAGGTTCTTTATAATGTGTCGTTGTACTTCATGCAGTAACCCTCCTGCAGGCACTTCAATAGGGAATGTGGCCAAGAGTGCTGTTTATTTTCCAGTTCCTATTCTCTTCTTCTTCTTTAGAGATAAAACCCCAAATTTTTAACTGAACTCATGATCTTCTAGATAGTGGTCAGCAAACTCATTAGTCAACAGAGCCAAATATCAACAGTACAACGATTAAAATTTCTTTTGAGAGCCAAATTTTTTAAACTTAAACTATATAGGTAGGTACATTGTTATTAACTTAATTAGGGTACTCCTAAGGCTTAGGAGGAGCCACACTCAAGGGGCCAAAAAGCCACATGTGGTTTGCAAGCTGCAGTTTGCCGACCATGGTCTAGGATAAAGACTGCATTTCCCAGCTTCCTTTGCAGCTCATGTGGCCCTGGCACTACATTTTAGCCAGCTGGGTGACCTTGAACCTAGAAGAGTAAAGTGAAGTGTTCCTGAAGGAATGAGCCTTCACCTGTCCTCCCCAGAAAAGAGGGAAAATGTATTATATGCATTGTGTTTTCTCGAAGGCAAACTGATAAGAGGTCAGCTGCTTGTCCTCCTGTCATGGACATGAGCACAGACTTCACCTGGCGCTCTTCCGTGCTTCCGATATGCAAAACCTCAAGGGAGAAAAGATGGCCAGGTGTTGTTGTTGTTGTTTTTTAACAGTTTATCGAGGTGAATACTGGCACCTCAATTTGTATTTAAAAAGAAAAAGAAAAAAGTGGTAAGCAAAGATAATGTAGAGTTTGGGTTTCAAAAATAAATAATGGTGGAAGAAATACAGCTTTTCTGTAAACACAGATAATGGATTAAGATGAGAGAAACCTGGTATCTCAGGGCGGAGTGGATCTGAGAGGTAATCCATTCCAGTGAAACTATATTTGTTATAACGTAGAAGTCTGTACTAGATAAGTTATCATCATGGGCAAGTTTTCAGGCAGAGAAAAAGCTGTACACGGGTGTTGGCAGGAAGAATGCTATGTGGGGAAAACTGGGGAAAATGAATCCTCTTGTCTTTGTCTTAATCTTCAAACCTGTCTCTGGTCATGTCTGAATATAATTTCAGCAGACAATGCGTCCGTGGGCTTTGTGAAAGTCCTGTGAGAGAAATGAGGAGAAACCAATGCCAGTGTATGATACCATAATCACTGCTCGAGTGTACACTGCATACCTGTCTCACCAGTCCCTAGAAATATGTTCATTGTGCCCGGAATTGCTGGGATGTAGTTGGCAATCAAAAAAGTTCATCCAATTGATAATATTTGATGATTTTTTTTTCACATAGAAGGAGGGAAATGGCTCTTTGAAAGTGCTAAGTGGCTTCGGAAGATAGGGGAAAAAAGGGAAAAGTTTGGCTCTCTCTTTTTTTTTTAGGTATATATTTTTTGATTTCACAGAGGAATGGACAGGGAGAGAGAGATAGAAACATCTCAATATGCTTTCTTGGATTCTTTGGTTCTACCCACAGCCCTATTCCCTGGGAATTCCCTTTATCCCTGCCATAGCCTGTTGAAAGGGCAAGCAGAGGCAGCCAGGCTGTTGGAGAGGAGCTGGGTGAGAGATTGTGGGAAGTGAGAGACAAGAAGAAAAAACACAGCAATTCAAACACAGAGGCTTCATGGCTATACGAAGTGACCAGATAGGGAGACGGGAGACTGCCTCTGTATGATGAATGCCCTTGAAGGGGTCCTAATTTAAGTGGATATCTCTAAGTTGCTATCAGTAATCTTTGAGATATTTTTTTATCTTTATTGTTAAAAGTATTGCAGATGTCCCCTTCTTCCTCATTGACTCCTCCCTCTGCTTATTGTGTGTGTCCATGGGTTATGCATATATGCGTATAAGTTCTTTGGTTAATCTCTTCCCACCCCTCTCCCCCCCTCCCTCTGAGATTCATCAGTCTGTTCCATGCTTCCATGTCTCTGGATCTATGTAAGTTTATTTTGTTCATTAGATCCCACATATAAGTGACATCATGTGATACTTGTCTTTCTCTGGTTTATTTCACTTAGCATAATACTCTCCAGGTCTATCCATACTGTCTCAAAGGGTAATAGATCCTTCTTTTTCACAGCTGTATAGTATTCCATTGTGTAAATATACCACAGTTTTTCTAATTCACTCATCTACTGATGGGCATTTGGGCTGTTTCCAGATCTTAGCTATTGTAAATAGTACTGTTATGAATATGAGGGTGCATATATTCTTTTTGAATGGTGTTTCTGGGTTCTTAGAATATAACCCTAGAAGTAGGATCACTGGGTCAAATGGCAGTTCCATTTTTAATTTTTTGAGGAAACTCCACACTATTTCTCATAGTGGCTGCACCAGTCTGTATTCCCACCAGCAGTGTACTAGTGTTCCTTTTTCTCCACATCCTTGCCAGCACTTGTCCTTTGTTGATTTATTGATAGTAGCCATTCTGGCTGGTGTGAGGTAATACCTCATTGTCATTTGCATCTCTCTGATGATTAGTGACATTGAGCATTTTTCATGTGTCTTTTTGCCATTGTATGTCTTAGACATTTTTGCTTGATAAAAGATATTTCTGTGAATACTTATTGGTGTGTGTGGGGTGTGTGTGTGTGTGTGTGGGTGGGTATGTATGCCTGTTCCCACCTCTATCTCCTGTCCTAAAAAGTCTAGCTACCAGTCTTTCTTTCTGTGGCCAGTTGCATTGTTGTCTTTGTATTATAGCATATTTTCACCACTGGGACTTCGACTGTTAGGCACCATCCTCTCTTTTACAGATGAAGAAACTGAGGCCAAAGGGGGTCAAATGACCCACTTACCCAGGGTCAAAAGTTTTGAGACAGAGCCAGACTGGGCCTCAGGTGTCCTGCAATGCCAAGCCAATGACATTCCCATTTCCTCAAGCCCGCTCCTCCTTTCAGCCATGCTCAGGTCAGCCCCACTGCGCCAGGCCCCTCTCGGCAGGCTGAATCTGACTTGGACATACTTTATTCTTTTCCAGTAAAGTTTTTCCATATAGTCCTTTATATAATTGGCCCATGGCTAGGAAAGATAATGTATTCTGGTGTCAGGGGTTAAACCCTCTAACTGTTCCAAAGTTAGCTTTCTGCCCTCTACATTTTCAGCTGTGGAGCCAAGTAAATCTAGGACAAGTGCTCTCATGAATCGCTGATGGGGTCTGTAAAGAAGAATGTTTCCAGGCCCTCTGAGACCTGGCTTAAGAAATGCAAGTCATTTTAGAAAAAGAGAAAGGCTGCCACTTTTCAAACTGATACTTCAGGCACCCTCTGAGTAACTGACCTGCAAGCGCAGTGTGAGCTCAAACAGACATGATCCCCTCAGCTTTGCTTGGCCTGGCATCTCAAATCCCCACTGCAGCATTTCGCATTTGAGAAGTAACACAGAAGGCAAGACTACAAAAGACTAGAATGACAAGCCAAGAAGAAGCCAGCAAGTCAAGGGGGAGAGACACTCTGCAATTGCCAGGAGCACTGAAGCTGGGCCAGAAGTTCAAGAGCATCAGGAATCTCATTCTCCTGCCAGCGTCCTGCCCATGCACAGGTGATTGCTGGCATGTGGAGGTTGAAAGGACCGAGAGGAAGGAACTGAAGGTGCTGAACAGAACTTGTAAACCCTTGGGGTGAAGGAAGCAGGCTTCAGAAATGGGAGCGAATAGGACATGCAAGGAACTCAGTACCAGCCTGTAGGCCTGTGCTTTGAGCCTATACTGGGTCCTTCTAAGGGTTAGCCCACACCCTCTATATCTGCTGCCCACCGCTTTGTACAAATAGTGAAAACATCCTGGACTCGGCACTTCCCCTGCTGCTATACTGGGCACTCTTCCCACGCACTAGGCTTTCATTTAATCTTCCCCAAAAACCTCTTAGAAAGGTTATGATTATCCCTAGTTTTCAATTGAAGAGGCAAAGCTCTGCAAAGTTAAAAAACATCCCCAATTTACATACTTGTGGATAAGGAGAAAAGCCTAGATATAAACCAAGGTCTCTGTGACCCCAGAGTCTGAATCAGGGGTGGGCAAACTTTTAAACTGGACTGGAGGGCCGGAACAAAAGCATGGATGGAGTGTTTGTGTGAACTAATATAAATTCAAAGTAAACATCATTACATAAAAGGATACGGTCTTTTTTTTCAATAGTTTTATTCATTTCAAACGGGCCGAATCCGGCCCGTGGGCCTGAGTTTGCCCACGGCTGGTCTAAATCATTATGCTCATTATCTCTTGCAGTGTGTGTGCTCCACAAGAACTTGCCATGTTACCAAGTTCCCTCTTGGTTACCATGTTTAGATGCCGCCAACGTTGTTCAGATGGCCCAGGCGTTCTGATAACCTTAAAGGGCATTTGTGATGTTCTGGAGTGCTATGCTTCCTCCCTCCTTCTCTTCTCCTGCCTTTTCTCTTTCTCTTCTTCTCTTCCTTCTTCTCATCCCTTTTTTTATTTTCTTCTATATCTCAATAGAAGCTCTCTCTGACCCCAACAATATTGTTGAAACCAATATTTGCTTCCCTGTGCCATAAGGTTTCCTATTTGGGGACAAAGTCCACTATCTCTTTTCCTTTTGTAATTTCCAGCTCTGCTCATCAGAACTTTTTTCAGAGCTTTAACATTCACAGTAAAGCAGAAATGGTTGGTGAATATCATAAAGGAGGTGCCAAGAATTGTCCATAAAAAATAGCACCCACAAGCCAAGAACCACCGTAGAAACTGGATCAAAATGAAGATTAGGTCTCTAAGGAAAGGAATTGGTCACCAAGATGACCTGAGGGCGTCATCAAGGCCAAGAGAAAGGAGGCTTTTCTACCAAGGATGGAATGTGGGGGAGGAGATGGTTAGTAGATTAAGTATATAAACCTTCTTAGTTGACTTTTAAACTACCAGCTGGCAATACTCTTCCTTCTCCCTAGGCTGCCTCTTACAGCCCAGCCCAGCCCAGGACATGGCAGGTTGTCTTCTCTTTAGTTGACACAGATTCCTGGCGCACATCCTGCCCAGCCTGGTTCTTCCCATCCTCTAGACCCCCTGATTTACCCAGGCCCTGGGCAAGGAGTCTTCACGGACACCCTACCTCCCGGCCACCCCCTTCCTCACCACAAGAAAGTGGGTGGTGAAATCACAGCTAGAAAAGAACATTCCTGGAGGTAATCTCATAATTTACAACTTCTCACTGTGTGAGTGAATGGAGAGGTGAAGGGAACTGCTGTTCCAACCATGAAATTACAAAAATAGGGAGAATCACTGAGGACCATCTCTCCCCATTCCTGTGTTTTGTTAGCTCAGCTCCAAATGACTTAACTAGAACAGACAAAAGCTCATTAAAATATCATGTTGGACGAGATGTAATTTTCAGAATAATGTTAACATCAAACAAGCAATTTAGAGGCAGCATTGCTCTGGCCCTACAAGTGAGGAAGTAATTTGCGAAGTAAGCACTCTTCTCGCCAGTGGGGCTTGGATGCTGGGTAGAAGGTGAATGATTACAGAAGAAGGGGCTGTTGCTGCGAGTCTAGAAATTTCATGTTGACTAAGCCCAACCTTATCTAGTCAGTCCTATTCTCTGAATCTTAGCTTTTCAAGACAAAATTCTTTTTAAACCTAAATTCACTAATTACACATTCTCCAACTTGACTGTTCAGCAATTCTTCCATACAAATCAACCACCTGTCCACTTTTAAGAGACAGATTAACTTGAGTCTTCCAGAGTCATCTTCCCCACGGAGAGGATCTGTCTGTGAGAGGCATTATGGAAAATATGACTAAGGTAAAGGAATTTCAGAGGTAGCTAGTTAGGTGTAGAATAAAAAATATTGCCTCAAATTAGATCTAACTTTTAGTACTAGCTCAGTCATTGCAATGGGTCAAACAGTGTGCCTCTCAAATTTATGTTTATCCAGAACCACTAAATGTGACCTAGGGTTTTGCAGATGTAATTTAGTTAAATTAAGATGAGGTCATATTAGATTATACTACTAATGACTGGTATTCTTATAAGAAAAAGGGAGGTGCACAGAGACAGAGAGAAGGAAGAAGGCCATGTGAAGACAGAGGCAGAGACTGGAGTGATGCTCCTACAAACCAAGGAACTAGCAGAAGCTGGAAGAGGCAAGGAAGGACTCATCCCTAGAGCCTTCAGAGTGAGCATGGCCCTGCCAACACCTTGTTTAGGGGCTTCCAGTGTCCAGAAATGTGAGAGAATAAATTTCTGTTGTTTTAGCCACCGAGGTGTGGTAATTTGTTACAGCAGCCCTAGGACTCTAATACAGTCACTGATCAGCTGAGTAAACTTGAATTAGTTGTTTATCCTCTCTGAGCTTCGGTTTCTTAGTGTAGACCTGAGTTTAGGTCTATGACAGTAATGGTGAACCTATGACACATGTGTCAGAGGTGACACACAAACTCATGTTTTGGTTGATTTTTCTTTGTTAAATGGCATTTAAACATATAAAATAAATATCAAAAATATAAGTCTTTGTTTTACTATGGTTATAAATATCAAAAAATTTCTATATGTGACACGGCACCAGAGTTAAGTTAGGGTTTTTCAAAATGCTGACACGCCGAGCTCAAAAGGTTCGCCATCACTGGTCTATGATGTTAGATAAGTTATATAATTGCTCTATTTTCTCATATTAAAATGAGGATAATACAATTTACTTTTTTAAATAAATGAATTAGTGTTGACATCTGTTGAGCACTTAGGACATCATAATCACTAACATTCATGTCACCAAGGATTTGTTATTTATATCTTTATCCTGCCTTGATCTGAAAAGAAATTGAGATGGCTTAACAAATTCTTGCCATAAACCATGATACACTTGCACAGAATTTGATGCTAAGCTTTTCAACATCCAATGCAAAAAGGAAAACATGACATTTTATGTGACACATAGCCACAGGGAAATTTACCACAAGTTTCTTCTGGCAATCCTGGGCAAGCTACTAGTGGGCCAGGCTGTACAATCCCACAGGTCCAAATATTTTTTGTTCATGTTCCCAGATTTAATTTAGCCTCCCATGTTATTAAATTAATATTCACAGTGGCAGACACAAGGAAAGACCCATTTCTGTCCAGAAAGAACTTCTAGTCCAGCAACAAGGTGGTGAGTTGAGGGCATTCTCACAGGCCTACAAGAAACTGATGCAAGACAGAACAGAATCGTGTTCTCAGTCCTTTGAAGGTTAAAAGGTTGATGGATAAATCACTACCATTCTGAAGAAACACAAACCCATGTCTTTCCTCACAGCCAGGGGACACATTTCTCTCCTTTAGTGGCTATTCCAAACCTCTTCTCACCTCCTGCCATCACCATGGTGCCCAAACAGGGTCATTTGAAGGATAAGAGCCTTCATTTTCCTGAATAACCTACTATGAGGATTGCCATTTCCAAGAAAATGGTAGTCTAAGCATTAAAACAAGAAACCATGTGCTAAGTCCTGGGAATATACTGGTGGATAAAAACGGAAAAAATGCTTACCCTAATGGAGGTTCTGTTCTACCAGGAGAGACAGACATGAATTATTTGTCACCAAATGGAAGGTGAAAATGTTCTTTACATGAGAGTGGGCAATAAAGAGAATTACTCTGGCTAAGGGAGTTCAGGGAGGTTGTCCTGGAGAAGGGATGGTTGAGCTGATTTCTGAAGGATCCTGGTAAATAAGGGTGAGAAGAGCATTCCAGACAGAATGGACAGCATGCACTCAGGCCCTGCGATGGGCTCAGCTTGTCTAATAGAATGTACAGAATGGAGCCCAATGCCCGTGCTTGGGAAAGAGCAAGGCAAGACATGGAGAGAAGATGAGGCTGTTGAGTTACGTGGCATCCGGTGCATGTAGGACCTTGTCAGCCATGCCAGGTTTTGTCTTTGGCGAAAGAGAAATGTGAAGCCATCTGAGAGTTGAGTAGTTTGCTATGCAGTGTGGTTCCTGGATCAGCAGCATGGGCCTCCTTGGGGAAGATGCTAGAAAGGCAGGACTCAGGCCCAACCCACACCTACTGAAACAGAATCTGTTCCCTAGTGATTGGTATGTGTGTTAGAGTTTGAGAAGCACCAGTTTAGAACATTTTCAGATAGTGTAGGACTTGCCAAGTGTGGAACATCTACTCGAAATACTTGTGTTATTAAATATGTCTGTGTGTATGGATTAGGGAAGGATGATAGTCAATCCCATCAAAGAAACCTGGTTAATGGTAGCATGTTGCATTCTGTGGGCACTCAGAAGTCCTTTGTGCAGTTGGGACAGAACTATGATTAGTATGCTCCATAAGCACTGGCCCAAAGATGCCTTTCCACATGGTGGCACGTCTGTGGCACTCAGACACAGTGCCTCCCTGGGCCATTCCTACTACTGCAGACATCTCTAATAGAGCTCTTTTCCCCACTGAGTTTAAACATGGCTTGAGACTCCACACAGCTCTCCAGTGCAATCTCTGTCAATCCAGATTGATCTGAATTAACACAGAATATTAAATCAATTTACACCCCCAATTTCTTTGAGCAAGGCAAAAAAACAAATTTCAGCAGCAATCAACATTTCTGAAGTCTCGCATGTATTTGCATGGGATTCGTTTGGCTGCAAGCCTCATTGCTGGGAATACCTTCCCAGGATGGCAGCCAATCACACTCCCTTGGAGCTTGGCCACAGGAGGCAGTAAAGGTCACACAGCAGGCGCTCCGACCAGAAGAGGGGAAATGATATGGCACTGAGAGCTTGCTTCTCACAGACACTACAGCTCAAGGAGGAACAGCAGAACTTAACCAAGAAATTATTTGTTCCTTTAAACCATCCGAGCTGCAAAGAAGGATGGCTGGAAGCTGTTAAGAAAGACAACTTAAAAACTGGGCCGCTTCAGCTCAACAAGCTTAGACAGAGATGGATAAGTTGTCAGACAGCACAAAATTAATCCTGTATCCCTGAACCGAGCAAGATTCCCAGCAGCATGAGCAGTCACCTTCACTTTCCCCTCCATTGTTTTTTATAAAAGAACAGACACATTTTTCTCTCTTCAACACACACATAGAGGTGAATGATGACATTGATTTGCCATTAACGGAGCCAGATCCAATGTTTGGTCATTCCTTTGAAGAACAGCAGGTTTTGGGACCCTCACATACATGACTGTAATCAAATGAGATTGATTATGCATCTGAATGAATCATCCTTATTATTTTGGAGTTATATGGACTTGGCCTAGTTCAGCACTTAGGTTGTATCTGTTTGGTAGACTCAGAAAGACCATATGTGCTCCTTTAATTGAGTTTCCCTTAAGTCCTGGGGTTAAAGGGGATAAGAAGGAAATCATGGATACCACTCCAGTCCTCAAAGTCATTGCCACATAACTAAATAACATTTTATTTTATCTATATGACATCAGTAGAGGCAAATACATGGAAGATTCTAGCCTGGGGCAGGGTGGGAACAGGCTAGAAGGGGTCAATGGGGGAAGAAGGGAGATATATCTAATACTTTCAACAATAAAGATTTTTTTAATGGAAGAGTCTAATACACAGAAATAGTGAATAACATCAAACAACCAAACAGAAGGGTTTGGATAGTGAAGAAGAATCAATAAGACATAGTTGATAATACAGTACATATTAACTATACAGTACATAATAATAAGTACAATAGCATGCAGTATAACAATATTGTCATCTAAGGCTTCAAGCTCAGAAGTGGGAAACTTAAGATGAATGCTGAGAGTGAAAAGGAAAAAAAAGTTGAACTGTTGAGAAAGTCACCCAGTAGATATATGTATAGATAGGTTCACTGAGAATCTTAGTTGACACTGTAATGCTTACACCTAGAGCAATCTTCCCCAGGAGATAGTCAGGGATGGGTCAAATAGACAAGTCTTGAAAGAATGATCATTCATACAGGCAAGAAATTTTTCTAAACACCTAATTTTTCTAAACAGTATTCCTAAGTAACTTCTCTGCAATATTCAGAAAGGTTTACTCTAGGACACAAAAAGATAGCAACTAATTCCAGTTCTCATATCTGAGTACTATAATTTCTATATCCCCCTGGGAGTTATTCCACCTTCATTTTATTTTATTACTATTTCAGTTTTATGCACGGCATAAAACCTAACTTTGAGCCACCAAATGCTATGATGCTAATTTAATATATTTTATACCTCAGCTAACTCCGTTGGGAAAGTACTATTGAAATATATTCCTCTTTGGGTGAGTGAAAGGCTCTTTATACAACAAGGAAATTATCTGTTTGTTCATTTGTTTATTAAAATATTAACTTTCAATGTGTTTTCCATATTTATTGAAATATAATTGACATAAAATACTATGTAGGTTTAAGGTATAAAACATCTTGACTTGGTACATTTATATGTTATAAAATAGTTATCACAGTAAAGTTAGAGTTAACATCTCCATCACCCCACATAATTACCTTTCTTTGTGTGACGAGAACATTTAACCTACTGTTTTAGAAACTTTCAAGCATACAGTCTGGTAGTGTTAACTGTAGTGCTCATGCTGTGCAGTAGATCTCCAGAATTTAGGTATCTTAGAGCTGGAAGCTTGTATCCTTTGAGCAACATGCCAACCCCTAGCCCTTGGCAATCAGCATTCTACTCTCTGTTTCTATGATTTTGCCTTTTACAAAATTCCACATATAAGCGAGATCATATAGTTTCTATCTTTCTATGTCTGACTTATTTCACTTAACATAATACCTTCAAGATCCATCCATGTTGATGCAAATGGCAGGATTTTATTTTTTTCTTATGGCTGAATAATATTCCATTGAATATATCCATTGAATATATATGTTTTCTACCCTTGTGGTAGAAAGATACTTAGTATGATTTGATTCTTCTTAAATTTGCTAAGGTTTGTTTTGTGATTTATCATATGGTCTATCCTGGAAAGTGTTCAATGTGCACTTGAGAAGAATATGTGTTCTGCTGCTGTTGGGTGGAATGTTCTGTATATATCACTTAGGTCCATTCTGTGTAGAGCATAGTATAAGTCCAATGTTTTCTTATTGATTTTCTGTTTAGCTAATGTATCTATCATTGAAAGTAGGGTATTGAAGTCCCCATACTGTTATTATATTATTATCTATTTCACCCTTTAGATATGTTTGTGTATGTTCAGTATATTTAGGTTGGGTGCATATATGCACAGGTGACTGAGGCTCCTCCTGGGCCCCTGGGCGTATGGTGCTTGATCCCACAGATCTTACAATAGCACTTTTTTCTGTGGGTGCATGCCAGATTATTGTTGTTGAGGGAAGGACACAATGAGAGATGTCTTATTCAGTCATGCTGCTGATATAACCTAACTATGATGAATTGATCCCTTTGTCATTATAGAATTACCTTTGTCTTTTGTTAATAGTTTTTGGCTTAAAGTCTATTTTGTTTTATATAATAGAGCTACCTCTAGTCTCCTTTGGTTTCCACTTGTATGCAATATCTTTTCTATCCCTTAACTTTGAGTCTTGTGTGCCTTTAAACACATAGCTGAAGTGCCTCTCTTGTACGCAGCATATAGTTGGGTCTTGGTGTTTTATTTATTTATTTTTTAATCCCTCCATGCCATTTATATAGTATTACTAATTAAAAGTCCATACATCTACTCTGTGCCTTTTAATTGGAGAATTTAATTTATTTACGTTGGTTGGACTTCCTATGCCATCTATTGCTTCACGACTATTTTGTAGTTACCTTGCTCCCTTTTCCCCTCTCTTCTTTTCTTAGTGAATTAATTACTTCTGTAGCAGTATGCTTTTCTGTAGTTATTCTCTTCTCTTTATCTTTTGTAAATCTATGGTAGGTTTTGCCTTGTGGCTACCATGAATCCAATCTGTCACTCTCCCAGCATTTTCCCATTCCTGAGTCATGCAGCTGGCCATTCAGTATTTTGGGTGGGGCAGCCTCCTGCACTGCTGGGGAGGCTGGGTGCTCACTTACCTGATCTTACATTCCCGGAGGGGGAAACCACAGGCTGAGAAAAGCTCTCCTGCCTGAGCTGTGCTGTCTTTGGGGAGGTGTGATGCAGAAAAAAGTCAAACTGTTTCTCTTAGTATCTCCAGTGTGTCCAAACTTGTGGTTTTTGCTGCAGCAACGTGCTGGAACTTCGCCGGACACCGGGACTGCCACAGAGCCTCTCCTGTCCGTGGGTGCTTGCCCTAAGCAGCACTTTCTAGGGTCTCTAAACCATACCTGGGAGTGTGTGGAGTGGTCTCATGGGCCACTGCAGGGCCTGCTGCCCGGACTCAGGCCTGTATGCCTATGAACCAATGCACAGGTGGCTGAGACTCCTCCTGGGCCCCTGGGCATATGGTGCTTGATCCCACAGATCTTACAATGGCATTTTTTTCTGTGGGTGCATGCCAGATTATTGTTCTTGAGGGAGGGACACAATGAGGGATGTCTTATTCAGTCATGTTGCTGACATAACCTGTCAGTTCAGTTAGAAAAACAGTCAAAGCAGTTGTTGGTTTCAAACAGTGAGAGCATCTGGATGAAGTATGGAATTTAAATGGATTGTTTGAAATTCATCAATGCAATGGTTTTAATAAGGAGTGGGAGGATGTACAAAGGAGCCTGAATTTTATTTATCTCACTTTCTTGAAACGGAGATCTAAAACCAGAGTGACATGATAAATATATTTTTAAGCTGTAGATAAAAGCAAATACAATCCAAGAAAAAATATTCTGCTCAATTCTGATCAGAATACAATAGGAAAAATGTATATATATATATATATATATATATATATATATATATATATATCTGGTTTCTCTTCTTAGCACACATAAATATTCATGGGAAAGTGTCCAGGGTGATGAAGTATTTTAGAAACTGCATTGTGTGGGGAATGGCGGAGGGTATTTAGCCTAATTTTAATTCTGGAAGGAAGGCGTCAGGAAAGTGGCTTTGAATGACTGAAAAACCACTTTGTGGAAGCAAATTCATTCTGTTGTTCTAGGATGGCAGAAGCCATAAAGAAGTAAGCACAATGATAGAATTTTCAAGTTATTAGAACTTCCCAGTGATTGAATCAGGGCTGGCAGAAGCAGAACAAGATGAGACAACACAGCAAGAACCATCTGGGACAAAAAAGAAAAAATGGAACTAGGTCAAAGAGTGAGGAGCTGAGTTCTTTTTCCTGATTCAAATGTTCTACATAAAAGGAATCAGAACCAATAGAGCTTTAACAATTTTTTAAAATAGACTTTATTTTTAAGAACAGCTTTAGCTGTACCATAGAATTAAAGTAGCATAGAGAGTTCCCATAAACCCCACACTCATTTTCTCCTATTATTTTAATAGTTTATATTAGTACATTTATCTTTTGTGAATCTACTGTAGGTTTTTGCTTTGTACCATCAGTCCTCTATGCCACATTTGCTATAATTAATGAGATAATATTGATACAGTATTACTAATTAAAAGTCCATACATTATTTAAATTTTCTCAGTTTTACCTGATACCATTCCAGGATCCCATCCAGGATACCACATTGTATTTGTGCATCACATCTCTTTAGGCTCCTATCAATTATTAATAAAGTTGCCATAAGTGTTTACTTGCAGATCTATGGACATATGTTTTCAAGTAAGTTAGGTGAAAGAGTTTCTCATGTTTTCTTTGCTTTGGATGACCTTTCCAGTTTTGAGCAGTACTGGTCACATATTTCACAGTATGCCCTTCAAATGGGATTTGTCTTATATTTTTATCATAATAAGGGTAGGAGTTTGGAGGAGGAAAACCACAGAGATAAAGTGCCTTTTTCATCCCATCACATCAAGGGTACCCATGATCAACATAGTTATCACTGTTGATGTTGACCTTGATCACCTGGCCAGGGTAGTGTTTGTCAGGTTTTCCACTGTACAGTTACTCTCTCCCCGCTTTTCCTTGTTGTACTACTGAAATGCATGGGGGTTTCTACTCTCCCCCTTGGAAATGGAATATCTGCATAATCAATTTGAAAGTCTTCTGCAAGGGAAATTGTCTCCTCTTCATAAATTATTTATTTATTCGATCATTTATGTCAGCATGGACTCGCTGGCATTGATTTTACGCTTTGTGTTATTATATAATACTACTTTATATATTTTGTTGCTCAAATTATTCTGATTTGGCCAATGGGACCCTTTCAGTTGACTCCTGTGTGCTTTTGACATAATATTGGTTTTGTTTGCTTGTTTTTTTGAGCATTTCTTTTCTTTTTGGCACAAGATGCTCTAGGCTCATCTTGTATATTTACTGTCCCAATAGTAGAATCAGCCATTTGTCCAAGGAGTCCTGGTTCCTTTTAAGGAGAGTGGTATTACAGACCAAGATCTGGGTGCTAGGTGTGTTCATTGCTCCTTCCAGGACACCTCAGCTGATAGAACAATGAAGACATGCATATATTCTAAACCGTTATGCACATCTATCCATAAGTGTTTCTATATGTAGCCATTTGCATGAGTATTAATACTGATGTCTTCAGCTTTAATCTGTTACCACATGGATTACTCCAGCCTCTCCCCTTGCTTGTCTGTAATTCCCACTCCAACAGTGAGAAACCTGGCTCCCCATGGTCACCATCCAATTACTTAATCATTAATTCTAGTACCTGAAGTGTTCCTCTGAACCCCATAGGAAATAATTTTATCAACTAGAATACAGTGCTTAGTACAGTTCCTTTTGCCTTCAATCTGACGGACTCTACTTGCAGACTCCAAAGTTACACAGCTCAGCGCCTTTCCATTTCACCCCCTCAGTGAGGTAGCTTCATATATTTGTGATACAGTGTGATTCTCCTGAGATCCCTTGACCCTTTAATATATATTTTTAATTTGTTTACATTAAGAGGCACTCTTTGTGCTGTCAAATTTTATGGGTTTTTGAAACTAATGTCATGTATTCACCATTACAGTATTATACAGAACAGGTACACTGCTCTAAAGAGTCCCTGTGCTTCCCTGATTTAACCCTCTGTCCCTCCCCTTGATTGAAACCCAGGCAACAACTGGTCTGTTTACTGTCTCCATAGTTTTGCCTTTTTCAGAATCCTATATAATAAAAGGGTAATATGCAAAGTGAACCTAACGGCGGAATGAGCAGGAATGACCAGTCGCTACGGTGCACACTGACCACCGGGGGGCAGACGCTCAACACAGGAGTTTCCCCTGGTGGTCAGTGCATTCCCATAGGGGGAACTCCACTCAGCCACAAGCTGGGCTGACAGCTGCGAGCACAGTGGTGGTGTCGGGAGCCTCTCCCACCTCCTCAGCAGCGCTAAGGATGTCTCACTGCAGGGAGCTGGACTAAGCTGTCAGTTGGACATCCCCCAAGGGTTCCCAGGCTGCCAGAGGGATGTCTGACTGCCAACTTAGGCCTGATTCCCTGGGGAGCAGGCCTAAGCTTGCAGGTGGACATTCCCCAAGGGGTCCTGGACTGCAAGTTAGTGCAGGCCGGGTTGAGGGTTCCCCCAGAGTGCACGGATTTTCATGCACTGGGCCTCTAGTTACATATCCTATCTAATAATAGACAAACATGGTAATTGACCATACCTTCGCTACACCTCCCATTGGCTAATCAGCATGATATGCAAATTAACCACCAACAAAGATGGCAGCTAATTTGCATACTGCAGACAGCGCGGGACAGCGCCATCCCACCTGCCCTGCTGCCATCTGGGCCTGCTATCTGTGACCCAGGGTGGCGGGCATCCCATGTGTGACCAGACCCAGGGCGGCCGGGCAGGGCAGTAGCGATTGGCTGGCCCGCCCGGGCATCCCATGTGCGACCGGACCTGGGTGGCTGGGCAGGGCAGCGAAGGCTTGAAGGCTGCTCTGGCCAGAGCGAAGGCCTGGGTCCTGGGTGCCAGAGGAAAACCAGTACCTGGCAGCCAGGGGAAGGGAAGGCCTATTGCACGAATCTTTTTGTGCAACAGGCCTCTAATATATATATATAAAATTAGGCCAGGATGCCATAATGGGTTACGACAAGACAGGAGGAGGTTGTGCGGGCAGGTAAGGCCTGGAAACGGAGACAGAGATGGGGCCGGCGAGCCACCAAGCCTCGGCTCAGGCCAGATCCCCGGAGCCGGAGTGGCCATGGACAGGGACGGGGGGCTGGCCCACAGCCTCTGCAGCCGTGGAAGCAGTGCAGCTCCCTCCTACCTCCCACAGAAGCGGTACGGCTCCCTCCCAGCTCCCGTGGAAGCAGCGCAGCTCCCAATGGCGCACTGCAGTTACCACCAGCTCCTGCGGAAGCGACGGGTGGCCTACTGCGTGCCATATCATGTGATGGGCTACTAGTATTATATAATTGGAAACATATAGTATGTAGCCTTTATAAGCTGGCTTCTTTCATTTAGCAATATGCATTTAAGGTTCATCTATATATTTTCATGGCTTGATAGTTCATCTCCTTTTATCGGTGAAGAATATTCCCCTCTGAACAAGCCACTGTTTGTTTATCCATTCACCCCTGAATGACATCTTGCTGGCTTTCCATTTTTGTCAATTATTAATAAAGTTGCCATAAATGTTTACTTGCAGGCCTGTGGATATATGTTTTCAAATAAGTTGGGTAAATACTAAGGAGCATGTTTCCTGGATTGTATGGTAAGAATATGTTTAGTTTTGTAAGAAAAAAATAAAAACCTGCCAAACTGTTTTCCAAAGTGACAGTACTGTTTTATTTCCACCAGCAATGAATGAGAGTTCTTATTGCTTTGTTCTTTGCCAACATTTGGTGTCATTGGGTTTTGGAGTTGGTTGTTTTTTTTGGTGGTTGTTTTTATTTTAGCCATTTAAATAAGTGTGGTGGTATCTCATTGTTGTTTCCATTTGAAATTCCCTAATGATAAGCAATATTGAGAATCTTAGAATATGGTTATTTTTCATCAGTTTAACTTCTTTGATGTTGAGATATTTTGCCCACTTTTAAATTGAGTTGTTTGTTTTTCTATTGTTGGTTAAGCTTTGAGAGTATTTGCATTTTAGATACATGTCCTTTATCAGACAAGTGTCTTGCAAATGCTTACTCACAACCTGTCACTATCTTTTCATTCTTTTAACTGTTTTTCACAGAGCAGGAGGTTTTGATTTTAATAAAGTCCAATTTATCAATTTATTTTCTTTCATAGATTGTGCTTTCTGTGTTACATCTGAAAGCTCATCATCAAACCCAAGGTCACCTAAATTTTTCCCCTGTGTTTTCTTCTTGAAGTTTCATAGTTTTGCATTTTACATTTAGATCTACAATCTATTTTAAGTTAATTTTTGTGAATGGTGCAAGGTTGTGTCTAGAAGCTTTTATTTTCCATTTGTATATCCTATTGTTCTAGTACCGTTTGTTGAAATGACTGGCTTTTCTCCATTGAATTGCTTTTGATCCATAGGTTAGTTGACTATAATTGTATGGGTCTATTTCAGGGTTCTCTGTTCTGTTCCTTTCATCTATGTCTTTTTCCCCACCAATACCATATTGTGTTGATTACTGTAGTTTTATAGAAAGTCTTGAAGCCATGTAGTATGAGCCCTCCAACTTTGTTTTTCTTTAGTACTATGTTGGTTATCCTGAGTCTTTTGCCTTTCCATATAAACTTTAGGACGAGTTTGTTGATATCTATAAAATAGCTTGCCTGGATTTTGATCAATATGGCTTTGAATCTTTAGATCTTGGGAAGAATTGATATCTTAAAAATATCCAGCCTTTCTATGCATAAACACAAACTGTCTTTTCCATATTTTGATCTTCTTTTTATTTCTCTTAGCAAAGTTTTATAGTTCTCTGCATATAGATCCTGTACATATTTTGCTATATTTATATAGATTTTATTTTAATAAAATATGATAGTGTGTTTTAAATTTTAAAACTTTAATCATTATTTGGAATTGAGAGAATGCATTGGTGAGGGAGGGAGGGAGGAAGGGAGGGGGAGAGAGAGAGAGAGAGAGAGAGAGAGAGAGAGAGAGAGAGAGACTGACAGACAAAATTGTGGGGCTGGCTACTCCAAAATCTGTAAGCTGGAAATTCAGGAAAGAATTGATGTTGCAGTCTTGAGTCTGAAATGTGCAGGGCATGACAGGCAGGCTGGAAACTCAGGTCGGAATCTGTATTGCAATCTGATACTGCTATTTAGCCTGCCCACACACCACTGACTTGAACCATTCACTTGTGATTGGTCTCAGTCTTTTAGGAGGCCGACTCCCTGGGCTTTGACCTTCCATGTGTTTCTTAGCTTTACCTCCCCACCTCCTTAGATGAGAGAACAAGGCTGAAGAAGGCTAGAGTTGGGTAATTGCCACCTTCTGCCTAGGTGAGTTATGGTTCTGATAAAGTCTTTTTCTTCTGGAGAGTAGATCATTGTTATAAAGATACTCCCCAGTGTATTTCAAAGTGTTTACCTTTCCCTCCTCTGGCCAGAGCCATGAGGTGACTCTTCTCCTTTGGCTCTTCACAGTGAGAACCTGGTGGGTACCTGAAGTTAACACCCATCCAAGAGTGCAGCCCTCAGGGGGTTCTCACTCTTACCTTAGTGCACATTCAGCCTCCACCAGTTTGTGGCTCCAGGGCCTTCTGCTCTAGGGAAGCAGAACCCCAGCTGCAATTCTCTGTATTCACCTGTCCAGATTTTGGGGTGGTGATTTGTTCTGCAACTTCAGTTCTCTGCTGAGTCCAAGGAAAGTTGTTGACTTTCAGTTTGCTCAGCTTTCCTTGCTGTGGAAAGGATGGCAGGGAGGACATACAAGCTTTTTACATGATGGAGCTGAAACTGGAAGACCTTGAGAGAATGAGACAAGGAAGTAAATCACAAGTTGGATGCAGATTCATGATTTTGATTTTTAGTCTCAGAAGGAATTTCCAGCTGTGCCCTACTTTTCTTTCATCAAACAAAGAAGGCTGTGAGCATATAGCATAAGATATTGCTGTTCAGCCATAGGAGGTGGTTAGCTATCGATTCACTTAATTTGAAGTAACTAAAAATCAGAGAAAACAGATTTTTATAGGCTTTTCTTAGATGTGCCATGGAGAGAGTGACTTGCTCATGATACCCGTGTCATGTTATGTTGAGTACTCTGCCAAATGGCCCAAGCTGGAAAACCTAATGTTCTCGCTTGCTAGTTGTCCTTGTTTGTTTTATTAAACCAAACAAATGTATTTATTTGGTCATTTGCTTTATCTTTCTCTATATATAGACATTTTTTCCCCTGACCCATTTGAGAGTTAGCTGCAGTCATATTAATGCTTTTGTATGTATCTTCTAGGATCAGGAATTCTCCTGAATAACTACAATACAGTAATTACACTTAGAAAATGTAAATGAGGTTCTTTACGATTATCAAGTATCCTATATATTTCAAATCTTCCCAACTATCTTTAAAGATCATTTATTGCTGCAGTTTATTTAAATTTAAATTCTTTATTGTCAAAAGTATTACATATGTCTCCTTTTCCCCCCATTGACCTCTCCTAGGCCACTCCCACCACCCAGTACATGCCCTCATCCTCCTATTGTCTGTGTCCATTGGTTATGCTTATATACATCCATACAAGTCCTTTGGTTGATCTCTTATCCCTCCCCCACCCTTCCCTACTTTCCCTCTGAGGTTTGAAGGTCTATTCGATGTTTCTGTGTCTCTGGATCTATTTTTGTTCATCAGTTTATATTGTTCATTATATTTCACAAATGAGTGAGATCATGTGAGAAATAAGCCTTCTCTAACTGGATTTCACTTAGTCTAATGTTTTCCAGGTCCTTCTATGCTATTGAAAATGGTAAGAGTTATTTCTTTTTTACAGCAGCATAGTATTCCATTGTGTAGATGTACCATTGTTTATGTGTGTGTGTTGTTGTTTTTGTTGTTAGACAAATACAAGTTTTATTTTCTTTCTTTTAAATTTTGTTTTATTGCTTAAAGTATTACAAAGAGTATTACATATGTCTCCTTTTTCCCCCCTTGACCTTCCCCCAGCCTCCCCTACCTGCCAGTGTCTTGTGAACATTTTTCCAATCAAAGATAATGACTTGCATTTAATTGGCATTTGTTTTTAGTTTTCTTCAATCTAGCATAGTCTTTTTCTTTGAGGGAGGGTGCTTTTATGACATTAAAAAAAACTATATAAGCATTGGTTATGCTTATATGCATGCATACAAGTCCTTCTGTTGATATCTTACACCCCCCGCCCAAACCCTCCCCAGCCTTCCTGCTGTAGTTTGTCAGTCTGTTAAATGCTGCTCTGCCTCTGTATCTATTTTTTGTTCATCAGTTTATAATGGTCTTTATTATCCATAAATGAGTGAGATCATGTGGTATTTTTCTTTCATTGACTGACTTATTTCACTTAGCATAATGCTCTCCAGTTCCATCCATGCTGTGGCAAATGGTAGGAGTTCTGTCCTGTTTATAGCAGCTTAGTATTCCATTGTGTAGATGTACCACAGTTTTCTAATCCATTCATCTGTTAATGGGCATTTAGGCTGTTTCCAAATCTTAGCTATGGTAAATTGTGCTGCTATGAACATAGGGATGCATATATCCTTTCTGATTGGTGTTTCTGGTTTCTTGGGATATATTCCTAAAAGTGGGATCACTGGGTCAAATGGGAGTTTCATTTTTAACTTTTTGAGGAAACTCCATACTGTCTTCCATAGTGGCTGCACCAGTCTGCATTCCCACCAGCAGTGCAGGAGGGTTTCTTTTTCTCCACATCCTCTTCAGCACTTGTTGGTTGTTGATTTGTTGATGATAGCCATTCTAACAGGTGTGAGATGGTACTTCATTGTTGTTTTGATTTGCATCTCTCAGATGATTAGTGACTTTGAGCATGTTTTCATATGTCTCTTGGCTTTCTGAATGTCCTCTTTTGAAAGGTGTCTATTTAGGTCCTTTGCCCATTTTTTGATTGGATTATCTTCCTTTTGTTAAGTTGTATGAGTTCTCTGTAAATTTTGGAGATTAAACCCTTATCAGAAATATCATTGGCAAATATGTTCTCCCATACAGTGGGCTTTCTTGTTGTTTTGTTGATGGTTTCTTTTGCTGTGCAGAAGCTTCTTATTTTGTTGTAGTCATATTTGTTTATTTTCTCCTTAGTCTCCATTGCCCTAGGGGCTGTCTCTGTAAAGATATTGCTGCAACATATGTCTGCTATTGTGCTGCCTATAAAGTCTTGTAGGATTTTTATGGTTTCCCATCTAACATTCAAGTCCTTTAGCCATTTTGAGTTTGTTTTTGTGTATGGTGTAAGTTGGTGGTCTGGTTTCCTTTTTTTGCATGTATCTGTCCAAATTTCCCAGCACCATTTATTAAAAGACTGTTTTGACTCCATTGTATGCGCTTGTCCCCTTTGTCCAATATTAAATGAGCATAATGGCTAGGGTTGATTTCTGGGTTCTCTGTTCTGTTTTATTGGTCTGCATGTCTGTTCTTGTGCCTGCACCAGGTAGTTTTGAGAACCGTGGCTTGGGAATATCTACACTAATAAAAGACAAAGATGCTAATTGACCCTACCTTCATTATACCCACCAGCCAATCAGAGCAACTATATGCAAATTAGCCCAACCAAGATGGCAGTTAATTTGCATATACTGGCTGGGAGTGAAGACTGAAGACAACGTGGAAGAGTGGAAGAGAAGCGTTGCAGAAGGGAGCAAAGTAGAGGTGGCGAAGACAGGAATGGAGCCAAAGCGGTGGAGGCGGGAGGCGGGAAACCAGCCTGGAGGCAGGGCAGAAGGGAAACCAGCTGGGCAGTGGGGCAGTTTTTGTTCCCTTCTCTGCTTCGCTCCAGCTGCAGGAAGCCCTATTCTTGCAGGAATCTTCCTGCAACGGGCCTCTAGTAGCTTGATATCTGGTAATGTGATCCCTCCAATTTTGTTCTTCTTTCTCAGGATTGCTGTGGCTATTGGGGGTCTTTTTTTTTTATCATAGTTTGTGTTTTGACTTATTTTTCCAATCAAAGATAATGACTTGCATTTAATTGGCATTTATTTTAGTTTTCTTCAATCTAGCATAGTCTTTTTCTTTGAGGGAGGGTGCTTTTGTGACATTAACATTTTTTAAGAATTGAGAACATTTTTCTTTTCAGAGTGTTCCTAAGTTTGGAATTTTCTTATTGTTTTCTGATTATTCTTTTCAGCTTAAACATTTCAGGCAGGAACACTACATTGGCTGTGTGGTATCCTTTTAAGGAATTACTTCAGGGAACACAAGATTTCAGTTTTTCCCTCCATTGGTGACATTAAATTTGAGCACTTGTTTAAGGTGATATAGATCAGGTTTTGTTTTTGTTTTCTCCATTATAAAGGAATTATTTCAAATTTGTAATTAATAAGTAATTCATGAAGAAACATTTTGAGATGATGTGAATCTTTCATTCCACAACATTCTTTACCTCAATAGATAAACATCCATGGAATCCATTGTTACTCTTTGGCTGTAGAATGGTGGTGATTTTTCTGTCATTTCTTCTATGTTTATTATTTGGCATTTTTCTATAAAATAGAGCTTAATTATCTCCCCTATAAATATAGTGTTATACCAGTATGTATGTATTTATGAATGTATGTATGTATGTATACATAGTGGACATTGTAAGATTTTAAAGTTCCTGATACCTATAGTTATGCACATTATCATCCTTGACTCATGGGCCCTTTTAAATTAAATCTCTCATAATCTATTTCTGTTATTTTTCATTTTTATCCTCAAGTATACTCTAAATTTGTCAGTAAGTATCCCTGAAAGCTGGCTCTTTGTATCCTTTTGACGTGCTCTTGGAACAAATTCTTATTTTTCATTACAATGAGATATCCCAAGTTTGCTTTGTTATTTCTCAAAAAGCTCAGGTTTATTTTAGTGGAAAATGCGATTTAGAAATCAAGATCTAGGCACTAAGTGTGCCCATTGCTATTGTGATATTATTGTTCCTAGCCCCTTTCTGTGAACAAAGCTAGAACATATTTTAAAATCATGAGTTTATACTAATACCTCTAATTCATTCCAACACCACAGAATTCTTCCGCTTCTTTTTGTATTCCATATTTGTATTTCTCTTCTCCCATAGTGAAAACTAGTATTGTATGAATAGGTATTGTTATAACTCTGGTTCCTAGCATCAATACAGTTCAATGATTTTCAACTGCTGTGCTGCAAGAATTTTTAAAACATACAATACCTGACTATTTAGTCAGGGACATTGACCTCTTTTCCCTTAGATCATCACATTAAAAAATGACAACAGCCAACACAGGAGACATCTGATGTGAATGAATCAAAATTATACCTTATTTTTTGTCAGATTGGCAAAAAATATATTTTTTGGTGTACCGCAGAATTTTAGTAATTAGTTTATGTGTGCAATGAGATGTAAAGGTTGAAAACCACTGATATAGTTATTCATTTGCTCAAATATACAATACATATATTAGTTGTTTGAGTTTCTACATCAGTACCACCACCACCATCAAATCTCCTAAACAGAGTTCAAGATTTCTTTGTTTTTTGTCTTTAGGAAAAAATCTCAATGAGATTTATAATCTAGAGTAATATACATATTTAAAAGTTACTTGACAACTTCTCTTTTATGTTATTTTGATATCTATATATTAAAATAATATTTCTCTTTTAAATTTAATTTTATCTTTCTTACCACTTTATCAACTTATTTTGATTGTTTTGTTTTAACAAGTAAAACATTAACATAGACTCAAAGGCAAAACTATATAAATTAGGTGCCATTCATTTGAAATAGAATGTGAAGAGTGTCCCCCAGAAGTAATGACATGAGACAGCCCTGGAAACCTGGGTTCCGGAGAGGGAGAGGTCTGTTAGATGATTGACATTTGAGCATCCCAGGGAGAGGTATCCCTAAGGACTGGAGAAGTCAGGGGCATTTGGATAGCAACAACAATAAAGGTTTGTTTGGGAGCAATTGGATAGATTCAGCTCCATTCAACTCACA
Source organism: Myotis nattereri (assembly GCF_964212035.1). NCBI lineage: Eukaryota > Metazoa > Chordata > Mammalia > Chiroptera > Vespertilionidae > Myotis > Myotis nattereri. The sequence goes on from NC_138080.1 coordinate 78,927,150, forward strand.
GTTCTTTGCAGAATACAAGGAACTAACACTCAACAAGTAGCTACTCTATGCCATAGGCCATAGTGTTCATTATTTTAGTTAGGTAATATCAATGCCTCCATTATGTAGATGGGGAGGCTGAGGTTCAGGGTGTTTCTAGTATGTCAGAGCAACCTGCTTTCAAATTGAGGTTTAGCTCCTTACTAGTTGTGTAATCTTGGGTGATTTAAGTTAGCCTGAGATTTAAGTCTCCTCATCTATAAAAAGGGGAGGATAATAGGAACATTGACAGCACAGCTTAGAGCAGCCGGAGGCCATTTACGTCAGTATCTTCTGGGAACTTTTTAGAAATGCATGTTCTCAGGCTCCACCTCAGAGCTTGGGCCCAGCAATTTGTGTTTTAACAAGCCCTCCCGGTGATTCTGAAGCCCCCGGAGGTGGAGAACCAGCGGGGTAGAGGTGAAGAGTGTGGGTTATGGAGCCTGAGCCCATGTGTTTGAATGCTGGTAAGGCTCTACCTTCCCAGCTGTGTGACCTGAGCTGAGTCTAGTTTTCCTCATTTGTAAAATGGGGATGATAGTAGTACCCACCTCATCGAGGTTGTTATGAGGATTTAATGTACATACAAATACAATAGTGTCTGGCACATAGCGAGTTATAGTGAGTGTTTTATAGTTTTTGTTGAGGATAAGGGTTGTTGGGGGATTTAGATAATATGTGTAAGTTGTGCTTGGCACATAGTAAGTGCTCAACAAATGTTAATAATTATTAGTAGTAATTATATCATAATAACTTGTTCTAAAGTCTCAAGAGCCGTAAGTGACAACGCTGGAACTGGGATGAGCGTGTCCATGTCTCACACTTCCCTACATTGCATTGCAGCCCACAGGGACAGTCTCCACTGTCAAGATAAACATGCCACGTCCACACTAAGCAGATGGCCATCACGGCAGAGAGAAACCTAGGAGCTGTGGACAGAGGCAAGCAGAGCTGGGAGAAAGCGAGGGCCTTCGAGGGAGGACATTCGTGCTGGGGAAGTGGTGGAGGGAAGAAGCCGATGACCTGCTGGGCCAGAATTGAAAGGGACATACCATTTCAGCTGGAAACAGTGAAAACATAATTATTTCAAAATTGCAGAGCAAATTCCATGGCTGTTATTGCTGTGCAAATGTCTTAATAATAATTCTGCAGTTAGAGACAAGCCTGGTCTGTTAGCATTCAAGGCCACTTAAATTTTAAAGAGTCATTTTATGGAAAGTTTTAATTAGCTCTGGGTTGTAACTAACATCTCTTTAAAACTGTGGTGGGCGTTTGATTAGGCCCGAGTTCCTGTGGATGGAAATTAGAGCAGGATTTTACTCTGCTCTGCCTTTGGGTGTACTAGTAACCAGTTTATCATTTCTGTGCCTCAGCTTCAACCTTGGATAGGCAGGCATGTGTTCTATATGCAAAAGGGTGGCAGGGCCATTCAGGGTTGAAAGTTGGTCTGATTCCTCACTGCAGCCCCTGCCTCTCACCTCCCTTGGCTCACATTTTCCCCGCCTGAAACCCAGATGCCCTGCCTGGCCTTCATAGAAATCACCAGGGGGAAGGGTGTGTCTTCAGGCAGTTGTCTTGAAGGGAAACCCAGGGCTTCCGCTTGCAGAGCAGAAAGAACACCAGGAGCCCAGAGTGGGTGCCATGACGTTCCTTGAGTTTCTGCCCCACAGTGGATCACCTCATTCCTATGACTGTCCTTCTGCCTTTTTCTGGCCATGTACCTCTTCCAAATGTGGCTGTGAATTCCTTGGGACCTAGAGCTCTGATTTTTTAGAAATTTGGGTTCCTTCCCTGTGCCTGACCACACAGGAAAGCTAAGTGGAAATATGAAAAGAACATGGTCTTTGGAATATCTGGACCTGAGTTTGAATTCAGATTCCAGCATCTACCAACCTAGTTATATTGGACAAGTCATTTCATGTCTCTTGCCTCCATTTTTTATCTGTAAATTGGGCAAAATAAGGCATATCTTTCAGCGGTGAGCTTTCACTATTCAGGCGTGTGTAGCATATTATCTGTTCGATGACGATAGCTTTTGATGCTCAATCACATTGGTGGCTCTATAAGGTCTTAGCCTAGAAAACACAGTGAATTGTTCAGGAAATGACTAACTCCAAATGACTAAGGCTCTTATTTTATTCAGCTAAATTAGTCCAACCATCTTTAGCTAATTCAATCAGCTCTCATTCAACAGTGGATAAATTGTCCTCATCATAGGCTTAACCATGCAGCTAATACGGTTTGGGGTAGATTGATTAACAAAGCCATAATTGAGGCTCAATAAATGAGATATATCCAGAAGTCTATGAGATAAAACAGCAATTCAGAAATGACCTTTGGCAATATTCAGTTACCCAATTTATTTACTAGTATTTCAACAAATAATTATTGTTTGTCTACTTTATGCATGCCAGGGTTAGGACTATCTCCTTTGTCAAAGTTGGATATTAAGAGGATGTCAACTCAGCATGGTCAGTCTGAGAAAATATAATTAGGAAGGAAGGCTTCTGTGGGGTCAGAACTAGAGCAGGAAGTTTAGGGCAAATGAGAAAAAGGGATCAGAAGACAAACCCAAGAGGCCACAGGTAGTCAACCAAAGGTTCCAGAGATAGTCCCACCTACCTGAGGTGCAGAACTGAGCAGAAATGGGAGACACAGAATCCAAGAGTGGTCAGGCCAAGACCAATGCCTGTACATGTGGTGGGTGAGTGTGTGAGGGCTAGGATTGGAAGAGTGAACACAGAGACTTCTTTTATAGCCAGGTGGGGAAAGGAATGTCCATGCATGTGTGGGTGAGTCAGTGTGATTTATAGGAACCAAACAGACCACTGACTTGTAAGAATCAACATAAAATGCTACATTCTGGAGTCAAATATGAACTGTCTATCCTTCTGCTGAGAATAGGTAATTGCACAGACAAGCAAGTATGTGTCTGTTTTCCTTGATTTTAATTATGGTCTCACCACTGAGCCCATGTCATCTAGTCATCTAAACTTACTGCACCCTGTACTTTCTGAGCAAGGCTAGCTCACACCCTTGCTCAGCTCTTCAAGGTCAGACTCCCCAGCACTGGATGGGTGCCTTTTCCAGTTTGCACAAAAGCACTGGATCTAGGTTAAGGGAAGTCTCCACTCAGTATTACTTTATTGTCCAACTCAATTTGGGCTTATACCCTTTGCCTAATAAAAGTGCTTATCAATCCTCACCCAAATTCTGGTACCTCTGTTCCCTCTGGCAGCTATGGCTAAAAACAGATGGAGTGAAGAATACATCTTCCCTGGACAATTTAAACAGAGCCTTGATCTACCTCATGCAAACATAGCTCAGGCAAGAATGTTTGAAACTCCTTGCATTTTCTTCCCTCTTGTGAAATCAGTTGACATTTTCCTGATTCAGCCCTTGCGTGGGTTTGCTCCAAATGTTAGCTAATAGAGCCTATTTCACCTGCCTAGGATCTTTGTATGTTGGGTTCTTTGTCCTACCTCAGAGGGATGTCTGCTATTTAAAGGAAATAGGGTGTGGCATGATGTCTAATTGTTCTCTTTCGTTCTGGAAAACAAGGCTCCAGAAAAGCTTTCTGTTTAGGGATGTCCCAATAAAAGTTGTATGGGAGCCCTGGCTGGTGGCTCAGGTGGTTGGGATGTCATCCCTTATACCAAAAGATTGCAGGTTTGGTCACTGGTCAGGGCACATACCTGGGTTGTGGGTTCGATCCCCAGTCAGGGTGCTTATAGGAGGCACCTGATTGATGTTTCTCTTTCTCTCCCTTCTTCTCCCCCCCCCCAAAAAAATCAATAAAAACATGTCCATAGGTGAGGATTAAAAAAAAGTTCCATGGTAAAATAAAAGTGTTCTTCAGAAATATGTCTCAGGATCCAGTTGGCCCCTAAGTATGCTCTCAACTTTTGATGTTTGACTGGCAATGTTGTTGGCAATGTGGTTGAGCAGGGATTATATCCCACAACTGAAATGCTGATTGTGTACATATTGTCGGTTCACTTCCGGGCCACCGCAGTAAAGCAAGTCATACTTCTTTTGTTGTAGAGTGTTTTGCCTTCAATTTGTAAAAAACACAAAATCTGTGACGTGTAGTAGAGCAAAGTGCAGTAAAGCCAAGTTTGCCTTTACTGGGGGAGCTGGTGGGAACCTAGGGAAAGGTTTAGAGAGGGCCTAGAGCTCTCTGATTCTCTCACCCTCCTTGAGCTTCTTTCTTTGTGCAAAAGAAGAGTACTTCACTTCCTCAGTCCCATTTTAGAAATGCCTCCTATAAAAAAAAGCTTTTCTAATCGCACATCAGTTTCCCAACTAATCATATTTATATCTGAACCAAATTGAAGATGGGGAAGGGGCAAAAGAGATAATTTGTGGGAAATTAGTGGGAAATCAGTGTTTTCCTCATCTAGCATCATCTATGAAGGTTGCACAAGCCCAGAAGAAGCTTCCATACAGGAACATTTACATGCTCCCATCACAGATGTTAGATATCAGCTATGGAGCCATTAATGCCACCTGTTTTGTATTCTGAAATGACAATGAATTTGCTCTTCTGAGTCATCTGTTATGGATGAGTCGTACTTTTTTTTTGCATGAGGAATAGAATAACTTGAAGCAGAATGTTTTCTTAGCGGTTCTAACCAGTGGATGGTATGCACCCTAACCCCTTGGCTTAGAGTTAGAAAGCCATTCCTGTACATGCATCTGTGGATTTATTTTGTCGGCGAATCATTTATGTTAGTCACATGACTGTTTCCTCTCAACAGCTGAAAACCACTCTAGCCGTCCTGTTTCTCAGCTCATCTACCTCTAGTCTAAATTCTTAGACTGTGTTTTTAAAACAAGTATGCTTAGAAGTACATTTTTTACATTTTTAAGCAGTAGAATTTGGAGCATGTTTCTGTATCAAATACACAAGGCAGAATGTACACTTAATTTCAAGAAGACTCATTAAAAACTTCTATCTTGATACTTAATTATTAAGAGTCCAAATGGTCATGGTTAGTTAAGCCTCACAATTAAAATCCTCTGTTTGATGAACTTTTGAAATAAAATGCCATTATCATATAAAACCTTAATCATTTATGATAATGAAGCTCTCAATTCTTTTCTTCTTCACGAAAAGATTAATAATGCTCATTCATTTTTTTAAGTATCAACATCTGGAAGAAGTAAACCATATATACCATATGTAACAAATCGTTTGCAAAGGGAACAAGAAACATTTAAGCATATGTTTTATGGACAGATAATATTTTTACTATATTTTTTCATGCTAATTAGCTTTCTTGAATTGATTATGTTTGTAATAAATTATTATCTTTATGGTTATTGCTAGTTTTAGGGAGATTTTTGAGAAACAAATGGTAGTTAGCCTAAATGACCTTGCACAGAGTTATTGTTTTCTGATAAATGTCAAATAACAGCTTCTTCTGGTCTAGCTGCTGCTTTAGGAATTTTGAGCGCCAAAGTTCAATCCTACAAGTAGTGAGAGTACATTGGAACCTACTGGTTTCTTAAGTTTATGTAGAATATTATGCTAGACATTATCGTGACTTTAACTTAGGCAGCCAGTTGTGACAATAGTGATGGCCTTGATGTGTTGCAAGGTGATAATCCATCTTGCAGGCCAAGGGCAGATTGATACTCCATTTGCCTATAGGACCCATGGATAAAGTGCAACACCCTAAGGCAGTATTTGATCATCTCACTATAGAAACTCTCCCTCTGATCCTCATGATTAAGATCTTCTTTTATAATTTAAACTTTTTTATCTTGTTTTATCCTTGGTTGCAAAAATAAGTAGGAAATAGGGGTGCAAGTTCTATTGATCAGTGATTCACATAGCTAACTGAATATATTGATTACCTATTGCACACAGACCCCTGCAGAAGGCTTCTTAGGTGTGTACTCAGTGATCCTTATGATCTCATTGGGGAAACAGCTCATGACGTAATCAAGTACAAATGGGTATAATTTAAATGTCTGGATCCTAAATGAGCCTAAGGCCCTAATATTTCTGAGGTCTTACTTTTCGCCCTACGATACCACCAGCACAGCAACACTCAACAAATATGTGAGCCATTCATTATGCTAGACCCTGCAGAACACAGTTGTGAATAAATCATCCATTTCCCCTGAGCAGTCTTCTGAGAGATATCAAATAGGTAATGACAAAAAGGTGATGGCAATACAGGGTTACAGTGTGGTTATCATGTGGGAGATACAGTGAAATGTATGATCACAGAGAGGTGCCACCAGCCTAGTGGGGAGGTGTTGGAAAACTGCCCGGTAGGAGTGACATCAAATTCTGAATGATGAACAGGAGCTCAGTGAATTCTAAGTGAGCTGGGCGAGGGCTGAGAAGGCGCGCAGAGAGTCTGTTACAAGTTCTAGACAGAGGGAGCACATGCTGGGGTCCAACCCCAGCAGGTCTAGGGGTCCCCAAAGGTGTGGACGGAGTCGGCGAAGAAGGAACGACACAGAGGCAGCGTTCAGTGATCAGCAGCCTAGCCAGGATCTCTAGCCAAGTTCTGGTCAGGATCTCCAGTGAAGTTCTGGTTAGGATCTCCAGCCAGGTTCTGTGGCCATGTTCTCTCGCTAGGTTCTCCAGCCAGGTTCGGTTGCCAGGTTCTGTCTAGGTTCTCCAACCAAGTTCTGTGTCTAGGTTCTCTAGCCATGTTCTCTCGCTAGGTTCTCCAGCCAGGTTCAGTGTCTAGGTTCACCTACCATGTTCTGTTGCCAGGTTCTGTCCAGGTTCTGTTGCCATTTTCTATCCAGGTTCTGTAGCCAGGTTCTGTCTCTAGGATCTTCAGCCAGGTTCTCTCGCTAGGTTCTGTCTCTAGGTTCTGTGGCCAGTTTCTGTCCAGGATCTTTTGCCATGTTCTCTCCAGCCAAGTTCTTCTGCCTCTAGGTTCTGTGTCTAGGTTCTGTGTCCTGTTGTCTTGTTACATCTGTATTTATACCAGTTGATTCCAATCCTATCAATCTATTCCAAAGGTTAGGGCGTTTCTTATCTCCATTCCAGGGAGTAAAGATTATGTAGCTTAAGCATGATTGTTCGTAGTTAAAGTGATTAATTACCCGCCTGGCACTTAGTTAAGGGGTTTTATTCCCTCCCTAACTTCAGGGGAAAATCCCTACCTGGGGAAACAACCTTTCTCAGAGAGGTGACCTTGGTTAAAACACATAGTGCCAAGAAGGTGAGCAAACATATTAAGAACAGTATGCCATATATGCCAGGTCCCTTGAAACAGCAAGGATGGACCGGCTCCCAGCAAGCACATAATTTATGAAGGCCAAGAAGAGGAAAGCAGACTTTGAGAACAGTAATGGCAATTAGTTCAGTATGGCTGGAAAAGAAAGCACAGATAGTAGCCGAGCCTGTAGAGGAGAAATCAGGCTGCTATAGTGAAAGTAAAGGGTGTGACCGAGTGTTAGGAGGGGAGTATGTGAGCAGATGTGCCTTTTAGCAAACACACTGTTAGCAACGGGGACTATGATTGGAGGAGGCCCATAAAGTGCTGGAAATGTCATCTAAAACTAAGAATGTGACCCATTTTTCCATGGTCCCTGCAAGTAAAAGCCATTTTGGGAACCAAGTCAACAATTCAAGAGTTCTTTCAGCGATTCCGGAGCTTTACTGTAATCTCCTTCATATGAGAAAAGTGCCGTTTGCCACAGCTGCCATTGGAAGTTCTCTAGGAGAAAGGACTAAAATTTAAATACCCACAGAGTAGAATCAAAAGCAGCTAATAAGAAATGTGTCATTGAAATTGAACAGAAGCTAGAGAAGTCCCATTTCATGTTCTTTTTATCTTTTCAAAAGCATGGCTCCACAGCAATTTACCACATTATCATTTATCTTTTGTATCTTTAACATTTGAGAAAATGCCTGAAATTATCACCATGAGAAAACAACATGTAGAAACTAGAAATGCAGTTTGGGGAAATTAGAAAATAAAACTCTTAAGGAGAAGGATTTAGCATTTCCTTAAACATAAAGATGATGCTAAAAAAATTTTTCCCCCTAACTTCAAGAGTTGATGGCAACAGAAATGTCATCAATTAGGCCTTTTTTTTTTTTTTCCTGTGTGATGCAAAACCAATTATTCTCACAGTCCTTGTCCTCAGAACACAAAGACCTCTGATGTAAGCAAAGTGAGGGCCAATTTTGACAAAGCAAAACCCAAACATATATTCAAGCTGATACCAGTTTTAAAAAGAAAGGCTTTGCCACCATCCTGATCTTCTCTGTTCCTTCTCCCCTCCCTTTTTTAAAAAAATATATATTTCATTGATTTTTTTTACAGAGAGGAAGGGAGAGAGATAGAGAGTTAGAAACATTAATGAGAGAGAAACATCGATCAGCTGCCTCCTGCACTCCCACTCTAGATGTGCCCACAACCCAGGTACATGCCCTTGACCGGAATCGAACCTGGGACCTCTCAGCCCGCAAGCCAACGCTCTATCCACTGAGCCAAACCGGTTTCGGCCTCCCCTCCCTTTTGAAATGCAGACAGATCTGTGTGTGGTGTGTGTGATCCTATCACCTGGCTCTGTCACCTCCCCTCCAGGTGTTTATCCACATTGATCTGAAGCCTGAAAGTGATCCTTCTTAGTGACAGTGGACAGGCTGCTGCTCTTGGTAGCCCCTCTCCTGTCGTGGGACATCTCATTTGCTTGTGGCCCTGATAATGTTTTCTTCCTATATTTGGGTTATTTTCTGGATGCTCCTTCTACTCAAGACCAGGTCAGGCCTCCTGTAATACTCCTTGAACACTGTAACTTCACTTTAAGCACATTATGTTTATCATTGAATGAAACAGGAATTTGGGTACTTATCTATTAACTAGAGGCGGGTGAACATTGAAAGGAAATTAATTAGAAGGTGGCCAGCAGGGCGGGACTGGGCAAGATGGGCTGGACACACCCTGGAACCAACCTCCCAAAGTCCCTCCCTGGTCGGCCGCACCTGGGGCAGTGCTGCGGCTCAATGAGCATCTGTGGAGTGAGCGGGGTCCCTCTGGCAGGTGGGGTCCCTCGGCCTGCCCTGCAGGGGTTGGGCTTCCTCCTCTCTGGTTCTGGGGTGTCACCCTCGAACTGTCGCTGCCAAGTCACTGCAGCTCAGCAGCTCCTCCGTTGAGCATCTGCCCCTTGGTGGTAATGCATGTCATACCTACTGGATGGTCAGATGGTCGCTTAGCTTTTTATATATATAGATTGCATGGGAGTTCCATGAGGGCAGGAATCAGGTCTGTCTTCATCCCTTCTGTGCCCCTAGCATTACCCAACTTAGAGCCTGGCACTCAGTAATAGTGATGAATGAATGAATGCCAAGGTCAATAGCTGGACATTTATCATGAGGACAATAGGAAGTCACAGAAGTGTTTCAGGCAGACCTGGCCCCATTTTCTCAAACTAATGTGCATTTAAATCCTCTGGGATCTAAATGTAGGTTAAAATGTAGGTTCTGAGTCAGTGGGTCTGGGAGAAGCCTGAGAGTCTGCATTTCTAACAAGCTCCCAGGTGATGCCAACGCCTTGAGCAGCAAGGGTCTTGCTGTGTTGCTCAGTTCAGCAGCCTCCGGTCACACGTGCCTACTGAGCATCCGAAATGTGGCTATGTGAATCGAGATGTATTTTAAGTGTGAAATATCCACCAGATTTCAAATTACTGTCTCCATTTTTATATTGATCGCATGTTAATGTGGTAATAGTTTGGATCTATTGAGTTAAATAAAATATTAAAAATTTAAAAGTAAAAGAAAGAGAAATTCATTGGTAATTACTAAGTCATTCATTTAATCATTCTAGTCCACATTGTGCTCAAGGTGAAGAGGCAGGGAGGAGGTGCCAGGAGAACTGGATGTGGCCATGCCCATAGTGCGTTTAGTTAGTCTAGTGGACGTGTTGAGTCATGGCCTTAAATGGCAAAATAAAGTGGAAAGTAAGTATCAATAGAGACTGTGCTTTCAGTCAAAGTGGGTGAGGAAAATGGTGGGGAGTAGTGAGTAGAAGGAAGAAGAAAATAATGCCAGTTAACATTTTACTGGACAAGGCACTGGATTTAGTGTATATATGTCTTACCTTGAAAATGGATTTCATAGCATAGGGACTATAATTACTCATCTTTTAATATGAGGAACTAAGTGTTAGAAAGAATCAACAGTTTACTGGTCCTGGGACCTTGGCTACTGCTAGCACTGGTGCCTGTTGGACTTCATGGTACATTTTACTTCTAGTCTACTCTGGAGTTGAGGTCTCAGGGGAAGAAGAGATTATGAGCCTCGTTTCAGGATTTTGAAGTTTTCACTAGGCCAATGAACTATAAGAATTCCATGTATATTCTTCAAATAGTAAGACAGAGGGCAAGGAGCATGGAGAAGATGAGTTATAGGGTCTTTTTTGGTCTGGTATGAGGATTCAGGTTTTCTGATTCTTCCTGATGGAGTTTTGGAAGATTTTATGTTTCTAGGAATTTGTCCATTTCACCTAGGTTGTCCAGTTTGTTGGTATATAGCTGTTCATAGTATTTGCTTACAATCCTTTGTATTTCTATGGTGTTTGTTGTTATATTACCTCTTTGATTTCTGATTTTATTTATTTGGGTCCTCTGTGTGTGTATGTGGTTTTTTGTTTGTTTGTTTATTTGTTTATTTGTTATGAGTCTGGCTAGGGGGTTCATCAATCTTTTTCTTTTTTCTTTTCAAAGAACCAGCTCTTGGTTTCATTGACCTTTTGTGTTGTTGTTTTTTAGTCTCTATGTCATTTATTTCTGCTCTAATCTTTATTATTTCCTTCCTTCTACTTACTCTGGGCTTTTCTTGTTGTTCTCTTTCCATTGATTTTTTTTCCAGAGAGAGTGAAAGGGAAGGAGGAAGAGAGAGAAAGGGAAACATCAATGTGAGAGAGACATATTGATTGGTTGCCTTCCACACACTCCCTGACTGGGGACAGGGTTCAAACTTGCAACCCAGGTTATGTGCCCTTGACCAGGAATCCAACCAGTGACCCTCCTGTGTGCAGGCTGATGCTTTAACCGCTGAGCAATGCCAGCCAGGTTAGAACCAAAGAAAGAAAACAAAAACTACAACCATAAGTAGAGGATGAATAAGGAGACTGTATGATGATGGAAGCAAAACATCGATTTAAAACATTTTTTAAATATTTTAAAATTGATTTTTAGTGAGAGAGGAAGGAAGAGGGAGAAAGAGAAACACCCATGTGAGAATGAGACATCATTCAGCTGCCTCTGCGTACCCCCTACCAGGGATTGAGCCTGCAACCAGGGCATGTGCCCTGACCAGGAATTTAATCCACACCTCTTGGTGCATGGTACAACACTCAACCAACTGAGCCACACCAGCCAGGAATGGAAGCAAAAAAATGATTTTCCAGAAAGGCTGAGGGGAGATAGCACTTTCTGTGAGACACTCAGAAAGGTCAAGCAGCATGAAGATGAACAAAAGTTCGCTGCATTTGCTGATAGAATGTCACTGGTGACCTTTGGGAGAGCAGTTACTGTGATGATGGGGACAGGAAATAGAGAAAGAAGCAGTGAGGAGGTCTGAGGAAATGGAGTTTGCAGCTGTGGACTACGCTCTCCCATTTGCAAATTCCCAGAGGGGTAAGATGGGAGGAAAACTTTAAGAGTAGACTAGGAAATATGGAGTCCAAGAAAATTGGAAAGGCAAGAGAAATCATTATTTTGAAAACACAAAGGGGACTAAGAGGGAAGGAAGCAGCAGATTTGTCCTGTGGAAGGAGGAGCAGCAGTTCCTCCGTGTTGAGGCAGTGTGCAGCTTGTAGACACTTCCTCTAGAGAAACCGGAAGTGGGCAAGCCCACAGCAGCCAGTAACCAATTCCATCCTAAAAGGCAACAATGAATAATCTGCAAGGTAGTTTGGGACACCTACTATGTTCAGGCTTTTCATATCAGAGGTACTGGGTTGCAACATCATCCCTCCTGATTGGACAATGTCTAGACATTTGGGGAAATATTATTGGAGAACTGGAATATTACTCTAAAGCAGATATAGTTATTTGGCGGCTTCTAAAAAGTTATGCCCTGGAAACCTTGCTGATTCTCCTTTTGCCATTAATAACAACTATTTAGGAGCTGGTATTTTCAGGCAGACATCTTGCTTAAGTTCTTTACAAATAAAACAAAATTATCACTTAAATTGCTCAAGTAGGTTAAACATTTTCCATTCTCACTTGTCTGTTTTCCTTTTTCATCAAGAAACCTAGCAAACCTTTTATTTGCAAATGTTGCTGAGGCAAAATTTCAGCCAGGCTTATATGAAATTGTCACAAAAACCCAAGTTAATAAGATCTGACTGCCTAACGCCACAGGCCTGCTGGACCTGAATGCCCTTAATTTCCCTGCCCATGGGGATAGGAAAATGGGTTAGGCCATTTTAATGGTCTTGGTTAAGCCTCCTGAGTGATAAAAATGCCTCCAGACATAGAATGTCCCAAACATCCTGTTCCCTTGGAAATGCTGTATGGAAGCTGATGGGTTATAGCAGCTTGCTCAGCCGAGCCCAGTCATGACAATTGAGGCATTAAAGTTTGATGCGCTAGGGAAGCAATTCTAACCCTGGGTCCAGCTCACAGCTGTTATGGTCCCTGCCTCGCCACACTGGGCACCGGAGGGAGTTGCTCACCATCACCTAATACCCCTGCTCCGTAGCCTCCAGCTTGACCTCTTGGTACTTGGCACCCTCTAGCCACATACCCTTCCCCTGGGCCTCTGCAGGAGGCCTGACCTGGATTCAGACGTCGGACATGTCCCTTACCAATAGGCAACTTATTAAGCATTTCTAAGCCTGTACAAGGGTGCATAAAGGTCACTGCGAGATTCGGCAAGGGTCTGTGAAACACTTAGTGGTGGGCAAGACGCATAATAAGCTGCAAAGGCAATGCTTTCTGTTTTCATTGAGTATAGTTTGTTATCCTAGATGCTAAGTAGTTTAATATTTCTAAACTTTTTTCATTGTTCTTTTCATGTCAGATCCCAGCAACATATGCTCATTATGACAAGTCAAACAACACAGAGCTGTGCAAAGAAAACCTTGTTTGCTTTTCCCTCCTTCCCTTCCAGCACCTCATCCATCCTCCCAGAAACATCCACTGCTAAATTTCGTGGGCATCCCTCACACCTCTCCGTACTCAGGCTAGCACATATGCAAGACTCTTTTTCTCTAAGTGTTTATGCGTGTTGTTTTTCTTGTTTTACAAAAGTGGGCTCATACTGTCCTCAAACTTACTCTTTTTCCCCCCACAAAAAGTCAGTGTTAGATACACTTGTTCTTTTGAAGAGCCACATGTTATCTTAAACAGCCTGTTAATTATATAATCAGACATAATGTTTGCTACCATAATTACCCAGACCAGCCTCCTATTGATGGAAAGTCAGGCTATTTGTGGTTTTGTTGTTCTAACATAAATATTGTCATGAGTATTACTCCATTATGGGCATCAAACTGGGCCTCCAGTTATATCATAGTTTGAATGGAAAACCCAGAATCCATAATTAAGTCTCATATTCTACATTACTTTTTCTCCATTCTACCCATGTCTGCCTTCAGTTCTCCTCTTTTCCCTTTCTCCGTTCCATCTCCCCCACCTCTCCTTTCTCTCTGCACCCCCTCTGCCCCGCCCAGCTGCTCCTTGCAGCCCTGATACCCATGGAAACAAGGGGGAATGGAAGGCTTGTTTTCATCTCTGCATTTTATTGGCTCAGGGAGCCTGTAGTCATTTTTATGACAAAGTTTAGTTGTAGGAGAACTTTGCAATCCCTAAGCAAAGGTCTTGTGTAAATCATTCCCAGGCTGTGCTCTACCTGCTGGGAGGGCACTGCACGCTGCCCAACCTGAGGGGGTAATTTTATTCCATCCGTCTTCTCAGGAAACTCAGAAAATGAGCTTTCCTGAAGCAGCAGAGAGCTCTCATTTCACATTGAAGAAGCCATGTCAGGAAAATGTTGACAATTTCTGTCACAAGCTGCATCTTTGGAAACTGCTCCTGAGAGTTTAGTTTGCCTCCTTCTCCCCATAGTCTCTGCCTTCGACATGTGCAGAGACTGAGCTGACTTTAAGACCCCAAGTGTTGGCCCTTGTTGCTCCAGTGGTGGTGCCCACAAGTGGCCAACACTGGACACACAGTGGCACAGACCAGGCTGGTGAGAGGGATGGGCTGGTCCCTGGTTTGGGCACATTTTGGCTTCTAGGAAAGGAAGGACTGGCTCAGACAAACCCTCAGCCCTCTGTTTGGCAAAGAGAAAATTAAATCTAGCCTAATCGCTATATTCAGTTCATCCTATAGCATTTCAGTCACTTTTAGTTTAAAAGTCTCTTCCAGGTATTGAGTTAAATTTACATTCTGTCATTAATTAGAAACTATTGCTAATTCAGAGCTCTTCTTACACACACACACCCACACACACACACACACCCCAGTTATTAATTCTAAGCTGCTTGAGGACTCCCACCAAATAGAAATTGCAGAAAGGTGGAGGAGGGGTCTACCTACAGGTGCCTCACTAGGCCAACTTCCCACCTTCCACCTCCTGGTGTCCACCAGCCTTCGTTATGCCCTCTGCTTGACCTGTGCCCTGTGAGTGTCCGTGGTGCTGTGTACATTGGCCCATGTTCTGTTACCTTCTTGCCCACTGCAGGCCCACAGGAATCAGTCATGCCAGCTGCCCTTGCAGGAGGTTGGGGGCCAAGCTTTGCCTTATTCTTTCTCACTCGGTCGCCCTGCCAACTTTGCTGCTTTGTTCATGTCCCCACGGGGCTGCTGCTTAGGAAACACCAATTAAGAAGTGGGTACCAAACTCTGTGTTCATAGTTACCCCTGAGTGACATGTCCACTCAAAGAGGAGACAACAGCCCAGGGGTGTAGCTCCTCCTCCTCCTTGACTTCCCCCAAAGCACCTCTCTCATCCCCAGGCCTTTGTTATCCTCTATTTGGTGGCAAAACCCACTGAAGCAGTTGTCTTCATTTTCTACTTGGTGCAGATTGGGAGAGTCAGTCCCAGGAGGCATTCCTCTTTTCATTAGAAGATGGATTCAGTCTCTCTGGTTGTCATCTGTAAGCTCCATCTTCCAGGGGGCAATGGCAGGGGAAGGGACGAGGAGGTGGCCAGATAGGGCAGGGAAGGCACCTTTTGGTGACATCAGTTTCTCCCAGAATTCCATAAACAACCATGTGAGTAGTTGCTTTCAGCCAGTGCCTCGTCCTGGGGGAGTGGTGTGTCCGGGGCGGCAGGGACTGTGCTGCTGTTCGCTGTTGTATCCCTGACGCTTGGCCTGCCAGACCAGAACTGCTCAGTTAAAATTTACAGAATGAGTGAAGGGTCTACCAGAGTCCAAGGTCAGAACCTGTCTGCCCACAAAGGTGAGTTCTGCCTGGAGAGCTGACTGGCATGCCTTCAGGTCCTTGTCCAGGGCCCGGAAATGGTGCTGCAGGCCTGGGCAGTCCTAGACAGCAATTGGCAGAAAAGCGGTAAGGATGTGGGGAGCCAGGCATGACCCAGCAAAGGAGGAGCTGGAACGCCTGCTAATTATAGTCTCCTGGTCTGAGATGCAAGCATTGCTGTCTGAGTTTCAAGGACAAGATCCCAGCACTCATCACTGGCCCTTCTCTGTACATTAACTCTGGTTGAAATCATAAAGGGAGGAGAGGAAGGGATCTAGTCCCGTCCACTCAGCTCTTTCACTTGAGGGGACTTTGTGTGCCTGGGTGCATGTGACTAAAATCCACAGTATGAGTTCTTCTCCATTTTATCCTGGCATTTGTTACTCCGGATTTTATGTGGGAGGCAGTATAATACAGTGTTTTAAAGGGTTTGGAGCCCAAATTTTGCTACTTGTTAGCTGCAAGACCTGTTACTAAACTCTCAAAGCCTCAGCATCTTTATCAGCAAAACAAGGGAACGTGTTTGTGCTAAACACTGGACAAATGTTAGCACATGTAACCGGCAGAGAAGACACTCTCACACATGCGCCTCTCTTGCCCAGTGAGTCTCATGAACATTACATCAACATTACATCCTTCAGAACTGCATTCCTTATGCTCACGTCTTTCTCCAGCCGCTGCAGGGTGGTTGCTTAGACATCAGACTTCAGAGCTTTACCGTCTGGTTTTAAATTCTTGCTCAGATGTTTACTGGCTGGATTGTCTTGGACAAGTTACCGAACCTCCTCACTATTCCCCAAACTCCAGTTTGAAAAGTGTGTGTAGCGATGGTGTTCATCTCAGCGGTGAGTGTGAGGAGGAAGTAAGTTAATGCATGAAGGAGAAGGAAGGACCTCGTCAGTGTTACCTGCTGTAGGATTTGAGCCCAACACTGTGGTAAAAATAGATGGAAGTCTGCACTGACAAAGGTTACGACCCAGTAGGAAAGATGGTTTACAAATAATTACACAAATATTCTTACAGTTTTGATTGTGGTAACTACTAAGACGGGAATGTAGAGGGGTCATGGGCCGACAGGGCATGGACTTGGCCTGGAGCGTCTGCACAAAGGGCCTGAGGGAACACCTCCCAGAAAGTGCCGGCCTGCGGACTCTGAGGACTGGGGCGGTTTGGCCAGGCAAGGGCAGAATTCCTTGTACTAATAGCAGACACCAAGGCCCCAGTGTGGACAGGGGCACGGTGAGCTAGAGAAATGGAGGCGAGGCTGGTGGTGTGGGGGAGACAGAAGGTGACGGGATGGAGGTGTGCGCGGCCTTTGGAGTCAAGGCAAGGGGTTGAGGCTTGACCAAAGAGCCCCAAGGCCTCCCCCGGGTTTTAGCAGGGGAGAGATGACAGCTTATGCACTGCCTTGTTCTGTCTTTGGAGCCACAAAAGGAGATTAGCACATGGCCCTTTGGCCACTAACTCATCCCAATGCCTTCTTCCTTCAGCAAATCTCTACTAGGAGCCTGGGACCCAGGGACCAATGAGGCAAAACTCCAGGGCATGCAGGTCCCCCTGGTGTCCACCTAAGAGGACATACTTCTTTCTGTGAGCAAGGGATACTTTTTCTTCTCCAATCACATCCTTAAGTGCCTAACACAGCCTGAGGTGTGATATAAGCTGATCCATCCAACACCAGGCCGGCCTCCGCAGAGCTCATCACCCACACCCAGCTCACTCCCACTCTGGTCTTTCATGGCTTTGCAGGTGGGACTGGGGCAGAGACCTGCCCACGGGGAGCCTTCCCTGGAGCACGCACAGCCAAGCTATTTCTGACTTAAGGAAACTGCACCGAGCCAAGATGCTGTGACACAGCTTAGTTGTATTTCTGTGTTTTGCTTTTAGCAGCCACTTGTCCCCTCCCCTTGTACCTCTTTGAAAGCTCCTGATTCCCTGAGAAGGACTGAGCCATTTGCATTATAATACCTTGTATTCCCAGCCAAGGTGTCTGTGCTGGTGAAACCTTCCCTTGATCAAACACCACAACTCCTGTGGAGAGTCCCATCAGCTCACTTTCTTTGCGATGCCTGAGGAGTGTATTTCAATAAGAAAACACTGCATTCTCTATGTACCAAGTCATACCTGCCAGGTACGCTGCCCATCTAGGGAGCACTAAACAGGAAGCCAAACTCTGCTATCTTCCCTGGGCCGCAGCTGATTTTGAGAGCATTGATTAAGCGGCAAATGCAAAGTCTATACAGACAATACAGGTTGTCTTCCCCTTTGATGGCTGAGCTGCTATTGTACAGACCCCCAACAAGGCTTTATTTTACATTCCAAACCAGCAGGCTCCTGGAACCTCCTGCCACCCACAGTGGCTCTGCTCTTAAGCTCCCCCTGCACAAATGCAGCTCTCCCCTCCTTCCACAATCCAAGGACTTGAATCAAATCAAATGAGGGTACAATTCAACTCAGATTTAGCTTAGGGAATATTTTTATTTTCTGCTTGAATAATTCTATAAGATACAGGTTTAGTTCTGAGTGCATCTGGCTTATTGGATTTATGTATTTAAAAACAACTTTGATTTGCTTCATGGCTCACTTTAAAATAACCTGGACTCAGTCTGATTCTGAAAATGAGTGTGACCTATTCCCATTTTCTGCTCAGTGCACAGTTTGAGACCCTGTGTTCCATACATGAAGCTAAATGAGGCTCAGATCTGAAAAATAAATCTTCTAGGGTTCTTGAATGACTGTGGTTGGGATCCAAGGAGAGTTGAAAAGGCCCAAGAAGCCCATTTTAAGCAAAGAGTTGGCCTATAGCCAGTTTTAATAAAAATGCCTTTACTTTTTGGCAATGCCTCCCAGAGCACAAGAGAAGTGATGGGGTAGCAGCAGCCCTGAAAACAGCATCTGACCCAAGTTCTTCCAGGACATAGAGACTAGACAACAGCCCAGTCCAAGTCATAATGGCCTAAGTGCTTCTCTCTGATCCCTTCGTGTATGCCTCGCCTTCTTTTGATCCTTATTCATCTTTAAGTTCATTATTGCTCTTGCTATCCCCAAAACCAAGCATTGGGTCTCATATAATTGGTCAGTTGAATTGAATCCAAATCTTATAGATGTTAGGATAAAACTTGGCTTCAAAGAACGGAGATCCCCTAAATGGTGACTTAAACAAGATGGACGTTGTTTTCCCTGTCGTGTAAAAGAAGTTGAAAGGTAAGCAGTCCACAGTGGACCCGGCATGTCCATGGTGAGCGGGAGCCATTGTCCCTCTGCCATCGGTACTGAGCACCCTCCTCCTCCATCAAGGAAGGAGGAAGTATGCACTCTTTTTATTCCCATTTACTCATTGTGAAATGTAACACAGAAAAGTGTAAATTGTATATATATATATATATATATATATACACACACACACACACACACATAAAGACGTGTATATATATGTATATATGTACATATATATACTGTATGTATATATATATACATATATATATATATATATATATATATATATATATATAACTCAATACATTATCATAAGCCAAGCAAATATATAACCAGTGTCCAGGTCCAAAAGTTCCATTTTAGGTTCCCATCTAATCTCCTTTAACACCCTCCTTCACACCCCCCCCCCCAAAAAAAAACCCACAAAAAAACAAAAACACAACACAACCCACAACCATTTGTACTTTTGTAGTTGTCGGTTTATTATTTTTTTATACTTTTATCAGTTTAGTGTTGTCTGTTTTAAACATTTTTATAAACGGAATCAAACAGCATGTATTGTTGTGCATGTAATTTCTTTTGCTCAAGGTTATCTTTGTGAGATTCACCCTCGTTGTGTGGAGGACTTGTTGTTTCCATTGTTGTATAGCATTCGGGTATCTCACTGTGCTACTAATTAGCATTTTCCTGAGCACTAGTGGAGTTAAGCAGTTTTTCATGTGGGTTTTAGCTATTTGGATAACTTCTTTTTTGCATTACCTGCTTAAATCTCTCTCTTTAAAATGTGCATTGTCTGTTTATTTATTGTAAGAACCCCTTGTGTATTCTGGATACAATTTGTCAGTTACTGTGTTGTAAATATAGGCTCATACTCCATGCTTTGCCATCTTACTCTCTGGAGTGTCTTGGACGGTAGAAGTCTTTACTTTTAATGTAATCAGGATTATCAGTCATTTTCATCTTTCTGTACATTGAGATAAAAAAAAAGTCTCCAATTTTATTTTCTAGACACTTTATTATTTGCCTTTCATATTTGTATCTACAGTCTTCCTGGCATTGACTTTATGTATGTGTGGGTAAGGTCAAGTGTTCCCCCCATTGGATAGCCAGTCGTTCTAATACCATATATTAAAACGCCCATCATTGCCTCCTCTGCTCTGCAATGCTACCTTTTACATTAATCAAGTGTCCATAGAGCCATGGGTCTGGTTTTCATCTTGTAGTCTATTCCACTGATTTATTTATCTCTCCTTGATTCAATACCACATTGTAAAAATTACTGTAGCTTAATAGTACAGAGATGGGCAAAAGTAGGTTTGCAATTGCTCATATGGAAAATAATATAATCTATATATATTAAAGGCTAATATGCTAAGTGTCCCTTCTACCATCTGACCAGTTGCTATGATGCATACTGACCATCAGGGGACAGACGCTCAATGCAGGAGCTGCTGCTGCAGTGACTCGGCAGCGGCAGTTCTCGGGTGACACATCCTGAAACCAGAGAGGAGGGAGCCTGATTCCTCGTGGGGCTGCGCGATTCCACCTTCGGCCATGGGTTGTGTTGTTGTTGGGACACTGTCGCCCTGAATCTGGTTTACTGCACACTTGCATTTGCGTTCCACACCCTATATGATAACAACTTTGCAGAGTGCCCTCTCGCACTCCAGGACCCCCCAGGGGATGTCAGAGAGCTGGTTTTGGCCCAATCCCTGCAGTCCAGGCTGAGGGACCCCACCTGCTGTAGGGACCCCGCTCACTCCGCAGACACCAGGGAGAGACCACAAGAGGTTGGCTCCAGGCCGTGTCCAGCTGGTCTTGCCCAGTCCCACCCAACCGGTCACCTTCTAATTACTTTCCTTTCAATGTTCATGAATCCATGCACCGGGCCTCTAGTAATTAATAAATAAGAATAAGAATAAAATTTTTCATTGACTCACAACTGTAAACCCACTTTTGCCCACTTATAGATTTTTTTATTTTATCTTTATTGTTGAAAGTATTACATATGTCCCTTTTTTTACCCCTTTGACCCCTTCCACCCCACATCCATCCCCTCCCTTTTCCCCCCAGGCCTTCACCTCACTGTTGTCTGTGTCCATGGGTTATGCGTAGACCTTGATATAAAGTAGAGCCTGTCCTTTCACTTTCCTTCTTTAAAAGTGTCTTGGCTTTTTTGGCCCTTTATCCTATAAAATAAAAGGCTAATATGCAAATTGTCCCCTTGGGGGTTTGATCGCTCGCTATGACATGCGCTGACCACCAGGGGGCAACAAGGAATGAAGGAAAGCCCCAGCCGGCAACTGGCAGCTGGAGGAAGAAAGGCCCTGATTGGCCCTGATCGCTGGCCAGGCCTAGGGACTCTACCCATGCACGAATTTCGTGCACCAAGTCTCTAGTACAGTGATGGCGAACCTATGACACGCGTGTCAGAGGTGACACATGAACTCATTTTTTTGGTTGATTTTTCTTTGTTAAATGGCATTTAAATATATAAAATAAATATCAAAAATATAAATCTTTGTTTTACTATGGTTGCAAATATCAAAAAATTTCTATATGTGACACGGCACCAAAGTTAGGATTTTTCAAAATGCTGACACGCCAAGCTCAAAAGGTTCACCATCAGCTGCTCTAGTATTTCTATATAAATTTCAGAATCAATTTGTCAAGTCATGCAGGAACACACACACACACACACACACACTTACACTCACACACTTCTGTTGGGGTCTTGATTGGCATTCCATTACATTTATACATCAAATGTGGGGAGAACTAATATCTGTAAAATGCTGAGTGTCAAATCCATGAATATGGCATATCTCTCCATTAGTTAGGTCTCCATTAATTTCTCTCAATGAAATTTTATAATTTTCTGTGTGAAGCTCTTATATGTAGATTGTTCCTACATAATTGATCACTAACATTATTGTAATTTTAAATATATTTTTAAATGTACTTTTTATTGATTTCAGAGAGGAAGGAAGAGGGAGAGATATAGAAACATCAATGATGAGAGAGAAACATTGATTGGTTGCCTCCTGCATGCCCCCTACTGGGGATCAAGTCCACAACCCTGGCATGTGCCCTTGACCAGAATCAAACCTGGGACCCTTCAGTCTGTAGGCTGACATTCTATCCACTGAGCCAAACCGGCTAGGGCCGTGGTCAGCAAACTGTGGCTTGCGAGCCACATGTGGCTCTTTGGCCCCTTGAGTGTGGCTCTTCCTAAGCCTTAGGAGTACCCTAATTAAGTTAATAACAATATACCTACCTATATAGTTTAAGTTTAAAAAATTTGGCTCTCAAAAGAAATTTCAATCATTGTACTGTTGATATTTGGCTCTGTTGACTAATGAGTTTGCCGACCACTGGGCTAGGGTACGTAATTGTATATTTTAAAATTTCACTTTCTAACTAGTATGTATAAATGCAATTATTGTTTATAATCTGATCTTGTAACTAACAGGTTTTCTAAACTCAATTATTGACTGTAGTTATTGCTCTGTGTATTGTTTTGGGTCTTTTGCATATATAATTACATCTGTAATTTTTTTTAAGTAATAAAGGTCTGTTCAAGCTTTCTGTCTCTTCTTGGATCTGTTCTATTAACTGCTCTTGTCTTTATCTCAGTCTGCCTGCTTGCTTTAGGTTTAATTTGTTCTTTTTTTCCTAGTTTCTTAAGATAGACGTTTACTAGTAGATCATTAATTTGAATCCTTTCTTTACTAACATAGCCTTTTAACTTTATTACATTCCCCTTAGCATCGATTTAGCTGCATCTCAAGATTTTTCATATGTCTATATTTTTGTATCATCCAGTTAAAATATTTTCTAATTTCTCAAATTATTGTTTGAAGCAAATATTATTTATATTTGTGGTGATTGATTTCTAAATACTAGGGATATTTTTGGTTACATTAACACTATTGTTTACTTTAAATATTTTTTTACACCTTAACTCTCATTTTAAAATGTGTATGTTTACTGTTTGACATCACCTAACAGTTCCATAAGACTGTTAACTTCTTTTTTCAATCTTTCTCCCTTATCTTGTATAGTTTCTATTAACCGTCTTCAGGTTTACCTACTCTTTTCTCTATCATGTCCATTTTCCTATTAAGTTCATAGCATGAATTTTTAAAAAAATTTTAGATATTATATATTTCAGTTCTAGAATTTTTCTTTTTTGTTATTTCTATTTCTCTGCTGAGATGATCCTTTACTGAAACATGTTTTGTCATACTTCCCTGAGAATAGTTTACAATAGTGCTTTAAAATCCTGTGATGTTATTTTCAACATTTCGTTCATTTTATGCTTGGACTCAGTTGACTCTTCTTTTGAGACATATGCTCCATTTTCTTGGATCTTTGAAAGTCATGTAATTTCAGATTATATACTGGATGTTATAAATGTTAAGTTGAGAATTTTGGAATTTGTTATTTTTACCAAGTTTTTATTGCTTCCTTTGTCTTAGCAGGTGATTTTCTTGGCTAGGTTTGAATTGCAATCCTTCTTGGGCAGCAGTTTTAATGTAGACCTTTTGTCTTTGGCTCCCAAGTCATTCGAGGGTTATACAGATATACGGGTAAGCAGAGTTTGGGGATCCCTGATTTGGCTCTTTCCCTTCTGAGGTTCTTCTACTCCCCACAAGCACCCATAATTGCCCCAGTTCACTTTTCTGGTTCCTCAGTCCAGAAAGCCTACAAGTTTTTCAAAGGAACCCCACCTACCTCTGTGCCTGCAGCTTAGCCCCAGGCAAAAGCCTTGCTTGCGGGAATTTACTTGGTTGGCTGTCTGGCTTGCTCCTCCACCTAGCACACACTCCTCCAGTCTGTCTCCTTTGTTCACATTCCAGCACCTTCAGGAAGTTGGGTTTTCTATTATGTGCAGGGTTAGTAGTGGTTTTCTGCAGAGGGAGGGGGATATCTTAGTCTGTCACCCAGAAGCAGTTCTCCTTCAGAAACCCATCAGGGTGGTGCTGAGAGAAGGAATCCAATGGCAGTGAGTTGGGCTTTAGACTCAATACAAGTAATTTACTAGTAAGTTTCCTTGTTTCTGACACTAGGATATGGGCAATTGGATCAGAACAGTACTCTTCCTATCCAAAATACCCAGACACACTAGCCTTCTGAGCAGGTGGCCACACACCTACACTGTCTATATTTGGAAAGTTTCAGGTATGTTTAATAGGAGATGAGTTAAGTTCCATGAGCAAGAACCTCCCCAACTTATCACCAGCGTTGCCCAGTAAGGACAGCGTGCACGGTCTTGTAGAACTTGAGCACAGGAGAATTAATCAGGGGGCTGGGAGTTGGAGGAAGACCAGAAGGACCTACCATGAAATTCAAACTGGGAAACAGAAACAGAAAAGGTACTAAGGTTATTAAGTACTGGCTTACTGAGTGATCTTGGAAATAGGCAGGAGTGAATTACGGGCAGTCAAGGGACTGCTCAGTTAGCCCATTTGGGGCATGCATTCCAGGGAGAGGGGACAACTAGATATCGAGTGCCCATCATGATCTGGGACTTCCATGCTGCCTCAGTGCCCCTGTTTGACAGAGAAGGAAACTGAACATCAAGCAGTTTTTATTACCTGCCCAGTATTTAACAGCTAGGAGTGGCAGGGTCAGGGAGTGAGCTGGGGTTTGGTTGGCCACAGAACAGGCAGGAAAGCAAGTCAGGGTAGAGAACTTTGAACCACTCTCTGGATCAGAGATTCTGAGCCTTTACTGGGCCTCAAACATATAGTATAAGTAAGACATATAGTGGCTCTTTATCATCCACTAAAGAAAACAAATTAAAAGGCAAATTAGCCTTTTTTAATTATTAAAAATTAACCTTGAATCTCAATTTATTTAAGAAAAGAAAAAGAAACCATTTACTTGCACATTTCAGTATTTTGATGAGTGTTCACAGCAAATTACTTGAGCCACCAATTCACTACGTATTCCACACATCAGGGTGAAAGCACGCAAGGCCGGGGAACGTTAACCTGGAGAAGAGGAAATGGCCTGTATTTGGATGCAGGGACTCATCAGGAAAGAAGCTGAATCAGACAGTTTCCTCTTGGGCTTTAGCAGCAGAGAAGCAAGAGGCAGCCAGCCAGAGGCCTAGTTTCTCCCATCCACTCCCAGCCCCTCTCTACCTCCTGGGCTCACTCTGCCTGCAATCAATCTGGCCTCTTAGTGCTACTGACCGGGCTGCCTGAATGTCATTGCCCCAACCCCATCTCCTTTCAAATTTATTTTCCCCACCTCAGAGAGTGCCAGTTGGATTTCTCAATTATCAAATTGTATAATCGTGAGCTTATATAGTTGTAAGAGATAATAAGGTGTAAGTTTCTTTTCTGATGGAAATGTCATATTGGCTTCTTTGGGGAGTGACTGAAATATTTAAAATACTCTTTCAATCTCAGTAGCCTATTAAGAGAGACGCAAAGGTGAAATGTCACTTTGTTAAGACTGGAAAGAAACTGTGTTCTGAGAAGCTCTGAGGCAATTTGCTTCACTGATAGAATCACTGCTTAATATTTTATTATGTTTCTCTTTGAGTTTGCTACCTGTACTACAAAATAACCATCATTCGGGACCTCCTGAAGTCTGGCTGAACAGAAGTCCTTCAACTAGGGAATTAAAGAAGAAGCTACATTGAAACTGATAGGAGGGGTGGAGACATGGAACAGGCTTATCCCACAACCACAAGTGGTAGATAAAAATCATGAGGGATATCTCAGCTGTGGAGGTCACCCCTGAGGAGCAAAAAATTAACCTTGAATTTAATCAAGGTTAATTCCAGCACCATTCCAGCCCCCCATCTAGGGTTCCAGTGCCAGGAATAGAAGTCCCCATAACTCCTGGCTGTAAAAACCAGTGGGGATTGAGGCTGAAGGAGATAGAGGTCTGCTGGAGTCCTAGGCAGTTCCTGTTAAAGGGCCCAAGTGCACTTATTCTGACTCACTCCCTGTATGCTCCAGCACGGGGGCAGCAGCTTGGAGGGCACCAGAGATATACAGAGAGGAATTGAATTGTCTGGCATCAGGGCAAGAGCTGGGAGTCACTTTCTTCCAGACAGAAATGCTGGCAGTAGCCATTGTTCCTTTGATAAGCCCTCTCCTTCTTCTCCTCCGCCCCCCAACAGATCCAGTAGGCAGGCACCATATCTGAGACTCCATCAACCTGCCTCACACTGTTTGCCCCTCCCTGGTGATTTCCTGAGGCCCCTCCCCACCCAACGTTAGTCCCACCCAAGCTGTTTCCAGTGGCTTTTCCATACAAATGGCCTGTCTTGACCCATGCTTAATATTTTCCTAAAATCTCTCAAACAAGCAGCCTCTGGCTTCAGAATTCCCCACACCACTTATTAACTGGCTCCACACCAGGCACAAGCAGCAGCTAGCCTTGATTCACAGGTTGGCCTCACATGGGCATCTCAAGCCCAGAATAAGTAGCAGCCACCTGTAGATTGCTTTGTAGCTCATGCCGGGTGGCAGAACACAGGCAGCAGCTGACCTCAAAAACTTAATAAAAAATACATAAATGGGCAAATGAAATTTCTCTTCTAACACACATATTGACAAACTAATTTTTTGCACTATATTTTAAGTATCTTTAAGCTAATTAAGTCAGTATTTCTTGTTAATTTTTAAAAATAATAAATGCAGCTACCATTTGTTGGGTGTTTACTTTGTGCCAGATAATATTTAGTTACTTTACAAATGCTATATAATTTTAAAAATTAATTTTTGTTAAAAATAATATATAAATGCATTCTCCTTGTAAAAATTCAAAAAACTTCAGTAACACTGAAGTCTATTTTGACCTCAGTCTCTGTGCTCACCCATGATTCTATTGTCCTACCAAAAAGTAACAGCTTTTTCAGCCTTTTGTGTCCTTTCAGATTTTTCTTGCGCTTACATATATTTGTTCCCGTAGAAGAGCTGAAGTACCATGTTTCTCTGTGTGTGTGTGTTTGTGTTAAAAATAGAATTGTCAATGTTTCCTGCTGCAGTTTGTTTTTCACACTAAGCAGTATGTTTTATATTTGCCCCCATATTGGTAAGAGACTTATGGCTCTCTTCTGTTAAAATCCCATTTTGTTTTCATACAGGGTATTACCAAACTTTACTTAGCCATTCCCTATTAAAGCAAGAATTAGGTTTTTTGGTGTGTGTGTTTTTTCCTCTTGCTATTATCCACCAAGGTAAGTTTTTATATTCTTAGGTATTTAGTGTTTATTAGCTTCCTTGTTACCAATAAAAGGATGCCAAAAGTCATCCATATCTAATATGGTTGCAGAGAGATTTTTAAAACCTGTAGTTACTTTTTGTAGTATTAGATTACAGATAGGATTATCTGCCTTTTATTTCAAGGGTGGTTGGAGATAGTGGAGGGAGGGAGAAAAGACTAAAAACACAAACAGTAGCTATTGAGATACCACCTCTGGGATCCATTACATATTTTTCAGACAATAAATAGGAAAACCAAACCATAGGGAATATGTAGTCATTGTGTCCATTTTGCTTTCTTTATATTTTTAATTAGAAACCAACAGAAATCTCCTGTAGACATGAGGAAAACAAACTCTTAATTAGAAAGTGTATTGGGCATGTGGAGACCGAATTTCTTCCCAGATATTCCCTGCAGATGCTACTTCCTGTGCCCCCTCCCTCCCTCCCCCCCCCCCCCCCCCCAGCTCCAGTCAGTGCTGCTCTCCTCCCGCTCTGGGTCTCCAATGGCTGCACTTCTGTGTGGCAGGACTCAGAAGAACAAAACACAAACATCTGCATGTGTTCCTCTTTTCAACAAGTGGGTCACTGCCCAGAATATCGAAGGAGAAAATACCTCTGATCACTTTGAACTCAGGTTGGAAGCCTGTTATTCCCAGACAGTGGGGAAGGATTTGCAGAGGAGTTAAATTCTGGTGAGCGGCATCAGAGGGAAATGGGTATTGACTCTCTATTACGCTGAGAAATGGGAAAGATAAATATTTGCGCTTCCATTGAGACATTTAAAATTCCCAAATACCTGTTGTGTAATCTGCTAAGCAACTGCTTTGCATTCTTTCCTGAACAGGTGATTAGAATGATGTTTATTCTAGTCTGCGTGGATTTGTTATTGGGGAACATTTGTAGTTGTCATTATCTGTTGTTGGGTTCCTTTTCTTTTTGAGGCAGTGGTAACAACTTAATACAAATTATACGTAAGGTATTATAATAAATATCTTCTGATTTTTAAATCAGAACTAATTTGGTTTCTCCATTGACAAAATATACAAATCCACAATCTTGAAAATTGCTGGATGGGGGAGGACACAAAAATATTAGGTGGTCTAAAGCTCTGCTTTAGAGTCATGGAGCTGAGTTTCCTGGTTCATCAAACACACTGGCCCATAAGAGTTACCACACATACAGTGCAGCCAGAACACAATAAAACGCATATCGCCGAGTTAAGATCAGACAGATCATTTTCTTTGATGCTAAGGAGGCACCCAGGGTGTTTCCACACCTCAGGGGTCACCATTCATCTCGTCATCTGGTACATACGAAGAGCTGTGGCAGTGAAACGCAGTGCAGAGCTCTGATTGGCCAAATACTGACTAGCAAGAGCTCCCCATTCATGTCACTCCCCATGTTCATGTTCAGAGACTGATTGTTCAGAAGACTAAATGGAATGAACGATGTTAGAAATATTTACCCAGAAATCGTCTATCTGATAGACAGGATTAAGAAGGAATGGGAGCTCTAAAAACCAGTTATAAGATTTCATGGTAATTGCAGGCAGGAAGTAAAGAGGGTCTTGACGGGGGTGAGGGCAGTAGAGGTGAAGCGGGGAGGGTAAAAGTTGGCCAAGAAAAGAGACAAAGCTGTTCTTCTTGCCCTAACCGGTTTGGCTCAGTGGATAGAGCATCAGCCTGCGGACTCAAGGGTCCCAGGTTCGATTCCGGTCAAGGGCATGTACCTTGGTTGTGGGCACATTCCCAGTAGGGAGTGTGCAGGAGGCAGCTGATCGATGTTTCTCCCTCATCGATGTTCCTAACTCTCTATCCCTCTCCCTTCCTCTCTGTAAAAAATCAATAAAATATATTAAAAAAAAAAAGACTGCAACATCAATTCTTTCCTGAATTTCCAGCTTACAGATTTTGGAGTAGCCAGCCCCACAATTTTGTCTGACAGTCTCTGTCTCTGTCTCTGTCTCTGTCTCTGTCTCTGTCTCTGTCTCTGTCTCTCTCTCTCTCTCTCTCTCTCTTTATCCTTCTTCCTCTAGAACACAATAAAACGCATATCACCAATTTACCTTCAAGTCATCAGTATGAGAGTACCTGATTCTTCAGAGCTTCTGCATCACAGTGCATCACAATGCATCACGTGCATCACAATGCATCATGTGCATCACCGTACATCACAATGCATCGACGTGCATAACTGTGCATCACAATGCATCACATGCATCACCGTGCATCACAATCTATCACTGCATCACAATGCATCACCATGCATCACCATGCATCACTGCATCACAATGCATAACGTGCATCACCGTGCATCACAATGCATCGACGTGCATCACAATGCATAACATGCATCACCGTGCATCACAATGCATCACTGCATCACAATGCATCACCATGCATCACTGTGCATCACAATGCATCACTGCATCACAATGCATCGCCATGCATCACTGTGCATCGCCATGCATCACTGTGCATCACAATGCATCACTGCATCACAATGCATCGCCATGCATCACTGTGCATCACAATGCATCACTGCATCACAATGCATCGCCATGCATCACTGTGCATCACAAAGCATCACTGCATCACAATGCATCACCATGCATCACTGTGCATCACAATGCATCACTACATCACAATGCATCGCCATGCATCACTGTGCATCACAATGTATCACATGCATTACTGTGCATCACAATCCATCACAATGCATCACTGTACATCACAATGCATCGCCATGCATCATGTGCATCACAATGCATCATGTGCATCACTGTGCATCACAATGCATCAACGTGCATCACAATGCATCACACGCATCACAATCCATCACAATGCATCACTGTACATCACAATGCATCACTGCATCACAATGCATCGCTATGCATCACTGTGCATCACAATGCATCACATGCATCACTGCATCACAGTGCATCGCCATGCATCACTGTGCATCACAATGCATCACATGCATCACTGCATCACAGTGCATCGCCATGCATCACTGTGCATCACAATCCATCACAATGCATCACTGTACATCACAATGCATCGCCATGCATCACTGTGCATCACAATGCATCACTGCATCACAGTGCATTGCCATGCATCACTGTACATCACAATGCATTGCTGTGCATCACTGTGCATCACAATGCATTGCCGTGCATCACAATGCATCACTGTGCATCACAATGCATCACTGCATCACAGTGCATCGCCATGTATCACTGTGCATCACAATGCATCACATGCATTACCGTGCATCACAATCCATCACTATGCATCACTGTACATCACAATGCATCACTGCGCATCACAATGCATCACTGCATCACAATGCATCACATGCATCACCATGCATCACAATCCATCACAATGCATCACTGTGCATCACAATGCATCACTGCATCACAATGCATCACTATGCATCACAATGCATCGCTGTGCATCACTGTGCATCACAATGCATCGCCGTGCATCACTGTGCATCACAGTGCATCACATGCATTACCGTGCATCACAATCCATTACTATGCATCACTGTACATCACAATGCATCACTGCATCACAATCCATCACAATGCCTCACCGTGCATCACAATGCATCACTGCATCGCAATGCATCACTATGCACCACAATGCATTACATGCATCACTGTGCATCACAATGCATCGCCGTGCATCACTGTGCATCACAATGCATCGCCGTGCATCACTGTGCATCACAATGCATCGCCGTGCATCACTGTGCATCACCATGTATCACAATCCATTGCCATGCATCACCGTGCAGCACAATCCATTGCCTTGCATCACTGTACATCACAATGCATCACCGTGCATCATCATGTATCACAATGCATCATTATGCATCATGGTGCACTATTAAACTTCAGACCATTAGCCAGTCTGATGGGTGAGCAATGTGACTTCAGGGCAGTTTAATTTGCATTTCTCTTAGCCCTGAGGTTGAGCATCTTTAAAATGCTAGAAATGGAAATATACAGAAAAACTAAGACAATTTCCTCTGCTAACCAAGATCAATAATCAGCACATAGGTGGCCCCAGAGAAGGATCCTGCCTTCTCTGAGACCTTGTCATTATCTCTTTCAAATCCACAAGCCCTTGAAGGGTGGGCACTGTTGTCTCTATTTTATAGATGAGGAAACAGGGTGAGAGAGGGTAACTTTCTGGAGATGTTTTAAGTGGCAGAGCAGGGCTTGAACCCAGGAATGGAGGACTCCAGGACCCTAGATCTGCCTCTTTAGGATGCTGTGTTTATTCACCAGTTGGGAAAAATGTATTATTATGTGAAGAATTAACCCAATACAATCATGTGAGAATAGAAAATGTAAAACCAGTTGATTTACGAGCTAACCACAACGAGACTTTCCCAGAATTACCTAGGAAAGGCTAGTTCCCCCAAGTAGGACTATTACTTTGAAAACTATTACTTCAGTCCTCTAGGTATACAGCAGATGTGTCTACACTGCCCTTGTCATCGAGAGCTACTCGTCTTCTCTTTGCCTCTCCCAGGGCTGCCTCGAGGTGGTTGGCCTGGGCAGTCAGGAAGACTGGTGTGTGAGAGAGGGAAGAAGAACAAGATGCAAATACAGTCGACTCTTAAACAACACGGGGGGATGCTGACCTCATACACACATCTGCTTATAACTTTGGCTCCCCAAAAATGTAACTAATAGCCTACCTGTTGACCAGAAGCCTTACACATAGCGTGAACAGTTGATTAACACATATTTTGTATGTTATATGTATTCTACAATAAAGTAAGCCAGAGAAAAGAATGATTAATAAAATCATAAGATATGATAAATATTTACAATATTTATTGAAAAGGATCTGCATGTAAGTAGACGTGCATCGTTCAAACCCGTGTAGTTCCAGGGTCAACTGCACTTCTGTTTTTCTCCTCTCTGCTTCCACTGTGAGCACCCCTTTTGAAATGGTGGTTTTCCCCTTGGCTGCACTGGAGCTCCCTGAGAGCTTTTAGAAATACCGATGCCTGGGTCCCATCCTGGGTAGGTGCCCTGGCCAGGAATCGAACCCACGAGCCTTCAGTGCATAGGACGGTGCTCCAACTAACAGCCACACCAGCTAGGGCTCAACGTCACCTTTTATACCTCTCTCACCTCCTACTGGTACATCCAGTCAATTCCATCTCCAAGGTAAATTTCAAGCTCTCCCTTTTCTCCTCATTTCTACTAGTGCCCTGGGCCTCTCCCTGCCCCTTCCAGTGGGCTCTCCTCCCTGCAATCAAACGGAATCTTCTAACATGTCTGGTTGTATTGCCGAGTTGCTCAAGCCCTGTCATTGGCTATTGACACATTGCTCTTGACAGTCACAGTTGTTAATAGGATCTAAGAGGCTCTGCCTGTGCCTTCTGCTGGCCACCCTGCTGTCATTTCCCATTCCAGCAACACCAACCCCATCTTGGTTCTTCATTTTGGCCTTATGTCTTTTCTTCCTCAGAAAATTTCCCCATAACATTCTTTCTGCCTAGAATGCTGTTCCTGTGTCCCAATCCCCTATTGTTGGCCACCTTCCACTCTTCTTTCAGACGTCACTCTGAACCTCACGCCTCAGGGAGAACTATCCTCAGCCTATGTGTAGTAACAAGGTCCCCAACGCCGAAACCGGTTTGGCTCAGTGGATAGAGCGTCGGCTTGCAGACTGAAAGGTCCCAGGTTCGGTTCCGGTCAGGGGCATGTACCCTGGGTTGCGGGCACATCCCCAGTGGGAGATGTGCAGGAGGCAGCTGATCGATGTTTCTCTCTCATCTATGTTTCTGACTCTCTATCTCTCTCCCTTCCTCTCTGTAAAAAATCAATAAAATATATTTTAAAAAAAATAAGGTCCCCAGCGTACTTTCTCACAGCATTCTTTTCTAAAAATCTTTATTGTAGAAAGTATTACACAGGTCCCCCCCTGCCCCCCGTTAATCTCCAGCTTGCTCCCATCCTCCCCCCAACCCAGGCCAGGCTCATAGCTCTATTGATGCTTCCATCTTAGTGCATAATAGTGTGTGTTTATCACAAATAATATATCGGAGCCCTGGCTGGGTGGCTCGGTTGGTTGGAGTGTTGTCCCATACACCAAACGGTTGTGGGTTCAGTTCCTGGTCAGGGTGGGTGCAGAAGACAGTCAATCGATGTTTCACTTTCACATCTATGCTTCTCTCTCTCTCTCTCCCTCTTTCCTTCTTTCCCTCCCTCCTTTCCTTCCTTCCACTCTCTCTAAAACCAATAAACATATTCTCAGGCGAGGGTTAAATCATAATCATAGTCATAATTTATTGGATACCCCCACTCCTCTGGGCTTCAGCCCTGATTGTATTCTGAACTCAAGCATCTAGTAATTACCCAATAACTATTGGTTACATCAGTCAACTCCGTACAATCTGCCTATATAGACCATCCTCGTTTTCTGGGTCCTACTCCTTTACAACCCGAAGTAGAGAAAGTCATTAATATGTCTTCCACGGAATGGTTCCTCTCCTGACTTGGCCCATGCTAATCACTGATGCATGCAGTGCGGAGGCTGGCTTAAGAGAGAGAGGCAGGAGCAGCCTCTGCCACCATTGTGCTGACACACCTGAGTCCAGCTCAGGTGCCCCGAGCTCCCCTCATGGCTGGGCGCACCTTTCGGCAGCCTCTGGGGTCCTGCCTGCCACATTCCCTAGGGTTGGGGATGGGAGAAGGAAGACCCCCACCTCTTTCTCTTCCCCTCTCTGGGCATATTATCATGAACAAAGAAGGGAGAGTATTTTCTTGTGATGAATGCTGCATTTTAAATGAAATTCCTTAGGCATTTTGAACAATCATATTTATTCTGCATGCAACAATAGTTTCATTATATGTAGTGAAAATCCTTCTAAATGTTAATGTAACATTGGCCCAAGAACCTCACATTTGGAATAAGTAAACCAAGATATGGCCTCACATTAGTGAAAACTTACTGAGCCCACTTCTCTCTCTGCTGCAAATTGCTTTAGGGAAAGAAGCACTTTCTCATAGTTGTAAAAAAAATGCAGCCTGGGTTCCAATCCTAACTTACTACCTGGGTGAATTTAAGAAAATTACTTACTGAGTATACCTTTTAGGGTTTTTAAAAAGATCACATGAGAGGACGTATCAACAGATTAGTATATAGTACTTTTAGTGTATAGTATATCGTATATTGTTTTACTAAAATTGAATAACTGGTGACGATTAGTAGTTATTAGTGTTATAAATTCTTAAGTAATAAAGCTCAACTTGGGTCAAATTGAAACCTGCCTAACACCATCATTCATTCAATAAATATTTCTGGAGCCCCTACCATGCTCAGGCAGTGTGCTAGGTACTGGGTAATATTTTGATGAATAAATGGGGCATGGTTTTGTTGTCATGGTGCTTAAAGTTCAGTGGGAGGTAGAAAAACAAGAAAACCAATTAACATAGAGCTATAAAATGTGATAAAAGACAAGGAAATGAGGATGTGCTCTGGGAGGAAATGATGGTGAGGAGCCACATAGATGAAGCCCTCAGAAAAAGGGCAAATGGACAGCTACAGCTGACTCGCTAAGTCCACGAGCTTATGCCTGTTTCCATACCCACAACACAGCATCGAAAGAGACTTGGTCAAACACCTGGTTTATTCAATGTGTTACTCGTCACTGCCCTGATACATTTCACAGAGCCAGCCTAACTTGGATGCTTGCATCTCACCAAAAATGGTGAGCATGGAACACACACCCAACCTACAGGTGCATAGATATAAAAAATATCCATATGATAGAGGAATATGCAAATTAGCCAGGATGCAGTAACATTACGACCATACTGCAGGGACCTGAGGCTGCATGGTGCCTGGCCAGGGCAAAGGACTTCAGGCCACGCCCCCCGCCCCATGGGGCTTGACAGGGGACTTCAGGCTGTGCCCCTGGCTTAGCCGGGCTTGATGGGGACCCTCAGGCCATGCCCCACGCCCCAGCTCTGGGCTGGGAGACCTTAGGCCGCACCCCTCACCTGGTGGGGCTTGAAGGGGGAACTCAGGCTGCATCCCCCACCCGGCGTCAGGCTAGGAGACCTCAGGCCAGCCCCCCCACCCCACGGGGCTTGACAGGGGACCTCAGGCTGCGCCCCGACCTTGGTGCCAGGCTGAGAGACCTCAGGCCATGCCCCCCGCCCCACAGGGCTTGACAGGGGACCTCAGGTTGCGCCACCTGCCTCGCAGGGTTTGATGGGGACCTCAGGCTGTGCCCCTCGCCCCTCGGGGCTTGACAGGGGACCTCAGGCTGCACCCCCACCTTGGTGCCAGGCTGAGAGACCTCAGGCCACGCCCCACACCCCACAGGGCTTGACGGGAACTCAGGCCTCGGTCCCCACTCCAGCACCAGGCTGGGAGACCTCAGGCCATGCCCCCCGCCCCACAGGGCTTGACAGGGGACCTCAGGTTGTGCCACCTGCCCCGCAGGGTTTGATGGGGACCTCAGGCTGTGCCCCTCGCCCCACGGGGCTTGACAGGGGGCCTCAGGCTGTGCCTCCTGCCTGGACGCCAGGCCAGGAAACCTCAGGACATGCCCCTTGCCATGCAGGGCTTGACGGGGGACCTCAGGCTGTGCCCCTCCCCACCCCAGAGCTGGGTCGGGGGATCTGAGGCTGCACCCCCACCTGGCGGGGCTTGATGGGAGACCTGAGACTATACCCCCCACTCATTGCCGGGCCTGGGCACCTGAGGCTGCAGCCCCAGCCTGGAGGGGCTTAATGTGGGTGGGGCCGGCTGGGTCTGGGTCTCACCCAATGGGGGTAGGGCTGGCTGGGTCTGGGTCTCCTGTGTTTTTAAAGCGTGTGTGGGTGGTGGGAGGGGACTTGACTCTAGGTCCCTGGCACGCCCAGACTCTGACAGGAGGGAGATTTTCATATACATTTTACTAATTTTCTTTCATCTCTGACACTACTATTATAGAGAAAGGGCAAATAGCAATATTTCCTCTAATTAATTTCCTTTTAATGTGCATTAATTTTGTGCACCGGGCCACTAGTCCTCAAATAAAATGCTAGCAAATTTAATCTCCAGCATTTGAAAAGGATAATTCACCACAACCAAATGGGTTTACTCTCAGAATCCAGAGGTGAATTGTCATAAAGAAAGTTGCTAATATAATTCATCCTATTTGAACATATCCCACAGTCAAGGGAGAAAGACTGCATCCTTTTCTCCTACAAGTAGAAGAATCCATTGTATCAATATTAAGCAAAAGGTTTTTCTTTACCACTCATTGATGTGGTTCTAAGGCTTTGGTATGATAATCAAAATATTCAAATCTTTAAGGTTAATAAAACAAAAAAGTGTGTGTGTGTGTGTGTGTGTGTGTGTGCATGCGTAAACGTGTGCGTGCGCAGAGGGTGTCAGCTAGCCAACTCTTCCAGGTTACTCTAGGTTACATTAGTATCCATGAGACCTCACACCAACACAAGCCCCATTTCTGCCCAATCCATGCAGCCGGCTGGCCCAGCAGGGCTGACATCAGTAACAGAAACAAACCCCAAGGCTGAGCCTGACATGGCTTATGCCAGCATGTAGCTGACTGACAGCCTCTGTTTCTGAAATTAATTACTCCTGGAGTTAAATTTGATGATGACGCTTCTCACAAAAATATGAGTTCTTTACATGGAAAATGCTCTAATTAAGTAAAAATAAAGGTAGAAATCTCCCAGACCTAAATGAGATACATTTATTCTGTGCATGTGGTTGAATCTTTAATAATAATTTGAAATGTAACAGCCTCTTCCCTCCTGGGATAGAGACGATATCTTGCTCTTGTATTTGCATCTATCTCCTTTCTAATGTTTATTTATGACTATGGTGAGGAGGAGAGAGGCATTCTCTTCATTTTTGTCCCCAGCACTCCCGGTCCAATCTCCCCAAACCCAGTACTGTGGGCTGACTGTATTCCCACAAAATTCATATGTTCAAGGCCTAACCCCCAATGTGACTGTACTTGCAGATAGCTCTTAGGAGGCAATTAGTGTTATAAAGGTGGGGTCTTAATACAATAGGATTGGTGGCCTTATAAAAAGAGGAAGCTCTCTCTCTCTCTCTCTCTCTCTCTCTCTCTCTCTCTGAGAGTTAAGGAAGCTGGGAGTACAAGAAAAAAAAAAATCCAGCTTTCTCTTTCTTCTCCCATCTAAACATTATTTCCTGGTCTCACCACTTGGCCCACTTGACAATATCAAATCAGAATCTTTGAGTTATACGCTAGCTTGAGAATGGGGTGGAGAGGGATGTAATGATTGAAGAGGGGCATCTCACAGAACTTAAGGGCAGAGAGTGAAAGTGCTGGGCCTTGGGGAGAGACCTAGCATAACCAGGAGCTCAAAGCTGAACAGGGCACCTCCATTTGCTGTCCTCTGCCATTGCTGCCTACCTGCTCATCCTCCATCTTTCAAAGACCACTTGCTTTGATTGTGCAGTCTACAGGGTGGAACAGGGGCCACGTTTCTTGTCTCAGCTGTCCCGAGACGGCTGGGCTATCTTTTAGCTCCATTTATACATCCCTATGAGATAGATAGGATCTGATTGGCCTAGCATGGATGAGCCTTCCATCCTTGGTCCAGGTTTCTGTGGCCCAGAGAGTCAGGATCACAGAGTAAGCAAGGCAATGGGCTAGGAACCAAAAGTTCTGTCCCCAAAGTGTATACCACAGGCATGGAGAGGAGGGAGCGAGAGAGGAAGCTGACTGGCCGGCTGTGGTGAAGTTCCTACCTCATGTCTTACTGTGTTCAGGATGCTCTGGTGAATTCAAGGAAAGAAAGCAGGATCCTCTAAGGGCCTAGCTGGGGCTCACCAGACAGACCTAGAAAAGAGAATCCCTGAGCAATACGAAATCATGTCTCCTCAAGAGTCACAGGCCTCAGAGGTGCGGAGGGTGACCAGGATGTGTGACAGAGGAAGGAAACCCAGGTTTACTGTAGCAAGCGTGTACTAGATGTGTTAGCATGTTCAGCCTGACTCTACTCCTCCACAATTCTGTAAGACACATTCTATCCGAGAAACGTCCAGGAGGATGGAGGGAAAGGACACTCTGGTGGAGCGAACGGCGTGAGGAAAGGCTTGGCAGTGGGAAAACCATGGTTGGTGCAGGCAGATTCAGGTCACGGGTCTAAGTGAACCAGAAAATGCTTTGGAAAGGGCAGCATTTGCAGGAACGACAATAAGAGCGCAAGCTAGTAAAATCATTTATTCGTTGACTCAGTTTACTTCTTGATCCTGGTGTGCTATGCCAGGCTCTGGAACTTGACTCTGGGGATGAAGAGATGAATGAGAAGTAGCTCAAACTTTGAGAAGTCCACAGGCCAGTGATGAACCGAGTGATGGAAACAACAGACACATTTGGACACTGAAACATCGCCCTTGGATTCTGCTTTGCCATGGCACCCCGAGAAGGCAGAGGATTTAACCCAGAACATCATTATTGCAGGCCCCACGTATCTCTATCATTTTAAAGGGCACATAAAGAGATATGTAAAAGAGATCTAATAATCGAATAGCCAAGATGTTAGGTATTTTAGGGTGACCTGATACCCAAAACAGCAACATGCTGAAAACAGTGAGCGACAGTACCAACTTTGCGTGATACACCAAAAGAGTTGATGTCTTACCATTGGACAGCAACTTTGCAATGCCATTCATATAGAATAAATCTCATTTTCAATAAAAATGTATCTTTAAGATATACACAACAATTACCGTAGAAATAGATTGGACTGTCTATTATGTTGATATATACACAATCTCGGAAATTTGTCTCTAGTGCCTGCTTTACTCTACACCCACAGAATTTAGAGCTCCATAAAAATACTTGATAGCATTCAGGCACCGGTGTTCCTATTTCTCATGCAGAAACATTGGGAATGTGGTCAGGGCTGTCATTCACCATGGCACGTAAATGTTTTTCACAAATAGTTGCTGCCTTAAGAAAGCACCAGCAAATAAAACGCTTTTATTTGGTTCTTTGGTGATGTGTCAAAAGACACTAAAATGGAAACTTCCTTGTAGTGATTGGGGCTCTATCTCCCCCTTCAGAATGTTTTCAAGGGGAGCTGGAGGGCCTGTAAGGACCCATCAGTGGGCATAAGGAGGCATTGCTGGCCGATGTCACTTCTTAAAGGGATGGCTCTGTCTATTGGCCACTTCACCTGTATTGGGAGGAGGGAACATGAGAGAATTTTAAGTGCACGCTCACCTATCCAGAGGAGGATGTCACATCCCTGTGCCTTGTGTCTCTGCCCGCATGGGCACACCTGGCCCACCTCTTCAGACACAACAGTGTGCAGGTGTCCTGTTCTTCGTGCAAATCCAGTCCATATCTTTCCCTCTGAATGTGACTGAGGAGGCAGCGGCGGAGAAGGAGATACTGACTTTACAAAATGATTCCTCTCTAACCCATTCAATGAGGAAGCCTGATAGGACATTGAAAATAGACTTTTGCATCCATAAGTCAGCTTTGCCTGCCCGATGGTATTGCTTGGAGTTGTCGCATAAATACAATAATAATAGCATCACTCAAAAGTAATAGTAGCTCTCCCTCACGCCCTGTCCTTGCTTATTTTTCTCCACAGCACTTCTCATCGGGTTTACTACTAATTTTATTATTTGTTTACCTTCCTCCACTAGAATGTAAACCCTGAACAGGCAAAGGGTTTGGTTTTGTTTTTCCTTCCCTGTCTCTGTCCTCAATACTGGGAACATGTCTAATTCCAAGTACATGCTCATGAAATAAGTTCTCAGTGAGTGAAAAAGCTAACTCTTATTACGTCTTGATTATACCCTTTACCTCATTTAATCAGTACAATAATATGACTCATAACATTCATTATTCTCATATTTAACCTAATAAATATATAAATGAATGTATTTTTCATACAAAGAGAGTTAAAGAGAGTTAAAGTACCACTAGAATCCAGATTGTGGTCTTAAAATGTAGTTTTCCAGTAAAACGAACAAAGGCATCTTAAAGAAATGGCTGACTCCAGACCTGGATTGGGAAGTGCACAGGGTGAAACAGGAACATCTTGTTATACAAAAAGCAAGGAAGTTGTCAAAGACAGCCAGTTGCATCAAAAGGTTTTATGATAGCCAACTGGAAGGGGCTCACACTGGCCAAAGATGGGCTGTTTATGTGTGAAAAGAATAATTGCAATTGATTGAAAACCTTAGAGTCTTAAAATCCATTGGTTCATAACAGAAGGTTTTTTAAAAGCCTGATTGATAACCTTTGGAAGATGGTAGGGAACAAACTCTTTATTCTGGAAGTAGTAAGTAAAAGAAAATCAAGTCTTCCAGGCTTAGCTCAGAATTATCAAGAGCTGGACACAGCAGTGTTCTCACATTTACAGTAGAAAAAAAGCTTCAAATGAACAACTTTTCTTGAATAAATTATCCTTTTTTTCTTCTCTTAAAATTTGACCACATATGTAGGCACTCTTAACCAAAATATTTCCTAACAGTTTGCCTATTCATGACCATATATGGATCATATTATATGGATTCTTCTGCAAATATTTTTCACACAGTTTTTTTGAGATTTACTTATGTTGATATGTGAAGCTATAAACTTTTATTTTCCCTACTGTATAGTTTTTTGGTACATAAATACTGGGTGGGGCAAAAGTAGGTTTACAGTTGTGAGTATACAAAACACTTTATTATTGTATTATTATTAGTTGTATTATTTTTCATATGAACAACTATAAGCCTACTTTTGCCCCATTCTGTGTATCATGATTCATTCACCCATTCTCCTATCAAAATAACATCTAAGTTTTGGGGTTTTTTTAAAATATATTTTATTGACTTTTTTACAGAGAGGAAGGGAGAAGGATGGAGAGTTAGAAACATCGATGAGAGAGAAACATCGATCAGCTGCCTCCTGCACACTCCCTACTAGGTATGTGCCCACAGCCAAGGCACATGCCCCTGACTGGAATCGAACCTTGAGTCCGCAGGCCAACGCTCTATCCACTGAGCCAAACCAGTTAGGGCACATCTAAGTTTTATAGAGTTTTTTAAACTATTAAAACAGTTTTTATATAAACATTTTAAAATATTTTTATTTTGAGATTATTATACATTGACATGTAGTTGTAAAAAATAGTACAAATATATCTCTATGCCCTTCTCCCAACTTCCCCCAGTGGGTGACATCTGGCATAACTGTAGTACAGTGTTACAGCCAGGAGACTGACATTGACGTAGTCCACTTACCTTAATCAGATTTCACCATTGTTCATACACTCACGTGTGCGCCCACACATGTGTGTTTACTTCTGTGAAACTTCATCACACAGTCATAACACGGAAAAGTTCCAGCACAATGACCCCTTATGCTACTCAAATAGTCACAGCCACTCACTCCCCTCCCTTTCCCCATCTCTAACCCCTGGTGATCACCAGTCTCTTCTCCATCTCTATAATTTTGTCATTTCAAACCTGCTATATAAATGGAATCACACTGTGATTCATGCTTTGTGATTCCATTTATAGTTGTTGTTGTTTTTTGTCACCCATCTTAATCCCCTTGAGAGCTATCCGAGTTGCTGCACGTACCAATAGTTCCTTTTTTCCTGAGATAAAATCCAGGGCATAGATGTACCATGGTTCAACCATTCACCTGTGAAGGGCATTTGGGTTGTTTCCTGTTTTGGGCTAATTCATTAAGCTACTGTGAACATTTGGGTACAGGTTTTTGCATAAACATAGCTTTTATTTCTCTGGGATAAATGCCCAAGAGTGAAATAGCTGGGTTGTATGGTAAGCACATGTTTAGTTTCATAGGAAACTGCTGAACTATGTTTCAGAGTAACTGTGCACATTTACATTCCCACATGTGAACATTTTCATATGTCCTTAGGTGTAGGAACACAAGAGTTCTCCCCAGGTGTACATCCAGGAGTGGATTTACAGCTGGGCTATGGAGACTACACATCTTCACCTTTGCTACGTAACACCGAATTGTTTTCCAAAGTGCATGCGACAATGTGTTCTTCAGCATGTGAGAGCTGTTTACTCCTGTCCTCAGTGACAATTGATAATTTTCATTAACATCTTTATTTTCTCAATTTGGAGGAAGTACAGAGTGGTATCTCACAGGATTAATTCACACTTCCCTAAGCATTTTCCCTATGTTTATTGCCATTTCATTTTCTTCTTTGGTCACATCCTGTCCAACTCTCTTTTATGTGTCTTTTGGGTTGCTTGTCCTCTGCCTGCTGATTCTTGTAGCCAGGATACTAAAATTTTGTCAGATATACATATTTCAAACATCCCATATTCATGGTTTTTGTTTTTCATGGCCTTTATGAAACCTTCTCAGGAATAAAAATTATTAATTTTAATGTAATCAAGTGTATCAATTTTTTTATGGTTGATGTTCTCATTTCTATGCTCCTGTATTATGTTCTAAAATTTTTATAATATTATGTCCTCTGTTTAATCTACTTGGAATCTATTTTAAAGAGTGACTATTAAAACACAGCTAGAGGTGGAAATCCGATTCACTTTTGTCCAATGGATACCCAGATCTTCTATTACTCTATTGCATTCCATACTCCTTTCCCAACGATTTGCAGTGTCTGTTGCATCACATGTCAAGTGTCTGATTAAGTGCGGCTCTGCTTCAGGCTCTCCGTACTGTTAGCAACCAACGTGTTAATTATATGGGGCCTTCATTACTGTAACTATATAACAAATCTTGATATCTATCATCCTGTCCCCAGCCTGCTTTTTCTTTCCCGAGTGTTTGTCCATTCTTGGCTTTCCCATGTACAAATTTTGAAATGGCTTATCAGATTTCATAAACATTTGGGATGACTGGAATTGCATTGAAGCTATATAAGGAGAAATGCATCTTTATAATTATAGTCTTCCAACCCATAAATAATGGTATCACACTATTTATTAGATCTATGATGTGTCTTTTAATAGAGTTTGCTAAAGACTCCAAAAAATGTTGTACATCTTTTTTTCCACAGATCCTATAGTGGGGGGAAAAAAACAACTGTTATAAATGATATCTTTATTTATTGTATTTTCTAATAATTTGCTAGTATACAGAAATGCAATTAGGTTGCTAAATCTCTCTCTTTCCATGTTGTCCCAGTACTTACCTCCTTCCTATTTTCATCTTTCTCTGTTCTTAATTCTTTCCAATGCACTATAAAATCTTCTTATTTTGTTTTTGTATGTTTTGCTTTACTAGAAAGGGAACTATGTTGGGGGCAGGGATTTTATCTGTTTTGTTTGGTACTATATTTTCAGCATTGAGATTAGTGTTCAACTTATAGTAGGTGTTCAATAAATATTTATTAAATGGATGGGTGAACTCTTATTAATTCTAATAATTTG
Organism: Myotis nattereri; assembly: GCF_964212035.1. Classification (NCBI taxonomy): domain Eukaryota; kingdom Metazoa; phylum Chordata; class Mammalia; order Chiroptera; family Vespertilionidae; genus Myotis; species Myotis nattereri. Next base: position 78,970,453 of record NC_138080.1, read on the forward strand.
TTGTAGATATTTGGGGGAGCATCCTATGCAATTCAGTCATATTTATATGCAACTAATGACAGTTTAATTTCTTTCTTTCAGTTCATGTCCTTTTTGTCTAGTTGCTCAGGTTACTTCCCTTTATATAACACTAGAGGCCTGGTGCATGAAATTTGTGCACAGGGGGGCGGGGGGGGGGCGGTGTCTGTCAGCCTGGCCTGCACCCTCTCCAATCTGGGACATCCCTCTTGCAATCTGGGACCACTGGCTCAGCTCACCTGCCTGCCTGCCTGATCTCCCCTAACCCCTCTGCCTGACTGCCTGGTCGCCCCTAACCACTCTGCCTGCCTGATTGCCCCCAACTGGCTCTGTCTGCCTGCCTGATCGCCCCTAACCTCTCTGCCTGCCTGATTGCCCCAACTACTCTGCCTGCCTGATGCCCCTAACTGCTCCCCTGCCAGCCTGATCACCCCTAACTGCTCTTACCTGCCATCCTGATCGCCCCTAACTGTTCTCCCCTGCTGGCCTGATTACCCCCTAACTGCTCCCCTGCCTGCCTGACCACCCCCTGACTGCTTCCCTGCTGGCCTGATCACCCCCTAATTGCTCCACTGCCTGCCTGATCACCCCTAATCACCTCTGCCTCAGCCCACGCCACTGTGACTTTGTCTGGAAGGATATCTGGAAGATATCTGGTCTATCTGGTCTAATTAGCATATTACCCTTTTATTAGTATAGATTAAATAGAATTGGTGATACTGGTGATGGTATTCTTGCTACATATTTGGAAAATAAAACTATATTGCTCTTACATATGGTTGTGTGTGAAAGTAGGTGTGTACACATGTATTTCTATGAGGAGGAGATTTTCTTTATCAGTTTAAGAAAGTTTCTTTTTACTTCTAACTTGCTAATTTAAAAATATCTGTATCTGTTGATAAGATCATATGGTCTTTCATCTTCAATTAATTAGCCTGGTGAAATGGATTAATAGTTGTAAACCAACCTCACATTACTAATGGGGTAAACTTGACTTGGTCCTACCTTGGTTTACTTGGGAGAAATCTGACTTTTAATACTTAGTATTATATTACTTTTTATGTTGCTTTATTTTATGTTTTATTTTAGTTCTTTCTTTTCTATTTTTGTAAAAGTTTGTGTAACATTATAATCTGTTTTTTTGTGTTTTTTTTTTTGTTTTTTTTTTTTGGTTAATCCTGAGAGAGAGAGAGAGAGAGAGAGAGAGAGAGAGAGAGAGAGAGAGAGAAACATCGATGTGTGAGAGACACATGGATTGGTTTCCTCTTGCATGCACCCCAACCTGGGTGAGGTAAAACCTGCAACCCACATGCATGTCCTTGACTGGGAATTGAACCCATGACCCTTCAGTCCCTGGGTCAACACTCTAACCACTGAGCAAAAACTGGCCAGGGCTATGTTGCTTTATTTTTAATGAGTTTTATGTCTATATTGATAAGTAAGATTGGTCTACAGTATTTTTATTTCCTGTAATGTCCTTTCCTGATTTTGGTGTCAAGGTTATGCTAACTTCATAAAAGGATTTGGGAAAAGTTCTTTCTTTTCTATTTTTGTAAAAGTTTGTGTAACATTATAATCTGTTTTTTTGTTTTTTGTTTTTTAGTATTTCATAGAATGCCTCTGTAAAATCATCTGCCTGGGAATGCATAAAGGGAATTTACTTTTAAGTATTTACTTTTTTAAATAGTACTACATTTTCTCAGTGAGTCAACTATTTTAGTTTATATTTTTCACAAGAAGTCTTCCATTCTACTCTGTAGTGATCCAAGGCCAAGACTTGTATGTGTACCACCCTCTCCTAATTTTCTCTTTTGTTTGTTTGTGTTTTTTTTTAATATATTTTATTGATTTCTTACAGAGAGGAAGGGAGAGGGATAGAGAGTTAGAAACATCGATGAAAGAGAAACATTGATCAGTTGCTTCCTGCACACCCCCTACTGTGGATGTGCCCGCAACCAAGGTACATGCCCTTGACTGGAATTGAACCCTGGACCCCTCAGTCCACAGGCCGACTCTATCCACTGAGCCAAACTGGTCAGGGCTGTTTTGTTTTTTAATTCACCCACTGAGGTCATTGCCTTTTGAAGATTTTGGTTTCCCTGGAGTTTCTAAGCTCACCTCCATTCTACTGAGGTCTAGTTTTTAACTCCTATCACCTGTATTCATAGACTATTAAAATACAGCTAGAGACCACTAAGATATTACCAAAAAGTAACTCTAGTCTTAGCTTAATGTTGTGGATTTTTGCTTTTTTGGGTTTTTCCTGTCAATTGAAAAGTTAATATATTGGTTAATATGTGATATACTATGGCTTGAGGGCTGAGCTATCAGGAAGGTAAATTCATTTTATTCAGTATTTTTGGAAATACTATATCAGGAGTGTTTTCTCTGTGCATCTTGTTAGCCCTATTATCAAACGGTGAGAATACTGGGACTGTTTAGTCCAACCCCTTTTATCTCATCCATCCTCCTCAGGTATCCTGGACATAGTGACTGTGCTGGGCCCGGTCTCAACGGGAAGTTTGGAGAACTCACTTGCTCCTAGACTTGGGAGGTGGGTGGTAGGTAGGCTCAGATGCCTTGGGTGAACGGTGCGGGTTTTGTCCGAATGAGGTCAAGCCTCACCTGGCTTTTCCAGAGTGCCCGGGCCTGAGGTAACTTGGCAGCCAGCTTATAGGGAGTGGAGTTTTGGGATCCTGCCCCCCGTGACCCTTCTATCTTAGCTCAGAAGGGCCAGGCCCAGGTGCCATCAGGGAACTGCAAACAAGACAGGCTGCGAGTCAGAAGCGATGAAGTGGAGGGAGCCGTGCATTACGCGTCCTGGATCTAGCAAGTGTAGTGCCCACAGCCATGGGCCCAGAGTTTGAAAATTCTCTGTTCTGAATGTCGCAGGGCCTATAGTGGAAAAGCCCACACTAACATAATGCAAAACAGCAGCACAAAAGTTATTTGTGAAATAGATGAGTGCGCACAGGTTTCTCTGAGCCTTGGAACCTGACCAAGAGGCCTGAGTCCAGTTGATTGGCTCCGGCTTATTATTCTGTTTCTCTGTTCTTTCAAGATGAGTTTGTAGTGAGCATCTGCCATGTGCTCTGATCTGTTCAAGCTGCATTAAAATAGACTTTTCACTTGCTCTTAGGTGCTTACAATGTATTCAGTTCAGAAAATACTCCCTGAGCACGCACCAGCCAAAATGCCCGGGCTGTGCTTTAGTGGGGCAATGGAGAAGTGGCCCCTTCTGATGGGGAACCAGAAAGGTGAGTGGGATGTCACCCGAAACATGTCAGGTATACGGCATGGGCCTCAATCAAGCACAGAGATGGGAGGAAGAGGGCGCATTCCAGAAACAGAGGGAAAGGATTAAAATAGGAAAGGTGTTAGTACATGGAAGGGAAGTTGTGGGGGGTGTGCATTATTTATGTAGCGAAAGAGAGACGTGGGCCTTTGACCCAAAATGGTCCGGGATATTTTCACATTGACAGAGGTTGTTGACTAAGCCTGTGGACAGGCCAGACATTTTACACTGGGGTAGGGGATTTCAGGGTGACCCTAGAGTTCCCCCAGCAGTGCTTGGTATGGTTGGTTTCAGGTGAGGAGGCACTGCCTGGTGTCAGGAATGACCGTCTCCCATGGCCAGCTGGCTGTAACATTATGTCATTACATTAAATGTGATTCTGGAAAGTGGCTTTATTGCTCTTGGTTAACGTTAGCCAGCTCCTAAATCCCGGTTTGGTGCTCATCCAGTGTGCTGAGATGCTTGTTGGCGAACTATTTGTTAAAGTGTAAAATGTAAAATGACTCAGGAATTATTCTGCACAAAATGTCAGGTGGCAGAATAAATAACCATTCCCCTCATTAATCCCCATGGCAGCGTCTGTTTGAGAGCTTGGCTTTTCCATAATGAAAATATGTCAGCCCTGAATATATGTTTGCGCTATTGAGACTGAGCGGTGAAAGGAATTGAATTCTCCACTCAGCCACAAGTGAAATATGGCAGCGTGTGGTGAATGCGGTGCCAAGTGCTGTGAAGTTGAGATCCTGACTTGGAGAAACCGCGGGAGGCTCCGATCAAGTGAGAGCGGGGAGGGCAGTGTGGGATTAAAGCGTGAAGCAATTCCACGCAAAATTCATCTTGATTCACCCCCATTTATTAAAGGAAGCTGCCCCAGATAGTATAGTGAGGTGTTGAGACCTGTGTGCAGCTTCAGGAGCTGTAAAAATGAGCAGAAAGCCAGGGTTGAGGGTTTGAGGAGTACAAAGGTGTCACTCAGGAAGCCAAGACCATAGGCGGCCAGTGAGTTCACTCATGGGTCCTCAGAGACCAGCAGGTGCAGCGTTCCTTCCACAGGTGAGAAACCGGAGGCCAGAAAGGGAAGGGGCTTGCGTGCGGAATCACCAGGGAGATGCCTGATTCATGACAGCCTAGACTCAGACCAGCCTGTTCTCGCGGCATCGAGCCCCGGCTGCCCAGCTCTCTGTCCTCTGCTCTATCATGAAAGTCAGAATTATGTGAGGACGTGACCTGACTTCCTCCTCATACAGTGCTAGGTACCTGGTAGTTGACAGATGTGAACTGATGTATTGCCAGACCTTTTACCGAGGTCCACGGTGTCTGGTTTTTGTTTTTTACCATGTGTGTACGTGCGTGCAACACATACCTTTTATTATCTATATATATTTTTTAAGTCAGAGAACGCAGCCTTACGGCATAGTAGTTCAAAGCATGGGCTTTGGAGACAGACAGCCCATTCTGGGTTCAAATCCTCACTCTGCCATTTACTGGCTGTGTGGCTTTAGACAGGATGCTCACCTTCTCTTTAAAATAGGAAGAATAATCATACCAGCCTACAGAACTGTGGTTAGAGGTCTATGAGATAATATAGACAAAGGTGAGCAGCTAACACTCAGCCTTGGCATGTGGTAAAGGTTACGGTGTTTCCCTCTCGTGCTGACTCACTCCCACACCAGTTCTCTGTGACAAGTTGTCACCTGCAGAGGTTGAACTGTGCCATTTGCGACACAACGTTCTCTCGCTTGATGTTACAGTCAGTTTTATTCTCAGTGGAAAGAATGGGAGTCTTGGAGTAGACTGAATTGATGTCGAGCCTGGATGACCAGGAGGCAAGGAGAAGCTGCTGAGAGTCCCAAGTCCATCTGCCCCAGAAATGGGGTCCCTCAGGTCTCTATTTTAAGGACTGGCCAGAATTTAGAACTAAGACTTAGATTTTAATTAGTTCCCTTGTTTTTTTTGTGAGAATTGTACTTAGTACAGCTTTTAAAAATTAAGCTTAGATTTCTGTGGAGAGAGTTCACATTTGTGCAAAATAAGTGGGAAGAAGACTCTTCTTTGTAACCAAATGGTCTTTAAGTCCTTTACAAAGAAAAAGGGTGAACTGTAAAAACTACAGAACGTCAGGAATAGAGAGGATGACTCGGATTCGGGACAGCTTTCACTATCAGCTGTTTAGAGTCTGAAGACCCACCATTCAAAAGAATTGCAAACCGTTATTTGGCACCAAGCTTGCCATGATAAATATAACCTCCAGCTGAATGGGTAACAGAACTCCTGGACATGGTGCGTTTGTCATCAGCAGGCCTACACAGAGCCCACACGTTATATAGGATTCCACTTATATGAAGTGTTCAGGAAAGGCAAATCTATTGAGACAAATCTGCAGTGGCTCAGTGATTGCCTGGGGCTCAGAACAGGAAAGAGGAAGGTCTATAGTGTGGGCTTGAAGTTTCTTTTTAATGTTGTAAAATGAGATGTGATGTGGTTGACAACTCCATAAATTTTATAAATGTCACAGTTAAGATGGGTAGATTTTATACTAAGTAAATTATACCTCAAAGCTGTTAAAAAAAAAAATTCAACCTGTGTGAATAGATGGAAAAATTCAACTCGTGTGAAGGTATTGGTCAAATGTCATGTTTCTATGAGGTATCTTTAAAGAAAAAAGAAACTTTCAAGGCAGGATTTACTAGCCTATCTTTTTGGTTCCTATTACCATTTACTTATAGCCAGTATTCTAACAACAGGCAGTAGCTGGCATTCATGCCCTGGGCACTGAGGAATGAGAAAGAGCAGAAGAGGACATCTCTTGTGGGGTTTTTTTCTGTTTTAAAAAAAACTGTGGTAAATATCTATACTAATAATAGCCTAGGTGGTCGTCACACCCTCTCGCCGTGATGCCCTCATGCTGTCACAAGGAGGCTGCGTGCACAGCGGGCGCACACGGGTGCGCAGGGCTGCATCCGTGACCAGGCGGGCACGGGTGGGCGGGACTTGGCGCTGTGTATGCGGTGTGGAGGCGGGCCCCAGCAGCCGCTATAAGCTGCGAGGCCTGGGGTCCCGAGGCTGTGCGGGCCACGGAAGCGGGGCCCCGGCTCCGGCCTACCTCTTTGGGGCAATCCATTGAGGAGCCCCGGGCTCTCGTGCGATTCCATGTGCCTGGTCACTAGTACATAATATAGAAATTACTATTTTAACCATTGAAAAACATTTTTTTTTCAATTTTTTAATTTTTTTAGAGAGAGAGGAAGGGAGAAAGAGAGAAATATTGATTTGTTGTTCTACTTTATGCATTTATTCGCTCTTTCTTGTATGTGCCCTGACTGGGGATCAAGCCCACAACCTTGGCATAGCGGGATGTTGCTCTAACCAATGGAGCTGCCTGACCAGGGCTAAACATTACTGTTTTCCTTGTTTAGTTGATATTTTTTGTGATACATCTTGCTTTTCTTATCATCCCCCTTTGTGAATATTCTAGAAATATTTTATTTGTGGCTACCATAAGGATTCTGTATAACATCCTAAAGTTACAAAAATCTATTTTAAATTTATATAAACTTCAATTGCATACAAAAACTCTACTCATTTATAGCTATATCCCTCCCCGTTATGTTACTGATGTCACAAATTACCACCTTATATATTGTGGGCCGAATAACACGGATGCATAATGATCGTATACATTTTTCTTTTAAGTGATTTTGTGGGCCTTCTACAGCCCATGGGCCAGGCATTCCTCACCCCTGAATGAATTGACAGAATTTAGTGACTTATTACAGGTCGGGAGTTGAGGAGAATGGCATAGATGATGGTATCATTCCTGAAGTTAAGGAGTGTAGGGGGAGACATTTTGAAGAAGTTGATAAATTATTAAAATGTTAATTTTTAAATTGCACAAGACATGGTGTATTGCGTTTGTGATACAAAAACAAAGTGAAACATAGAGATGAGGCTGACGCCCCCGTTGGCCACCAGATCCAACGCCAGCCCGCCCCTCGGTGTCAGCACGGCTCCAGCGTGGCGTGTGTCCTCTCACGGGTGTTCTGTGCATGTGCATACTTACCTGGGGAAAATGGATAGCATCGCCTTGAGATGTGTAACTTAATATTTACTACTCTGTCACTTGGATTTTCCCTCACACAGCTGAAATTTTAGAGGGTCTACTAAGTCAGTGCGTATGAAGTTACTGACTGCTGCATAGCATTCCATGGAATAGAGTAACCCAAAGAGCCCATTGGTGGATTTTAAATTTTGTCCCAGATTTCTAACAAATGGTGCTGCTATGAATATACTTCTACATCTTTGCCCATCAGTGCGATTTCTTCCCACTAGGAATGGTTACCGAGAAGTAGGATTGCTGGGTCCTAGGGTGTATGCTTTTATTTTGATAGTTACTGCCAAACTGCCCTCCATGTGGCTGTTCTGACTGCACAGTGGACAAGTGTTCTCTCTCCTACACTCTCATCAAGACTTGATGTTTTTCCGAGTGAAAACTGACACATCACTGCTTTAACTTGTGTTCGCTAACCATGCGTGAGGGCACTGAATCATTTGTTTTTTATCTTTCCCCCGTTAGTCTGTTGGACTACATTTTTCTTTTAGATTTGTAGGAGTTTAAAAAATTTTTATAGCCAAGCCTTTACTTTTTTGTCACTGATATCTTCTTTAGTTACTTGTTTATCTTTTAAGTTTGTTTATGGTGTGATATTAATTTTGATGGAGGCGAATGCATCGGTGTTTGCTAGGATTTGGTTAAGAAAATTTGGCTAAGAAAATCATAGGCACAGCCACTGTATGTTCCAGTCTGTCATTATTATTTTTTAAGGTTTAAAGTTGAGGTGTCAGTGGGAAATTTGAGTAGAATTATGTAAATGGCAGGTGAGTGCTTCAGAATGGAGTGGAAGTCAAAACCAAACTTGAGATAGAGATTGGGGGTCTCCAGAGGGGACGAGGAGGTTGAACCACCAGCATGGATGAGACTGTCAGGATAAAGCAGGTGAAGAGGTGGGCCAGGGACACTGACATTAGCAGCAGTGAGCGTGAGACGGGAGGAAGGATCGAGAGGGAGGAGGAAAACCAGGGAACGAGGGGGGAAAGGAACCAAGAAAGACAGGCTATAAGAAGGCGCAGGAGCCTTTGGGTCACTGTGATACCCACCAACCTGTACTGTCCCAGTCACTTATTTGCCTATTATTTTCCAGGAGATAACGTCACAGAGCAGGCACGGGGGTTTATTCACGTTTATATTCCTAGAACTGAATGGGGTCCTGCCCATAGTGACATTTGTCTATTCAACATCTAATAAAATCTATGAAGTTTGTTGAATGAATACATTTTGAAATCTGCCTCTTTCCTTGAACCGATTTGTCAAAGAAAATCTTACAACTGACAGAACTGGCTAGGAATTGTGGGAAGGCGCTGTGACCTTTTGCTCGCAGGGTATTAGCTAAAATGGGAGAACTGCCTTGGACAACCTAGGTGGCACCACAGAGGCTCTGCTGTCTCAGCTGTGCTGGGAGGACTGTGGCTGTGTCCGCAAGTGCTGGCTTCTCTTTAATGCACGGGCAGCCATTCCGAAGCTTCAGATTGGCCGTCGTTCCCCTGGTATTAGTTAGCTGGCGGGTTTACGGAGCACCTTTCCATGAACAGTCTGTCTGTGGATTGTCTGTGTAACCCAGTCCGTGGGGTAAAAGAATTGTCATTCATAAGGTAGTCTGTACCCCAGCCCGTGGTGCAATTTCTCATTTGGGGTATAATCCTATACAATAAAAGCCTAATATGCTAATTGTCCCCTTGACTGGAAGTTTGACCAGGCAGTGGGCCGGCCATCCAACCTCCTGCATCCCTTCCCCCCACCTGGTCTGGCACAGATCAGCCCCAATCAGGATCGGGCCAGCCAGAACCCACCCGTGCATGAATTCATGCACCAGGCCTCTAAGTCATAGAAACACTGGCCTTAATGTGCATAAAGGTGGAGAGGAAAGAATTCCATTCCGCCTGGGGCCTTTAATGAGCATCTCATGTTAACCCATGAACTCAGGAGCGCTCAGAGCTCAGTGTCCCTGGAAAGGGGAGAGAGGATTTTTTTTTTTTAGGGAAATTGGGGAAGGACAGAAAAAGGAAGGAGGAGGCAGAAAAAGTTTAAGGTCATAAGCAGGACAACAACAGTGAAATGTCATAGGTAAGGGCTAAGTAGCAAAGTTGAAGCCCGAGAGAGGTGAAAGCAGCAAGAAGGAGGGGCAGGCGATGTAGTTTAGACCAGCGGTCGCCAACCTTTCGGACCTCATGGACCACCAGTGGTCCGCGGGCCACCGTTTGGCAACCAGGGGTTTAGATTGAGGGCCAGGCCTGGAGGTGCCGGGTGCGCTGAGAGGGGCAGGCCAGATAGGACCACCAGCAGGTCCTCCTTGCTCCCTGTCCAGAAGCTGGGACAGGGGGGCCTGCATTGGCTCGCCCGTCCGCCCACACTTCCCAGAGATCCCGTGTGGACACGCTGCGCGTTCACATCCAAGCTAACAGAGCACACACACGCAGATGTTGCAGACAAAATTTACTGAGACAGACAGAAATGCACCTACTCGGGACTACAGTTAAGCAGTTACTATTAACCAAAGAGTCATGTTCACATTCCAGATAAGTCTACGTCGAAAAGCATTCAGAATTTACTAGTTTTCTACATCACTATTTCACCTACAAGAGGGACAGCAAACTGACACTCGGAATTTGGTGGCTTTCGTTACAATGCTACACACTGAACAGGGACACACATCAGCGACTTTGAGAAAAAGGTATAAAAAGACCAAAACCACTCACTGTAGAAAGGGCTCTGGGATGTTACTGTACAGCGTGGCCAACGTGAAAACAAAAGAATGGAATCCTGGGAGAGGCAGAGGGCAGACCTGGGCAAGGCATGGTCATTCCCTGCTGGGCTGGGGAATGGGCCTAAAGAGGGGAAACTGATCCAAAACCTCACGTTCTGTATGAAGGGGTTTCCATGCCTAGAGTATCTGTGGAAACAAAAAGACATTGATGTGGCAGACACCTAAGCGTGACGGGAGAACATTCTGGGATTTAAGTTGGATGCTAAGGAAATGGTATTAAATAAGAGAAGTATTTATGGAATAAGAATAAAACTATTAACAAAGAAGTTTCCAAAAATGAGTGAGGATTCAATGCCTGTCTCAAACAAGAGACTAGATGATCACAGAAGTATTTTTATAATAATTTTTATGGATACCTTGTCACTAGCTAAAGGACTTCTGCCAAAGAAAGGACGTAACAATTCTCCTTCTAAAGCTAAAGTAACTAAAAAATATAATCTTCAGTGCTTTTCACAAGTAAAAATCATTAAATATTTTAAAGAATGTAACGCTGCCATGCCAATGTGAGGCATGAGAAGTGGTGCTAATGGGGCTCTGCTGTCCTGGGGCTCTCCTGGTAGGAGGGCTTCTTATTTCATATTTTAATGAATCAAATATCTTCTTGGAATGCCTCTGAAAATGAGCATCTCAGCACCTTCCTGGGAACTGACTCCTGAGCACTCTTCTCCATCATTAAGTTAATGTCAAGGAGCTTTAAGTGTCATCTTTAATTTGACACTTGTCACAAGATAATTAGTTCCTCTAAGGGAAATCAATTTGTTGATTTTAATTTTTTCTCTCGTGCACTGTCCCAAGCTCGGAGGAGACAGTAACAATGGTTTTCTTTGAGGGTCTAAACTGAGATTTCTTTAAAATGTCTTCTTTTATATACTCTCTTGTAATTTAGCTGCAATTAAACACCCATTTTCTATATTATGATCTCAAAGTTTTGTGCAAGTTAGGAAAATAATATTGACAGGGAGGTGAGATCTGGATACTGAGCTTGTGTGTAGCCTCCCTACATCTAGGACCTAGGGTCCTGGCTATCATTGCATCTGTCGGGCCTAAGGGATTCGCTACGTCAGGCTTGTTCGCTTCCCATCTCAGACTAATGCCACTTGGTCCAGGTTGGAAAAGGCTAGCTGAGGTGTGTGGGAAAGGACAAAGAAATGGGCATTTTGGGATGGACAGCTGGTCAGCTGCCACTGCGATCATGGTTTGGCTGAATACATTTTTTTGCCTGAGTTTATGTCTTTTTGTGGACTAGCTGGAGCTTCTGGGGAAGGGAAGAAAAACAGATGTGGCGTAGAGAGCCTTGCTGGGTGGTTGGTGGGGCAGCCAGGGGATAGGCGCTGAAGGGCCTGCACGGAACTACATGGGCCACGTTGAAGACTGCTCTTTGGTACTCATCCTGGAGTCTGGGCCAGCCCGGCGGGGGCGGGGGCGGGGGTGGGGTTGCGGGGGAGACCACGGCAATGACGACCCCACCAAATTTTATTTAGGGGAAGCACATATGGCGAAGGGCTTTCTTCTTTAGGACCTTGACACTGATGTGGGTGAGGGTGTGGAGACAGGACTTGCTCGAAAAGTCCAACCCTCACTTCCATGTGCTACTCTGAAGCTCTTTCTCGGCCTCGGGGGGATCCTGTACTGCTGTGTCTCTCATCATGATTTGTGGATGGAATTGGGGGCAAAAGCTAAACCTGGAGTTCAGAATCCCACATTTTCTTCTAAGAATTACGTGTACTGTCTGTCGGCGAGCAGGGGCATGTGGACATGTCTTAGAAAAGCCCTTGGTAGGCAGGGGAGGCGGGGCCCTGGGCAGACAGGACGCTGCGCCCGGGGCTTCGGGTGGAATGAGAGAGATGGCTTGTGAAGCTGCCCACATGGAGCCGCATGGCTCGTGCGGGACAAGTGATTTCGGCAGAGGCCCATCCAAGTCCAAGAGGCTCCGGAAGGAACCTCCTCCACCTGCAGCTGCCAGTGCCAAGTGTCAGTGCAAACACGGACTTGGAGACACTTTATTCCGGAATTGTGGTCCAGGTTGGACAGGCTGACAAATTGGTCATTGTTTTCAAATGAATTTTTAATAGACAGCCAAACAGTTTTCTGAGTGGGTGTGAGCCTGGCTTACGGTCTCTCTGTCCATGTGTACGTATTTACACACACACAGAGAGAAGCGTCCAGACACCATTTTTAATAAAGAAAACCAGTTGCCCAAAAGGATTCTTGACTGAATTAAGGCCGTTGTTTGTAGGAAGCCAGATACAGTGATGGGAGTAATTAATTTTTAGCAACAAACAGCAGGGGCGGCGGGCGCAGGGGAATAAAGGACAGTGTGGTGTGTTTTCCACGACATCTACGAGACATAAGAAAAGCACTTAGACACCGTAAGGCGGGAACCATGCTGTACAACCACTGGTGTGGGGAGTCAGAAAGGGTCTTGATGTTGAGAGGGCAGGGCTCCCTGCACCGTCGGAATCCCACGTCAATCACATGCTCGTTGGACAAGTCTCACGGGAGGGAAGGAGGCTCTCAGTCAGCAGCCAGTCCCGTCTAAACACAAAACAACACCTTCCTTCCCACACAGCCGTGTGCGCAATCAGAAAGCTCTGGGAACAGGAGTCGTCCGGATCGGAGGTCGGCTGGAGAGCAGCAGGGAGGAGAGACCTTGGTGCCGCGGAGTCTTAGATACAAATGCAGGGACAGGAAGTGACTTGCAGTCTGTGCCGGCCGTGTCCTCATCCCCGTGGGCACTACCATATGTAGCCGACCTCGTCCTCCTTGTCGTCGTCCTCGTCCTCGTCGTCCTCTGTCGCCCGGGTGTGCGCCCGCAGCCTCCCCAGCTTGTCCTTCGGCCCCAGCGCCCGCGCGTCCTCCAGGTCGTCCAGCAGGACCACGGAGCCACCACTGCCGAAGTCTCCTGAGGTCTCCTGCTCCTCTTCTGCTCATGTGGAAGGAGGAGAGGCTGAGGTGAGTGTCTGCTGAACTCATGGCCATGCCAGGGGCACCCTGCACCTGCCTTCACTGTAGGGCTGACCCAGGTACCTCCCTTTCCAACGTGGAGCATCCCTGCCCAGCTGGGGCTGATCCACACAGCTCAGACCCCAGCTTTGTTCTGTGGGAGCCCGGAATTCCCGAGATGCTGCTACCTTCTCGGGAGGTTCATGATCCTGACTGAGAAGTGAAGGCAACCTACGTGTTCTTGGCCGGCAACGGGTCCTGACTGTCAAAAACTGTTCTCCAGCCCAGTGGCCACAGTGAGTACCGGCCACTCAAACAACACACTGTGCACAGTCTCATGCAATTTCAGGGTTGTTCTGTCTCCCTGAGTCCAGGTCCCGGCTATACTCATGTCTATTGGACCTAAGGGGTTCGCTACGTCAAGCTTGTCCACGTCCCACCCGAGACTAACTTCACGGGAAGTGCCGCTCACTGTAGACCAGCCGCCTGTTGAAATGTTTCTACTCAGATCCTAACACAGCAAGGACCGATGGGTACCAGAGATCACTGTGGGCTGATACTCACCGCAGCTCACAGCGCCCTGCTTCCTGGAGCCAGCCAGCTCGTTCCCGTACTTGTCTACACACCAGCACTGGCCCGTGCTGCCGTGGCATTGCGTGGCTTTGTAGTAGCCCTCCTCGTTACAGTGGGGTATGAATGCTCCTGGGGGATCAGAGGGGGAGAGACACTCAGGGGTACTGCCGGCTGAGACTCAGGAGAGGGCTCGCGTGGCAGGCGCGGGAGGTACTTACTCCAGGGCTAGCACGAGAGACGGGTGGTTGGTTATTACTTAGTCAGGATTCAGGGCCCTAGGACTTGCTCCAGGTTTATTTTGGGCTCTTGATTCTGTTCTGTTCCATTGGTCTACGTGTGTATTTTTATGCCACCGGGTTTGATTACTACAGCTTACAATGTAACTTGAAATCAGAAGTGTGATGCTTGCTGCTTTGCTCTTTTTTCCAGGATTGCTTTGGCTGTTGGGGGTTTTTTGTGGTTCCATACAAATGTTAGGATTGTTTTGGTTTTTTCAGCTGTAAAAAATGCCAATGGAATCTTGATGGGGACTGCACTAAATCTATAGGTAGATGGTATTGGGTAGTATTATTAGTTCTTCTAATTAATCATTAAAAAGAGCACAAGATACCTTTTGATTTTACCATGCCTTGGTTTTCTTTCATTAATATCTCATGGATTTCAGAATAGAGCTCTTTCATCTCCTTGGTTAAATTTATTCTTAAGTATTTTATTGTTATTTATGTTACTGTAAATGGGATAACTTTACTACTGTTTCAGATAATTTGTTGTTAGTGTGGGATAGAGGCATTTAATTTTGTTTCTGCTATTTCTGTATCAAACTAATGAATTCATAAAATTAGGGTATTTTTCTCTTTTTCCATACTCTAGACATTTTATATAAAATGAGAATTACCTCTTTCATAACAATATTTTGGGCCTGGTGCATATTGGGGTAATGAGTAGCATTCTGATTTAAATTAATTTCATGGTTTTCTTAATCCAGTTGGGTCTCCTGGTTCTTTTTGTCTCAGATATGGCCATCATAATGTCTATTTCAAGTAGGTTTTCATCATTGTTATGAATTGGTTGATAGCAGTGGCTCTCGAAGTGTTCACATAGGACTGGCTGCTGCAACATCACCTGGAAATGTCTCAGAAAAGAGATTCTTAGGCCCAACCCCAGATCCACTGTGTTTACAGTATTCTCCTATAGCTGAGGTTACACCCCACTTCTAAATTCACAGTAGCATTTGGGCCTTTCACATTGGCAACATTGGTCTATGTCATTGTTTTCTGCTTTAGTTGTAATCATTTCAGCTTGTGGTGGTGTTCCTAAAGCTTCCTGATTTGTAAGTTTTGTTAGTTGTGTTTTTTATAAATACATTTGAAGGTATGAATATTCCTCTTAAGTTTCACTGTGGTTACCTCCCTCCAATTTTGGTACACAGTGCCTTCCTTTTCAGTCAGTTCTAAATGTTTTGTAGTTTATACTGTATTTCACATTTGAGTAATTACTTACTTTTAAAACCCAGATATATGGGGCTTTAACAGTCTCATTTTTGACTTCTACTTTTATTGGGTTGTGGCAAGTGAATTTGGTCTGTGATGGTTTCTGAGATTGGTTGAGTTTTCCTTTTTGGCATGATCTGTGGCAAATATTTCATGTGTGTTTGAAAAGACTAATTTATATGCTGATGTAAAGGAATACATGTATATGGATGCTAATTAATCATGCTATTCAATTCTTCTCTCTGCCTACCTGAACTGTAAGTTTTAAGGAGAGAGCTATATTTAAAGTTTCTATTTATAAATATGACAATTCCTCCTTGCAATTTTGTTTTAGTCATGGGTATACCAATTGATGATGTCACATATTAAAAGGCACATCTCAGCAAGATGATACTGTCTTTACTTTTAGAATTCCAAACAAAGTGGTTGTTTCTGTCAGATTTTAACAGTGCTATAACAATGAGTCTTTACTACCTTAATTTCAAGTTTTATATGTAGCTCTCTTTTCAAAAATGCAAATCAATAGTCTCTGAGTTAGATCCATTCATATTTATTATTATTACAGATAGGCTTGCTCTTATTTCTACCACTCTATTTTGTGTTTTCTATTTTTTATTTCCCCCTTTTGTGCTTTGTGTTGAAATTATTACATTTTGTGTATTCCATGATTTTCTTCTATAGGTTATTCTTGTTAGCCTTAAATTTCCCAGAGAAGCATATTTTTACTTGTAAGATCTAAAGTTAATCTATGTTTTGTTTTCTTCCTGAACAAATCAGAAATTTAACATTTTTACCACTTTTTCTCACAGCCACCAACACTCTGAAATCTTAAGTTCAGCTTGCTATCAAAACATTTTATAGCATATTTATGTAGGTTTAGCTGCATGTCTTTTCTCACAGTTAATTTCTCTGGGATTATTTCTCTTCTGCAGAGCTGATCAGCCGAGTGAGATTCAGTATGCCTGGGGTTGGGCACATCGCTGACATCACGCTTGAGCATGCTTGTGGGGTAAGCTGGCATTCCAGGTTCCAAGTGGTTTCCTCTCAGCACTTGGAGATGTGATTTCTTCAGTCAGCGTTGCTAAGCTGATTCTTATTTAACTGCAGATAATCTTTATGGTGGTTTAGTTTTGGTTTCTCTTAGGGTGCCTGTCTGATGACTGTGCTCGTCTCCTATGGGGAGTAGACTGGCTGCGTCAACCCTGTGAAGACAGGCTTCCGCTCGCTATTGTGGTTTCCTACGCCCTAGTTTTATTTCTGATTTTTTTAGACTATACCTTTTTAAATGTACCTTGTACTTGATGACATAGACCCCAGAAAGAAGTGTGGCAAGAGAGGGAGAGATTCTTACTACTTGAACCTGGGTTTGAGCTCAGATCCAGCTGACTGGAGGGACTACTGTAAACACTCAGTGCAGCTGGCTCCTCAGCATCAGGGATGGGCAAGGGCCCCCAGAAAACCATCCCTATGTGATAGGCAAGCCTGCTGATGCTGCAGTCAGAGAGGCGGTGCCCACACTCCAACTGAGGGACTCTCTCAGCACCCCAAGTCTTCAGGGAGCAGGGGGAAGAAAAAACAGATGCTTTCAGTTACCAAAATGCAGAGAGATTCATACACAGTTGCTCAAATAGGACGTGCAAAGGAGGACAGACAGAGAGCTGGAGAAACATGGTTGCTCTTCGAGCTGCAGTTGGAAAACAGGTGCCAAATAAACCAACAAAACAACACTGGGCTGAGCCCCAGGGGGGTGGGTGGGGGGGGGCAGGAAGCAGGTGCTGCTCTACACCTACAGTGTGACAGGATGACCCCTCTTTTAAGTAATTATAATGGATTATAGTGGATTAGAATGTGTTTTTGCTTGTTTTGTCTATTTTTTAAAATTGAAATGCCCCTGAATACAATGTATTATATTAGAAGATTCCATCATGTGAAAAATAAATTGTAAGCAGATAAGTGGTATTTCTATGAGTCAGCCAGAGAAATCTCCATGTGTGGGGAGATCTGATAGAAAGTAAGCTTTGAAACTAGCTGGACTCTTGTCCAGAGAGAAGTAGGCATTTCAAGTATGTGACCTAGGAGAGTGGAAGATGCAACATGTTATCTCAGATCACGTCTTATGTCTGATGCATTATGAATTAATGAAGCAGTAAGGAGATATCCACACCCAATGGAAACACCTACTTTAAAAACAGCGTTATTCTAGCCCTATAACTACCTGTGGGTGTTGGGCACATCACTCAGCCCCAAGTGACCTGCCACATGGAGGAATCAGGCCAGTAAGCACAGGTCCCACGGGAAGGCCTGTGGGGGGAAGGGGTTTCTCCACTTGGCCTTCGG
Organism: Myotis nattereri; assembly: GCF_964212035.1. NCBI lineage: Eukaryota > Metazoa > Chordata > Mammalia > Chiroptera > Vespertilionidae > Myotis > Myotis nattereri. Next base: position 78,987,987 of record NC_138080.1, read on the forward strand.
GTCAGAAAGAGGCCCTCCTGTGCGTACATGGGAGAAGAACCTAGGACCAGACAGATCAAATTCCCAACTCTGGAGAGTCAGGTGTGCAGAGTTTGAGGCAAGCAGTGTAATAAGTAATTTTCAAAAGTGGGAGGGAGGAGTGTGTACTCTGAGGTGTCAGGAGGAGAAACCGCCAGAGTTCACAGAGAGCCTCATCAACAATCTGTGAAAAACCTGCCCATTTCCATCAGGTAAATAAACCTCTGAAATGGTAAGCTGCTTAGGGAACACGCTGCCCCTGAATGCTTAAGAATAAACCTGAGTTATTGCTGCAGCTGGTCAGTTGCTTTTTAAAAAAAGGAAAGCAATGCTTACTCCTGTTTTCCAACAAACAAGGAGGTGTACCCACCCTTTCAGGGCTGGCGTGGAGCTAGAGGGAGTGCGTGCTGCCGCAGGCCTGCCTCGGCCAGACCTGCACATCTGGGAAATCACACAACCCACCTGCTTCCACCTTATCATTCGGACAAAGGAAAGAGAAGCAATGTGTGGTGTCCAGACCAGACATCTTACACTTCTTTTCCAGGGATCACGTGAGCGTGGGAAAGAAATATGCTCATGTACATGCACGTCCTTGAGTCCTATCTGATAGTCCTAGGAGGGGGGATGGCTCATCTCCTCCTTGAATGGGTAGCTTGATCTGGGGAATACAGGAAGTTCTATCGTTTTAGAGCTGGAAGGAACACTAGAGAGCTCCCTTCAAGGGCTGTGCTTGAAAGAAGAAAAAGCAGAGATTCCCTGGAGCCCAAGGCGAGGGGAGAGACTCCAGCCCTGGCAGGCTTGCCCACCAGCCTGGCCTCTCCTTTCGCTAGTTCTCAGCCAACTCACCGGCCCTCATGCTGGGCCCAGCTGATGGTGGCTGAGTATCAGCTGCCTGGGAGAGACCTGTACGGGGTAAAGTGAGGCATTTACTTCATGAAACGCGGGTTCCTAACTGAATAACCATTGCTGTGCTCAGTATCACTGCAAGAGACACGTTGTTCTAATTGGTTGTTGAAATGAGTGGCAAGAAACTGTACTCACCCAGCAGGCTTTTCCCCTTGCTCAGCTTCTGAATCCTGCTCACTTCATTCTGGCAAGGGAGACCTGCAACGGAGCGTATGTAAGTCAGGGACCATCCCTAGTGACTGGCCTTCCTCCTGACAGGAAACACAGACAGCGGCACACCTGGGAGTGGGTTACTGCACCTGCTGTTACTACGCAGCAAAACAAATCCAGGCCAGAGTGTTACTAATTAAAAATGCAAAACTCATACCACGAGGTACTTAAAATAGTACTTGGGGGCTCCTTGACCAGAAATTTTCTTCCCACCATCATCTCAAGCAAATACCAGGGGTCTAAGAGGTCATTTGCTAACAGACTTTCCATAGGGAAGTCAATAATGAGCTGAGGACTGACGCTTCCTAGTGGGCATGTGTTCAGAATCCACAGACCAGCTAACCAGAGGGAAGGGCAGACACTGCACCAATGCCGGGTCGTGCTGTGGAGAGGAAGCGGGGGAAGCTGGACCTCATGGCTTACTACCCAGGAGAGTACAACAGGCCTCGCAGGACAGTTAGGAGGATGCACAAGCCATCCAGAGACAGTGAGCGTAACTTTCAGCTGAGTGCTTTGGACACGTGTATCAGTCTCTGAACCTCGATTATAAAATACTAGAGGCCCAGTACACAAAATTCATGTGTGTGTGTTGGGGGGAGTGGGGGGGGAGTCCCTCAGCCTGGCCTGCATCCTCTCTAATCTGGGACCCCTCAGGGGATGTCTGACTGCTGGTTTAGGCCCAAGTTGGATCAGTCCTAAACTGGCAATCGGACATCCCTCTCCCAATCCAGGACCACTGGCTCCTAACGGCTCACCTGCCTGCCTGCCTGATCGCCCCTAACTGCTCTGCCTGCCTGGTTGCCCCTAACTTCTCTCCCCTGCCGGCCTGATCCTCCTAACCACCTCTGCCTCGGCCCCTGCCAGAGGGACTTCCGGTCTAGTTAGCATATTACCCTTTTATTAGTATGGATAGGCTGTTATGAGCAAGCACAGAACCGTCAGTTCTCCATGAGGGAGCCACACAGCTAAGCAGGGCATATAGAAGGGTGTCACACTCTTTTACTCCCCAGAGAACTTTCTTCCATTCGAGCCCAAAGCAAGGTGACCTCCCTAGTTCTTAAGACTTCCCAGAACTCACCTGTGCCGGTCCTCATGGTCCTCTGGGCACAGACAGAGGAGCTCTACTCCCCAGGGGCCTGGACTACCTCTAGTGCAGGTATGGGGCCTGGACAGCACCTGGTCCCATCTATCCCCCTGCAGGTCCCACAGCACCACCAGGCCTCTGGTTGTTCCCTGAGAGAAACTGGCTTTAAAATACATTGTGTTTACTTCTGGGTTTAAGAGACCAACAGAAAACAACCAAGAAAAGGGAAAACAAATTCCATCTGTGATGATTAAAATTGGTGTTTACTGTGATAAATAAGGAACATTTACTGAATTCTTAGAATGTACCAGACAGTGTCCTAGAACTTTGCATCTTCATTAGTTTAATCTTTACAACAACCATGTAAGGCGCTCAGCAAATGGACTGCTCCTCTCTGTGACGAGCAGGACGGAGCAGCAGCCGTGGGCCCTGGAAGACTGCCCTGGAGAGAAGCAGGAAGATCCACCATCTCAGACAGTGTCCTTGAAACAGGATTCACACGGTAAGGCTTCTCCCTCAAATTGTGCGGCAGTGATCTTAAAAATTCTACTTACTGAAAGGTAAGGAAAAATAAATCGGACTGAGACCTGCTAAACATCGCTGCAGGAAACAGAGGAAAGGACAAAACTACAGGTGAAGAGTCGCCACAGAACAGGTTTGCTGCTGAGCCGGTGAAAGTCAAAACCCAGCTCTCCCTCTGTGGTCAGGGGTTCTCACGGAAAGGAGGCTGGAAGGCTAGGGTTTAATGCACAGATGCAAAGGGTCAAGGATGAAAGTGACAGAGAAAGAGGACAACGAGCAATGAGAGAAACAAAGGCTGTGTCTGAAGCTCCAGGGTTGATGCGCAGCGTCCACCTGCAACCAGGCCTCCCGGGAAGAGGGTGATCAGCGGAACACAGCATCGCTCAGGCGAGTGCTGTGGACGGAGAGAAACCGAGACATGTCCTAGGAAACCGGGCCCTTCAAGGAAAAGAATCCTTTGGCTTCCGGGCAAAATGGTTCTACCACCCGTAAAAGGGAAAACAACTGGTATGGGTCCCCATTATTCTGCACTTATACCCAGCGCTAGGAGAATGTTTTAGCAAGGTATCAAGAAAAGAAACTGTAACTCCAGGAAGCTGATGCTTAGCGTCTTTGTTTTTGTATAAAAAACAAACAAACATATTTTCACATGGACTAATTCAAAGAATACATTCCCCATGAGAATTGTTTTGGGGAAAAAGTCTAAAACTCAAACTCAGTAATAAAACTAAAGAGAATAATATCAAGACCAGTGAACAAATAATCCTACCACATGAAAAGCTTAAAAGTGGCTCTAACAATTGTCTTGGGCCAAAGAGGCACTGTGATCCTTCATTGTAGAACTATCTATAAATTAGCCATAATGGAAACACCAGACATCGATACGGAAGGTCTACAGATCAGGAAAATCTTTGGGAAAAAAAATTTAGCCTCAAGTACATAATAATGAAATGTGGAAGGAAAATGAAAACCCCAGAACTGGTTCTGGGTCAGGGACAGAGATGGTGGGGACCTAACAAAAAAGAAAGTAACTTCCTTAAGAAAAAGGGAGAACCACACAAAAAAGAACTCCTACAAACCACCTTGTCAGCTCACCCTGCGCAGGTGTGGGTCCTGCTGCGGCCCCGCCCTGACACTGCAGGTCCAGGGGAAGCGTTAGCAGGGAGGCTGCGCTCACCAGGCTGAACCTGAACCCTGGCTACAGCCGCATGACTTGGTAGGAACTCAGGCCCAAATCTGTCACTAAGCTTCACGCTGAACCGCTGCAAGCATTGCTATTGAAGTAAAAAACATGGCTATTATTTAACATCAATTTGGAAGTACAGCAGATGTGATTAGAAAAGAGAAAGAAATGAGGTATGGAAACTGAGAAGGAAGACAGAAAATCAGCACTATTTGCAGATGGTTTGACTGCACAGCTGAAACATCCAAGGAAACCAACCAGAAAAACCACTTACACAAAATGAGAATTTAGTAAGGTGGCTGAGAACAAATTAATATTGAAACAACCACCGGCGAGGCATATAATGAGAAATAAGAAACACAAGGAAGTAGAACGTTTGTGAGAACAGAACTGGCGACCGCCCTGGCCCATAGATGCTGTTCTTGGGCAGAATGATTCAGTTCTAGAGCTCCGGGTTCTCCCTACATTAACATATAATGCGCCTGATTCTGAAAAGAAACCAGCAAGAACTTTCGTATTGAATAAGCTGATGCTAAAGCTCCACACATATGCGCATATCCGGAAAAATTCTGAAAAAGGGTCAATGGCAGCGGAGGTTGGCCCCACTGGATGTTAAAACGCGCTGTAAAACCAATGTAATTTAGAGTTGAGAACTCACTAATGTATAGTTCCGTTAATAGGACAGAACAGATAGATACACACGTAGGAGTTTTCTATGCTCGAGGAAGCCTTTCAAATCGGAAGAGAAGGATGGGTTCGCCAATCAATGTCGGTGGACCCACCGGACACCCGTTTTCTGATGGGTGGGAGTGGTGATGGGGGCTGGGACCCCACTTGGCTGTCCACCAAAAAGTCTAAAGGGATCCAGATTTCAACAAACATGCGCACGGAGAATCCCAACCGTAGTGAAGAAAACACACAAGAGAACGGCCTTCCTATCCTAAAGTGGGAACTGACGGCTCCCTAAGTTTAATGATGTAAGCGTTACGGCTGCTAAGAGGCCATAAATGAAAGGCGGAGGAATCGATCTTAAACTGTAACATTTCTCCCTAGCTAAAACACAGCCGAAGTTGGGAAAAACCGTTTGCAATACGTATGACTACGACAGTCCTAATATCCTCAGGAATAATTCCTACGAAAAACAAACACCCACCCACAAGAACCCAATAGAAAAATACTGGGCATTTCAAGGAAACGGAAGAGTGTCTCAAACAATCATAAAGAGGTTCAACCTAAGTCATAGCAAGGGAGATGAAATGGAGTCTAGGATGAGCACATGGTTTGGCAAGAACCTGGGCCAAGAGGTATTCTTGGAGAGTTTTTCATGAGAGTAAAAATTGCCCTCTTTGGAGAGCAAATTGGAAACTGCTCAAACTTAAAAATGTGCATGTCCTTTTGACCAGTAATTCTGTTTTTTAGGAATGTATCATATAATTCTATAAACATACGTATGTACTTCTCACTGAGTGCTCTTCTGTGATGCCTACCTATAGTTTCTGCTGTATGTGTACTGTTTGTGCATGCACACAAAATACACAATTAAAAAAAAATTTCCATTGATTTCCCACCACTCACGGAGCCCGCAGCCCCAGCATGTGCTGTGACCGAGAATCAAAGCGGCACTCCCTCTGTGCTCCGGACAACACCCAACCAACCGAGCCACACTGGCCCAGGCAACACATATACAATTTAAATGCCTTAATGATCATGCCCTTCCTTTCCCAGGGTTGGTTCAGACAGCCATGCATATAGTATGTTATCCTGTTATCCTGGAGACCTGACCTAAGCTGGGCCAGACTTCTCTGGGCTTGGGATTGGAAGCGAGTTTCTGCTAGTCCTGTGAGCTGTGGACCACCAGGCCTGGGCAGCACCCCGCGCTGCCCACCCCGCCCGCCCACCCCAGAAGCTGAGACAGACAGAAATAAAGCCAGACCTGAGACCACTCAGGGAGTCTCACAGCTCCTGCTGGATCCCTGAGCTGCCCTCTGGTCCCTCATCTGCACAAGTGCAGGCTCGCTCTCCTGACGTGTTACATGAGATACCCCTGTGTTCTGTCCACGTATTCCTCAAAGTTTGCCTTCTTTATTTCTTCAGTTAGCCAGAGTTTATTTATAACCACAATATCCTTGTCTAAGATACTCAGTATAAATCTTTCTAAGGAGAACATAGGAATTCATGTGACAGTGGGAATTTCCCACAGTTATCTTGGGAATTATGTCGCAAAGGTTTCCACACCCATTTTACAGATGAAAAGGCTGAGGCACAATATAATTAAGAGGAAAATTCGAAATAACAGACTCCTTGATTATGCTCTAGGGTTTTCTAGAATACCATGATAAAAATAGAAAGAAAATGAGAAAAAAGAGCCTTTAATGGGCTGGAGGCTTAATTCTCTAGCCAAGTCCTTCTTCCTGCTAATCTCTGCCTCCCCAGTGTAGTCCTGCTCGCATGGCTGCCCTGGGCTCGGCCAGCCTCCCTCCTGCCTTACCTCCAGGCTTCTGGAAGCAGTAGCACCACTCGTTGTTAGAGAGCTTGCCGTCCTTGAAGGAGTCACAAGAGTTGAAGAGAGGCTTGATACAGGGCTCGTACTTGTCCAGGTAGATGGCATTGATCTCTGAGTGGTCGAGCAGGAGGTCATAGTTCATGTCCAACTTGTTGAACATCCAGCCCAGGGAGTCCTTGCAGATGGGCAGGATGCTGGTGTCAAACCCTGCGGAAGGAAGGCACGACCTGGATGTCCTGCCCCGGGAGGAGCCCAGCGCCCATCCCGACCCCCTCCTTCCTGAGGCTGCGCCCCCAGGGAGGGTCTCAGTGACACTCTGCTGGAATATGGTGTGTGTGTGGGGGGGTTGGGGGGGGGCCTTAAGTGAAACAATTTAAAATGCACAAAACCAGAAGTTAGCATCTAAGGAAAATATGTCGAAGGGGCACAAATCTCCAGTGCTCACTTATCTGTCCTGTAGGTGTGGGTTTTCATTTACAAGACTTACTCAAACAGAGGTGTGCCCGAAAGAAGGGCACACACAGGGTGAGTAAGAGAACTAGTAACAGCGCTGCCAACGACGCTTTCAGATTTGGGGAAACCACTGTGAAAGGACGGCAGGAAGATGGCACAGTCGCGCACCGCTGACCTTCCGAAGCGGCCTCACGTGCACGGAACGGCACCAGCGGCCGCCTCGGTGCCTCTGCTCTCCCCTCGAGGGGCACATGAGATGGAACCCAAACTGACTCCGACTCTAGTTCCTTATTTCCCTGGCGGAGGAGGGTTCGTTTTCTTCAAGAAATACTCGTTGCCACAATGGAAACTGCATGCACCACATAAAAACCCTTTGCTCACCATTTGGGACACCGAGCCTGCCGTAGCCAAGCCCCAGAGAGGGCGTGCCCCAAACCTAACTTTCTTTCAGACCAAAAGCACTCGTGACTTCACGTTATACCACAAGCTGGATTTCTAGGACTGGCTTTATCTTCCCAGAAAACGGATGACAAAGGTCCACGTTTGTCTAGCTTAAGGAGCCCTGTACTGGTTCTATGAAATGATGCTGAATCCTCTCCACTGACAGATGGAAAAATAAAAGCTCAAGGTCATACAACTGTGGGGCTGGGGTTCGAGCCCAGGAGGCCCTGCCCTGAGTCCACAGCCTCAGTCCATCCTCTCCCGGGGCTGCCTCTGCCCGGCGGGATGCATGGCCCTTCTGTCCCGAGGACGTCCGGGGGCGAGGGCCCTGTTGGGGGATGGGCAGTGGAGGAACACACTGGCCTTAGCGAAGGGGCCTGCTGAGGTTGATAAGCCTCCCCACATCCTGGTCACTGGGCTTCTACGTACAGACCAGGAACCCTGCTTAGTCAGTAGGAGGTAAGAGCAGAATACGCCCACCTTTTTAAAGCACTGTTTATACCAAAGGGTCTCCACCTCCAGGAGCCAGTGAATGGGTACAGGACTCTCCCCCCCGCCCCCCCCCCCCCCCCCCACCGCACTCTGCTAGAACCAGTGCTTCCCGCATTGCTCCGAGCCTGAGCTGGGACAGGCGCATAGTAAGTGCTCAGTAAAACTATTTGTTGAGAGAAGTTTTTTAGCTACAGCAAAGTTTACCGCCAAAAACACAAAAACCTTTCCATTTTTATATGTATTCCTTCTGCTGTCTTAGGACACATCTGAGCACATCTTTTCAAGGACAGAGACTGGGGGGCACCGTGTGGCCTCTCATTTGGCTGATGGTTGCCTCTGGGGCCGCCAAGTCAGAAAGAGAGTTTACCCCAACGCTAAGTGGCTCCACACTTGCTGTCTACAATACTTTATGCATCAATCTCATAGGATGTTAAGATTTAGTACCTGGGAAAGAGGAGTTTACTGCTGACTGCCCACCAAAGAGAAGTGCCCAGAAGGGCCAAGCCCACTTCCCACCCAGTTGGAAGGTTCTGGAAAAGAAGTGCCTGCATCTGATATCTGGGGGGGGGGGGGGGGGGGGGGGCGGACAGAGCAGCCCTTCTAACTGGGCCCAAGCACGTGGGATGTCTGGGGTTCCCTGGCTTCGGTCTCTGCCTCTTCAGCCTCCATGCCACACCCCCCTCTGCTCCCCTCACTCCAGCTGCTCTGGGCCATCAAACCAGAGGCCCCTTCAGGACTCGATTAGCTTCCAGCCAGGGCGGCTCTTGCCCGGCTCCCGGTGTCTGCAGAGGCTCCCCGGGGCGGCGGTGGCAAGGAGCAGCTCTCCGCACAGCAAAGTGTTCTGGGAGGGACCCAGGGGAAAGCTGCTCCAGACCAGATTACCTGTCCACACTCCCAAGGAAGCCCCCAGCGGGAATAAAAACACACAAAACACACCTACTTCCCCTTCGCCAGACACCACCTCTCGGTGGACACGTAGATTCCAGGAAGGTCCAAATTAGTGGAAGAAGTGTCCCTCACACCAATGTTCCCTACCAGTATCTATGGCTCTGAGCAGCAAAGAATAACCAAGAATTAAGGGGACCATTCTCCTTTTGGCTGAAGACCTGATGCTGGTTAACTGGATCCCAACAGTTCCAAAGCTCCTTGTCCTGGACTAACTGCATTGTTGACTAACCCCCTCTGTGCTGCCGGCCACGTGTGGAGAAGGCATCATCGAGAGACTCTGACGAAGTACAAATGCGAGGACCGGTTCTGAGTGTTCCCTTCCGTCTATGAGGAGGCCCTGCAGTTTGGTAATGGGCTGAGGAGCCCTGTCTGGGAGTGTCTGTGGGAACGGCATGCAGTCTCGTGTCCACTGAGACAGATGATCAAAGGTGTTTGCTACAACGTTGTTTAAAAGAGCTGAACATCAGAACAACTTCAGGGCTCCAGAATAAAGGTCAACATCAATTATGTGACATCCATAAATTGGGATTCTCTGTAGCTTACAAGCAGAATCCTACTCAACAACATAGAAAGGTAGCCACAGTATGTTGCTAAATGATAAAAGGTCATACAACAGGCTGCAAAGTGTGATATATATACACACACATTGTTTTTTTCCTATATGACAAGGAAAATGTATATACCACAACATGCCTAACAGTTGTTAAAATAATGGGTTTATAGATTTTTTTTGCATTTTTATATATGTTTTATCTATTTCCCCAAATGTGTATACTAAATGTATGATAATTTTGCAACCACACTTAAGTTACTCTGTAAATGCAGATCCCCAACTATGGATCCAAAATACGTATGACCGTAGTATTGTCTAGATCCTAAGGCATTTTCCCCTCCACTATATTTTAATATTTCTGAAATTGGGATATATTTTAAGTCAGCGTGAATATTTACTGTAGAGTATCTTTGTTCACCCCAAAATGCTATTATTGCTAATTCAACAATGTCTGCTGAGGAAATGTGGTGTTTGAAATGAAATAAATTAGCCAGAGGATGTGGTCTTACTGCCTTGGGCCGCGTCGGAGCTGGTGGGCTTGATGACCCTGTTGGCGTCCTCATGAAGGGCTCCGAACCAGTCTTTCAGCCGGGAAGCGAGGTTCCTCAGCTCCTTGTCCGTGCAGGCTGGGGAAAAGCAAAGCGGGGTCAGTGTGGCGTGGGCTTTCCCCTCCTTAGCGCTGTGTCCTCACCATGGGGTGCCACCAACTAAGCCGGGCCCAAGAAAACTCCCCTCCAGCCACAACAGAACTCCTCACCCCACTCTGATAACCCCCCCAACGGTGCTGCGACCACACGCATATGCTGGAGCCTGGACTCCCAAGCCGTGGCGGGCTCGCGGTGTGCACCGCCTCAAAGCCCATCACAGGTGCCTCTGCTGACCCGTAACATCGGCTCTTGCAGGTTGCCAGGAAGATCACGTCCCACTAAGCTCAGGCCGAGAGCCGGATGCTCAGGACGAGCTTTGCTCTCAGGGAGAGGCAGCCTGGGCACCAGAAGGTGCAGGAACAGCAGGCTCTCAGTTTCGTGTTCGCCCAAGGTTTGGGTTTGTGGTTGTGGTGGTTTTGCTAGCCTTTGACAGACCGACTTCACTTTCCTCCATAGACACATGGCTGCCTTCTGCATGGAAAAGGCCCTTCTGTTGGAGCCCACCTGTAACTCTCCAGCTCATCTGGGAGGACAGAGTGACTGGGGCCAAGGAGTCCTCTTTCTGAGAACAAGAGGAGGATCTGGATGGATGGATGGATGGATGGATGGATGGTAGGGGTGCAGGTACTGAAGATCGCTTGGAGAGCTGAGATAAAGCTGGAGGGAAGAAATCCCGAAGGAGGGACCACGGTGCAGAGAAGGGAGCCGACGTTCCCTGGGTCCCTGATGTTACCCTAATTCTGGTTATGGAGAATCCTGGCAAAGGGTCCAGGCAGTGAGCTGCTACCAAGATGCAGAAAAATGTGTAAGGGAATTAGTGACCTTTAGCATCTGAAAGGATAGAGATAGAGACTTCAGGGACCAAAATCCCAATAAGTAAGAAGGGACGAAGAAGTGAACCCTACAACTATCATGTCCCCCAAATTCTCAAGTCCAGGAGACAGGCTGTGAAGAAGCCAAGCAGAGGCAATGTTACAACACAGGGCCCAGTTCCCAACGTCTCCAGGTGCTGACAGGACGCGATTTAAACCTGGAATCTACCGGTGCACAGAGGCCAGCGGACACCCAGGCTCCGCTGGAAGGCATGGGCCAGCGATCAATGCGCAGATGTCTGGCCAAGCTCCATCCCCCTTCGGCGGGTGCAGGCTCGCCCAGGGTTGAGGTATGAGCCCCCATTTGCCTCACAAAGAGCAGGATGAATCCCCACCAGAAGAAAAGAACATCATCCAGAGCCTCTCCTCATTCTTCCAGGCAAGTCGTCTTTCCCTCGCCCGGGCTTGGTGGAGAACAGAGGCAGACTTGCAGACCTGGGGCCGGAAAGGTCCCCCAACCTCCACTTGAGGGCAGGTGAGCAGACCCAGGCTGGGCTCTGCAGGCTCAGCCCTGCCTTCATGGGTGCCGCCTTCATTCCAGCCGGGATCCAGATCCAAACCCTGCAAAGCATGGAGTGGGAGTGGCCACTGTTCAGACCCAGCTTGTTCATGACCTCAAGACACTGCCTTATGGACACAGGGAGCAGACGGGCAGCTGTCAGAGTGGAGGGGCTTGGGGGACTGGAAGGAAGAAGGGAAGGAACTGAGCAAAAACAAACATGTAGATAAATAACACACAGACAAAGTGTGATAGCCCGAGGAAAAGGGGGTGAGATGGAGGTGGAGGAAGGCAAAGGGGGGAAGTGGGGACTGAAAGAGGCTTTGCTTGGGGCAGTGGGCGCACGATGCAGCGTGCAGATGATGTTTTGTTGAGTCATACACTTCAATGTCACCCCAATAAATTCAATTTTAAAAAATTACACACACACACACACACGGCCTTGCTTTCAACAACCAGGACATGACTGTGTCTTAAAACACCAGCCAGAAGTGCCCCGAGAGCTGACTGACAGGCCGCAGAGTAACATGTGGGGCCCACGCTGCCTGGACTGGCTGGGTGGCTCAAACAGGCAACTGAACCTCTCAGTGACTCAGTTTCCTCATCTGTAAACTCAGGACATCACAGGTGACATGTTAGATCAAGCATGTCAGTTGCTTAGCAAAGCACATGGTATGTAGTGATTACTCAGCACGTGCCAGCTGTGACTTTTATCAACGATTATTATTTTTGTTTTTAAATTGAGGGTTTATAGATAAGCGTAGAGCAAACAGCATTTGGAAAACCTAAACAAAACTGGCTTTGGTCACATAGGATTTAGGTGAAATCAGATACCTGCTAGCCAGTACAGTTGCCATTAGCCATAGTGGCTATTTACATTTAAGTTATTTGAAATTAAATACAAATAAAACGTCGTTCCTCTGTTGCCCCCACCCCATTGCAAGTGCTCCATAGGCGCGTTGCTCTGACTCCATGAGGGTGGCTCCAGAGAACGTCTGCCCGGGAGCAGCTGTTAAACTGGATGACTTAGCCACCTGTGGGGATGCCCAGCCATCGGAGGTTCACACCATGTCCTACAACCCTGGTCGTGCCTCTACTCCTTCCCTCAGTCTTTTATTTTTTTTTTGTAATTGATTTCAGAGAGGAAAGGAGAAGGAAAGAGAGAGAGAAACAATGATGAGAGAGAATCATTGATGGGCTGCCTCCTGCACCCCCCACACTGGGGATCAAGCCCGCAACCTGGGCATGTGCCCTGACCAGGAATTAAACTGTGACCTCCTGGTTGGTAGGTTGAAGGTCAGCCACTGAGCCACACCTGCTGGGCCTTCCCTCAGTCTTTACAGGTGAGCTGGGGAAGACCACAAGCCTGCTCTCACCAGGAGCCAGCACGTCATCATCGGCCACCGCGTGCACACACGGGGGGAGGGGCTTTCTGAGGGCTCTGGGACCTGCCCCTGGAGCAGGCCAGCACCAACAAGCGGATTGACCCCACTCAGGAGCCCTGGGGGTAGAGCGTCCACATCTCTGGCTTTTCAGTGCTGCACAGCTCTAAGCAGGGGAGGCTGTGGTCCGTTTTCCCGGGGGAATGGGATGCGGACTCTGGCCAACCTCAATCTGAAAAGGAAAAATTAATAGCATCCATTTCTTCTTGATCAACACCTACACCACCTATTCCAAACATCCTCTAAGCAGAGAAAACTGCCAAGTCCCTGGTACAGGAAAGAGCCCCATTTCTCTGTGGAATGAATCAGTCTATCATGCTATCAGGGGTGGGCAAACTTTTTGACTCCAGGGCCACAATGGGTTCTTAAACTGGACCGGAGGGCCGGAACAAAAGCATGGATGGAGTGTTTGTGTGAACTAATATAAATTCAAAGTAAACATCATTCCATAAAAGGGTACGGTCTTTTTTTTTTTTAGTTTTATTCATTTCAAACAGGCCGGATCCGGCCCGCGGGCCGTAGTTTGTCCACGGCTGTGCTAACTGAAGGTGTGCAGGTCACCAAAGCTTTAAGGGACGGCTGAGATGCCCACGGCTTCCCAACTTCCAGGGCGCGGATGGCGGGTGGAGGCACCACTGCCCTCCTGGTTGCTAGAACATCTTCTTGCATAGACTGGGCTTGTGGGGAGCCAGCACTAACTGAGGCAATTAATATGCCAGGTGGGTATCCTGGGTTGAAAACAATCAACACATCCAGCCCTCACAGGTCAAGGCAGTTCTGCCAGTGATGCAGGCAGGGCAGCTCTAGGACAGACGGAGGGAGGGAGGGGGCAAGTCAGGCTCCCGCCTTCATCAGCATGGGGATGGGAGCAGCGGGCCTTGGGAAGGGCCGTGTGCAGCCTGCTGCCGTCCTGTGGGCCCCGAGCACGGGTCACGTGTGCAGCCACTGGGACTCCATTAGAGAAAGAACAGTCCATGGCACATCACTCCCCCGTGAGCGAAAGCAGCTCCCTCCCCTGGAAAGCCGGCAGGCAGGGGCCAGGTAAGGTGATGCACTCCCAGTGGACGCTTCCGTCTGTTTGGAAAATAGGGACAAAATGCACTAAGCAAGCCTAAGTCGGGCACACACAGGCGCCTGGAAGGTGTACAGACAGCCCCGGGAAGAAAATGTGACCCTCCCTGGGGCTTGGAGGGCTTTAGGTCAGACTGGACTTGAATGCAAAGAGAAATCAAAGCCCAGAGGACGTCCTGAGTGACCAAGTGACCCCGCTGACTGAGGAAAGAGGAGGCATAGTTGCCAATAGGGAAGGGCAGGCAGCTGCTAAAGGGAGGGGCTGAGAGGGGAGGGAGGGCTGCTCTGACCTGCTGGCTTTGGCTGATGGGGAAGCCAGCCGGCCTGCGTATCAGCTATTGATGGAGAGAGAGGATCTCTTCTTCACTGGATGAGTAAGCACAGCCTGGCTCCGACACCCCCTGGGTGCCATCACCCATCGTCCCTGGCTCCTCTGTCTCCCTTCAGACAAGTCCAAGGCTAGTGAAGAGCTAGCGAGGCAGTCATTTCGGAAGGGGGGAGGCAGGAGCAAGGAAAAGTGCTCCCAAGGGTGATACCTGGGGTTCCAAGCTGGTCTCTGGTGACTTTGGGGGCTGAACGACACTCTACACAGCCTCTCAGAGGACTAGATAGAAACGGGGAGACGGGGAGACAGGGAGATGACTGAGGGGATGATACAAAAGGCGGAGGTGGGGGCAGAGAACAGAAATGATTTAAAGCTGTAGTGTTCTAACACCGAGTGACAGCAGGTGTGAGTGTGTGTCTGCCTTACAAATCCCCAGTGGAGCCCCATTTGAGCACCCAGTTGGGGATGTCTGGAAATGCCAGGTCTGTACGCCTCTGCTCGGGAACCAATTACTGGCGTCTTCTTGTAACTCGCGGAACACATCCGCTAAAGAGCCGAAGGAGACGAATGTGCCACCTGTCACCCGACCGGACCGCCCTCCACCTCGGCCTCACTAATGCTTAGCTCAGGGCTTTGGCAAAAGCCAACATGAAAACAATCAGAATTTAATTTAAACTGTCGCGCCTCCGAAGGTAATTAAGGAGTTGGGCCAGACTGGCGTTCTCTCTGGAGCAGGCCAGGTGCGGCCCCCTCCGCCGGCCTCCTAGCAGCCGCGCATAATTACCTCTCGGAGTGGCTGCTCCTGGCACTCTGCCTGCAGGAGCTCAGCTGGGCCTCCGGCAGGAGGCCTGGCTGCAGACGCTCTGAGACTTGATGCTGGGCAGGGCCTGGATTGGACAACATGGGAGCCCCCCCAACCCTGACCCGCCCGCCCAGGGTGCAGCCCCTCCCCTCTGCCTTCCTCCTGAGCTGGAAGCTGCACGTGTGGCTCCTCCTCCTGGTGGGCGCCTCATGCCCCGGAATATTTAGCGCACAGCAAGCACCCCTGTGGGGATTTGTGCGGGAACACCAGGAGGGGGTGCCACACCCCTGGGAGCTTGGGAGGGAAAATGAGCGAGGCTGCAATTCCCTTAGAAACAGGGCTCTCATAAGCGGGAACCCCAGCAGGTGGGGTGGGCTCTGCCCAGCACAGGTCCAGGGGCTGGAACCAGTCATTCTGCTGTGGAGGGTAGCCAGGCCCTGGGGAGCGGAGCTGGTCAGCTGCCAGCCCAGCTGAGACTGACACGTGACTTCTCCCAGCTCATTTCCTCCTCTGCAGAATGAAGGCGATAGCAGAACTCGCTCACAGCTTTAACACGGGGAGGGGACCTTACTTGTGTTTGTGGACGGCAGTGATCCACTAGATCAGCCGTACCCAACCTGTGGGTCGCGACCCCTTTGGCGGTCAAACGACCCTTTCACAGGGGTCGCCTAAGACCATCCTGCATATCAGATATTTACATTACGATTCATAACAGTAGCAACATGACAGTTATGAAGTAGCAACAAAAATAATTTTATGGTTGGATCACAACGTGAGGAACTGTATTTAAAGGGCCAGAAGGTTGAGAACCACTGCACTAAATGGAAAAGTACGGGGCTCAAGATCGGGCTTGCTATGTTCACGTGACATGACCGCCTGAAGTTGACCAGTAACCGACAATTATGTTGTTTTCAGAGAAGGTTCGGTGACATCTCCAAGGTCTACAAACAGCCTCAGTGACAAAACTGACATTTACGGTAGGTAAGCCGTCTCCTGTGAAGTTCACTGATGTGCACACACACAACCCAGTCCCCATGCGAGTGAGGGGTCAGAACCACCTCCCTCCCGGGACACAGCCAGGCGGCACTGTGGTTCGGAGCTCAGGCTTGTGGGTCTGGCGGCCCTGGGTTTGAACACCTGTTCCCAAGTGTACAAGTGGTTGTTTTGTACATAAGCCACTGCTCTTCTCTAAGCCTCTGCTTTCCTGTCTGCAAAATGTGGATAATGACAATATCAATCTCATGAAGTTCGGAGAGGATTTATGGTGAAGATTAAGTTTTCAAAAAGTAACAGTTGGCTTGGCCGATGTGGTCCAGTGGTTAAGCGTTGACCTGTGCACCAAGAGGTTGCTGGTACCATTACTGGGCAGGGCACATGGCCAGGTTGCAGGCTGGATCCCCAGTGGGAAGTAGCTGCTCAATGTTTTTCTCTCATTGATGTTTCTATCTCTCTCCCTTTCCCTTTCCTTTCCTCTCAAAATAAATAAATAAATAAATAAAAGCAGCAGCAGCAGCATCCCCCCCTCTGAGGGACTCCAGGGGCTGGAGCACCTGTTCTGCAGGCCTATGGGTAGTAAGCTCCAACCATGAGCAGTTTTAGTAGCAGAACACCATGGGGCCTCCTGAGGGGATTTTCTAAGCACGTACAAGGCAAAGCCCCACTTCTAATCAGCATCATGCAACAGAAACTTGAGCCAGGCTACACTTGCTCAAATTAAATTGTTGCTATATGTAATTATGGTTTTCACTTTCAGCACCTAAAACATCAATATATATGCATGCTCTCTTACCCTGACAGAATGCATCATTTTATGTAAAAACAGGCATGAGCATAGGAATTAGGGTCCTTTATCCAGGAGCTTGTCAATACAGTCCCTCTTAAAAAGCAATCTTTGAAAGAGCTTAAAATACCAACATTAAACTTGGGAGAAGATGAGGTAAACTAATTAATGGTACAACATACAAGCGAAGATGCATAAATTTCCCTATTAAAATCATTAAGACTTTTCTTAGTAACCTGATTTGAGGAGACTTTAATGTTTCCCTAGATTCTAATGATAATACTTCATCTGGAAAAAAAAAATTCATTTGGAACTGGCACAACATTGACAAATGTGCATTAGTGGAGTAACACGAATGTTCCCCCCGAATGATCTAGAGCGGAGGTTAGCTAGATGAAATAAGCTATTAAAGCTTCTGATAGAATCCACGGTGTTGTCAACACTCCAGGGAACAGATTATCGAATGTGGGGAATATTGGTTAGAAGCACCCACTCTGCTTTCACTGTTTCCAGGCAGCGGGCAACTCCCCGGCATGGGAAACCAGGAACGGATGAGCAGAGAAAGCTGCAGTTTTACTGCCGTGGCCCGTGGCCAGCCAGCCTTGTTAGGCCTCAGCTTACAAAGACTAAACTGGAGACAGTTTAACTGCTGTGCTCACCTAAACTTGGCACTGGCAGGGGCTTCAGGAGAAGGCATGGGATACAGCCTCAACGGTACTACTGACAGCACCGCTGGGCAGAGCCCTGGGCGCGGGGCTGGGCTGCATGGGGTCACCCCCTTCAGAGAGGCAAACAGTGTCTGCAAGCCAGTTTGCCTTTTGTTAATGTACTAGTGCCTTGGTGCACAGATTCGTGCATATCGAAAGGAAATTAATTAGAAGGTAGCGGTAGGGCGGGACTGGGAGAGAGGGGCTGGACATGCCCTGGAGCCAACCTCCCGCAGCCATTCCCGGCAGCCACACCTGGGGTGGTGCCACGGCTTAAGGGCGTCTACAGAGTAAGCGGGGTCCCTCTGGCAGGTGGGGTCCCTCGGCCTGGCCTGCAGGGATCGGGCCAAAACCAGCTCTCTGACATCCCCCGAGGGGTCCCAGATTGCAAGAGGGCAGTTCTAGGGTTACACACCCCAGAATCGGGCTCTCTCCTCTCTGGTTCTGAGGTGCGTCACTCGAGAACTGCCGAAGCCAAATCACCACAGCTTGGCAGCTCCTGTGTTGAGTGTCTTCCCCCTGGTGGTGGGTGCGCATCATAGCTACCAGTTGGGCGGTCGGATGGTTGGGCGGTTGCTTAGCCTTTTATAAATATGGATGAGCTCAAGTGACTGGAGACAGTCAAGGAAGGCTTCCAGGAGGCGGCAGAACTTGGGCTGAGGTTCACATCAAGGGAGGACTTAGAAAAGGAGAAACATTTCAGGCAGGTTTTAGAAATGATGAGGAAGCCAATTTGAATGAAGTGACTGGTATTTAAAGCTGATTTATGCTTAAGATCAGCTCTGCTCAAATTAAACACCAGTCTTGGCATGATTAGATGTACTTCTAAATCATAAACATATATAAAGACCAAACAGAAATGTGTGTGTAAATCTGTATATTTGCTTAAAGATATTCCAATATATTAAATATTATCATATAATGTGTATAGATACTCCAAGGACCATCTGACCTGGTAGTACTGACTGTCCAGGACTGATACATAAGCCGATATCTGCAAGAGTTTACACTGACAAGAAAGTCTTTTCGGGGTACATATAAGATGAATCTCTATTCCTAATTGGCAACTTGTGTCCAGTTTAATCCACTGAAATTCAGTGTCCAAGTCTGAGCATTATTAAACGTAATTCAAGTTTCTATGCTTTTTAATACCTAACACACCAGTACATGCATGTATGTTTATACCCTTAAACATGAAATTAACTTATATTATTTAATGGGGCCAAGGCCACAATGGATTGGTGGAGGCCCATGAATGCCAAGCTTGGGATCTGAGGTCTGACCCTGATGGCATAGGACATATGGAACCTGAGATGCCTATTTAACTTGCGGGGGGGGGTTGGGGTGGGGGGAGATCCACACTTTCATTCACAGGGTCGGTGGGGAACCAGGAGTAGGGCTACACCAGGACAGGGAACCATGAGCTTCTCTCAGTTCCTCCCCCAGCCCCTCCCTCCCTTGGTCTGAGAGGAGGGTGACACAGCTCTAGGGACTGACTGGAAGGCTAAGTGCACCACAGGCTTCTTGTGACAAAGGCCAGGCAGCACCTCCAGGGGTGCTGGATTCTAGGATAAGGGAGCGAGGTTGGAGCTGGAATTGAAAACCCCCAGGTGAAACTAAGGCCAGAACAGAATGGTCCTGGAGACGCCTGTGTGAGATGTAGCCATGGCCGGCATTTCACTTTCATGCTTTTGTTATGTATGAGCTCAAATGGCTGATAGTCAGGGAAGGCTCCCAGGAGGAGGCAGGGCAAACTGATGGAAGATCAGCACAAATAAAGCAGGACCTGAGGAAGCGCTGCCTTCGGAAACTTGAGGGTATCTGATGCTACTGCACATGCTGCCAGGTGCCCGTCTGACTCACTGTCCCCCTCACCCTCCGGGCCATGCACCTCCATCCGGGTGGCTCCTGGTAGATTGTTCAAAGACAGCTCCCTTGGAATCTGTCTCTACCCTGGAAGTCTCTACCCAGTAACTCGGCATGAAAACAAGGTGGCATCCAAGCTGTAAGGGATGTTCTCTGGGCGCAGAGAGAAAATATTGTGACCGGCACAAAGACGAGATAGTAGTGGTTACTATTTCTATTTCTAGAAACATGACTGTATTTGACCCAAATGGCCTGTTCAGACATCTAGTGTCTAACAAGGCAACACGACACAGCCGGCAATTTCCATCTTCCCCGTCTGCGTATCCTAGACAAGCATCGATGTAAACAGGAACAACATCTCATTCCATTTCCAGGAAGACCTTTAGCAGAGAGATGTCTTTGAACAATACACCAGGAGCCACCCGGTGGGAATAAATATCCAGGTAGGTGGCTTCTGGTGTGTTGTTCAAATACATAAACAATAAAACTGTTTCTGACCTTTGTCGCAAGGCGAGGGGCTCCTCCTGCAGTGACAGTGTTATGCCCAGATTTCAAGATCCCCCAAGACAGACCACCAGGGAGCTGAGTCCGATGCAAAAGCATAGAGTCTTTTATTCAAGCCCAGGCTTGGTCCCCCTCTGCCTCCATTACTGGATGCGAGAGAGGGCCCCGAGTCCCAAGAGAACAAAGAATTTATAGGGCTTGGAGAGAGGGGTGGAGGCACTTGGTCGATTCCGGTTGGTTGAGTGAGGGCCGGGGGCTAGTTTCCCTTGCTTTCCCATTGGCTGAGATAAGGGCAGGCTGAGTAACTGATCCATTCTGTGGCTTTCCTGGGAGAGGAGTTAGGGACACAGCTATCAGTTCCATTCCGTCCCTTCATCAGCAACATTTCCTGTTCAGAAGAACTGAAGGATGGATCTGGGAGGAAGGACAGGGCGCCGGCCAGGCAGAAGCTGCACAGGAAGAAAACTAGCAGACACAGGAAGAGGGCAGAGACCTGGGCATCGGGTCTCGGGAAAATGCCACAGATTCCTTCTTCCTGTGGCAAGAGGCTCACTCCAATGTTCTCACTGAAGCAAGAGAACTGAGGCAGGGCTGAGCAGAGGTGATGCGAGAAACTGACTTGGGCCCGATGAAATAGTAGCTAGTATTACTTATATTTCTAGGAGCACGACTGTATTTGAGAGTTGAATTGACAGATTGAGAAGGCATAGCACTAGCCAGGAAAAATCAACTAGAATGGTCCATGCCAAGACCGATTCTAAAGAGCCACCCTCTTGGGCCTGATCTGTCTCAGAGCAACAGAAAAGATGGGCAACAGGGGGCAACATTTCAGCGTGAAGCCACCTGCCGCTGGTGCCGCCGGGAGCAGAGTGCTTTCGGACTGTGCAGTCTACAAAGATGGATGGTCCCTCCCTTTCACCCACAGGACTCCCTTTTAAATAGATAGGCCAGTAAAGTCTAACTTCTTCCAATATTGGTGTGTGTGTGTTTTACCATGGAATACTCAGCAGGAAAAATGAAAAAAGGTGGAAATGTGGACCAAGTGTAGCAGCATGAAACAGCCACATTTGAAGAAAGACAGTAATAATATATAAGAACTCAGAGAAGAGGTGAGGAGACACTAGAGGAGATGGCTTCTGAGCATTTAGATCCCAGGAAAGAAGTATAAAAAACAACACACACACACATACACACAAACAAAATCATCATTAACATGAAGCAAAATTAGAAAAAGCACAAGAGGAGAGACGCTGTAGAAACTCAGCAAGACAGGAGGATGGCAGAAGCGAGAAGCATGAACAACATGAAGAGGAAATGGAAGGAACTAGGAAGGGCTGGAGAGTAAGTGATGGCTGCTGGGGTCCAGCCCCAGCGGTCCAGGGCGAAGAATGTTTTACACGGAGACAGCGTTCAAAACTCTCTAGCTTTCCTTAGTCTCCGTGGATCTTCCCTGTGCCTGGCTGAGGCCACAGAGAGAGAGATATCCCAAGGCAAGCTGAGCCTTTATTTTATAGTGAGAGGTAAACAAGGTAGTGGTTTCCATTAGTTACACAGTTCTTGTGAGTTTCACTTGTTTTTGTTCTTGTCAGTTTCACTTGTTTACACCATGGTTATACTTCCGCACTTCCTCAGCCCATTAGCTTCCCAGATAAGATCTAGGGAGCCTCATAAGGTCAAGCCTAATTATACTAAGAGGACTGTGCCCTCTAAGCTGGGAATTGTTTGTGACTTTGCCCACAGGTCAGTCGGAGACTTAACCCTATATCGGCTCCCTACAGACGGCTAGAGAAGAGGCACAGGGACGCTGCATGTGCAAAACTACAGCCTCTGAAGAAGCAAGGGAAACAGATGAATAGGACATGCACCTAAAATATAAGGCAGTAAACCACCTGTGAAGCAGAAGAGGTGAGCGTTAGCCAGGAATGGGCCAAACCAAGATCTACCCTAATGAAGTTACTGGATTTTAAAAATAACGAAATATTGATGTAGTAACAGAGAAGATATCCACATAACTGATGAGAGAAAAAAGAAATAAGGCTGCCCTCTGATTTCAAAGCAGCAATATTCAAAACCAGAACCCAGGAGAGCAATATCTATAAGATAGTCAAGATT
The DNA here is from genome assembly GCF_964212035.1 of Myotis nattereri. NCBI lineage: Eukaryota > Metazoa > Chordata > Mammalia > Chiroptera > Vespertilionidae > Myotis > Myotis nattereri. The sequence continues at coordinate 79,009,927 of NC_138080.1, forward strand.
CTATACTAATAAAAGGGTAATATGCTAATTTGAGCAGACATCTTCCAGACGTCCTTCCGGACAAAGCTGCAGCGGCTGCCCGAGGCTCAGGCATGCCGTGGATGGTGGCTGCCGCTGCCAGGGCTGGCCCAAGGCTCAGGCAATGAGGGCTGGGCCAAGGCTCAGGCAAGCCGTGGTGGCTGCAAGGGCCAAGGCTCAGGCAGCCTGGTGGTCAGCAGTGGCAGCAGCAGAGGCATGATGGGGGCATTGTCTTCCCCTGATGGACTGGTTGCCTCCTGCAGAGGAAAGCCAGACTGTGGCTTAGACCTGCTCCCCGTGGGGAGCAGGCCTAAGCCGTCAGTAGGATATCCCCTGAGGGCTCCTGGACTGTGAGAGGGGGCAGGCCGGGCTGAGGGACACCCTCCCCCCAGTGCACGAATTTTCATGCACTGGGCCTCTAGTCCTATATAATAAAAGCCTAATATGCTAAGTGTCCAGTCAACCGGTCAGCCATTCAACCAATCAAAGCATAATATGCTAATGATATGCTAAGGCAACTCAACCGCTTGCTATGATGTGCACTGGCCACCAGGGGGCAGACGTTCCAACCAGTAGGTTAGCTTGCTGCTGGGGTCCGGCTGAGTGAGATGGGCCAGACATACCTTGGAGTCCTCCTGCAGTCCCCTCCCCAGCTGGCCAACCTCCCGCATAACTCCCCCAGTCCCAATCATGCACTGGTGGGGTCCTTTGGCCTGGCTTGGGCCCTCTCGCAATCCGGGACCCCTTGGGGAATGTTGGAGAGCCGGTTTTGGCTTGATCCCGCTGGCCAGGCTGAGGGGCCCCTCTGGTGCACAAATTTGTGCACCGGGCCTTTAGTACATAAATAAGAATAAGTAATACAGAAAACCATTTTGAACACACATGGACTCAGGGACTAATGTTCCCATGAGCCCTTCAGAAGAACTACCAGAGGATTCACAGTAGCCAACTATGGAGATGACTTGGGAAATGCATTTACTTAAGAATGAACAAAGGTGGCAATTAAGATGACAGATAAGAATGCAAATACCACATACTCTAACAAGGAAGAAATTATATAACACACGCCCGCCCCAAAACATGGAGGGAAGAGAAGATGCAATTAGGGCAAGTTTGCATGTATGTATTAATTTTAGGGTTAGATAAAAACATCAAAAGATGACAAATCAAATATAGAAGAATTAATATATTTTACAATACAAAGGTAAACCTAAGATAGTAATTATATCAACTATTATTAAGTGATAGAAGAAAGGGAGGGGAAATGAAAAAATGGGAAGGGAAGAGAAGAATCATATTAATTTTAGCACCATTTAAAGTGATAACATCCCTGAATGTGAAGAATTACACACACACACACACACACACACACACACACGCCCTCCACCAACGCACACAAAATAATAGAACACGCAGTGGGGGAAAATAAAGAAAAACAACAAAAATAATAGAGCTGATAGGACCAAACATAATTTCTTACATCAATAAATCTTAACTGGGTTAAAATTCAACTCTTAAGAGAGTAAGATTTCACTTTCAGACTGAGTCACAGCGAAAAACCTAACTCCATGTAGACTGTAGGAGACATAACAATGGCAAAGTGATTCAGGAAGATTGTTTTGATTCCACAATTATACTTCGTGACTATAATCTACAAACACACACCTTTGAAGTAACATTTATAAGTCTATCTATTATTTGAAATAGCAGACGGCTGTCAATAATTCAGATGCCCATGGTTAAATCAGTGATAGCACATCCACACAATGGGAAACTCTATAGCTATTTCTATGATATGTAAGGATCTCTAAGATGTATTAAATTAAAAAAAAGCAAAGTGCAGAACAGTATGTAACATGCTGCTCTCTGTGTTAATGGGGGTGTGGAAGACAAGAGTCTGTATTCGTATTTACTTTTTTGTTGTTGTTAATCCATACCTGGGATATTTTTTCCCCCATTGCTTTTCAGAGAGAATGTGGGAGAAGGAGAGGGAGTGGGAGGGGGAGAGAATCATTGATGTGAGAGAGACACGTTGACTGGTTGCTTCCTGCATAGGCCCCAACAAGGTCGGGGAGCAAACCTGCAACTGAAGTACATGCTCTTGACTGGGAATCCAACTGGTGACCCTTCAGTGGGTTCACGCTCTAACCACTGAACACACTGACCAGGGCTGTATTTACTTTTATGTGCATCAAGAACTTCTTCAAGGATATACAGAAAACTGATGATAACGCTTCTGTTTTGCAGGAGGTGGGAGCTGAACAGTAGGTGGACAAGAATGGGAGGAGGAATGCCTGTGTTCCTTTTAATACTTTCTGGTTGTAACGTGTGTGTACAGCTCTTGGAAAATTTGTGTCCTTGCTGTCTCCCCACTGAACCACCTGCTCCCTGAATGTAAGGACCCGTGTCCCCTCAGCACTGGACTCAAGGCCAAAACAACACGGGTGGCCAGTTGATGTTTGTGGAGTGAATCAGCAAATGAACAAATGAAGGAACAAGTGAAGGAATGATGCTGTACAGGGTGTTAGCCCCGAGAGGGGGAGAGTTCCAGGATAAGACCACCAGAGACCCGTTAGCTGTGTAACTCAAGACAGTTTGCACCAGTCCATCAGTTCTAATGCCGCGTGCTAACATTTTGCTTTCTAGCCCAAAGCGGGGAGGTAATCCCTAAACCTGGGATTTTTAAATCAACATGGTCTAGTGCTGTTCTCCATGCTGCCTGTGCCGGGGCAGGTCTAACCAGGTTCAGCTCTCCTGGAGGCAGACCCGGGGAGCAGAGACAATTAAGGCGCAGCCCAGGCCTGGTGCTCAGACTCCTCTCCTCATTTGTAAAAGGGGAATGTGCCCCCTCAACAGAGTGGGTGGAATTTTAACAATGAAGACCTGAGCCGTCTGATCTTCCAGAATGCTCTTTCCTGGAGAGCCAAGGCTCTGTCAAATGTGTTCATCGGTGGGATCCTCTCACCACCTGCCCAAGAGGACTCAACCGTCCCTCCTGGGTGTCCCAGGGCCCTGTTTGCAGTCCCTCTTTCCTTTTCCATGCTGTGTCACCCACAACCTGTGCCCCTCTGGACTGAGAGCCAGAGCAGCAGGACTCTGCAGAGGTCACACCTGCACCTGCCCCCAGTTCCCACAGCTGTCACCTCTGCACCTGCCCCCAGTTCCCACAGCTGTCACCTCTGCACCTGCCCCCAGTTCCCACAGCTGTCACCTCTGCACCTGCCCCCAGTTCCCACAGCTGTCACCTCTGCACCTGCCCCCAGTTCCCACAGCTGTCACCTCTGCACCTGCCCCCAGTTCCCACAGCTGTCACCTCTGCACCTGCCCCCAGTTCCCACAGCTGTCACCTCTGCACCTGCCCCCAGTTCCCACAGAGTGTCTATTGAAAGTACGCATTGCTGTGTGTTGCAGAGACACACATAAAATAATGTGAAAAGATAATAAAAGCACCAAGAATGAACATAACAGATAGACCAGGTAAGGGAGTGGCCCATGTGCCTTTGAGGATGAAGGGAGAGTTATAACCAGCACTGAGACAAACAACTTCCAGCCTAAAGAAGACTGGTTGTGCTGGGAAGAGGCGGGAGGAATGCATGGTGCCGACCCCAGGAAGCTGATTACAGAGACACACCATGTCTGGGGGAGCCCCAGGAGGGTGAGCCTCTGTCTGTACTTCACATTTGAGAACACCCAGGCAGGTTAGGGGCCTCGCCCATTCTTGCCTTCAATTTAAATGCCATTTCAATGCCAAGGGTGGCATTTAACCCCAGGACCAAACGATTCAGTCCCTGTTCCTCGCTTATGGGAAGGACGACCTAATTCTCCCACACCAGACATCATGCTGAGTCCCCTCATCCCCCACAGGGAAAGGCATCACCAGGAAACTAGGCCCCAGGCTTACAGCTTGGCTCCAGCCTCCTGCCAACACCTCAGACCTGAGCCAGCCACCACCTCAGGTCTCATTTCCTGTTTCTTTGCATATCGTGATGCTAGAACAGTGATGGTGAACCTATGACATGCGTGTCAGAGGTGACACACAAACTCATGTTTTGGGTTGATTTTTCTTTGTTAAATGGCATTTAAATATATAAAATAAATATCCAAAATATAAATCTTTGTTTTACTATGGTTGCAAATATCAAAAAATTTCTAGATGTGACACGGCACCAGATTAAGTTAGGGTTTTTCAAAACGCTGACACGCCGAGCTCAAAAGGTTCGCCATCCCTGTGCTAGAAGGATTCCACACACCTGGCTCCTCTGAGCACTGGAGCCAGGTAACCATTCAGACAGCAAATGGTTACCAATAAGCAATTTAGTTTATCTCTGTCTCCGTGAGCTTATTTGGAAACCATGGAACGCTGCTTACAGAAAATCAAGCTTCCTTTTCTGAAAGCATTCAGCCAGTGGTGCAGGCAGGAGACGGGACTGGCGCTAACTGGCTTCTGCATAGGTAAACGCGACGCATTCAGCAAACTGTTCAGACTTCACACTTCAGGGCATTGAAGAAAACAAAGGTGCCTTCCCCGGAGACTTCAGCGCGACAGAGTCGTTCTGGAAGGAATTCAGAAGTACTGCTTCGCGAGAACAGCTGAACTCAGATAGGAACGGAACATAATGGTTTACAGCGTGGAGCGCGGGGTGAGCTAGGCAGAATTTGAACAGGCCTAATTGTAGGTGGTATTAAGGTGTGTCTGAGGACCTCGGGGAATTACAGCCCACAACGTGCCTTGAGATTGAATTCATGGTGCAACCTCATCATTTCAAACTCAATTCCACTGTGACTCCTCTTCCTGCAATTTCCCAGCATATGTTTTTCTCCTTGGACCTAGAGAGAGAATTCTAGATCTACCTGGAGCTCAAAAACAGTGCACTAGTTAGAGCACCCTGATACCTCTCCATTCTCCACTAGGACCTCAGTCCCTTCCATGTTCATCAGCAAGAAATGGACTGAAACGTAATTGTAAGTGTCACCCCACCACGGCAACCTTACGAGCCAGCGCCGTAGACTTTGGACCTCCTCGACAGGCAGGGTAGGGTCCTGGGCTGGACGGTTTCCAGTCGGCAGACCACTGAAGGGGCGGCCCATTTGTCCGCAGGCGTGGCTTCCAAGGGGCCTCTAACTCAGTGCTTGACGGTCCAGCTGTGGACGATGAGACAGGCGGCGCCAGCGCAGCTTGGCCCGCGTCACATCATCAGGTTCATACTATGTCCCAAGAGCTGCCAAATAGCAGGTGCCTGCTGTTGCCAAGAGCCCTACTAGCACTTTGCCTTCACTCAGTCCTGGTGATAACTCGTCAGCCATAGTTATTCCCATCTTACTGATGTGGGGACTGAAGCTGGGAGGTTAAGTGCTGATTGTCCGACGGGTGCTGTGCCCATGGGCATGATCTCACTGAATCGTCACACCAGCTCCCTGTGAGGTAGGGAGAGCCACTGACGCCCATCCCCAGAAGGTGCACCTGGAGGGAGTCACAGCAAACGTCTAGGCCAGTGGTCGGCAAACTCATTAGTCAACAGAGCCAAATATCAACAGTACGACGATTGAAATCTCTTTTGAGAGCCAAATTTTTTAAACCTAAACTCTATAGGTAGGTACATTGTTATTAACTTAATTAGGGTACTCCTAAGGCTTAGGAAGAGCCACACTCAAGGGGCCAAAGAACCGCATGTGGCTCGCGAGCCGCAGTTTGCCGACCACGGGTCTAGGTCAAGCTAAAATGGCAGAGCTGGGAGACACGTTCAGGTCCCAGCCACAGCCAGGTCTGCCCTTCTGTATCCTGCATTCCCACCACTTGGAAAGCCGTCCCCATTCCCAGAAAATTCTCCATTCCCAGGAATGTGAGGAGCAGCTGGGGAAGGGGTGTCTTGGGCATGCAAAAGTCATGCTGGCCTCTGGTACCCAGTACATTTCCCTTCTCCTCACTAACTCCCTCCCACACACACACTCCACCCCCTCCCCCACACACACCCCCCCCCAACACCCCCCCCCACACACACACACACATACATGTGCGATTCCAACTGATAGATTTATAAACCATCACAACAACTCGGAGGCAGACACTCTTACTCCCATTTTATAGCTGTGGAGACTGAGGCTTGGAGAAGATGTCAACTACTCAAATTCAGTAAAATATTAAGTAACGGGGTTTGCTCCAAGGCTGTCTGACTCCGGGCCCGGGACTCTTAGCCAGGAGGCCCCACCACAGTGAGCCTAGAGCTGAGGGACATGGCACTGAGGCCCAGGAGCTGGTTCTAATTAGGATTCTGTCTCAGGATGAGGAACACACACTGAGAATTATGACTCTTTAGTAGATCTTATACGAGGCTTAAGTCAACCAAGCACAGATGGCTGCAAAGATTTAGCTGTGCTATTAAACACAACCACGACGCTTAGAACAGTAAGAAACAAACCTAGAAGCAAATGTCCAATACTAGGGATTAAATTATGGTTCACAAATGTTAGAAAACCAAGGCGCTATTAAAAAGGATGACAAAGACATTATGACACACAAAATGCTTTGAAGTGAACAAAAGCAGAATACCCAAGTACCCGTGGTTCGAGCTGGCTTTTGTAACATGAAACCGGCAGTGTGGGCAGGTGGGGACAGACAGACAGAGAGGGGAAATATACCATAAAAGGTCCCTCATGTGTCTGCTATGTACTTGGATGTTTGCTACTCTCTTCTTTCACCTGCTGATGTTTTTGAGCTCGTCCACAATAAACAAACACCCCAGCTAGAGGGAGGGCGGCCCTCTGAGGCCCCCGGAGCCCTCTCTGGAGAAGGAACACGCCGCCGCCCCCTGGGCTCTTGCCACAGCTCAGACTCACTAAGAGGGTCAGAAACGCCACCTTTTATTCATTTTCCTTTGTAAGCCTGTGAGAATCCCCAGGGACTCTGACAGAACTCACCCATCTCCCTGATGGTGCTTTTCTGTCTGCAGTGAGGGTCTCACTAAGAAAGCCTGGACGGTGAGCGAAGGCCAGAGTCGTTTGGAGGTGATGCTCCAAGATGATCGGATCTGGGACTGATGCAGAAAGCCTCTTGGGAAAAAGTCAATTCTGAAAGACTCATTTGCCCACCTTTGCCAGGAGGCGCCGCAGGCAGCTGTGGAGGAGGGTGCCTGCTCTATCCCGCTAGTCGTGGGAAGAGACACTGGTCTGCTTTTAAAGAGCAGAGCAGGATCACGCCGCCAGTGTCGTCACGTTCACGTTCAGGGCACATTTCCCATGAGAGCCTCTCCCAAACCGGAGGCTGAAGGAGCCGGAAGACCTGCTGGGAAGGACAGTCGGGGCCCTAAGGGGCCCTGCTTCTGACACGCTTGGCCCTGGCCAGGCCTCAGTGGGGAAGGAAAATGAGGGCTGCTGAGCTGTCCACAGGTGCAAATGCTAAGCGGTCAGAGGGCGGAGTCCTCCCACCCTGCGCGCTCACCCCCCACCACTGACAGGCTCTCTGGGCCATGTGTGTGCTTGGATATATGGGAGCCACGAGGAGAGAGACAGACACCTGTAGGACTGCTTCTATGTCACCAGGTCCAGACCCCCTTGCAAAGGACTGGGGGAGAAGGTCGCTGCAGAAAGGGAGAGAACGCGAGGCAGAGAACATGATGGAGATCCCCTCTGGAACAAGACCACTTGGCGTAGCAAAACCAGACCACTCACCAAGGCCTGTGCGTTCCTGCCGGGACCTTTACAGACGTGCCATTGCTCCCAGGGCTGTGCTCTGCCTTAGCACAGCCGTATCACCAGCAGCCGTGCCGATTAAATGATGGCCACGCAGCCTCAGGCAGAGCACAGCACCTGCTGGGGCTAAGCAGCCAGGTGTTTCCAGAAAGCCCACTCCCTCCCTCCTTAGGACTCTTCACCCGTGAGGAGTGGAATAGGCACTACATCCAAATGGTATTTCCAAAATGAGCAGACTTTGACATCTGTGGAAAACATTTCATACCACAAGCAGAACCAGCTTTAGGAGCACTTGGAACAATTAGATAGGTCAGCTTAGCCCAATTAGTGTCTACACAATTTTGACCACCAGGGTCTGGCCTGCTTTCCTGGACTTCCGGAAAGGAGCCAACCACCCAGCCTTCGGGTTAAAAGTCAGGCGAGGGAAACACGGCTCAGGCACCAGCCGAGGCTTCCCTGACCCAACCCAAAAGAGAACAAAGAGCCGGAATGACCAGCCCGCGGGCCCATGTAGACAGTGTGGAGAGAGGGCCGAGGAGGACGCTGAGGGGCTTAGTTTGGGGTACAGGCGCTGAACCCATCCTGTGTCTAAGCCCATCTGGGATGCTGGGGAGCTCTTGGTGCCGGCCGGCAAGTCCCGCAAGTCCGCGGGGCCCTGAGTCATGGGCACGGATGGCCCTCCCCCAACCCCTTCCCGGCTCTTTTAGTTGGCACCACTGCCTGGCAGCCTGAAGGACAGCAGAAGAGAAGCCTCACACCCAGGTCTGTGGGAGCCGCCTGGGACCCGTGCTCTCGGGCGGGCCGCCTGCCTCGTGTGGAGGCAGGGCCCTCAGCTCCCCCAGGGTGGGAGCGGGCAGCGCCCAATGTCTCCCTACTAGACTACGAGTCCTTAGCAGCTGCGGGCAGCAGTGTATTTCTGTCTCTTATGATGTTGTAGGGGCTAAATATAAGGTTGTTACTGGGGCCAATTAAAGAGGCTGAGGCTGCCATTCTTGTTTCTTTTCGGAGCCAAATTCCAAGGGAAACATTTAAATGATTTAAAAAGTCACAGCAGAAAACTAGGATCTAGATTTTACTATATATTATTCCCCAAACCAAGCTCCCCTGTGTGTGTATATAAAAATAATATGTAAGGAGCTTTTTCATGAATAAATTTTTTAAATGCATGATAATATTGTAAGAGTTTTTATACAGAATCAAGATACAGAATATATGACCCTGTAAAAGTTATAACTTAGTGAATGTCTTATGGAACATCATAATGGAATTATTCAACCAATGGCCTCATTGATTTTGTTATTTTAAAAGGAAAAAGTCAAAGGCTCGCCTCACCACACACATCAATGTAAGTTTCACATGGATTAAAGGCTTAAGGTAAAAACAATTAACAATACCAATTACAGTGGGGCCTTGACTTACGAGTGTCCTGACTAATGAGGTTGTCAAGATACGAGCCATCTCTCGGCCGATTTTTTGCTTTGAGTTGCAAGCTAAAATTTGGGTTACGAGCCAGCTTCAGATACCCCACCGCTAGTTGGTGCAGTGAACGTCACAGTGAACGCCACAACATCAGCCCAGCATCATGTGTCTCACTAGTTCACTTTTTGATTTGGCATACGAGTAATTTGAGTTACGAGCTCCGTCATGGAACGAATTAAACTCGTAAGTCAAGGCCCCACTGTATTAGAATATGAATAAAGAGGGCTCTGTATATATCAAAGCAACAAAAGAAATAACAAAGTGTTAATAAAAGTGAGTATAAAAATGAAAGGTTTATGTTCATTAAAAGACTTGCAAAATATTAGCAAACCAGATCCAGCAATACATTAAAAAGATCATACACCATGATTAAGTGGGATTTATTCCAGGGATGCAAGGGTGGTACAACATCCACAAATCAATAAACATGATACACCACATAAACAAATGAAGGATAAAAAGCACATGAGCATATCAATAAAGAAAAAAGCATTTAATAAAACTCAGCACCCTTCTGGGGATTGATAGCCTGATCGCTGTTTCTCAGTCTTTGGATCTCAATCCCCAGAAGGAAAGTAGGGGAGGGCGGGGGTAAGGGGAAGAGATCAACCGAAGGACTTGTATACATGTATATAAGCCAAACCAATGGACATGGACAACAGGGGGATGGGAGCATGAGTGTGCAGGGTGGCCACTCGCACTGTGGACACATTGGGGGTTAATGGGGGGCATGAGGACACATTTGTAATACCTTAACTAAAAAAAAAACAACAACAACAAAAACTCAGCACCCATTTATGATAAAAACTCTCAGCAAGTGGTTAGAGAGGGAACACGCCTCAACGTAATAAAGGCTAAACATGACAAACCCACAGCCAACATCATACCCAATGAAAAAAAACCAAAAGCATTTCCTTTAAGATCAGGAACAAGACAGGAATGTGCATTTTCATCACCCTTATTCAACAGAGTACTGGAAGTGCTAGCCACAGCAACCAGACAAGAAGAAGAAGGCATCCAAATTGGAAAGAAGGAAGTAAAACTGTCATTATTTGCAGATGACATGATACTGTATATAGAAAACCCTAGAGATTCCACCAAAATACTACTAGTGCTGATAAATAAATTCAGTAAAGTAGCAGGAAGCAGTATAAATATCCAGAAATCAGTTGCATTTTTATATGCCAATAATGAACTACCAGAAAGGGAAACTAAGAAAACAATCCCATTTACAACTGCATCAAAAAAACATACACCTTGGAAAAAATTCAACCAAGGATGCAAAAGCCCTGTACTCAGAAAATTATAAGACACTGAAGAAAAAAAATTAGGAAGATATAAATAAGTGAAAACATGTATGTGGAGAGTGGCTACAGCATTCAGACAGGATCAAGCCTCGGACTGACTTGTGGCAAAGCCACATACAAGTCCCAGCTTGGAGGGCAAAGCCCTCCCAGCACAATTATAGCCAAAAGGCTATGGCTGTAAGCTTGATCTTATAGTCCAACCCTGCAGTACTAGGTAGCTAAGGGATGTGGGCTGTGGGGGGTGCAGCAAGTGCTGCCTCAGCAAAGCTTGACAGAGTTCAGAGAATGGCAACAACAGGAAAGAAGCAGATTTGAAACTTGCAAGAACATTGTAAACATCTTGTCCTTGTTTTGCTTTGTGTGATCTCACTATAAAATACAGACTCTCAGCTTACAGGCTGTGTCACTGTTTCCTCATCCAGGCACAGTGATCCACCTGGTCCCAACTGTATTATCTTGTCTATCATCTTTAATCCTTCACCGCCCCTCCTCAGGTTCACCCCTGGCCGTGTTGGATGCAGTTCACATATATGGTGTTCATGGATATGGAAAATTAACATCATTAAAATGTTCATACAACCCAAAGCAATGTGTAGATTGAATGCAATTCCTATCAAAATATCAATGACATATTTCACAGGAACTAGAACAAATATTCCAAAACTTTATATTGAACCACAAAAGACCCAAAATAGCATTAGTGATCTTGAGAAAGAAGAACAAAGTTGGAGGAATCACGCTACCTGACATCAAACTATAATACGAGGCCACGGTAATCAAAAAGCATGGTATTGCCCTGGCCGGTATGGCTAAGTGGTTAGGATGTTGGCCTGTGCACCCAAGGGCCGTGGGTTTGATTCCAGATCAAGGGCATGCATCTTGGTTGCGGGTTCGCTCCCTGCACCTGGTAGGGGCGTGTGCAGGAGGCAACCAGTCGATGTGTCTCACATCAATGTCTCTCTCTGTCCCACTCCCTCCCTCCTTTCTTCTACTCTCTCTGAGAAGCAATAGAAAAAATATCCTCAGGTGAGAATTAACAACAACATTAAAAAAGCATGGTACTGGCATAAAAACAGGTATATAGATCAATGGAACAGGACAGGGATCCCAGAAAATAACACCCATGTCACCTTGATGGTCAACTGATATTCAACAAAGGAGACAAGAACATATAATGGGATAAAGACAGTCTATTCAATAAGTAGTATTGGGAAAATTGGACAGCTGCAAAAAACTGGTCACATGCAAAAAATGAAGTTAGCCCACCTTCTTACACCATCCACAATAATAAATTTTAAGTGGATTAAATACTTAATTATAATACTCAAAGCCCAGAAGTAAATATAGACAGCAAAATCTTGGACATTTCTCATAGCAATATTTTTTTCTGATATGTCTCCTTGGGCAAGGGAAACAAAAGAAAAAAAAATGAACAAATGGGACTATATCAAACTAAAAAGTTTTTGCACAGCAAAGGAAACCATTAACAAAATGAAAAGACAAACCACTGAATGGAAGACCATATTGGCCAATGATACATCTGCTAAGGGGTTAATATCCAAAATTTATAAAAACTTATAAAACTCAACACCAAAGAAAACACCTAAACAAACAACCAAATCAATAAAAAATGGGCAAAGGACCTGAATAGACACTTCTCTAAAGAGGACATACAGGCAGCCAATGGACATATGAAAAGATACTCAAAGTCACTAATCATCAGAGATGCAAATTAAAACCACAATGAGATATCACCCTCACTCCTGCCAGAAAGGCTACCATCAATAAATCAACAAACACGTGCTGGCAAGGATGTGGAGAACCCTCATGCATTCTTGGTGGGAATGCAGACTGGTGCAGCCACTGTGAAAAACAGTATGGAGTTTCCTTAAAAAGTTAAAAATGCAACTACCTATGACCCAATAAGCCCACTTTTGGGAATATATCCAAAGAAACCTGAAACACTGATTCAAAAGAATATACGCAACCCCTATGTTCGTTGCAGCATTATTTACAATAGACAAGATCTGGAAACAACCCAAGTGCCTATCAGTAGTTGAGTGAATGAAAAAGCAGTGGTACATATACACAATGGAATAGTACTTGGCTGAGAAAAGGAAGGAAATCTAACCTTTACAACAGCTTGGATGGACCTGGGGAGCACTATGCTAAGTGTAATAAGCCAGTCCGAGAAAGACAAATACCATAAAATTTCACTTACTTACAGAGTCTAATGAACAAAATAGAAATAGAATCATAGATACAGAGAGCAGACTGACAGCTGTCAAAAGGGAGTGGAGCTGGGGTATGTGTGAAGAAAGTGAAGGGAACAAACAAACAAACAAACAACCATAGACACTCACAAAAATAAATGAATAAAAGATGTGCCAGGGCCCCGCACTATGGAAGTGAGACCTGTCGTCAGCCAGCCACAACCCCATCACATTGTCACAAACAAGCTGAGCCGCAAACCTCTGCAAATTACAACTAAACTTCAGGTCCCCAAAGCCCGGAAGGAAACCTCTAGCTTTCACGGCCTTGTGTCAAGCTTTGGCCTAGGCCAGTAGTTCTCAACTGGGGCCATTTTTGTCCACAGAGACATTTGGTAAAGCCTGGAGACACTGGCAGTCACAACTGCCAAGGTACCACTAGCATCTAGTGGGCAGAGGCCTGCGACACTGCTTAACCCTCCCGGGCATGGGACAGCTCCCATGGCAAAGAATCACCTCACCCAAACTGTCAGCAGTGCTCCAGGTGAGAAGCTCGGGCCTGGAGGAGAAAGGAGAGTCACTCTGTGGTATTCGTGACCAACGGAGTGATGACTGCTCAGGGGATACAGCGGGAGAAGTGGACACAGGTCCATGCCCAGGACTCCAGTGACAGGGGAAGATTCACTGGGTTAATTTCTACCATGAGCTGCAGAAATCTTTCTCTCCCAGAGCTGTAGTTCACCTTCATTTCCTTTCACGGTGTCCACCCTCTCTGGTACACCTTATAGTGATTGCAAATAATCAGAGCCCGTGGAAAGGTGTAATGACGGCCTATTAACTATATAGATGTAATGTGAGGATCGGTACGTCCAGGGAGGGGCAACTGATGAGACAAATGACCCCCTCCTCTCCTGTCAGCTAAAAACTCTGAATATCTGCCTCCTCTCCTTCTTATGTTTTTCTGTACCTTCTTTGACACATATATTTTATTCACTCTTTCTCACCTTATTATCGAATGTATAGTAATTTTTATTTGAAGAGATATTTTATCCAATTTACAACTATTCTCTTCCCTTTTAAAAAATGTATACCTGAATCATTTTTAAAACAACATATTAAAAACAACCAACTTGCTATAAATGATATTTAAAAGACCAGCTAGAAAGGAAAAGGGCAGGGTCAATATTCTTAATATATAAAGAGTTATTTCAAATCAATAGGAAACCATGAAGAAAGTAATTGAAAAATTGGCAAAGGGAATGAACAATGCTCTAGTGAAGAAGAAATACAGATACAGATGCACAATAAACACACCTAAAAACCCATTGGACATCAATACTAACATGGAGATGAAAGTAACAATGGAATACTAGAGCACACTTATAAAATCGGCAAAGATTAGAACGATAACTGCGACTCACTACTCTGGGTGGAATGCAAATGGAAATGAGCCAATCTTCCTGAAAACCATTCTGATTATGGGTAATTTAAAAAATAAATAACTGGTTTCTATTTATAAATGCTTACTTGCTTTTACAGAAAGCTTATAAAATGCTGCAAACTGTAAACGTGAAAAATCAGAATTGCCTAGAACTTCAACACCTGAGAAAATATTAAGTTTTTGCTGTATTTTCCTCAGTCATTTCTTTTGGGTGTTTTTGTTAGTGTGTGTACCATATTGTACATATAATTTGGTGTGTTCCTTTCTTTACTTAGTATAATGTGTGAGCATGATCCCATGCTATCATAGTGTCTTTAAAAACATGGTAATTTATGATTGTGTAATATGTCATATGGTTGTGCTTGTGTAACACAGCACTGCTCTTCACTTAGACATGTAGGTGTTTTACTCTTTCCTGTTGATCATAAACAATGCTATGCAAACATCATTATGATGCATTATTTTCTGTATCACTCTCAGACGGACAAAAGCCGAGATACTGTGCCACACACAGACCCTCAGCGCAGGAGTTTTGAAGTATATACTTCAGGCAGAAGGAAAGTGGCTCTAGACAGAACTTCTGAAGTAAAAAGGAGATGATGGACAAAAAAAAAGAAAATATGTGAATATGACTAAACAACCATTGACAGGATAAAACAATGATGACAGTGAAAGCTGAGAGAATGAATGAAGAGTTCAGACACATAGCAGCATGTGAGTTCAAGTAGAAGTGGCCAGAGTTCTTCCTTGTGTTGTCTGGGACATTGATCAAGCTTAGACTCCGATAATTAAGGTTGCCTGTCAAAATTTCCAGATCAATCACCAACAGACTAGCAATAGAGTGACTTGCTTCAAAATTGATGGACAAACATTAAATAAATAAAATTAGAAAAAATAATCCAAGGAAGAAAGAAGGGACAGAAAAGAAACATGGAAAAGGTAAAACAAATAAAAAGCAGAAAATATTAACAAGAGAATGGAATTATCATAAATATATATAGGTTGAATGCTTCAGTTAAGATAAAGATTACAACACAATGAAAAACTAATCCCCGCTATTTGCTGGTAACAGACAACCAAAACTAAACAATAAAGAAAGGTGGAATGCAAAAAGATTTAAAAACAATATACCTGGCCCAGCTGTTAGGGGCAAAAATAGAATACTGGGGACTAGCTATGGTTATGGGAAATATTAATCATGCTCTGTTAACCATAATTGCCTTGTGTTGGTTAAAGAAAGGACATTCTGACCTGGCTGGGAGTTGTACACGCCCAGGACCTGAGAGTCAACTTTGGACCTGGGAGTCAACCTTGGAATTTGGTCCACTCTCATGGAAAGATTAACAACCTTGTTGCCCAAACAATGGAGTCCAACCCCAGCCCTCCTACTTCCCCATGCATGTAATCCCTACTTCCTCATACCTATAATCCACATTTCCCCGTGTAATCTTTGTTTTACCATATATAAGCAGCTGGCTTATGGGGAGCTGCAGAGCAGAGTTTTGTGGATCGCCTGCTGCTCTCCCATACTACCAGCAGGCTTGGAATAAACGCTCATATATGATTCAACCCTGTCTCTGCTTAATTGGCTCAAGTAGTGACAGACGAGTCCAGACTCATTGGTTGTCTGGTTACACAGCTGCCCACTAGGAGAGCCGATGTAGCTACATTATCAGAAATATTTGGAAAATATTAGAATCCTTAATTATCAAAATTTAAAGCATAAGAATGACTGAAATAAGAGTCAAAGCCCAATGATATGAGGTTTGCAGCGGTAGGATAGCATGTGTGTGTCCTTGGTTTACAGAGGTCAATTCAGGTGTACTGTACTCAGAAACATCAAGGAAGACAGTACAGAAGCAATAAGAAGCAACGGTAACAGAATATAGTTATGACTTCAAGGCAGTGAAAAAAAATTGTAAGATCCAAAAGTGCAAACAATAGGAAAAGTGAAAAATTGGGCAGTAGTACTTTAATTTTTATGCACTAAAACACACCACAGAGAGAGCAGAAAGCAGCAGCCCACCAACTGGGCGAGGGTGTCTGGAGCACCTAGTACAGTGATTGGCAAACTGCGGCTCACCAGCCACATGCGGCTCTTTGGCCCCTTGAGTGTGGCCACGAAGTTTCAATCACACTGTATGTGAGTGCCCGCATGTGGTATTTTGTGGAAGAGCCACACTCAAGGAGCCAGTTTGCCGACCACTGATCTAGTAGAACAAAGGTCAGGATCCAGAACAGACGAATAGCACTTCCATAAATGAATAAGAAATAGACACCTCAATACAAAAGGCTTGAACAGGAACTTAATGAATGAGAAACCAGAATGACCAATGTGTATATGAAAAGATGTTCATAAATGCCAAAGAAAACCACAATGAGACTATTTAATACACACTTGGTTGGCTATAAAGTTTTAAAAATCCACAGGAAAGCAGTGTTGGTAGGATGTGAAATAACCAGAACGTTCATATACTGGTGGGACAGCGTCAACAGAGCAATCACTGTGGAATACAACCTGGCATTTCTAATCAAGGGGAAAGTAAGCATTTGTCATCCCTCAGCAATTTCATTCCTGGGTCTAAGCCCTGGGAGAATGTCTGCCCATGCACACCTGGGACACGCACGCGAATGTTAGTATCAGCATTGTTGCAGATTTAAAAAACCAACAAAGGAACTGTCCACCAAGCAGTAGAATGTTGTTGCTCACCACAGTGAATGGGAGAATACTGCCTAACAGCGAATGGGACTAAGTCCCGCCACGCGCAGCAGCGGACATCAACCTCAGGAACACAGCAGTGGGTGAAAGACTAAGGGATGATTCCAATACAAAGCTGTTCTGAAACAAGCAAAACTAAACAACACGTGGCAAAGGATGCAAACATGTGCCAAACTATAAAGAAAATGAATGTTGCAACAAACACAGAAGTCAGGATAAGGGTCGCCTCAAAGTGGGAGGAGGGGGGAAGACACAGGTGACTACTGCGTTAATGGCGATGATCCGGTTCTTGCTGGTGCTCGTCATATTGTTCCTCTTAATTCCTTTTATGTGTTTCATAGATTAAAAAACGATTGTTCTATGCCAGATAAAAATAATTCTAAAACATTAAAAATAGTAAGTATGCTAGTTAAAAAATAGTTCATTAAGGAAGGTCTGGCCCTAACCCTGTCCACCACAATATGGTAGCCATGGGGAAACCACATCCCTCTGTGAACCAGAAAATGCCAAATGGAGTGCGGTTATACTACAAATTATCCGCCATCCCTGGCATTAGGCTGAAGCATTTATGCTTGGCTTGGGACGAAGAGGGTCATACTTTCAGTTGATTTGTCCTGCTCAAAACGCACACGTTTTTTTTTGATGCCTGGATGTCTCACTGAGAAAACAGCTGATGTCAATGGCGAGTCTAAAGAGAAATATCTATGCTGACTGAAATGCTTGCTTGGAGCACAAGTGTTAGCTCTAGGAGGAAAACAAGTCTTAGCAAAGGCTATGTGGGACATTATATTTCGCAAACTGGCCAAAGCAGGTTCTTCCTTATAATATGACCTTGACAAAACTCGCAGAGGGAGGTGGTCTCTATTTGCTCTCCGTGGACGTAGAGCTTTGCATCCAGCAGTGGGAGAAGCCAGGCTCTGTGACTCCTGAGTTCAGGCCATAAATGTACTGGAGCTCGCTCCCTCTCTCTCTCTCACACCTGCTCCTGGAATCCAGCTGCCAAGTCCGAGGAAGCCAAGGGAGGCCACACGGGTGCTCCCGCAGACAGCCCAGCTGAGGCACTAGCGGATGGCCAGTGCTCCAGCCCAGGCACCATGTGACTGCAAGCACATGCAGGCCCCAGGGCAAGCCACCCGCCAAGCCCAGGCAGCCCCAGGAACCACGGCAGGTAATACCGGGAAGAGATCTATTGTTGTTTTCTGCCGCCAGGGTGGCTTGTTATGCAGCAACAGATACTGGGACACACTATGTGTTAAGCCCCCTGAAAGCAAGCGGAGGAAAGGTGATGCAGAATATCAACCAGATGCCAGGAACCCAGAGTGCAAAGTGCAGCTTCACCGCGAATGAGCTGGGTGCCTCGTCAACCTCTGAGCCTCATTTTCCCTAAGGGAGAAATTGGGGATTGATTATCAACTTATCTCTCAACATTTTTCAAGCCAGGGGCACGGTCCCACCATGCTGTACACTGTGAACCGGAAACAATAAAGGCTAGCCAATGACCCTGATAATACCGGCGTCTGGCTGGCTCCCACTCAATCTCCCCAGGCCTCCTCCATCCTTCTATGAGCCTGGCTAGAATTCCCTACTGCTTACGGCGGAGACTGCATTGACTGAGTCTGGATTATTTGGTTCAATTTTATCTCAGTGTTCTTCTCCCAGTCCTTAAAACTGGTCATGCTTCCCACACAGCCTAGCAAGTGAGAGAGGGAGCCGAGTGTATGGCTGGGGCACAGACTCTGGAGCCTGGCTGCCTGCGCTCAAATCCTGGCTCTGCCTCCTACTAGCTTCGTGATCACGGACAATTTGTATGCTCTCTGTGCTTCGAATTCCTTTACCTGAAGGCTGGAAATAATAACCTTACCTACCACACAGGGGTAGTAAGAGGATGAAATAAAACGAATTAACATGCTCAGAGCCCTGACTGGCTCACAGCAAGCTCTTCATGGCATGGAGAGCACTTGGTCACATAGGGGGAGGGAGGTGACTCCTGTGAGTAATGCAAAGAGTAGGACTCAGTAAACACAGAAGGGTGGCTTCACTCCCCGCCACCACCAGAGGCGGATCTGGCCAGGGGGACCATGTGTGCCTCAGCGGGGCCACCTTGAAAAGGAACTGCAGTAGCCGCGGCTCAGCAGCCACTAGGGACGGACTTGAGGGCAAGATGTACCCGCTAACAGTTGCTGTACTTTTAAAGTCTGCAACAGACAATGTGTGCCCGAAATAACTGACATGAAAAGTGTGACTCATATACCAGACAATGCCTAGAAGAATAATGTAGACAATAAGAACCCAATTGTGCCACCGGTGGAGAGAAGGCGCAATGAGGAAGGCGTCTTTCGTCTGCAGTGCGGTGCCCAGACTGTTCAATCCCTGATTATCCTCGGGGGAAAGAATGCCAATTCTTTGTCATCCTAAGTGATGTTCACCCGACCCTCCACCCTTCCTCCCTCAGAGAAATGAAGGACAGCAGGGCTGATTGGGCTCTTTTACAGATTCCCCTCCCCTAATACACTGAGTATCGTTAGTAGGAAATGCTTCCATTGCATAATGCAAATAAAGGTAGCAGAATTCACACAACCACAACAGATTGCATGATGAAATTGGGTCTAATTAGCAAGTGCCAATACAGTATCGCTTGCTAACCTTACCACTTGCATCCCAGGAGTGTGCAGAAGATTTCGCTAATCAGACAAGCAGCCTTACATCCGGTACTTCCCATTAGGTCACTGTATATTAATAAAATTCAAGTGCCAGACTGCTCCCTAAATGACAAGAAAGCAAACTTTGGCTTTTGAGCAGCAAAATCCAGCAGAACCAATCCCACTACCCTGATAAGGCTGGCGCAGAATGAGAGTGCGGCCGAGGGTGACAGGTGTAATTAAAATTATGTTCAGCTGCTCATCTGCCGGACAGACAAATTCCATAAGCGCTAAATTGCAACGGTTTACTGAAAAAGTTTCAATCGACTGCTCATTTCTTGCTAAATACACCATTGATTTAAAGCTGGGATCCTGAAATTTCACTATTATTAATGAAATCTCACCAGAGATTGGACTGAGAGAAATGTTTAAGGTATTAATGTAGATCATGGGAGAAAATGTCCTGCTTACTGCTATCTTACCCACTGTGGCTCTACAATTTGCACACCCTAATCATAAAAACGAGTTTCCTTTATAGTATAGAATAATTCTAGGAGGCAGGCTACCCCAGCATGTAGTGAAGTGGGGAAACCAGCAAGCTGGGCAGAGAAAAGAAAAAAACTGAGTAGCCACTGATGTCATGATGTGTCAATCATCTCTACTATGCAGGCGGGATATGACTGGAGGCAGCTCATGTGAGATAAAACCTGGAAAGAGGACCTTAACAGCAAGCCCAACAGTGCGGGAAAGAAACCTACACTTAAAGTACAGCAGGTCCTCAAAGAGCATCATTTCATCCAAGGCCATTTTGTTATAACATTGATGAGATGGCATTGACACTTAACTCTCAATTAGCCTATGATAAACTTAGTTTCATTATATATCATTTTGCTTAAAGTCACAGAACCTATTGATGAATGAGGAGTTCTTGCATTTGCTATATACTAATATCCCTGCCTATAGCACCCTTTCAATTCATTCATTTAATATGTAAGCAACAAATATTTCATGAGCATCTATTATATTCTAAGAACTGTTCTATTTACATGGTGGCAAATCAAGCATAATTCCTGTCCTCAAATACAATAAGGACAGTCAAGAGGAAATGCCAAAACTGAATAAGATCTGCAGCAGAGGGTATCGTGAGACAACCATTATCCCATTTGACGGACAAGAAAACAGGTTCAGAGAGGTTAGCGCTGGCCAGAGCTGGAACCAAGGCTGCAATCCAATCTGTCCGGTTCCAAACCTGTAATAGAGCCACTCCGTCGGGAACTTGTTTCCAGCTGTAGGAAGGAGAAGACATTACTGAAGGTATCCCTACACAGGACTGCACGGGCAAGGACAACTGGGCTCAAGGAGTAACCTATAGAAAACAGGCAAGGGAGCTGGCTTGATGGACGGCGAAACAACTGCTCACTCGCAGGAAGATGTGCAGAGAAACATACCTACCAGAGGTGCATTCCACGGGCATCAGGTGATCTAGCCTCCATGGGACATGAGAGAGAGCAGGCCTGGCCTGGGTAAGGGCTCACACAGGGGGGACATCCTGCTCGGTGTGGTGGGGGCCAGGAGAGGACAGCATCCCACCTCCACCAGACAGAGGTGAGACTCCACTACTGTGCTGGTTAACTTTACGTGTCAGCTCGGCTAGGCCATGGAACCCAGATATTTGGTCAGACATTATTCTAGATGTTTCTAGAAGGTATCTTTAGATGAATTAACATTTAAATCAATAAACTTTGAGCAAAGCAGCTTATGCTCCACAATGTGGTGGGCCTCATCTAATTAGTTGAAGTCCTGACATGAAAAAAAGATGGACTTCCCATGAAAAAAGGAGGAATTCTGCCAGAAAACTGTCTTTGACTTGATCTGAAATACCAACTCTTTCTGGGTCTCTAGCCTGTTGGCCTACCCTCCAGGTTTTGAACTTGTTAGCCTCCATAACTGCATGAGCCAATTCCTTAAAATCAATCAATTAATTAATCACTCGATCTCTATCTATATATATAAAAGCCAAACGACTGGAACAATTGGAATGACCAGAACAACTGGTGGCTATGATGTGCACTATGGCAGACAACTGGCCGGATCGGGGCCCTGATCAGCCACTCCACTCAGATTGGGGGTGGGGCCGGCTAACTTCCCATGGCCCCTCCCCCCAGCTGGCCCTGCCCGATAGGACCCCCACTCTGATTGGGACAGCGCTAGCTAGCTAACTGCCTGCGGCCCTACCTCTTGGCCGGCCTTGCCCCTGATTGGCGTCCCCCAACCCTGATTGGGGGTGCAGCCGGTCAACCTCCCGTGTCCCCTCCCTACTGCTGGCCCTGCCCTGATAGGCCCTCATTCGGGTGGGCCAGCTGGCCCCCACCTATGCACGAATTCATGCATCAGGCCTCTAGTATATACATATTCATACAAACACATATATATATATATATATATATATATATATATATATATATATATATATCTGTATTCATGCACACATATATACACACATATATATTAGTATATGGGGTGAGTAAAAGTAAGTTTACAATTTCACGTGAGTACATGAAACAGTTCATTCTTGTATTATTCTTTATTAATTACTGTATTTATTATTATTAATCTAATTTGCCCACCTCTGTATATGTATAAACACACACACACACACACACACACACACACACATACACACACACCCTGTTGACTCTGTTTCTCTGGAGAACCTCAATAGAACTACAGTAAAATATGGAACTTGGAAACCGGCTCCCAAGACCCTGAGAATCCGCTGCACAGAACAGGATGAATACAAGCTGTCTCCCAGCTGCTGGTGTGCGCACTCCCTAAGATTCATGGGAAGCAACGAGGAAGAACAGACTTAATGGCCTAGGGCAGTGATGATGAACCTATGACACACATGTCAGAGGTGACACGTGAACTCATTTTTTAAAAAAATATATATTTTATTGATTTTTTTTACAGAGAGGAAGGGAGAGGGATAGAGAGTTAGAAACATTAATGGGAGAGAAACATCGATCAGCTGCCTCCTGCACACCCCCTACTGGGGATGTGCCCGCAACCAAGGTACACATGCCCTTGACTGGAATCGAACCTGGGACCCTTCAGTCTTCAGGCTGATGCTCTATCCACTGAGCCAAACCAGGCAGGGCCGAACTCATTTTTTTGGTTGATTTTTCTATTTTAAATGACATTTAAATATATAAAATAAATATCAAAAATATAAGTCTTTGTTTTACTATGGTTGCAAATATCAAAAAATTTCTATATGTGACATGGCACCAGAGTTAAGTTAGGGTTTTTCAAAATGCTGACACGCCGAGCTCAAAAGGTTCGCCATCACTGGGCTAGGGTGACAGTGGCAAGAATTTCTAATGAGCGACGAGGTCCAGGACCCTGCTCCACATGCTGGAGGCTTTCTCCTCCAGCTCTTTTTGTCTTTTGAACATGACTCTTTTATTAGCGGGAATGTGTGTCACAGATAGTGTCTTCAGAGACCAGCAGGCCCCACATTACACAAACTGTGTAGTCATCAGATGCTCTCAGGCCAGCTGTGTATAATGCGATGCTTTTAATAATGTTGTAGTGTCGGAGGAAGCCAGGTGGAGTCTTGCAGAGCTAATGGTCAGTCCCAGAGCGGTGTTGGCAGAACCTCCCGTGGGGATGGAATGTTCTGTAGCCAAAAGGTAGCCACTGGGCCAGGGTGGTATTCACCATTGAAACGTGGCTAGTGTGACCAAGGAATTGAACTTTTAGCTTTATTTCATTTTAATTCATTTTCATAGCCATATGCAGCTAGTGGCTACCATATTGGACAGCACAGTTCCAGATTAACTGAATGGTATGTTGAACAGTTAACAGAGTCCATCTGTCTGTCCAGGCCTGGGGACACTTCTTCCAGCGGTCTGGCTGGCTGTGTTCTCCCCTCCTGTCCCAGGACCCACTGCCCTGCTGTGCATGTGCGCAGGCAGGAGATGAGCCACCAGGAGACCACGTGGCTGCCCAGCTGAAAAGCCTGCTGGGCAGGGATCTGGTGAGGCTGATGGGATGGACCACAGGGTAGATGACAGGAAGAGAAGGAGTCTCTGAAGCTTTATGATCAGAATAAAAACTTCTCACCCTCAAACCCCTGTAGGAAGCCAACTTTTCCATTTTCCTCAGACACGCTGAGGATGAGGGAGAGGAGTTTTGCCTTGGGATGCCCACACCTCCTCTGCTCCTCGCTTTAAGCCAGGTAACTCCGACACATCAGAGGGTCAGTTGTCAGAGCGGTGAATCTCCTCTGTGGGAGGCGAACTGCCTAAGGGCCGAGTGAGTGGCAATTACAGTGGGAGGATGCGGGCTGTCCCGCCATGTGAAACAGAGTAGAAAAATAATCTCAGCCAGGCTCTCACTGAGCAAAATGCTCTGTCCCAGAGGAAATGGAACTCATACCGCTGCCACCTGTTGACTCTAAATGACAGGACGTAACAGAGAATGTTTGCACTCAGCATGGCAGCACGGGCTGGTGGCTTTGCGTGTGCCCACCCCCAGGCTCAGTAGCACCTTTGAGCAGCAGGAGGCCCTTGAGGCTTCTCCCAGCTCCCTGGGGAGACTAAGAGATAACGTGTGTGTCAGTGGGGATGTCACCCGTGGAGAGGGTTCCATATCCCACATCACAGCTTAAGGTAGGAAGTTTGCAGATGAGCCAGAAGGCAGCGAGGGCTCCTCTCCCCTACCCACCACACAAGGGGTCTCTGAGAGTGAAGCTGACCTCAGAGGTGACGGACAGAATCAATATGCAATTGGACACACGCAAAACAGCCTCCAAAGACTCAGCTCTAGGATGAAAGGCTTCGTGGTAATGAATAAGTGGTTTAAAGACAACAGTGCAGCCAGACAGGCGATGTGTCAATCAGAAAAGGAAGTGGTCAGAATAGACCCAACAAGAAAATGAGTTTGTGAGGCAAGTCCAGACAGTGCACATCAAAACTCTCCCTGAAGGAGATGGGACCATGGAAGGTCAGGTAAGACTAATCCTATAAGAACAGGTCTTCAAGCCATCTTAGCTGGGGTGTGGGAGGCAGGGTTGCTTCTTGCTCCAATTCCTTGCGCACCCAACAGTTATAATTATAATGTGGCTCTCACAGAGCTGGCCTAGAGGGAAGGACGAGCTGGCCATGGAGTGAGCCTCCCACTCCCCATCGATTTGCCAACTGCCCAGACCTGAAAAGCTATCTTGTTTTGGTTTATACCAGGGGTGGGCAAACTTTTTGACTCGAGGGCCACAATGGGTTCTTAAACTGGACCGGAGGGCCGGAACAAAAGCATGGATGGAGTGTTTGTGTGAACTAATATAAATTCAAAGTAAACATCATTACATAAAAGGGTAGGATCTTTTTTTTTTTTTTTTTTTTTTTAGTTTTATTCATTTCAAATGGGCCGGATCCGGCCCGCGGGCCGTAGTTTGCCCACGGCTGGTTTATAAGATCGTCTCCTGAGAACCCGGTTAACATGACTTCATAACTGAGAGATGGAGCCACTCTCAATGAGAAAATAAATTCAGTGTCAGATCTGTAAAACTAAGTACCAACCAGCATCAGAATGTGGTACACTTGCTGAAGTAAAAGCCAACTTACACCATCTTTTGTCAAAAAACCACCAGCTGTACTTCCCTAATGGTAACCCTATGTCCCCGCTACTAATAATGATGACGGCTGTTACTTAGCACCTGCTCTGCATCAGATACTTTAAATCATCTGATCGCTGGTCAGGAAACAACACCGGTGAGGTAAGGATCGCTTCTCAAATTTAAATCCTGGGGAACTGGGACCCGAGAAGGGGAGCAATGGGTGCGAGCGCTGGGATTAGGCCAGGGCTCCCTGGCCCCGAAGCCCTTGCACACCTGACTCTAGCAATGATTTCCAAACTTAGTTTGGCAGAGGGGTCAGTGATCACGCTAAGGGCCAAGGTGGAGGCCAGGAAGAAACCGAACGTTTTAGCTTTTATTTTGAAAGTTGCTAGAGAAGATTGTGTTTCGTTTTTCTACAAACTGAATTTGAGCTGTTTGCAGAGGAAGCATGGAGGAAGGGAAGGGGCGCCTGCCCTCCAGGACAAGGCGAGCGGAGAAGCTTCTGCTTGTTCATGAAATCACGTGCACTTTCTGTGGGTCAAAATGCATCAAAAGCAAGGGGGGCCTTGTGTTCTGGGTGGTTTCCTTTAATGCAAATGCACTGTATTGTAGACGCCTCCCCTGTAGATTAAGGTTCTTGAGAGCAGAAACCAACGCCTAACACACTGCCTGGCCCACTACACAGTGCTTTGGGCGGAGAGATGGCTGAATGGATGAAGAGATGAAGCAATGCACTGCCACTCCCTGGGATGACAGCCGTTAGCGCTTCGCCCCAAGACCATCAATCTACTTCATTAGGATTCATTTAGCATTTATTCAGCAAACATTTACTGTTGGACAAATGGCCAATTTAAAGATCTGACCCAAGATGACTCAACACAGCTCAATGAGCCATTAGTGACTGCACCCCAGCAATTCAATTCGCGAGCACTGAAGACCTTTAACACGAATGCCAAACACAAAGGACCCAAACAGCCCAAACAGCAATTCGCAGAGAACCAGAGATCACCATTAAAAAGGAAAAAGGGTTCTGCCTCACTAGTAATCAAAGTAACACAAACGAAGATAAGAACTAGTTGGGGGGGGGGGGGCTGTCTAAAAACAGAAAACATTGAACAAAATTTGTGTCTTTTACAATGATAGTGGGGATTGGAAAGGATGTTGGCACAAGGTGGTATGAGAGAGGATATGTTGGTGCAGTGTTTTGGGGCAGATAAGTTGGCAGTATGGATCAAAAGACCTAATCTTTGATGTAGTCATTTCATTATAACCATTTATCTGATCAAAGATGTGTACAAAAATTTATGTATAAAAATGTTTATAGAAGAAGTATTTAGAATAGCAAAAAAAAAAGTTAACTTAAACTGAGGGACTGGTAAAATACACCATGTAACAGAATGCTGTGCAATCATCAAATCCATTTCTCAAAAAACTGACTGGCGGAGAGTCTGCAATATATCTCAAAGTGAAAAAAAAAGAAACGTAAGTTGCAAAGCACTACCCAGAAAATAATTCAAGCTTTTTTAAAAAAATATATATATTTTATTAATTTTTTACAGAGAGGAAGGGAGAGGGATAGAGAGTTAGAAACATCGATGAGAGAGAAACATCAATCAGCTGCCTCCTGCACACCCCCTACTGGGGATGTGCCCACAACCAAGGTACATGCCCTTGACCAGATTCAAACCTGGGACCCTTCAGCCCGCAGGCTGATGGTCTATCCACTGAGCCAAACTTCTTTTTTTTTTTTTTTTAACAAAAATTCATATTTTCTGTATTTTTTAAATTCTCAACCGGGGGTATATTTATTGATGTATGGGGGGAGAGAGAGAGAGAGAGAGAGAGAGAGAGAGAGAGAGAGAGAGAAAGAAAGAAACATGTATACACCCTGACTGGGGATGGAACTTGCAACTAGGTATGTGCCCCAAACTTTTTGTATACGGGACAACACTCCAATCAACTGAGTCACCCAGCCTGGGCACATTTTCTGTATTTTTATCTGTATTTTCTCTACATTCAGTAATTAATATAAAATAGTCCTCACTTAACATTGTAAGTTCTGAGACTCTGTGAAATGAGATGTATAACAAAGCCAATCTCACCAGAGGCTAACACATAAATAACTCTTTAACTTCCATGGCATCTCATCAACATTGTAACAAAACCTGAATGAAACTATAGTATTCCAGGACCCGCTGTATATTATTTTATAATTTTATTTTGAAAACAGTGTAAGTTTAACAAATAAAACAAACAATAACCTGTGACACCTATGTGAGACCTCCTGCCATGTCCTCACTCTCTATTCCCCAGGTGCCCTGCTTTGGAGAGAGAGGAAACCATGTGCCCTAATGATTTCTACAAACTAAACACCAGAGACAGGCCTCATACTCAGCTTCCTTCCTTCAAGAGTAGAATTCTTCCCATTGCACTAAAGCTGTTTTGTCCAGTCATTAACCAATTTCCAAAATTCATCAGGTTGTGTGGAGAACTTCTTGGAGTTTATACAGCACAACTGCCTTTGAAAATGGCAAATGTAATTACACCATTTATCCAGATGTACATATTCCCCAATGAGAGGACCTGGCAGCTACTATATGTTTTTAATTCTAATTCTTCCCCACGAATTTTTAAATTTATACTATGTAATGAAGAGTTTTGTTTTGTAAGCATTTTCCCCCAGAAACATGAAAGCACCTTCTTCCTTGTAAATTACACATATCATAATTACAGCAAGACGGCCATGCCGTGGGTCTCATTTCCAATGAGCACACAGCCTCCATCGTGGCACTGTCTGGAATTCATGGGCCCTGTTTTTAAAGGGTAGAGACTATGGGGGTAGGGGGTTAAATGTCAATTTCTTAAAGCCTCACTTTATTCCAGAGGGAAAAAACCTCTTTTTTAGCATAAGCATAGACCAGGAATTAAGGTGCTTATGAACATGACATTGGCAAGAACAAGTAACAGCTGAATAGAGTACAGGCCTCCTTGCGGGTGATGCTCAAAGAGGAGGTTGGAATATACATCATCATTTCTCCAGGCACGAAAGGGTTTCTCTAGCTTTCTCTACATCTGTCCGTCTCCTCAAACACACTGAACATTTCTGGACGGTCTGATACATGGGAAAAGCTCGATGAATGTTTGCTGTGTAGCTGTGAATACCAGTGAGAAGACATGCTCCCCTCACCACGCCCCAAACGTGTCATCCCAGAAGGGCAACCCTGTAGGCTCGGGTGGCTTTGGGAGGGACAAAGGGGAGAGAGTGTGCCACGGCTTGGGAACAGCACCAGCAAGAGGCAAACCACGTTCAGGGGAAAGTGAGCTAATGAGCCTGATTATACCAAAAGGTGCGCCTGGCACACAGCTGTTCCCCAAGCAGTGGGTTTAAAAGATTAATGTGGATGTGGGGCTCAGCAGGGTGGGAAGAAGTGAAGAAGAGCAGGAAACCGGTGAGCAGGCCGCTGTGGTGAGGGAGGTGGGAGGCGAGGAGGCCCTGAGTGACATCAGCAGAACAGAAGTGACGGACTAGTCAAGGCGGAAACTGATGGCGCCAGTGAGAAAGCCAAGGAAGGAGAGATCAGCACCTTTGAGTGGGAAGCCCAGCCTTGCGCTGAGGAGAAGGCTGGAGGGGGTCAGCACGCCCACTGCCACAGAGAAGTCACGGAGGAAGAAGGCCGAGAAGCATTCCGGACTTCGTGGTCAGGATGCTGCCGTGGTCTGCAGACCAAGTGTGAGGGGTGAGCAGGAGGAAAGGGGTGCGGTAGCATATTCTACAAAAAGCACTATGAAGCTCAATGGTTACCAGATGTTCAAGACAGGAGACCCTCAGGGGTGTGAGGGCAGAGGAACAAGTGAGAGGGCGGGGGCAGGAGGGAAAAGGAGGAGGGAGGGTCATCAGGGAGGAAGGACTACCTCTTCCTATCCAGAGACAGAGAGCAGGACCACCAGGGGCCGAGACTCAGAGCTCAGCCCTTACAATCCCCAGCAGCAACCTCAGGAGAAGCCCTGCTAACGGGAGGGGGCGGAGAGGCAGGGCTGGGGCTGGGCGGGCGGGAAGGAAGGTGCCCTCCCTCATTACTCCTCCTGCCTTGCTCCATCATCTTTCCTTCATCCCGCAGACTCACCCCACAGGCTGCCTTAGAGCACCTCAAATGCATGGAGGTGCCTCCCTCTAGTAGCCTCAGGTGACACTTCTTTCTCGGCCTCTTAACACCTATCAGTCTTTCCAACCTCAGGCTGGGATCCCTGCCCACACCTGCCTAGATCAAGTTCTACCACCTCCTCTGTCCCGGCACCTGGGACCTGTTCTGTGCTCACCACACCCCTAATCCGGCAATGCGTTCTGTACCCCCATGGTCAGTCCTTTCCTCCCCCGACTGTAAGCTCCAGAGAAATGAAGGGACTTCATTTCTTACTCACTCTCACACCCTGGCTCCTAGCCCAGTGCCATCCGAACGGGCACCTTGGGAACCCCTGTCCAATAATCAATAGGGGTGTGAGCTGGGCTCTCCCACAGGGCGAACTCCGTAGGGGGTGTCTCAGGCTTCTGTGGTTGCTGCGGCCTGGCACACAGTAGGTCCCCCTATGCACCTGCTTTACTCTCATGCTGGGCTGGGCATGAGAGTAAACCCCCACAGGCCCCAGTTCTCCATTTGCTAACAGGGCAGCTGGATACCTGAGCTCTCACCCTGTGGCTAGAGGGACCTGCCATCCCCCAAAGCCCCCAGCCAGTGCCTGTGGGTCTGAACCCGAGGATCCCTGGAGAAGACTCCATCTGTACCCCTCCAGGAGCCACTGCTAAGCAGGACGCCTGTGCAGGGGCGCAGTGGCAGACACCTCTCTGCAAGGCGGCTCTCTGCAAGGCGGCTGCTTTTCCAGGAGGAAGGGCACACCTGGAGCAGTGAATAGACAGAGGGGAGGGGCGGCCATGACCAGGACAACACTCCCTGGGGCCTGTGCTGAGAGGGCCCCTGCGGCTGCAGCATGCTGGCCTTTGTCACCATGCCCCTGGGACAGGTCATCCAGGACTTGTGACTTGAGATAAGTGGGGCCCTGAGGTCCTCGAGAGCCCACACTCTCCTTTGTCACAGGAATGAAGCTTAACTAGGTCTTGCTGGGACCCCAAGGGTGGGCCATGTGTCTGCTGCGACTGCTCCCCCCATGGTGCCCAGGTGACACCCAGTTCACCTCCTTTCCTGGCTAAGCCGCGCAGGGCTGGTGAGGGACAATGGTGAGGAATGACCACAGGCCAGGACGGCAGCAGGGCTCAGATGCCCTCTGTGTGTCAGACCGATGCTCCACGCTGGGACGTAACCAGGGAACAAGACAGATGTGGAGCGGTCCCCATGAAGCTCCCGTGCGGTTCAGGGTGCAGAGCTGGGCCAAAGGGGGAGTGAGGCCCTTCAGCCCCCGAGGCTTTTCCTGCTCCCAGCATTCCTGCTGCCCCAGTGATGCCCCAGGCTAAGCCCCTAGAAAAGCTGCTTCATAAACACTTACTTAGCAAGACACTTAGGAGGTTATTGATTGGTCTCCTCCAAAGGAGAGGTGAGGCAGTGATAGACACCAGGAGCAGTTAGCAACAATGGGTCCCACCCCAGCCAGAGTCATTTCCCTTTCAGATGCAGCTGCAGCCCTGGCCCTGGAGAGATACTCGCACTAATGGGGCCACAGGAGCCAGCAGGTGCTCTGGCTCTGATAGCAGCAATTAGCAGCTTTAGCTCCCTCTTCTATGAGGCCACAAAACATTAAGCTGACTTCAAACAGTTCACCTGCTTGCAAGGCATCCTTCTCTCCAATTTGGAAAGACAGACAGGAGACCACGCCTCTGCAGGAGCCAGGGTCGGAAGCCGGGACATGGGACATGGGGATGGGTAGCAGGGACACGCGGTGCATAAAACATAGGCCTGTCCTCCTGTGGCCAGCAGGCAAGCGGTGGAGGTACCGTGTATAGCACATGCTGGCTTCCTCCCCCTTCTTTGTGGTCAGGGCCTGCTAGGGACTGAAGGTTTGGTCCCCCCAGAATCCATACGTCAAAGCCCTAACCCTGATGGATGGTGTTAGGAGGTGGGGCTGAGGGGAGGGCAGAGCCTCCCCTATGGAGTTAGTGCCCTGCAATCACTCCAGCGTCATGTGAAAATAGAGCGAGAAGGCAGCGTCTGCAAGCCAGGAGAGCACCCTCGCCAAGAGCACACTCTGTCTCGGCCCCTTGACCTTGGACTTCCCAGACTCCATCCAGAACTCTGAGAAGTGAATGTCTGTTGTTTAAACCACCAGTTTTAGGTGTTTTGCTATAGCAGCCCGAGCTAACACAGGGTCCCAGCACTTAGCATAACGCCTGTCTCCTAGCAGGTGCTCAGTCAGCATTCTTTGAACAAATTTCCGTATTAGTTAGGGGGATGGGATAAGCCCTAATATATGTGGTTTAATATGGAAAAGCATATAACCATTTACTGTCCCCTCCAGCTAGACCAGTGGTTCTCAACCTTCCTAATGCCGCGACCCCTTAATACAGTTCCTCATGTTGTGGTGACCCCCAACCATAAAATTGTTTTCGTTGCTACTTCATAACTGTAATTTTGCTACTGTTATGAATCGCAATGTGAATATCTGATATGCAGGATGTATTTTCATTGTTACAAATTGAACATAATTAAAGCATAGTGATTAATCACAAAAACAATATGTAATTATATATGTGTTTTCCGATGGTCTTAGGCGACCCCTGTGAAAGGGTCGTTCGACCCCCAAAGGGGTCGCGACCCACAGGTTGAGAACCACTGAACTAGATAAAGGGGGAGCGAGACCATCACGCATGTACTCCCGGCCTCATTTCCAGATTTCCCTGGGGTGGGCTCTGCCCCTAGAAGTCCCCACCTGACAAAAAGCGCCCTGATAAATCAATATGCATAGGAAATAATAAACAGAAATGCAGGTCAGCCGTACCGGAAGTTGGGCCTTGAGGCACAGCTGAGCTGCTGGCCTCACCCACAGGGGGCGCTGCCAGGGCTGCGTTTACATATTTAATGACCACATCAGCGGGCTTCCTGGCAGGGGCTCCATCAGGTTACCAGGTTCCTCACAGAACAGAAGGTGCCTTTGGGACCAGCAGGCCTTTCTGCCTACCTGAAAGGCGGGCTGAAAGGTGTGCTCCTGGGGGTGGAGCCCTTTCTCCTGTGGGTTTGTTTTGAAGGGGGTGGGGGAAATCCTCAGGATTGGGTTGAATAAAGAAAAACCACTGAATTCTCTCCCTGCTCCCCACCCCCACCCCCCGCCACTCCCCCTTAGAAAGGGTGAGAGAGTTGAAAGAACTGTTCTAGATCCACACTTCTGGCCACGGAACTCCAGAGCTCATAGGAGGGCTCACTGATGTGCCTCACTGGCTCCGCTCCTCTGATGCCCCTGAGACATCCCTGCACACAGGTGCTGGCCTCCCAGGGAAGGTGCAGGTGGGACATCCCTGCACACAGGTGCTGGCCTCCCAGGGTAGGAGCAGGTGGATGCCCCTGCACACAGGTGCTGGCCTCCCAGGGAAGGAGCAGGTGGGACATCCCTGAACACAGGTGCTGGCCTCCCAGGGAAGGAGCAGGTGGATGCCCCTGCACACAGGTGCTGGCCTCCCCAGGGAAGGAGCAGGTGGATGCCCCTGCACACAGGTGCTGGCCTCCCCAGGGAAGGAGCAGGTGGATGCCTGCCCAAAAGTGGCCCGGGAAGAGGTGAATGTCTCAGTAGATACATCTGCCCTTTCCCCCTGCTGCTGCAGACATTTTTCAGTGCCAAGGTTTCAACGCACTGGGTGGTTTGGGAGTGATGGAAGGAGGGATGGAATTAGGTGGGGTTCAGAGGTAGAGAAGGAGGAAGGCAGGAAAGGGTCAAGCCAGTATCTACTTGGTGCCAAAGCCAGACCTGTGAGGAGCTGGGCAATGGCTCTGATCTGCGTCTCTGTCCTCTCTGCTCCCCAACCCTCACAGAAACGAGATTTTTTGTGATGCAGACTGACAATGACGTGAACCAAGGAAAGGCCTGCGGGTCAGGGCCACTTGTAAACAGATGAATGCCACTACGCTGGTTTCCCTAGAAATTGGTCACTTCCTACAGAATTGCTTTATAATTACTGAAATTTAATAAATTTATGAATTTTCACTCCTAGAAGGCATAAGTTCTATGAGAACAGAAGCTGTGTGTACACGTCTGTATTCCTGCATACTGTGGGAATCAAAAGGATTTTCTGATTTTGACTTAATGCAAGGCGCTGGTGATAGAATGGAAGGGATGCTGTTCAAGAATAATGTAGATGACGATGACAGTGGTGTTAACGATGCCACGTATTTGAGGTTGTACACAACGCCCCACTCCAAGCGCTTTGCTTTGATTATTCCTTTTATACTCAAAATGATTCAACGACGAGGTATCATTACTTGTATCTCGGATTCCTCCAGTAAAGGCATGGATTCAAATGGGTTACAATATTTGCTGAAAGTCATCCAGCTCGTAGGTTTCTGTGCTGAACACAGGCTGTCTGAATCTGACGCAGGATTTTTCCTCACTCTCCTTTTCTGCCCGCCGTGCCTTTTGCCGCAGGGACATTCTCCTCACGTTGGACCAGGAGGACAGGGCTAAACCCAAGGCAGGTGCAGGCAAAAGAAATTACGGCTCTTGGTCCTGAGGACTCCATGTCCACGTCCATGCCGATGACCTGGTGGGTACCTGAATCCCTTACTACTGCTCCTCAATGTCATTCCACCCCACCCGCTGCCTTTGCAGAGGCCGGAGGTGGGGGATGCAAATTCAGATCACAAACACTTGTCACCCGCTGGCTCCCCCACCGAGAGCATCCAGTTATCAGGGCTCCCTCAACACCCCCCCAGGGGTGGGCAAACTTTTTGACTCGAGGGCCACAATGGGTTCTTAAACTGGACCAGAGGGCCGGAACAAAAGCATGGATGGAGTGTTTGTGTGAACTAATATAAATTCAAACTAAACATCATTACATAAAAGGGCGCGGTCTTTTTTTTTTTTTTTAGTTTTATTCATTTTAAATGGGCCGGATCTGGCCCGCGGGCCATACTTTGCCCACGGCTGCTAGGCAGTGCCCACACCTTCCGTGGGCAGGGCAATGTAACCCGGGCCCAAGGGGAGGCGCAGGCCTGACATCAGGGCCGGGTATGATTTCCCTAAACAACCTCTGCAGCCTGCAGTTGGCACCCAGCCACACACTGGCTGATGCTGCAGAACAGAGCAGCCCCCTTAAAGGAAACGCTGGCTGCCGCTCCAGGGCACCCCGGGCACTGCCACTCATTCACAGGTGTAGGTGGCTGGTTCACCACCTGGGCAACAGCTTCCCTCCGTGCTGGCCTTCCTCAGGTTAGCTGAGGACCAAATGCCCCCACAGGGAACGCATTCATTGCTCAGATGCTCTGAAACCCACTGCTGGCCTGGGTGTGCCAGGGCAGCCTTCCAGCAGGGCGCTCTGCGGGTTAAAGTGGCGCGGTCACGCACAGCCAGACTTCCCCTGGGCTAACTACTTCCGCCCTTCCATGACTCTGGCTTTGGCTCCATCCAGCAGCTGCCCAGTGCCTGCTGGACAGTGGTGGCAGCACAGACTGGGCCCTGAGCCCGGAGCAAAGGGGCGGTCGCACTGATTGGCTTCCGGCGGAAGTGGGCCGCCCAGCCATCCACAGAGGCGGAGGGACGCGTTACCAGCCGGCTAGCACTGCACGGGGGCTTGGACAACGGTTCTAATGCATCCTGATGAGCCCCATCTGCTGCCCATCCACACTGGGCATATGTCTCCTCGCCCCAGCATTGCATTTTGGCTGGGAATTGTATCACAGAGCATGCGATGCCTTGCAGAGAGGAAGTAATTGCTGGAGACAGTCTCCAAGTGTATCTAGGAGCAAAGGGAGGCAGGTGGGAAGAACATTCTGTAAACGTAGGCCCAGAAAATGCATAGGGATGGATGCTGCCTGAGACCTTCCCCACTCCCAGACAGCCAAGCAGCAGCAGGGCACC
Source organism: Myotis nattereri (assembly GCF_964212035.1). Lineage (NCBI taxonomy): Eukaryota > Metazoa > Chordata > Mammalia > Chiroptera > Vespertilionidae > Myotis > Myotis nattereri. The sequence continues at coordinate 79,045,051 of NC_138080.1, forward strand.
AACGTGACCCTCGGAAGTGAGGACAGGGCTGGAGCCTGGGCTGAAGGCATTGCATGAGCGTTCTTCCTGTTCCTGTGTGGCCTGGCTGGTCTCTCATTCTCACATCTTTATTTTTAGGTTAAGACATCAGTTCCACAAATCTCTTCACATCCCTTCATGTTAGTAATCTTCTTTAGGAATCCGTTTTCTTTGGGGAACCACAGGGATTTATGAGAGATGCTGAGACACACAGCCAAAGAGATGGTGGGGCCAGATCATCTGTGACTCACTGACTGGCTGAGGGAGCTGTCCCCACAGGCAATCAACCAGTGATCAACAAGGGCCTACTATGTGCTTGGCCAGCACTGGATTACCCAGATTACCCAGACAAAGGCCATGTTTGAGGCAAGAAGGCTGGGAACCAAATATATCTCCATTAAAAAAATATTTTATGTTACAAAATGTTTAAAGAGTATTTTAATAGTAAAGAAGAAAAACAAGGTAACAGTACTCATGCTACAAGATTTCAAGACTTACTATAAAGCTACAATAATGAAGATAGTGAGGGAGAGGCGAAAAAAGAAATAGACAAAGAGATAACGAAGCACAAAGAAGGCTGAGATGCAGACCCACATAGTCAACTGATTTCTGATAAAGAGACAAGGCAACAGATCAATTCGGTGAACAAAGGATAGTCTTTTTAATAAATTGTGCTAGAATAATTATATGTTCAAACACAAAAGGATGAAGCTAGACGAAGACTTTATACCTTACATAAAAATTAATCAAGGAGGATTATAAGGCTAAATGTAAATTGTAAAACCACAAAACTTCTAGAAGAAAATAAGGATAGAATTGACATGACTTTGGGTTTAGTGATAAGTCTTGAGATATAACAATAAGAGCACAATCCATGAAATAAAAAATAGGTAAGTTGGACTTTATTACAATTTAAAACTTCTGCTCTGTGAATGACACTGTTAAGAGAACCGAAACACAAGCCACAGCCTGGGAGACAATATTTGCAAAACACGTATCTGACAAAGGGCCTGTATCCAAAATTAAGTACTCACCACTCAACAGTAGGAAAACAAACAACTCAATTTTAAAATGTACAAAGATCTGAATATATTCCTCACCAAATAAGATAGAATATAGCTATCTGAAAAAATTCTCAACATCATTTATCATTGGGGAAATGCAAATTAAAACAATGACATATCGCCACATACCCATTAGAATGTCTAAAAGCAAAACAAAACACAACTGACCAAATCAATTGGTGGTGAGGATGCAAAGCAACAGAAATTCGTGACTGCTGGTGGGAACACCAAATGGTACAGCCACTCTGGAAGACAGTGAAACAGTTTCTTATAAAGCTAAACATCTTACCTCAGCTGGGAATAGCACCCCACTGATGTGAAAACTATGGCAACACAAAAAGCTGCATTCAATGTGCGTATCAGTTTCATCCATAATTGCCCAAACTGGAAGCAATCAAGATGTCCTTCAATAGGTGAGTGGATAAACAAATTATGAACCATCCATACCATGCGATACTATTCAGTGATACAAAGGCATAAAATATCAAGCTGCAAGAGGACACAGATGAATCTTAGGTGAATATTGCTAAGTGAAAGAAATTCAGTATAAAAAGGGTACATAATATGTGATTCCATGTATATGACATGTGGAAAAGGCAAAAGTACAGGGAGAGCAAACAGACCCGTGGTTCCCAGGGGTCTGAGGAGGGAGGAGGAATGGATGAAAAAGTGAGCACATGGAATGTTTTTAGAGGAGTGTGACTATTCCTCATGGTAGGGTAAGGGCAGATATATGATACCGTGAATTTGTCAAAACCTATGGAACATTATAGCACAAACAATGATCCTCAACATATGCAAATTTTTAAAGATCACTTAGGAGGCTGGGAGACCCTAGGATGAAGAGCAGGATGTGATGACACAATTTAATTTTATTATAGGGGCGCTGACCTGCATGGCTTTGGAAATGTGTATAGACATGAGACTAAAAGCAAAGGGACTACACTTAAGCACTGCACTCTAGGTGATCGGTTTTTCCCACAGAGGAAGCAGGTAGGGCTGGCAATTTGACACTATTATGTGCACACTGGAACCAAAGAACTAAGAGATGCAGGGCAGATGCAGCAGCCAAGTTCCTCACTGTTGGGGATAAGCAAGGGAGGAGGCTAGGGTGAGCCAGGTACTAATGGGTTAGAGTTGGAGACATCAGCATGAGCTCACATTTAGCTAATACAGATACAGATGGATGCACTCAGAAGTTGTATAGTCTATACTCTATACCCAGTAGTAATGAGCACAGCTAGTCTCAGATCTTGGTTTCTAACAACATTCTCCATCAAAAGGAAGTGGGGCTGATTGGAGAAATGACTGATACTATGGCTGGAATAAGGAATATACAAAGTGAGCCTGGAGCATATTAGAGTGCCAGAAAGTAAAAAATAAGTAAATAAATAAATAAATAAATAAACAAATAAACCACAGTGAGAGTGTATCAAAGGGACACAGGAGCCAACAGAAACAGCTCCCAGTGTTCAAAATTAGAACAATTTGAACAAAATCTCTGAATTTGATTAATCCAATAGTATGATGAGTCCATAAATACATGACTGAACAAACATGGAAGAAGCAAAAAAATCTCTGGTGCAGAAGAATTCCAATAACTGATACAGATACTCCACCCCATGGATGGGTAAATGGTGGCAGATGCTGGAGCTAGTAGAAGGCACTAACTCCCACTCCCTACCTGTGGGCTATGCATGGTGCCCTCCAGCTAAAGGGGAAAGGATGGAGGGAGAAAAGAATGGCATTACTGTGGAGAAGCTGACAACCACTACTTCAGCCAGGTGAAGAAGGTTCACATCAACAGAGCTGAGTCACATTGATGGATGTGCCCTGGACATGATGTAATTGAGAAGATGTAATTGATATAATGCAATTGATATGGCACTTTATCTCTGAAGTCTTTCTGAAAAATCCACAACCCTAGTCTAATCATGAGGAATACATCCAAAAAATCATAATTGAGGGACTTTCTAGAAAGCACTGAACAGTATGTCTCAAAGTCATGAAAAAAAGAAAAAGAAAAGGAAAATCAGAGTGTGCTCCACCACCAGCACAGAGAGACCCTTTGGCTTGTGCGCACCCTGCTCCCAGCACAGATAGAACCACAGCCCAGTATGTGCTATGCCCCTGGCACAGACAGAAACTTTGATCTCTGCATGGTCTGCATCCAGCACAGACAGACCTGTCACCCAGCATGCACCTTACTCCCAGACCAGGTCAGAACTGCTGGTGCAACCTGGTGTGCCCAGCCATAGGTCACAGGATCACGCTGCAAGTACACTGCCAGAGGGACCTAGGGCACCATACTGCCTTTGGGACTGGGGCTGCACAGCGAATTGCATGCCAAAGGGCTTTGGGCCTTCATAGAGAGTCACACACCAGAGGAACTGTGCACCTATCTCTGCCAACCCTGAGAAACAAATAACTGAGGGATCAGAACCGTGGGAGAAGGGGGTAAAACTCAGAGCAGAGACAATAAAAGGTATGAAACTAAAGGTAGACCCAACCCCTGGAGCTAGCAAGTCTAGGACTATTGGAATGCTAGGGGCTTCAACCCCTCAGACCCTAAGCAGAACCCAGGGAAAGAAAAAGACAGCAAAAATGGAGAGAAAAAGAAACAACACCCAAAGGAAAGAAAAAGAGGAATTGCCAGAAAAGGAACTAAATGAAACAGACATGCAATATGTCAGAAAAAGAATTCAGAGTAAGGGCCACACAGTTCATAAACCAGATGGATGAGAAAATCAACAACTTATGTAAGAATCAAGAGGAAGTAAAAATGATATAGCTACTATAAAAAAACACAATGGAAGGTTTCAACAGTAGACTAAGAGAATCAGAGGACCGAATAAGTGATTTGAAGATAGGGCTGAAAAATACACCCAATCTGAACAGCAATTGGAGAAAAAAATGAGAAAGCAGGAGGAGAGCTTAAGGGAGCTTTGGGACAACATGAAACGAAGTAACATACATATAATAGGGGTGGCAGAAGGACAAGAAGAGGAGCAAGGATTAAAAACCTATTTGAAGCCCTGACTGATTTGGCTAAGTGGATAGAGCATCGGCCTGCGGACTCAAGGGTCCCGGGTTCGATTTCGGTCAAGGGCATGTACCTCGGTTGCGGGCACATCCCCAGTGGGGGATGTGCAGGAGGCAGCTGATCGATGTTTTTCTCTCATCGATGTTTCTAACTCTCTATCCCTCTCCCTTCCTCTCTGTAAAAAAATCAATAAAATATATCTTTTAAAAAAAACCTATTTGAAGAAATAATGACAGAAAATTTCCCTGATTTGGGGATGGAAAAGTCACACAAGCACAGAGTCCCAAACAAGATGAACCCCAAAAGGCCTACACCAACACACATCATAATTACAATGGAAAATGTTAATGACAAAGAGAGAATCTTAAAGGCTGCAAGAGAGAGACAGGAAGTTACCTACAAGAGATCTCCCATTAGATTATCAAATGATTTCTCAACAGAAACATATCAAGTCAGAAGGGAATGGAAGGAAGTATACAAAGTGATGCAAAGCAAGGGCCTGAATCCAAGAATACTCTATCCAGCAAGGCTATCATTCAAAATTGACGGGGCAATCAGGAGCTTCACAGACAAAAAAAGGCTAAGGAAGTTTATCAAAACCAAGCCAGCAATGCAAGAAATGCTAAAGGGACTGTTATAAAAAGAAGAAACAGAAAGGGAAGAAGGAAAACAGGCATAAAGAATAACAATGACTATAAACAAGTACCATCAATAATAACCTTAAACATAAATGGACTAAATGCTCCAATCAAAAGACATAGATTGGCTGAATGGATAAGAAAGCATGACCCATAAATATGCTGTCTACAAGAGACCCACCTCAGAACAAGGACTCATACAAGTCTGAAAGTGAAGGGATGGAAAAATATTTTCCAGGCAAATGGAAATGAAAAACAAAACAAAACAACACACACACACACACACACACACACACACACAAACAACCATAAAAAACTGGGGTAGCAATACTTATATCTGACAAAACAGACCTCAAAATGAAGGCCATAACAAGAGATAGGAAGGCCACTTCATAATTCTCAAGGGATCGATACAACAAGAGGATATAACTCTGGTAAACGCACTCAATTAGGAGCAGCCAAATACATTTTAAAAAAACTTATAGAAGATATTAAGGGAGAGATCAACAGCAATACAATCATAGTAGGGAATTTTAATACCCCATTGACATCACTGGATAAATCCTCTAGACAAAAAATCAGCAAAGAAACAGCAATCCTAAAAGACTCATTAGATCAAATGGACTAAACAACATTTTCAGAACATTTCACCCAAAGCTCCAGAATATGCATTCTTCTCAACTGCACATGGGACATTCTCAAAGACAGACCACATATTGGGACACAGGCAAAGTCTCTTCAAATTCAAGAAGATTGAAATCATATCAAGCATCTTCACAGATCACAATGGCATAATATTAGAAATCAACTACAATAAAAATGTTCAAAAAATTTGAACACTTGGAGGCTACATAAAAACTCTCAGCAAAGTGGGAATAGAGGGATCATACCTCAACATAATAAAAGCCTTATATGACAAACCTACAGCCAACATCATACTCAATGGGCAAAAACTAAACTATTAAACAATGATTGGGTTACCAAAGAGATCAAAGAAGAAATTAAAAAACACCCTAGAAACAAATGACAATGAAAACACAACAATCCAAAATCCATGGGACACAATGAAAGCAGCCCTGAGAGGGAAGTTCATATCGTGACAGGCCTACCTCAAAAACAAGAAAAACTGGTAATAAATTATCTAACTCTACAACTTAAAGAATTAGAAAGAGAGTAACAAGAAAAACCCAGAGTGAGCAGAAGGAAGGAAATAATAAAGATCAGAGAGGAAATAAATGACTTAGAGACAACAACAACAAAAAATCAATGAAAGGATAAACAGATGAACAAGATTGGTTCTTTGAAAGGATAAACAAGATTGATAAACTTCTGCACAGGCTCACCGAGAAGCAAAGAGAGAGAACCCAAATAAAAAAAAATCAGAAATGAAAGAGGCAAAATAACAACAAACCCCACAGAAATACAAAGGACTGTAAAAAAAGTACTATAAGCAACTCTATTCCAACAAACTGGTCAACCTAGAAGAAATGGATATATTTCTAGAAAAATACGACCTCCAAAACTCAATCAGGAAGAATAAAATAATCTGAATAGGCCAAAAACTATGGAGGAAATTGAAGCAGTAAGCAAAAACTTCCAGGAAACAAAAGCCCTGGGCCAGACAGCTTCACAGGGGAGTTTTACCAAACATTCAAAGAAGAAATAAAACCTATCCTCCTCAGACTATTCCAAAAAATTCAAGAGGAAGGAACACTTCCATGCTATTTCTATGAAGCCAGCATTGCCCGAATCCCAAAACCAGATAAGGATACTACAATGAAAGAGAATTACAGGCCAATATCCCTGATGAACATCGATGCTAAAATCCTCAACAAAATTCTAGCATATCGAATCCAGCATTTCATTAGGAAGATCATATACCATGACCAAGTGGGATTTATTCTGGGGATGCCAGAATGGTACAATATCCACAAATCAATAAACATGATACACCACATAAACTAATTGAGGGACGAAAATCACATAATCATATCAATCGAGGCAGAGAAAGCATATGACAAAATCCAACGCCCTTTCTTGATAAAAACTCTCAGCAAAGTGGGACTACAGGGATCATGCCTCAACATAATAAAAACCTTTTATGACAACCTACAGCCAACATCATACTCAATGGCCAAAAACTAAACTCATTTCCCCTAAGAACAGGAACAAGACAGGGATGCCCACTTTCACCACTCCTGTTCAACACAGTACTGCAAGTGCTAGCCATAGTGATCAGACAAGAAGTAGAAATAAAAGGCATCCTAATTGGAAAAGAAGAAGTATAACTGTCATTATTCACAGATGACATGATATTGTACATAAAAACCCTAAAGACTCCATCAAAAAATACCAGATTTTTAATAAATGATTTCAGCAATGTAGCAGGATACAAAATTAACACCCAGAAATCTATGGCTTTTTTATACACCAATAGTGAACTCACAGAAAGAGAATCAACAACAACAACAAAAAATCCCATTTACCACAGCACCAAAAAAATTAAGATACCTAGGAATAAACTTAACAAAGGAGATAAAAGACCTGTACTCAGGAAACTATATGATGTTGAAAAAAGAGATAGAGGAAGACAAACAAATGGAAGAATATATAGTGCTCATGGATTGGTAGAATCAACATCATTAGAATGTTCATACTACCCAAAGCAATTTATAGATTTAATGCAATCCTCATTAAAATACCAATGGCATATTTCACAGACTTAGAATAAACTCTCCAAAAATTCATATGGAATAAAAAAACATCCCGAATAGCCGCAGCAATCTTGAGAAAGAAGAACAAAGTTGGAGGGATCACATTACCAGATATCAAGCTATATTACAAAGCCACTGTTCCCAAAACTGCCTGGTACTGGCACAAGAATAGACATATAGACCAATGGAACAGAAGAGAGAACCCAGAAATCGACCGAAGCCATTTTGCTCAATTAATATTTGACAAAGGAGGCAAGGGAATACAATGAAGTTAAGACAGTCTCTTCAATAAATGGTGTTGGGAAAATTGGACAGACATATGCAAAAAACTGAAACTAGATCACCAACTTAGACCATACACAAATAGAAACTCAAAATGGATGAAGGACTTAAACATAAGATGGGAAACCATAAAAATCTTAGAAGAATCCATAGGCAGCAAAATATGTTGTAGCAATATCTTTACCAAAATAGTTCCTAGGGCAGTGATGGCGAACCTATGACACACGTGTCAGAGGTGGCATGTGAACTCATTTTTTTGGTTGATTTTTCTTTGTTAAATGGCATTTAAATATAGCAAATAAATATCAAAAATATAAGTCTTTGTTTTACTATGGTTGCAAATATCAAAAAATTTCTATGTGTGACACGGCACCAGAGTTAAGTTCGGGTTTTTCAAAATGCTGACACGCCGAGCTCAAAAGGTTCGCCACCACTGTCCTAGGGCAATGAAAACTAAGGAGAAAATAAACAAATGGGACTACATTAAAATAAAAACCTTCTGCACAGCAAAAGAAACCATCAGCAAAACAACAAGAAAGCCCACTGTGTGGGAGAACATATTTGCCAATGTCATATCTGATAAGGGCCTAATCTCCAAAATTTATAGGGAATTCATACAACTTAACAAAAGGAAGATGAAGTATCCAATCAAAAAATGGGCAAAGGACTTAAATAGACAATTCTCAAAAGAGGACATACAGAAGGCCATGAGACATATGAAAACATGCTCAAAGTCACTAATCACTGAGAAATGCAAATCAAAACGATAATGAGATACCATCTCACAACTGTCAGAATGGCTATCATCAACAAATTGACAAACGACAAGTGTTGGGGAGGATGTGGAGAAAAAAAGGAACCTCATGCACTCCTGGTGGGAATGCAGACTGGTGCAGCCACTGTGGAGAACAGTATGGAGTTTCCTCAAAAAATTAAAAATGGAACTCCCATTTGACCCAGTAATCCCACTTCTAGGAATATATCCCAAGAAACCAGAAACACCAGTTAGAAAAGACATATGCACTTCATTGTTCATAGCAGCAATTTACAATAGCTAAGATTTGGAAACAGCCTAAGTGCCCATCAGCAGATGAGTGGATTAAAAAATGTGGTACATCTACACAATGGAATACTACACTGCTGTAAAAAAGAAAGAATTCTTACCACCATTCACATGGATGGACATGGAGAGCATTATGCTAAGCAAAATAAGCCAGTAGGAGAAAGATAAATATGACATGGTCTCACTAATTTGTGGAATTTAATGAACAACATAAACTGATGAACAAAAATAGATCCAGAGACATAGAAGCATCAAACAGACTGTCAGACTTCAGAGGGAAGGCAAGGGTGGGTGGGAGGGGGGGGAGGTAAGAGATAAAAAAAAAAGTACTTATATCCATGCATATAAGCTTAATCAATGGACACAGACAGTAGGGGTGTGAGGGCATGTGCTGGGGGGTTGGGGTGGCTGGGGAGAGATCAATGGGGGAAAAAAGAGACATATGTAATACTATATGTAATACTTGAAACAATAAAGAATAAAAATAAATAAATTTAAACTGAAAAAGAAAAATCTGAGAAATTGTCACAGAAAGAGGAGCCTAAGGAGGCTTGACAACTAAATGTAATATATTGTCCTGTGTGCAATTTTGGAATAAAAAAAAATTAGGTAACTGAGAAAATGTGAATAAACTATGGACTTTAAATGATTATAATGTGCCAATATTGGTGCATTAACTGTGACAACTGTGCCATAACAATGTACGATGCTAGTAATAGGGGGAAATGGGTGCAGGATATATAAAAACGTTGTGTACTATCTTTGCAATATTTCTGTAACTCTAAAATTTTTCTAAAATAAAAATAAGGTTGCCCTAGCTGGTTTGTCTCAGTGGATAAAGCGTCGGCCTAAGGACCAAAGGGTCTGAGCTTCAATTCCGGTCAAGGGCACATAACTTGGTTGCAGGCTCCTCTCTGGCCTGGGCCCTGGTCTGGGCTCGTGGAGGAGGCAACCAATCAATGTGTTTCTCTCACATCAATTTTTCTCTATGTCTTTCCCTCTCTCACTTCTATTCTCTCTAAAAATAAATGGAAAAATATACTCATGTGAGAATTAAAAAAATAAAATAAAAAAAGGTTATGTAAAAAATAAACACTGAAGTAATGACTTTGGGAAATGGAACTTAGTTGGATACCAGTTGCTGACAAAACAGAGAGGTACCTGCTCTGAGCATGAAGCTGACCAAGAACCAATGAAGCCAGGGAGGGATGCGCAAGGCGGCCACCAGACTGCCCGAAGGGGAACACGCTGCACCACGGCCTCGCATGCCCTGACCTACAGGTGTGCCCAGCAGAACTTAACATGACCATTGACCATTCCATGGGCTCCTTAGTAAAGCGATAGTATTCTTTACTCCATTCTGGAAGTTCAGTCATAGCATTAAATCACAAAAAAGAACTATAACACAAGTATAAGTAGTACAGAACTTTTAAAACCCAAGCTTAAGAGTCTGGATGCGAATCTGAGCCATTTGGCAGTGTGTGACCTTGAGCCACTTGAATTCACAGAGGTCCTTTTTCTCATTTTTTAAATAAAGATAACAGTACCTCCTGTCACTGGGATCTCTACAGTGAAGAGAATATGCATATGACAGTGTCCAGCACTAGTGTATAGCCAGTAATGGCAGCTATTTCTTAAAATGTACACGGGAGAGAGGAGGATAAAATGCCCATTATCTACAGATGAGACAAGGACCCCCAACAATAAAATGAATAACTATCAGAATGATTCCTCCCTGAAAGAAGTAATCATTCCAACAAAGATAGAGAACAGATGTCATTCATTGAAAGCATGGCAAACAGCAGCTCCCCAGCCTGAGATGTGCGAAGCGGAGGAGGGAGGAGCCGTGTGTGCGCAGGCCACAGGCGTCCCCGGGGGCCTTGCCAAGGGGCACGGGCTTCCAGATGGGACAACTTAACTGCAGCCTGCTCAATGCTTCTCCAATTACTCCGGAAAGCCAATTTAAATCTCATTTTCTGAAAGTTTTCAAAAAGATTTTTAATATCATCTGGGAGAACAGGTAAGAAGAGCCATGAAATATTTGAAAAAGAGAATAATGTTAGATAACAAGATGAATGGCAGTGCAAAAATGATTCAGAAAACAGGCTATTAAAACACACACAGCTACAGTTCCAGTTCTCTTTGCATACCCTCGAATAAGTATGACATTGATTAAAACAGCACTTCTTCAACCCCTGGTCACAATCCAGGAATGGGTCATGAACATAACTATCTGAAATATGCAGTACAATGGCAGAGAATAGGAAATAGCACACATTATCTGGAAAAAGAATGAGTACTGCTCGGTGAAAGCTTTAAGTATCAGCTCACAGTAGAAGCCATTTCTTCCCATCTGAATGCCACTGGCCTAAATGCATCAAACAAGAAAAATTCGATCCATGAAAGAACAAAATGAAAACACAGGTGAAATTTTTACCTGGCCTCAGAGTGGAGAAAAGATTTCTAAACATACATCAAAGCCTGAGACTCCAAAAGAAAGGAATGATAGTCCTGAATGGATAAAAACATCAAAATCTTTATCAGAAAATACCATTAAAAGCAAATGAACAAATTGTGGGGAAATGTGAAATATATATGATGGATTCATATCTTTAATGTGTAAAAAGATCACCTTATAAATTATTGAGACAAAGACCAATACCTTAAAAGGGAAAGTATAGGGAATATGAGGCAATTCAGAAAGAAGAATTACAAATAGCCAAGATGTATAAAAAGTAAAAAAGTTAAACCTCCAGTGTAATCAAGGAAATAAAACATCAAACCACGACAGAGGCAGGTAATTAGCTCCCAAGACCCATCTTCTGCTTTTATTTAGTAATAAGAACCATGATTTTTAGCCGGTTCATTGCTTTTCAGCTTAAAAGTTTACATTCTCCAGCATCGAGGCAGGGCCGTTCAACTAGACCAGTGGTCGGCAAACTCATTAGTCAACAGAAACAAATATCAACAGTACAACGATTGACATTTCTTTTGAGAGCCAAATTTTTTAAACTTAAACTATATAGGTAGGTACATTGTTATTAACTTAATTAGGATACTCCTAAGGCTTAGGAAGAGCTACACTCAAGGGGCCAAAGAGCCGTATGTGGCCCGTGAGCCGCAGTTTGCCAACCACGGATAGACTAATACTAAATTCAGCCTGAGTTGGCCATTGAGAAAAGAGCAGAACTGTATACAAATTCACAGAGGTCAGTTTAAAGAAAGCAGTAGGCCCTTCTTTGCCTCTCCCCCTTTTCCTGGTGTCTGAACTACAGATGCAATGGCTGGAGCTCTAGCAGACATTCTGGACCATGAGGCTGGATGCTAAGATTCTCGGAGCAGTAAGATAGAAAGGCCTTGAGGACTGAGATACTCCATAGCATCTGGGGACTTCCTACCACTTGACTTAATTTATATTAAAATGATACAAACCCTCTTTTGTTTAATCTAATGTTATTTGAGTATTGGAGTATCAATTATGTACCGCTAAGCCAAATCCCAACTAATAAACGTACCTTTATTCTTAACCCATGCTGTAGAAAAATTCTTTTAAAAATTATACTATCCAAAGTTGTTAAGTATCTTCTGAACAGACAGTCTCATATATTGCTCATGATACACATTTCCTGGAAGAAATCCTGCCAGTAAGTAGCAGAAGAGTTACAACACGCATATCCTTTGCCCTAGAAATTCCACCATCGGTCATGTATCCTATGAAAATAATTAGGATGTGTGCAAAATTAATACACAGTGATGTTCATAAAAGCAGTATTTGTAATAATGAAAAACCAGAGAGAAGCTAACTGCTCAGTAGAGGACTAGTTATAAAAATTATAGTACATTTATAGACTCAGATGCCACGCAGCCATTAAAAACCAAGCTTTCAAAGAATCATTAGTGATATGGGAATATTATTAAGTGCTATTAAGCTAATAATAAAGACTTTTGAGTAGTATATGATTATACTCAGTTTGGGAGACTGGGTAATTTTAAATATTCTTTAACAAACATGTATAATTCCCTATAGTTTTTGGTTTGTTTTTTTTAAATTCAAGTTAAAAATGTTCATGGGTTTACTGTCTCCCACCACATACCTGTCTTCTCCAGCTGGGAGGCTCCTTCCGCCCAGCTTCATGCACAGCACATTCTAGTCCCACCTGCCCAGCTAGTGTGTACCATGGACCATCCTTTCTGCTCCCTTGTCAGTAGTCTTTGCAAGGGATGAGGATGTCTGGTACACAGCTATGCTTTACTCCAGGCCAACCCAAGCCCCTGAGCCATGTTCTGGGAACTGCAGCTGCTAAGACTCTCTGTGGTACTCTGAACGATGCTCTGGAGGCCACCTCGGTCTCCCCCTCCCTAGATACTAAGATGCCATTGTCCCTGACTCCTTTTCAGGGAGCTCCTGGTCTCACACCAATACTACCCGTCTCCAAGCAAATTATCTTTAAAAGGATATACACTATGTCAAGTAGAAAATGTTTAGCTGCAAATAACAGAAACCTATCCCGTGGACATGCAATGGCAGTATATCGAAGGGCCCAAACTATAACAGTATGCCCATATTTCAAGTTAGTTTCCTTGTCTCAAGCACATGAGATGAAATCTAGCTCTTTTGAACAAGAGACTAAAGCATTAGTAGGTCAAGGTGTTAACAAAGGACTCAGAAAGCATTAAAAGCCCTCAGAGTCCTGGACTGGTAAACCCAACTCCTAAATGATCAAAGACAGCCTGACCTGTGCCAGGCACCGGCCCGTGCTGGGCATAGTACTCAAGGCAGCGAGCTGTCTGCAGGGAAAGCTGAGGCTGAACCCCCAGGTGGAGAGGACGGACGGGCAGGTGCAGATGACAGACAGGCGCCTGGCAGGTGAAGGGACCCCAAGCAGCCACCCTTCAGTACCTGGGAGGGTGGGGGAAGGAGGGAGGCTGGGTAAGTGCAGGTGCCAGGTTCTGAAGCGCGGGGGAGAGCCCGCAGTACCCCAGCCCTGAAGGAACCCAGCAGCAGGCTGGGATCCAGACAGATGAAGCCGGAGAGTGAGGGTACTCAGCTCCATCCCTTCTGAGTTCCCAACATGCCCTGGGAGTAGCCTGGCTCAGCACAGTCTCCCAAGTTCTAACAGTTGGAGAAATGCAGGGACAGGCATCCAGACCTCTTCAGCCTCAATAACACCACTCGGGGTAGTAGTTTCATAGGATTAATAGTCCCCATTATATGGTTGTTGTTGTTTTTTTTTAAAAAAAAAGGCTTAAAAAAACTTGGCTTAAAGCAATTTTTTTGAAAGTCACTCTTTGAAGTGTTTCTAAGCCCTCTGATTGGTGCGTAATCATAATTCTGATCAAACCCCCCGTCAGCACTGATTTTCTGGTCTTTGCCATCAGCATCTAACCCTGGCTCTGCAGCATCTGCGTCCCTGTTTAGGTGATTTCCAAAGCTGGGCTGCACTCACATCCCGTGCACATGAGACCCAGAACCTGGCACCTGCACTTTCCCAGCCTCCCTCCTTCCCCACCCTCCCAGGTACTGAAGGGCACCTGCTTGCCTCGCCCCCACAGGCGATGTCTGCAAGAGCCATTTGGGAGACTCAAGCTGGGACAGAGCAGAGCCAGGCTTAGGAGGTCAAAACCAAGTGCTACTCTCTAGGCTGGGTGGGAGAAACAGGCCCCTGTAACTGCTTTCCTGGGGCACCCGGCGACGTGGAGCAGGCGGGCTGTGCTGGTTCTTACACAGATCCTTCTGCAAGGCGAAGGGCAAATGTAACCAAGTAGGAAGGACTTGCCCTCCACAGCCTGCTACTGCAACACTGCGAGATCTGAAAGCTGGGGCTCCCACATCTCTGCCCTCACCTGCACACCTCCCCTCCCAGAACTTCCGCTAAATCATTCTGGTGCTGTTTCTCTTTGTAGCTCATTCTAGGTCTTGAAATAATGAGAAGCACAAGCAGAACTTGTGTGTGAGCAGGTCTGCCTTCTCTAGCCACACAGCTCCCTCTTTCCAGGCAGGAGGGGCCTGGATGCTCCCTCCTGGGATTGGAGAGAACACAGGCTTCACCCTCAGGACACCAACGTGATGTGGAAATGAGTCTGATCCCTCAGACTGAAGAGATCTGGCTTGTTGTTTTGTTTTGTTTGGGCTGCACTACCAACCAATCTGAATATCTATGACTTCCAACGGCCTCTTCCGAGCTTTATCTGCTACTGCTATATATTCCTCAAGTTCAATAATCAAAATCACATTCCTGCTTCCTTCTAATTGTCACTTTCAGTTTTTAAACAATCATCATCATCAAGGTAAAACAGCTATGTTTCTGAACTCTAACTTTATTTCTACAATTAAAATTGAGCTCCTTTAATTATGACACTGTGCCCCGCCCCTCGGGCCCAGGCCCCACCACAGCTCTGCATCTGGAAGGAGGAAGCCAATGTTTCACAGAGCAGCTGGCTTTGCGGGGTGGCAGTCATTTGCTTCCTTTCAATTATAATTTCAATTTATTTTTTATTGTGATGCTGTCTTTTCACAGCGATAGATAGCAGGGCAATGGAAAAGCAGTCGACTTCGGGACAGATTACAAATGTATTTTCATCTTTGAGGAGCGGAGCAGGTTCGGGAACTGGTGGCTATCAGAGAACATCACGTGGTGGTGAGTGATGAGCCCGGGCCTGTGCTCTGATAAACTTCCAGAGCCAAGCATGCTCTCAGAAAGAAAGGAGAAAGGGAGGGAGGTCGTCAATTCTCTCTCTGGAGAGACCCCATGGGAGAGGGCTGTGTTATCAGGGCAGGGGTGCGTTCTGTGAGCACTGAAAGAATGGTGAGAATTAGTTTAAATGTGGGAATGTACGTGTGTGTGTTTCTTTTTCAAAGGAGGCCCGCCCTCTCAGTGGGCATCCCACTCAGTTTGAGAGCACAGCAGCCATGAGGGAACCAGCACACGCATGCTCCAGGGAAGGCCTCAAGCCCCTGCTCTGTCACTGAGGAGCTGAGTGGCCTTCGCAAGGGGCAGAAATGCTCCAAATCTCACGCTTTCTCAGCAACAGAGATGACATTATTCAGTTGTTAGAAGAATCAAACGTATAATGAAGCTGGTAGCACAGTACACATACTAAGCACCTTATACAGATTCTCTCTTGTCATAATGTATCTTTTTCTGTTTTGGGCCATTTTCAATGTTGTAAACGTTGGACAACCCTTTAAAAAGGATGAAGGTGGAATATTTGTCAATTTTTGACAATTATTCAGAATTCAGACAAAAAGTCCTCATTAACTTCCATTCTAGTTGGGTGAGACAGACAATAAACAAAATGAGTAAACAAGTTATCTAGCAGATTAGAAGGTAATGCATGGTGAAGAGAAAAATAAAGGAAGAAAGGGGGATAGACATGCTGGGGGGGGGGGGTGCTTCCGAGAAGGTCACACCTGTGCAGAGTTTTCAGAGGGAGCGAGCCGTGTCCATGGCTGGGAAGGCGGTCCAGGCTGAGGGGATGTCCATGCAAAGCCCAGAGGCAGGAGTGTGATCGACACATTTGAGGGACCCACAGAGGCCTGTGTGCCTGCCGGTGAGCAGGCAAGTGGCATAATAACAAAAGCTGGGGACAGACACCCTAGGGATCATGCTGGGCCTTCCAGGTCACTGAAAGGGTTTGAGCTTTTCCTCTTACGAAGAGGGGAAGTCGCTGGTGTGTCCTGAACAGGGGATTACACACTCTGACTTACATTTTACAGAAATGGTTTACTTTGCTCAAAAGAGAAAGAAGGGGCCAGGAGATCAATTAGGAAGCGATTAAAATAAAAGATGAGATGTCTTGGACCACAAGGGAGGTGGAAGTGGTAAGGAGAGGATATATTTGAAAATCAATTTGAAAGCAGAGTCAACATGATTATATGCAGCATTTGAGAACAAGAGAGTTATTGTGTTTGTTTTACTTTAGCAAATCAAAATACAGAGCCGCCGTTAATAAATCCTGAGGAGGAAGAAACACAGGGGGAAACACCAGGCGTCTGAGTGCGGACATGTTAGGCTTCATACCCCACAGGCGCCCAAATGGAAACACTGAGCAGTCATTACATGTTTAAGTGTGGAGTTCATGGGAGCACGGGGAGACAGACAGACAGACAGGCACAGACAGACCTGTTTGTACTTACATGAAAACATATCTCTGACATGTAAAAGAGGCAGGGTACAAACATTATGTAGAACTTGAGTCTGATTTTGGATGAGTAAAGTTTAAAAAGTATGTTAGTATATGAATGTCAAAATAATTGGAAGCATATGCAACAAAAAGCTAATGGACCTGGGAATATGAGGCCCTTTTTGTCATAATTTTTGAATTTTCTATACGTATACATTTATAAATTAAAGAATAACAGCAGAAGAGGCCTGTTTGGGTGAACCATCAAAGCTATTAATTTCGAGCACAAATCTCTACCCCCTCCTCTGGACTCCAGTTAGACCGTGGCCACCGCTGCCTCAATTTACCCTTCTCTCTCTTGTCACCTTTAGCTTTTCCCCATCAGTTGGTATTAAGCGGGCCTCAGCGTGACCAGGAGGAAGAACCTGGGTCTGCCTCTGTGCAGCGGAATTCACAGAAGCGGAGGAACCTGAGTTCAAAGTCCTGAGGAGGAAGGTTTTCTTCTTTGATGCAGCTGCCAATTTAATCCTGAAGCTTTTTTTTTTTTTTTAAATGACATTTAGAATAACAAGACCCTAAAAATTAAATGTTCCTTTATATGTTTAACTTCTGACCATAATGTAGTACTGAATAATAAGGGAATGAAGCCAAATGGAAAGACTAATATAAACTGCTTGTAAATTGCAAGTTTGCAAGCTTGGGCCTTCACCCTGTTACACAATAGCCATTAGGGAAGAATGCTCTTTCCTGGTGCAAAGAGGAGTCTCCATTTCGCTGGGAGCCTCTGCGGCAGGGTGCTCTGGGATCTTTCCACTGAGATGTTGCAGCTGGAAGGGCTCCTTCTCTGTCTCATTGGCACCACCTCCTGTTCCTATTTAAACACTTCGCTTGTGGAAAGTAATGGAATTAGACAACCAGCTGTCACCAGGGACTTCCCCCTAGGATCTAGCCCTTAGGCTGAAATCACCACTTGAGAGAAGAGTCACTATCGGCTATTTTTCTACTGTTCCAACCAGCTCCGCTGGCCGGTCGCTCCTTCCTGTTTGGTAAGCCCTGCTGGAAAGAGGCACCCTCCCTCCTCCCCAGCCTTACCTCCCAGCACATGTCAGGCCAGGAAAGGGGTACAGTTCCACAGCCTTCTCCAGAACTTGAGGGGGTGACTGGCTCCCCAAAAGCTAACCTGTGCCACAGAAGCAAAGAAGGAGCTGTCCTTAGAGATTGTGCTGTTCTCTCCATTTCCTCCTCGGATGTCATTCAAGCATCACTGGTGTGGGGAACACAGTGACATTCCATGCCTGATGACTGACACTTCAAGATCCAGGCAAGTGACATCGGACCCTGGAGAAATTAAATCTAACTCCCACCAAACTCAGCTACAGCCCTCCCACCATCTCAGGCTGACGGCCGCGGACCATGACCCAGGTGTGCACAGCTCAGGTCAGTGGAAACAAGGACACGAGGCTGAGGTCCAGGGGCGGGCTCTACCCCAGCTCCACCTCAGGCAAGATTCCTTCTGTCGGTGGGTCTCCAGTTTCCTCTGCTGTAATGGGGACTGAACCAGCATCACCGGTGGTCAAACTCGTTTCCTACAGATGCAATCTAACATAGGAAAGCATAAAAACGGGGCCTGTGGGGTGGTTGGAGGCCCCACCCACATGGCCTTCCCTGGTCCTCAGGGGAAACCTGAGGCCGCTTGGAGGGGCACGTGGGCCCTCCACATGGTGTGGAAGAAGGTGAGTGAGAGTGAGATCTTCCCTTGTCTGCTCTCCTTCTGGGAAGTTTTCACCTCAGCCCTGAGGGAGCTCGGAACCCTTCCTCCAGTGGACGGAGCCAGTGGAAGGGTCTTTCTCTGATGAGGGAGCAGGAGGGAGGCAGGTCGGGCGGGGCAGCTCAGTTCTGGAAGCACAGAGGAGTCTTAAAAACTCTAATCGTAAGAGACCTCTGTTTTGCCCTTAGATTCTCAACCAGGAAATGAGTAACTCAGACATTTTCTTTTTCTTTTTTAGGACAATTCATTACTCTATACTCTTGAGGCTGAACTGGTATCATAGCGATAAGAGAGATAAAACAATTAAGCAATTGTCCAAGGTCATGAGATAATTTAGAGATGTGAGAGGAAATATTCAGAGATATTAAAAGATGCCTACCCCCTCCACCATGTCCTCAGGGACCACATCAAAGGAGAGATGCCAGAAATAACAAAGAGAAGAAAAGAAAATCAGCCACTTGGTTTTTGATTTCCTCAAAACAGTCTTGAAACTTAAAGCCAAGGCAGGAAGAGGCAGAGATGTCCACAGGATTCAGAAGGAATGAGTCAGACCTGCCCGCACACACCTGCACACTCACAGCCAGTACTTGTCAAGGCTGGAGCTACAGAGTGACATTTTGGGAAGAAGAAGAACAGATAGAGGCAGGCGAGTCCCTGGGAAAGGATCTGCTTACCACAGTTCTCCCTGTCTCCAGCCCATCTTCAGGGCCTGGGCAGGGAAGAGGCACCTGTGAAACCCCAGACGGTACAGAGCCCCAGCAGCAGAGAGGACCTGTGGTTTGCTGCCGATATGAAATCTCACTGGGGGCAAGCCTTGCCAAACTACCCTCTGCAGAGAATAGACATGGCTCCCAGCTGACCCAAGGAGAGAGCCCTGGGCTGGCAGCCTTACCACAGTCTTTCCTGACACTAGGTCACAGGGCATCCTCAAGGTCTCCGTGACCAGGAAGGGGGCCAGAGAGGGGCTGTGTGAGGACGAGGGCACCACAGAGTAGGACACAGAAGAAAGAGGGTGCAGGATGGCCTTCCTAGACACGGGATCTCAAACATCTCCCGCTGTTTGCAGTGATGAGCGCTGAAGGCCAACGGACTGGAGATGCGAGCACTCCACGGGTGGGTGCCAAAGAGAGACGGACAGCACCAGCAGCCGCTTTCCCAGCATCGCAGCTCAGAGGCCCCCACCCACCCCTGCCTTTCTAGAATTTTGACAGGACCCTGATTTGACGGAATTGACCTGGAAGCGACTACATTAATGCTTTCATCAGAAGATTGAAAATAAAATATTAACAAAATCAACCATCTTTATAATAATAAAGATGCCACATTCTGACACACCTGCATTGTGAGACCATGAAATGTTATTTCTGCAAGAGGCGCAGAAACAAGACTGCTTCTGACACGGTCCAGAGCCACATGCGCCACTAAGGTCAAGACGGCCACACCCGCTGCCCAAAGCTCTGGGAGGAGCAGGACAGGAAAGGGGAGGTGGACCACGTGGTTGCTCCTCCTCCTCCCTCCACCCCCACAGCTAAGCTGCCAGAAGGAAGCTGCCTTTCATGTCACCTCTGACTTCTCCCTCACCCATTGGTCCTCTTCATCCCCAGTGCTTAGCACTCACTGCCCCTCAGTCCTGTGAGAGCTGCATGGAGAGAACTGTCAGATCAGATGAAAAGGTTGGCCTTCCCCTGGTTGATTCTGTCCAGGTAAAATGCTATTAATTTAATCATCCCATATAATGACCCTAGGGGTTTGTCAATGTCCTCACTGCCCATAATATGTCCTTATCCTCCAGGGAAACACCCATCAAATCCGTCTGAAGAAGTTAAGCATTATACCCTGATAGGGGATTCTGCTTTCCTCCATTAGCATATTGTTGGACATGTAATAAATTAACTACAGCCATTCAGTCTTATCATCCACAGGTAGCTGCTTCCCTGCCCCCGCTGCTTAGATAAAACTCTGCTGTGATCACAGCCCAAGAAGGACGGCCTCAGAGCCTCATGGAAAGAACTGTATGTACCAAGTGTGGCCGCGAGACCCTTTGTGCAGCAGCCTCACTGTGACGGGTGCTACTTCTTAGACACACGCCAGATGACGTCAGAGAGTGGGTGTGGAGTTCCAGGGCTCTTCCCAGGGGCAGACAATGTCAGACAAGCAAACTGTTGACCCAAACGCCAGTGGAACACAAAATAGTTACATGGGACTGAAGGACTGATGAGGGAAATATACTTTCGATAATTTATTCTGGAATAGTGTGACCATAATTTTTTATTGTTCTTATTCTGACAGGTGTGTGAAGAAGTCCGTCCTCTTTCTTCCTGGTCTAGCTCTCACTATTAACATTGTGGCCTATGCTTCACAAACACCTGGAAATGAAACACTTTTGAATGGTATTCTTGTCCCCGCCCCCGAGCTCTCAGAATTCAGGAACAGCACTGAATCTCTTTACTTTTAATGGCCGTGTGATTACTCACATAGGCTTGATAAAAATGTATTCCCATTTCTACTAGCGTATGACTGGCCAAGGGAAGCGCAGGCGAGGCCGTGGCTGGAGCGTCACACTACAGAGTTAACTGCACTTAGTCAGGTATGAGAGCCCACCATTAAGAACAGGGCTGCACTGCACTGGGAGGACCACCAGCCTCCCAGGAGACCGGCCTGTTACCCAGCGTGGCGGGTCGGCAACCTCAGCAGAGGCAGTGCCCGCGAGGAGAGGGCATTCATCCCCGGGTATGACATGCAGGCAGCGCGGTGGGGATGCGTTTCTTGGTTTGGTTTCGGTGCCTCGCATGGAAGAGTAAATGAAAGCAATAAACTATGCACCCAGAACAACAGAGGCTACTGGGATTTCCTAAGAGGGGCTTAACGAGTCTCCCACAGAAGTTAACTGCAGAGCTCTGTAGCTGCTCCACACCACAGGGCTTAGGTTCTCCGTCCACACTACAAGGAGGGCGGCGGGCGGCTGCTAGCATTTCTCACTGCAGTTGTGTAAGTGAGCAATGCCATCAGCTTCTTGGTAATCAAGAGTAACCTATGGAGATTATTTGTGACCAGTGAATTATGGTTTACCACTGTCCCTCCACATTCTGAGTAAATCTCCCAACGAGTCCTTTAACACAATATTTCCAGTCACCACCATGAACACGGTTAGACTTGAACATCACCTATGTGCCCTGAAAAGGCAATACAACTTAAAAAGGGGCAAATGGATAAAACTCACACCCTTTCATCCTTTTTTGTTACAAAGAAAAGACACTAGGTGACATGCACGAATATGCACACACACACACATACACACACGGACACACACAGGGACAAGAACACATACAAGGACACACACTCACACACAGGGACACATACACAGGAACACACACACACAGGGACACAGGAACACACACACAGGGACACAGGCGCGTACACATACGCTCACACACTGGGACGTGCACCGTCTTCAATGGACCAGCCAGCTCTAACTGAGAAAGCCCAGATCCGCAGAAGGCAGCCTTCTATCCCGGGTCTCACTAGGGACGCCCCAAAAGGAGCTGAGACCAGTGGGACGGCACTACTTTCTCCACCACGAACACATCCTCATAAGCCCAGCCACAGAAGGGCAACAGCTGCCTTGGGGAGGCTGCCCCCTGCCTGTGTCCCCTGGCCCTGTGCTGTCCACAAGCAGAATGCACTAGTAGGGAAATGCTTTTGGGGGGAAGACTCTCCGCCGTTATGACATCTCTGCAGTCTCTGTTTTGAAATTCGGCCTTGAGAAGTTCAAAGGACTCAGATTAGAGATCAAGGAAAACCAAGATGTGCCCCAGGGAAGGCCCTGGTCTTAGACGCTGAAAACCTGCCCTTCCTACTTGAGCCAGTTCAACTTCTCGAAGAACCTAGTGCATGTCTTGGACCAGCAGAATTCATTCAAAGACGCCAACTCTTCTTCTTTCTAATGGTGTGAGATCCCTGAATAAGCCGCAGTACTTGCCAAGTAAGCCCCTCTCCCTGCCTGGGCTGGACCAGCTCATAAACACCACAGGGCTAGCATCTGGGCAGAGTTGGCCATGCCCTCCCTCCCCGCCCACCCGCCCTCCTTCAGGGCCTCCCCTGCGATCCACTCACCATTCTTCTCTGCCTTGTGCTTCGGAGGCTCGGGCTCGGGGAGACACGGGCAGGGCCCGTCACAGAGGGTGCTGAGGCTCTTGCCAGTGGAACAAGCGTGGAACTCCATCTTGCACTGCAGAGGAGAGAGAGGACAGGCCTTAGGGGCAGCCGGGCAAGCGCCCCCTGGGCTTCCTCAGGGAACAGCGTGCCCTCTGTGTGCACAGGGCAAAGACGGGGCGTGCGGAGCTGTCTTGGGTACAGTCGGAATTACAGCACAGGGAATGAGACGTTTCTCCAGGTGCACAGTCACATCTAAAACTGCTGCAGCAGCACAGGAGGCTGGCTTAGTAAGGGCTAATCTCAACGTGACTGTTAATCAAGGTATTCATCTGGAACCACATCTTGGAGTCCCACAG
This sequence comes from Myotis nattereri, assembly GCF_964212035.1. Taxonomy (NCBI): domain Eukaryota; kingdom Metazoa; phylum Chordata; class Mammalia; order Chiroptera; family Vespertilionidae; genus Myotis; species Myotis nattereri. The sequence goes on from NC_138080.1 coordinate 79,068,276, forward strand.
GCTCCACAAGACCACTCCCACCCCCCCAGCAGAGGCAGCTTCTCCACGTTTCCTTGTCCCGAGTGGAGCATGCCTGGTCCCTCTCAGCTGCCCCCACGCTCCTTCTGGGGAGGAGAGTATCTGCTTAGTTAACCGTTCAGTAACTATCTATTTCCGGTGGTATGTGTGAGGCCCAGCACTTCCCCTGGGAACCCGAGGAGTCAATGCTTTTGTTTAACCACCCAAACCCAAGTCTGCACAGTCTTCCCCTGGAGGACACACCTGTGGTTCAAACCAGCCCGAGACTGGCGGAAGCAGCCAACTGGTTCTCAGACTCATGATGGAAGCCCCAAAGCCACCCATCCACTTGCAGCCCTGCCTCTGTGACGACGGGCTACCCCCACCACTTTCTGCTGCTCTTTACTCCTGAGTCTCAACTGATTCAGAACACAGGCAGGAGAGGAGGGTGCTATTCACAGGGCACAGGGCCTCCACAGCTAACAGCCCTTTTTATGCCGACATTACAGAAAAAGAGACTGGGGCTTGGACTGAAATAACAGAAGATGCTGACAGGGGCGGAGCCAGGAGCCACAGGCCTGTCTGACCCATGTCACTGCCTCCACCCTGTGAGGGGCTTGAGGGAACAGACAGCGGGCTCTGCGCTCTGGGTTGCTATTGGCTGCATCTGCGCTGAGAGCTCACCCCCTTCTGACTGTAAAATCCTCAAGATCAAGGCCTGTGTGCAGTCAGTGTTCTGCAAAGGCCCTTGGGTTCGGGACCATGTTTCTCTGGTGGAGGTTCAGAGGAGGAGGAGATAGACGAATTTTACCCCCGCGCAGCTCTTATCTGGTGCCATGGGGGATGGTTCAAAAGAAAGAAAAGAGGAGATACAGCCCTTGCCCTTGGAGAACACTAATGCATGGAAAAGGCCAGTCGCATTTGCAAAGCAGCACACAGGAGTGCAGATGAATGCTGGCCCATTGTGAGAGGCCCAGCCAGTCCTCCCATACCAATTACCCAGCGAGGGAAAGGGCTCTCAGCCGCTTCTAAGCTGAGAAGTGTCCTGGAGTCGCTCTTGCGGAACTCCTCTGTCACCACAGCCGCTGCCGACCCGTGCGGGAGCAGCAGACAGGCCTCCAGGGCGCCGGCTCCCTCTTCATGCAGAACTCCCCTGCGTACCTGCCAGGTGTGTAGGATGCGCCCAGTGTGCTCGTAGGAGATGCGGGGCTGGGTGAAGAAAGCCATGGCCCCGGCCTCACACATTAACTGCCTTAATGAGGAAGCAAAAACCGGGGTTCTTCTGAAGCCGTGTGGACGTGACCGCGAGGGGAGGCAGGATGTGTGTCTATGGAGGGGCGCAGCGCAGAAGAGGGCCCCGTGGATGGGCGTGAGACAGGCCAGTGGGCCAGGACAAGGTGGACGGGAAGCTGAGACAGAGCTGAACAAGCTGGCAGACACTTTACCGCAGACACAGGCCACCTCCTAGAGAGAACATCTGGGCCTCAGCTGTAGTTTAGCTCTAGACCCGGAAAAGCAGCAAACCACGTGGGCGACACCAGGACCAGCTGCAATGACTAATGACCCCCTGGCCTGACCCTGACCCATCAGCAGAGACCATGGCCCTGGAAGAGCATGCCTGGAAACCTGAGACCCTGCCCCGAGATTCCCACCTGCCCGAGAGAGAAAAGCCCCGAGACGAAGACCCAGTACACAATCTCCCTCTGGGGAGCAGCCCACTCCATTCCCCTTCCCTTCTTCTTCCCTCTCTTCTTCCCCCACAGCACGCATCCCCTAAACTCTCAGGGACCCCATGAGGCTTGCAGCAAGGGGAGCCATGGGCAGCGGCAGCTCGTCCCAGACTAACCCCCTGAACCTCCCCAAGGCCCCCTTTGCTCTGACTTCCCAGGGAGCGAAGGCAGCCCAGCCTAGGCTCTCCTGCTGCTGCTTCTGTGCTAAGCCCTCCCGCAGCTTTAACAAACATTCTCATAGTCCCCTGGGCTCAGGTGTGAGCTCTTTCCTACACAAAGTCCAGAACCCTGCCGGCTGGCCCTAGGCAGACCTGCTCAGGGCGAGGTCCCCTGTAAGGTGACAGGAACACCTGCAGACCGTCCAGGGGACAGAGGTAAGCAGAGGAACGCTGTCAGCGGCAAGTGAGTCTCCACTACAGGCTTCATTTCAGAGAGCACGGCACATGCTCAGGTGCGGGGCGAGCATGAAGACACTGGCCAGCCCCCTTCCTCGCCTCCCCTGGGCCCGCTCTCTGGAACAAGCCTCCGTTTCAGGCTGGCAGTTCTCAAACTATCTGTTAACAGCATCCCCAAAGCTAATTTAGGGGGAACTGTGAATTTTTTTTATAAAAATTTATTTTATGAAGTCAAGTGTAGTACATTTACTTACCATAAAGCCTTATCACACTGCCACTGTAACTGCCTGTTTCTATCTGTGATCGGCTGTCACACTTTCCCCAAGCGTCCTCCGGCTCCCTGGAAGAGGGGCCCACACACCTGCACCACCCTGCTTACAGCACCCTGGGCTGTGAGCCTACCTCTTAGAGTCTGCCCTGGAGGTAGAAAAGCAAAACATAAACTACAAAATGACATTCTTGGGAACTGATGAGGGACACCCATAAGTCCTCACTGTAGAAAAAAAAAGAAATTTGGGGGATATAAAAAAAAAAAAGAGGAGGAAATTGGTATAAAATAGGTATTTTTTTGATTTGGAGTGGAGAGCCAGTCAATGACACAAAGCTCACAAGTGGCCAAAGTGAAGGCAGGCCTGCAGCTCCAGGGGCAGGGGACAGAGACCCAGGGCAATGAGTGGGTCCCGTCACAGGTCACTGCCGCCTGGGGGAGCCCTCCGCCCTCAGGGTCTGAGCAGCCAGGAATCAGCCCTGCTCTGGCCTCCACTCTCCCTCCAGAGGGAAAGCTCTGCACCTTGCCATAGGGGTGAAACTGCATGTCTCATAAAAGATATTTTGAAGTCCTAACACCCAGTATTGCAGAATGTGGATTCAGAAATAGGGTCTTTATAAAGACAATGATCCTATATAATAAAACCCTAATATGCAAATCGACCAAATGATGGAATGACTGGTCGCTATAACGTGCCCTGCCCTGCCCCCTGCCCCCTGCCCCCCCCAGGGAGGCGACTGGCAGCAGCAATTGGGGGGCAGAGCCAGCCAGTGAGTGATGCCAGGCCACCAGCCAAGGATGGTGCCAGCAGGGGCCCCCAATCGCCCCACCCGCTAGTCACCCCACAGATGGCCCTGATCACCAGCCAGGCCTAGGGACCCTACCCTATATATTGGATTTAAATCTCTTCGATTTAAAAATTAAAACCTGGCAAGGCTACTCTAACACTGAAAAAACAGGATGATGCTGCGATGACATACATGGACTCTGGCTTGCACATTTTGTGGTCTGCCCTGATTCTGACACTTATAGCTGTGTGACAAAGCCAATTACTTAACTTCTCTCTGCTTCAGTTTTCCCACCCATAAGATGGGGAAAATGGTATTATGGCCTCAGAAGGATCATGTTAGGTACTACTTTTTATAATCAGGGCAAAAAAATGTAGCTGCCCATACAACAGCAAGATGCCTTTCACCTGTGTGAAAAGTATGGTCACTGGTGCATACAGTGTCCTGGATTGCGAAAGGGATGTCTGACTGCCGGTTTAGGCCCAACATCCCCCGAGGGGTCCCGGATTGTGAGAGGGCATAGGCCGGGCTGCAGGACCAGCCCCCCCTTCAACGTTCACAAATTTCGTGCACCAGACCTCTAGTGTTGTAAATGAGCTCATTAGGGTGGGTCATAATCCAATAGGGTGTGCTTTCCAGAAGGGGAACCTTGGACTCAGAGACAGAGGAGTGCAGAGGGGAGAGGATGGTGTGAAGACACGGGGAGGATTTTTTGGCCGTGCTTGCAGCTGCCAGGAGTTAGGAGAGGGGCATGAGAAGGAGTCTCCCTCACACCTCAGAAGGAACCAACCTGCCCACACTCAATTCCAGACTTCCACCCCGGACTGGGACTGCTGTTTAAAACCCCCGTTTGTGGCACTTTGGTACAGCAGCCCTAGCAAAGGGATGTACCTTCCATCCAGATCTTTAAGAAGAGATGGCCTTCTGAGGAATGCAAGCACCTGTCTTACTTAGGTTTACAGAGCACAGATCTTGTGCCAAGATGGCTCGGCTCTCCTGGAACGAAGTAAATAACATGAACGGCTGGGCAGCCTCGGGACACAGAGCAGCTGGACGTAAAGAACTGGGCCAAATTTTATCAGCTGCGACTCCAGCCCACAACAGAGGAAACATGAAAAATTCAAGCCTTTATATTGACTTTATGATAAAGAAGTTAAATAAATAATTGGCCATAACTATTTAAAAGAAGAGAGTTGAGAAAGTGGGAAATCCGTTAAGTATTGTGCTGGAACCCATTTCATACAAATGCAAATATAAATGTAAATGCGAACCCCGAAACTCCCAGACCCTCAACCTACTGCTGGAGAAGTGCCTCTCCCAGCTTTACGGGGACAGAGAAGACAGGGAGAGCCAGAGAGTCACGACTGAGCAGAAATATGCGAAATGTTGACCTACTTCAAAATAAAGGTGCCAGCAGATTTCACAACCAATCTTCCCTCCCGTTTTGCATAACACACCGAACCAGGGAGCCTTCGCCGGCAAAGGGCCAGTAAATCCTTCTCTTCTGTGATTTGTAAAGGAAAACTAATCACCTCTGTCTGGTTCACTGCTCACGCAGGTCTCCCCCGAGAGCAATTCCCCACCACTCACACTCTTCGCTTTGCCTTGCATGCTTTGGGTATTATTTTTAACATTTTATATAAATTGCTTTCTCCACTGTTTTTCATCAACCTATCATCTATTTTTAAACCAGACTGTTGACAGTTCACAGTTGACAATTGTGTTCACAGTTGATGAATTCTGATTTGTTTTTACTCCCCTAAAGTCATGTCAAAGAAAGGGGGGAGGATAATCTCACCCTCTGCTGTCTTTAGTAACGGGGCACAACGTGAGTGGCTGCCGACTGCACACCCTACTCCTGAGGGAGGGAAGTCCACCGTCCATCTCTGCCTAGGGCCCCAGTGTGTCCGTGGTCATCAGGAGGAAGCAGTGAAGAGACTTTAGTCCCATTCAGAGTTTTACCAAATATATATATATATGTGTGTGTGTGTGTGTGTGTGTGTGTGTGTGTGTGTATATATATATATATATATATATATATATATATATATATATTCCTTCTTTATTTATTGAGCGCCTACTATGGGCCAGGCCCTAATCTAAGACCATGAAGCAACACCAGGACCAAGGCCCTATCTTCATGGAGTTTATGAGGCTGGTGCTGGTGAGGGCTGCGGGCAGGCACAAAGGACAGCGAGAGACAGAGAAGGATGGGGTGGGGATGTGTATTCAACTGTTGTGATTTTAGCATGGACTGTATATTAGGTGAATTGAATAACTGTTCTTGTAGATATAATAATATCTACTGAGATGGTTGTCATGTAGGAAATGCCTGTTTCCTTTCCTTAGGGGAAAGGTGTCCCAATGCCTGCAAATTATTTCTAAATGATTTAGGGTGAAAAGTATATATGTGCAGGGAGAGGGAGAGGGAGAGGGAGAGGGGGAGGGGGAGGGGGAGGGGGAGGGGGAGAGGGAGAGGGAGAGGGAGAAGGAGGGGGAGAGGGAGGGGGAGGGGGAGAGAGAGAGAGAGAGAGAGAGAGAGAGAGAGAGAGAGAGAGAACACTGCAAAACGTTAAGAACTGCCAAATCTCGGTGATGGGTAAACAAGTATACATAGCATTATTCTTCCACTTGTTTAATAATTATTAAACCAGCAGCTAGGGGAACATAATGAAACTTCCTTTGCCCAGTGGTGCTAGGAAATCTCTTCCCAGAAACCATTCCTACTTGCTCTCTGAACTGCTCCATCTACAGTGCCCAGCCACCTGCCTGCTGCAGGGACTTTCTCCCGGGCCTTCCTGCTAGAGGGTGAGCTCTCAGGGGAGGAGGGTGGTGAGGATCTTGTTCACCCTCTGCAGGATTAGCCTAGGACTATACAGAGCAGGCCTTCAGCAAGGATTTGCCAGACAAATGGCTGAGTTCTCCTGAATCACAGTTCTCTCCATGGATGTAAGCCAGCAACACTGAACCCCAGGCCCTTGGACCTGCAGCATTCCAGGTCTCGCAAAGACACTTGTATTGCATGCAGGACAACTGAGGCTGGAAGAAGACAGGCATCTTGTCTCAGGTCATTCTCTTAAGTCACTTCTCCTGACCGTGCTTATCTTGTCACGATGTCGCCAATCCTCCTTTAGTGAATGAGGAAGGAATTTCAGTCCCGTCCATGCACGATCTGTGGCAGGATTCCTTTTAGAGCCAAGGCCGAATGAACATCCTTTAACTCCTGTAACAAAGTGCGTGCAAAGTTCTGCACATGGAATGCCCAAGGCAAAGGGCCGGGCTCCACGTGAGGGGAGCTGAGGCAGACACCATCTCTCCTAAGGCAGGAGGAATCCACGGGATGAGTCACAACTCTGAGCCAACTCCTCCAACCTTCCTGCACCCAACAGTGCCAGGCCTTGGTGAGGGGAGCCGCATTGGGGTGTATGCCCCCGCCCCCCGCCCCCCCCCCCACACACATGCCTCCAGGTTCACTCCCACTCCCTGCCCTGGTCCCATGTCCGTGCTTTATGCTCAGCACACACCTGCGGCTTCCTCGCCTCCCTCCCTTGCTGCTTCTCACTCTGGGACTTGCTCTGCTATCCACTCTGCCTGGGATCCTTTGAAGTCTGGATAATATTTTGAAATTTAAATTTCTGTGGGATCTTTTTCTCTATCTGGAATTAGGGGGGACAGTGGAAATGAGGAAGGACCGGATTCCTCTTGGGGAGCTTGCAGACCCACAGGCCCACGGAAGGACTCCCAGGAATGCGACAGGAAAGGCAGGGCCACGCACGGCCTCGCCAAGCACGGCCTGGAAGCAGCAAAGACAGGGACCCCAAAGACAGGGACACTTAAATGTCCCTCCCTGCTCCCCTCATCTCCTCCAGGCCTTTGCTCCAATGTCACCTGTTTGTTGATGGCTTCTTTTTATCCCTTTAAAATCATAGCCGCACCCCCAGTCCCCTTACACCGTCTTACTGTGCCTTTTTCATATAACACCCGTCATCTAGTACAGTGTATAAATTTCTTGTTTTACTTGCTGTTTTCTATTTGTCTAGAATGTGGTCACGAGAAGGGGATCTTTGTTTTGTTCACTGTTGTAGCTATTGCTGGTGGAAATAATGTCCTCTCACGGAGACGCGGGAAAAGCATTTTGGAGGGTGAGGTTTCGCGGTAAGATTTACTGAAGAAGCTGCAGCAAACACGAAGGACTGGCCTGGATTCAGCTCCGGTGTCTCATCTCTGTTCATCCTGCCACAGGAAAAGTCTAGACTTTTCTTCAAGCTCAGTACTAAAGCCCAGGGTACAAAAGTTCCGTATCCTTGGCTCAATCCCCTGCAATCCAGCCACCATCCAGCCAGGTTAGTCTGCATCCCAGCTGTGCCCTGGCCAGCTGAGCCCAGGCCCACGCTTGGAGTCCACCGGGCTGCTGGACCCCAGGCCACAGGGGAGAACATGTGAGGAAACAGGGTGAGGGCATATTAAAGAGAGAGAGAGAGAGAGAGAAAGAGAGAGAGAGAGAGAGAGAGAGAGATCCTTTGTTAGGCTGATTATATTATCTCGCATTTGGGAAGGACCAGGCTCTACTTCACACTAAGTCAACTTCCCAATCTTTCCGGGCTGGCATTGGGCCCTCCCCATAACCAATGCGTTTCCTAGATCCTCCAGGGTTCTGTGGCCCTTATCCAATCCAATCCTTCTCCCAGGCCAACACTCCCCCTTAGGGTCATCATCTTAGTTCTTACTGCACATGCCTCAAAGCGAAAGCAACTCCCCCACCCCATGCCTTCTCAGCCTCTACTCTGCCTGTGCCCAGCAGGAGTTTCTCCTGCTGTTCTTATTCCTCCCTGGGTAAGGACTGGTTATCTGCTTCTGGGGCTCAGTGGTCCCCTGGGGAGTGTGTGAGGTGGTAGCTTCCTAGTGAAGCAGGCCCACGTTTATTAGGCTTAATAGTGTCTGATTCCCTTTGCTCCCTGCTTTGTTAATATCTAGCTACTCACGCTAACATTTCCAAAGTATCTGACCCATAGTAGGTGCTGAATAAAAATAGGCTGAATAGCCCTGGCTAGTGTGGCTCAGTTGGTTGAGCGGCACCCCATACACCAAGAGGTCACTGTGTCATTCCCGGTCAGGGCACATGCCTGGGTGGTGGGCTAAGTCCCCAATAGGGGGTGTGCAGGAGGCAGCCGATCTATGTTTCTCTTTCTCCTTCTCCCTTCCTTTCTCTCTAAAATCAATAATAAAAACCACACCATAATTAAAAAATAAGTTCAGTAAAGGAACGAGTGAAGAAAAGTGATGGTCTGTGTGCAGTGGTGCCTCCCAAACCAGCACTTCCACCCCCACCCCAGTGTCTGGCTGTGAATAGGAGCTCAGGCCCTTGATAGGACCCCAAGAAAGGCAAAGCTCACAAGATGATGGAGGTCAGTTTCCTCCCAGCACTGGAGGAGAGGGGCTCCAGGTAGAAATAAAGCTATTTACACAACAGTGAAGAGGTATGCCACTTCAGGAAGCAGGGACAGCTGGGAGACCTTTCCTCTTCCTTGCCTGGCTCTTTTCCTCTCCAGGAAGGCCTCCTGGGTTTCCAGCCTCGGTGCCCAGTGCCACTCGCTCCCACTGCGCTCCCCATGCTGCTCCCACGTGCCTGTTTACATACCGGCCTCCTGCAGGAAATATGCATCTTTGTCTAGGCCAGTGATGGCGAACCTTTTGAGCTCGGCGTGTCAGCATTTTGAAAAACCCTAACTTAACTCTGGTGCCGTGTCACATATAGAAATTTTTTGATATTTACAACCATAGTAAAACAAAGACTTATATTTTTGATATTTATTTTATATATTTAAATGCCATTTAACAAAGAAAAATCAACCAAAAAAATGAGTTCGCGTGTCACCTCTGACACGCGTGTCACAGCTTCGCCATCACTGGCCTAGGTCCTAGTGAAGGGACCAACATTCTGCAACTCTGAAGCTGCTTTCTGGGACATTGATTTTAAGCTGTTTATTAAGTAAACAGAGACCCAGAAAGAACTTTTGACCCTCCCCCTTTTCCCAAAAGATTCAGACAGAGAAACCTGCTTCAGGAAGGAGATCTTAGGCGGCAGCCTGAGCCCAACTGGAATCAAGTGTGGTAACTACGAGGCTGCAGGCAGAGGCCTGTTAGCTGGACACCTGGGCCCGTTGTTTCTGTAGCCTAGCAAGGACTTTCCTGCCCTGTGTGTTCTTCTCTTCCTCAACTACCTGTAAGTAAACATTTCTCACCTCTGAGATCTAATACCCTCCTCCCCCCTTTCTCCTTTGTCCAATTTTGTCTTATATAATCAATGTTGCCTTACTGATGTTGGAATTTTCCTGCAATTATCATGCCTATCATCCCCACGCACCTGTATTAAACTTTTTCTCCTTTAATCTGTCTCTGTTAATTTGGCTGTTAGCCCAGCCAGAAGTTAGAAGGTGGGAGGGAAAGTATGAGTATCTTTTTGCTCCCACACTAGCATACTTAGTGCAGGTCTGTTTGTTTGTGGGATATACCCCTGTGGGGGAGCTGGTGTTGGTAGGTTCGTTATGCAGATTAAGAAGCTGAAACCTCCCTGGAGAAAGCCAGTGACTGCCTGGAGGACCAGTCCCGTGAACAAATGGCAGGCTTCATTGTGAATGCAGCTCATTCAGCTTCTCCCTGGGCCAGGCTGTGTGTGGTGACTCAGACTCCTGAACAGCGCGGGGCCTGGCAGAGCCTCTCGGGCATCTCAGGAGATGAAGGAAGGAAGGGCGGGCCCTGCGGGAGGCAGCGGCGAGGCTGAGCGACAGCTGGGAACTGAAGCTGGCCGGCCTCGTCTTAAACGATGGCAAATGAAACCCTTGCATGTCAACTGCACTAGTGATAATGATGTTACTCAAAAGCACTTTAAGTTGTTGAGTTAGCAAAAATCACCTGCAGAAGTCAGGCTCATTAGCCAACGGACCTGGCTAAGATGATGTGGGCAGCTTCCCTTTGTGCTCCGGAGGCGTAGGGCCTGCAGCTACTGGGGCCGAGAGAGCACCTGTCAGGTATCATAATGGGCTCTCCTGAGCAAAGCATTTCAGGAGCTGACAGTCCAGGGTGGCCCAGCCAGGCCCTCAGAAAATATCATCGGGTGTCTGAACTTGACTCCCACCTAGTGGTAAGCTCCTTGAGAGCGAGAACTGGACGCTGTCCATGCTCACACCCGCCAGGGCCAGCAATCCCCGCCAAAGTGGGCAGAGGGGGCATGCTGAAATTAACTCCTCACCACCCAGCAACTCCAGGAAGCTAGGGACCTCCATTCCCATTCCACAGATGAGGAGAACAAGGGAAGGAAGGAAGGAACAGAAAGCAGTGGGGAGGCAGGGCAGAAGGAGAGAAGGGAAGAAAAGTAAGGAGGAGGACAGGGAAGAGAAGGGAGGACATGCAGTAAGTGTAAGGAGAAGCAGAAACCCCCCAGGAGAGATGCCAGAAGGTGTGCGAGGCAGGTGGGGTGAGGGCAGGGGCCCCCTCACAAGTCTCCCGCCCACCTGGCTGTGTGGGCTCAGGCAGCTCAGGGAGAAGGAAGAGGCTGTTCCGAGGTGCTGGCACCTGCTTAAAATAAAATCGTCTCTGCCGCTATGAATGCCCCCGGGATGCCTGTCTCTCCAGCTGTCCCTGCTTCCTGGGAGGCCCGCCCAGGAGAGGCCACCTCCCCCAGTGCCCACCCTCTCCCCCCAACCCCCCCCCCCCAAGCCCTGAAGGGTAGTTTCTCCTACAGAGAGGATGCACAGGAGGAGGCAGGCAAGCGGAGGTGGCACCTACTGTCTTTCTGACTCTCACCTCTCCAGCTGTGATAATGGAAGGAAGGAGAGAGGCTTTCTGCTCAAGCCTTGCTTGCCTCTCCCTGCAAACCTAGAAGGGTATCTGAGGCTCCACTGCTGACTAGAGGTGAGGACCTGAGCAATTTGCATAACCTGCCCAAGCAGCCTTTCCTTATCACTAAATTAAGATAATCCCCCTCCTGCAGCTGCCAGGGAATAGCAGGATGAGGAAGAGATCCGGAGTGCCTGGTGGCAGCTCCTGGCACAGGGTAGACAATGCATCTTATTCCTCCCTCCAGGGCTCCCAACCCTGCCTTCATGCCTCCCTTCCTCCCACAGCTCTCCACACCCAAGTGAGCTCTGGGAAATGCAGATTTGTGAGTGATACTCCACCCCCTTTACACCCATTCCCCTCACCCTCAAATAAGTGCTTTTGAGCCCAGCAGAATAGGTCCCTGGTGATCCATGGGCACATGTCCCTCCACCCTCCTTCCTTTGCTTCTCTCCTAAACACACACCTGCTCAGCTCCAGAGTACAGAGCCCCAAGCAGTGACACATGCTCTAGCTTGGCCCCCTCTTTCCTGACACTGGTGTCTGCAGCCCCCAGGGAGCCTGTGGTTGGTGTCCTGGAGGGCTCCCAGCCTGTGCCCACCTCGCTCTGACACTTATCCAGTATTACAGTGACTGTTTTCTTGCCTGGCTCTCTTGTGAGCTCCACAAACACACTGTTTTAATTCACTTGTTCAGACCCAATGCCTAGCAAAGCATCTAAAAAGAGCAGGGACTAAACAAGCGTTGATGGACAAACAGATGCTTGGGCAGATGAACGGATGCACACAGTCCCACTTACCTCCCTGTCTGCTGAGTGAGTCCTCGTGGCTCTGGGGTACTCATCCCCTGTCAACCTGCCCAACAAACTCATCTCTCACCACACAACTCCAGGCTATGACACCCCTTGGCCTGTGAATGGCAGCCGGTACACTGTCTCCCCGAGACAATGCATGGACGGCCCCTCCTACTACCCAAGGTGATTCTCCCTGCTTTTGGGAGGTCAGAGCAAAGATCCCCAAATGCCGCCTTGTTCCACACTCGTCGGATTAAAGCTCAGGTCCTCGTCTTCGAGCCCATCACCTCTGGTCCTGACTGCGCTTCCCCAGCAACACTGCCCCATCCTCCCATCTGAGCTCCACCCTCCACTAAGTCCCTGCTTCAGTCTGATGCTCCTCACACTGAAAGCCTTTCCCTTTTCCCTTCCCAAGGCCCCCTTTCAGACGGGGTCCTCTGGGAGGATGCCTGCTGCTCCTGGGGGCGCCCTGGCTCCAGACTCACTTCCAACCTCCAGCTCCCCACCGCCACACCCCACCCCTCTCCGTTCCCTCTCCTTCCCTGGTGTCCCTCTATTTATAAAGAAGCTGCTGGGCTCCGGGCTCTTGTGTAGTCAATCCATCTGCAGAGTAAAGCCACAAGCACTAGGCACGCCTGCACCCTCCACGGTGCTGGTAGAAATGGCTCAACAATATATAATTAATTAAATATATTAATTGTTTGCAACACCTAGTCATCATGGCGCCGCGCGCTGTGTTGAAAGCTTTACCATACTGCCTCCTTCAATTTTCACCCCAGCTGCTACGCTGTAGGAACTATTACAACTATTATAGGAACTTACATGTGAAGAACTCTGGCCCAGGCCCGTCTGCCCAGTGAGAGCCAGCTCTGAGGTGCAGCCAGGACTCAAACCCAGGCTACCTGCCCTGAAAGTCTGGGCTCTTAGAGATTAATTATATGTCAAGATGTTTACCAGGCTCAGACAATGGTCCTCTGGTCAACTCCTCTCTTATCAAGAAAGCCACGTCACACAAACCGTGGGGGACGCTCCGTGTACCAAGCCGCATGCCCTCGGGGCTACCCTTTTCTGCATCTGGCAAGGTGGAGAGGCGGTGCACCCCCCCCCCCCCACCCAGGTGTCCGGTAGGCCACTATTGTGGTCCCACGGGAACGAGGGCTCCATAAGGGCTGGGGCCTTGGTCTTTTCATTCATCGATGCATCTCAGGCACCTAGAACAGTGCCTAGCACATAGTAGGCACCTTTATTTGTTCAGTGAAAGAATAAATGAATGAGCTAGGAAAAAGCCCCCAGAAGACGACCAGACTGACCACGAAAGAAAGAATGAGTTCCTTGGAGAAATGTGGGGAGAGAACCACAGACATTCTAAGTGGCCACAGCAGAGAGCCCTTCACAACCACCAAGGAGGCGGGAGGGGGATGACCAGGCCACTAATGAGAAGGAAGGTCAGAGCAAACAGAAGTCTACACCAACCATGACCTCTCCAAACAGCCCAGCCAGGCCTCTCAGTGGCTTCATTCAAACTAATTTTCTCCTGGTTCTGAAACCCTGAGGATGCCCAGGTGGTTAATCATTTGGAGCTCAGACAAAGGTGATGCCCCCTCTGCCCTGCTCCCTCGGCAGGAGGGCTTGCTGCTGTGTCCCGGAGTGGCCTCGAGGATGAGTGGTCACCGTCCTTGTGTTGTCTGCATTCCTTGTCACCACTCACAGGCTGCAGAGACAGGCTCCTGGTTCCTGTTTTCTGACCTGGTGACCCCTCTGAGGGCCTGGGCATGAACACCCCACCCTCCCCTTAAATCCAGAGACTCCACAGAGAAGCAGGAGGAAACATGGATGGAGAAAGAGGGGCAGCAGTTTCTAGAACAGGGGTGGGCAAACTTTTTGACTCGAGGGCCACAATGGGTTCTTAAACTGGACCGGAGGGCCGGAACAAAAGCATGGATGGAGTGTTTGTGTGAACTAATATAAATTCAAAGTAAACATCATTACATAAAAGGGTACGGTCTTTTTTTTCAATAGTTTTATTCATTTCAAACGGGCCAAATCCGGCCCGCGGGCCGTAGTTTGCCCACGGCTGTTCTAGAGTGACAGGACGCGTGCTGATCCCGGCAGCCCCTGACATTCTGAAAAACGAGAAAACAGATGCCAGATAAGCATCTCCACCAACTCCTGTCCAAAGCTAACACCTCGCAAGGTCAAAAAAAGCCATTAACATCTCCCCACAGCCTGACATAAGATAACCATCGCTGCATTCAGCTTCACTCTGCTCTTTCTCTCTCCCCTCTCCTTTCTCTAGAAAACAAACCTTTCTGAACAAAGCCTGTGTGTGTTCATAAGCACCAAAAAGATGAAGCGATGGATACAGGTGACCAAAAATGCCAAAGCAGACTTTTGACCAAATGCAACAAGACTAGGGCGATCTTTAAAAAATGAAACAGTAACTTACACTTTGAATTCCTGCCTGATTTTCCTACCTAGAGATGAAAGGCCCTGCAGTGCTGAACGGAGAAGCTACACAACTCAACGGGGACTTTCTTTGCTTGGCATCACCTCTGTGAAAAATACATTTAAGTAGTAAAGCGCCCTTCCAAGGTTTCACTCTCTGATGGAGCCGAGTTACGAAGCTGGTGAGGGCTGAACTAACTCGCATTTCCCTTCCTTTTTTTTTTTTTAAAAAAAAATATTTTTATTGATTTCAGAGAGGAAGGGAGAAGGAGAGATAGAAACATCGATGATGAGAGAGAAGCATTGATCGGCTGCCTCCTGCACACCCCACACCGAGGGATTGAGCCTGCAACCTGGGCATGTGTCTTGACCGGGAATCGCACCGTGACCTCTTGGTTCATAGGTGGAGGCTCAATCACTGAGCCACACCAGCCAAGCTTCCTTCCTTCTAATTACACTGTTTGCCCTCAAATAGCTCTCATCTCATTTCTCCTAGACCCCGATGAAATATGAGCCAGCTAGACCACATGCCCCATGAGGCTGACCTTGTGACCATTCTGCCCCGGGAGGCAAGTAGGAGCTCATGGTTCTCACTGCTCATCCCGTGGCCAGAAAAGTCTAAGTCTTATCATTCATGGGAACCCCTGTCCTCTTGTACTTTCTCTTGAGGCCAAAATTAGAAACCCCAGGGACCCTGAAATGGCCTTGACTTGACACAGGCAAACGTCCGAGGCTCCTGAGGGCCGGGCATCTGGGCAACTTCTGGGCACGTACAGGAAAGCACAGGCACAAAACCAGGTCTGTCCCGGGGACAAAGGGAGCACTTGCAAAAGATGTGTCCAGCACCCGCAAAAGCTCAGTCTCTCAGTGAGATGCCAAGCCGCCGACCAGGTGAGTAGGGACGGTTATGTAGGTAGATCGGAGAGGGTAGCATTGGCATGGACCCTGAGAAGGGGGCCAGAATAGGGGCCCCATTATAAGCAGGCAGGCCCTGGGGACAGAAGCCACCAGAAGTCCTTGTGAAGACTGCAGAGGACGATGAGGTTCAATGAGGACACATGACGTTGTCTAGGTACCGAGGACATGGATAAAAGAGGAGCTGCTGGTGGAGTTTTCAGAGTCGATCAGTCCTCAGTTTCCACCCTGTTGTGTGTCCTTGGGCAAGAAGGGCCAGGCAGGCCCCAGGGTCCGGGCTGGGCCCGTCTACAGAGGTCTGAGCAGAGGCGCAGCTTCAAAGATGGAGAGCTCATTACACATTCAGTCCTCAGATCCAAGCCTCTCACAGCCTTCCCTTCCCCTGATTTCAAAGTCAGAGAGTTCAGGCTAGCCCCCTACCCCGACCACGTTTCTACTTGCATATGTTGATGCCAGTCCAGAACCTGTGTTAATCAGGCCAAAATTCATTAACGGAGGCTGGCTGTGATCTCCAGGAAGCTAGCTGCTCTCCATCTGATATAATTTGTGTTTCATACAGCTGAGTGGTTTTCCAAACACTGTAACACCACACTCTGGGCAGACCCCATGGACCCAGTGGTACAGCTCGTGTGTCGTGGTGCCTGTTGCCTTGTGTGCGCTCCCTCCCGTGTCAGGGACTCCAGTGCTGCAAAGGAATAAGGAGCGCTCACACCGCGGCGCCCCTCCTCGTGTGGCTGCCACAGATAATTAAGCTCATCAATTACCTCCTCTTTGCTGCGTAAGGAGGATGCCACTGGTGAAGCCCACAGGGAAGCCAGTAATAATATATCAGCCGCTCGGATCCTTGGGAGCAGTACTGCTGACTTCCCAGAAGAGCAGAGCGGTCAGAGCAGGAGCTCACGTCATCTGACCGCGTGCAGAGCCACCCTGGCGCCCGACTTCCCAGCTGTGGGAGGATTAATGAACCCTCCTATGCCTTGGTTTGCTCATCTGTAAAATGGGGTGAAATAATAACCCCTGCCTCCAGGGACTGTTGTGCTCCGCTTATTCAGCTCATATTTCTTGAGCAACTACTATGTGCCAGGCAGTGTTCTAGTTACCAGGGATATAGTGGTGAACAAAACAGTCCAGGCTCACATTTCAGAGAAGGAAGCCAGATTCAGGCAGACCTCATGTCATCGTGTTCCACATTACTGTGCTTTATAAATGTTACTTTTTTTTTTACAAATTAAAGGCAAGATCCTCCTCAGGTAGAAGATTATGACTTG
The DNA here is from genome assembly GCF_964212035.1 of Myotis nattereri. NCBI lineage: Eukaryota > Metazoa > Chordata > Mammalia > Chiroptera > Vespertilionidae > Myotis > Myotis nattereri. Next base: position 79,084,711 of record NC_138080.1, read on the forward strand.
CTTTATTGTGATACTTGCTTCGCTGCGGTGGTCTGGAATGAGACCCACCATATCTCTGAGATATGCCTATACTAGAAAGCAATCAACAGTAAATGAAATGGTGTCTATGAAGCACTTGGGACAACGCCAGGCTCAGAGCAGGGGTTCCTTGGGAGCTGGGACACACAGGATACCTTCGGGGTACACACCTCCCCACCACGCCTGCCATGGAGGGCATGGGGATGAGAACCGAGAATGGCATTTCTTCTGCCTTCGTCTTGGGACACTGCTGGGCTCCTGTCCCTGCCGTGTAGCAGGAGGAAACCATGATACAATAACAATCCCACTGGGGTAGGAGTGAGGCAATGTCCTGGAGGGCAGGAGGTGGAGGCAGACAAACCCGGGCTCAAATCCCAACTCTTCCCTGCCGGCTCTGTGACCTGAAGAACAGCCCTCACCCTCTGAGCTCAGGTGTGCAACTGCCTCGTTGCATTGTGACGAGCAGCCAGGGTGACGGTTTGGGCTCAGCCCTGGGCCTGGCACAGGGTAAATGTTCCTTCCACTCTGCCAAGCCCGCCCTCTCCCCATGCTGACTCAGGGAGCCGCAGCTGTAAGGATGCCTCCATTCCACTTCTGAGACTGTGCCCCGCGTGCCTGGGGCATAGAGAAAGGAAGCACCAAGATTTAAATGTAGGACCATTCCAAGCCACAGCTTTGAGGCATTTGAGAGCAAGAGGAGGAGGGTGACATTTCCCCAGCAGAAGCTCAGCTCCGGAGAGATGGGCCCACTCACCACCTGTGAGGGTGTCAAGCTGCTGATGGCCTCCCTCCGACACTCCCGCCCCAGAAGGAGGGAGGAGGCTACTGATGGGGAGGCTGGTGGAGACTAGATGGCTTTAGAGGCCACGACTGGTGCCCAGGTGAACCCTAAGAACAGTTTTGCTTTCTATGCTGGGGAGGAAGAGCCTCACCGTTCCCAGAGGAGGGAAGAAAGGTGAGCCAGGCGCGCCCACACAGAAGAAAAAGCACCCCTGTTCCATCGGGACTGCAGTGGCCACCCAGTGCTGGGGACAGTGACAGGATTGGTGAGGGTGACCGCTGAAAGCAGAGCTTCCCATCCATTAGCTCATTCGGTCCTCACCATAAACCTCTACGGCAGTGATTCTCAACCTTCCTAATGCCGCGACCCTTTAATACAGTTCCTCATGTTGTGGTGACCCCCAACCATAAAATTATTTTCGTTGCTACTTCATAACTGTAATTTTGCTACTGTCACGAATCGTAATGTAAATATCTGATATGCAGGATGTATTTTCATTGTTACAAATTGAACATAATTAAAGCATAGTGACTAATCACAAAAACAATATGTAATTATATATGTGTTTTCTGATAGTCTTAGGCAACCCCTGTGAAAGGGTCATTCGACCCCCAAAGGGGTCGCGACCCACAGGTTGAGAACTGCTGCTCTACGGTATACACGCCTGGTTCTTAAAGGGACTTGGCAATCAGACGGGTGGGGATCTGCACCTCGCCATGTGTGAGCCAATGCAACCCCCTTTCCTGCTCCTACCGGGCAGTGCCTTCAGAAGGGCGGGGGCAGGGGCTTCACGGGTCCCAGCAGGTCCCAGTTCTGCCACTCACCACGTGAGTCTGGTTGTAACACCTACTCCCAGGGCTGGTAAGTCTAAGGCACATGAAATTACAAACTCATCCAGTGTCTGGCACGGGGACTCCCCATCTGCCCCCCTCCTTTACTCACTAAGAAGGGCCTGCAATTTCCTGCCCCACCCCCAGTGTTGTTCACTGGGTGCAGGACAGCTGAGGACTCCTGAGCAGCTAGAGACCCAGTGAGCTTCTGCCTGGACTCCCGGCTCCTTTCCTCTGCTCCTCACACCATCTCTTCCCCATCCCACACTCTGCCCAACCCCAAATTTTCTTTGTTGGGGACAAAATAGGCCACCCCAAGGGTTACAAGATGCCTTACCAGCCCCCACCCAGGTGCAGACACTGAGCAGGGACAGTCACAGTGCCCTTGTCATCCTCAGCTTCATGTGATGGATGAAGAAACTGGGACTCAGAGAAAGCATGTGATTTGCCGAAGGTCACAGGATGATACCACGTAAAGCTTCAACTTCACTGATGCTTTCTGGGTCCTAACCAAGGGCTCTTATACAACACGCTGTCACTTCCCCGCTGCCGGGCAAGTCCTTGTGGATAGTTGTTGAAATGAATTGAATCAATACAATAACGAGGCGACAGGAAAAGCCACCTAAAGAGAAAGATGAAGGGAGCAGGGCACAGCCTGTCTTTCTTTCCCTCCCAACTGATGAACTGAGGGCAGAGGGGCCACTGAGTGACTGCCCTTCTGCGCTAACAGTGAAGGGTGAAGGCCACATCCTAGGCTGCATCTGAGGGGCTGACTGCCGGAGCGCTCCACGCCTCAGCCCTCTGCTCTTCCTCAGAGGCCCTGCCAGGTCTGGGTGGAGTCCCGCTGTGAACTCAGACGCATCACCAACTTCTCTGAGCTTCCGCATCTCCCTCTGGGAAGTAGGAATGCTGAGCTCCTGGCACAATGGAGCACTCCCACAGGAGCTATTTTATATTTCTCACTAGAGGCCTGGTGCACGAATTCATGCACTAGTGGGGTCCCTCGGCGTGGCCTGTGGGGATCGGGCCGAAACCAGCAGTCCAATATCCCCCGAGGGATGTAGTGGTGCGCAAAGTGGCAGATGGCCAGAGAGGAGCCAGAGCCTGGGCCGGGCACCACGCCACTCCCACTCATCCCAGCCCCACTGCACCTGCCACTGCCACTGCTGGTAGGCTCATTGCTGCTCCGCTGTGGTCTCCACGTGCCCATCCTAGGGTGATACCGGTGCACCCATGACCGAGAAGCGGCCGCGGGCTTGCGCCCAGTCAGTCCCGATGCCGGTCCCGGTCCTGGTCCTGATCCAGATAGGGGAGAGGTCTACAGGGGAAGTGTCTGCAGGAGAGGCTTGTGCCGCCGCAGCTGCACTTGCCAGCCTTGAGCCCTGCGTCTGGCACCCGTAGGTCAGCTGAGTGGCACTCTTGCTGTGGGAGTGCACTGACCACCAGGGGGCAGCTCCTGCGTTAAGTGTCTTCCCCTTGGTGGTCAGTGCGTGTCATAGCGAATGGTCAACTGGTCAAATGGTTGAACGGTCACTTAGGCTTTTATATATATAGACTAGCACTATCAATTTATGACATCGGTTTCATCAAAAGAATTATTGCCTCAAGACCTCCAACCCTCAAAACACCTCCATCCTAGGGCCTCGCTGTGTCACTGGAGCCCCAGCCTCTCTCCCAGTGAATAGCACAGCATGTGTGCCAGGGCAGGGGACCCAGGAGCACTGTGACTGTGACAGGCAGGAGACGCTGGAGTAAGAAGCACAGCATCAGCTTCAGGGGACCCAGAGAGGGCTCCCCAAACCCCATGGGAGAGAGAATACTGAAGAGCCTCAGAAAGAAGGTCAGGAAGCAGCAGGAAAAAAAAAAAAGCGGGGGGGGGGGGGGGGAAGCATGCGATCCAGGGGAAATGCATGGGTAGCTCTATTTACTGGAACCTCACACCGCAGACTTCTATAATCCGGGGCTGCTGCCGCTGTTCACTCTAAGTTACTGGTGCCCGGAAGCATCTACCACCCTCCCATGGAAAGCTCTTGGGGAGAAGTCAGGAGACTTGGGTTCTAGTCTCTGCTTAGACGACAACCTAACTTCTCAGGTCTCAGTTTCCACATGTTGGGGGTCAGGAGTGGGGGCCAGGAGAGGCTGGACTAGTTAGGCACTAGGCTTCCCTCCATCTCAAACGGAACATCCTCTCCAGGGAGGGGCTACACCTGTCCCTGCAGGGCCCCCGGGGAATGTGACCGAAGTTTCGGGCAGCGTTATGGACCTGAAGTCACATCCCTGCCTCCTGCATATTCATTGGGGAAAGTTAACTTCTAACCCCATTGAATTTGTCAGTGTAAGTTTCTCGTATGTTTTTTATTTGCTCAGCAACCTCTTGCAGATTTGAATGATGAGCAATATCTGTCTCCCAAGTGGGCTTGTTTCTACTTTGGGATTCAAATCACCTGATCAGCTTGCTCCAAGGCATTCAAAAAAGAGAGAGAGATAAAAAGAGTGACATCAGGATGTAAAATCTATCAACCTCTTAGAGAAAGTTTGCTGCTCTCCCCGCTCTCCCACCATCACCCCTACCCCTCTGGATGTCATTAGCTTTTCATGCCGGTCACCTTTGTTTAAGTGGAGATTGTAGGTTGAGAGATACACAAAGAAATGGCAAGGTCGGTCCCTGCCTTCAAAGATTTTCAAGTAGATGAACCAGTGGATCGGCTGGCACCTTCTGCCTGACTGGCCAAGTTATGTGGTGGAGCACGGCCAGTGACCTTAAGCTTTGCTGGGGTTGAGAGACAGAAAACCCTGTTGGGAGACGGGTCCCAGGCAGCTCTGCAACTTGGGGCAGGGTCCTGAGGGTTGGGAAGGAACGCGGCACTAGAGAGTCCAGAAGCAAAACAGAGATTAGGAAAGAGGCTCGGAATCCAAGCCGGAGTCTCGGAGAGGAGAGAAGTGCTCCAGGTGAGGAGACGCACAGTCTGTGTGCAGGAGAGGAGGCCAGGGGGAATGTGACCGCGGCCAGAGGATGCCCTGGAGAACTGGGAGGGGCAGAGTGGAGGCGTGCTTCACACATGTGCCTGCGCACTGCTGTCCTAGCTTCCCATCGCCCTCCTTGTCCTGCATTGAGATGAAGTCTGTGACACTCCCTCTGAATCAGACTGGAAGAAAACAAAGCCAAAACCCTTCAGAGCCACCCTGTCTCAATAGCATCTTCCAATTTTCTGGTTAGCGCTGCTGGCGAAGGTACATAAAGTCGTAAAGTCGCCATTAGGGCCCCAGGCTCAAAACTGTGGTGATAGCTCATGTCTCATATTGAGGATCCTAGTGGCTGGCAGGTTAATTTGCACCTTTGCCTCCCCCGCCTCCACCCCCCGCACAGCATGATGGCAGAGGCCTTGGTGCCCATGACCGGGGGCAGGGGGATACCACCAGGTCTCCTGAACCTGGGACCTGGAGAGCTGTGCTGCCTCCAGCGCTGCCAGTGCCCACCCAGCCAGGCTGCTTGTGACTCGTCACAGGAAACCAGGGCCAACTTTCGGAAGCCACGGGAAGCAGATGAGGAAATAGGAAATCTCTGCTAAGCGCCAATGTCCACTCAGCTTCAAAGTCCCATCAGATCCACCATCTAATTCTGAGACAAAAACATCAAAATATGCACTAATTTCTATTAAAAATAAGGGACTAGAGTTGAGAGCAAGCTTTTAGAAACTCATGTTTCCCAGCTCACTTTCTGAAGCCCTGAGTTAGGGGCTTTGTAACGGAGAAACGGCTCCACGGTTAGAGCTGGAATGAGCAAAGGGGACCCTCCCGGAACACACCCGGAGGTGCGCCAGGACTGTGACAGGCCCCCGGTGGCTGGGAGAACCCGCTCCCAGGTAATGGACTGGGGGTAAACGCAGGTCTAACACCTGGACATGGGCAAGCCTTGCTCTCTGACTTGGTTGGGACTCCAAGGAGAAATGAGTGAACTTGGAGATGGATCCATCATTTTACAACAGAAACAGAGCCATACTTTCTCTAACGAAGCTGGCAAAGCCCACGTGAGACAAGCTGCTAGTTTTAGGATGTATTTCAATGAGAAAGAGTTGCGCTTGCCTCAGGAACAAACAACTTTGTGCAAAACAGCAATTTGAAGTTCATCCTTTTGTCCACAAAATTGCTGTATGATTTCCAAGCTTCTCACAGAGAAGCAATTGGGCAAGACAGACATCCATAGTCGGGACACGTGGGAGAGGGAGAAGAATCCCTAAGCTGTTCTCCACTGCAGAGCACACTCTACCCGAGCGAGTTTCACCAGCTGGGCTGCCCCTGGCACATCCAGGCCTTGCTCCCTCGGGCATGGCAGGCGTGTGGCACACAGATGTAGACCCTTGAGCTTCCATTCGGTGCAGCTAACTATGCAGCCAGCAGACACAAGTGGCAGCCGAGACGACCAGCTCCTCAAGGGAAGGTGCCGTGCCCAGCCTGGCTCCCCACTCCCCCACGGCACAGCCAGGCTCAGGGACCAGAACACAGCAAGCACTTTGGCCGGCTGAAGTTAAGGAAAGAGCAGAACCAGCCAAGTTTGCATGCTATGTAGAGTTTCGTCTTGAAAGCCTGAGGCACCTCTCAAGCGCTCCACTGTCTCTGAGCTGGGAGAGAAATAGGGTCATGGCACACACAGAATAGGCAGATTTTGTAAAAGAAAAATCCCTTTGTCCCCTGGGCTTTAAAGCAAGGGGTTTGAGAAGATGCAACTTGATTCTCTGGAGACTCTCAGGCACCTGGAGTCATGAAGCAGGGTCTTGTTCTGACAGTACTCTGGCTCAGGCTCAGATTCTAGCCTTCCTTCCTTCCCCATCTCCTTCTATGCTTATCCAGACCTGGAACTGAGCTAAGACCCAGTGGGGGGAACGCAACACAGGAGCCACAGGTTCCCTTCCCGCCCCGCCATGCTCAGTGGCCAAGGAGGGGAAAGGCCTGGCGAAGTTGGCCAAATGGGTGCCAAGATGCAAAATTAACAAAACAGTTTCCTTATGAGTGTGGTGACTGTGCCTTCAAACTTGGCAGCCTGCCAGTCATTTCTTCCACCTTCCCAAGGGCCATCTCTTCTCTACTCCATCCCTTCCTTCCACCAATATTTACCGAGCACCTATTAGCTGCAAGGCACTGTAGCAGGTGCTGTGGACATAAAGTAACGGCTCTAGTGAAACAGTGCCACGTCAGGATGAGAAGATACTCCCAGTGGTTATACAAAACTGAAATGACAAAAGCCTCACTGTAGCTGAAGCTGAGGAATAATTCCTTCATAAAAAGCATCAATACCAGGCAGCTAAGTGCCCTGGGCTGTGCTTGGAAAGGGCCTGTGCACAGCTGCTGAGAGACGTGCCCCTGGCAGCCTCTCCATTCTTGGTTTCTGGGTAAAGACACAGAAAAATAGCATCCTTTGGACAGCAACCTTTAATTTAATTGAGCCTCCCGCCATCTCAGCACTGTTGGAGAACTGAAGTCTATTAATCCCTTTCTCCAAGACTGAAAACTCTTTACATATGGGGATTCATTTGACCTTATAGATTCTTTATTATATTTACTCACAAAGCTATTCCATCCATCAAGACAAAACAGAACCCCCAAAGTGCTCAACCGTGCCAATGCCTAGAGACACCATAAACTCACATTCCCATATTCTGCCAAGTTCCTCGATGGGCCACAGAGACCTTCATGATCTGTCCCTGCTCACCGCCTGGCCTCAGAGCTCCCCCATCCCCACCCCCTGCCTTCTAATAGCTAAGTGTCTACTGATTCGTTTCTCTGTGCCAGGCATTGTGGAAGCTGCTCTGTGAGGACCAACTATAGGGAGCATTGACAGAAGCAAGGAGACCAGGGTGGAGCCAAGAAGAGGTCCAGGTGCAAGAAAACAGTGGCCCCAGTGTCATGGGAACAGCAATGGTGATGGAAGGTCAAATCAGACATAGTGTTGAGGTAAAGACAAAGTCTTGCTGATCGGGCAGCTGGAGGGCATGAGAGACAGTGAGAAGTCCAGGTCAACTCCAAGGTTTTGGCCTGAGTGGCCCTGGGGAATGAGGGGAATCGGGAGCTGGTTGGCCATGAGGAAGGTAAGATGCCAATCAGGCAGCTGAGTGCATGGTTCCAGCAGGCCATTCAGAAGCCACGGCATAAATGCGCCATGCTATTATTATCCACTGCCATTAAAACAGGAAAGCTGACTTCTTCCTGACCAAAGACCGAAACCAAACAGCTCAGATCCACCTGTGTCACTTACAAAGGTAGGGATTGACAAGGAATAACCCCTTTTGTAAGTGTCATTTCTTCATCTGTAAAAATGAGGACCAAGTTATTCCACGCAGGTTGTCAGGACCAGACTCGGTGGTGACCAGCACCAGCCAAGGATGGCACCGGGCACAGGGTAGGCACTGTGCTTGCGCTGATCAGCCCCATTCCTGAGAGCCTGCCGGCCAGGAGCCGGGTAAAGTCAGCCATGGCTCCCCATTCTTATCATTAGCTATTATTCTCCATAGTTTGATGGAAACTTTATGAAGGAAAAAAGCCTGAGAAATTCCAAAGCAATACAGTAGTACCGTTTTGAGTGACTGAAATAGCAGGTCAAGAAAAATGACAGCTACAGGGATAAAAAATGTGGATCTATGAAACATGCAATCAAGAAAACCTGTGAGCTGTGAAAACCAAGTAACCTCAGGAACCTTTCCTCCCCCCACCGCACCAGCTCCCAACAGTACAGAGAACATGGGTGGCCGGTGGGGGGGCAGGAGGGAGGGGGAGCTGCCCCCATTGAGGAGGTGGAGTCACCCAGAAGACCAGACTTTGGGAGGCTGTCGGTGCTGTTGGCACCCAGGGCTGTGACAAGTCAGCTTTGTTTATATGATACAAAAATGGGGTGCCCAGGCCTGCCCCATCCTCAGCCCCCACCTGTGGCCCTGAAATTGTTCAGTCGCACGCTTTGCTCATTTTCCATGGCTGAACACTCCAGTCTTTTCACATGGCTGAAATAAAACAGTGAGTGCTGCCCAAGATAGGAAAGACAAAAACTTGCCCTGGCCGGTGTTGCTAAGGGGTTAGAGCATTTGGCCCACCCAACGAAGGGTCGAGAGTTTGATTTCTGGTCAAGGGTACATAAATGGGTTGCAGGTTCCATCCCAAGTCCCAGTTGGGGTGCCTGCCAAAGGCAACCATTCAATGTGTCTTTCTCATTTCATTGTTTCTCTCTCCCTCTCTCTCTCACTCTCCTCTCGCCTACCTTCCACTCTCTCTAAAAATCAATGGAAAAAAATTTCCTGGGGTGAGGATTAACAAAGAAAAATACAAAATTAAATTTATAAAAGACAGAAAATAAACCAGGTTCCATGACAAACACTCTGAATGAGGTTTTGGCAGGAAGCACCACAAAGAGGTAGTGCCACCAGGGTCAGTCGTCACCGACTGGAGACCAAGCCCCCAGGCCGTTCAGAGCTGAGCCTGGGGTCATCCACTTTCCAGTTTGGGAAAGAAAGTGTCTGCCAAAGGGTTGGCACTGACACAGACACAACTTCAGAAAGGACATGGCAACTACACAGAAAAGCTATCTGTAAATATTATTGCCCTCTAATATTTTAGGGGAAGGGCTGCTCATGGCACTTGTGAAACAATCATCCCAGCAGCACACTGCAGCTAAGAAATGGACGAGCTGGTCCAAGGCAGGACCCGCAGACTGCGGTCACAGTATTTCTTCCAAGTTAAGAAAAAAATTCTTTAAAATTATTAATCATTAAATTCCCATTTTCTCACCAATTTAACTGAATGCAATCCCTCCAGGTTAATCTAAATTGGGTGGTTGTCACATCAACTTTGGTATGCTGGGGTTTGACTGTGAACTTTGTAAGTCGTCAGGGTGATGTTCCGGTGAAGTCTGGCTCCTCCACTTAGGAGCTGAGTATCTTTCTCCTCATTATTTCAAGAAGGGGTTTGATACTAGCGCCCGTTTTACGATCTGCCTGAGAAGGAAGCAAGGCCTTGTCATGCCATGGCGTAGCACGGCGGGTGGCACGAGGTAAACATGCGACGTGGTGTCGGCACGGGTGTTGGTGTGGGTCACATCTAACAGCGGCCCACAGATGGGGGCTGGGTATGAGCCCAGGTCAGGAGACACAGACCGGCCCCTGAGAGGGGCCCTGGAGCAGGTCCTGGTCTCCGACCATATGATTAGAGGAGCTGCCTGTCCGGGAAGGAGCAGACCTAAGCCCAGTTATCTGTCCCCCCTGCACACCTGGTGGACTTGGTTAGGGTCACATTCCCTCCAGCCCAAAAGTGCTCAGGCCAGCAACAAAGCTGCTGATCACTTAGTCCTCCCACAGGGTCCTCTCCCAGCTATGTGTGCACCCTGGCCTGACATCCTAGCAAAGCTACTTCCTGCGCTAGAAAGGGCAGCCAGCTCAGCGCACCTGCCTCAGCCCCTGTTCACCTACCAAGCACGTCAAAGAGGCTCACAAGCATTTGATGGGTGAATGAACAGTGGAGTGAGGATGAGGTGATGTCAGGATGAGTCAGATAAAAGGTGAACGCTCAAAAACATTCCCACCGGCAGTGCCGTGCAGGCCTGTGTCCATGTCCTGTCACGCCCCACCATCTCTGCAAGACCGTTCTGCTCAGGCCCACCTGATTTCACCAGCAGGATCTCAGCCACACTTGGATACCTGTGGCCTAATGTTCACTATGCTTTGGTGGAATGAATGGGAATGGCCCTGAGTACCATGTCACGCCGACAGGTTGAGCGTCTACCACATTGGTGCTACCATGGGAATCAGGAGCAAGTAAGCAGATCCTTCTGCCAGCCGTGCCTGCTATAGAGTATGCCCTCCACTGAAGGTGCCACTGTCACTCACCATTCCACCTTCTACTGAGAACGTGGAACAATCCACCTGCCCAGGAGAAGGCAGACACGACGGCAGGAAGAAAATGAAAAGCAATGGAAAAGTTGGGCCACTGGGGCCAGAGAGAGAATTCTGATTTCAGAGAGAGGAAGGGAGAGGGAGGGAGATAGAAACATCAATGATGAGAGAGAATCATTGATCAGCTGCATCATGCATGCCCTACACAGGAGATCAACCCCACAACCCGAGCATGTGCCCTGACCGGGAATTGAACTGTGGCCTCCTGGGTCACAGGTTGACACTCAACCACTGAGCCATGCCGGCTGGGCGAGAACTGGTTTTCTAGAAGAGGTCCCTCAGATGCCTGGGGAGAGAGAGGGCAATAATATTTACAGATAGCTTTTCTATGTGCTAGATGCTATTCTAAGCATTTAATATATAATCACTAAAGTAACTTTGGCAAACACTCTTTGAGTTAGGCAGCTTCATCCCCACTGTGCAGACAAGGAAACCGGGGCACCGGGGCGCTTCGTGACTTGTTCAAGGTCACTTAGCTGAGAGGCTGCCCTGGGATTTGAGGTGATGCCATCCAGCTCCCCTGGACAAGCTCTCAGCCGTGACACTGAAGGGTCACCCTTCCTCTGTCGTCCCCCACAGCACTCACCTTGTCCATGCCTCTGCCACACTCCTTACCTGGCTGGCCGAGGAGACTGCCTATGTTTACACGTCTGTCTTCCCCAGAATCAGGGAACAACTTGGGGACAGGACCAGGGTCTGGTGTGGCCCTGGTATGGGGGGGGGGGTGCCCCACGATCGAGAGGGTTCCAAGGCAGGCGCCAGGAATGCTGAGGCCTCCCGCAACTCTGCGGACTTGGAGGCCTGAGGTGGGAATCAGCGAGTGGAACTGGCACCGGCAGAGCCAAAAGGTGAAGCAGCCTCTGCCAGCCACGTGGCCTACAGAGGTGCCATCCTTCTTGTTCCCTGTCACAGCAGTCCCAGGGGCCACATCAAACATGCCACGCTTCCCTCATCTTCCCTGACCACTGATTTTTGTCTCCCAGGCATTTATATGGTTTTCACAATGAACCTTATCCATCCCTCTCACCCAAGCAGCCTTTGAAAGGCCATGAGGTCACAGGTCACCCCAGGAGTCCTCTGCCGTCCCCGCCACTCCCTGGGTGGCTCTTCGGGCTGCTGCCCAGGCGCCTGAGATCCCTGCTTCTCAGAGACATGCAGAAGAGCAATGCCAACCAATGAAAACCAGGTTCTGTACCTAAAGGGATATTAAAATCCAGGACACAATTCAAGTGCCGAGGATTCTCCAGAAAGGAGACTCCAAAGTGACTGAGCGTTCCAGGTAACTTCATCTTTTTGTCTTTCAATGCATGTTTACAGGAAAAATCTTTGAAAAGCGTCAACTCTATATTCTGACATTACTCGACCTAGTTGAGGCTACAAAGTGGGATCTTCTTAAATGATGGAGAACACTGGCATCACAAAAATGAAACCTGGGGACAGATGTGGGTAATGGAGAATGTGCTAGCCTTGAGACACTCTACAGATTTTGTCTTTTTACAAAAACTTTTTAAGCAGCTGTATTGAGTTATATTTGCATTACAGTAAGCTATACATATTTGAAGGGTACAATCTGATAAAGCTTTGATAAATATAAATACCTACGCATTCATAAAACCATCACTGTGATCAAGATAACTAACATATACCATCATCCCCATAAGCTTCTTCATGCCCCTTTTCAATCCTGCCCCCTACAGGCCCACAGCCCCCAAGCAAACCACTGATCTGCTTTCTCTTTCCATTGCTACAGATTAGCTTGCATTTTTCTAGTTTTATACCAAGGTCCACAAACAATATATACTATTTTTGTCTGGCTTTCATTCAGCATAGTTAATTTAATACTCATTCATGTTGTTGCCTGCATTAGCAGCCCACTGCTTTTTATTTGGGGGAGTATTCAGTTATATGAATATACCACATTTGTGCATTCATTCACCTGATGCACACTTGGGTTGTTTGCAGTGTTGAGCTATCACAAATAAAGCTGCTGTGAGCATTTATGAACAACTATTACTGTGGACGTGGACTTTTACTTCTCTTGGGCAGGGGCCTAGAATTAGTATGACTTCATCATATGGTAATTTTAAAGACACTTTCCACAATGGTTGGACCATTTCCCATGCCTACCAGCAGTCTGTGAGAGTTCCAGTTCTTCCACATCTTGGCCAACACCTAATGGGACCAGTCTTTTAGAACTTATACATTCTAGTGTAGTGGTTATAATTTGCATTTCCTCAATGACAAACAATGTTGAGAATTTTTTATGTGCTTATTTATCATCCACATATCGTCTTTAGTCAAATGTGTGCTCAAATCTCTTGCCCACGTTTATTAGTTTGCCTGTTTACTTATTACTGAATTTAGAGAGTTTGTTATATATTCTGCACAAGAGTCCTGTTTCAGATATATGATTTTCAAATATTTTCTCCTAGGCTTCATTTTTCATTCTCTTAACAATATCTTTCAAGGGCAAAATTGAAAAAGAAGTATCTTTTTTATTATTTTATGCATCATGTTTTTGGTGTTGTATATAAGAAATACTTGCTTAACCCGAGGTCACAAAGACTTTCTACTGTTTTGTGTTTGTTTGTTTTCTGGAAGTTTTACAGTTTTAGGTTTTATATTTTAGTTTATGAGGTATATATTTTTATAGTTTTACAAATTTATCACCTTTGTTTTTCCTGCAAATATAGCTTCCTTCCTTCTCTCCACTAGTACTCATTTTATGCTTTCAACATTGGAGATAAGATTAACAGGAACTAGCTTCTCTACTCAATAAGCATAAATTTTTATTTAGGAAACTTTTTGAATATATGTCAAAGAGAGAAATCAGTGTAATGAATCTCCATAACCTCAGTTTAACAATTTCAATATTTTGCCAGATTTGCTTGATTGTACCCTTTCACTCTTTGCTAAATTATTTTAAAGCAAATCCCCTATGTTCTTCACAACATACCTCTTTAAGAACGAGTCTTTCTGCCCTAACTGGTTTGGCTCAGTGGATAGAGCATCAGCCTGCGGACCGAAGGGTCCCAGGTTCGATTCCAGTTAGGGGCAGGTACCTTGGTTGTGGGCACATCCTCAGTAGAGGGTGTGCAGGAGGCAGCTGATCGATGTTTCTCTCTCATTGATGTTTCTAACTCTCTATCCCTCTCCCTTTCTCTCTGTAAAAAATCAATAAAATATATTTAAAAAAAAGAATGAGTCTTTCTTATTCAACTACAATGCTATTATCATACCTAACGTCAGTCCATAATCAATTTTCCTGAAAGTCCCCAAACACTTTCTTTTTTTAAAACTTTGGTTGCTTGGTTTCAATTTGGACTCAACCTGTGTTCAAAAACCCCCTAGTGGCCGTGTCTCCTACCCATGAAGATACTGGGTCCATTTTTTGCACCTGCGTCCCTGCCCCCCCACCCGCCCCCTCCCCCGGCATACATTCCATTATGAATTTGTCTGTTTGCCTCTGTGTGGCCTCCTGTAATGTATTTCTCTGACCCTGCACATCCTGTAAATGGAAATTAGAGCTGTAGGCTTGACTATGTGTAGGTTCGACTCCTGGCAAAACTACTTCACACACCTACGAAGCACAGGAATCGCTGTGTGCTTCCCGCCCATGACACCAGAGGACAAGCAACGCCTGTTGCCCACTTAAGTGATTCTAAGATTCATCGGGGGGCTCAGGCAGCAACAGCCTGAAATTCATCAACCTTTTGTCTAATGACTTCATCCTTGTGTGATTGTTACCTCCATCGGCTATGTCATTAGAGGCTATAAACAGTGATTCTCCAATTCTATCATTACCTCTGCAGTTGTTAGCTACACTCCTGTAAAGAATTTCCCCTATTGAACAGGGCTTTGGGTTACCCAGAAATATGGTTTGAACAGACATAATATGTGTTTACTTGGTTTTAATTGCAAAATTTAGGATAAGGAGCTGGAGCTCTGGTTTGTGTCCTGTGGTGAAGGAGTGTGTGCATTTCCTCCATTAAAATGCACTGTTAATGATTCTTTTTCTCATTTCTAGAAATCTCAGATGGATCTGGTATTTCTGATAGTATATCGTTCATTATTTAAGTTTTAAATTGTCCTTTTAATAAACATTTTGAACATTTGACTAATTTAAATTCTGTACCTGAAAATCCATCTCAAGTTCTTGGGGTCTCATTGCGCTGTTTACTGTCTGTGCTCCTCTTGCTCATGGTGGCTTATTTCCTTCTGTGCTTTAAGGAATATGAGTCATTTTGTCAGGGTTTTGAGGGAAACCTGTGAAGCGTGAGTTAACTGTTCAGGCCTCCAAAGAGGATTTACACTTTCTTCTTCCAAGGAGCCTGCTGCGTCCCCCACCCAGGACCACTCTAAGTCCCTTACCCAGCTTCAGGCTTCCTGGACCATACAGAGACTATAAACCAGAACCACACAGTTGTTCATAGCACAGCGTGGAGCTGCTCCTGGCTCTGACTGATTTACACCTGCGTCCTGTGTAGGTTACTAAATGTTCCGTGTGCTAACTTTGTCCTATATGAAGGTGCAGCTTCTCCATTAAAGCATTTCATAGGTGACCTTTTCTCTCCCTAACCAGAGTCCAAGCTGAAATTGACAAGTATTCTTGATGGCTTTCTTTACTAACTGGCAGATTTTCTTTTAAAAAGATCAAGCCCACCCTTTAACTCCGGGCAAACACGATGAAGGTTTTAGACTTACGTGTGGGGTCTCAGCTCCAAGTGCCCACCCCGTACGGACTTGCGGCCTTGTCTCTAGTGTGCAGGCAGCTGTTACCCCAAGGCCTACTGGTTAGACCAGCCCACCCTCTCCTGCTCCATCCCCCATCTGTGGTCAGTATCCACCCTGGTTTTCCTTCTCCCCATCCCCCAACCTGGGACGTCGCTTACATCGCAAGCTCAGCTATTTGAAAGGGCATTTATTGTATCTAGGTGTTGTGTATCACAGAGTTGATCTACAGACAATTCCAATGTGGTACAATAGAGCCTCAGCAGAACTACGTAACCCGGTGCTACTGCAGCTCAGGGGAAAGAAATGGCCTCACTGGGCACGAAGAGCTCACGGAGGCATCATTGAGATGATGCTTAGGCTGAGCCGTGAAGCTAAAATCCCAGGAATATTCCTTTTAGGTGGGGGTGGGGGTGAATGTGGGTAAGAGGCTCAATCCATTCCATCCAGTTACGGGCATTAAAATGCACAAGCCCTAGCCGACTTGGCTCAGTGGATAGAGCGTCAGCCTGTGGACTGAAGGGTTGTGGGTTTGATTCCGGTCAAGGGCATATGCCTGGGCTGCAGGCTCAATCCCCAGTAGGGGGCATGCAGGAGGCAGCTGATCAATGATTCTCTTTCATCATGTTTGTATCTCTCTCTCCCTCTCCCTTCCTCTCTGAAATCAATAAAAATATATATATTTTTAAAAAGCAGTGTGTCCTCTCCACTCCACCTCTGCGTGATTTGGTGCCAGGGAGATGGGCTGTGCTGGTGTGGTACAGGGGCCACGTGGCTGGTCTGGAGAGCGTCCAGCAGGAAACGTGCAAGACAATGTGAGAGGTGGAGCAGATCATGCTCAGAACCACTTTGGGGGCATCCCACTCCCACTTACATAGTATCACCTATTGGTCAAACTACTGGGAGAGGAGAAATGAAATGAAACCTGAGAGGGAGCTCCACATGATCACTCTGGTCAGGCTCCCCAGTTCCCATAGCTCTGGCCCCTTGTCTGGCCGCCAAGTGCAGCCCGCCTTCGGGATGTGCAGATCCCAAAGCGGTCCTCAGTGACTTTGGGCGAGAACTTCGAAAAAGTTGCTCTTTCAGACACAGCATCTTCCCTGCTGCTGAAGGTCCGCTGTTCTGAGTAACTCTGGACAGAACCCAGCCTCTCAGGAAAGCCACCCTTGGACAAACGGCATTTCTGTTCCATGTAAATATTCTAAAATGTTTCATTTGGTTTATAAAGAAAAAAATAACAAAAATGACAACTTGCTCTGGTAAAAGCGAGAGGATCACTAAAGCCATTTCTCTCCCTATGCAGTTAGTTTCGATATAAATTCATGATAAATTCTAACACAGCTAATATTCCCTCACTCCCTCACATAACATACAGGTCCTAGTCTTACGCCCATAAAATGAGATCAGCTTCCATGAGCACTGTCCATATCTGGTTCTCTTGGAAAATGTCATGAGGAAGTCTGACTGTTCCCTTTTGAGCAGTATGCCAAGAGGGAATATTCTATTTGTTTCTTTTAAAGAAAAGCAAAAGCAACATGATCATGAACTTAATTAAACTTGTTTGTAATGACTTAATTAGATTTTCAGGACTGTGCATATTCATTCTGGCCAGGGACCTCTCTGTCTTCTAAAGGATTGGTCAGAGAGATCTCATGTGCATTGCAATTTCACCTGATCCTTAATTTCATCTCCTGATGAGGTGAGGATGAGCATCATTGTGCTCAGGTAATTGCTTTATCAAATGGTTTAATTGTGCATTCAACAGAACCAACAGCAAGAAGGTTATTCTTCCTAATGTGTTTTTAACAAAAGCGCTAACTAATTACATGGCATTCTACTCAGGGCATTTAAGAAAACGAAATGAAAACCTATTCTTCAAATCTTGGTTAAATGCATGTTTGCATATAGGACATAGAAATAAGTGGTAGAATAATTAGCTGAAATGCTTTCTGCTGCTCTAACTTCATAGCTAATCTGCATGTTGAAGAAGTCTGTATAAATTCTGCATTTTCATCACGGACGGTGTTTGAACATCTGTGCTTTCTGAAAATGTCACAATAACCATTTTGCCTGAAAGTTTATCCTTGGGAGCCAAAAAGACTATGTTCCAAGAAGAAATAAATGCTTAATAGAACCAACGACAGATGTGCCCCATGATCAGAAGGAAGTATTTCAACATCCAAATGTTTTTTAAAAATTCGGAATTAAAACGATGCTGAATCTACTGTATTTTAGATGAACTTTCTCTATAAATAGGTAACTAATACGTCTGCTGGTCATACATGCCCCTCTGTGCCTGTCATTCTGAGAAACAGCATGCCTTACACAGTTTACCAGGTCCAAGGCGGTGTCATTTGCCTTAGCAGTGGTTCTCAACCTTCTGGCCCTTTAAATACAGTTCCTCATGTTGTGACCCAACCATAAAATTATTTTCGTTGCTACTTCATAACTGTAATGTTGCTACTGTTATGAATCGTAATGTAAATATCTGATATGCAGGATGGTCTTAGGAGACCCCTGTGAAAGGGTCGTGCGACCGCCAAAGGGGTCGCGACCCACAGGTTGAGAACCGCTGCCTTAGAGCCTTCCATGAGGCTAATCGACAGTATTTTATATTTTAGATGATTATGTACTTCACCACTTTTAAAATTCTTCTCCGTCCAGTAAATACTCTTTCCCTCCCTCTTTCTTTTTTTTTTTTAATATATTTTATTGATTTTTTACGGAGAGGAAGTGAGAGGGATGGGGAGTTAGAAACATTGATGAGAGAGAAACATCGATCAGCTGCCTCCTGCACACTCCCAACTGGGGATGTGTCTGCAACCAAGGTACATGCCCTTGACTGGAATCGAACCCGGGACCCTTGAGTCCTCAGGTCGACGCTCTATCCACTGAGCCAAACCGTTCAGGTCCCTCCCTCTTATTCTGGTAAAAAAACACTACCCTGAATCACAGTGAGGAATAAGGGTTAAGAGGGTCATGTGACTATGGTCTTTGATTAAAGGATTAACATATGATTCAAAAAGAGGCCATTGGAATCTATTCCTGGCATTAAAACAAAGACCCTGGCAAATCTCTTTGGAGTTTCTAGGTTAGGAGCACATGAATGTGGGGCTGTCAAAATCCATATTCTCCGCCACGGGGAGAAAGCCTCTTTGCACAATGAAGGCACGCACCAAGCGGAGACAGAGGCAGAAGGAATGGAGTGTTGTCAACACTGAATGTCCCCTTCTTTCCTGGAGGCCTGCCTTCCCCAGTGTGCTTTCCAGCTTTATGTGCCAGTAAATCTTCGCTTTGGGATGCAGCTAAGTTTGGGTTATATTTCTGTCACTTGAAATCAAAAGCATCCTGATGACACAGCTGGCAGGCTACATTCCTCTTCAGACGGCTTTTCACTCATGGAAGGCGAGGCTGTGATTCTAAGTCAGACAGACCCGGTTCAAGCAGCTGTTCTGCTACTCACAAGCGGCACTGACCTTGGAAGGGTTTTGTATCTTCAGTTTTCTCATCTCTAGTGAGGACTAATGACAGACCTACCTCATAGCTTTGTTGTGAGAATTAGATGGAACAGAGGAAATAAAATGCACTTGACACTTAGCACACTGTCATAGTACCTAGTGTGTGTTCAGTAATTAAGTACTGTTGTTTTGTGATTGCTGTTGTTATCATTTAAAATATTATTATGGTGGGAACTGCTAAATATCCCCAATATCCTCTCTATCCTTCCTTTAATAATATAACTCTCAGATTTAGCTGGGTACATAGGTTCCCAGTTTAAAAACTACATTTTCCAGCTTCCCTTGCAGCTTGGGGTAGCCTTGTGACTAAGTTATACTCAATAAGATGTGAGCCGAAGTGCCAAAGGTGACTTCTGGACAGTGCCTTCTTCCTCCCTCCCTTCTTCCCTTCCCTCCCGCTGGTGGAGAACAGCAGCCATCTTGGACCCAGACACAGAAGCTCCATAATTGCAATTGCTGAGAGTGATAGAAGCTCAAAGGATCCTGGTCACTGACAGTCTACAGGCAGCGTACCTGCTCCAGGCTGCTTGTCTTTGGAATTTCTACATGAGAGATAAATAAAACTTTATCTTATTTAAGACTGTTTCATTTGGGTTTTTGTTATAACAAACAGACCTATATTAACACACAATTAATATTTTAAATATTATTTATACCTGTTTTTTTCTAAAAACCCTGTAAAAAAGAATAAAAGGATGATAGTAAAACTAGGGTAATAACTGTTGAAACTAATAGTTGAGAGTTTTCATAGTATGAATACTAGCTCTCATTATCAGATGATATTTGGCTACCCCAGACTGAGGAAAGGAGGTTGAAAATGAACAAGTCCTCAGGGGAAAAGGCCAGGTTGGGGCATCGGCCATGGGGTATTTGTCCTCAAATCCCAAACTGTTTAATGTATAAGACAAAAGTGCTTAGAGTTGGTTAGATGACACTGAGTATTTCCCCAAAGTCCTAATACCTCTTTTGTTGGCTTTTTCTAAAAAACAGAAAATTAAAAGAATGAAATCTACTACCTGACTCCTCCCTCTATGTGCTCTGTGGACACAGGACACCATTCTCCTACTGCCTGAGAGCACAGGGATGCATTGGGACTTTTGCTACTTCCTGTCCATACAGGACTGCCCAGATGGGAGCACCCAGTGACTTCCCTAATCGCTGCTAGTCCTCTCAATCCTGGGTGGTTACTATTGCCAGTACTGTGCCACTCTCTCCTGGGCACATGTGCAAAATGCAAGCCTCCCACCTACACTTTCCAGTCACTTCATGTCCTGCTTCTCTAAGCCAGGCCGTCATCCATGAGCCATTTGCAAGTGGAGACAATTCTCACCCAGCAGGTTCTAGGGAGGCAGAGCTGTCTACAAATATCTCTGGAAATACTGACAGCCTCAACTCTACTAAAAAAAAGTAAAGAGCAGCCACACATAGAGCCCTCCCATGCCTGCCACGGTCACAGCGCCCCGAAAAGTCTGGGGGTGGGGGTATGCAGAAATCATCAGAGCTGGAAGCTATCTCGAGACGTCTCACAAATCCATGTCCTGGACTCGCTCTAACCAGCAGAGCCTGCTCGCGGGAAATGCGGCCAACAGAGACTCCGTTTGCCAAGAACTTCAAACATGACCTTTACTTGGTAGCAATTGTTGGAAACTATTAAGATGACTCTGAAAATAATATAATTTGCAGCGACAATATGTCGAAAGAAATGCCAGCCCTGTAGAGTGAGCCCCCTCCCCATCCCCCGCCCGCGGCGTGCAGGCACAGAAGAGCATCTTCCTCCACAGCAGTTCTTAACTGCATCTCTCCTCAGCGTCTAAATGAGCCATTTGCTAATTGCTTAACGGCGATTAAGGAAGTAAACATTGTGGGGAGGGGTGAGAGAAGATGGGTATTGGCCTACTTGTTTTCCAATTACCAACAGCCAGGCTAATGCGGGAGAACAGAGCTGGTTCTCAGGGCTGTAGCTGTCCTCTGAGAGCCCCCTTCTTCAGAAGTCGGGCTGGGCACCCCAGGCTTCTGAGTGGAAAATGAGCAATCCTGGCCCTCACACCTGAGCTGTGGTCGGGTGGGTGCAGATGGAGAGAAGGGAATGAAGTCCTATTGAAAGAGACCCGGCAGTGAGAGACCAGTGGGGCCTGGGCTGGAACAGCGGGGACCCTCCACCCCCTGCTCCCTCTGAGCATCCAGGACCCCAGCGCCTCTCCTGATCCGCTCACACTTTCCAGAACAGCCTTCCCTCTGGAGAGAAGGCTAAGGTTGTCCACCTGAAGTCTGGGCTGGCCAGATTCTAGTCAGCAGCAGCAACTTCCGCGGCTTACTGGCAAAATTAGGAGTTGGCAGCCAGGACCCCATAGCTTCCATCTTTCCGTGTGGATAATGGGAGAGAAAGGAAAGGCATTCCCAGATGACAGGTCCCAGCTGGTTCCCACGGAGGCCACAAGCTGTCGGCAGGCGGATTCGCAAGTCCCACCAGGACTGGGACGGTGAAGAAGCCCTTCTGCTGAGCTCAGAGATGACATAACTTTCTATATTTAAATTCAGCCACCACGATCAGCTCCCATTTCCTGAGTGCCTCTTTAGACTGTTTTCAATCCATCTCTGCAAACATGATGCAAATCCAAGCCTGCCCTCCACACTCCCACAGGCTCCTCACAGTCACCCTGCCTCCAGTCCTGCCCCCAACCTCGACCATCATGCAGTCAGTGTAGGCCCATTAAAAAATATAAATGCCTAATAGCAGCCCTGAAGCTCTTAGTGTCAAGTCCAACTCATGTGGCTTTCAAGGTCCTGTAGAAAGGGACCCTGTTTTCTAGCCTCATTTCTGCAGCTAGTCAACCACCTGCCCCCAATTCATACATGACCCCACCACAATGACACTGTCATGGTTCTCTCAAGGAGCCATGCTTCCTTTTATCTTATCAGCCCCCTCTTCCCTGGGATGAATGAGCTGCCCCACCCTCTGCCCGACTCTTACTCTGGTTGACTCCTTTCCCCCTTAAGATCTCAACTGAATCATCACATCCGCTAAGACCACTCACACCACCACGGAGTTGAGGGGGCCCTGCTCTGTGTCCCGCAGCACCCAAATGCCCCTATTCTACTGAAAAGAATACCTGTAAGTCCACCTTCCCTGTAAGTTCCATGAAAATGGGGACTTTCTCTCTTTTGTCCCTTGTCACCTCCTCAGTACTCAGTGCAATGCATGATGCAGAGTAAGGCAGACTCAACCACCATGTACTGAGCGTCTGGACTACCTACTTCATTTTTCCTGGCAGGAGAAGGTGGCATCAGGGGCAGTTAAATGACTAGAGTGATCTTTACTGCCTGGAATCAACTCCAAGGGGCAGCATCTCTGTCACATTCTCAGGCGGCTGCGGCACCGGCCTCCCACTTCTCTATTCCCAGCCGGGGTCTGTTCCTTATCTTTTATGGGTTATACTTTATGGAGTCTCAATAAACATTTATTGCCATGTAACATCTTATACTCCTTCATCTCAGGACTGTGCGTTCTGATCCACTTTACCTCTCGTCCTGGGGGAGTCACGGGGCTCCGAGTGTGGCCGGTGCCGGCCCTGGAAGAACCCTGGCACCGACAGAGGGTCCTAAACGCATCCCGCAGTTCTAGGAGCAGAAGGAAAGCTAGTTTGATGAGACCCAAGGACAAACAGTGGCATCAAGGACAGAGCTGGGGCTCAGGCTCCCTCCTGCTCCTGACGGTGCTCCCGCGGCCCCTGGACCATCTGTGAAAGGGCAAACACGCCGTCCGGGAGCTGTGATCATTTATTACAGGCGCCCGGTCCTTGCTGGTGGGACTGGGCTGCAATATACTCCTGCCAATACTAACTCTTGTGAATTTGACATAATATCCAATCGCCATGCATCATGGTCTCATCTGTCCTTTGCCTCCTGACCCCACTGACACAGAAAAGGCCCTAACTGCTGCGGATGGAAAGGTGTTTGTTCAGTGATAGTTAACTCATTTACTCTTTTAACTGACCACTGACTGGTGGTCCTCAAAAGCTTTGTCTGTGAGATTAAAATGTCCCCTTAAACTTCCATAACTAAGTGGTCATGGACTTAGGGGCAATAACGAAATCACCCAATGAGAAACCCAACCAGACAGAAACACTCCCCCTGGAGTGCCATGGGAGTTAGAACTGTCCCGGGCTTCCGAGGTCTTTAGCCGTCAGTGGATGCCTTTTGATCAAGTCACATTTGATTCATTACTTTAGGTAAAAGAGAATGCCAACCTTCTAGAAGTTCATAAAAGACAGAAACTAGGAGACTAATGCCAAAACCCAACACCTACAGCATTTTCCACTGCAATGCCTTCCCTCCACCACCCTCCCCCTCTTTTTAACTTCAAACAGAAGTGAGTGAGATCTACGCAGGAGATATGGGTGACAAACCCTGCCACTGTCTTTGGCTCTTTGGGCCTCAGTGTACCCGTATGGAGAATGGGGAGAAGAACACTGCAGTTTCTGGTGAGAGGGCTTTAGGTCTCTTCTTTTGCTCCAGGAACAGACGGTGAGCAGGTCTTGGAATGTGAGGACTCAGGCTGGCGTAGGAATTCAAGGACACTGGAGGAACAGCAGGCTATGCAGGGAGGGCCTTGAAGGGCTCTGCCCAGTGGTGTCTGGAAGCCACTCTTCTTCTGAAGATTCAGGAGTCACTGCAAAGGACTCTTCCACATCCTGACCTGCCTCTTACACAAGCCATTTAACAGTGTCTGTAAACAGGCAGCCTCTCTAACACAAAAGCCCACTTTCCAGGCCAGACTGCAGGGGGCCCTGACCAGCGAGCCTTTCCAAAGACATTCCCTGGGCAACTGACAGCATTTGAAGCCAAGTCGATGGGTTACCACTGCTCCTTGTAGCCCAGGGGCCATGGGGCGCTGGCATTCTAAGCTCCTTCTGCGAACGAGGGACAAGCGAGTGGGCAGGATTTTGCTGGGGCCTGATGCGCGACATGCCGCTTGCCCAAACAGCCCTCATCACTCACTGACATTTCATGGCTCGTCCCCAGTCACAGGCTCGAGGATCAGACAGTTTACTCCGGAGCTGGAGGGAATAATTTGAGCAGCACATGCTGGATCTTCACAGCGAGAACCACCGCAAGGAGCCTCTGACTCTCTGCCCGAACCCTAGGCTGGCTGTTTAGCTAAGCAACTTGGCCCCTTGGTGGGGATGGCTTATTTTTCTCAATCGCTAAGCTCTCATCAGCCCATTCACTCAAATCCCTGATGGGTTGCACAGACCAGAATCTCTCTTTTCCTTCTCAACTAGTGTCCCTGGTGGTCCAGTCTTGTCCATGATCTTATTAAGCACCCACTGTGTGCTGTGTCTTGTGAAGCACCCACTATGTGCCGTGTCCTGTGTCTGGTTAAGGTGGTAATTGACTTGGTGTCTCCCTCTAGGATCTCGTGTTCTTAAGGCAGACATGGACAAGAAGGCACTTACAGTAACAAGTGTTCCAGGAGCCTGGCATTACTCAACTGTCTGCTCACCTTTCAGCTTTGGCTAAATGTCTCTTCCCTGTCCACCCTCACCTCATGTGCCTCTCCCCTCACCGTTAGTGACGCGGGCATCCTCTCAGTTCTTCAAGCACATCATCCTGAGAGCATAAGCCTGAGAGCTTTGAGTTATGCTATTTCTCTATCGGGAACATTCTAACCCCTCTCACCCCAGTTTTAAGGACACCCCCTCAGAGAGGCCTTCCCTTGCCATCCCCTATAACGCATGCCTCTCTTGCTCTCACTCTCAGCACCATGCTCATTTCCTTTTCAATTCTAACCAGAATTTGAAATTACACATTTGCTTGTTTGCTGACTTATCTTTTGTGTCTCCTCTACCAGACTATAACCTGCGACGGTGCCTGTCTGTTTCCCACTGCTCCTTGCCATGGTCTGCACAGTGCCCAGGACAATTCTAAGTGCTCACTACTGAACAAATGAAGGAAGGGCTTTTCTATGGTAAGTGATTATGGAATAGACAGGCCACAGGCTCAAGGACTTTGTTAGTAACCACAAAGGGTTTGCTTAGTTCTAGCAGCAAGAGGAAAGCCATCCAAGCATTTTAAGCGGGGGGAGACACATGACAGACATTTATTACAGAATTACACAACCCCTTCGATCATGTGGAAATGGACTTTGGGGGCAGGGGAAGGGCAAACTAGAGACAAACAGATTTACTAGGAGGCACCTGTGAAAACCGAAGTCCTCCCTATCCAGGGTAGTTCCTGGATCGGCAGCATGGACATCGCCTGGAGTCTGTTAGAAATGCAGGCTCTCAGGCTGCATGCCAGCCCCACCACATCGTCACTGCACTTCAGCAGCGGCCCCAGGAGGCTGTGCACACCTGGGAGCTGGTCTGCAGGTGAGAGACGATGGTGGCCTGAGCTGTCTTTGGAGTGGTGGACAGAACTGATGCTTCCATGCCCCCGTAAATCCCGTCAATGCCCCTTGTAAGTCAACTATTCCAGAAGGGGTTACGTGGTCAGAAGCAAGCCCCATTTCAAATTTTGATTCTATCAGGGGTCAGGGAGAGTGGGGGAAGGTGTATGTGTGTGTGTGTGTGGTGGTGGTGGTGGGGGGGGGGTCCTAAAGCAGATTACACGGGTGGGTACAAGGATACATCCCTTCAAAAGATGCCTGTTTTGTTAAATGTATGAAAATACTGACCTGTGCAATACAAAATCAGTAGGAAAGCATGGCTCAGCCTGGAAATAACCCAAATAAGCCTGTGAGGGCAGCAGGCAGGAGGGTGCACCAGGGTTGGGATGGGGGTGGGGTCACAGAGAACAGATGCTGCCAGCTGTTGTGCGGTGGGTCAGGACAGAAGGCCTGCAGAATGGCCTGCATCCCTGAGCCCAAGAATCTCATGGTGGTGTGGCCGTAAGTGACCAGGGTGTCTCCTGTAGCAACTCTCCCTGGCCCTAGACTCCATTGTGCAAGGGAGCCTCACCCAGGAAACCAGGAGGAGAGAGAACAGTGGTGAGGCTGGGGCCAGAGACAGCCGCACACCAACGCCTCCTGCCCCACTCGGTGGCGGGCACTAAGGCAGTGCTGACTTGTGTGGGCTGAATGCCAGAGTAAATAAGCAAACTCGTGTCCATTCCGTGGCTTCCTTTTCTTTAACTCACTCTCCCAGTGAGACTACCCATTTCCCACACAAACGGACCACTTTACCCCAAGGAGAGAGTCTGAAGTCTGAGAAGGAAGTTTCGTTTCCTTCCTCCTTTCTCCTGATAACACCCCTTTCCCCGCTGCTCAGAGGGCCTATTGCTGGAGCCCAAATGAAATGCCCCTCGTCTGTGAGACTTTCCCCGTCCTTCCCAGAAGAACAGATAGACCCACTGGATCCCCAGTTCCCTTTTCTGTGAAACCACCTTTGTTTGCATAGGTCTGAGTGACAATGACCTGTCACCACACTTGCCTTCCCCACTAGACTCCAAGTCCCTGAGGTTCTGAGAAAGGAACAATGGCCGGAGCCCCAGGGCCTGGTGCAGGGCGGGATGCCATCTAGATGTGCAAGAGACACGGCGGAAGTGTGTGCTGATGTCAGAGTCCTCCCGTCACCTTCACACCCCTCCCATCACCATGCTGTCCTTTGGGCAGCATCCCGGGCCGCCCTTATGCCGTTGCTCTCATCAGCCGAGCTGCATGACTTGCATCTTTGGCACAGCTTGCTCTCTTACCTTCTCCAGGAAGCTCCCCTGGATTAACCTCAGGATCACATCCACTCTCGGAATTCCCCTCCCCTTGGCCCTTGACACCCCCCCACCTACCGCCCCCGCCAGGACATAGGAGGTAACATTTCTATCTCACTTGTCTCTTTGACAGTCTGTTCAGGCGGCAGCCTCTAAAGGACAGGGCCCCACAGTGCACGGAGCTTCACACAGCAGGGCCAGTTTGGGCGCGGAGACCCGTCAGAACCAGCAGACATGGAGGATTTCTCACAACAAAAGAGACAAAGGTGACTGACCTTGGACGTGTAGGTATGGCCATCGGAGCCGCAGACCATGGCCGACTGTGCCACGGGGCAGGGCTTGCACTTGACCAGATTCGAAGGTCCCGCCCAGTGTTTGTGGGCCACGTTCCCCTTCTTCTGCCTGAGGATGGAAAAAAGAGGAGATAAGTAAATGCAAGCTCCCATACCCATGGCTCTCTCCCCCAAGTCCCTGGATAAAGGCCAAATAACTAAAAGGGCTGGTCAAGCAGCCAGCATTTCCATTTGTTCCAACTCACTGGTGGGGGCAGAAGACTGCTCCAAAAGCCCAGGTTCAACCCACCAGATGGACCGGGAAGGTGATGTGACCATTAAAATGTTGTAAAACATCACTTCCTGATGTGAAAAGACACTCGCAATACATCGCAAAGAACAAGGAAGGAGTGTGGTTCCATCCGCGCACTAGCCCCCAGTGCAGGGCGTATCACAGGTGCCTGGAAACAGCACCCAAAGCCTTGGAGTCCTCCGGGGCTGACCAGCAGCTTTCGAGTGGGATGACACACAGGTGACTCAGCAAGCATCTCCACTAGAAATGCATCTCTAAACACAACCAGTGACTTCCTCACAGCTGTGGAAACCAACTCTGGATACATTTTTAAGCAATTTCAGTTCAGCTTCCAATTTTCCATTTGATAGAGGCACTGGGATGATGTCACTTTCAACTATAAAAATAAGCAGAATTCTAGTCTTTCATGCCAGTTCCAGTCTCTGCATCCTCACCTTCATCATAATGATACATGGTGCTAGTAGGATGGCTTGTGTCCATAGAAAGAACCCCATCCCTTATCACAACCCACTGGAAAAAAGGCTGCAGGAACTGCCACCCGTGTTCTCTTACTTGAAGCTGCTCTTCCAGCAAACTGCTAGGAGTGACTCTCATCACTGTGGGCCTGTGTTCTGGGTAGAGGACAAGTGTCTGTGGACTGTCAGGCTATGACTGTGCCCTTGAAGTGCTTTGCACTGATAGTCCTGAATGACTGTTAACGCCTGGGCTCTGGAGTTAGAAAACGCAAGTTTAAATCTCAGCTCTGCCAGTGTGATCTTGGCGGGATTGTTAACCCTGTAAACCTCAGTTTCCTCATCTATAAAATGGGGCAATAGAATCTACTTCTAGCAGATGGTATGAGGGCTAATGAGCTGTAGTGTGTCAAGTACTCCATATAATGCCTGGAAAATAGGAAGCAATAAAAATGGCAGCCATTGCCGAAACCGGTTTGGCTCAGTGGATAGAGCGCCGGCCTGCGGACTGAGGGGTCCCAGGTTCGATTCCGGTCAAGGGCATGTACCTGGGTTGCGGGCATATCCCCAGTGGGAGATGTGCAGGAGGCAGCTGATCAATGTTTCTCTCTCATCGATGTTTCTAACTCTCTGTCTCTCTCCCTTCCTCTCTGTAAAAAATCAATAAAATATATTTAAAAAAAAATGGCAGCCATTGCTATAATTATTATTTGCCTCAATAGATGGGGGTACAGAGGATGCAATTACCATTGTCATAGAAATGAGATTTAATTCCAAGATTTGGAGTGGCATTTAATTCCCCCGAAGAACTCACGGGGCACAGGAAGGAGACCTTTTCCACTAAGTACGTAATGAATGTTCAGCTCCTCAGGAATTAGGGTTTGGCATCAGAGGTAACCTACCGTTTTCCAAATAAAAAACAAAAGTGACTGAGGAAGAGCACACACCAACTTGGTTCTTATCTCAAACCCACCCTAGTGATTTAGGGTGGAGGACAGTAAGAAGACGAATGTCTGTTAGGGGAATTAACTTTGGACTTGACATCCAGGCAGATGATCTTGTACCCATAGCACAATCCTAGGGACCATAAGGCTGAACCTTCTGAACAATGAACTGGAAAAGGAAGTCCTACAAGGGCCCTCTGAGACCACCTAGTCCAGCTCACTCATTTTACTAATGGGGGAAACTAAAGCCCAAATTGGGAGAGAGCCTTGCCCAGTGGCTAGGCCTGTGATGACAGTCACATAACTTCCGAGTGCCATCATTCCGGAATGATTTCTTCTTTAGTCCATCTCAGTCCCGCCTGGATTACTAGCTTGGAAATTCTCTGGAGTCACCTACATGTTTGTATACTAGTAGTGTTCCTCTCTCCAATGCCTCTCAGCTCCCATAGCAGCAGCCCACCTTGTCCTGGCCTCTCTGTCTGAAATAAATACATCTATTATTTGCATGTCTAAATGGATATGAAGTTTCCTATTATCCTTTGCCTAACACTCTGTAGGCTTTAAGGTTTGTTCTGGACTACTGAAGAAGGCAGGATGGGTGATGGGACTCCGAGCAGCAGCCAAGCAGGCTGTCAGCATGGGTTAATCTTAGAGGACACGATTCCCTCGGCAGAACACCACACATTTGTCATCATTCTCACAGCAGATTGTCTGACGTGGATAATGAATCAGAAATACAGGCAGAAGTTGTGGCGTCTAGCAGCCCTCTCCTGGGTCGGTCCCGGGCTACAAGTCCGCAGCTGAAGCAAGTCTTGTTATGAACTCCCAGGAAGGGGCTATAAAGTCCAAAGAGTGGGCAGCTTTGCTGGAGCAGACACAGCCACGTGCAGTGATGCCCCGGAGGAAAGACGCCCGAAGGAGCTTAGCCAAAGGCAGCAGAGAGAGAAGTGAACACTGAGCCACCAGCTTAGAGGAAAAGATGGAACCAGCTATTAACCACCAGTTACGGACAGGTCATCCCTGTCTCTGGACCTGAACCTCACCGTTAAGCTTACTGGCCAGTGCTTACTAGTGGGCCTGGTGCATGCTGGATACTCAATATATCCCTGTTGGGTGAGTGGGTGGGTCCCTGAGTGCTGACCCTGCGTGGCTACTCAGCAGTTAATGACCAAATCACAGCCTGTTGGGACCAGAAAATACCTTAAAACTAATCCAGTGCAGCAACTGTACTTTATACCTGAGGAATCAGAGACATAGCTGGGGAGTGACTTGCCTGGTGTCCCACAGAAATATGGCAAAGTTACTTCCTAGATATTTGTCAGACTGAAGGTATCCTGGAAATGACTGTGCTCCTCTGGGACTGCTTTTTTTTTTTTTAAGATTTTAAAAGTGATTTTTAGGGAGAGAGGAAGAGAGAGAGAGAGAGAGAGAGAGAGAGAGAGATGAGAGTGAAAGAGTGAAACATCAATCTGCTGCCTCCTACATGCTCCCCACCGGGGATCAAGCCCACAGCCTGGGCATGTGCCCTGACCAGGAATCGAACCAGCAATCTTTCAGGGCACACGACAAATTCCAACCAACTGAGCCACACTGGTCAAGGCCCTCTGAGACTGTTAACTCCCTATTTTTGCATCTGTACTTTCATTACCAGGGCTCCATTTTGTAAATAAGCTTTTTGGTGAAACACTGTCCCAGCGCTACACCAGCAAAGCAACAAGCTCCCATATCCAAGGTCAAGTGTTTGTGGACTATGCCAGGAGGAATCATGCTTGACAACCTCCTATGATGCCTTGAGGACTAGAAGTATAAAGGCCAAGGCATTCAGAATTTGCCCAGTTTTGATAAAACAAGCACACCTGCTCTCGTGGGGCAAACCCAGGTGTTCCTTACCGCACTAGAACCCTAGCAGAGATGGCAACCAAACCTGTGGTCTCTGTCCAGAGGCCGAGTTATGTAAGGTTATATACAAGTACATGTGAGCCCATGGAGTACAACTTCCCTGGTTATTATGTATATATTCCAATCTCTACAATTCAGTGTAAGCCATAAAAAATAAGCAACCCAGTTGAGGCAAGGGACTCAGCCTTCTGACTCTAAGATATTTCACTTCTTGAGTCAATGAAGAGTGAAATCCAATAAAAGTATCTTGATGGGACTGCTATTCCCAATGTCACAGACATTCATCAGTGGGGGTGACACAAACAATTTGGTCTGGGAGGAAGGTTCCGCCATCCTTTCCATCGGCCATGGAGCCCTAACTCCACCCCAGCCTGGCGGGTGCTGGGAGCAGCCACACCTCCCACCTGCTGGCAGCACCGCACAGGAAATCCCAACCTACAAGCCCCTCAAGATGGAGAGAAGACAATCAGCGATAACCGGCATTTCTTATTCTCTTTGGCTCAGCTGCTCATTCTAAATCTTTCTTTTTTAAGTTTACCAAAATAACCAGCATTTATGATTTTGAAGCAGAGTGATGATTTTGAAATACAAATCTGCTAATGTGACTCCCGCATTCAAAACCTCCATCTTCTCCCCAGCTCCTTGGTCACAGGCTAAGCTCCTAATTTTGGTGTTAAACTGACTGATTCCACTTTCATAGGGTCATTGAATGCTCTGCCTTGTTCTCCAACACACACACACACACACACACACACACACACACACACATGCACACTTGAGTCAATGAAAAGTGAAATATCAACCACTTATATGTCTCTTACATGTGCCATGCAAATTCAAGTCTATATAACTCGGCAAATGCTCTCTATCTGCATAGCAAAGCCTGTCCCTTGTTCTAGTTTCAAATTGACTGTCTTCCAACGCAATCTCTCCTGATCCTGTGAGCCTATCCCAAGTAGAATTAACCATGACATTATTTGTTCAACAGTGCACCACGTTCAGACCCAACTGTGACATTCACTACAGCACAAAGCATTTCTTTTCATGTCTATTTACATCAATATACTGTGCACTTCTCAAGGGCCGTAGCAACTGGGCCGTAATCATTTTTGTGCTCCTGGTACTTGGAAACAAGATTGGCCCTTGAGACACATGGCTTTGCTCAGTGAAATAAGTGAATTTATTCACTTGGACTTTAGAACTTCTCCTTCCATTTCTGCAAATCATTAGCACTGACTAGAGGGCAAAAATGGCATGTTGTGCTAAGTAACAAGAATTCAACAGGCTCTTGTTTCCAGAAATCCTAATTCAGACTTAAAACAACAATTAGCAACGTTTCTAAAGACAACTGAGAAGTGGTGGAGGGGCTCCCCCGTGCATCCCAGGGCCGACGGAGCCTCCCCTACACTCTGGACGCCAGGCTGCCTCCAAAGCTGCAGGTTCCAAACTGCCAACAGGTACTAATTGTTTTGGATTCCAGAATAAGAAATCTGGATTCCCAGGAATTCCAAAGAGTTACTGAAGTTTTTCTACATTCTTCACAACCTTTTATTTATGTTCTTATAACAAATATGAAGTTTAGAAGTACTTATAAAGAAATGTAGCCTAGAATGAAATTGTCAGCAAGCATTATTGGATCGTACTCAAATAATGTGACATTTGGATTTTCTAGCAAGTTAACAGCATTGCACAGAATCACATGTTGATATTATCAATTTAAAGACTTACTTTGTTCTAACACTGTTCTCTGGAACAGCACACAGAGGAATCTTACAAAGTATAGTATGCAAATAAATGCATTCATATTCATTTTATTTACAAGAGCAAATCGTCTCTGGCAGCAGACTGGACCACACACACGCTAATAAGATGGCAACAGCGACAAGCAAGACTGACCAGATCATGACTGCTCTTCCCAAGGTGCTCCTGTCCTCGTTCCTGGACTTGTCAACATTAACCTTCAAGCCCCCACAGCAGTGTTTCCTGCTCTTGTTTCCACTGGACCCTGCCGCTCCTCATTCAGAGATCCTATCCTCACCCACCAGGGCAAGTCCCACAGCCTACCTCTTCCCATCGAGAGTCTTCGATGACATCAGTTGTGACCTAGTATTTTACTTGGCCGTGGGCAGAGTAGGGCCACAGTCAGGGCCCACAGCAAAACAATGGTAGGACAGAGATGTCAGAGCAATTTTTCCAGTAACGAGTACATATGCAGGTGCAAATTTCCTGACATTAATCTCACAGGATGAAATGAATCTGTGTCAACAAAATTTAATGATGTGGTGGGGCTGGAGCTGCAAAGAGTATATATAGTAGAATTATTGACTTTCCCCCTTCATTTATGGAAGAAGGGCCTTTCATTTTACTCAATGCATTGGACATTCTAACATGTTTGAGTAAGTTTAAATAGGACGGTTTTCTCTGCATATGAACAGCTGGTGAAAGAGTAGAGCGATTCCAGATCATGAATAGCAACAGCAGCATTCCAGCAGTTTTGTGTGACTACAGCATGCCAGTCCAAGTGCCCTAAACACACCTCTGATTCCTCACAGGCAATGCTCATATCATCCCCACTTCCAGGAGGAAAAACCCAGCTTCCTTAACCAGGACCTGCTCTGCTCTCTAAGCTCAGAAGCAGGGAGAACCTACCCAGGAACTCTCTCCTGCACTCACAGTGTTGTCTGCTGGCAGCCAGCATGATCTGCATATTATTTCCTGTTAGTATCAAGCTGTCCATTCAAAAACAAGATTGGATTTGTTTGCAAAATCAGAAATAATTGCTCTAAAACAAGGATGGAAGATACTTTTTTGACATGGTGGCTCTTTTGAACTGTAGACAAAATAATGAATGTTAATTGAAATGAAAAACATGTTAGCCATTGGAATAGTAAAATGATGCTATAATTCCTCTGTTGTTAGGGTTATTTGAGTCATTATACTAAGTCATAAAATTACACCATGAAGAGCATAATGGCCTCTGTCATTTACAAAAGCTGCTTTGATGAGAGACAAACTCCCACATGAGACATTCTCCATCCTGGTAGCTATAGGCTCATGACTCCTTCTTTTTCCAAATGAAGGTCCCAGACACGAGATACTGTCCAAAGAGAGTCCAACTTTCCTAACAAACAGATGTTTATTAGAGAACATCTGGAGAAAGAGCCACCATTCTCCATCTAGTTCCCAGGAGTGTCCTCAGTGCTTCTGGGCACAAAGCTGGGATGAGACACATTGTCTAGAGAAACTTGGAATTTCAAAGGAGAAATACAAAATAATGATAATAGCAGCTAAGCTTGTATTGAGGACTTAATTATTCTGCTGATACTAGTACCTTTACTACCACCAATAACAACAAACATGTTTTGAGCTCTTAACAATGCTCCAGGCATTGTTTTAAGCTCTTTACACTAAGTGTCTCATTTACTCCTCAGACTTCATGAGCAAAATATACTCCCAAGGTTGGTCCCAGTTATCAGGGTGGAATATTATCTCATCCACTGATTCAAGGTGGCGTTTCAACCACAGGAAAGCCAGCGTCTTTATGTGGCTTCCCCCCAACAGACCCGCCCCAGGTCAGGAGGGTGAGGCTCATGAGGTGTTCCAGGTTAAGGTTCAAACACATCAGAAGGGACCAGAAAGCCCTCAGACATGCTTCTCAACCATCAGCAAGCCAGGTTTCTAAAGCACCTTCAAACCCACAGGACAAGTGCATGTTTTTAAAATTTTAGGAAGAATTGGGGCCACCAAAAAGGTATGTGCTGAGTGTGGATGCAATTCCAAGAGCACGAACATCTCTTTGTTGTATGGGAATGTCAACCTCCAGACTAAGGTTCATTTCAACTCGAGCCTCGTGACCGCCTTTCACCAAAGTGGGGCAATGGCCAACTCAGCCGGGGAAGCACCCACTCTTCACAGATGAGAGGATGCAATGGCCAGGTGAGAGTTTCCAGAAACCCTGTGTGCGCATGTGTAATGAGTCAGAAAGGATGAAGAAAGCACACACACCAAAATGGAAGGCACCCTCGGTGAAGCAGGACTGAGGCTATGAGAAAGGGAACTTCCGCTTTGTGACACTGTGTGTCTCTATCATTTGACTCTCTTACGGCCATATATTGCTGGACTAATTTATTAAAATCTAATAAAAAATGCATTTTCAGAATTTTTAAAGAAATGCACGTTGCCCCACACACAGCTGTGTGCCAGACCCCGTGTCTCCTGTAGTGCTTAGGAAGCCACAGTGGTTGGAACAGCAGAAAGAGCTTCTGGGTGCAGGAAGGGGGCTGGAAAGAGGGGAGTCCACCCAGAGAAGAGCTCTCCAACCAGTCCTCACAGGTTTCACTGAAGACCGAGGGGTCAGATCAAACAATTGGAACTAAATTTCCATGTAACTATATTTTGAGGGTCTGTTTAAGCAAAGCTATCAAAACAGAAGGTCTAAATAATCCAAATGGGGTTAGGATTCTAGAGATAATCTCTGTATTTCAACAAACACTTATTTAGTACCTATTATGTGCCAGAAATTGGGTAAAGAATGCAAAAGAATGCTAGTAGAGCTGCATGAAATGTGCTTCCTGTGACCTACATTACATAGAACAATTATTCCTAAGCATATGATCATATTACTCTGAGTGGCTGAATTTATTCAGGGTAGTTGTTACCTAAACTGTTTTTATTCGTATTCACATACTGAGACACCAGAAATTCTCATAGATGGCAAAGTTATCCAAGAAAATCCCTACGTGGCAAGAGAGCTGCTATTAATTTCAGGACCCCCTCCAGCGGTTCTCAACCTGTGGGTCACGAACAATGCAAATACATCCTCCATATCAGATATTTACATTACGATTCATAACAGTAGCAAAATTATAGTTATGAAGTAGCAACGAAAATAATTTTGTGGTTGGGGGTCACCACAACATGAGGAATTGTATTAAAGGGTCGCGGCATTAGGTTGAGAACCACTGCGCTAAACCATTTTACATTGAAAAGCTGTGTGGCCAATGGGCAAAGGACAAGAACATGAACTTGCCAGACCACAGGCCCAGCTCTTCAGTGTCACACACATTTCTGAACATTACTTGAATCCAGGTTTCCTTATACATAAAATGAGATATATATGTCCAGGGATCCTACTCAAACTGACTTCTAGCCTCAACTCACAAAGCTCTCCGTGTTCCCTGACCAGCCCATGAAGATTAGCAGGCTGATGTGATTATGTAAATTCCACTAACTGGTTGGAGACTCTGTGTCCTTCGCAATCACCTTCCATTAAAGAGTGACAGATCAGGCCAATGGCACCAGAGGCTCCCAAAGTTCAGCTGGTGGAATGAGCATGGCCACTGGAGCCACATGTGAAAACACACATACCAACTAGAATTCTGCTTTGTTAAGGGAAAGTGCCAAGCCAGCAGTGTAATAGCAAGCTATTAGGGAAACACTAGTGAACAGTGGAGCTTCCTTTATTCCCTTAGGATAATGGAAAGCAGTGTACTCTGTTTTAAAATCCATTACTTCCTAAAAGAGGCCAGGAAAGACACTGTTACTATTACCCAGGGATCTTTGGCATCCCTGTTAGGTTTCTTGTTTCATCTTTGTTTTCTGGCCCAAGAAAGTCCCTTTGTAACCCTGAGACCTTAAAAGAATTCTATAACAATGGACATGCTAATTGGGGTAAAAAGCAAATGATAATCAACAAGCCCAACACTAAGAATTTCATCTGGCCTCCCTCCAGAGACTTCATAATCCTGCCTCTTCCCAGGGGGACCGGAAGACTGAGGGTTTTGCTAACACAGCCTCCAGCTAATTGTGTGTAAGCTCAGGTGCGCACACGGGGCTGAGGGCCAGCACATGCCTTTCCACCAGGGGCTCAGCTGCTATAATCTGAGAAAACATGTGCTTGCATGGCTGGGGGTCAATTAATTATTATGGGATGTGTGTATGCGAGAAAAAAGACCCACATTTGTTTTCTCATCACCAGCAGCAAGGCGCCCATTCTGGGAGGGCTGCATATGATCTCCTTTAGGGAAATAAGCCAGCAACGTGAAGCAGAAGTACATAGACCGCGTCGGGACAATGCTGCTCCCAGGACAGGCCCAGCGACAAGCAGCAGAGACATGGCATTCTAGGAGATACAGCTGAAACCAACACCACAGCCATCAACCCTGGGCCTTTCAGCAGCAGCCGTGCAGAAGGCAGTGCAGCCACATCACTTCCTGCCTCTTCCCTGCTCAGGACGCCTCCTCCACACTCAGTGTTGGAGGAGAGAAGCTCCCGCTCCCCTCTGTGCCTTCACTGGGGGAACTTTCGGGACCAGGCCAAGGGCCAATGCGTAGAAGTTACCCGCAGGAAACCTTCTGACTCAACAGGGGACGCTGGCTCGCCCAGCACTGCGAGTCCAAGCCTAGGCCCTGAGGGAGGGGCTCCACAGAAGGCTTGCTGTGTTCTGTGCAGGCGTTCTCCTGTGGATGCTACTGCAGAGGGAGTTCCCACTTCTTAGTCGTGGGTCAAGTGCACTGAACGTCCCAGCATGTAAGTCTTTCTGTGCATCGGTATTCACTCCCATGGGACAGATTCTTTAAAATGGAGTCACGGTGCCAAGGAGGCCAAAATGCGCATCAGAAATGCTGTACCAGTGTATGTGCCCATCAGCAGCACCTGCAGGGATCACTGCTCCACTTCCCAACCCCCCACTCTGCAGATGGCCACCCGGCATGGCTCTGGGAGCTGCTCTGAAGCAGTGTTTGGATACACCGCTGCAGGTCCGTAAGCAACAGAGCCGGTTAGAGCAACACACCAACTCTGCCCCATCACAGAAGTGGAAGTAAAAAGGCACGTGGAGAAACTGCTTAAGTTGGAGAACAGGCAGATTAGAAGGACATCAAATGTCACTTCCTCATGTTCTGACCAGTTTGCAGGTATTTCCTCAGGTATACTCACACACGGGAGACAGCAGCTGCGAGCCCAAGCCCCTCCAAGCGGGAGGGCAGCTCAACACCCAGCCCCTCTTTATTGGGGTTCTCCCCAGGACAAAGATGGGTCCATAAGAATTCTGCCTGCTGCCCTCCCAGCTGAGCAGTCCTGTTCTGGCTACAGGCAGTCCTGTTATGTCTTAGTCTGAAGGGCAGGAAGGGCCAGTCCCATAGGCCACAGGACAAAGGTGTCAGGCCTCAGAGAGAAGAGATCTGGAGGCTGCAAGTCTCCTGCATGGAGCGGGAGGGGGGATTTAGCAGGTCTCAGAGGCGCTGCAGGGGAGCAGTGGAACACTGCCCCCATGGCCAGGAGAGGTGCCCAGCATGCGGCCCTTCCTTTCCCCATCCTGAAGGCAGATTTAGAGGCCATTCTGCAGCATTCTGAGCAACACAGACCTTCAGTTCTGAGAGATTCAGGGGTCAAGGAAACAGATGACAACTTGTCACCACCAAGGCCACACCTGTGGCCCCAGATGGCCAACCTTCAGATGTGTCCAGTCACTTAGCACACAGGAAGGGTAGGTAGAGAGACAAGGTCCCAGAGAATAAGGCCACTCGGTCGGGGCAGAGCCTGGGATGTGTTGCTCTCTCCTAAACACAGGGCCACTTCCACACCAGACTGACAAGTTACCTCCACTTTCCCTGTGAAGTTCACAGGCACTTTCTGAGCATTTCTGGGTGTTCAGAAGTGTGGTAGGTCCTATGAGAAAAACAAAGGTAAATGGGACGCACCTCGGCCCTCATGTGAACGACCTGACCTTACCTGGAGTGTCGCGGTGTGCCGATGCTCACCCATCAGCTCCTAATTAAGTGCATCGGCTGCCCCTGCACCTCCTGCTCGTTTCTTGACTTTACTGACACCTATATCCACGAATATGTCATGAGCCCCTACGGTTTGCCAAAACCCAAGCTTGCACTCCAGAGGGCATCTGGGCATTACAAGTAACTGGAGAAGCAGAACAAGGAGGGGAGTCTGCACTCTGTCCATAAAGAACTTATCAATCATGATAACCCACACCACCCCGGACAGTGAAACCAACAGGGCTTGCACACTCGCGCCCATGTAGCCTCAGCAACCCCATGAGGCCAGCGGGGATTGCTCTCCCAACTCATTGATCCTTGGGGAGCTAGAGGCTCAGATGGGAAGCTAACTTTATTAAGCATCTACTATGTGCCAGCACTATGCTTACTGCTATTCTTATCACAATCCCACAATGCAGTTTTTAAAGCCCTTCAGCTTCTTTCACATAGCATGCCATTTGGCTTAAAGAACAATTATTCAAGAAAATGCAGTCCATCCTAAGCCACACAAGATGTCTCTCCATGACTGGTCTGAGAGACAACTTGTAGGGCATGGCTATAGGGTTAAGCCTCGGGCTGACCTGTTGGCAAAGCCACAATCAAGTCCCAGCTTAGAGGGCACAGTCCTCTTAGCATAATTAGGCTTGACCTTATGACACTCCCTAGATCTTATCTGGGTAGCTAATGGGCTGAGGGAAATGCAGCAAGTGCTGCCAAAACAAGTGAAACTCACAAGAACATTGTAACTATGGTGACCACTACCTTGTTTACCTCTGGCTATAAAATAAAGGCTCAGCTTGCCTCTGGGTCTCTCTCTGTGGCCTCAGCCGGGCACAAGAAGATCCACCTAGACCAGGGGTGGGCAAACTTTTTGACTCGAGGGCCACAATGGGTTCTTAAACTGGACCGGAGGGCCGGAACAAAAGCATGGATGGAGTGTTTGTGTGAACTAATATAAATTCAAAGTAAACATCATTACATAAAAGGGTATGGTCTTTTTTGTTTTTTTTAGTTTTATTCATTTCAAACGGTCCGGATCCGGCCCGCGGGCCGTAGTTTGCCCACGGCTGACCTCGACCCAGCTTATTCTCTTTGTCTGTCATTTCTTCATCCTTTCGCCGCCCTCACTCAGGCTTTCGAACCCTTGGCTGAGCTGGCTCGGCACACAAACCTGTCCCATGACTCTCAGGGCTCCGCAGGACCGGGCCCCGCCCCCTCTCCAGCTCATGCAGCCACACCCTCTCCGTCACTGTGTGCCTGCAGCACTGGCCTCTCCTCCCACTTCCTCGGGACACCAAGTCCCTTCCTCTTCCCTGACTCAAGGCCTTTGCCAAGGCTGCTCCCTCCTCTGAGAACACTTCTCCTGGCCCTTTGCTCAGTGGGCACCTGTCACCTTTCACCTCCCCTACAGGCTTCCCCATTCAATGAACCTAAAGTGACTCTCTTATGGCACTCTGCTCTTATCCTGCCTAATGCTTATCACAATACAGTGGGGCCTTGACTTACGAGTTTAATTCGTTCCGTGACGGAGCTCGTAACTCAAATTACTCGTATGTCAAATCAAAAAGTGAACGAGTGAGACATGCGATGCTGGGCTGATGTTATGGCGTTCACTGTGACGTTCACTGCGCCAGCTAGCGGTGGGGTATCTGAAGCTGGCTCGTAACCTGAATTTTAGCTCGCAACTCAAAGCAAAAAATCGGCCGAAAGACGGCTCGTATCTCGAAAAACTCGTTAGTCAGGACACTCGTAAGTCAAGGCCCCACTGTATTAGATACTTAGTTTCTTTTTATCTGTTTTCCAACGCACTTTAATCTCCACACGGGTAGACCTAGTCCATTCATCACAGAATTCCAAACACAGACCAGCGTCTGGCAAGTGGAAGGCACCAGAGATTCTTGTGAAATAAAGAAAATACCAGATTTCAACGGAGTGGCGTCTGAGTTAATGACCTTTAACCCATCATCACTGATGCACGTGAGCTGTTTTCTGAGAGCTAGTCCTGCCCAAATGATGGCAGGACGGACTCAAGCCCTCAAGTCTTTCATCATCACCACAGTATTGACAGATGGCCTCGCCTGGCTTCTGCCAAGAGAAGGACTCTGGCTCCAGACTGGAGGGGGGCCCTGCCCCTTTGCCTTCCACTTGGGAGTTCCTCATAGGCATGGCGGCTTGAGCCAGGTCCCCCACCCCTCAGGTAAAGG
Organism: Myotis nattereri; assembly: GCF_964212035.1. Classification (NCBI taxonomy): domain Eukaryota; kingdom Metazoa; phylum Chordata; class Mammalia; order Chiroptera; family Vespertilionidae; genus Myotis; species Myotis nattereri. Next base: position 79,125,076 of record NC_138080.1, read on the forward strand.
GGGGGTTGGCCCTGCACTTCCATGGGCAGCAGGGCACACCAGCCCCTCCAGCTGAGGCAGAGTCATGGCCAAGGCGGCCGGAGGAGGCCTCTCACTCCTCAGCTACAGAGCCACATCCCTTTCAGTGTGTGCCCACGAACATCATCATTTAAGAGAATGCCTTGGAAAAGTACCAAGGTCCCCAAACTAATTAACTTTCATCTCTGCTGTCCCTGTGTGTGTGAAGGCCTTGCCCTTTGCCCACTCTCTCTAGGAGGAACATTAAAGGCAGGACATTAGTTTAAGAACATTCCATTTAAAACAAAAGTACTCTAAAGATAGCCTTGAATGTCCATCTAAATCATCCTGAGTCCATTTTCTGGCCCAGAACCCGCCTGGTCAGTGCCCCAAATGGGCCCTACTATGGTGCCTGCTACCTATAAAGAATGCCTTTCACGGTTCATTGGTTGAATTAATCTGATATAAAATGAAACCTTGAGTGTTGGGATCTTAATGAGTTTAGGCAGAGCCGAAAGCAGGCCACAGTAGATTTATTAATAACAAAGGCCAAGGAGAGAGGTTTCGAAAAATTAAAACAGAAGTCAGTGAAAGAGGGAAAATACAATCCGGTCACTTTAGTAAAAGATGATGGTGTGTTTCGTGAGCACATGGGCCTTGCTCCGCCTGGACCTCGGATGCTCTGATGTCTCCCAGAATGTGTAGGCGCCTCACACTCTTCAGTGAGTGCAGGGAGGCTTGAGCTTGACTGTTTCTTACTGCTCAGGGATGGGTGTGCTAACATAATGATTCACACCTGTGTGCTGCCCAGCCAGTCCTGAGCCCTGGTGGAAATCACCCTAGTGATTATCTCTTCAAAACTGGCACACCCACCTCAACCTCCTCTTCCTAATCCACTGAAATCTGATGCCTCTTACATCCCTTAATATGCAAGACACTTACAAACAGACAAACAGCAGCCCTGTCACCGTGGGCAGAACCACTGAGCAGGGACCATATTCAGTGCTTTCCAGAGATCAAGGGAGGGTGCTAAGTCAGTACCAGGCCCTGGAAACAGCCATTCACAGCCCACAGACACCTGGTTTTCTAGCTCCCTGCGCCTGGGCACTTGGGCACATGTACGTTCTGGGAATTCCACCATGACAACTCAATCTCCTGCGGATAGAATATGGCTCAAAAAAAGATAATGGTCCAGTCCTCTGGGGTCCATTGGAAATGGGAACCCCCTTCTGTGAGGGGCCTTCTTCAGCAGTGCAGCCTGGGAGGGGGAGATGACAGCCTGGAGGGGTGCAGGAGAGGGCGTGGGGAGGGCAGGGGCTCAGTCCTGGGAGCCACACCCAGAAACTGCCCAGTTGGGCAGACGGCCATTAGACTTACTGAGAGACCTCCTCAGTTTTTGTTTGTCTGTTTGTTTGTTTTTTAAATAAAGAAAGAAAAGAGAAACAAGGCAGGCAAGATATGGATCTGGTAAATTTTACCGGCAGGCATGATTTTGATATATTTTTCAATGCATTTGCAAAACTTGCCTAGTAAATTTGCCTCACAATATAGGCTCTGCCTCTCACGCGGCCCCTGTTCCAAGGGACTAAAATTCCACACAATTATTCCCATCTCCATTATGAATTGCTTTTCACTCTCTGCTGCTCTTGTCATCAAGATTCTCTAATCAATACCCTCAATTTCAGAAAAAAACAAAGGAACAGAGAAAGTAATGGCTTGCTGGAGTTAAGAAATCCTGCTGAGTGAAGCCCCAGTAGCAGCTGGGTCCTTACAGGCAGATACATATCGTGCTTCCTTATTTAAAAAAATAAAGCTTCAGTTTAATGTAATTAAACACTCTATGTTTAAGCTACATGTGGTTTGAATGGTTGCGTTAAAAAGAAAAAAACACCCTCAAAGGGGAGTAATGAACCCAGAATTATTGCTTTGGCACAGAAAGGAGGAAACAGGTTTACTACCCAGGCCCTCACCCACTGTCCCCTAAGGAGTAGGAGCTGGGTGGGAGGGGCCCAGGCCTGTGTGCAGTGGCACCCCTAGAACCAGGAGCCGGGTGGCCAGTGGCTGGGGGTGGAGGGGTTGGGGAGGGCTTCAGCAGGGCAGGGAACTAACCCAGCCAGTGAGAGCTGGTGCCCAGGACTGGCGAAGCCGGGGAGGCTGAGTGGCATGCCTCCATCCTGGTTCCAGATCTGCCCCTCACTTGTCCTGTGCATCAGGGAGTGTTTTAAAGACCTCAATAGCCTCATCTGAAAAACGGGGATCATAATGCAGACCTAACTGTTGTGAAAAGTCAGAAGACCCCTCCTGCCATGTGTGCCTACCACGGTGGGTGGTCAGTAAGTGGCATCTCTTGAATCACCTACCCTCTCTTTGTTTTCCACAGTGCCCAGTGGCAGGTATTTGTAAAAGAGACCACAGTGATGATTTTTCTGCTTATAAAGGCGACTGATTCAAAAGTGGGCTCCAACCCCAATCTGAACCTCCACACACAGCCTAGAAATAGCACCACACTCTCATTAGCACTCGGACTCACAGCACGGCAGATGAAGAGCACAGAGAGTAGCAGAACACACGGCAATGCATGAGCCCCTTGGAGAAAGGGTGCGAGCTACAAAAGTACTAAACCTCACTAGGAGACGTGGGCACAATCACAATGAGGTAATTACCAAGGCCTTGAGCTGTGAAGCACCAGAAAGCCATCCAGGCACCTAGGAATCGCCCATTTTGCACGTGGCCATGTGTCTTCCACACCGAGACCGATATGTGTATGTATAATCAGCCCATTCAAAGCTCCCAAAGTGGGAGGCAGTGCTCTGTTGTAAAACAAAACTGAGATGAAATAGCCATCATCCTTTCAAATATCCTCTGAGAGTTTGGTATTTGAGGCACATCCTGTGATGTACTTCTCTCTGACCTCAAACACTTTGATTCTTTTTTTCAAGTTCACATGAAAGACAGAAGAGGCTCAGTTTGGTCTACTATACCACCAACCTCCACTGAATCTGAATTCTTTGCTGGTGTGGAGAATTCGTTGTTATTCCAGATAATTAGGAAGTGGAGATAAAGAGCCATTCCGTTAGAGAGGCCTAGTCCTCGGAGACTTTGGCTCCTTATTTAAAAGCAGGTCAGTTCTCACCGTCCCCACAAGGCTTTCCGGGGGTACACTCAGATACTCAAAGTCCCATCCTGACATCCTCTCGTCCCATTCACAATACACTTGCAGAATGTGAAAATATGGCTTGTCCTGAAGGCTTACAACAAATGCTTCAATTTTCTATTCTCCAAATAAAAATCAATGGCAACGGAGAGGTAAAATCAATGTCTAGCGCTCTGTAGAGAGAAGTCCCCCCGCCCCATCTCTTGCCCACAGAACAATAAATCAGACCTCGCCATCCCGACTGGCAGCAAATCCCCTCTGCAGGTTGTGTGACTTTCTGTCCACCCCTCTGTCTCTTACAAGGGTGTTTTATTTAAGAAGACCCAAGAGAATATTTTTAAAAACCTAAGTCACTAAAAATAACATATGGCTGTGTTAAAAATTCCTCTTCCCCAAACAAACCCATTTTCCAGGGGGATCTTTGGCATCGACGACCAGCGTTTGATTTAACTGTCTCCCTAAGGACCCATTTTCCATTATCGAGCCTTAGAGAATGCGCAGGTATCCCAGACAACCAATGACAGGCTTCCTGTCACCACAGATTAGTTTGCATTCTCTAGACTTCCTTGTAAATGGGAATCATATAATATATACTCCTTTTTAAGATTGGTCTGTCTTCTTTCACTCAGCACACTTATGACATTCATCCATGCTGCCACATGTATCAATAGCCTACTTCTTTTTATTGCTGAGTGGTGTTCCATTATAATAGAGAGACCACATTTGGTTTATCCATTCATCGGTTGATGGGTATTTGGGTTGTTTCCAGCTTTTTGCTACAGCAAATAAAGCTGCTATGGACATTCATGAGTGAGTCTTTGAATGGACCTGTGCTTCCATCGCACATCCTAGGCACGGATCTTTTGTTGGACGTATGTTTCGCAAATATTTTCTCCCAGTGTGTCTTGTCTTTCTACTTTCATAGCAGTGTCTTTTGAGGGTCAAAGTTTTTAATTTTGATTATATCTAATTTATATAATTCTGGCATTTATAGTTCATGGTTTTTGTCTTATTTAAGAAATCTTTGTCAAATCCGAGGTTACTACTCTTGTTTTCTTCTAAATGTTTTATAGTCTTGGCTCTTATATTTATGATTCATTAGTTTGTAGAATCAGAGAAATACTCATTTCTAAATATTAACTGAAGAGAATTAAATAATAACAATATGAATTTTTATATAGGCACCACCTGAGAATCAAGCTTTGACAGAAACAAACCACTGGGCAAAAACTATGAATGGAAAGAAATATGTTGAAATGTCTTGATTCCTATTTTAAGACTATATGACCATGGTTTATTTCTTGTTTCTTTTTACTTTTCTATGTTTTCTGTAACAAGCATCATCTATCATTATAAAAAATTGCAATATTGTAAAAAAGTCATTTAACAGAAGGCTTCCCGCTTCCAAGCTGCCTTCACAATGCTCTTTAGTGCATGAATGGCCCCTTTTGAGGAGCCAGGAAGGTGAGCACACTGCCAAGCTCCCCCTTTCCCAGGCTTAACGGCAGGCAGAGATGTAATAAGGAATTTCCAAAGGAAAGTCTCCGAAGAGAATGTGAGTTTAGCTGAAGCCGCTAGGGGAAACCAAAGACAAAACCAAACGCAACCCGGATAAAGAAAGAGAACCACAGCAGTGGGCGGGCTGGTTGCCTGGCTTGCTCCACCCCCAAAATTGCTTGCCCGGAGTTTTGCGGTCACAGACCTGTGTACCAAACCCCTAGCTTCACTCACTCAATCTCCGCCAGCTAGGAAAGCTAATGAAATTCTCTCCCTGATGTGCTCACCGTCCTTTTATCTCAATCTGCTTGCAAAGGCAGCCTAAGTCTGCAGCCTCATAATCAGCCCACGGCTGGTCCAGCCGCCTCTCTGTGTGTGTGCACTCCTGCCTGTCTGGCGGCGGGATTTGCCTCTTGAGCTGCTGCAGAGGCCAGATTGGCTGATGGAATTGCCTACAGATGTTTCTCAGAGAGAAAGATTACTTCCCTGATTGATGAGTATATAGAGTTGTCAACATGGTCTCCATGGTCAGAGGGGACCCCTGAAGTACAATGTGGAAAGACAGATGTTTCATCTGGGAAGGTGTCCAAGACCCTAAGAAGAGGTATGCATTTGGCTGATATGGCGGGCGGAGTCATTCAGGCTCTGAGGGGGAGAGGAGGGAAGCTGGACCCAGAGCCACAGCCAACACCACTGCAGGGCCTCCCGGGTTCAGGCACCTCCCAAATGGAGTGGCATGCCTCCTCAATCGGCCTCTTCTTTGGGCTGTTTTTCCAATGGACAAATAGACAATGTTGTCAGAAATGGAGTCATCTTAGTCCTTACCTCCTGTGAGTCACAAAAGGGGCAGCGGAAAGGACACTGGAATCCTCATGCTAAACCTCACAGGCTTCCAATCAGACTGGGAAGGGACAAGGCACCTGGAGTAGCATGCAACTTTGGGGTTTGCTGGCTGACCTTCCAGAATGAATCAGATAATAACAACAACTATTATCATAACTGTGTTAGTAATTGGAAGGTAACTATCATTATGTGACACTAGTTTATGTACTTTATATACCTTTACCTTATTGAACTCTCACACAAACATACACACAAAATACCCTAGGCAAGGGTTAGTAAAATTTACTACCCATAAGTCCTCTCTGCAAGAATTACCAGAGGATGTATTCCAGCAAATAGAAAAGAGGGGTGGGGTGAATAATTCATTAAAACCATTTTACAGATGAGGAAGCACAGATTCAGGAAGGTGAAGTAATTAACCAACCTCAGAATGGAGCCCAGATTAGTCTCATCCCCAAATCCATGCTTTAGCCACTGCAAGTCTGTGGTCACCAGGAGATGTGGGAGATGAGGATTACACTTTCAACACAGCAAGAATGTGCTGGTGCTCCCAACACAGACATGTGGTGTACCCAGAAAACCACTATTTACACCTGGATATACCTGAATGCCAATGAGACTCCTGCCTCTGTCTCAAAGAGATTTGAGCTTAAAACTAAAAATCTCTTATCTGGAACTTCCAGAAAGGGCTGTATTCCAGGAGGAAACAGGCAGTGGGTTCTCCACATTCCACACACATACACATACACACACACACACACACACACACACACACACACACACATACATACACACATGTAGATATATGTCCAGCCGTGGGCAAACTACGGCCTGCAGGCCGGATCCGGCCTGTTTGAAATGAATAAAACTAAAAAAAAAAAAAAAAAAAAAAGACCGTACCCTTTTATGTAATGATGTTTACTTTGAATTTATATTAGTTCACACAAACACTCCATCCATGCTTTTGTTCCAGCCCTCCGGTCCAGTTTAAGAAACCATTGTGGCCCTCGAGTCAAAAAGTTTGCCCACCCCTGATATATACACACATACACATGTATACACACACACACACACACAGCCAGGTGGCTCAACAACCCAGAGCACTGGCCCAAAGTATATTTGGTATTTGCAGCAAAAGAGGACATATCGTCCCTCCTTCTGAGAAAGAAGAAATCAAGTGTGGCAGGAGACACTAGGATAGTTTTCTCAGAGATGTATGTCTTAAAAGGAATTTCTAATAAAAAAAAATATGTTTATATCCCATTCCACAGCAAAATTGATTTTCGTTGAGAGTGGAAACAGGGTCTCTTGTTGACCTCTCTGGCCTCAGGGCCTAACGTGAACCTGGCACACAATAGGTACCCCGTGCCTTTCTGTGGGAGGACAATGAATGAGGATAGACAAGGACAGGTCAGTGGAGAGGCCAACATGAAGTAGTGATAAAGAACATAAGTGGTGGAGCTAGACAGCCCTGGTTTGAATCATGGCTGCCACTCACTAGATATACAAGCAAATCGCCAACGCCTCTCTCTGCCTCAGTTCTCCCATTTTTAGAGTGAAGACAAAAATAAACACCCACTTGGCAAAATGGCCGGGAGAATTCAAGGATGGGGGTGCTGAGCACAATGCCAGGCACATGTTTGGGCTTTGGGGTGAGATCTCTTTACTTCCAGGAAGAGCTCTCCTGTCTGAGGGAACAGCAAAGCATGCAGGTCTCACAGACACAAAGGCCGATTACAAGGCTAGCATCGGGCTAGGTCTGCTGCTGCAGGCACCAGGCTTGCAGAGGCCCAGGGGGTGGAAGCCCTGCTCTTCTTGTCACTCCTGCTGGACCTTGTTTCCCAGGACAGAGCTCCTCAGGCAGGGTCAGAGGAGACCAGGTAGGGGGTTGAGGGAAATTTAAACACGTTCCTCGCAAGTTGCTGAGCCCAGAACTGGGAGTCCTAACTCCTGTGCCCGTCGCACACCTCTCTGCTGTCCAGGCAGTGTGAAGAAAGGGGCGGCATAGGCACTGGAATCACCTTTCTCCCCCCACCACACCTGGCCAACCCTACCCTTTAAAAAAGCCTGCTTTTTGAGTCTGTGTCTCTGCTTTCTTGCTTTGAGTACTTCTGCAGGACGGAAGGCAGAAGTAGCCTGAAATCGACAGCTCTTTCTGTCATTTGTAAAAGCCTACGCCCACTGGCTGGATAATGCTGGGAGTGGGTGGGGGGCGGCAAAGGCTTTGAGGACCCTGAAAAACAGTGGGGAGACGTCCCCTGGGCTGGGGAAGAGAGACTATCAGATGCTGCCCCCTGTGGGAAGAGCAAGACACGTTATCAGGAGGAATGGTGGTGTGCTGGACACCCAGCCAGGCAAAGATGCCACATTCTTTTTTTTATATATTTTATTGATTTTTCACAGAGAGGAAGGGAGAGAGATAGAGAGTTAGAAACATCGATGAGAGAGAAACATCGATCAGCTGCCTCCTGCACATCTCCCACTGGGGATGTGCCCGCAACCCAGGTACATGCCTTTGACCGGAATCGAACCCGGGACCCTTCAGTCCGCAGGCCGACGCTCTATCCACTGAGCCAAACCAGTTTTGGCGGTGCCACATTCTTTATCAGTGATGGCAAACCTTTTGAGCTCAGCGTGTCAGCATTTTGAAAAACCCTAACTTAACTCTGGTGCCGTATCACATATAGAAATTTTTTGATATTTGCAACCATAGTAAAACAAAGACTTATATTTTTGATATTTATTTTATATATTTAAATGCCATTTAACAAAGACAAATCAACCAAAAAAATGAGTTCGTGTGTCACCTCTGACACACGTGTCATAGGTTCACCATCACTGTTCTATATGGTCATGGCATAGACAACCCCTGGTGGGAATGTCAGTGGCAACCAGGAGACTAAAGGTCCAGTCAGTGTTTTGTTAGCTACAAGCTTCCTGGGTCCTGGGGTCATTCTGGGAGGAGGGACAGTGCCAATAATGACCAAGAAAGGGTTTTCTGTTCCTCTGCTCAGATGAGGGCTCAGAGTCAAGTAAAGTTGATGTAAAGGAAATAAAGATATTGACATTCTTTGCCAATCTGTGTCTGAGAACCACAGCAGGAGTGCAGGTACCAAATCCCGTATGAAACCACGGCACAAACACCCGCTCTGCCTCTGCTTCCTGCCCCCCAGTCAGCGATGGCGCACCCCCAGATCCACCAGATGGAGAGCACCCCCGACCTCCTGCCTTTACCTGGGGAGCAGGTGCTTGCGGCTGACACACAGGGCCGTCTGGTAGTCCTGGGTCACACACACCTTGTGGGGGCTGCACTTCACCTTCAGGCAGGGGTCTTTGGACGCGTCCAGGGCTGAGGCAAAAAAGAACAGACACGGGCGGTTAGAACCTCCAGGGAACATCTAATTTCTATTTCTACTCAAATAGATGTGTGGGACGTAAACACACCATGCGTTTGCACTCTGCGCTGTTTTCTGCAGGAGATGGGAATGGAACCGACACGGGGGAATTCCGTGTCTACTTCACATGTTTTCTTCACATCAGGAAAGTGATTCCATTGTGCCGTGGGGACCCGCAGCATCTTCATCTTTGGCAGAAATTACTTTTAAAATCCTCTAAATCCTACATGCTCTAAGGACCAAGAGCTATTCTCCCTCCTTGGTTATTTGTCTGCCATTGCTGTTTATGACTTCATCCGTGCCTAATTTTACTTATTTCCGACAACAGAAAAAGTCCTTGAGGACAGAGTTTTTTGTTCTTGTTTCTTCAGGGACTTCAGTTCAATCCGATGGACGCTGTGCATAAATAAGCCTATTTTAAGTTTTGTGAAGAACTTCCAGATGCACAAGACAGTTCTGCACCACACACAGTTACAATACAAGAGGGAGGGGGAAACGCTTCCCCATAAATATTTATTGTGCAGGGAGAATTAGATAAGGGCCATGACGGGCATGTAAAGTGATAACAGAGCTCGAGAGAAAAACAGAGATCAATTTCTGGGGCAAGGATTAATGAAGCATTAATATGTGAATTGGATTTTGAAGGATGGGGAGGATTTTGAAAAGCAAAGAGAGAAAAGACACCCGAGGCCGGGTGGCCACATCCGCCAATGAAAGGAAGCATGTCTGGGCAATCATAAGATATTCCATCTGACTAGTAAGTGAGCTTTATGCCTGGGAATAATGACAGCGAGGACAAGCCGCTGGAGAAAGAGTCTCCAAGGACAGCAGTTCCTACAAGGCAACACTTCCTAGAACAGGCAGAGCAGCAGGCCCCAGCTCATTAGCACCCCACCTGCTGAGGTGGCTCCTCATTGAGGCAGAGAAGTGACCACAGGGGAGTCTCTGCAAAGCAAAAGCAATTGTGCCACCTCCCACCTGCAGGGCCTGACGCCTGTGAGGCTATAGCTCTCTCATAACTGCTCTCCTTGGCCAGGGAGGTGAGTTTCCCCGTGTCCTCGCCACCAAACATTTGGTTAAACAAATCAGCTTCCAGAGCAGGGACAGCAAAACTGCCACGAGAAATGCCATCCTTCCTCCACCACGGGTCCCTCCCGCTCACCATCTCCCTGCACGCAGGCAGTCATTGTTCCTCAGCCCGCCCAGGCCCAGAATCTCAGCACCATTTTCCTCAGACTGCTGCTGGGAGTGTCTCCAGGGACCTGAACACAAACATCCAAAGGCATTTCTGCTGCTTGCACCGCTCAGGGTGCGCCCTCTGTGCAGCAGCCTCAGCGCTGGAAACAGAAGCCAGGTGAGTTGTTAGGCCAGTCAGGTTGGCAACAAGGCTGCATCCTGGTCGGTCCCAGGGGAGCCACCTGGCAGAGCTTACTTCCCAAGGAACTGCTGGAGCTCAGCAGGAGGAAATGAGCTGCCAGATAAGAGAGAGGCTGCATGGAGCTCCCTGGAAAGAGGGCTCACTCTGAGCTCCTGAGCTGAGGGCTGCCTCCTGCACTCTGGGTCTGCCTCACGGGGCTGGGCTTTCTGGGTGGATCCCTCTTGGTCCTGAGGACTTCCATACAAGACGCCCCAATGTTGGTATGCCTCAGGCCGCCCTGTCCCCCACCCACCAATCCAGGTGGCAGTCCAACCAATTTGACTACTTTCCAGGACACATCCAAACCTGAACCCACAATGAAGACTTGATGACCAGGTAACAATTAATGAGGACCACGCTGGCCCTTCGCTGCCCCTTCTCACACTCCAAACCACCTCGGATGAAGTACACTTAGGGATCTCAAGAAACTTGGGGCCAGACCACTGGCAGCCAGGCCACAGGTGCCAGCCGAGGCTTCCCTGGCAGGTGCCACATAACCCTGGGGTTTTCACTGGGGACAGCTCAGAGATGGAGACTAACAGGCTGGCCTAGAGGGACGGTGCCACAACCTGCAGTACTACATGACAAGCTTTATGGCCCAATTCGCGCTTCTTTCTGCTACTGCAGCCAACTTCACAAACATGCCATGTCCACAGGGCGGCCTGCGGGGCCTCACTGGACAGTGCAGTCCCAAGGCATGTCCGTCAGCCGACATCGTGGGGAAGAACACAGACTCTCAGCCCCATGTTTCTGAGTTTGAAAGCTGGCTCTGCTGCTTACCAACCTTTCCCTTCCTCGGATGCCTCTTCTGTTAGATGGGGTAATAACTGTACTTACTGCTGCTTTTCGTTATCATGAGGATTAAATGAGTTAATATTTGTGAGTACTTAGAAAAGACCTGGTACATGTAAGTGCTTAGCACAGACGTCTTAGGTGTTTGTTAATTTAGTGCGTGTCTGTCTTTTGTCCTCAGACTGGATAATAAGCCTCCATAATAACAAGAACAATAGCTAACACTTGGCCTGTGCTTTTGACATGCAGGCAGTGAACTAAGCCCTCTAATTGGATTACCATATTTCATTCTCACAACATCCAAGAAGGCAGCTGCTGCTGATATACCCATCCTATCTAATAAAGACGGAATATACAAATTGACCATCACTTTGTGACAAAGATGGCGGCGCCCACAGCCAATAAAGAGGGAATATGCAAATTGATGCAACAAAGATGGCGGTGGCTGGGACGGATGCTTGCGTCATCGCCATGGCGACAATACAGGTGTTCCACCCTGCCCCGGCTGCTCCGGGCCTCTGGGCAGTGCGCAAAGGTGGAAGGCAGCTCCGGGCCAGAGCTAAGGCGGAAAGGCGTCTCCGGGCTGGAGTGAAGGCGGTGCCGGCAGCCAGGGGAAGGAAGGCCTATTCTTGCACGAATCTTCATGCATCGGGCCTCTAGTTTTACAAATAAAGGTCTGAAAGAGAAGTCCCTGGTGAGAAGAGCAGAAGGTATCTGACATCTAGTGGGGGGCTCCAGGACCCAAACTCCTTACCACCACAAGCCAGCAGCAGAGGATCACCTGGGATCTCCTTTTTTTTTTTTTTAAAAAAAAAAAAAGTTTTTATTGATTTTTAAAGAGAGGAAGGGAGAGGAAGAGATGGAGGATGAGAGGAAGAGGAAGAGAGAGAGAGAGAGAGAGAGAGAGAGAGAGAGAGAGAGAGAGAGAGAGACTGAGACTTGAAAGAGAAACATTGATTGACTGCCTCTAACATGCACCCCAATCAGGCATCAAATTTGAAACTTGGGCATGGGCCTTGACCAGGAATCGAACCGGGCACCTATCTGTGCACGGGACAATGCCCAACTAACTGAGCCACACCAATCAGGGCTAGGATCTCCTTTTAAAAGCTGCTGTGGCCCTCACCTCACAACATATATAAAGCCAGATGCGCCACGTACCTGAGAGGCCTTCTGGCAGAATGAGTGTTAAGGGGTAAAAGCAGGGGCAGCCAGAGGCCTGGTGCTGCCTCGGCTGGGCCCCACACACACCACCCCAGAAGGTGGGGTGCCAGCTCCGGGTAAGTGTGCACTCTGCATACTCCCTCTGAATGCAGCCACCACCCAAAGGAGTCAACTGACCAGTGGGCGTTCCATTTTCTTTCTGCAACCTTGCCATCTGTCACCCTAGCATTAGGCTACTAGTACAGTAGATCAACCACCCCTCTCCGCCCCCCCATGCTTGACGCTAGCATTACTAAAACAAACAAAAAACTCCAACCAAAACAATAAATAAAAATCATCAGTTATTTAACTCTCTATGCATACTTCCTTAAAATTTGCATATAAAATTCAAGTAGGCTAAAAATTAATTATCAGGGACTGAATACTTCAAACACATATGCGAATTATTTAAATGAACTTCACAGAACAACAAAACAGTAACAGATCATGCTGTCAGAGTTTATTTAATCACCAGGATTCATCTTGTTTTGAAAAGCAGCAACATTGGAATTTAAAGGGGATGTGCATGGTTAAAGGAGTGTGTAGGTTCCATTTAAATGTGGCCTCGGTAAGCTTTCCCAGCAGCCCCAAGGCTCAGGTGACACTCCTGAACGGTGACACTTATGAAAATCACCCAGGACAGGTTTCGGACAGAGCCATGTGGCTCCACTTCTAAAGGGAGTGATAAGGCATCAGAATAGTAAGTGGAAGAGGCTCTTTAATAAGGTGCCGGGAAATGGTGCAGGTGCGGAGGGAAGGGGCGCCAGGAGCTGGGTGTCAGGGACAACCCCGACCATCTCCTTGTCCAGGTGCTAATGATTTCCAGAGACGGTACTCTAGCATTTGCTCACTGAGCACATGCCTCGTGTTAGGATGCTGCAATCCCCGTTAGTCAGCAAAGCCGACCATGTCCCTGTGCCTCTTCTGTCTCAATAACCTGCAGGACTTACGTGGACTTAAATAGGACACTGAGCCTAGCACAGAGCAGATACCCACAGAGGTCAACGTCATCTTTCCTGCCCATGAGCAAGTGTCAACTGGCACATGATTCATGTCCAATTAATTTTTAATATTTTTTACAAAAGCTTTTCTCAAAGAAAAAAATGAATTAATTTAAAGAGAGATTTGTTGAGCAGGAAAACATTGAATTCGAAAGCCAATTAATTATAGGTTACATGTAATTTTAAAATTAATTTTATTCTTTAAGCTCACGGCTTGATCTCAATTAAGGTACTGTAGTGATATTTTAATTATCCTAATTGTTTCCGAACTTGTTTTCAGTTCAAGTTATTTTTTAATTAGCTGCATTGCTTTTAAAATCCTGACTCAAGCCTTTTCGCTGTCCTTGGGCACATCCTGCAAAGCTCACAGGCAAAGGGCCATCCCAGCTGTCGCAGCCGAGTGGGGACCCCCTCAGAGACGCTGGGAGGAGAGGATGTTCCATTTTGTGCTTAGCCCTAGGGTCCCTGAGAGCCACCAGGGCGAGTGACGCATGCTTGTGTTTATTCCATTAACGCTTGCAGGGCCTCCATTCTGTGCAGGCCCATTTTGGCAGGCAGGATCCAGCCTTCCCAGGGGTGGGGAAGACTTCCTGAGGAGACTGACATCTATGGAGAAGTGGGCTCAACCCTCATAATAGATTGAGGAAGAACCTTCTGGATAAAAAGAAGCTCCCCTTCCAGACTCAAGAGAAACCATAGCAGACATGGGACCTGCAGCATTTCACCAGGCCAGAGCCCAGGGCAGGAGGGTGAGTGAGAAGGCTGGAGAGCATGGCAGCCTCATGGCTGAGGGCCTGAAAACCAATGAGGACACTGGGGCCACGCTCCCAAGCCCCACCGTGACGACATCTTCCCATGCTGGGTATCTGTGGGCACCTGCTCTGTGGTAGAAGGGGTAGGAAGGGAAGACCTTTTACACACATTTTATGTGGAAAGTGGTCCTTTGCTAAGAATTTATATGCTCACACCCTCACCCTCCAAATGACAGCGGGGTCAGAATGGAGGTCCCAGTGCTCAGCCCCTATTGCCCATGTTTCCTCTATGGGGCCATTAGCTGCACAGAATTCTGGGAGGCAACAAGCCTAGATGGTAAGACCGATCAGCCAAGACTTAGCCTAAAACAGCCCTGTCAACGTGTGGTCCACTCTGGTGACCCCTAGAGACTTGCTCAGACAAAAGGCCACTCGATTTGCTAACAGTCGACAATTTAATGACTGTCTGTTGTCTCCTTATTGCTTTTAAGGTTGCTCTCTGCCCAAATCATGCTCATCTGAAGTTCCTGTGAAGAGCAAAGACACTCCTAGTGACTCATTAGGAGTGACTTAATGGATGACTGACAACAAAATTACCCTAAACTGTTAAAACCTCGGCATGCTCAGATCTCAAACATTTATTACAGCTTGTCTGTCCCCATGGTAACCTGTGCATGCATCTTGTTCCCACCCCACCCCCAACACACACACCCTCCAGAGGGTCTTGTTTACTAGCTGATTCGATAGAGCTTCACAGAATAAAAAATAGAAGATTCCACCCATAGTATTTTGCTGGAACCGGAGAAGTATGGCGGCGTGAAAAGCCTGTCATTGTTCTCAGCTTTCAAACCAAGGGGTGGGCCAAGTTCTCTGAGGTTGAACAAAGGGGCCTATTGGCCATGCATCTAAACAGGACAGACAGCTGAATGATGTGGATGGCTGAGCGTGTGTGCCCAGGGAGTGGGGGATGGGAGTGCGTGAGGACCGGGGACAGTCAAGGACAAAGGGACACAGGATAGAAGTATACATCTGACCAAAGATACCCCTCCTGGGACAAGACCTTTCCTTTCCCTTTAAAACAAGGGTCTGAGGACTCATTTCTTTCTTTGTTAAAACTAAGAGTGCTATGCACAGGTGTAGGGGTGTGTGTGTGTGCACGCGCGCGCGCGTGTGTGTGTGTGTGTGTGTGTGTGTGTGTGTGTGTTTCGTAGGGTGATATCAACTATTAACAGCCTTTTTTTGAGGTCAATTTTCAACCATGCTTTTAATGTTAAATATAGTTGGATGGGTGTGTGGGAGTTTATGATATTATTCCTTCAACTTTTGGGTATATTTAAACATTTTAATAACAAAAGGAAAGAAGGGTAGGAAATATCCTATGACTCACCAAGCAAATGATTTAGGCAAAAATGTGCATCTTAACGGTCTATAATAAGGGAAGATTATAAACAACTTGAATGTCCATCTGCATTAGATTGTTTAGCCTGCCATACTAAACTACCACAGATGGGGTGGACTGAATAACAGAAATGTATTTCCTCACAGTTTTGGAGGCTAGAAGGCTGAGATTAGGGTGTAGTGTGGTCACTTTCTAATGAGAGCTCTCTTTCTGGCTTGCAGGCAGCCACCTTCTTGCTGTGCCCTCACATGGCCTCTTCTAGGCACACTAGGAGAGCAAGCGAGCTCTCTGATGTCTCTTCTTACAAGAACTCCTCTCCTATCACCAGGGACCCACCCTTATGACCTCATTTAACCTCAGTGACATCCTTAGAGACCCCATCTCCAAGTATAGCCACAGAGAGGGTTAAAGCTTCAACACAAACATTCAGTCCATACACCATCTATAGGGAAATGGTTACCTTGATTATAAGACATCCCCTTATAAAATACAGGATATCCCCCCCAAAATTTATACACACTTTAACAGCTTAATTTTGAAAATGAACTGTATGTTAACTAACACTGACTTTATAATCATTTTTGGGGGGATGCCCTGTATTATCCAGCTGCTATAAAGGAGAAAGTAGGTCTGTATACTCTAACACAAGTAGATGTTTACAATGCATGGGAAAAGCAAGTTAAAGATGAGAAAACTGATTTTAAATGGCAAAGGAACTTCCTGACTTCACATGGCAAAGCCAGTACTCACAACCAGGTCTGTTTACTTCTGAAGATGCCCTTTCCTGTTCCTACTGCGCTGCTCTGAAAAGAAGCGCCGCTCCGGCCTCCCCGCACTCACACACCGGTGCCCTCCCCTCCTGCTTGTCCTGTCTCCTGGGCCTACCCTGCAATACCCTGAGAGTGAATTCAGACTCCCCATCTCCCACCAACACCAATGCTGCCTGCCCCCGACTCCTCTAGAAACATCAGTTTCCTGCTTCCTGGAGAATCTTGTCTGACACAGGGAGACAATGACAAGTCACGTCCACCAGGGGCAAGAGCAAGTGTCCAGGCTGTGAGATGCCGGCACCTGTCTCTGAGCTATGAGTTCAGGACACTCACGCCTGGTGGGACTAAAGGCAGCAGCCAGGAAGAGCTGTGTCCCTCTGCTCACATGCAAAACAAGACATAATAAAACATGGCTAATTCACACATCCGGATCATTAGAAAAGAACGTATTAAGACAGGTCTGTGAGAGTAGCTGAGGGAATACACTCCATAAAATCACAGACCACAAAACTTTACTCGGCCAGCCAATCCCTGCTTCTCCAAGCTGTCATCTCACACCTTCCCCTGTTCCCAGCTGCTCTGGGATGGTGAAGACAAGGAGCCTCATTCCATGTTTTCACCAATAAACCAACTTCCATTTCAAAATGGGATGGGGGACAGGAGGAAAAGGACAGGAGGGGAGAAGAACTAAGTGGATAGGTGGGGAAGGATGGAACATTTTATTACATAATGTATCACTTAATTAGAGAGGTGACAAAGGAGACAGGGACATCCATCAACCTGTAGAAGAATGTACTGTTATTATAATTTACCAGCGAGGAAACAGATTCTTTTATTACTGATTCACCACGGAGGAAATTGACACAGAGATGTTAAGTAACTTGTCTGCGGTCACACAGCTGGTAAATCTGGATTTCAATCTGGGTAAAAGCTGATGTTCAGAGCCACTTGGCCAGTCATGAAAACAGTTTATGAGGGGGATAAAGGTAGTGGCCACAGTACCAAGCAGTTGCATACTGAACCCTTCTGTCACCTCCCCAAAGAATCATGTCACCCACAGCCTCCCAGAAATAACCTCTTACTGTGAAGAAAGCATGGCACTATCCAAACTCAAAGCTAGATGTTGGATATTTGAATAAACTTACATGACTTTTCTACTGAAAACAAAAGTCAACAATTCTCTTCAAGGCAATCCTGATGCCCAGTGAACGTAGTCTCTCCACGACTGAGGAAAGAACACCTGACAGGGACTGGGTAGCTCATGAGGCTCCTCCTGTGAAGGTTTTATGAGGCGTGCATATGGCCACACTGATGGGAGCTACACAACGCCCAGCATCAGACGGGACAGAGCAGTAGGAACATCAGGGCCTGAGAATTGCCTCTATTCTCAGTACAGGAACAAGACACCACCTACAGATAAGTCTGAAACTTCTCATTCATCAAAGTGGCCAGGAATTATTAAAATGTTATAACAGTAAAGATGCTTAGATTCTATTTCATTGTAATTGACAGAAATTATTCATAAGGCATTTATGAATAAAGGGGAAAGGGAGAATTACTTAAACTACCTAAGAACCAGTTCTATAACCTAGGAGAATAAGAGGACATTAATAGCACAGTAAAAATAAAATATTTCCAAGAAGAAGGTATACTTAAATGTACTGTAGCTCATAAAGTCCATCTTTTCTATCTGTGCTTCACTTCAATGCAATTAAAATTATTATAAAACACAGAGCTTTTCCCAGACCAAAGGCATCCTGAGAACTAACTCCATTGGTGCCGATGAGCATAATTCTGCCATTATTTAGCAGCCACGGTTGTTGATCATGTGAGAATGGAGAAACTCAGCCACTCCACCAATTTCAAGGAAAAGGTTAAGTGAGCCCAGAAGAAACAAGCCCATGAGTGTGGGTCACAGAGATGTGGCAGGGCAGACGCACAGCTGAGTCACCTCCTGCCGATGTAACCTTGGTAGATTACTCAAGCCTCAGGATTCACACAGGTGCAGACAGACAGATCTTCTGCACCGGACTATTGTAAGGATCTGATCGGATAATGCCTGAGCATTGCCTAGCATGGGCCTGGCACATACTGTGTGTCAGTTATCATCCCCATCACCCTCACCAGCTGGCTCTCCAAATAGAGAAGTGGATGTGCATGAAGGGCAAGGAACCTGGACATTTCAGAGACTCCAGATCCTGGAGCTGTGATGCTGTCCAGCCTTTACAATCCAGGTGGTAGACTCAGCTCCTCAAGAAGAAACACCCAAGCTTCATTTTGAATATCAGAGTCCACTTTACCCAGACAACTTTTGCTGATTAACTAGACCCTCAGCACTGCTAAAATCATTTTGTGACAACTAGGAAGTTCGTACATCGCTAGCAGAGCCGTGCTCTGCCGTGTCTCATCTCAGGTTATAAAGTCCGGGAATGAAGAATTAACAGCTCCCTCCTACCCCCAAATTCTGTGCACTAAGAGCTCATACAACAGAACCTATACACAAGCCTACAGGTTATTTATGTTTGTTTATTTATTTGTTTTGAAAGAAGGTCTTTGGGCTTTGAAAGCCTCTCTCGGAGAGTCATGGAGTGCGAGTGTGAAGGTATCCTAAGGGCCTACATTCAGGCACCATAGGTAATCCAGGAAAAAAGAGAAAATAATTATGAAAAAGGAATCTGGCAGACACTTTGGAGACAAGACAGGGGCTTGAGTTCAGGGAGGTTGGTAACATGGGGCACGTTGGGGAGAATGGGCCGGCAAGGTTCTGCAGGGCGGGTTTGGTGTACAAGGCTGGGGCGTTCCAACCCTCAGTAAGCACCTGTCCATGGGACTGCCTCCTGCCCTGTCCTGCAGAGCCCGAGAGGGCAGGGGCGGAGTGAAACTGGAACAGTGAAGTTGACAGGGGAAGCCTGCCCCAGGCTGGAGATAGGGATGCTCATGTGACTTCTCAGAGTCTTAGATGAGGCCGCCACTCCCACAGTGCGGCATCGGTAGGCGTGGAGCCTCAGTGAAGAACTCCAGTGAGGCATCGTGCTGCTCATTCACCAGTCTCCTCCCCAACAAGTCAAAAATCAGCAAAAGTGGGGATGGAGGTAGTCCCACTCCAGGTATCTTCCACAGCCGGTCTCCTTTCCTGTTTTCCACAGTCTAACCCAGGGGTGGGCAAACTTTTTGACTCGAGGGCCACAATGGGTTCTTAAACTGGACTGGAGGGCCGGAACAAAAGCATGGATGGAGTGTTTGTGTGAACTAATATAAATTCAAAGTAAACATCATTACATAAAAGGGTACGGTCTTTTTTTTTCAATAGTTTTATTCATTTCAAACGGGCAGGATCCGGCCCGCGGGCCGTAGTTTGCCCACGGTTAGTCTAACCCAATCTTACTTCTCAGACTGTGGTGAGCCAAGGACAGTGCAAATCTACCATGGATCTCCCTGCAGCATCTGCTTTACTGGATGGTAGGGAACTTAAAACTACTATGGAATAGACTGCAAACTTCACATAAATCTGTCTAAAAGAGACTTCAAAAATGTATGTGCTCACAGTGAGTTCCGTCCCCTGGGCCTCAGAAGAGGTGCTTGCTCTTACTTACCCTTAGGGGTTCTTTGGTAGAAAAGTTTAAGAAGTGTTGAAAGCATTTAGCAAGTTTAAAGGACCTTAGAACAGCAATTTTCAACCTTTTCATCCATGGCACACATAAACTCATTACTAAAATTATGCAGTATATGAAAAAATATATTTTTTACCAATCTGACAAAAATAGGCATAAACTTGATAGATTTACAAAAAAAAATAATAATAATTGCCTACCCTTTTTGCTCCAAAGTGACTTTTTAAAAAAATCAGATGCCTATACTTGTATATAAGGATTTCTGGTACCAAGAATTAACCAATCAGATGCAACCATATTAAACAACATGACCAATAAGATGCCACTCTACTATATGACGTATAAATGTTTGTTTCAAGACAGGGCATTCACACTGGACAGTTATTGTTGTGTTGGCTGTTGTCATTTTTTGATTTGATAATCTAAAGGAAGAGAGGTTAGTGCCCCTGACTCAATAGTCAGATATTGCATGTTTCAAAAATTCTTGTGGCACAGCAGTTGAAAAATCACTGCCCTAAAATGAGGGAGCTCTCCGGGGTACTGATATCTAAAATGGAAAATCAATAGCAGTAAAACTACATACAAAGACCTCTCAGAAGCAAATTGTTCATTCGTGCAGGACCAGAATGCTGCTCCAGTTAAAGCTGGTTAATCAAAAATGTATCCTGTGCCCTGGAACAGAATCCCCATGCCATCTGTTCCCAGGGACCTCAGGCCCACTGGTGAAAAACCCTGTGTTTTTTTTTTTAGTAAATTAACCTCACATAATTCAGAGCTTTTTGAGAGCCTTCAATGTGCCAAGCATTGGGTGAGGTTTACTAATGAGTTACAGGGTGTTTGTGGCTCCCCAGGTACGAATATCAAAATTAGAGCTGCTATTTCTTTCATCCATCTACCGTTAATTTTTCGGAAACATTTGGCTCTGGATTTATAAATGGGAAATTGGAGACTATTCATTTCCAAATCTTTTCTTTCTCCAATCAGGGAAGGTTCATTTCTGCTTCCTCGGGATGGTTCCCAAGGTTATTAAATTCCATTCCTTAACTGATACCATTAAAGCAATCATGACAAAGTTAGTGCTGATTGGACCTTGGGTTTCCTGGGGTACCTTCTAAGCTGCTAGAAACTACCTCAAGCTGAGAGAAGAATGGCTGCATCGCCCACTGAAGGGTTCAGTAAGTGCTGCATCATTGAAGTCTATTGCATTCGTGTTATTCCTCAGTTTGCTTGCATCCCACACTGTTCACTCATTGCTAAAATACTTTCCCATGTGCATCAAAATAAGCTGAGCAATTCACAGTTTTAACCTTGCCCACAACCAGCTTTCTTTCCCGTCTGTCTCTTCACCAACGTGCCACTCAATAGCCAATTGCCTGCCTTACACTATTCTAAGATAAGGCGTAGAGTGCTAATCAAAATATAAATCAGGTCTTAATTGTGCATGGGAGACAGAGGCAACGATAAATAATGGGCAAACACCAATGAGGTTTCCTAAAACATAGAATAAACACAAAGAGTAAAACATTTCATTTTCATTCTTCAGCAATAAATACTGAGAACCCAGCAGGAAAGATGGAGCAGGGAGATAGTCATCTTTAAATACCATAATGGCTGTAAAATTTTTTTCACTTAAGAAGATAAATTGATGTTCTTGTTTTTGTTAAAATTATGAATTTTAATTTTTTAAGAGTTTCATGACTATGTCCACCAGAAACTTCCCTGCCAGAATTGAGTTTCCTTTCCCAGCCTATATTTTCCTCATCCTCCAATATTTGCCCTGCCTTTAGTTACATCGAACAACTCACAAACCTCAAACAGTCGCTGTGCTTTCATGCCTCTATAGCCCAGACTTCATTGTCCAATACAAAGAATCAGTCCATTCTTATGATCACCTTATAAGGCCAATATTATCTCCACTTGAAAGATGAGGGGAAAAATCAGAACTTGCCAAAGACCATGCAAATAATAAGTGGCCAAGCTGGGATGTGACTCTAAGTCAGTCAAAATCCAATAGAAGCCCCAGGTGACCAAAGACAGTGCCTGTGCTCCTCACCACTGCCTGCATGTCACGTAAACAGTGAAGTTTCTTGTATTCATGTTGTTTCTCTGTTTGCTTGTGTTCTACACTGGTCAGTCATTGCTAATATACTTTTCTACGTGCCTCCAAATAAGCTGAGCAATTCACAGTTTTAACCTTGAATTGCTTAGCTCCTAAACAGTGTCTGGAATATCACGGGGCTCAGTGACAGTTGTTGAATGAGTGTGTGAATGGCCCCTGGCCCATGAACTTAGTCAATCCTCTATCCTTCTCTGTGAGGCCAGGGACCAAGTGTGGATCATCATTGCTAAACCCCAAGTCCCCTGACATGTGTCTGCTCTGAGAGAGATGTTCAGAAAATGCAGAATAAACTGCCTGTGCTAGTAGTTCTCTGGATGAATGTTTTAGGTTGGGATTTCTAGGTCACTGAGATTCAGAGCTAGAAGAGTCCCGGAAGCATCTGCCCCAGACCAACACATTCATATTTAACATAGGAAAGACTTTAACCCACCAATTCAGCAAACATTTATGACACTAATTTTACATGCCAACTACTATTCTAAGCACTGGGCATTCAACAGATGGGTAAGACAGAAGCCCTTGCTCTTAAGCAACTGACATTCTGGTAGAGGGGATAACAAGAGAGGAAGAAAGGGAAAGGAGGGAGAAAAGGAGGAGTGGAGGAAGGCGGGCAGTCAGGAGAGGGAAAAAGAAACGAAGAAGGGGGGAGTTAGGAAAAAATACATGAGATAGATATGAGAGCTAGGCAGCTAATTTTAAAAGAGTTACACAGTAGACAGCTCCTGAGTGGTCACATTGGATTGAATAGTCAGGGAAGACCTCTCTGAAGAGGTGACATTTAAACCATGATTTGTCAAGAAGGGAGAACTTTTGAAAGTTGGTTGAGAAACATTACAGTAGAGGGACTGCAAAGGCCCCAAGTGGGAAGTGACCCTGGAGTCTTAGGCAAAGGAACAGGTCTGGACAGATTGCATGACTTCTCCATAGACACACAGCTGGTGTAGGACCAGGACTTGCCTCTAGAAAGGCCAATTCTTAGATGTGTGTCCTTAGAGCAATGACTTCCAGATAGCTGAGCAACATGGGGAGCTCTAACTGAGGTGCATCAGCAACCACATGCTGGCCTTGCCCCGGCCTGAACTCACCTTCATGAAACTACCGCACCATGGCGGGCCAGGGGCTCTGCTTCAAAGCAGTGGTCTTGACTAGCTATTGCTCAGGTTTCAGAAGCGAAAAGTGAACAGCTGGAGACAACCAAGATCTCAGGCTTCCTCCACACTGCCTTTGCTCATGTAAACAAACCACCAATGTGTGTGATATGCATTATATGAAAAGGTCAAAGGAGCATGAACTTAGTGCTCCAGACAAATCTAGTTCCATAGCTGAGCTCAGCTCCTTGGGTGCTGCATGACTTTGGGCATATTATGCAGCCTCTCTGGGCTGTGAAGGTGAGTGCCAACATCTCCCTTACATGGTGGTTAGGATGAGAAAATGTGTCACAGGCTGAACATTGATCTTAGTAAGTGCTCACTAACTGCCAATTCCATTTTTTCTCACATGATTCTTCATTAACATTCCTTACAGTTGCCCCCGTCCAAACTGGACCCCTTTTCTTCTTCAGGTTTCACTACCAGGGCATCTTTAAGCCAAGGCACAGCCTTGAAATAATCTTGCCTCAAATCTCTACTTCCCAGAAAACTTCCAGTGATCCGCCTCTGCTGCCAACATGGTCCTGTTCTCTGCAGAAGCCCCTCCAGTGATGGTCCCCCATCGCTATCCAGTCAGCGTGGACTGCACCCTCACCGTGCCCCGCATCAGAAACCTGCTTGCTACACTAAGCCTTCATCCTCGCTCTGGCTCCCCCTCCATTCAGTGAGGTCAGGCTAGAAACGGACACCTGCACTCTGAAATGTACAGAACAGAAGGAAAGGAGAAAAAAACACATTGAAATAAAGGAGATCCCCTTTTCCCAAAACCCTGCTTCCCTATGCAAATGTGTAACAGAGACTTTTGGCATCAGATCCCACTGGCTGGGACTGAAGCGCCATCAGGCCTTTTGTGGTCCTGAAAAGCTAATGAGAGGATGTGTTTCTGTGTAATCCAAACAGTCTCCATTTCATGCCCAATCGTTTTTTAAATGGGCAACAAATCTCCCTGGTGTGTTCCTTCCTCTGACAAACAAAAACTCCGTCTGGTCGCTTCATGGGCCCTGCCCAGTCATCAAGAGCAAGGGGACCCTGATGCCAAGTCAAAGTGCCCATCACAAAGGCACGCCCGTCGGGCCATCACTCTCTCTCTCCAAACAAGTTGCCCTTATTGGAAGCTGAGACCAAACCCAGGATTTTGAACGCAGACTGATGAAGCAACCCAATAATTTGTAACTTATTTCTGAATTGCAAGTTGACCACATTTTAGATGAAGTTTACTACTGTTTCAGACAATGCAGTTAACAGATGGAGTATGGCAGAGCTTCATTGGATAAGGTAGAAATTCCCAGAGCCACAAGTAAGGAACCCCAGAACTGCATTCATGGGGAGGCAGGAGAAGCAACTTTATATCCTGAGAAGCAGGGAAGGCCTGCGGTGGAATGGCCACCAAGTGTCGTTGCAAAATGAAGGGACATGTTGGGCATGGTCTCATGTGCTCAGCTGGGACCTGCTACTGTGGGCTTCCAGGGTCATAAATATCATCTCAGCCCATGCCTTCCCTCACAATTTGCATATTCATCTCTCAGTGGATAATTCCTTATGGGAACCCATCCCCTTAGCAACACTCTCCCTTGACTTCAAAAAGGAAATCGATAGAACAGACTTTACTCTAAAGCAGTCTGACATCCAATAATTCATCTATTTGTTAAGCACAGGCTCTCACTGAGCTCTATTACGTGCCAGGCATCATTTCGGGTGCTGAACAAGAGAGGGCCTATCCCCCAGGCTGTCTGTGAGGCTTACAGACCCATGAGAGCTGCCAGGTACCTGCCACATCTGATTGCATGGCATCCTTACAGCAACCCCATGGGGCAGGTGTTACTCTCAGGGTTGTTGTACAGCCAAGACAATGGAGGAACTTGTAAAGACAGGACAAGGCACCTGTGCAGCATCTAGAGCCAGAAGGGGTGGAGCAAGAACTCAGAAGTGGAACCAGAGCCACCCTGCACCAGAGACCATAGAGCCCGGGCCCAGGCCCCCTCTCCCATGGGTGCACTCTGACAGTGCTTTTAAAGTTTTGAGCAAGTTGCTAGAAATAAAAAAAAAAGTGAGAAAATATCACAGAAAAACCCAGTACACATTTCTGGATTACTTTAATTGGAAGTGGTAGCCACACGTGGGCTTGCATTTCCACGTTCCCACTCGGCTGCTCCCTTTGCCTCGTCAGCTTCTCTCTGTGCGCCTGTCTGGCCTGCGTCCCTTCCTCTCTCCTCTCCTGCATTAATTGCCTGCCTGCTCCCTAAAGGCACTGCTCTTTCTACCACCCATGGCTCCACAGGAACATATTTTTTCTTCACTAAATAAACAACTGTACCATTCAAATTCTATACTTATGTCACTTAGCAAAGACTCCCAAGACAACTGGGATGAAATGTCCCATAAGGGTTAGTTTTCCTTAGTTTAAAAGCAGTTTTCAGTCCATGTATTTCAGTGTTTGCCAAACAACATAACTATTTTTTTTTTTTTAGCTTTACCAGGCTAATTATTCCTCCTCTGAATTTCCACATCTGTGTGATTAACGTAGCAATCCCTGCCCTGGAGAATTTCCCCTCCTCATAGATGTGGCTCTGCCTTTCTCTTGGAGTCCTGACTGCCTGTCTTCATGCTGTCAGGCTTCAGAGGTGACTCTATGGCAGGGGTGCCAGAGGGACCTCTTCCCTTGGTTTTCCTGGGTGGGGCTGTCTCCATCAAGTATCCCATGTGGTGGGGGAGGACACCTTCCACAGGCTTCCCTCTCTGCAGAGGTTCCTATTCGTCGCTAGGTCTGAAATCAATGCCCTGTCAACATCACAGCCCATAGGCGACCATTTCCTGGGCACCAACATCGGAAACCATTTGAATAAATAGAAATTCCTTTGGATGAAAGGTTGGTAATCAGGGTTTGTAAAAGGACAGGCTTCAGAGGGTCTAAAGCCTGAACCCAAAATGTTATGTGCATTTCTGTGATGTGAGACCCAGAGTGGATGTTTACTTTCAATCCTTCATCCCCCTTCCTAATAGCACCCTGTTTCCTTACATGGAATCTTCTCCCCACTGGGCAGAGGCTAGGCAGGGCTGACCACTTCCCACCAAAAAGGAGAAGACCCCTAGGCAAACCCCATCCTTCACCAGGCAGCCCTGTGATGACTTGTTCAGGGGGATCGGTGGCCAGAACACCTGGGGCCCAATTCAGAGAAGGCAACCACCAACCCCTAGAGCAGCTTCTCTGGGTGTCACAAGGGAATGATGGTGGCAGAGGCTCTCAGATTAGTAGACACAGCTCCAGTCACATAAGCAGACTGACGTGTCTCTCCATCCTAAGTCCAAGTTCTCAGCCTAGAATCCAGTCCAACTGGAATCAGGTGTCCACCTTGACCCAACCAACTGTGGTCTGAGTGTGGGGAAAGCTCTTAGAGAGCAAACATGGTCACCAGGGGCCCACCCAGAGGACTTCCTTCTACTTTTTTTGATGGAGATACACTATTTCTAAAGAATGCCTACTTTTCATTGGGAAGGACATCAACCTCAGGTTTTATATGAGACAAGAAAATAAGGGCATCTTCAAATGGGACCACCTCTGCTTTGAATAGTCAGAGCCATTGGAAGAAATACCTTAGAGTTGACACTTGATGTCAAGTGACTGTTGTCTCAGCAGTTTCCAAATACAGCTGACCGGGTTCATGCTCAACCTCCCAATGTTTCAGACAAAGTACATCAGGCCTCCCGTGCTCCTCTGGAGCCACTACACTCTCCCCCAGACAAAGGCAAACCTCCTGTCCCATCAACCCGCGCTCACACGTGTATTTCTTTGGACTCCAATGGCAATTATTGCTTATGTTGTAAAATCATCATGGCTTCCATATGTAAATTTAATTATGATTTATATTTTGATTTATGTTTCTACCAGTTTTTGTCTTGTGTCACCTACCAAATTGTAAGCTCCTGTCTTATAAATATTTTTTTCTTCTCTCAGAACAGTGAGTATCACACTTCTGTTGACAAAATATTATCAAAAAGTTTATAATAAGCACATTGTTTATAATATCCCAGCACCATGGAAAATGCTATTTTCTCCAAACTGTTTACGTATTCAAAATCCCTAAGACGTGCCAACAACTAAGATGTAAGCAAGACAGAAAATTTTAAAAGCCTATTTCTTCCATCAAGTATTCAGTGCCACAGCTCCCCAATTTCCATGATGTAAGTATAAGATCCAATCGCTGTCATAGTCTAATATCTAAGAGCTGTTGTTTCATAGCCTCATCTTCAGTGATATATTATACATAGAATTATCTGTGCAAATCCAGGGCCCTGGCACAATATTTAGAGCTAGCTTTATATTTTTACTTTGAAGCTGGTGAGAAAGTTGTTTTCTTTCTCTTTTCCTCCATCCCTAGGGGAAAAGGAACCTCTGATCAATGTATATTCCCATTTCTCTAGTCTCTTGAGAAAACCTTCTGGCTTCATAGAATGCCATCTGATGTCAGACTGGGGAAGAATATGTGCTTAGATCAGGGGTTATATGCCCCCGCCTTTTCAGGAGACATCTGGCAGTGTCTGGGGACCATCTGCTTGTCACAACTGAGTGAGAAGGGGGGCAGGATGCTACTGGCACTACTGGCATTTAGTGGGTATAAGTCAGGGATGATGTTCATCTTTCTACAATCTACCGGACAGCCCCACACAACACAGGATCATCTGGGCCAAAATGCTGTGATACCCTAGCTTAGATATACAAGGCATGTTGGGAGGAGCCATTGTTCACAGCATTCTTTGATGCTACAACCATTTCTATATGAGGATTGGGGAGTCAGTGAGCCTGGCTGGACCTGGAGGCACAAGGAAGAGGGAAAAAGGGAGTGGTCTTTGTCCCTAAAGAACCCCCAGAGAGCATATCTATCCCAGGTCAGCATGGGAAGGGTCCTCCAGAAATTATAAAAACCAGTCTCCCATGGTGCTCTTGAGGAACAGGGTCCAGAGAGGGAAGGCTGACTTTTCTAAGGTTCATAAACAAACTAGCTGCACAGCTGAAACCAGAAACCTGGACTCCTACCCTAATCTCATTGTTCCATCTACTCAGTCAAGCTGATCGAAACGAAAAAAGGAAGCATAGCTCTCAAACTACCACTGGTCTTCAACTTCATTAATAGAGATGGAAGCTAGAGGAAACCTTTCTGTTCCAAGAGGGAACCAGATGCACAATCTGAAAATTAGAAGGCAATAGACTTATTCAATAACAAATATGTATTTAGCACCTACCATGTGCCAGGCAGTGGTTTAAGTGCTGGAAATAGAGTAGTGAATGGGAGGGTCAAAGTGCCTGCTGCCATGTGACTTACTTCCTAGTGATGCCTGCAAGAGTGGCAGGCATGGCCACCAGGGAAAGGCAAAGAGCTAAGGCCAAAGATAAGAGGAATTTGAAGGTAACATGCTCTCCAGGGCTCAAGGACCTATAAAAAGGCAAACTTCTTAAGTACTTTTAGAAAGGATGTTTTAGGATGAGACAACACTTTTGCTTCAGGTCCTAAAACTTTCATAGGTCACTAACTATTTCACTACCCAGTAATTACCTAATAATGCATCACTAGGTAATGCAATAGTAATAGTAATAGTAATAACTATCAACATTGACATAGATATATGTGCAGGACACTGTGCTTGGCACTTTCCAATCTCATCAAATCTTCATAACTACCTGTGATTAGGTGTTAGTACTTCCATTTATAGATACAGAAACATGGGTTCAATAATGTAAAATAATTAGTCCAAGGTCACATAGCTAGAGGAATTCACACCTCAAAACTCTATTGTCTTAATGAAGAGGCTTATGGCATCAGGACTTTCTAAGCTTTCAGAGTTAAGACCTACTAGTCAGCACAGTGGCCAATCAATGCCAATGTGTGGCTCAATTCCTACCATGACTCAAGTTTCTCTACCATGGCCTAAATGGCATGCCTGCAGTTTATCCATAAGGTCTATACCAAACCACTATCCTCATTAATATAGATTATATGTCTTTCTGTTCAATGTGGCTTCTCAGAAAATTTAAGTTGTCAACACCCCATATATTTCAAACTCATGCATTTCATACAGACCGTAAAAAGACACTCTGGAGTGAGGACCACCTTGTTTGAAATGTAAATGTTCAAACACTGTTAAACCCTGAAAAGCAGGGAGGTTACATGAAGTATTCATTTGAACACCATCAGGCAAGACAGATGGCTTGCTGCCCCATAAATTTTCACCACTAGATTAAATTTTGTTAATGGGACCAAGAACATTCACAAAAACCCATTTTACTCCGTGAATATTGGATCTAAGTCATTACTTCTCTACCAGATTAAGTTTATCTTTGTATTTTTTTAGTCCTTGTCAAGAATCTCATGAAATGTCTCAGGCACACACCCAAGAAAGCCCACATGAGGAGCAGTACAAGCAGAACAGCAGTCAGAACACAAGTTGACCAACTCTGCTGGCTCTATGAGCACTTCCTGAACGAATGTGCGAGCATCTCATTCAACCAACATCTACAGAACACCTGCCATGTATCAGAAAGAACGTGCTTTTGCATGGTTTGTCTCATGTAAACTTCACCAGAAGTCTGGGAAGCAAGAGTTACTTCTCTCATCTCACTAATCAGAAAAGATCTGAGGCTCGACTGACCACTGCCCTGGGTCACACAGTGGGAACATGACCAGGCCAAGATTCAAATCTATTTTTTGTTCTCAGTCCATTCTTTCTCTCCTTTCACTGGTAGTCCTATTTCACCAATCATTTGAGAAAGCTCTGGCCTTGAGGCACTTAAGATTTTATAGGGGAAGAGATGTACCCAGGCAATGCAGAAAGTAACATTTACAGAATAGCACCACATACCAGGCACCTGACTGGGCTCTCTGCAAACACTACCCAAAAGCCACCAAGTAAAGTAGGTGTTGCTATCGACTTAATTGTGTCCTTCTCCAAATTCCCATGTTGAAGCTCTAACACCCAACATGATGGTATTTGGAGATGGGACCTTTGGGAGTAATTCGAATTAGATGAGGTCATGGGGGTGGGGGAACGGCTCAAGATGGGTTTAGTGCCCTTATGAGAGGAGGTACCAGAGAGCTCCCCAGCTCGCACTCGTTCCCTGCGAGCTCAGAGAGGAGGCCATGTGACGACAGGAAGAGGCTCTCACCAGAACCTGAGCATGCTTGCACCTTGATCTCTGACTTCCAGCCCAGGAACTGTGAGAAAATCAACTTCTGTTGTTCGAGCCATTGAGTTTACAGTATGGTAGCCTGGGCTGACTAATACAGGTACTATGACTATCACCATTTTAAAGATAAGAAAACTGAAGTGCAGAGAGGCTATGAAAGGCCCTTAAGTGCACAAGGTAATAAACTTCTTCAGACCCTGCTGTGGGTGGCTGCAGAGCCCACACCACTAACTCTGCTCTAACACACACACACACAGGGAACCAGCCACGGGATGTCCCCACCACAGGGATATAAATGCATGTGTTCTAGGGGAACCGGGGGGTGGAGTATCCTGGGGAGTGAATGGGCACCCTCCTGTGGGCACCTCCACCTGGGCATCACCCAGCTGTGCTCCACACCTTGTTCTCCCCTGGGTGGCCCCCCTCTGGACAGCCTCCTGTGGCCCACACTCAGTTCGCCATGCCGGGAAGTCGCACAGTCATCCTGTTACCATTCAGCATATCTTTCTCCCAGAGCGTGAGCTCCCCGAGGGCAGAGAACTGTGCTCCCGCTGCCTCCACATGCCGGCTGCAGAGCAGGCACTCAGTAACTGTTTGCTGAGCTTAACTGTGAGGCAACATTTCTGAAACCAGCACACAAAGGGCAGGCATTGCTGTAAGGCTACGTGAAGGGTCAGAACCTAGCTCATGACAGGGGCTCTGTAAATGTTTGCTGAATAAAGGAAAATCCACACATGGTTTTAGGCAACCTTAAGCTGTCTGTATTTACAGCCAGCTTTAACTCAGTCTTAGACAAAACTAGGTGTTAAAAAAAATTACAAGTGAGAAAAAGTTTATAAAAATGAAGAGGAAAATGCCAGGCCAGCACACAGTAAGCATTCAGCAGTGGTCTTGGACTAGCTGGACTCAGCAGCAGACACCTCCTAGCCACAGTGTGAACTGCTATTCCCATCTGAGAGGCCCATGTGACAACCGAGTGCCTTTCTGGTAAACATATGTTGTCTGGTACCTCCAATTATAGAGGTTATTGCTATTTAAAATCACATTAAGAGCACCAGAGCAGCTGCTGGTGTGCTGCGCATGTCTCACATCTTAAATCACCCGGATAGTCAGCCACCCTGGCCAGCAAGTAGCCTGAACACCCAGGCGTTGAAGTGGCAGGATTTTATACTTCCCTTCTATTAAAAAACACACACCTTCCTTCTCAAGGAACTCAATGATGATTTCATTTAAACCCTAATGCAGCCCTGGCCTTCAACACCAACCCAAATCACTTCTAAATGTTCCAGATGGATCAAAAAACAAAATAACATTCTACCAATTTCCAAAAAGATGGTAAGAGTGACCGTCAAACTTAACCCATAGGTAGAGCAAGCTGTCTTATGTGAAAATGCAGATACTTCGCTGTGCCCTTCCATTCATTGGATGCCTCCGTGATGGCAGCATAATTAGGATTTGCAAAACAAGACCCTCCTGGGTCCATCCCTCCATTAATAGACAGGGCTAGATGCGGTGAGGGAAATAGTAACTATCTCAGCTCCCATGTAGAAAAAACAATTATCCAGAGGGCCCTCTCCCTGCAGGAGAACGAGTTCTCTGCACATCAATATTTCATGCACTGTCATCTGTGCATTATTTCACAAAGCAATTGAGGGGATGAGTTTATTTTAATTTTCAACCTTTCCACCGGAGACCCAGGTCTATAGTACCTGATGCTGGAGCTCAGCTGGCAATCATACAGATGTATGTACTGATTTTTTGAGGCCAGGGAGCTATTTCCAGTTTTACCTACACACTCCCAATGTCTAATTTTTATTCCTTACCCCAGGGACACCCAATCATCATCTATTTGTGCTGACAGAAGTGAACTCACTTCAGAATCCAATAAACAGTGATACAATTGATTAGTAGATCACCAGACCTTCACTGAGTGCTACACTGGGGGATACAAAGCCTACAAACCGGGGTCACTGCCCTCATGGAACCTACAGGCCCCTGAAGAGACAAGATGAAAACATATGGACAGGAAAACAGTGGAGACTGCAAACCAGCGGAGGCCACGGCTGACTATCACGCTGGTGGGACACAGGACCCTGCCGGGGAAAGGCATGATGGGTCCCTTCTCTCTGTCCAATGTCTACCGCCCTCCTCCAAGCACCCGCTCTCCCACCTGTGTGCGGTGTGAGTGGGAATGAAGCTCCCACTGATGTTTGCCTCTCACCTGTGGGGGAAGGAACCGGGCACTTCTTTTCCCTGAGCATGGAGTCCTCAGAGAATGACTCAGAGAAAATCCAAAGATCAAATTCAAGATCAAACAAGGTGACAGCACGTGGACCTGACCGTTTCCAATGCCTGACTCTCTGCAAAGCCCTCAGTTTCCACCCAGTGTCCCCTCCTGCCCAGCCATTCTTTGAGCTGCTGCCATCCTTTCTTAAGCTTTCTTAAGTCAACAGAGTTGGTGTCTGCTTCTTACAACCATGACGTGGCCTGATCAAGCACTCGAGAGCTGTTTGTTGACAGAGAGATTGAAGATGCAATACAGTTGCTACTCCATCTCATCACTGGGGCTGGGTTAGCCCACCAGCTGACTGCACATGTGCTTAGGATACCAATGTTTCATAAGACTGCAATTCCAATGAGAAAAACAACTCAACACCACCAGGCTGTGGAGCAGAATCATGGTAAACATCAGAACTATATTGGTCTTTTTTGCATTTATTTGTAAGTTAGCATTGTTTGTATTTTGAATTACATATGGATCCTCGAAAATCTAGCCTGGCTCTGCTTATTGAACAAATATCTGCGCATTTATCATATCTCCTTAACCAGGTTACTCACTCCTTTAAGGTAAAAGCTAAGCAACATTTCTTGTCGCAAATATCTAGCTATCACATATGTAGCACCATCCCTGTGTTAGGTGGTTCCTAAATTCTGTGTATGCCTGTTACCAAAGTGAGCATGATTATTACCATTTTATAGTAAAGGGAATGGAGGCCCAGGAGATAAGTAACTGGCCCTATTTACATAGCAAGTAAAAGACAGAGGTAAGACCTGAACCCACTCTAAGAGATGCAGGAGCTTCTGTGTCCAACCCAGCCACCAAGTTATGCCACCTCAAAATTACTCTCAGGCACATATTATGGCACCTTTTGAATCCAATGATTAAGTCCCAGCGACAAAAAAAGAAACTCAACTGTTCTCAAGTCAACTCCCATTTCCTGCCTAGGCTTCCCCTTGAACCTTCTCTCACTTTGATGCCAGCTCTTCCACAGCAGCTCATGCCAGCAGGTAACAATCCACATTTAGCTGAAACCTTCATCTTCAAGTTTAAACATATTTCTCCTTGCTCCACGGGGAAGAGACAAGCTGACCTAACTCTGTGGTATAATTGGCTTTCATATGCTTCAGGACAATTACTAGGTCTCCCTGCAGGCTTCCTTTCCTGAGGCTACAAGTCCTAATTATTTTTCATATATGTCCTAATTCCCAACTGCACAGGCAGATCTGTTGCATTCTTTTGAACCATGTCCTAGCTGTCCTCTGCAGTTAGTGGTCCTGACACGTGGTGTTGCGCCCTGGGACGGGTCTTGCCTATCCTCTTGTCTTGACTCAGGTCTCTACCAGAGGGACAGAGGTGCAGAGGTTCCTGGCATATGAGATGGGTTAAAAAAAAAAAAAGCTCCTAAACCCGCCCCTCCTACCCCATCAATTTTCCAATGACCACCCATTTTTATGACCATGATTTAGATCTGTGTATGGGATATACATCAGTGCATGTGTGTGTGTGTGCGCGCGCACACACACACACACATTTGTTTATGACAAGCAATAAGCAGTGACTCCTTTGGGGAAAATGCATAACTGGTTCAAAACTCACAATGAAGTTAAAATGTATTTGCAATAATAGTAGAGGCAGGAGGCATGCACTGCCCATCTAACTGATGCTGACTCTAATGCCATAGAAAGAAACTTCCGGACCTGGATATCAACCCCAGGGGACTGCCAAGAGCATTAGACTTTCACCCCGCCTTCCTAATGACAGCATTAAATCTAAGGCAACAACTATTAAAATCACCAACCCATCTTGCTT
Organism: Myotis nattereri; assembly: GCF_964212035.1. Lineage (NCBI taxonomy): Eukaryota > Metazoa > Chordata > Mammalia > Chiroptera > Vespertilionidae > Myotis > Myotis nattereri. The sequence continues at coordinate 79,159,441 of NC_138080.1, forward strand.
TATAAGCTCATAAAATGAAAAGCACCCAGGAAATCCCACAGTGATGTTTCACTTGTCATCAGGGAGAAGATCCTGTTCCTTCATCACAAAAATGCCAGCATGCCCTCAGTTATCGTAGGCACTTAGGGCATCTTGAATGGGCTCAGGGTAAGGGCTCCCCTCTGGTTCCCCAACCCCTGGGGGAAGGAGGCCCGCTCCCCGCTTGGCAGCAGACACAATAGCAAGTGTGGTGTGACATGACTTAGCCCAAGCCCTGGAGGCTGGGAAGATCCTTGCACGTCTCCACGGACATCTAGACCACGGGTGGGCAAACTTTTTGACTCGAGGGCCACAATGGGTTCTTAAACTGGACCGGAGGGCCGGAACAAAAGCATGGATGGAGTGTTTGTGTGAACTAATATAAATTCAAAGTAAACATCATTACATAAAAGGGTACGGTCTTTTTTTTTTTTTTTAGTTTTATTCATTTCAAACGGGCCGGATCCAGCCCGCAGGCCGTAGTTTGCCCACGGCTGATCTAGACTCTGGTAGAATGAACTTGAGATGCTGTAACTGACGGGCTTCCTGGTGATGACAGAACCTCCCTTACCACAGTCCATCCGGAGTTAGTGTACACATAGGTGGGGCAAGTAGGCTTATGTTGTGAGTATGCAGAACAGAGTTTAACCTTGTATTATTATTTATTCAACATTTAATTATTTCTTATATGAACTGTGAACCTATTTTTGCCCTCACTCTGTATATATGCACACATCTGCATATATAAACACCTTTTTTCATCAATAATTAAAATTGACTACAAGAGCCTATCACCTGAGCCCTCAGAAAGATGATGCCTTCATCAGAAAAGGCAATAACCAAAGTGATGTTCTCATCAATACAGATCAGCCACAGCAGAAGGGCAGGCGGAGGCTGGTATGGCTAGAAAAGAAAAATGACACGAACACACTGCGCTTGGAGCTAATTAGCAATCTGTGATCAATCAAATGCAACAATCCTTGATGCAACCCTAAGGACTATGCATCCCCTTCCTGCCACACTCTCCTCAGGGACATTCGGGGGGGGGGGGGAGTGGTCAGGGGGAGTGATCAGTCTGACAACATGAGAGCACAGCCACCACCCCATTGCTTTCCTTCTTTGTAGGTTCAGACCAGGTCCTCTTCTGCCAGGAACTTTTCAGTGGCCCCCAAAGCCTTGAACGGCCCCTTATAGGATGGAGAAAATCCCCAGAGACTGGAGGAAGTAATTAGCAGAAGGCTGGACAGAGTGTGCCCAGAGAAGGGGTGGTGGTGAATGAATGGCCTCTAGACCAGTGTCTGCCCCTCCATAACTGAATGCTGGGTGTGCACTTTTCTTAGTATCTGAAGAAATTCCTCCCAGAGAAAATCCACCACGAGGAGTTAAAGACAACATTTGCTTTCTTTGAAATCAGGGCAACTTCCGCCAGCAGGCAGATCAGCTGTCCTGTGGAGCAGGTGGGCCAGGGGCATCCCCACACTATCAAAGGCATCTTCAAAGCTGTACGGGGCGGTGGGGGCCAGAGACCCCTTCGCAGGGAAACAGCCCCTGGCGGCAGCTGGGGGAAGGAGCTCAGTGTGTCCAGCTTGGAGGGAGAGAAAGTAAGGATAAGAGAAAACCTGGGAGGAACCCAGAGGGAAAGAGGTGGCTATCAGGAGGGAGTGACAAAGAGGAGAGGAGAGAAACAGATAAAGAAAGAACAAACAAACATACTCAGGGAAAAGAGCCTTAAGGAGGTTGGGAGGGGAGAAATGTGAGGGTGTGGGAAGGAGGGGAGAGAAAATGGAGTGCTTATAAGATAAAGTTTAAAATTCCCTTTCACATGAATGCTCCTCAAAAAATAGTTTCCACAAAATGCTGTTGGACTCCAAGATAAGAAGATGGGGAGCCCCAAGCATTCACTTTGAAGAGTCTTTAAAAAAAACATCTTTGGTGTCAGCCAGCACAGAGAAAGGAGGAGGAGAGAGAGGGAATGGAGTTGTCTGCGGAGAGTGCAAGGGAGGGACCCGGGGAAGGAGAGGAGCAACCGAAACGCCTTCCAAATGGGGGTTTAAAGAAGAAAGTCAGGTAAGCCCCACAGTCTCCTGTGGAGCCGTACAGGTGAGAACAGGTGCGGCCATTAGGCCAAGGACACGAAACAACCTCAAGGAGCACAGGTTGAGGGAAATGCGCCTGCACCATGGCTCCCTCGGGGCACCACCTGCACACCCCTGGCAGGTGAGCAGAGCGAGGAGGCAGCAGCTTTGGAGAGAGCAATCTCTGGGGCCATTGCACCCCAAGCCCTCAGAATGGTCAGCCTGCATCACTGCCCAGCAGGAGGCCAGGATGCCTCCCCCAAGAAGCTGCCAGCCACCCAGCTGCTTTGATGAAACTGCCCAGAAATTGGCTCATCTCTATGATTATTTACCATTGATCCCCTTCCTAGAACGTGAGTTCAGCAAGAACAGGACTTTATCTGTTTACCTCTCAATCCCCTGTGCTTAGCACACAGAAAACACACTCTTCATGGACAAGCAAAAGAATTTCTCCACTGTTCCAAGCCCCACCTCCGCACCATTCCCTAAGGGTGATGTCTGTGGGGCACCAAGCCATCCCACCTCCCACCAGGAACGCGTCACTTGCATGCAGCACATTTAAGGAACTAGGCTCAGGGAGGTCAAGGGCCTTGGCCTTTTGCATAACTCAGTAGCAGAGCGAGAACCAAATGCAGAAGCCCGAGGTCCTTTCTCTACAGTTTGGAGGAGGCAGGGTCTAGGACCAGCCCAACCAGCTCACCTTCTGAGAGAGCAGAGCTGGCGCCATCCCCATACGGGTCATGATCCCCACCCCTCTGGAAGTGAATGCTGGAACTAAGGCAAGTGCCTCAGGACACTTGAGCTTGGGGAGGGGAAATGGGCTGCACCTCATTGCTCAGGAAAGGGAAGGGCGAGCATTGGCTTTTGGGAGTAGACCGGGCTCCTTAAGGGCAGAGCTGTAACTTCTCTCTGTCTCCTGACCTCTCCCAGCACCCAACTGTGTGACTGGCAGCTGAGCTGACATCCCCACTTGTCCAGCAGGGAGCTCACACTTAACTTCCAACTACAACATTTTTGATTCCATAAAACCTGTTGCTCATCCTGTCTTTTCCATCTTAGGCAAGGACAGCAGCACTCACAGGCCCTGAAGCCAGACCCCTAGGAGATCACCTTGCTTCCTCTCTTCCCTTCATCTCCTACCACCACACCATCCATCTGCCTCGCGACCCCCCTCCCAAGCCTGCCCTACACATGGCCACTCTCTCCATCCTCCTCGCCTCTCTGACACCTGCCGCAGCCTCCTATGTGGACTCCCCATGAGTCCTGTGATCCGGCTGCACATCAGCCAGTCACCATTTAGAAATGTGAATCCCACTCTAGCCCTCTCTGGAGTGAAATCTCCCCAGTGACTTGGAAAGCCTCTACCAGGGCCTATAAAACTCTACACGATTTGGGCAGCGCCCTCATCTCTGGGCCCTGACCTGCTTGGCCCCGCCCCCCAACAGCCTTCCTCTGCCCCTGTGCCAGGACGCTGGCTCCAGCCATAGAGCCTTGGCCATTCCTGGAGCGTTCTCCCAGCATCACTACATGGCTGGCCCTTCCTGTCACTCCCCTCTCCTTGTCTCCTAAGGACCCTCTAAAGAAGCCACCTCTGTCAGACCATCTGGCTCTCCTCTGTAGCATTTAGCACTATTTGCTATTTTCTGGGTTTTCTCTTCCAGTAGAATGTATGCTCAGGAGAGCAGTTTCTGTTGTGTAAACCACGATATCCCCAGAGCCCAGTGTAACCTTAACAAAGGGCTGAGTGCCCCAAGGAGCAGCCCAGAGCCTGGCCCAGAAGAGCAGGCACAGAGAAATGATGACATGTTGGGTAGGGAATGGTGATTTCTATTTCCAAGCTGGTTAATAAGTGACGGGCTCTGAAGCATTTCTACAGTCATCCAGGCTGTTTAAACTCCAGTATTACTATTTCTGCTCCAATATTAAAAGTAGTTTTCGATTATAGAAATGAGACTGTGAAGAAAAGGCAGACTCCATCCCCAGTCTGCTAAGAACCACACTCATATGGGTTAAGAATATTTAAAGAAACCAGTTTTCCATCCATACCCAGTGGGGAAAAAAAAACAAGATATCCGTCCCCGTTCCCCCATTTGATCTAAAAATAAAGGCTCTAACTTCCTGAGAGAGCACCTGATCTAAGCCCTGATTCTGTCTCAGAAAAGGCACAGCCATTTGCTCCCTTTAATAGGGCACATGCCACCAATTAGTGAATGGACACATTTAAGTGGTTACGCAGGGTGAATCACAGGCACCCAGGGCTGCAGGCCTGCGGGGTTGTCCTGCTCCCTCCGCGCGTGGCTGGGGCATCCTGAAAGCACTGGGACCAGCCTCTCTCTAAGGGTGGGAACCTTGTCATGACACCTATGTTTCTAATCGCGGGTACAGCCCGAATGCCTCCTAGTAGCCAAGTCCTACATGGCACCATAGCCGATTACCTGCTTGCTCCTGCCCCAGTGGAGACGGACGGAAGTCCATTGCCCAGGTTGGGCAGCAGGAGTGCAAGGCAGCCACTTGGCACCTGTGAGTCAGGGCAGGTCCCCGGCTTTGCTGGAAGGCGGGATGACCAGGACTGGCTCTACCTCACATGGTTTTTGTGGGTGAGGCCCTCTACCGCCTGTGCCCCACACTCCTGGAGACCTTAGGCCCTGCCTCCTCCCCCACAGCCCTCACTGCCATGGATGGTGTCCTTACTAGATGCCAGACATCAAATCCTTACAGGAACTGGCTCCTTTCATCCTCGGAATAATGCTGCAGAGTGACAGCCCGCATCTCAATTCTACAGTGAAGAAACTGAGGCTGAGAAAGCTTAAATCACTTGTCCAAGGCCACAGAGCTACTGGGCACCTGAGCTGGGACCCGCAGGGTCCTGCAGCAGTGAGAGCTCCCGCTCTGCCCCCTCCCACCCTCCCGCATGGCTGGCCCAGACACGGGCACCCAGCACATGGGAGCACGCAGAGAGCTGAGTATAACACACTTTGTAAAGGAAGTGAGCAAGATGCAAGCATAAGGTGCTGCTGTTAATTAATGCCACCTTTTGTAATAATGCTTGCAAGTCCATCCTGGACCAGTTTAATTAGGGGGTGAGGACTAGGGTGAGGTAGGGAAGAAGTAGAGATATTTAACTCTGAAGTAACTTAGCTGAATTATCATCTTATTCCTCAGTGACTCTGGGTTATATATTATGACTCACTTTATAGGGGACAATATCAAACTCACAGAAATCTCCAGCTTCCTAAGCCTGAAGCCGGGGTGTGGGGGTTATTTCCCAAAGCCCCTGCTCCCAGCGACTGTCTGATTGCCGGCCCCATTCCCTTGGCCACCACTGATGCCTCCAGCTAGGGCCACCACTTCACTGCCTGGCTAAAGGGAAACCAGGTGAGCTGGGATATTCAGGTCAGACCTGTTAAGGGCCTCTCCACCTCCTCGTTCTCCTCACTCCCACACGCTGAGGAACACAGTCTCAAAATAGAAAGCCCCAGAGACCAGGCAGTGGGATAATGGAAAATCACAAAAGGGCCAAGAACGAGCTGCTCACTCTCCTGGTCCCCAAAAGGAAAAACTGAAATAACGCGTGATCCTGTGGATGGAATGGTCAGGTTGGGCTTGGAATGGACTCCACCCCTATACACACATGGGGTCTTGGGCTGGGCACTAGGGGAAGAGATGGGAAGTCAAGGGGACCTCAAGGTCCTAGGTCCAAGGATCTTCTACTTCAAGTGCCAAGTTCACCAATGACTCTAATGCAAGCCCACAAACAGTGAGTGGGAATGCGATGCCAACCAGCAGAAGTGGGAAGGCTCCGTGGAGGAACAGTACGGTGTCAGGCACTAAAGAGCATGTGGGTTTTCTAGCAGGTGGAAATTAGGCATTCTTCTCAGAAGCAGCAGGATCCACCATGGGCAGGAGAAGAGCTGAAGACATGGTGTGGAGCATTCTAGTCAGGATGTGCGTGAGGATGGACTCATCTGGAAGGAGAACAGAACCGTGAACAGGGAGCTCTAAGTCTGGGCTTTGCTCCACGCTCAGGGAGAGCCACCCTCGGTTGCTGGGGATGGTGTGATGCGGGGGATCAGCTCTAGGTCCTTCACTGCATCTGCCCCTGGGGTCAGGGTGGACGAGGAGCACCAGGCTAAGGGGGCGGAGGTGAAGCTCACAGGGTGGGGCTCCCTCTAATCCCGGCCTCAGAAATGAACATTCTGAGCTGGTTTCAGAAAACGAGAGCCACAGTCACAGGACAAGACTGAGAAGGGCCTCGATGCTACTTCCCAATCCTAGAAGCGTCCAGCTTGCCGTCAGCTTGTGCCTTTCTTTGGCTGCATTTGAATGAAACATTCAGCAGAGCTGGAGGCTGGAAACTTGGGAGCATTAGCTGACAAACACGATTGCTGGTGCAGCGATTGCCAGAGCAAATGCAAAGTGTGAGCTAATCTTGCCGCCATCGAAAGTCCTCCGAGCTGAGGCTAATGTATGATAATCTAGATCAGCCAGCCAGATGCCTGCCTGGGAAATCCGATTAGGATTTGCCTGATGAGTCCCTTTCATCCTCCAGATGGTCCACGGTAGTCCAGACCTAGTCATGAAGCACTCTCGTCCCCAAGCACTCATCTGCCAAACCTCCACAGTCAGCTAGAAGGGACATGAGGGCAATAATCTGTAAATAATTTTGCAAGAGTGTGTTCATGGAAAGAGACCCACAGCTTGGTTAACACAGAGTTAAAAAGTTCGACACTGCTCTCTATACAGGCCATATATAAACACGGGCTCCATTACAGCACTCCGCGTAACATCTTCCCATGGGCACCATCAATCTTGGAGTCAAGTTCAAAACGCTCAGCAAGGCTGTCTCTCCAGCATCTCACCCAAAACCTCAAGCCTCGGTAACCAGTGAACAGCGGCCTCCCTCATGTGCCACATACCACCTTCCACCTGAAGTGCCCTCTTCTCCTGCCTAAATGTCTTTTGTCCTTTGAAACACAACTCAGAATAGCCTCTGGGAAGCTCTTCCTGATCAGACCTCAGCTTTCAGTCTCTCAACAAGGATTCCTCAGGGTTTACTGCATGTGCATGACAAGCACTATCACCATCCCTGCTACGAGGGAGACTGGTGAGGCTAACCTGCTGGAGGTGGGAGACACAGTCTGGACTTACCCTCACTCCAGTCTGGATTTCTGAGCCCTTTTCTGAATGGCCTCCCTGGTCATTCGTAACCTCTCCATCAACATTTCTCCTCTGGGTCTGTGCTTCTCAAAAGCGGGCAGAGTGGCCTGCCCACCCCCCTCTGTGCAGCGCAGGGTGCTAGCCTGCTACAGGGGCTCAGCCGAGAGTCCCTGAGCTGCAGGTCCCCAGAAGGCCAGTAAGCTGGCTGTGGCACCATCAGGCTAAGCGCCCAGCTCCAGAGGCTCCTCTGTAGACCCACACACCCGATGCTGGCTAACCACCTTCCACACCATGTCATCAATTTCCAAAGGATATGAATGGCTTAGTAGGGCCACTCCCACAGTCTCAGAAACCACTCCTAGTACATTTATTAGGTGCAAGGTGCCAGCACTAGTGTTCTTGGGATGAATGACACGAGGCCCCATTAAGATCCCCCATCACCTTGACAAGAAAAGAACAGGCAACTCTCCATGTAAACACATGACAACTCTCCATGTAAACACATGACATTCTGTCCCGTATGAATACATCCTGTGGAACATCCCGTAATGCCACAAACGTTATGTAGTGCTCACTGTGTGGCAGAGACGACATAGAAAATATGAGTAAGACCCAGCACCTGCCTTCAGTGAGCATCTGACCGGAGAGTGCGAAAGCCTACATGTGGTGTGACGGTGACCTGCCCGGGGTCACACGCGGAGGAATCGCCAATTCCACATGGATGCACGTCAGGAAAAGGGACATGGAAGGCATCCTGGCCTGCAGACCATCGCTCACAGAGCAACGATCTGGGTCCATGTTCCCAAACCTGGCTGCAGGACGGTGTGGAGTCCCAGAACTCACTTCCTGGAATTCAAACTGGCAGCAATGCCTAAGTGTCTGCACTTCTAAGTTCTCCGGTGACTCTTTTGCGTTCTGTGTAGCACTGGCCTAGGGGTGGGGTCTGGGAATCACTGCTCTGGGACCTCAGGGACCTGGAGAACAGGGAGCTCAGGGAAGGCTGACAGCCTCAGACTTGCACTGAAGTCCAGTCTCCGGCTTTTGCCGGCTACTGCCGGGGTCCAACCCCAGCGGGTCCAGGGGTCCCCAAAGGTGTGGACGGAGTCGGCGAAGAAGGAAAGACACGGTGACAGCGTTCAGTTGATCAGCAGCCTAGCCAGGATCTCCAGCCAAGTTCTGGTCTCGATTTCCAGAGAGGTTCTGCTTAGGATCTCCAGCCAGGTTCTGTGTCCATGTTCTCTTGCTAGGTTCTCCAGGTTCTCCAGCCAGGTTCTGTAGCCATGTTCCCTCGCTAGGTTCTTCAGCCAGGTTCTGTCCAGGTTCTCCGGCCAGGTTCAATCACCAGGTTCTAGTCAGGTTCTCTTGCCAATTTCTGTAGTCAGGTTCAGTCCAGGATCTTTTGCCATGTTCTCTCTCTAGGTTCTGTCTCTAGGTTCTGAGGCCAGTTTCTGTCCAGGATCTTTTGCCATGTTCTCTCCAGTGAAGTTCTTCTGTCTCTAGAGAACGTTCTGTGTAGGTTCTGTGCCTAGGTTCTGTCTCTCTCTCTGTCTCCTCAGTTCTGTGTTCTGCTGTCTTATTACATCTGTATTTATACCAGTTGATTCAATCCTATCAATCTCTATTACAAAGGTTAGGGCGTTTCTTATCTCCATTCCAGGGAGTAAAGATTATGTAGCTTAAGCATGATTGTTTGTAGTTAAAGTGATTAACTACCCGCCTGGCACTTAGTTAAGGAGTTTCATCCCCTCCCTAACTTCAGGGGAAAATCCCTACCTGGGGAAACAACCTTTCTCAGAGAGGAGACCTTGGTTAAAACACATAGTGCCAAGAAGGTGAGCAAACATTTTAAGAACAGTATGCCATATATGCTAGGTCCTTTGAAACAGCAAGCATGGACCGGCTCCCGGCAGGCTACGTACACAAAGGCAAGTCACTTACCCCTCAGAAGCCCGTCCTCACCAGGGGGCAGGAAGGCACAAAGGGGGACCAGATTGCGTGGGTAAAAACCCCAGCTCTCCCATTCTCCAGCGGCTGACTGAGCAGGTCACTCGTCCCCTCTCTGTGCTTTAGCTTCTGTATTTACAACACGGCAATGAACATTATCTACCTCGGAGGAGATGAATCCACCACGTGCCCTACACAGTGGCTGGCACCTGGTGTTTACTGAATGTGTATCTGCTTCTGTGGCATCCTTCCCATGGGATGGCAGTATGGCCCTAAGATTTAGTCCTGGGGCCACCAACAGAAGGTGTCCCCAGGACCAGCAAACTTTATCAGAGCTTTATAACACAGCTTTGCTTTCTTTAAGTCCTATGGACAGTGTGCATTCTCCAGTAAGTGTCTGGGGTTAAGCTCTCTCCCCTGGGGACATGGCTGTGGTTAGGAAGTCTGCAAAATAAGGTCATGGGAAGACACCGTTCAGTGAGCCAGTCGAAGGGCGCCTCTGAGGCAGGCACAGGCTGGCGCAGGGACATTTATGGCTCTGCCCTTGGTTGAACCTCGTGTACAGCCTCGGAAAGCCCTCCTCTTTCTGGCCCCACGGACGCTGCACCTGACCAGATGTGTTCCCTCCCTTTCCCAGGTCCGGAACATCCATCAGCTCCTGGCATCTCGCTCCCAGCCTGGCACACTTGGGCAGGGTGAGGGGCTCCCTCCCAGAGCTGCGGGCTGGAGCTCAGCAGGGCTTCAAATAAAGTCAACACCCATGTCTATAACCAATGAAACCAAACAAGAGGCCCCCAGCCCTCCTGGCCCAGCACAGAATTATTAGGGCGGCCGCACCAAAACCCAGCTCAGGCTGAGGATGGAAGGCAGACAGAGCTACAGCAGTGGACTTACTTCTTGCTGAGAGTTGAGAAGCAAGCCTGTTGGCACCAGCCTCCTGCACCTCTCCTCTCCCCTCCCTCGGCCTCACCCTCAGTGTCTCTCTTTGGTTTCCAGAATATTCCATATCTTTCCTGCTCAGAGGCCTTGAGATGCTGCTCCCTCTCACAGCCCTGTCCCTAGAGATGTTCTCATGCCCCTGGCCTTGTCATAAATACCCCATCCCAGAGAAGCCACTCAGTCTCCTTCATTCTCCATCATGGGAAACATGGCATTCAGCAGTCTGCCCTTATCAGCAGGGGGTATGTTCTAAGACCCCCAGTGAATGCCTGAAACCATGTGTAGCACTGGACCCTCTATATACTGTTTCTTCCTATGCACATATGCCTATCAAGTTTAATTTATAAATTAGGCACAGTAAGAGATTAACTGCAATAACTGATAATAAAATAGAAGAAGTACAATAATATAGTAGAGTAAAAGTTGAATGTTTCCTCCCCCCCCCTCGCAGTTATTCTGTCTGTGTTTGTCTATTTTGTTGGCCACTGCATCTTCAGGACCCAGCAGAGCAGATGGCAGAAGGCAGGGCAGAAAAGAGGAGGAGGCAAAAGGCTATTAGAAGAGGGAGAGGAGAGAAGCCAAGGAGATGCTGAAACAGAACCCAAGAGAAACTGCAGCTCTTGTGTCCTTGTGGTCAGGGATATTTTTATTTCTTGTTTTATCTGCCTTGTAGGCCTCGGCAGGCATCACATAAGTTCCACTCCATCCATTTCAAAACGTACTTGCTCCAGGGCCAAGGCCACCTTCTCTACAGTCCCTGCCACTGGCTGCCCCCGCCGCCTGGCCACCCCCGCAGGCCCTGGGCTGTGGCCAGACCGGAAATTTCTCAGCAGATGGCACCGACTCCAGCACTGATAGAGTCTTAGCAATTATTTTAATTTGTTGAGCTTCTATTTTTAATTCAGAAAATAGAAGCAGACAAATTAGCTACACTTGTATGACTTTCATACCTGACAGTTCTGTAACAATCATTCTTCGGCCCACAGCCCTTGGAGGCTCTTAGGCCTTGATAAAATAAAGAAATAAACACCATTTTCAGAGAGAAATGAGCTGGACTCTGTGCAGGGATTGGCATGGGATGAGGTGATGGGCCCAGTGGCGCTGGTTGCCCAGGGGAGGCCATATCACTCAGGGGACAGACCTCTGGAGGCCCCCGCAGGACCGCAGGGAAGTGCTGCACAAGGAAAATGCCAGGGTGTCTCCACTAGATAAGGGCCTTCCAGGCCTGTCTGGTAATTGAAAACAAAATGGATGTGGGATTGCCACAAGGCAGGCACTAACAAAACGCAGTGCTCCGTCCTGATAAGTCATGGAACACAAAGTCTGCCGAAGGGGCAGAAGTGGGGATGGCGTGTGGAAGCCAGTTCCCTTTGGGGACACATTTCTCTGCACCGCAGAACATAGGTGATTTGGGGGGGATCCAAAACGTTGCTGTCCTCACAGGCACGTACCCGCTCCCCTCAGTCCAGATCCTCCATAGTCAGGGCCGCTGAAGAGGCTCAAGTCCTCCTTCCCCCTCAACAAAACCACCCTGGGACCCGTGCCCCTCAGCCCCTTTCCTCACGGCCACCCTTCCTGAGGAGTGCGTGGGCAGTGACACTGATGAGCACACAGAGGCTGGCGAGTCGGGCAGGACACCTCGTGGGCCGTCCTTCCCCAGGGCCTCCTGGGGAGCAGCTGCATAATGGCCATCTGTGCTCTGCTCCAGTGGTCTGTTCTGGAAGGACTCAATTCTACTCCAAGAAAACATCTTCAGAGCCCTGGACCAACTGCACAAGAGAACATCAGTAACCTTCCTCCAGCCCCACAGGACAATGGGCAGAGAGGAGGCCTGGGGGCGGGTAGGGTGCCATGGTTGTTAGAAACTGTGTGGAGGCTCAGTGGCTGGGTCAGGCCTATCTGACACACGTGGGGTCAATGAGACACCCTGTCTATGGACCAAGTGTTCTCCGCATTTCCCTCAGAGACCTCCGAATCCCAGGCATCCAGCGTGGGGAGGGACACGGCTCTGAGCCAGGTCCGCGTCTCCGCCTGGTCCAGTCCTTCCGTCTCCACTGCCTTGGCCCCCCATTCAGGCTTTCTTCCCTATCACCTCATCCCACAAAAGCTGCTCTTACCAGAGACCAAGATCTCCTGGCTACTAATTCCAAAGGCCACATCTAAGTCCTCATCTCTGGCTTGGCCCCTACCAGCCCCCAACCGTGTCTGCCTTCATTCCTAAATGGGTTCCCACTGTACAGTGATTCTGCCCCTCCAAGTCAACTTCCCACCTCTGACAGCCTGGCTGCCTGTGAGTGCTCCTCCCCCTTTGAATTCCTTCCATGTTGCTCTTCTTGGGGTTCTCTCCTTGAGTCTCTCCCCACCCCACACGCTCTCCATGAAAGGGCACAGCAACATTCCACCCTTCAAATTCCCCTTCATGCTGGGGGCCCCCACACAGTTCTCCAGGCCCAGCCCTTCCACTGAGCTCCAGGCTACAAGCTACTGAACCACTGACTGCCTTTAGACAAGGTCCCTGATACAACGGGGGGTGCAGAGATCTGGGGGAGTAGTTAGTCCCCTAAGATCAATGAGTCTTAAAGCTGAGGCACTTGGCTCCAGAAACCCCCCAGTGTGTCCTTTGCAACACACTCACCATCTGTCCCTATGGCAGAGATACAGGAAAAGGGTGACCATAAAGCAAGTAGTATAAAAACAAGCCCAGGGAGACTCCTGCCCAGGGCTGCATCCTGTGTGGAGGGACTGAGGAGGAAGGAGTCCTGTGAGAGAGGCATCTAAGGAGCAAAAACCCAGCTCTCTAGACCCGATGCCCAGGGCAACAGAGCCCAGTGTTATCTGGTAGTCACCAGCAGCCACTGCCAGGTAGGAATGAAGGCAGGCTTAGAGTCAGCCGAGGTTAAAAGGATTTCTCTGCTTCCTGAGTTTGCCTCCCCTCCCAGTGTCTGCCTGTGCTGGGCTATTCAGTCACTAGCATGGGCATAGACAAATGAGGCCATGCAGCCTGGGACAGCCTCCTCTGGGGGCACTGAAGGGTTGTAAGCAAGGCAGAAACACTATCTGATTTGTGCTTTGAAAAGATGACTCAAGCCCTGGCCAGTGTGGCACAGTTGGTTGAGCATTGTCCTCTGCACGGGGAAGGTTGCTAACTTGATTCCCTGTCAGGGCACATGCCCAGTTGTAGGCTCCATCCCTGGTAGGGGAAATGGAAGAGGCAGACGATCGATGTTGCACTTTCACATCAATGTTTCTCTCTCTTTCTCCATCTCCTTTCCTCGCTAAAAATTAATTTTAAAATATATACTTAGAAAAGATGACTCAATATCCATTAACAGAAGGATGAACAAAATAGACCAGCAGTTAAAGTGAATGAGTTAGAACTATATGAATCACCATGGATAAACCTCAAAAATATGTTGAGATGAAGAAAAGCACAGTGTGATACCACTTAATTGAGGTGTAGAACATGCAAAAAAACAGTATGTATGTTTACTTATAGGTACATACACAGTAAAAAATATATGCAGGGGCATGAAAAATCCAGGAATGTAGTAACCTCTGGAGAGAAAAGAAGGTAATGGGATCTGGGGCCTTCACTAACACACCTGTGCTGTTTTGTTTCTTTAAGTAAACTAGAGGCCCAGTGCATGGGATTCGTGCACTGGTGGGGGGCGTGGCCTGCGGGGATTGGCCCACCATGGGAGCACAGCTCATCCTGGTCAGCTGAGCAGCGCTCCCACTGTGGGAGCACACTGACGACCAGGGAGCAGTTCCTGCATTGAGCATCTGCTCCTTGGTTGCCAGTGCGCATCATAGCGACTGGTTGACTGGTTGTTCTGGTGTATTTTAAAATATATCAGTTACAAAAAAGAAAGTGTAATTCTGATTCCATGCAGCAAATGGACTGGAGGGGGTAGGATAGGAACAGGAGGTCACTGCATAGTCCAGGAAAGAGGAGTGTCAGGGAGATAAGGAGAAGTGGATAGACTTTGAGTAGGTCTTGGAGGTGACCAACAGGCCCTGGGTAGATGGGATGTTTAGGATGGTGGGAGTGGATGGATGTAGAGAAGGCACTGTGATGCCCAGTTTCCTGCTTAGAGTAACTGGAGTAGGCAGAGGGCAGTGGAGGAGAAGCATCTGGCCAACACCGGGACATGCAAAACCAACCGCCCCAGCACCATTCCTTAGCAAATGAAGTGAAACACAGACCTCTCCCAGATCCATACAGGTCATTGATGTAGAATATCATGAGAATTCTTTCATAAGCCATGCCTGGCACCTGCCTTTGATGAAATAGCCCAATTAAGAAAGGACAGAGCTGCAGCCCCAAGTAGTAATGCAGCCCATGCTTAATTCTGCCCCCAAACCTTTGGGTATAACCAGCAGAAAAAAAATGGGAGGTGTAGATGGTGTAAATGAATACTTGATAGCTCAATATAGCTTTGGGGGTGCAAATGACTATGAAATATGAACAGCGCCTGGCTGCTCTGAGAAGTTACATTAGCGGTAATAACACGGCGGCTATAGGTACGGGATGCTGGTAATTTATTTCCCCTTTAAGGATATGTTAGGAAAGGCAGGTTTAAAAGTGTGGGAATGAGAATGGGTGAGAGATGACATTGCACTCACGTTGATAACCTCAGGCTCCCCCAGCCCACAAAAAGCCTGGGCTCTGCTCCCCTCGCCCACAGGCAGCTCTGAGCCCTGGAGCAGCCCCCACCCCCATCCCGTGCACACCTCACTCTACTGGGCAGACTGGCAAAGTGTTTAATTGCTCACTGAATTCACAGGCTGCTCAGGGTTTTGGTTTTCAGTGTATCTGATATGCTAATGTGCCCGCTTCAGACCGAATATGCCCATCAGGCAGGGACAGAGTCTGGCCTGACACTCCACACAGTCTCACCGAGGGATGGGAAAGGAGATGGATGCAACAGCAACCTCTTTCCCTTTGTGTGCTGGAATCAATAACCCTCTTGTCATACTCTCTCCTATTTTTTTTATTTTATTTTTTTGGAGGCAACCTAATTTTTGGAGGCCTTGAAAAAAAAATAATAACCCTCTTGTCATCTCCAAAGGGAGAAGAGCAGGATCGAGGCCTTGGTCATCCCCATTTGTTCACGAGTGTTAGTTATTGGCCGTGCCCAGCACGGAGCCCCTCTCAAGGTGCAGGGGGCTGGCCACAGAGCACTGTGTGAGAAGGGCTACAGCACAGGGAGACACCCATGTCCAAGGGAAGCTGAGACATGAAGGACCGGAGGGCACTAGCCAGATGCAGAGAGTGGATGAGTGGTCCAGGCAGAGGGAACAGCATGTGCAAGGAATAAGAGAACATGTGGCCTGTTGGTGGAACTGTAGCAAATTCCGTTTCGTGGGAGCAGAGAGGAGGTTGGAGGGGTGCGCAAAGGCACTGATCTACTCTCTCCAGACTCAGGCCTGTGTCGCCGTGACATGGGCAGATGGAGAGATGTGGACAGTCTGCCCTCTGGGAATGCACAGAGCAGAACCAAGTCTTTCTCCCTCCTCCCTCCTCCCTCCAGTCTTTCCTCCCCAGTCTCAGAGCCCTGCGCCTTAATCCAGGCCTCACTTCTCTTCCCTCTAGGAGGGTAGCTCTTCCCTCTACCTCGGGCCCCTGCTGACCACTGCCCTCGCAGGAAAATCAGGACTCAGTGGAAAGATGGATCCTGCCAGATCCATCCACAGCAGATCACTCCCCATTTCTAGTCAGACCTTTCTGATACAGGCGGCTGACAGTGTGTATGGCAGCACGAGGGCCCGGTCCAGCCTGGTTAGCACTGACAGGCTTAATCACAGCGGAAACAAAGTGCTAAGAGCAGCCACATTGTCCCGTGTGATTCCGACGCCCACCACGACCAGCGCGGGCATTAGGAAGACAGAACGGCTGGCAGCAGTCTGTGATTAAATCCTCCGCGCAGCGAAGGGGCCATCCATCACTTCTTTTGTTTTCTTCTCACTCTAACAATGTAAAATGACCCTCTTAGAAAACTGAAGTAAATAAGCCCATGAGGCCTCTTCTTTTAGTTCCCCTTCACAGAAAGCACGCCCACCTGGGCGGAGGTTTCCGCTGTGCCCTGAGTTCTACCTGAGTTACAGCTATGTATCTCTCCAGGTTGAGTGATTCCCTACCGTTTACATGGCTCGGATTCCAGGGAAGGCTCTCTCAGTCAGGTACCACCCCGCCAACTTGCCTCCATAGAGGCCTTTAGCAATTTTTTAATTTTTACTAATTTACATGAATTTCACGGACATTTAAAAAGGTAAGTTTGCTATGCTCTGGATTTGCCTAATGTCAATTTATTTTTAAAGCTATCTTACCAAAGCATTCAGGTGTCCCTGAAACTAGCTGAGATCCAGCCCCAAATCACTGCACCCCTACCAGGCAGTAGGAGCTTTGTCAACGTACAAATCTTTCATCTGGCCCTGCACAGCCACCTGAACACCCCTCAGTGGGCGCCCACTGCGGCCAGTGTAGTGACAGCACTCCTTCGCATGCCTGCACAGCCCACGTGGTCTGGCTCCCGCTGGCCCCTCTGCCTCACCTCCTGCCAGGCTTCCCTTGCTCTCTGCACCGTGGCCTTCACTCAACCCCTGTCACTTACCCTGGGCATTTAAACATGCTGTTCCCTCAGACTGTGATGCCCTTCCTTCCCTGTTTCACCTATTCGGCTCCTCTAAGTCTCAAGTTGAGTGCAACTGCCTCAGGGATGCCTTCCGGGATCATCTCTAGATAGGCCACCTATTCCTATCATAGCCTTATGGTGTACCTACTTGGCACTTATTCCTGTTTAACAGCTACATAAGCCAGAAGCTCCAGGAGAGCAAGCGCTGGGCTTGTTTTCGTCATTATTGTGTGCCCAGCATACACTATGAGCTCAGTGCATATTTGTTGAGTCAAAGACTCTTGGCCTCCAGGGGTTTGCAACAGCTGCACCCTTTGGACCACTGTGGGAAGCTCACTAATGTGTGAAACTGCTGGAACCCACCGAGGCATGAATCTACCCAACCGCCTACCCAAACCTACTTGGGACCCTGAAGGTACAGTAGCTCCAGGCCCCGAGCATCAAGAATGAGTGGCTGTCCTGAGCGCATGGCTGATACCTGCTTGATTTTGCTCCATTAAGATCTCGCTCAGAAAACACTCTCAGAGAGATCCTGGCACTATGCAGGATGAGGCATGAGGGCACCTGCTTGGAAAGGAAGCAGAATGACTTTGGATCTGGTGCCGCTGGCATCAGCTATGTAACATGGACAAGTCACTGGGCCTGTGGGTCCGGTGCTCATGCATGAAGCAGGGTAAGAATCAGAGTGTCTACCTTCCAGGGCTGCTGGGAAGATGAAGGAGGGAGTGTGTTGGCATGTCTGGTACAGAGCAGACACTCAAATTCCAGTTTCCACTATGAGATAAAAATCCTGATACTATTTCTCTACAAAAATACACAAGCTTCAAATCAAATCTAGGAGTGCACTGTATTTTTTTTAAACTTTTCTGATGATCACAATAATACATTTTCTTTGAGAGCAGTCTGGAGTAGTACATCCCAATATGGAGTAAATGGATCCAAATCTGGCACCACCTCCTCACAGCTGTCTGGCCTGGGGCAAGCTCCTCAACTTCCCAGAGTTCAGTCTTCTCCACATTCATGAAACGGAGATGGCATTTTCCAGCTAGCCTGGATGTGGAAGTTAAGTGAGTTAATCATGGGAAGTTCTTGATAGAGCACCGGACACCTTGTGAGGACGCAGCAAACATCATTTCAGTCGTCATCATCACTGCTATTGTTGAGACATTTTAATATCAGAAAGACACAAAAATAGGGAAGGTAAAATAATTTGTAATGCCACTATCCATAATAACCATTTAAAACATTTTAGTGTATTTCTCTAATAATCATGCCAATTTTTTTCTTTTATAAATTAAGGGTTATATGATACAAACTTTGTTGTATTCTGATGTTTTCACTTTTCTTATGTCATAATTACTAAGAACCTGATGTAATATTTCATTGCATGGCCATGCCAAAATTAATCCATCACAATCATTTTTTGACAAATGTTGGTCTTATAAATAATGCTGCAATAAGTGCATTTCTGCATATACCTTTGTCCTCATTTCAAATTATTTCTTTAGGACATATTTCTACAAATGAATTATTGTTTGACAGAGCACATGGATTTTCTTTTTAAATTCTCAATATATAATAGGTTGCTTTCCAGAACTTACTATGGTACCTAACACAGCACTTAGCAGATTGAGGGACTGGATAAAGAAAGAAGTGTCAAGGGGAGAAAAGAGTAAGTATTATCTTTTTAAAAATATATAGACTAACTTAATAAAAACACTATCTTCTTTTATTTTACATTTTGAATGCTAATTAAGTTGAACATTTCTACATGTTCATTATTTGTCTATATTTATTTTATGAAATTTTGTACTCATGCCTTTGTTTAGAAAAGTTTTAGTATTTCCATTAATTTATAAATGCTTTTTATATACTAAGGCTAGCATCTCTTTGACTTACTTGTGGCAATATTTCTCTTAATTTGCTTTGTGTCTTGTTTTATTTTTGACAGAGGTAATATTTTAATGTTAGTGTAGCCAAACATTCTGGTTTTACTTGTAAGATCTACTGTTCTTAGGGTTAAATAAAAATTCAACTATGTCTCCTTCTAACTCTTGTGTGTTCTAAGTTTTATACATAACTCAATCTAAATAAATTTGTTTTAGTGGTTGGAATGAAGTAACTGCCTATTTTAAAGTGTTCTGCAAAATCTCCCAGCATCATCTACAGAATAACACTTTTTGTGCTGCTGCTACGGCCACATGCCAAAGACCCACCAATTGCGATCAGGATTTATCTCTGACTTGTGGATTCTAGTCCACTGTTATATTGAAATTTACAACATTCATACTGAGCTGTGTGGAGGGGGTGGGGGGGGGAGGGGAGATCATCTTCAACCTGAGTCAGAGGATGCTGTCCCATTGTGACCGAAAGGCACGTGACACTGCTGCCTTCCTTTGGACGACTCCTGTCACAGAACCAGGTTGGGCCTTAATAGGAAGACCCCAGTGCAGCCGAAAACATGGTGCCAACCTGAGACATGTCTTTGGTATCATTAAGACCATTTTGGCCCAGCACCTCACTCACTGATATTCTCCCAAACCATGGGTCGTTTTGTTCTCTGGTCAGGAAAGAGCCTGCTGGGTGCCTGGGTCACCACAGAGCTAATTTGTTGAACAAAATGTTGACAAGTGTCCAGGATGGTTCTCAGCTCTCTGTGGCCACTACCTAAACTCATCAGGTCCTTATTTTACTTGCTCCCCCAGCCACATTTAACCCAGATGCTCTCTCCTTCCTTCAACACTTTATTCCTGGGTCCAGAACTTCCTCCTCATTGTCCCTACTTAAGAATGCTGGAGGGCTGAGTCATTAGACTTGTCACCAGACCTCTTTGCCTTCCTGCCTGCACTCCCTCCCAAAGTGATCTCATCTAATCTGAAGGTTCCAAACACCAAGCACAGGCTGACTCTCAAAACTTCCACATGTCCAACTTGGGCTCCTCCCCTGACAGATCAGTATATCCAACAATCAACAGTTGAACTACTAACATGTCCCAGGGTGAACTCCTGTCCTTCCTCTGGCAGAACATCTCCTCCTGCAGTCTTCCCCATCAGAGTCCCTCAGCAAATCCACCAAAATACAGCCAGAGTTCAACTGCACCTTACCGCCATCACCACCACCATCCTGATCCGAGCCACCATGCGCTAGCCTGTCCCAGAACAAGTCTCCTAAGTGGGCTCCTACTTCTGCCTTTGATCCTCTTCAGAGTCAAGTCAAAGTCCTTACCATGTCTGTATGGCCCGTATTCTCATTCCCAATATTCTGTGCTCTGTGCTCTCTCCTCGACATCCCCGTGATTCCTCAGACGAGCCAGGAGCACTGACCCCAATGTGCCTGCTGCTCCATCTCCCAATGGTCCTTTCGAGTGTCTCCTCACTTCCATCTGGTCTTTGCTCACATCACCTTCTCAGTGACACCTTCCCTGAACCTATCTAAAATGTCAATCCAGCCAAAATAAATAAAATATCAACTCTCAACTTTATATCCCCTTCTCTCTGGCTTATTTTTTTTCTCTTTGGCACTTATATTAA
This sequence comes from Myotis nattereri, assembly GCF_964212035.1. NCBI lineage: Eukaryota > Metazoa > Chordata > Mammalia > Chiroptera > Vespertilionidae > Myotis > Myotis nattereri. The sequence continues at coordinate 79,179,739 of NC_138080.1, forward strand.
CAAACTCTAGATTTTACTTACTTAGCTTGACTGTTGACTATCTCCCTCACCAGAAACTAGACTCCATGAAGGTAGGGATTTTTATCTGTTTACTGTCACATCTCTAGTACAACCATGGTATTTGGCATGTAATAGGTACTTAGCTACTCACTGAATGAATGGATGCATAGATGAATGGATAAACAAATCCCTCATTTACAATAAAAAAAAGGCAGAAGCTTAGAGTAGTTAGAAAGTTTCCCAGGTTGGAATTTGAACCTGGAACTATTTCTATAAGAAGGCCTCTGTTTATAACACTGTCAGTATGAATTGAGGGGTGGATGGTGACATTATGAATGGAAATTGGATCTATTTAGTAAGCCCACTCTGTTTTACAATGCAGCACACAAGTTAGCCACCATAGTTTTCTGGGGGGAAGGCAGGGGCAGGATGTAGACATCAAGGCAACTGTCTTCTTGAGTTGGCCCAGGAAGGGAAAAAGGAATCAGCAAGACCAGTGATGGCGAACCTTTTGAGCTCGGCGTGTCAGCATTTTGAAAACTTAACTCTGGTGCCGTGTCACATATAGAAATTTTTTGATATTTACAACCATAGTAAAACAAAGACTTATATTTTTGATATTTATTTTATATATTTAAATGCCATTTAACAAAGAAAAATCAACCAAAAAAATGAGTTCGCGTGTCACCTCTGACATGCGTGTCATAGGTTCGCCATCACTGAGCAAGTCAATGCCGAACAGTGAGTGAGAGAGCAAGTGAGAGATATGATTGACAGACAATTCATCAGAACAAAAGAGAGCAGAGGGCTGGCCCAGCAGAATAACAGGATGTACAAGGAGGGGCCCCCTGGATGGAATGCTGATTAAAAAACAAAACAGGCCTAATAGGATTACAGCTAATAATGAATTCACTACAAAACTCTGGAGCGATGTTAGAATTTTAATAAGCAGCCCCCAAAGAGCATTCCTTCAATTTCGCAAATGTCCATTCTCATCACTGGCGTCTAAGGGGGGAGGAAGACCGCCCCACCTAGCTGTTTCTACACTACTAATGTGCTTCATCCCTGTTATGCCTCAGAAATAAAGCTACTATAACATTTCAAGCTGTTTGGGGGAGAATTTTAATATTCTCCCTGCTAATATAAATAGAACCTTATTAACTAAGTCCCAGAGATGTCACATTTGGGATGTACTCTAGACCCGGTGCCAATTCCAGTGTTGACATTTGAAAATACCTTGTGTACACTTCGTTTGAACAAGTAAGGCTGTATAAGCTTTCCCCTAGAACGTGAAAAGAGAACAAAAGGCAGTTTTGTAGGCAATGAGAAAGGCTAATCCTAATGTAGACAAAGACTATGGTGAGTGATACATACCATCTCCTTTCCTTATTTTCATAGCATCAACTCTCCCTCAGCTCTAAGCAACCTGTTATAAATATAGCCAGTTTGATTCCATGGAGGGAAACATTAAAAGAGACACGCATATAACTTACAAATAGATTGCAATTGCTTTGCAGCAGGCCACATAGCCCTCACCCCAACAGAGGCCAGACGTGGCTCCCGTGCCTTGCTCCCTGACCAGTACCTTCTGTCTGTGCCTGACACTGCATGGTACAGGGACCTCCCGCCTTCCAGGCATAATGCTGCCAATCATGTGAGCAGCACAAGGCTCTGAGTCACTGGATGCATCACTTCCAAGTCAACCGGATCCCACTCTTGTGACTGAGCCTCTAATGTCAGCCCAGACTGTTGTAGCTGCAGCAAACCCTCAGGACTTCCAACCGCAACACAAGAGAAGCAGGTAACAGCAGGTGAAAAGGAGAAAGTGAGATGAAGAAAGCAGTAGTAAGGAACGGTATGGTTGTTTGGTTGTCCATCATTCAGATCAAATTCTTGTAATGTGAATATACTGCTAATATGTATTTAATTTTAAAAACGTTCTCCTTGTGCCCTGGCTGGTGTGACTCAGTTGGTTAGCATCATCCCATGCACCGAGGGGTCGCAGGTTTGACTCCCAGTCAGGGCACATACATAGGTTGTGGGTTCGATCCCCTGTTGGGGTGTGTATGGGAAGCAACAAATCAATGTTTCTCCCCTGCCTCGATATTTCTTTCTCTCTCTTTTTCTATCTCTTCTCTCTTTCCCTCTCCCTCTGCCTCTCTCTCTCCCTCTCCCTTCCTCTCTTCCCTCTCCCTTTTTCTGTCTTTAAAATTAATAGAAGCATATCCTCAGGTGAGAATTACAAAAAAATGTTCTTTTTTGTAATGGAAATAAAAGGGGAAACCAGATGCATCATGCAATATAGCAAACCAGCAAAGCCAAAGCTCAGGACAAGCTGGTTTTCTATTTCACTGGAGACCTACTTTTATGCATCCTGATATGGATGATACAAAAATATACATACACAAATCACGTGACATGTCAATTTCTTGGTATGTCCAGTATATGTAAATACCTCCAGGAGAAGCAATGAGTAAAAATTGGGTGGAACAGCATTTAGAGGCTTTGAGTTCGAAAACCCTTTCTTCTATTTGTAAATGAGCTAGGTGTTCACAGGCGAGATGTGTCCATTGGAAGAGCTCAGGTTGTGAAAATGAAAATAATAGCAAAGCATTTTTTCCTGGATTTAAAAATCAGGTCGCTGTAAACTCAAAAATAACTCTGTAAAGGCTAAGGATGGGAACAGAAGAGTCATTCTATACATAATCACAAACATTCACATTCATTGGGAGCCTTTGAAACTCGCTGGACAAGCAGCTTCAGAAAAGCATCGCTGAGCTGAACACACTGCTGGGGGAACGCCATCCATATTCAGGCCCTGGATGCGCTGTAATCAACAAATCAAAGTGCTCGACTAATTAAATGCTGATTGCTTGTTGCACAAGGGTGAGAGTCAACTCCTAGCCAAGGTTTGAGTTATTCTAAGAAACGATGATAGTTAAGCTTTTTCAAGCCATTTTATGCCTAATGAGTACATTACCCTTAATGAAACTTCATTTAGGCTCATGATTACCTTGGTTTAACAAATAACTAACTGATGACATTCTGTCTTTGAATGCCCTAAATTTGGTAACTGATACTGTGGACATGGCTGATAAACTCTGAACACTTTTCTGGGCTTGACAGAAAAGGATGATTGAACGGCCCTCGTTCAAAAATGATTGCTCAGCCTCGTGATAGAAGGACAGTGGTGCCTGATCCGGTTATGACAGCTTCAGTATCATTGTCCATTTGGGATGAGAACATTTCTCAAAATCAAAGTGGCAAAACTAAAGGCATGAGACCTACTCTCTTGAAGTAAAAAGGGCACCCAACAGATTCCAGGCCTGAGCATTACAGTGACCTCCCCAGGGAAGTCCATGAGTTGCTTCTAATTACTGATGTTCAGTGTCTGATTTCCTTATCATTACTGCTATCTACCTTTTTTTCCTTAGGATGACATTACCATGTTTACCCGAAGGGTAATGCACACTTTAGCTAAATGAGAAAAATCAATCAGTCATCTCTAATTCTTAAGAATTTTGCACATGATGCTGCTTAAATGAATTTAAAGTATCTCACTGATTCATCAACAGAAAGTATTTACTCTACCTGGCGTACAACTCTTTTGATTTATAAGGCACTTTTAATGTTGCATGTGTAAACAAGAAACTGCGTAGATTAGAAGTATGTCACTCTTGCCTAACTGTCCCTCCTTTAGAAATTAATCAGGCTGATTGGAGGAAAATTATGGAAAATCCCTCATAAGTGATGAGATTAATGATGTGCTACCACTTCTAAAGTGTGTGGGGGTGGGGGAGGAGTAAATTCTTCCGAAACATGGAATGCTGGTAGCAGGGGGAATCGCTCTGGCTAGTGGGTAGGCGCTGAGGCTTCAATTTCATTTGATGCATTTGTTTGGTGGTGTTGGGTTGGTTAATTAATCAACCCAAGTCTTGGTCTGCTCCTCTCTAAAATGAAAACTGTGACCACTAGCACTTGTTTGGTGGTAAGGCATCAGTTAATATCATGCCTACAAAGTCTTCAGCACTGGCTTGATAAACCTAGGAAGCTATTATTTTTAAATGTATTCTTACTATTCTTAATAATGTCTATCCAAATGCATGACAATGTTCACAAGAGCAGGAATTTTTGTAAACTTGATCGCACCAAACTCTGAGCCTTGTGCGCACCCCCACACTGTCTGGGAGAAAGCACCATCCCACCAGAAGCGGCTCCGCTCTGCCGGGAAGAAGGCAGCAGGTTGATGGAAGGGAACCAGATCCATCGTTTTCCAAGAGTCACCGATAAATGCACCACCCCCACCTCATGGTCAAGGTGGTCAAGGTAGAACTCTAGGAGCCATCCTAAATGTCACCTCTTTTCTCTCATCCCTTCATTCACCCCATTACTCTGCATCAAGGAGTCTACCTTTAAAACATACCCCTCGTGCCCAACGTTGCCCGGGCTGCCATCGACCCGCTCACCTGCGATCTTGCAGCTCACCTTGCAACTAGTCTCCTCACTTCCTATCCTGTGTCGCTCTCCAGCCCCATCAAAACCAAGTTCCGTCCCACAGCAGACATGTCTGCTTAAAGCCTTTGATGACTCCCACGGCCTTTGGAGTAAAGTTCAAGTCCTAAACAGGCCTCTGCTAGCCCCTGTGGGAGGGGACATCCCACCACTGTCCCCCGATTCAGCACACTCCAGGAGCACCACCTCTGTTCCTCAAACACGCTCTACTGTTCCATCCCTGGGCCCATGCACAGGCTGACTCCTCTGCATGACAGGCGACTCCCTGGTCCTGTGCTTGGCTGGCTCCCTCCTCATCATCAGGATACGGCTGAAACATTTCCTCCTAAGAAGTGAGAATCCCAACAACTCCAAAGAGATGATTTATGCCCAGCCATAGTACCCATTTGTTTCTTTACGAGTTTTCTCCATTTTAATGCTGCTTTGGTTGGTTTGCCTATTGTCTCTCCACCCAACTGCAGGCTTCACAGAGCAGCGGGCAATCCCTCTTCACTCACTGTCTACACTGAGCATGTATCCTGCCCGTAGGAGTGACTTGGGAAAGAATGGATTATTCAAGTGTTGTCATGGGGCAGGGAGATTTGGACTTTATTCTACATGACTCAGAGTCAAAAGAACCCTATGAGTGGAACCATGAGGCAGATGACACCTCTCAGTGTCTCAAAAGAGCTGCTGCCCTGTGAGTAGGAGGCTCTGGTCCCTGAGAGTGTTCATAGGAGACGATGGGCCGACGGCACAAATTGGCAGGTGGCTCTCACCTCAGCGACTGTCCCTGGGGCTGACTGCAGGTGTCCCCCCGCCCCCCCTGCCTTCTGCACCCCCTCACCCCCCCACATTCCAGCACCTGGCTTCCTGGCCTCAGTTTTAGAGGAGATGCATGATCAAGCCACAGCCACTGCTGAGACCTGCTCCTTTGTTTAGCAACACAGACTAGGACATCCCTGTGTCAGGCTGGCCTACATTAGCCTCTGAAAGAAACAGTGAAGTAAGAGAAGAAATGAACAACTAAGTTGCACAGATCACTGGCTGTGCCTGGCATGGTTCTAAGTACTCCTCCTGCGTTAACTCATCCAGGCCTCCCCAGAGCCCTATGAGAGAGGGATTATTGCTGCCACCAATGAGTGGAGAAAGTTAAGACACCAACAGGGGTCAGTGCACAATGCCCAAGGTCAAACATTCCACAAATGGCAAAGCTTTGATGAGGACCCAGGAAGGCAGACCTGAAAATGTCCAGAACCCCAACATTATCCTGCAGCACATGAACTGGAAAAGCAAGATTCGGCAGCATCACCCTTTCAGATCCTCTAGAAGAGCGGTCGCCAACCGGTGGTCTGTGAGGTCCGAAAGGTTGGCAACCGCTGCTCTAGAAGAACCAGTAGCGGTGCAAACCCCCCTGAACTACTCTGTAAGGCTGCCAGATGGCGCTGGATTCCGAGAAGCCAAGAAGAACCCCCAGTCGGAGCCTAAGTCAGAGCACACTGAGTTAGGCTATTGGAAGGGGCTCCCAAGAACCCAGAGCTCGGCAGCAGCCTGAGAACTTGTGTCCAAGGCTGCACTGGCCTCGCAGACAACCATGCTGTGCTCACCTGCCATACCTCAAGGGCTCCCCAACTGCACAAGGTGCCAAGCACACCAAGAGGCAGGTAAGAGCCCTGGTATGTGGAAAAGCCAAGCAAGGGGAAATTAATTCAGAGGCACAGAGAGTGGGAGGAGCGGCGGCCACCAGAGGAACCTGCCCTTCTGGGTCTCCGCTTCCTCGGCTGTATTACCAGCTGCTTCTTAGGGCTGTTATGAGATACAAGTTAGCGCATGCATTTAGGAAATGCTAATATAATCCTACAAATTAAAGTTGCTTTTAATATGTTACAACCAGCATAATTAATATAAGCAGGAGAAACGTCGCATAAATATCATCATAGCTGGCATGTATTAGCATTAACTACGTGTCAGACAACATCTTCCAGAACATACTTGGGCTGTTCTAGTTAATCCTCAAATGCCCCATGATGACAGGACAATTAATCCCATTTCACAAATGGGGAAACTGAGAGTCAGAGTCAAGAATTTGCCAAAGGGACACATGACTAAGCAGGCAGAGCAGGACACGGACCAGCCTATCAGGATCATGAGAATCTGGGTGCTGTCCCTGGGCATACATATCTGCTTTTTTTTACAGTCCTTTGTCCTAAGTGACACAGATCCTCAGACTCAGTCCCGGGTCTCAGAGTCGTCTCATCTTGGTATTCAGCTTAGGGACTCTGAGTAGCCTGTCGATGAGTCCCTTCCACACCTGTCACAGGCCAGCAGAGCTGTCATTCTGCACCCACACTCCTTACGAAGGGCACCCACAGGCCTGGAGCAGTCCCACAGCATGAGGGCCTTTCCAATGGGGCTATTCCACGTTGGGACCAAAACAGCAGCACCAACGTTCTCTTGATTTACTGCTACATCTAAGGGATGGAGATGCATGCTTTACAGAAGCACAAATGGAGAAACTGAGAGCCATGAACCCTTCGTGACCTCTTCAATCAAACTCTTTTTAACTGTCAGGAAAGAGTGCAGCCTTCCGTTAGAGCACGTCACTCAGACTAGCCCCGGCTTTACTGCAGGTCACCTGGTTCCTCCTCTCCCTGTGTGGCGCGTAAATGGGGCACCTCCAGTGCTGAGTTAAGGACAGCCCGTGGCTGGAGCAGGGACAGAGGAGGGGTCGCTAACCTGTGTTGTGACTTAGGGATGGAGGGAAGGTGTCAGAGGTGAACATTCCTGAGCACGGGATGTGCTGGGCCCGGAGCCAGGTGCTTCCTGGGCTGAGGATCCAATAGATAACGCAGGGGAAGGCCTCAGCGCTGGGCCCGCTCAGCACACGCTCCACCAACACTGATGGTAGCTTCTGTGATTTACGCCTGTGATTACTCTCTTTAATTATTATCACACCCCATGAATCCCAAATCCTACAGGGTTTTGAATCAGAGCATAGCTGATTCATTTAACTTAAAATAAGGAATTCCACCCTTTCATGTTTCTGAAAGGCATTTTAAAAGGATGGGCATATACAGTCCCCAGCAACATTGATCAAACCCTTCCTTTCCCACACATTCCCCTCACTTTCCCAGAAGAGCAGACCTTGCTACATGAAATCCCCCCTCCCCCCGCCACGCCAATGCCCTCACCCACTCCTAATCTAAATGCCTTATTTTCTTTGCCCCTAATTATTTTGACTGGGTTAGTCTCTTTCTTAACCAGAAAAAGATCCCACCCCCACCCCATTTTAAGGCAAATGGAGAGAAAAAATGGGGTCAGCAATTACAGGTCTCTCTTTGGTGGCTGGCAGAACGGCTGCTCTATGGACACACCCATGTTAATCATTTGCCCTATCCTAGTATCACTAACATGGATGACAAAGTGAATTGGGGATATTATAACCATTTTCATGGATGCAGAGATGAAGTCTAAGAGAGATTAAGAAAAGAAGAAGAGACGTGACCAGTTGGGTGTCAACCCATGAACCAAGAGGTCACAGGTTCGATTCCTTGTCAGGGCACATGCCTGGCTTGTGAGCTCCATGCCCAGTAGGGGGTGTGCAGGAGCAGCTGATAGATGTCTCCTGGATGTTTCTCTCTCTCTCCCTCTCCCTTCCTTTCTCTCTAAGATCAATAAAAACATATTTTAAAAAACAAGAAAAAAGTAAGAGGGTAAAGAGGGTCAAATACATGGTAATGGAAGGAGACCAAACTTCAGGCAGAGAGCACACCATAAGCAGTTATCAAGTACACCTGAAACTTATATAATGTTATTAACCAATGTTACCCCAATAAATTTAATTTTAAAAAGTAACAAGAAAAAAACAGTGCCCAGGCCACATACTCATACAGGGGAGAGACTCAGCTTTTCACAACTCCATGCTGCTTCCCTAAAAGAGGAGATAAACTCCACAGAATTCTACCTGCGGAGTGAACAGGGTGTGGAGGTAGCTCATGGGAGCGGGGAAACCCAGCTTCATTCCTTCCTGATGGGATGTCAATCCATCAGCTCATTTCTTGACCCCTCCCACCTCCATTTCCTCATTAACAAACCTGGGATCATAATACCTGTTTCAAAGGGTTGCTGTGAGAATTCAAAGAGCACACGTAATAAATGTCATTTCGTCCCTTCAACCTGATGAGCTGGCTTAAAAAAAAATTCTATACAGAGCCACCTCAATGTGACAGCAACAACTTTCTCTTCCTTTCAATATCAAATCACACCCCAATGTAAGAATTACTCGTAAAGACTGCTTACTATTTCCTATTTCCCAAATACATTTTCCATTAGGTAATTCAAAACTATTAAGGCTGCCAAAGCCCTAAATAACCAGGCTGCACCAGAGCCGGGATTGCGTGACCCACACACGCTAAATGAATTGCTTCTCAATGTAAGTAGATATGGAGGCACTTTGATTTTGCTCCGATATGACTCAAACTGATAGGAACACTGTAAATATTCTTCCCAAAGTTGGAGGCAGGCAACATTACCACTGGCTGCAAATGTGAAACCATTTTCATAATAATTTGTTGAGCCGAGAACCGCAAGAGTGGCTTGTGTGACAGATGAGAAGGCACTGGGCTTGATTGAATCAGACTAACCACATATTGCTTTGCTTCCATTATGAGCCCCCTGAGAGTTCAGTCCCAGTGTCAGTCAAATCAGATACAAAACAAGAACCCAGCCTTCCAGCCTGAGAAAGGCCAGCGAAGTTATGTGATAGTAGAAGGTAGAAAATTGATTCACACAGCCTATTAGCATATGGTTCCAGGGATCAAGTTGAAAAAGATGCACTTAATACACTTTGCACACAAACATAAAACCACAAGAAATGCAGGAAAATGTGAACTCTTCCAAACGCTAACTGTAATAGGTCCATCCTGTACCTTCTTGGGCATTCAGACACAAGTACCTTCACTCTTTCTATGTTCCACCGTAGCCTTTTCAAACTTGTATATTTGCCAACACAACTAAATTTGATAGTTTTTGTTCCAAAGCTAGGAACTGAAAGAGCTTGGAACCAAATACATGATCCAGGGCAGCTCATTTCTGCCATGCTTTTCCAATTCTATAGAATTTTAGGCTGGCACTTTCACCATGTTCTACATAGACATTAAGCAAAGGGATGGGAGCTATCAATTGTATGAATCAGTTAAGTGAGTTTCAGTTTCATGCTATGCTCTGTGACCTTCCCTTCTTTCACACATAGACATGTGTACATACACACTAAGCAAAAGAACTGGACCAAGTTTTATATGAACTCATCTCAAAGAAATACTGGAAATGGGATGGTCTAAAGAAGCAGAGCTCCCAGCTTGCTGTTACTTCCAGGCTCGAGCTGAGTTAACTAGCTTGGGGCTCTTGGAGCAATATCACATCTTAGACTTGGTGAGTTATGACCAAGCCATGTGCACTAGCTCCTGAAATGCTTTCAGATGATCCGTTTTAGGAGTCGCAGCATTATATTTTTTAGAGCCTCCTAGAAATGCTGTTTATTAACTCAGGGAGGTATGAGAGAGAACACAGAACAAAAAGCACTATTTCTAATCCAGGCTGGGCACCCAGTCTGGGGCAGAGGCATCTGGAGAGGTCAAGTAAACCTTTGTAATAAATCATCATTGTGAGTCCCAGGGCTTTCATGTTCTAGGGGAGCCAGTCACCACCGGCAAGGCAGCCAGGATGGAGGGGTTTGCCCAGGGCCCCATGTCACAGCATTCATCTTCTCATTGTCTTACTTCTGTTCCCCCAAACCCAAGTCTGTCAGAATCAAACCCAGAGCCTGCCAGGGTTCTTGTCCCTGCATAAAGAAGGGTTCAGGAATCTGGAGAAGGAAGTGCGTAGATGTTAAATAAGAGTCCGGAGATGAGATATAATTTTGAAAGGCATATGGGGGTCAGAGAAGCTTAGCTAAAGGAGCTAAGATCTAAGGTCTTAAGTCTAAGGCCTTAGGTTCTCTCCATCCCCAAGACCCCATGCTTTTTATTAACACAATTTGTCCTGAAGCGAGGCAGAGATATACACTTCAAAGGGTCAGGGTTTGGTACAGAGTCCATTGTCAGAATGGGGGAATTAGCCTATGGCTGTTCAGGTGTTTGGCCAGTAGGAGGCAATAACATGTAGATTAAGATGCCCTTTAACTGTCTGGCAGCTAAGAATCAATTTAATGTATCCTATTCAGGTTTTGGGAAATGCCTTTAGCCATTCCCAGATGCAGCCCTGCTGTACATGCTGGAATTGGTCTCCGGCAAGAGCCCTTCTCCAGTGCTGCCACACCAGAACCATCTGAACATCAGAAAGTTATGTCACCCCTAGAGGACTGAAAGGGCCTTCAGATGGGCATGGTTTTCTCATTCAGGAGGAAGGGAGGGGTCATGTTTATCTAGGTCACCATTTCCCAGAGCCTGGCACACTTTGGGCACATTGCAATCCCTTAATAACAGAATGTCCAATGACAGAATGAACATGTATAGTTGGCTGCGGTCTATAACCTCAAACCAATTAGGACAAAAAATAAGACCAAGGCATAAAAAGATGAACAGAAACAATGCCTCACACACTGAGTGCAGGTGTCAGGCGGTGGAGGGAAAGATTATTGGGCCTGAGGAGGAAACTACACTGGACCTGAATTTTGAAGGAAGTCAGTATCTGAATAAGAGATGATGTGAGGCAGAATTCACAGCATGTTGAGTCATGATCATTATGTTGTAAAAATATTCCATCCCAACGCAAATATATGTTTTAATTAGCAAGTCCTTCCCCAATTAAAAAAAACCCCACATAACTCAATGTTTCCATTCCAAGGGAAAAATAAATATTTATTCCTTAATTAGGTGCAGACCAAAGGAATACCACATACTTAGCATTAACAAGCACTATGACTCATGCAACTGAAAGATAGAGCCTTGCCCACTGAAGGGACTGAATACGTATGAGCTGGGGTGGGGGACGGGTGAGAGGGTCTGTAATTTCAATGAGAGAAAAACAACATCTTTGAACAGTTATTATGTGCCAAGAACCAAGCTTTGCATAGGCTTTTTCACCTAAGACCTACAACTGGTTTCCTCCTGGGTGAAGAAATAAATCATTTTCTAAGCAGCCTCATCCCCTTGGTGACCTCACCCTCCACCAAGGTTAGGCCTTGAGCCAACCAGGGGAGACCCATTCTCTGTAGGCCCCTGAGATCAGACTCCCCAACTCACCCAGAGAAGACTCACATCAAACAAGCTCTTGGGGACACGAGAGAAAGCCAGGGCTCAACCCTCCCTAGAGTGCAAGGAAAAGAGAGCAGCTCTGCTGAGCGCCTTCCGCAGTGTAAGGTCAGTGGGTGGTAATGTTACACATGTTCACACCAAAATAAACACAGACATGTGAAGGCACAGAATTCAGAATGTGTATGAATTTTTTAAGATAAAACTAAGACTTCAAAGGTTTGTGGAAGACCACTCCAGGCTATACTCCTCAACCTCCCAATGATGTGGCTCATGTTCTGCTTACCATGAAGCATTTGTGGTGGGAAGTTCTGCAGGGCTCTGGGTCAGTGAACTTTTGCAGATCTGGAAACAAAGAATCTTTGAAATGACTGCACATTTCTGATCTGACCAAGGAGGTTCCTTTTGGAGGTAAATCCCAGACATTAGGCTAGCTACAAATTCTTGGGAACACATAGCTCCCTAATCTAGAAATCAAACAACTGAGATTTAAAGAGGTCAGCAGCTGGCCCAAGTGGCAGAGCAGGGGCTTGATCCTCATTCAAACTCAAAATATGGCCCCTCTCTTATAGGAGCAAATGAGCCAGGCAGTACACTGAAATGCACATGAAAAGATGACTCAGCACAAAATGCTCCCTATCAAATGAGTGGTGAGTGTAGGGCAACCCAAGGTATGGCAGGGGGATGGGGCACTGAAGTCAACCCTAAATGACAGGAAGGACTCAGACAGGTGATGAGAATGGGGAGTACATTTGGCAGGTGAAGACCATGTTGGACAAAGATCGGTCACTGAAGCAGGGGATCCCTCGGGGGTGAGGACGACGGAGCCCCAACACGCTAGGGCGTCGCATGCACGACTCCGGGGACCAGGTTCATTGACGCAGATCCGTTTAATTGAGGAACTACAGGGGTATATATAGCATGAGGGGACCAATCAGTGGGAGACACGTTTCTATAGGTGACCAATCAGAGGGAGACACATTGCTATAGGCGACCAATGGCTGAAAGGCTGGGGTACTATGCATGTGGCTCTAGGAGTTAGTTCAGGCGGGCATTGCTACTTCCTGGTGTGCCAAGGAAGCATGTCATGGTGGAGTGTGCTCACACCATTGCAACAGCCACAGCGCTGAGACATACTTCCTGAGCTCTACTACAGGTCACCACTTGTTCCTTTCATTCACATAAAATAAGGAGTAGGGGATGTGAAATCTCGCATCCTGCATTCAGATCCTTACTAGCAGTGTCCTATGGACAACTTATTATGATCTCCGGTCTCAGTTTTCTCAGTTTTCAAATGGAGACCCTATGGACACAACCACACGAGGCTCTCCAGATAGTCAATGAGGTATTGGTAGATGGCCCAGCAGTAGTAGCTATTATAGTTTGTAAGTTAGACATTCACACATTTATTAAATACTTGCTCCAGGGCAGCCACTATTCAGATGACAGTGAATAAAGAATTATATAATATAGCATTATTTTCTTTAGAGATCATGGAATACATTAGTTTAAAAACAAACAAACAAAAAAGCAAGTATAAAATGAGAGCAGAGTAAAGCAGACCAAAACCCCACCCAATTCGGCCTGGAAGGGCCGGGGCGGGGCTGGTTTGTGAAGCCATCACTGGGAAAGGGTTAAAAGAGGGGACATTGGAGCTGTCTTTCAGGATAAACAGGAAATCACAAGGAAAGGAGCAGGGAAAAGGCACTCCCAAGGGAGAGGAAGGCATCCCCCAGACCCCGGAGAATGCAGCTTGATAGGGCTGTGTTGGGGCAAGGGTAGGGTGGGCAGAGTGCAGGAGGCCACAAGGAGCCAAGTTTTAAGTACATAAAACTTGGTCAGATGTGTTTTTAAAACAGGCATCAGGCAGGAGTTTGGGGGCTTAAGGGCACGGAGAGGGAGCCCAGGTGGTGGGAGGTGGGTTAAAGGCTAGGTTCTGAAGGTGTCATCCTGCAGAAGAGTTGAGACTTGACGCTGGGAACAGACAAGAGACAGGAGGCCTGTGGAAAGCCACGGGGAATCAAGATAAATCAACAATGAAAATAAAACTCAGTTGACTGAAGCATTTCTTTCCGGCACTGGAGGCTCTTCTCAAACATAATGAATAAGTAAATATGCTTCCAATGACTACAAAGCGCCACGTGGCTTCCCTTTAAATTGTTCCCCAGAGCCAGTGGTTGGGAGCCCTGAGTGAGCACCCATCGCACGGAGGTGTCTGCGCCTCTCCCTGCTGGGCCACGGAGCTAGGGAGAGAGGGACAGAGGGCCAGGGCCCAGTTCGCCTGCACCTCATCAGGTGTCCTAGGACAAGACCCTCTCCCCTCCGGGGAGGTGCGGGCTTGGGTTTATGTTCCCACCTGAAAAGCATGGCCTCTGCGAGCCTTTCTAGTACACATGTCCCATGTAAAGATGGGACTTCCCCTCCAAGGTTGGCCTGGACACCTCCGCACTGCTCTGAAGTTGTCATCCACACCCACGCTGTGGGCAAATCCACGGCAGTTTAGAAACAAAGGCTGCCTGGCAGTCGGCCACTCTCAGCGGAGGACGTGCTACCAATGCTTCCTCCATTAGTACTAACAGCCCACTCGCTTTTATTGATCACCTACTAGTCAGAGCACTTAAAAATGCCTGACTCAAATGCCTGACTCAACCCCCTTAACACCCTTAAAAGGTAACGACTATAGCATTCTCCTTTTGCTGATGAGGAAATTGCCCCTTAAACTGATAAGTGCCTTATCCATGGTATCCTAGTTAATAAGTGGCTGAGCTGGGATGGAAATCAGGCTGCATGGCTCCAACCGCACTCCAGCCTCTGCGTTGTCCTATTGCACTTGCACAACCCCACCTCTCTGATGCTACTATACAAGAGAGAGCGTAAGCAGCAGAAGGGGCTCTGACATTACCTGGCTCAGCTATGCCACACTCAGCCTTTCCTTTCCTGTGGCAGACATGGCTAATCAATCACAGACTTTTTCCCACCCGACAAGAGGCCCACTACAGAACAGCATTTCTGCTAACCTCTGATTGAAATGAGTACTTTGTAAAGCTGACAAGTTAACTTCTTTCTCATGCTCACAAATATTTGAACTGGAAATCCCAGACATTTGGTTAACTAAACAAAAGAACGATCACACTTCTCATTTAATTCCTTCTGGGAGGACTAGATTTTCTTCTTTCTCTTTGACAAGTTATATGACTCAACTACACCAAAAGGAGGAGCCAGCCACCCATTCCCGGGACACAGTAGAAATGAGCTCCCATAATCAGGTTCTGTAGGAACCAGCCAAACTCTTCCCTTTCCCCCGAAGCATGTAGGACAAGGGGTCCCAGACCCTCCCAGGAGTGCCTCCTCATGATACCTCATCAGAGGTGGGGGTGGGGAAGCCCAGACAGCACCTCCCAAAGTGTTACCAGCTGGTGGGTGCCTGGGCAGGGGCATGCATAGAGATATGAAGGATCACTGACAAGGAAGAAAGCAGTGCCAGGCAGGATCCTAGGGAGCAGAAATCCAGGGTTCCCTCCAAGGCACTCCTTTTTGCCCCCCAGGTGAGGGAACTCTTAAGGGGGCACATCAGAAGGAACCTATTTGATGCAAAGCTTCCTTCCCTGGAAACTCACCTGGAATCTCTCCAAAATAGATGACTACTGACAAACCGGCATCCGGGAAAGGCTATATCACCCTACCAATTTGTGTCCAGTGGCCTGTTTATGCAAATACATTTTGTTCTCTGTGTGAACAGGAATAATGATGTTAAGAGTATAAAAATCACTCATCCATAATTATTTGCAGAGTGGTAAGCAAGCAGGCAGTGTTTCTGGGCAAAGCAGTAAGAGCTAATGTTGGGGGGCAGGGGGAAGAAGAGGGGTGAGCAAAGAAGGACAAAATCAAACAACTTCAAAATCACATCCTAGCGCTGGCTGGGTAGGTCAGTTAGTTAGAGTGTCATCCCAATAAGGCACAGTTGTGGGTTTGATCTCCAGTCAGGGCACACACAAGAATCAACCAATGAATGAATGCATAAATAAGTGGAACAACAAAACTGTTCTCTCTCTCTCTCTCTCTATCTCTCTCTCTCTCTCTCTCTCTCTCACACACACATACACACACACACAAAATAAATACATAAATAAATTTTTGAAAATCACATTCTACACATCCATACTGACAATTCTTCATTCCTCCAAAGTACAATTTCAGTAAGTCTGCGGAAAAAGACAATGCTCTTTCCATCTTTTTCCTACGGGCATGCAAGTGACTTTTTCACTTGAGTTGCCCTACCTGGTGGTATGTCCCTGGATGCACTGTGAGTCATTTGATAGATGTATAGAAATGACATTGCCAGGTGCCAGGCACTATACTTTGAATGAATTTAGATGATTTAACCCTTGAGGAACCCTGTGAGGTTGGTACTATTTGTAACCCCACAAACTAAGTCACAGAGAATATTAGTCACTAGTCATTTAGTCACCCAGGGCTGACACCTAAATCTGGTCTCTAACCACAGTGACCTCCACTACCTGGTATAAGTGAGGACTACATGAGTCTCCATTCTACTGTGAGGACACTGAAGGCCAGGACTGAGTTCCATTCATATCTGCTTCCCAGCGCCTTGCAGAGATACCAGCACACAGTAGGCACTTAGCAAGTGGTCACCACATGAATGTGTGAGCAAGTAAGTGAGCAAGTAAGTGAAAGCTGCTGGTCTCCATGCTGACTCCTCAACCATCATAGACAGTTCTAGAGTAGAAAAATGTAGCATCCAAATGAAATCCAAGTGAAGAATTCTCCCAACTTTATTATTAAGATGTTTGACTTAAGGTCTATGTTTTTCAAAGCGTTTTGCAATTATTGTTCTTTAAAAGGACTCACTTAACACCCCACTACAATAAAACAACAGCAACAGAGACATGGTCACCAGAAACACATCTACTCAGACAGGTATGTCTCATTTGAAGAAAAACTGGTACATAAAGCCCTAATATCTATGTGGAAACATATACAGGGAGAGGCATTCAGATATAAAAAGGATTCACCATAAGGTTCCTCTAAATAGCTTGTTGCCTTGGAAATTTCCACTTTAAGTGCCTGATTTAAACACCTTCCAATAAACACATCTTTTTAACTTCTGTCCATCCTAAGGAATATGGCCAATCAGTTATAGAAGCATACCTCGTTTTGTTGTGCTTCACAGACATGGTGTTGAGGTTTGTCGCAACCCTGCATTGAGCCACATACCGGTGCCATGTTTGCAAGAGGCTCAGATGATGGTTAGCACTTTTAGCAACTAAGTATTTTTCAATTAAGGTATTTTCATTGCTCTTTTTAGACATACTGCTATTACATAATTGATAGACTAAGTATAGTGGAAACGTAACTTTTAAATTCACTAGGAAACCAAAAAATTTATGTGATGTGCTTATTGCAATATTCGCTTTATTGCGGTGGTTTGGATCCAAACCCACCATTTCTCTAAATAATGCCTGCAGTTACTAAGAAGAATATAGGCTTCATGTTATAAAAGTCCAGGTTAACATCAGAAACTTGCAGGTGCATCTGGCTGTGACAAAGCTCTGGAAGGTATAACAACATCCCTGACCCCACCGAAATGGGAATTGCAAGGCAGTATTATATGACACACTCACTTCAAGGAATCTGTCCCCACAAAGCAAATTAAAAATTTCAAAGTCTTTTCACTTTCAGCCAACGATGGAGATGACAATAGATCCCAAATTTAGGAACGTAACATTATTATTACAGCCACGAGGGTCAGACTATTGGAACCATTCATTATGATAGCTGCTTAGACTATAATTAAATTCATTTTGATATGGATATTCACATTTTCCTGTAATTGTTAGTATAAAAGTAAGTCTGAATGTTGATCTCCTCCCCCAAGGAAATTAGCATCTGAAATATTTCTATGGAGAAACAAGGCTATCTAAAATGATGAATAATGCTGCCCTTTCTGGGAATGCACACACCGTATTTCTCCAGAGGCATCTCAAGGAAACAGCTCCCACCCCTGCCTAAGGCTTCAGGCACTGGGTCTGCCTGTGTGATGGGAGAGCCTTGGTCAGACTCCACTCTGAGAGGGTAGGGTCATCCTGGTCTCTGGCACCCTAAAGGACACACACCAATTGTCTTGCTTCTATTACTATTCCCATCCCACAGCATGGAGCCTCCAGTTTTTTTGTTTTATTTAATGCAATAGAAATTGCTGGCTTTTATCATGCCATATACATAGGCATTGGGAAGACAGAGAAGCTGCAGATTATTGAGTCATCTGGAGACATGCTTGGGGCCTGGGTAAGCCAGAGCACACTAGGGCTTAGTGACTAAACGGACTTGGTGAGGTGCCTCTGTGTGGCGCCCCCTGCTGTGGAGAACACGGAACACTCCTGTGTGGATAAGACCACCAGGTGGGCCTCTGTCACCAAACAGGTCAGTTTCAGCACCTTAACAGCTTAAGTGGGAACCAAAGCTAATGCCGGTAACTAGTGAAGAGTAGGTGTTAGCTTGGTGCATTGTCTTTTTGTTTCTGCATTGTTAGTCAAGGATAACTATCTATAAGCTTAAGTAAGACCCTTAATTAGAGCTTCCCACCTCCTGGGTGATCACAGAAAGAATGAGGACTTGATACAACTGTGGGAAGAACTCCCTTCACCCCTCTGTTTGGCCTCTACTGAAAAAAAAAAAAAAAACACAACCCACAACACATACAAAAAAGTGTGAAATTTTAGGACTAGGTACTTGGAGGCTATTGCTGAGCATCTGCTGGGCCCTGGTGCCCGTGCTGGCACTAGGTCCAGAGCGCCCACCCTCAAGGGGGGCACATTGCTCCTCAGGGTGAAAACTGGTTTTTGATGGATGAAAAAATTCTTTCTCTTTTATGCATAAAGCACAGACATACATATAGCACATAAACAGATATAAGGTATATTGGTGGCATTAACATTTCATGGAGGGGGCATTTAAAAAAACATTTCTAAGATGCCTCTTTAAAAGAGTCATAATAGCATAACGAGTTGAGAAACACTGGTCTAGAGCAATGAATAGAAAAAAATTCTTACCCTCATGGAGCTGATAATCTACTGGTAGCAGACAGACAATAAGCAAAAAGTGAAATGTGTCATTTATTAAGTATGGCGTGATGGAGAAAAATGAAGTTAGAAAAGGAAGCAAAGACTGGCCAGAAAGGGACAGATGATGGAAACAGGAGGAAAACACCATTTATATTAATTTCTCAATTTTCCTCCCTGTGTGACTGGTAATGAGATCTGTGACCCCAATATGAGAAAAATGAAATCTGATAACAAATTAAAAGGACAGTCCTACAACCCATGACAGCTACAATATGGGGATAAAAGGTGTGATGGTCAAACAACAAATCTGTATATTATAAGGGGGAGGGGGTGGTCCAATCCTAAGTATTGAAAATCATCATGAAATTCTTAATGACACCATTTTAAAACACCACCATTGATGACACAGTGGCAGCAGTTCATACGTGTCCTTTAATTTCCTCTTTTCTTACAATTAAATACCCAGTTGACCGTCTTAATTCCAATGTCCATCCATTTGAGACAAATGATTTGCCATTTGGGGCATGCTTCATGATTCCCAATGTTATCTTCACCTTTATGAGCCCTAAGCCTCAACACCATTATTCTCCTTTTCCCACACATGCTTATGAAATAATGAGCAAAATAAAATGCACCGAAAGTTCAAAGAATTGCTTAAATATGTAAGGCTGTAAAAGCAAAGGTAATGATTTTATCAAGAAGACGAACTCGTGGCTGGCAGGCCCTGCCAGAGCTCAGAATGTCTGTCTGCCAGGGAACCGCTGAACAACGATATGGAACTAGTGAGTGTAAGGACATGGTGGGAATCCATTTTTACTGAAGTGAGATTTATGCAAAAGTTGAATCTGAAAAGTCAAATCACCTTAGTGTACCCACCTACTGGGTAATAAGAGAAATTTCAAGATGTACTTCGTCAGGTTTACTCAAGAGACATTTTCCCTTAACTAAGCTGCTACAAAGTCTCCCGCTCCCTGTAACACTCGAGCAGCTTTACAGATGCCAAAGCTACCCGCCCAGGGAGCAGCTGATGATTTGAGAGGAAGAACAGCATAGCTCAGCACTGTTCCTAAGCGAAGCTCAGCCTCCCTGTAGCTTTGCCTCAGCTTTTCTATGGGGAAATTAACAAGCAGAGCTCTCGGCTTAATATATTATTGGAGCTTGGCTACAAGCTAATTGGGAAAGAGAAATCACAGGGAAACGCAGTTCACTGCTGCATGTCTCCAGTACAAACCTGGAAATGGTGAGCTATTCAGTGGTCAGAGATCTGAGTACCATGTAGGCAGGATGGATGGGTACCTGTGGTTTACTGTGCATTTGACCAGATTCTTCCTTGGAATAAGTGACGTGTTTTCAAGGAGCAGTTTGCAAAATTGCGGTCTGTCAGGAGGAAAGAGCCAAACAAATACCCTTAAAGAATGTCAGCGGGAAAAGGAAGCTGGTGAAAAATCAAAAGGCCAGTTCATATCTGAGTCCCAAAGCACCCACCTACCTACAGATTTAAGAGCCAGTGAGGAACTTGAAAGAAGCCTCCCAGTTCACCCTGGAGGCAGCAAGGGGAGATCCAGGAACTGTATCTGCTGAGCCAAATAAAACAGCAGGCCTCACAAAGGCTTCTACATCTCAGCCCTGGGTTTTCCCCTTACAGTACATATAGTAAAATCACTACCGCTGCCTGTTTAACAAGAGGAAAGTCCACTGAGACGTGCAGGTCGCATGAGCCTGTCCCTCTGGAAGGATGCTGCCAAGCCAGGGAAGACCATCAGCCAGCCTTCCCCCTGCAAGTTAGCGCCCAGCCAATTTAAATAGACACTTGTTCGCACATGGGCATTTCAAGTGTAAAACAGCTGTCTTCATTTTCTTGGTTCTTGTCTGTGCTTTTAAAGTCACTCTCGGAACAGAGATAACATACTTCAAATCCCTTCACAGGCTCTACACTGAAGCACATCAGCCAAACCAGCCCAAGAGCCAAGCAAGGAAACTGGGCATTTCTGAAGGTGGCTGAAGGATGTGCAGCTATAGAGGTGGCTCTGCGGCCGGCCAGCCAGCCAGCCCTCAGCCTGCACACACCACAGAAGCACCTCTTTAAGACCCACCCAGTACTTGACAGAAATACTAACCATCTTCGGAATACACTTGCATGGTACTCGAGTGGAATTACAACACAAAAGTGCAAAAATTTTAAAAAATCACCTCTATGAACACTATAATATGCTTCTGCAAGGGGCATAAAGCATATGCAAATATAATATGCAAGTTAATTACTATAAAGCAGCTCTTGCCCAGATAATGGATTTATCTCCAAGCAATGTCAGAATTTAGGAACAATCTCAATATGCCTCTGCAATCACTCATCGGCCTGGATCCGTGAGTTTGTGAGGAGTGAGTCTGGGTGATGACATCGATCTCTTTAGCAACAAGAGAAGTTCCTACGTGGCAAGTAAAGGCACTGGGAGCCACCGGGGTTGCACTACTCAGGCCTTTTAAGTTCTGATTAAGGGGGAGACTTGATGAGACGGTTCCTGGAGAAGCTCCCGATCCCGCTAGACACACAAAGGGAACCTTCAATTGATCTTGTCTAGGACACAGCAGGAAATGGAAAGAACAAAATGAAACGATGTGCTTATTTTTGCCCTCTCCTTCTATAGCTAAGAACAGCGGATATAGGGGGAATAAAGGAAGGAAACAATGGATGCCGATCTCGGGGAGAATATGAGTCAGAACACTTGAATGCATACAAGGAAAACTCAACATATTAGCTAAACCAAGGAACGTATCTCGCCAGCTCATATAAACAAACAGCTCAAAGAGTGGTTGGTCTTGGGGTGACGGCTGGGAGCTGGTCCACCACAAAGTCATGGAAGCATGACCTCTGACAGCTGTCAGGCCCTTGTGTCATCAAGAGGCATCGATTCTGTGAGAAAATTACACTCATATTTGAATAATGGAAGTGGAGGGGGAAATCTGGAAAAGGAGGTGCCTACTGTTCTGGGAAGACAAAATACCAGATGTCCAGGACAGACAGCTCAGAGGACAGACGTGTTAGGCTGAAAGCAGCTTGCCACCGCCGTAGAGTGGCCTCTGGGGGAAAAGCAATCCCAGACTCCCTCGTGCTCCACTCCTAAGAAGCAAGGGAGAAGCCCTTGCAACAAGAGGGGCCAGTCAAAGACAGGACTGGATGCTCTGGACCCTAAGCTCTCCCTGTCTTTCTTTATACACATGTATCTACTGGCACCCCTGGAGGTACCCCAATGTCAGCTCAGAGCTGCTGAGGGCATGCAGGAAGCACACTGAGTTGTATCTTATGAGCAGTTAGCTTTTATAATTTTGTGAAAGAGCCCTGTCTCAAACCATTAGCATCCCTGAAGAAAGACAGGCCCAGTCAGTTGGATTCTCCTTGGAAGGAAAGGTCACCCCACCACTCACAGCAAATTGAATGAGAGGAGGAAGCAGTGAGAGCAAAAGAAAAAGCTGCATTCTGAGCTGTCTATTGAAAAGGAAACACATGCAAGTAATGTTGATTTTATTCTTTGGGCTTATTTGGAAATTCCAAATACAATGAACCTTTAGCACTTTGTAAGAAGGAAAATAAAAGTTGCTTCATTTCTAAAAATATATTTAAAAATATCATTGTCTAATCACTAAATCAAAACAAGATAGATATATACTGGTTTCTATTAATCTATCAACTTTGGGACAGAAATTTTAGATGGCATATAGTTCAGTCCTTTTCTGTAAGTTTTCTGAAAATGTCATAGTAGGGGTCCATTTAATCATTTTTCGTGCTTTCAAAATATGTTAAACCTGATTCCACTACATCATGTACTTTTTTTCTTTGGAATTTTTCGTGAAATCATTATAGATTCACAAGCAGTTATAAAAAAATATTCCAGAGAGATCCCATATACTCTTAATCAAATCTCACCTAATGGTAACATCTTGCAAAACTATAGAACAAGATCACAACCAGACCTTCACATTGATACAATCCATCAATCTTACTTGGATTTTACAAATTTTACTTATACGATGTGTGAGTATATGTGCATGTGTCTGTGTTTAGTCCCATCATTTCATCATGCATATGTTCATGTATCTACCAAATACACAGTCAAAATACAAAGCAGTGCTAACATCACAAGGATCCCTGACATCACCATGTATAGCCACGCTCTCCCTCCTGACCCCACTGAGTATTGCCCACCACCGAGGACAACTAATCTTCCCCTCACTTCTAAATTTGAAAATGTTAAATAAATGAAACCATACACTTTATAATGGTTTATAATCTCTCTTTGGAGAATCCCTGGAGATTCATCTAGATCATTGCATATTTCAGGAGTGCACTCCTACTTTATTGCCAAGCATTTTCCCAGGTATGGTTGTACCACAGTATAACTAAATTCACCCACGCAAGGAATTCTGGCCTGATTCCAGTTTTTGGCTATCACAAATAGAGCTGCTATAAATATTCATGTGCATATCTTAAACTTACACAATGTTATAAGTCAATTATATCTCAGTAACACTGGGGAGAAAGAAAAAGAGAATATCAAAAAAAATTGCCAGGATTTATCTGGCCATTAGGGAACTGTTATTTTTTTTCCTTGTATGTGAGGTATATATTTTTATTGTGCTTATAAAGTCAATGGTTACAGAATTCATTTGACTTTGATTATATCCTATATATTCAGTCTTGGTCATTCACATAAAACAATCTCTTATGTTTAAAAAACTATTGTGTACAGGCTTTTTGTATGAGCATAACATTTTATTTTTCTGGGATAAGTGCTCAAGAGTGCAATTGTTGTACAGTACTTGCATCCCAGTGTGACTATACTATTTCACATTCCCACCAATAACTGTGAGTGATTAGGTTTTTTTCAGTCCTCACCAGCATTTGGAGTTGGCAATATGTCTTACTTTAGCCACTGTAATTGGTGTGAAGTGATATCTCATTGTTATTTCAATTTGTATTTCCCGGATGACTAATGATGTTGAACATCATTTCAAGGGGTTCTTTGCTTTCTGTAAGTCCTCTGGGGGCAAAGACTCTTCATGTATTTTGCCCATTTTCTAATTGGCTTGATATTTTTTACTTGAGTTTTGAGAGTTCTTTAAGTCTTCCAGATACTAGTCCTTTGTAAATATTTCTAGTCTATAACTTCTCTTTTCATCTTCTCAACCGGATCATTTACAGATAACAAGTTTTTAATATTTTGATGAAGTCCAATTTATCAAATTGTCCTTTTATGGATCATGCTGTTGTTATCAAGTCTAAGAACTCTTTGCCTTGCCCTAGATCCTGAACATCTTTTCCTGTTTTTCCCCTAAAAGTTTTAAAATTTTACATCTAAGCCCCTGGTCCTATTCTTGAGTCAACTCTTATATAAAGCATGAGATTTAGGCTAAGGTCCATGTTTTTGCCTACGGATATCCAACTGCTGAAGTGCCATCTGTTGCAAAGGCTACTGTTGCTCCATTGAAATGTTTACACCTTGTTAAAAATAAGGTGAGCCTGTCTGTCTGGTTCTATCTAGGCTCTCTATTCTGTTCCATTGACCCATGTGTCTAGCCCTCTGCCAATACCATACTGTCTTCAATACTGTAGCCATAGAAAGAGCCTTAATACAAGATAGAGAGAATTCTGCTATTTTATTCTTCATTGTCAAGATCATTTTACCTATTCTAAAGCCTATGCCTTTCCATATAAATTTTAGAAGAACCGTATCTATGCCTACAAAAACACTTGCTGGGATTTTAATTAAAATTTCTTTAAAGCTGTGTATTAGTTTCAGGAGAATGGACATGCTTAATATCTTGAGTTTTCCAATCCATGAACAAGATATGTCTCTTAATTTGGGTCTACTTTGCTTTCTTTCATCATCATATAGATCCTATACATAAGTACACATAAATATTTAACTTTCTTTGGAATGATCATAAATAGCTTTGTGTTTTTCAGTTTTCACCTATTCCTTGTTAGTATACAGAAATGGGGTTGATTTTTCTGTGTTTATCTTGCATCCTGCAATCTGAGCTCACTTACTAATTATAGGAGGTTTTTAAAAACTAGTTTGGGGGATTTTCTACACAGATAACCACACCATCTACAAATAGGCACAGTGCGAATATGGCATTCCCTTCCAATGTCTTCCACTTATTTTTCTCACCTTATTGCAATGGTTAGAATTTCCAGTACTACGCTGAAATAAAAGTGGGGAGAACTGACTTGTCTGTCTCATTCCTCAAGCAAAGGGTTTCCCAGTCCTGGACAACTGGTCTCTCTTGATTGGGAAGGGGAGCTGGGCCTATGGAGATGAAGAGACGCCCCTAAGTACCATGGTGGTCATCCCTCAGCCGCCAGGTGTCTCTGGATAGGGGAGGCACATCTCACAGTGATTAAGGCTCACAGGGCTCAAAACGCTTCTCAACCAGGCCACTTAGGGTGGAGGGGCCTCTTTGACGGGTGGGCCCCAATGAAGTTGGTATCCCCAGTGGGAACAGGAATCTCAGGCCCAGGAGGGAAGGAGAATACTTTTCTAGGCCCCACTGTTAGTGGAGCCAAGGTGCTGGTTTGGGGTTCACCTAGTGTTGTTGAAGGGACTCCTGTGGTATCATGGGAGGGCTAAGCCTTGGGTACCTGGATTGCTTCCTGATCCTAAGGTATAAGTCAGGAAATAATGCCTGAGTCACCTTCTTCTGTTAGGCTTTGTGGGGAGAGGATGTAAGATTTTCTACGCTGTGCTGTTCTTCCACTCTGGGTTCCCAACCCACTCACCTTCCTCTCGCCACCTTTTAGAGTTCTCCTCTGCTTACCTCATGTGCTATTTCCAGGAAGTATTGTCACACTTAGCGGGAAGAACAACTCTATGCCATTTTGTCCCAACCAGAAGTTGCACAAAATACCTTTATATCTTGCTAAAAGTTGGAGTAAGTGAAAAGTCTTTTTAGTAGAATTCCAAGTACCCCATGTATGTATTGCTCTCTGCTGAAAAGAAGCTTAATTACTGGCCCCCCTTCCACTTGAGGGGGGCTAAATGTAGTGACATGCTTCCAAAAAGAGAGCAGGGAAAGGGAAAAGAGTAGCTTTGCAGGAGGAGACTGGAACATCCTACTTTTACCAAGTGATGACACGCTGGAGCTTACTGAGCAGACAGGTCCCAGGGCCAGTTTCTAGTTCTAACAAATACAATGCCATCCATGCGTGAAACTGGGGAATGGGCAAACGAGAACTCTCTGTATGTGTATCTTTGCATCTTTTCTGTAAATCCAAGATTATTTTTATATAAAACTCCATTTTTAAAAGTTAAATCAAATAAAATATAATTTTATCACTAAATCCCAAACATATTTTCAACAAGAATTTCTCATCACACAATTGAACATCCTTTACTTTGACATTAATGGCACTGACAGTGAAGGGCTTCTGCCCAAATACTGAGGACCTGGAAGCGTTTCACTCCGCACACGCTGCTCCATCACAGGGACAGTACTGCCGTGAGAGTGAATAAAGGACGAAGCTACCTGTGTCGACCTTGCAGTGGGCGGTGACCCAGAATCAGGCATTCAGGGCTGAATCACTGGCTCCTGGGAGCTGAGGCCACGGTCACTCAGTCTTCTCGGCATGAGCTTCTCTGTGTCAAGGGGACTATGACATAGGATGCTAGGAGGAATCCTGAATGCTTCTCCTAAAACATCCAGACAAGAGAGCCATGGCCCAGCACTCTGGGGGACAGGTGTCACCTACAGAACACGGAAGACGTGTGGGGGTTTGTGTCCAGGTCACCGCACAGTCATCAGTAAACGCAATGTGATCAGTATCCACTTAATCAAATAACTGCATCTAAAACCCTAAAGACTCCTTTTAGCTGCTAGATTCAACCTGATCCTTGATAACGCCGATGATGATGACTGCTGACGGGAAAAATATCCCAGATGAAGCAAGTAAAACTACGCATTAAAGAAGTAAGTATGAACAGAAAGAAGGCTAGGTTTTGAGGCATGCATACAAGCAAATGTTTGTGTGTGTGTGTGTGTGTGTGTGTGTGTGTGTGTGTACATGTGCAAGGCAGGTAGGTACATGTGTCCGTGTAAGTACACCTATGTGTGTAAAGACTTATGACAGGTATATGGATGCCACAGTAGGACAGGCCAATGATGGTGACAATTTCCGAGCGTATGTATAAGAGAATGTGGATATGTCTGCAAGGAGTGTCAGTATGAGTGTGTAAGGTGGAACATATAAGTATCATATGAAGCTCACGCAGACGGTTCAGTTTGTGATCATCAGGAAAGTAAATGTCAGTGTGGGGAGATGTCACAGTACATCAGCCTATGCTTAAGGTCTCCCCTTTGACTGAGGCCCTGGATAAATGAAACGCAACTAACATTTCACAAGGTCAGTACTATCCTTATACTATCCTTGTCTGGCTGTACCTATCACGGGGTGGGGTCTCTGGGGGCTTAAAGAAGTGCCTGCAAGACACTGGTTTCCCCTTTCTTGGCCAGGTCCTCAGTACCTGGAATCAGAATTCGCTGCCAACTTCCAGCGCCTATCTGGGTCTTTTCTCCAGATCTCTCCTTTCAAGGTGGCCGAGGCGGCCAGGGAGGGCTTTCTAGGTCTAAGAAAGTTTGCAGTGAGGAGGGAGATTATGATCAGAGTTCGGACAAGAGGGCTGGGTGTCTTCAAGCAAGCAAGGCCCTTGGTGGAGAAGAACGAAGCTAAGATTGGAAAGAGAAGGGGTGCCCTCTCCACGGTGTCACATCCCAGGTCACTGTGAAGGTTACAGTCTCACCGTGTGTTTGCTTGGTTCTATATAACTTACTTAGGATATGTGAGCCTCCATTAATACCCTTGCCACAGGTCCCACAAATGTTAGACCCAGCCAAGGCACAGATGTGTGAACGTGCAGCCACTCCAGTCTCCAGCCCCCAAGGTCTCTTGTCAGTGGAGACATGGACTGTGGGTAAGGTCATTTCTGACCTGGGGTGGGGGCTGAGGGGTGGAGTGGTTTACTTAATAGTCAGCTCACATAGAGGTGCACATCTTGCAGTCTCTAGGAAATGTTTTATTTAGCGCATCAATTCGCATGCGCGCACGCGCGTGTACACACACACACACACACACACACACACACACACACACACACCAGGGAAATATCTACTAAGCACAGAAGTATATCAATCTGGAAGCTCCTAGTAGTTGACAAGATACATGAAGATACTTTAAGAGCTAGTTTCAGCAAACTACGTGGTCACGGGTAAACCACAGCATCCTCACGGCCCCAAAAGGACTCCATTCAGATCGAAATAGTCTGAGGTGACAACCCGTGTGGGACGAGGGGCATGCTATTGGAAACCACTTCAGCACTGCTCTAGCTCACAGCCAAGTTGCCTCTATAATGACTTGACCCAATTACTTGGCAAGCAGCCTGCCTTTTATAAATCAGTGATGCCAGTGAAATGAATTCTGCACCCAGAAGGGAAGAGCACGCAACTGGCAATTGCATGGAGGCATTAACTGGCCGGAGCCTTTCAGGTGAAGTAGATTATCATGATCTCCTCAGTTTGGTGGCATTGTACGAAGATGAGGTCAAGTGGTCAGCCCACCATGGTTTCACCTTCCTCCTGGCATTCGCTCATTCAAGGAAACAGCACGAAGGCCTCACATGCCTATCTGAGGGTTTCTGCAGAGGCTGCTGGGTGCCTGCCCTCAGGCCTGCCTCCCCCACCTAGTCAGTCCCAGGAAGACGCATCATGCACAGAGGACACATAAAAAATATGCTACTCTGCGAACTGCTCACACTCTGAAAATGACGTCTAATTGGTTTGCTTAAGACCTCTGCCTAGACCAGGGGTGGGCAAACTTTTTGACTCGAGGGCCACAATGGGTTCTTAAACTGGACCTGAGGGCCGGAACAAAAGCATGGATGGAGTGTTTGTGTGAACTAATATAAATTCAAAGTAAACATCATTACATAAAAGGGTACGGTCTTTTTTTTTTTTTTAGTTTTATTCATTTCAAATGGGCCGGATCCGGCCCGCAGGCTGTAGTTTGCCCACGGCTGGCCTAGACAGAGACTGTGAGTCAAGGATGCTCTATTGAAACTTCACCGGAGTGTTTAATTTTAACAAGTTTCACAGGGAGCTAAGCTCAGCAAACACTCCCTTCTGTGAACAAGCTCTAAGGGGTTAAGCAAACAATTAGCCTTCATTTCTGGAGAGTAAATGGAGGAAATAAAAAACATTTGCCCTTATACGTAGAGTCAACAAGTTAACAACTCCTAACATTCAGACTGAAGGAGAGAAGAACAGCATACAGTTTTGAAGGAAGGGCTTCTCAAAATTTAGTGTATGTACCTGAGATCACCTGGAGGCCTTACTGAAACAGCGCTGGGCCTCCTCCCCAAAGTTTCTCTCTCAGGAGATGTGGGTGCAGCTTGATAATCTGCATTTCTGACAATTTCTCGAGGAATGCAGATGCTGCTGGTTTAGAGACCACACTTTGAGGCTACTGCTTTAGGAAATGCTGTTCTTACTTCTATTATTTATAGGAACTCAATTTTTTTTAAATATATTTTTATTGATTTCAGAGAGGAAGGGAGAGGGAGAGAGAGATAGAAACATCAATGATGAGAGAGAATCATTGATTGGCTGCCTCCTGCACACCCCACACTGGGGGTCGAGCCCACAACCCGGGCATGTGCCCTTGGCCAGAATCGAACTCGGACCCTTCAGTCCACAGGCTGTCGCTCTATCCACTGAGCCAAGCCGGCTAGGGCAAGAACTCAAATTTATTAAAAAGCAATACAGCCCTGGCCAGTGTTGCTCCGTGATTAGAGAACTATCCTGCACACCCAAGGGTCCTGCATTCGATTGCTGGTCAAGGGCACCTGTCTGGGCTGCAGGTGTAATCCTCAGCCCCAACTGGGGCAAATGCAGAAAGCAATCGATCAATGTACTTCAAAGTCAGTTTTCTATGTGGTAAAAGCAATTCCTCACAGGACTGTTTAGAGAATTAAAACGAGCTAATATACATGAAACCAATCTATTACACATTAACCTAACTAATTAGTTTAACTAGTTAATGAATAATTATTCTTAATTTTTATTAATATGAATAAAATGTTAAGAAATTATTTTCCATACTTTGTCTCCCCAAGGAGACAAACCTTACTTCATTAACAGTTTAAATTTGTATCCACATACATGAACATACCTTAAGCAATCCTTGAAACTATGTGTTCCTTTCAAGCCAAACATGCTTCCTAAAATCTTGTCCACAACACAAAATTATTTAGAAAAGTTAAGGTAAACTATTAAAAATAAGTGTGAAACCTCAGAACTATCTACACTAATAAAAGAGAAACATGGTAATTGGCGTACGACCGCTACCCTTTTCATTGGCTAATCAGCAAGATATGCAAATTAACTGTCAGCCAAGATGGCGACCGGCAGCCAGGAAGCTTGAAACTAACATGAGGCTTCCTTGCCTCAGTAATGGAGGAGGAGGATCGTTGGAGGAAACCAACATTCCCCGCCTGCGGCTGCAGGCCTCTGAGCAGGCAGTTTAAGAAACATTGTAACAAATACCGCGGACTTCAGCCAGCAGATTCGCAACATTGTAAGCAAAGGCCAGAAACCTACTTTCAGCCGCGGAGGCCTAAGAGCTGGAGCCAAGCCTCAAGGTAAAGCTGGCCCAGAATAAAAAATAAAAAAAAAATAAAAAAAGGAGCGGTTGGGAACTTCAGTCACTCCCAGCCTCAAAACAGCCCTCAGCCCCTCACCCAGACTGGCCAGGCACCCCAGGGGGGACCCCCACCCTGATCCAGGACACCCTTCAGGGCAAACCAGCCAGCCCCACCCATGCACCAGGCCTCTACCCTATATAGTAAAAGGGTAATATGCCTCCCAGCACCGGGATCAGCATGACAGGGGGCAGCACCCAAACCCCCTGATTGCCCTGCGGCTCTGTGTGTGACAGGGGACGGGGCCCCAACACCCTGAGCAGCCCTGCTCTGTGCCTGATAGGGGGGAGCTCCCCACCCCCTCCCCAGGCCCTGCTCTGTGTGTGATGGGGTAGAGCCATAACCTCCCCATCGGCCCTGCCCTGAGTGTGAGAGTGGCGGCGCCCCAACGCCCTGATCGGCCCTGCTCTGTGGGTGATAGAGGGCGGTGCCCCAACCCCGATGGGCCCTGCTCTGTGTGTGACGGGGGCAGCGCCCCAACCCCCTGATTGGCCCTGCTCTGTGTGTGACAGGGGGTGGCGCCACAACCTCCCCATCGACCCTGCCTTGAGTGTGACAGGGGACGGTGCCCCAACCCCCCAATTGGCCCTACCCTGAGCGTGACTGAGGGTGGCATCACAACCTCCCAATCTGCCCTGCTCTGTGCATGATGGGGCGGCGCCCAACTCCCCAGTCGGCCCTTCTCTGAGCCCGACCAGGGGCTGCACCTAGGGATTGGGCCTGCCCTCTGCCACCTGGGAGCAGGACTAAGCCAGCAGGTCGTTATCTCCTGAGGGGTCCCAGACTGCGAGAGGGCACAGGCCGGGCTGAGGGACCCCCCTCCCCCCAAGTGCACAAATTTTTGTGCACCGGGCCTCTAGTTATAAATAAAACTCAAGACCAATCTCGTTTTATAATATCAATGCAAAAAAATTAGCACACACAATTAAGAAGCATAATAAAAGAACATTACATCATGACCAATTGGAGTTTAAGCAAGGACTACAAAGATTGCCCAATATTGCCTGGCCAGAGTGGCTCAGTGGTTCAGTGTTGACCTATGACCAGGAGGTCACAGTTTGATTCCTGGTCAGGATAAATGCTCTGGTTGTCGGCTCGATACCCAGTAGGAGGTGTGCAGGAGGCAGCTGATTAATGATTCTCTCTCATCATCAATGTTTCTATCTCTGTCTCCCTTTCTATTCCTCTCTGAAATCAATATATACAAATATATAAAGATTGCCCAATATTAGTCAATCCATCAAACTAGTTTATCCTATAAACAGAGCTCAAGAGTAAAATCATTTAATCATCTCATAGACACTGAAAAAATATTGAGCAAAATTCAACAACCATTCTTTACAACAACAACAAAAATCAATCAAACAAAAAATAGATATATACTTCTTTGGCATGATAAAATATAGTCATCTCAACCCCAAAGCTAGGATCATATTTAGTAGGGCAATACTAGGCTAGAAGCCAACAAGAATCAGGGCCAAGACAAGAGTGCTCACCATCACCACTGTTATTTCACATCATATGAGGGGGAACCAGGGAAAGCCTAAAGTATAAAAATTGCAAAGGACTAGATAAAACTAGAACTATTAAAAGACAAGCTGATTATATATTGGAAAGACCCTCCAAAAAATCAAATAAAAAATTATTATAAACCACAAGACAACTCAGATACTCAGAAAGACATGAAATTGATTTGCAGATATCCATAGTTTCCTTATGTACAAACCTTCAACAACTCAGAAGCCTACTCCAAGAAAACATTCCATTTAATATGGCAAACATGAAATAAAATATTAAGGAATTGACTAAATAAGAAATGTGTAGATCCTTTAAGAAGAAAATGTAAAAAACCCTTTTGAAGGACACAAAGGAAGACTTGAACAAACTGGAAGACATATCATGTTCATGGACAGGAAGGCATACTCATAGACACGTATTTTTCTTAAGATAATTTATAAGTATAATACTCTCCTAATGAAAACATTGCTTTTAGATTGCGAATTATATATGCTTATCCTTAAGTATATTAGAAAAGAAATACATAATACTATCAAGGAAAGGGAAATAACCCTGAAAAAGAAAATTAACAAAAAAAGGCAGCCCCACCAGGGAATATATTCTATAATAATAAAAGCATAATATGCTAATTAGACTGGACGTCCTTCTGGATATACTTCCGGACAACCTTCCGGATGACGCCGGGGCTGCGAGGGAATCCCAGGCCCCGGGTGCCTGCTGGAGGCCAGAGGGAAGCCCAGGTTTCAGGTGCCTGGCAGCAGCTGGAGGGAAG
Source organism: Myotis nattereri (assembly GCF_964212035.1). Classification (NCBI taxonomy): domain Eukaryota; kingdom Metazoa; phylum Chordata; class Mammalia; order Chiroptera; family Vespertilionidae; genus Myotis; species Myotis nattereri. The sequence continues at coordinate 79,212,599 of NC_138080.1, forward strand.
TTTGGGTCCCAGGTGCCAGAGGGAAGCCAGTGCCAGCTGTCAGGGGAAGGAAGGCCAATTCTTGCACAAATTTCATGCATCAGGCCTCTAGTATAAAGCCTTAATGATTAAAATAATGAAGCACTGGTGCTGGAATGTGACTATAAAGACAAACAAATAGACCAGAGTACAAAGTCCAAAAATCAATCCAAATACAAGAGAGATTTCAGTATTCAATAACACTGGCATCTCATAGCAGTGGGTAGGGGTAGGAGGAGAATATATATCCAACTAGTAATGTAAGGACAACTGGACAGCATCTGAAGAAAAAGTTGGTTCTATATTGTATAGCGTATGTCAAAATAAATTCCAAATGTGTAAAAATAAATAATGGGAGAAAAACATGAGAAAATTCCTTATTTACCCTAGAGTGGAAAAGGCCTTTGGAGTCATGCCTAAAAACCCAGAAGCCATAAAAGTCATGGTCAACAAATATAAACACACAGAAATGAAACTTTGATGTGGCACTATACCACAAGCAAAGTCAAAAGGCAACTACCACCAGTGGGATTTTCTTTTATGTATGCAAATTATAGGCAAAGGGCTAATCTCTCTAATACCTAAAAAGTTCCTAGTAATGAACAAGTGAAAGACCAAGAACCTACTAGAAAAATGGGCAAAGGATCTGAATAGCCATACCATTTGGAAAGGATGTTTGAAAACAGTCATTCTCAAATACTTACTCAAATACTTAATGGAGGAGGGAGCAATTGGCAATTCTCAACCCACATATCATATATCCAGGAATTTATCTTCTGGGAATTTAGCATACTGAGGAACTTGCTACGATGTGTGAAAAGACATAGAAAAAGGAGTTATTCAGTGCGGCACTGCTTATGATAGTAATATACTAGAAACAACTCAAATGCCCATAATAAGAGATGGGTGAAGTAAATTATGGTACATACATTGGAACAGCATAAAGGAGGGGGAAGGGGAAGGGGAGAAAGAGAAGAAGAGGAAGAGGAGAAAGAGGAGAAATAGGAAGAGGAGGAGGAGGAGAAGAGAAACAAAAGGAGAAGGAGGAGGAGGAAGAGGGGGGAGGAGGAAAAAAAAGAAGGAAAGAGGGCAAGAGGGAGAGAGGGAGGGAGGGAAAGAAAAAGAAAGACAACAACGATCTCCATGCACAGATGTGTGATGATCCCCAAGATATATTGATATTTGTAAAAAGCTGAGTACAGAACATTGCTTAAAATATTCTATCTTTTGTTTTTAAGAAAATGAAAGAATACACATACAAACTAATAAATGCTTAAATTATCTGTGGAAGGATATATTAAGAACCTAATAAAAGTGAGAAAACTGGGCACAAGGAGACTTTTTAGTGTATTATTTCCTACTTATTTTCATTTCTGAACCATCTGAACTTATTCCCTACTTAAAAACTGTATTTAAAAAACAAATTTTTGTATAGTTTTAGTTTATGATTAATCATGAGGTTCATATATATTCATCATACCTATAGCATCTATTCTAAGCTGTTAGGCATTAAAGTTCAATCACATTCTGAAAACACTACATTTTTATTTCCCCCTCCACTCCTTATGCTTTTGATGTAATGTCAGATCTTTTTGTTTTGTGTGTCTCCTGTTCACTATATTGTACACATGAAACTAATATAACCAATATAATTATATACAAACTATACTTAAATTTTTAAAAAGTTAAAAAAAAAACAAAATAAGAAAGAATTCGATCATCTTTTGTGGGATGATGTTTTATTTAATTTCTGTGTGGGATGATCTTTTAGAAACTGTTATCCAAACATGCCCTGGAGGGTGCCTCATCCCACTTATAAATGAGTCCCGGAGGTCTCCCTTGGTGCTCCCAGAGGTCTCCAATGATGTCTCCTGAGCCGTGTTTCCATTTTCACAAGAGCCAGCAGCTGAGGGAAGCATGTGGAGGTTTTAGAATTCCACATAATTGGGAGTGATTTTACATCTCTCAAAATTACAGCGAAACTCACCCAAATGTCAAAGGCAGGCTGATGTTTCATATTTTTAATGTATTTTTTGTTTTTCAATCTCATTTTCCTAAGACCAAAGACATCATCAAGAAGGTGATTTTCCAAAATTGGAACAAACAAAAAATATCAGTATCTAAACATGGACTGCCACATTCGTATGTGGGTACCAACCAGAACAAAGCGGTTTAAAGTCTTTGATAATGGAAGCCTTATTCCTGGAGAAAACACCCTATTTCCCACTGTTGCCAAAAGACCCTAAAATAATCTGGATAAAAAACGGTTCTGGCCAAATTGACTGTTTCATTTTTTACAGAAATTCTTCAGGAAATGCCATGATTTAATGCACTGATGGTACTGTTCATTCAATTTTCTGGTTGCATACATAGCTGCTAAGTCCTTTACTCTGAATGAACACAGCTGGCCTCAGGTATGAGACCTCCAGTTCTCATCACTGCAGCCTCCAGAACTAATGATTCTGTAATGACTTGAAACGGATACACTGGAGGGCCAGCCTCACCCACCACACAGTGCTGTGGGCTGTAGTAACGGCACTGGCAAGGAGAGTCAGAATCTGTGGGTAATGAACGGGGATTAAAGGATTATCTAAGGAGATGAAAGCAATGGAGACAAAACCAATTCTACTAAGTGGCAACAGCCCTCTTTCCTAACAGTGGCAGCAATCTCGGGAAATATTCCAGAAAAGGGTGTTGCAGCTTATGTCATTATTGATGACAGATACAACGCTAATAAAAATTAAGTGAGTATAAAAAAAGTCAGAGATGGTTTCATTTCATGTGTAATAAAGTAAGGCATATAAAAATAACATCTTGGCTATAAAGAGTCTATACACCTATTGCATTCGATACAGGTATGCAAAAGCACAAAGCAAGGGACCTAAAGAGACTGCTAGTCACACTGGTAAACACAGAAAATAAACACCAAAATTCAACATCTACAAAATTCAGATTTAGGCGGGACCAGGAGAGAGAGCCCCAGGAAACACACTGTTCTTTGGGTAACTGCAAGCCTGTAGCATCCACTATGGGATTTACCAAATGAAGGACGTAAAGAAGAAAAACACATAAAAAGTGTTAAAATAAATGTAAGGTATCTTACCTAATAATAGACAAACGTGTAAACTGACCATCCCTCTGCTATGCTCACCAGCCAATCAGGAGAGTATGCAAATTAACCCAACAAAGATGGCAGTTAATTTGCATACATAGGGGCAAAGCAGCAGGGCAAAAACTGAAGGCTCCAACCCGAGCAGCGAAGGCCTAGATCCCGGGTGCCAGAGGAAAATCAGTGCCGGCAGCCAGGGCAAGGGAAGGCCTATTGCACAAATCTCTTGTGCAACGGGCCTCTAGTCTTTTTAAATAAACATAAATTAGAGATGATGTCTAGGTATCTTCCCAAAGCCATTGCACCAAAATGGATAAATCGGTTTCTGAGAAAATTACCAAGAATGGGGTGAGCAGTCTTAAGTTTAAAATGACAAAAAAGTCAAGTAAGTGGGTCTTTATTTATTGGTTTATTTTAAACTTTTTAAATTGATTTTTTAAATACATATTTTATTGATTTCAGAGGGGAAGAAAGAGGGAGAGAGAGACAGAAGTATCAATGATGATAGAGAATCATTGGCTGGCCGCAGCCTGCGTGCCCCACACTGGGGATTGAGCCTGAACCCTGGGCATGTGCCCTGACCGAAAATCAAACCCAAGGCCTCCTTGTTCACAGGTTGATGCTCAACCACTGAGCCATGCCAGCTGGGCTAAAATTGATTTTTAGACAGAGAGAAAGAAAAAAACACATCCATGTGAGAGAGAAACATCAAGATCGGTTGCCTTCTATACATGCCCAACCAGGGGATTGAACCGCAACCTGGGTAGATATGCTGACTGGGAATCAAACCTGCCACCCCCTGGTGTATCAGACAACACTCCAACCAACTGAGCAGTGGGTCTTAATTGAGAAGTGTCCTCCCAGAAGACAGAGTTGCACTTGACCCTGGTCATCAAGTTTTTGTTCCATCCTCAAGGGAAGGCACTCACACCCAGAAGAAAGGAATTGTGCTGCTGGGCCTACATTTATGACTGCAAATGATTCCACTGGGCAGGCTCAGTGCAACTGCCAGCACCTGGGCAGGTTTGTCCCCACCAGATGCTCCCCTGCCAGTACTTGTCACCCTGACCTGGTGCCCTCCAACATGGGAACTAAAGATGGAGGAGTCACATTCTTTCAAGCAAAGACCTTTGACAAATTATTTTTTAAACACAAATTTTACAACTCACCCATACTGAGGAAGTTTACCTGCATCTAATAAAAGAAAATGACTGGTAAAACTGGATAACAATGTTAAAGGTATGATTTTATAAACTCTGAGCAATACAAAATAATTCTCAAAGAATTTAAATAAAAGATAACTTAGAGAGTCCAGGATGGCTGTAGACTAGGTGGAAGCTACTCACCTGTTCCAGGCCTCAAACTGGATTTACTGTTAAACTATAGAGCAATCAACCTGAATAACCAATTGAAGGCTAGCTGAATTAAATATTATAATCAAGGATTTACAGAAGACACCACAGAGAGATTGGCAAAAATAGCAGAGAAGTAGAAAATGCTACCCCCACACCCTCGTGTGGTGGCTGAGAAGCCAGAGGTATAGCACAACTGCAAACCTCCCTCCCCCAAGAAGCATGGAGTCTTAACCCCACACAGGGATCCCCAACCCGAGAACAAAAGGGGACAGGAAGAGAAGCCGCATTGCATCTGGTGGTGAAAATGCATGGGGATCCACCTTCCTAGGGATGAGCACCCCTATTGTTACAGCACCACCCTGGGGAGTGCACTGCCCCCCAACTGCTAGTGAGGCCATTCTGCCTGCTCCGTCCTGCAGAAGAGTCTGCTGGCTACACCCACTAGTGACTTTTGGGGTCCTCTTTTTCTGGGGAGGCTCTTGGCAGTAAGTCAGACAGTAACTAAACTGAGTGGTTTTAGAGAGATGATTGGTCTCCCCCACCTCAAGAACACAGCAGGCACCCCCTTACCGCCATATATTGAATCACTTGGCTGGCCCTGTTCTGCTGAGTTCAGCTGCACAGTGGACCAGAGTGCCATACAGAGCTGAGACTTTTGGAGGTTCTCCCAGGAAAGCTTTTGCTGGGAACCAGATAGACAGGAGCTGGAGTATGTAGATAGATCACGGGAGTGGGGTCAACTTCTATCTGCCCTGTGAGCTCAGTTCATCCTATCCTAGGAAGGGGAAGAAGTGTCCGCCCCTCTCCTACAAGCTTTTGGGCACCACCTCCAACGGGAGACTGGATCTGCCCTGGAGAGTCCCAGATACCCTGCCCTGCTAGACCCAGTCCTGTGGGGGAAGGGAGATCAGCTCAGAGCTGAAATATTCAAAGTGTGATTCCTTCAGAGGCTATACTGTCTGCAATTCAAATGAAGTGTTTAGACCCCTTCTAGGGGCTGGGCGGACATTATCCCAAAGGGAGACTATTTCTCTGTGCTCCTGAACCCTGTTGCTCCGCCAAGCTGAAATTGCTCTTGCACAGGGACAACTGGCCACAGCTAAACTGGGAGAAATAGAGGTGGAAACTCTGACAGAGACTGAGTGGTTTGGCTCTGAAGTAGGGCAACTCTCCCCTCGCTGAGTGCCTGATGGTATGACTCCCAAGTGGGGGATCCAGTATCCCATCCTTCCAACCCAGGCTGCCCTGTCCTACAGAGTTCACAGTTTTTATAAGAGTTTGAGGGGTCCAGCCAGTCTGGGCCCACATGACAGTCTTTCTTCAGAAGGCTCTGGAGGAAGACCAGGCAACTTTAGGGGGAGGCAAAGTAGCTGACAGGTGGAGGCTGATCTCAGCGATACTCGGTCCTTTTAAAGATCTGCCCCAGCTCTAATGTGAAGGAAGCCAATCCTTAGACACAGATTGACCCCTCCCATGTACACCCAGGCCCAGTAGACACAGCCACAAACAGTGAACAGTGTGGTAGCTCCAGATAGTCCAAGACTGGTTATCCACAACATCTGACATCTACCTGTACCTGAACCAGGCCCAAGTGGACCCAGAACCAACACAACCAGTTGTGAGCTGCAGACCACAGTAGAGCTTGACACAACTAGCCATACAACTGGCACACCGAAAGGGATTCCAGTAAGTACCAGACCCTGCTGGCAACAGCAGGGAACAACTCCGCCTTTGGGGGCAGCCCCTGCACAGCATCTCATACATGGTGATTGAGGTTTATGCTTATACTAGAGGCCCGGTACATGAATTCGTGCATGGGTGGGATCGCTCAGCCTGACCAGCAATCAGGGCTGATCGGGGCCATCTTGCCCAGTCCCAACTGGGGTCGATCCGGGCTGGCCGGGCACGGGGGAGGGACTGGAAGAGGTTGGCCGGCTACGGGGGCCGGCTACGGGAGGTTGGCTGTGGGAGTGAACTGACCACCAGAGGGCAGCTCCTGCATTAAGTGTCTGCCCCCTAGTGGTCAATGCGCATCATAGTGACTTGTCAACCGGTTATTCAGTCAACCAGTCATAATGGTCACTTAGGTTTATATATATATATATATATATATATATGTATGCATATATATGTATATATATATATATGTGTGTGTGTGTGTGTGTGTGTGTGTGTATATATATATATATATATATATATATATATATATTTTTTTTTTTTTTCAGCTGACCTGAAGTGTTTATTCCACCCACAAAAGGGCCCACAGCATTCAATCTCAACTACAACAGGATGGTGCACATAACCCACAAAAAACATCCCTGGAGCACAAAGTCCAAGTGATCAGGAAGATCCTGACATCTGGTGAGCCAAACAAGACACCACCGTCATAAAGTCATCATAACAAGTTTGGAAGTCATAGCAGATGTACCTAATACACAGAGACAAAATGGGGAGACGGGAGACAAAGAAAAATGCCCCCCCAAAGGACAAGAGAAATTCCAAGAAAAACAATTAAATGAAATGGATGAAACAGAAGCAAACAAAATACCAAATGCAGAGTTTAAAACAATGGGTATAATAATGCTCAAGAACATTAGGGAAAGAATGTATGATCTCAGTGATAACTTAAACAAAGACATAGTGTTATAAAGGATATAAAAACCATAATAATGAACCAATCAGAAATAAAGAATACAATATCCGAAAAGAAGAATACACTAAAAGGAATCAGCAACAGGTTAGAGGATCAAATCAGTGATTTAGAGGACTCAATACACTAAGTGCCCAAGTAGAGCATCACAAACAAAAGAGAATTTTTAAAAATGAGGAAAGTCTAAGGGACCTCTGGGACAACATTAAGTATAACAACATCCACTTCATAGGGTTACTAGAAAGATAAGAGAGTAAGCAAGAGATAGAGAACCTTTGAAGGAATAATGACTAAAACTTCCCTAACCTTAGTGAGAGAAATGTCACACAAGTTCAGGAAACACAGAATCTCCCAATCAAGATGTACTTAAAGAGGCCCACACCAAGACACATCAGCATAAAAATACCAAATGTTAAAGAGAGGGAGAGGTTCTTAAAAGCAGGGAGAGAAAAGTAATTAGTTACCTACAAAGGAGCTCCCATGAGGCTGTCAGCTATTTTCCAACAGAAACACTATAGACCAGAAAAAATTGGCATGATACTAAAAGTAATGAAATGCAAGGACCTACAACCAAAACTACTAGATCTAGCAAGGCTATCATTGAAAACTGAAGGTGAAATAAAGAGTTTCTCAGATAAAAATAAATAAATAAAGGAGTTCACTAGCACCAAACCAATACTGCAAGAAATGTTAAAGGGCCTGCTTTAAGAAGACAAACAAACAAACAAAAACACCCAGATCAAGAGAAAGAGGAACATAGGTATAAAGAATAAAACAGGCCCTAACCAGTTTTGCTCAGTGGACAGAGCATAGGTCTGCAGACTGAAGGGTCCCGGGTTCGATTCCGGTCAAGGGAATGTACCTTGGTTGTGGGCACATCCCCAGTGAGAGGTGTGCAGGAGGCAGCTGATCGATATTTCTCTCTCATTGATGTTTCTAACTTTCTATCTCTCTCCCTTCCTCTATGTAAAAAATCAGTAAAATATATTAAAAAAAGAATAAAGCAGCAATAAATAAATATCTATTAATAATAACTTTAAATATAAATGAATTAAATGCTCCAATCAAAAGTCATAGGATACTGAATGAATAAGAAAACATTATATATATATATATATATATATATAGAGAGAGAGAGAGAGAGAGAGAGAGAGAGAGAGAGACACTAAAAGAGACTCACTTCAGTATAAAAGATACACAGAGGCTAAAAGTGAAGAGATAGGAAAAAATATTCCATGTAAAAGGAAACAAAACAAAATGCTGGGATAGCAATACCTATATCATACAAAACAGACTTCAAAACAAACACCATAAAAGAGACCAAGGAAGTCACAAAATAATACTAAAGGGATAGATCCAACAAGAAAATATAACCCTTGTAAACGTATTGCACCCAAAATAGAAGCACCTAAATCTATATATATAAAAGCCTAAGCGACCATTAGGACTGAACAACTGGCCAGTAGCTACGACGCACAATGACCACCAGGGGGCAGACACTCAATGCAGGAGCTGCACCTGGTGGTCAATGCACTCCCAAAGCCAACCTCCCGGAGTCGACCAACCTCCATCGGTCCCTCCCCCTGTGGCCGGCCGACCCCCCCATCAGCCCCAATCACTGGCCTGGCCAAGGGACCCCACCCATGCATGAATTCATACACCAGGCCTCTAGTATATAAAGAAAATCTTGGTGGACATTAAAGGAATGATCAACAATACAGTAATAGTACGGGATTTTAAAACTCCACTGCCATCAATGGATAGATCTTTCAGATAAAAAATCAACAAGGATACAGCCACCTTAAATGACACACCAGATCAGATGGATTTAATTGATATTTAGAGAACAATTCACCCAAAAGTAGCAGAATATGCATTCTTCTCAAGTGCATATGGAACATTTTCAAAGACAAACCACATATTAGGACACAATAAAAATCTTAACACATTCAAGAAGAATGAAATCTTACCAAGCATGTTCTCTGACCACAATGGTGTAAAACTACAAATCAACTAAAAATAAAAACTGAAAAATATTTTAACAGATAGAGGCTAAATAGCATATTGTTAAAAAATGAATGGGTTAACAATAAGATCAAGGAAGAAATAAAAAAATTACTTGGAAATAAATGAAAATGAACACATAACAACACAGAATCTATGGGACGGCATGAAAGCAGTCCTGAGAGGGAAGTTTACTACAACACAAAAATCAATGATACCATGTTTGGTTCTTTGAAAAGATTGAGAAACCTTTAACCAGACTTATCAAGAAAAAGAGAGAAAGAACCCAAATAAATAAAATTAGAAATGAAAAAGAATGAAATGAAAATTAGAAATGAAAAAAATACTATGAACACCTATATGCCAACAAATTGGACAATCTGAATAAAATGGATAAATTCCTAGAGACACAGATCTTCCAAAACTGAATCAAGAAGAATCAGAAAATGTGAATAGATCGATTACAACTAATGAAATTGAAGCAGTATTTCAAAAATTCTCAGCAAACCAAAGTGCTGGCCTGATGGTTTCATAGGCCTCAACATAATAAAGGCCATATGACGAGCCTAAAGCCAATATTATACTCAATCAGATAAAATTAAAAGTGTTTCTCTTAAGATCAAGAACAAAACAAAATGTCTACTTTCACCACTCTTATTCAACATAGTTCTGGAAATCTTAGCCAAAGTAATCAGACAAAAAGATGAAATAAAGAAATCCAAATTGGAAAAGAAGAAGTAAAATTGTCATTATTTGCAGATGACACGATATTGTACCTGGAAAACCCTAAACACTTCACCAAAATACTACTATATCTAATGAATTTGGCATAGTAGCAGTATACAAAACTAACATTCAGAAATGGGTGGCATTTTTATACACCAATAATGAACTACCAGAAAGAGAAATTAGGGAAACAATACAAGTTACTATTAGAGCCAAAATAAGGTACCTACAAATAAATTTAACCAAGTATGTAAAAAAAAAAATCAGTACTCAGAAAATTATAGGGCATGAAAAGAAAAATGGAAAAAGATACAAATAAGTGGAAGTATATACCATGTTTATGGATTAGAAGAATTCACATCATTAAAATGTCCATACTACCCAAAGCAATATAGAGATTCAATGTAATTCCTGTCAAAAAACCAATGGCATATTTCATAGATCTAGAACAAATATTCTAAAAGTTTATATGGAACCCAAAAAAGACATCAAATAGCCACAGCAATCTTGAGAAAGAACAAAGTCGAAGGGAAAACAATACCTGATATCAAACTATACAACAAGGCCATTATAATCAAAACTGCCTGGTAGTGGCATAAGGACAGGCATATAAATCAATGGAACAGAACAGAGAGCTCAGAAATAAGCCCATGCCTTTGTGGTAAATTAATATTTGACAAAGGAGGCAAGAGTATACAATGGAATAAAGACAGTTTCTTCAATAAATGGTGCTGGGAAAATTGGACATGTACATACAAAAAATGATACTAGACCACCAACTAATATCATACACAAGAATAAACAGCTCACATGCCTATCAATAGATTAGTGGATAAAAAAAGCCATGGTACATTTATAAAATGGAATACTACACAGTTGTAAAAAAGAAGGAAATCTTTTGCAACAGCATGGATGGACCTAGAGATTGTTATGCTAAGTGAAATAAGCCAGTCAGAGATAGAAAAATATCATACGATCTCACTTATGTGTGGAATCTAATTAAAGTAAACTGAAAAAGTAGAAACAGAGGCATAGATACATGCAATAGACTGTCAGCTGTCAGAGGGGAGGGGTGGTTGGGGGACTGGATGAAAGAAGCCAAAGGGATTAGCCAAAGGTTGAGGGGGGGGGGGGATATATAGATATCTATATATCACAATGTGGTGATAGCCAGAAGTAAAGGGAGGTGAGGTGGAGGTGGAGATAGGCAAAGGGGACAGATAGAGACTTTGTTTGGAGAGATGGGCACACGATGCAGCATGCAGATGATGTTTTATTGAGTTGTGCACTTGAAACCTGCATGGTTTTGTGAACCAGTGTCTTCCCAATAAATACAATTAACATAAATAAATAAATAAACTATAACTATAACTACCTTCCACACACCCCAAAAATGTTGAGGATATATTAGTGAACACTTGTTACACTAGGATTGGAAAATGAGCATTGGCATTAAGATGCCAGGTGAGAGCTAACAATTAATTGTAAACACATCATGTTTCATTATGATTCAGTGATCTTTAAACTTAATAATCAATCTGAAAAGCAGTTTTAGAAAAATAATTGGTTTCAGAAATAGAAAAAAAAACACATTGATGTAAGGATATCTTTCCACTACTTTCTGGAGCATTAGGAAGCCATTCCCAGGATTCATACAGCATTTACAAAAATTAACTATATATTAAATGATTATTATACCAATTGTTGGTTCTAATCAATAGTTAAGGACATAAAGCAGAGGAGGGAATTAAGTACACCTTCAATATTGCTCTTTAAAAAACAAAAGCAAAGTTGAGGGCAACACAGGCATCAAGAACTCGTGGAAATGAGAGAAGCACACGTTCTCTTTGACATTGCCAGACAGTGTGCTCATGCTCTGCAATGGTGCCTAGATGGTTACTGAATGGAAATCTCAGTAACATCAGTAATCTTGGGGGATTGGTGGGCAGATGGCCTGTCATGAATTATATGAAACATAAGTTCTCTCATAGGTGCATTTGTAAAACACAAAATGTCTTTTGAAGAGCTTTAACTCCCCTGAGATATTCTTCAAGAATGGAATCCATGTCAAGAAAAGAAAAAAACAAAACCCTCTAAAAAGTAATGAGGAAGAAAGTCTGAAGGATTCAAAGGCTTATTAAACCAGGTCACAGAGAGACCATGCGGGAAGAGGACATGGTGGGCAGAGGTGGAGCCCGGCTGAGGTTAGAAACAAGGCACTAGCAGGCGGCCAGGCGGGAGAGGACGGAAAGGGTAGGGCAGGGCACAGTGACGGGAGGCTGGGTGCCTAGCGTAGGCCTGGCCTGTAGCAAGCTGAGTTCTGGAATTAAGGCTGGAGAAGCCCCTGAAGGTCTCGTAGTTCCTGTATGGCCTGGTGGCACACACATCTGGGTTACACTTGCCTTTGGTTCAGGTGCCACCATCCATGCAGAAATTTTGGTTCTGCTCTGGTTGGTACCCACACCATCCTATGGCTGTGAAATCATGCAAATTGAATATTTTCTTTGCAATCTGCCTTCTTCTTGGTTACCCATAACAATCCAGAGTGCAGAATGGATCCACCTCTTCCGGACCCCAGATACACAACCAGTTATTACTATAGAAGTTCACAAGACAGTTAAAAAAATGTTTACTAGAAAAAAAAGGTTTTATATTAACTCATCAATTTTTCTACATACAACTTGCAGACGAAGACTTATCTACCAAACAAAGTTTTCATACACTGAAAATAAAATTCGTAATGGAGCAGCGGTTCTCAACCTGTGGGTCATGACCCCTTTGGCGGTAGAACGACCCTTTCACAGGGGTTGCCTAAGACCATCCTGCATATCAGATATTTACATTATGATTCATAACAGTAGCAACATTACAGTTATGAAGTAGCAACGAAAATAATTTTCTGGTTGGGTCACAACATGAGGAACTATATTTAAAGGGCCAGAAGGTTGAGAACCACTGTTGAGGTCACTGTGCACATTCAAAAAGATAATTCATATAAAAGGCTTAGTACAGAACCTGGAACAGAGTCAATACTCAAAATGAGTGGCATCAATTAACATATATGCTATAAAGATCCTCCCTTAGACTTCAAGAAAAATTCATGGAGATTAACTACAGTTTTCACAAATCACTGTTGCTTCCCATCATAGAATCCTGACCAGGCCTCAAGCACATTTCTTATGTTTTTAAGGAAAAGATGACTGTTCTTTAAATGGAAGTCAAAGGAGACCTAATGCACCAAACCTCACTGTCACAATGTATAAATTCTCTACCAACTCTTTTGAAGGTGAAACCTGACTTATTCCCTCACCAAACAAAAAACAACAAATAAATGGAAAATTACAGGGAGCAGATGGAGTCCATTTCCCTCTAGTAATGCTGTTTTCTGTGGATATTCTTGGCTCCAGCACATAATTTGTTTGAAATTTCATGAAAGAAAAACATTAATGCATCAAAAATGCACATTTCCTTTGATGCAGCGTCTTCATCTCTATGAACTTATCCTGCAGAAATACAGAAGTATGATAGACTTACAGCACTATTCAATGAACTACCTTGAGTATTAACTAAAAAACCTAGAAATAACTCAAATCCAAAAATAAGAACATGGTTAAATAAATAGTAACACTTCAGGAGTACAAACACAATAGAATACTATGCATCCACTAAAAATAATGTATTGACAGATGAATTGATAATGAGAGTTCTCTAAGATCTAACTGAAAAAGCAAGTATGCATAGAAAAATGGACCAGGATAAACGCATTGTTGTAATCATATAGTCCACGTCAGGACAAAGCCCAAGAAGCTGCTAACAGTGGTTATATGTGGGAAGAATTATGAGATAAAAAGGAACAAGGGAGCCAAAAGGCTTCACTTTTTATTTTATACACTTTTGAAGTCAATTCTTTACACCACATGCATGTATGTTTCACTTTTTAAAACTACATTTCAAGCTGTCAGTTCAAAAGCCAAAATGCCTCCTCAAATTATAATTAACACTGAGCTAAGAAGAACTGAGTTCAGAGAAACTTAAAATTAGACCTTCCTTGAAAAACTTGATAAACTTCATAATTAAGGCACATAGTACTTACTTAGTACAAAGTTGTTGCTGTTGGTGTTTTTTGGGGAGGTGGTTGTATTTTAAATAAGTTAACAATCAGTCAGCTCTCCTTATTCTATGCAGCACAATATGGTGGAGATTAAAGCCTGTTTGTGGAAACATACCTGGATTAAAACCCTGACTCCAGATGACTCTAAACCAGGGCTAAGGCCTATGGTTCAGGGACGAAATCTAAGGCCAGTATGGACTGTCACCAGTTTTTGTATGACCTACAAGCTAACAATTTTTTCATACTTAAATGGCTGAAAATTTGAAACTAATATTTCACAACTCATTAAGATTTTGTGAAATTCAAATGTCAGTGACCATAAATAAAGTTTTATTAAAACACAACTGCTATGGCAAAGTAACCAAAGATGGGAAAACAGACCACCAAGCACTCGAGAGATGCAGAAATTCACCTTTATTCCAACAGCAGCGCTGCTGGCTCAGGGGATCAGTAAACAAAGCTGAGCAAAATCTATTCTGCTAAACCTAGTAATATATATCCCCAGACTCTGTTTCTTGCTTCTGGGTCTATGTGGGGTTTTTCTAAAAGCTATTTTGCTGAAAAGTAAGTTATAACAGTCCCCTAGCTGACACCAGCTGCCAACACCCAGCGACTTGGTTTCCGTTCAAAACCTCTGCAAATTTAGTGTTCCAGTATGTGGGTCTGCACGGTGTACCAAGCGAGGGCTAGACTGATTATAGATAAGCAAGCATCCTGTCACTGCTGGGGTGGGTTAAGCTGTCCTTACACTGTCCCTACAGTGCCCACTGCCCTTACACAACCACACCGATTCACTTGCATATCACCATTTGCTTTACTACAAGGCAGAGTGAGTTGTACTGGAAAAGACCATAAGCCTAAAATATTGACTTTAAAAAACACATTTGTTGACCCTGACCTATACAACCAACTTAAGTGATCCTCAGTTTCCTTAACTATAAAACAGATGCATTCATTAGTAGTCTCAATTGTATAGGACAGTTATGAAAATTGACTGTAATAATATGTGAACAGCACTCAGAACTTGCTATTCTTTATATTATTTTCCACATTTTAACAATGAAATCACGATTTTAAAAAATAACCTATAGCATGTCAGTTTGATTAGGTAGAGCTATTTTTTTAATGATATATAAAATAATGTATCTTCCTTTTTAAAATTGTTTTAATTTTTATTCTTTTATTTTTTAAACTAGAGGCCCAGTGCACAAAATTAATGCATGGGGAGGGGGGAGGGAAAGGGGGGCCTCAGCCCAGCCTGCACCCTCTCACAAACTGGGACCCCTAGGGGGATGTCCAACAGCAGGTTTAGACCCTATCCCGCAGGGATTGGGATCAGGCCTAAACCAGCAGTCGGACATCCGTCTTGCAATCCGGGACCACTGGCTCCTAACTGCTCACCTGCCTGCTTGCCTGATCATCTCTAACCACTCTGCCTGCCTAACCATTCACCTGCCTGCCTGATTGCCCCTAACTGCTTGCCTGCCTGATCATCCCTAACCACTATGCCTGCCTGCCTGATCACCCCTAACCACTCGCCTGCCTGCCTGCCTGGTCATCCCTAACCACTCTGCCTGCATAACCATTCACCTGCCTGCCTGATCATCCCTAACCACTTCTGACTGCCTCATCACCCCTAATCACTCACCTGCCTGCCTGATCTCCCCTAACTGCTTGCCTGCCTGCCTGTCTGATCACCCCTAACCACTCGCTTGCCTGCCTCATCGCCCCTATCCACTCGCTTGCCTGCCTCATCACCCGTAACCACTCTGCCTGCCTGCCTCATCGCCCGTAACCACTCTGCCTGCCTGCCTCATCCCTAACCACTCTGCCTGCCTGCCTGATCACCTCTAACTGCTCGCCCGCCTGCCTGATCTCCCCTAACAATTCTGCCTACTTGCCTGATTGCCCCTAACTGCCTCTGCCTCAACCCCTGCTGTGGCAGTTTCATCCCGAAGGATGCCTGGAATGACATCCAGAAGGTCGTTCAGCTGTCTGTTCTAATTAGCACATTACCCTTTTATTACTATAGATTATAGTATTATTTTCTATTAGTTTTAGTATAGAGTATAGGTCACACAATCATATACTTTACAAAGTGTTCACCCTGATAAATCTAGTACCCATCTGGTAGAGTACATAGTTATTAGTGACTCTATTGACTTTGCTATAATTTCCATATCCATGAATATTTTGTAACTACCAACTTTTACTTCTTAATTACTTTACCTTTTCCACCCCGCCACCCAAAACCCCTTCCTCTCTCGTTCTCTGGCAGGGCAAATTGTCTTCCATCGTGCTCTGGCCAAGTAAACTGTGGTGAGCTGTCTTCTCCTCGTGCTCTGGCTGAGTGAACTGTCTTCTCCTCATGCTCTGGCTGAGTGAACTGTCTTCTCCTCGTGCTCTGGCTGAGTGAACTGTCTTCTCCTCATGCTCTGGCTGAATGAACTGTCTTCACCTCCTGCTCTGGCCTAGTGAGCGGTGGTGAACAGGCTTCGCCTCGCGTTTGCCCAAGTGAGCTGTGGTTTGCTGTCCTCAACTCAGGTTGTGGTCGGTGAGCATTGGTGAACAGGCTTCCCCTCGCGTTTGCCCAAGTGAGCTGTGGTTAGCTGTCCTCCCCTCAGGTTGTGGTCGGTGAGCGTTGGTGAACAGGCTTCCCCTCGCGTTTGCCCAAGTGAGCTGTGGTTAGCTGTCCTCCACTCAGGTTGTGGTCGGTGAGCATTGGTGAACAGGCTTCCCCTCGCGTTTTCCCAAGTGAGCTGTGGTTAGCTGTCCTCCCCTCAGTTTGTGGTCGGTGAGCGTCGGTGAACAGGCTTCCCCTCGCGTTTGCCCAAGTGAGCTGTGGTTAGCTGTCCTCCCCTCAGGTTGTAGTCGGTGAGCGTTGGTGAACAGGCTTCGCCTCGCGTTTGCCCAAGTGAGCTGCTTTTAGCTGTCCTCCACTCAGGTTGTGGTCGGTGAGCGTTGGTGAACAGGCTTCCCCTCGCGTTTGCCCAAGTGAGCTGTGGTTAGCTGTCCTCCACGCAGGTTGTGGTCGGTGAGCGTTGGTGAACAGGCTTCCCCTCATGTTTGCCCAAGTGAGCTGTGGTTAGCTGTCCTCCACGCAGGTTGTGGTCGGTGAGCGTTGGTGAACAGGCTTCCCCTCATGTTTGCCCAAGTGAGCTGTGGTTAGCTGTCCTCCACTCAGGTTGTGGTCTGTGAGCGTTGGTGAACAGGCTTCCCCTCGCGTTTGCCCAAGTGAGCTGTGGTTAGCTGTCCTCCCCTCAGGTTGTGGTTCGGTGAGTGTTGGTGAACAGCCTTTACGTCGCATTTGCCCAAGTGAGCTGTGGTTAGCTGTCCTCCCCTCAGGTTGTGGTTCGGTGAGTGTTGGTGAACAGGCTTCCCCTCGCGTTTGCCCAAGTGAGCTGTGGTTAGCTGTCCTCCCCTCAGGTTGTGGTCGGTGAGCATTGGTGAACAGGCTTCGCCTTGCGTTTGCCCAAGTGAGCTGTGGTTAGCTGTCCTCCCCTCAGGTTGTGGTCCGTGAGCATTGGTGAACAGGCTTCCCCTCGCGTTTTCCCAAGTGAGCTGTGGTTAGCTGTCCTCCCCTCAGGTTGTGGTTCGGTGAGTGTTGGTGAACAGGCTTCGCCTCGCGTTTTCCCTTGTGAGCTGTGGTGTACTGTCCGGTCATGGTCTCACTCAGTTAACTTTCTTCTCTTCACTTGTGGCCCATTGAATCTCTTATTCTCTTCGTCTTTCTGGGTGAAGTGTGGCCACCGACACTCCGTGCATGAATGTTAAATTGGTACCACACGTGTAATTTTAACTCGTGGTTTTTTAGGGTCTCCCGTACAGCAGAAGCATCTTTTTAAAAATTGTAAAATCCTCCTTGCCATCCCCTTTCCGCGCTGGCTATGGTCAGGTGAAGAAGCTCGGGTCTCCTCACCAGATGACCTAGCTTGGCCTTTGTTGGTGGTGTTCTCCTCTGTGCCTCCACTACAGCCTCCGGGGCTGCCACTGCTCTGGGTGGCAGGGAGCATGTTACTCTCACCTTTTAGTTCTGGCTTCAGTTTCTGTTTCCTTAACTCCCCCCTGGTGTCTGGCTGGGAAGTGCTCTCCAGTTGTTCGCTGGCATGCTGGCTGGTGGTCCGCAAGTTTGTGCTGCCAGCCTGCCTGGTGATCTGCCAGTGAGCACTGCCAGCCTGGCTGATGTTCTCCATGTGCACACTGCCAGCCTGGCTGGTGTTCTGCAAGTGCCCACTGCCAGGCTGGCTGATGTTCTTCAGGTGTGCACTGCCAGGCTGGCTGATGTTTTGCAAGTGCTCACTGCGTGGCCGGATGATCCTCTTCACCTCCACTCTAATTGGAGGTGTGGCCGTACTCCAGTCCAGGCCCCCCGGTGGTGTGGTGGTGGGCACACTGAACTCTGGGCTCGGTGGTGGATTCCGAGGGTGTCCGCCCTTCGTCTCTGACCCGTACCCCGGTGGTGTGGTGGTGGGCACACTGAACTCTGGGCTCGGTGGTGGATTCCGAGGGTGTCCGCCCTTCGCCTCTGACCCGTAAGTCCCCTCGGTTGTACAAACTGTTCTGTTGGAGTATGAGGGGGACCTGGCACTTACTTTTATTGTTCGGATGCCGGTGGTAAGTTGCAGGTTTAATATCCGGTAGGTCCCCATCACACTATCATATTTCCTCTCCAGCAGGGATGACTCTATCTCCTTTGGCTCATACCCCAGTGTCCTCATGATGTCAGTGACCTGGGGGTCTATGTCAGTCCACGGTGGTTCTGTGTATGGGGTCACTGTCTCTGCCTCCCCGATGTTTACCCAGACATCTTGCATAATTACTCCCAGGTTCGGTCTTCGGCCGGGGTCGATGTCGATCATCGTCTTTAATAGTGTGTGGCACGGTATAGATAGAAAAGATGGAATAGAAAAGGCCCCACTCAAGATGTGCTCCCTGAGTTGTTCTAAGGTTTCTCCCACAAACGGACGTACTCCGGTCAGCATCTTAAAGAGCACGACCCCCATGCTCCAGACGTCCACCTTCGGGCCCTCGTATGGTTCAAGACGAAACAATTCTGGGGCCTTATAGTTGGGAGTGCCACAGAAGGTGCTGAGTTTTTCCTCTGTGAACACAGCACTCAGTCCGAAGTCAGCCAGTTTTATATTCAACCCGATGTCCAGCAGGATGTTTTCGGGTTTTATGTCCCGGTGGACGATATGTTTTTGGTGACAGTACTGGACGGCCGACAGCAGCTGCCGGAATGGGGCTCGTGCTGCCGTCTCCGATAAAGGACCCCACTTAATTAAATAATTGTATAAGGTACCTCCCCAGGCATATTCCATAAACATGTATACCTGGTGGTTGGTGTTGACCACCTCAAATAATCTGATGATGTTTGGGTGGTTTAGTTCTTTCAAACAATAAATTTCTTTGGCCACGTCTGCGGGATCTTTACAGTTGACTATTTTCACCGCCACCTTCATGCTGGTTAGGAGGTGCCGGGCCAGTCGCACCTCACCAAAGGAGCCCCTTCCAATCTACTGAGGATGGCATAGTTGCCAAACTGGAAGTCCACTTTGGACGAGGCGTCCTCAAAAAAATCACACATAGTGATTTAAAAATTTCCACTGAAGGGGATCAGTGGTAGGAGGGGAGCAGGAGGAGGAGGAAGAGGACGAGGAGGAGGAGGAAGAGGAGAAGGAGAAGGAGAAGAAGAAGGAAGAGGTAAAAAGCAACAATCAATCCGCCAATCCACTACTACCAACCAATCTAACCAACCACTACTACACCCACAGCTTCCTGGGCTCAGGCAGCACCTTATATAGGATGGGTTTGCAACGGATCACATGGCACCTTTTGAGGTCAGAGCAAGAAATGGACCAATCAGGGTTGGGGATGGACCACAGTGGTTTTCTCTCTTTTTGGTCCCATGATCCTTATACTCTGGGGAAAAATAAAATGACCACAAAAGAGCTTTTTTTTAAATGTGGAATATTAAAGATTGATGTATACTTTTTTAGACATGAAAATATGAAGGGAAGGAAGGAAGGAAGGAAGGAAGGAAGGAAGGAAGGGAGGGAGGGAGGGAGGGAGGAAGGAAGGGAGGGAAAGTCTGACTTATTCTCATGCTCCAGGTCTCAGTTCAAATATCACCTGCTTAGTGAGCTTCCCTGGTCCATCCATTCCTACCTGCCTCACCCAGCCCATCACGTTTGTCATCTTCATAGCACTGACCACAGTGTGGCTGATTCTTGTTTACTGTCTGTCCTTCCCATGAAGGGAGGAGCATGACTGAAGTGTTCCCTGTGTCTAGCACATGAGTGGCAGGCAACACAGTAAGTTTCTAATCAATATTTGTTCACTGGATTAATAACGAGTTTGGGGAATAAAAAAATATATGGCCAACTATTTATTTAATCAAAGTGATTCCTAAAACATCTTTAAAAACCATCATGTTCTGTCCTCACTTAGGTTTGGGGGCAGATAAGATAGGAAAGAGGAGGGCTGAAGTCTGGCTTCCCAGGAATGTGGTCGCTCCATGAGACTGAGGAAGGCCAAGTGGTAGGAGCCTTGATCAAGGTGAAAGATGATTTATCCTTCCAGTGGTACTTGCTAAGGATGCAATAAATTTGGAACCGTAATGAGGCTGCAAGTATTTTTACACTTTGAATATCCAATACCAGATGAAACAAAGGACTTGTCAGGGGACCCTGAGAGGGCCATTTCGGTGAATTTCTGTGGTACTTAAATGAACCATCTCTGTGGACAGAAGTGATGCTGGGGCTTGTTAATTTACATTTGTGGAAACACTGAAACCTCTGGATGGAAGACATTCTGCATGGGTACAAAGGGTGAGGTAGTATGTTGGGGCAAATTCTACCCGTTATGGAGGCAGAGAGGGAACAGACTGGCTTGGGGACACTTAGGGGGAGCCTCTGGCACATTATGTTTCAAACTAATCTTCAAAGAAAGCTCCCTACTTTCAGTACACTGAGTGTTTTAACCACATGTATAAGTTATTATTCTAGTAATTATTTTAACATTTCCCTCCTCAAGTCTCAGCTCTGTGTAAAGGGATCATTAGAGGGATTAGCCTGTGAGTTTTTCCCTCTACTGCACTTTTACTTTTTTAGTTTGTTACTTTTACTACATCAGTGACACTCAGCTCCTAAGCATGACAGTCTCTCCTGCTGAGCTGATTGGGACCCAAATGGGGTCATCTCATCAATTCTAGACAGCTGTTCACAAGTTCCAGTCAGAGATTAGAATAAGCTCAGAAAGGAGAAGAGAATTTCAGCAAAAGCTGCCACTCTATGAGTTAATTGTATCCATTTATAAAAAGTGGTATCAGTAGTTAATAATACCAATTTGTTTTCTTATCATAATGATCCCTTTCAGCAAGGTAAATTCATACACAAAGATAAGACATTTAAGGTAAAACTGTCAAATCAAAAGCCAAGCTTTATAAAACAACAACAAACAGGCTATCATCTTTTTCAATATGCTACATCAGTTATATGCTTGTGATTGTGCCCAAATGAGCATATAGCTTTCTTATGTTTTTTTCTCCTTGTAATTTGCTTAGTTTGGGAGGGAGG
The DNA here is from genome assembly GCF_964212035.1 of Myotis nattereri. NCBI lineage: Eukaryota > Metazoa > Chordata > Mammalia > Chiroptera > Vespertilionidae > Myotis > Myotis nattereri. The sequence goes on from NC_138080.1 coordinate 79,234,149, forward strand.
TGGGCAATAAGTAATTTTACTTCTTGTTCTCAGGAGTAAGAAGGATTTTTTGCTTTACTGTGCCTGGCTCTTCCTGAAAGAGGACTGAGCTCCTTGACCCTTTCAATGGATCCAGACCAGTCTTAGGAACTGCTCCTTCATTCTTTCTCTGTTCATCTTATCCCCTGGTATTTCCTTTCCCTGCTTTACCTCCAAAATCTCTTCTTCCTCAGGAGGTAGCAGGGCCCCTTCTTGCTGCTCAGAGACCATGCAAGGTTGCATTCTTTCCAGGGCCAGTCCCGCATGTGTCCATGAGCCCACACCAGCTCATTACAGGGCGCTTCCTCGACCTCAGCCAAGGTTCTGGTTAGATGGATATCGCGCATGGAGCCACAGGAGAGGTTGCCCACATCCAGCCTGCGGACTTAGGATTTCTTCTTGTCTCCTCATACATGAACTATGTGAATGCCGTGGGGCCATTCTATCCATTGGCCCCTGAGTGTCCTACCTCATATTTCCTCTTTTTGTGCCAAAGTTGTCTCAGCTTTTGAACTAGTTTTCTTAAGGAAGGCCTGTCACTCCAGGCTGCCTGGAAAGATGAAATGCAAAGACCATAGGGGCTGATTTGTAAAGTTCTACCCCCTGATTCATCACCTGACAATATAGAATTAAACATTATAACACAGAAGAAAACAATTGAACCACTAAATTACTCTTGGCAAGGCATTCTAAATAGTGACTAAGATACCAGAAAGAAAATGTTTGATATTTCAAATTAAGTGGCTTTTTGATGTCTGCAGTGTTTTCTCTAGTTTTTAATAGGGCACCTTTGTGTTCTGTTTCATTTGAAAGAGCCCGAGGGTCTTGACTTGAAAGAAAGCAAGTCAGGGAACCATTACTATCACCTACTCAGTCAACATCAAAATTTATTGAGCAACCACTAAGTGTAAAGCATGTTACACTACACATGCTAAGAAAACACATCTTTCTCTTCACACTATAAAGGATGAACCCAAATGGAAATACTCATTTTTTAGTCACTCATATGAGTACAATTCAAATAGACAGGTGTGGTGTTTATAGAGGGGGCTTGTTACAAGGTCTTCAAATGGCCATATCTTTGCGTCCAGCTACTGGTTCTGTAAATTGTCTCAGAGACTCCTACATGTAATATGGCCTCAAAATATTGCAGGAACTGTGAAAAAGGAAACAGGGTTCACCATTTGTTTAGAAGAGCATCTCAATGTGATACTGATCAGGCAGCATCTATATTCATGTCTAACCTGCTAACCCATGGACTATCCTCATAACAATATGCTTAGTAACTTTTTCTCATCAGTAAAAGAGCCCAACATTTTATAGGAATTGTACTTGCTCAAAATCCTATGATTGGTTTAGAATTTCTTCTTTGGTACATGTTGGTACAACATTTTTTTCCAAAGTTAAAGTTGATTTGGCCTCTTCACCAACTATCAGAAATTCCTTGGGGCAAGAGTCAATATATTCAAAATGAGAAAAAAGAAGGTATTTTGTTTGAGTTGCCAGTTTTTGCTCAATATCAAGGAAAGTGATTTCCAAATAATATAGAGTTAGGATAGGCGTTTGCCAACCAGACTCGTTTTCTCCAGAGACCTACCCAGGCCTCAGATACACGGGGCAAGATACAAGTTGTTACCCTAGACACACCCATAATCAGCCACCTACTTCTTCTTCAAGTGCCATGTAGGAACCAATGTAATGGTGATTTGGTAAAAACATAGCAGATAACAACCCTTTTTTTAATCCCTAAAAAAAAACAAAAACAAAAAAACAACAACCCCAGAAACCTTTATAGAAAAATACTGTTTTTTAAAGTTCTAAATATAAAACATACTTCCAGGTTTCATTAGCATTTCATTTGGTCTTGATTTATGATTTTCCCCTTCTCTTAGAGACATTTAATCTCTAGGGTCATGTACCTTCAAACGGCCATGATCTCAAATTATAATAAAAGACACATTTTTAGTAGAGGAAAAGCCTATTATAAGTCCCTCACCACTCAACAAGTATATAAATATACTTGTTCAGAAAACTACATAAGATGCCCAAATAGTCCTCTTTTAAAAAAATGATTCAGTTATTTTCTATATCCAAAGGTCTGCAACAAGTTCGTTTTTGAACATAAAGAAGGGGAGGGTAGTTCCAAACATAAAATTACACAAAGTTGTTCCTTATTTTTGAAGGAGAAAATAAACTTGATAAATAGGCAATGAGTTTGATGAGCAAACTTGTGTAAAGTACCTGCTTTGTGCAAGTCATAGTTCTGGGGATGGAGAAGATACAAGAACACATAAAGCATCATAGTCCCTGATAGGGCATTAATTATAGTACCCTCACTATTTTTATAGATGATGATGATTTTCATAACTGATGTTCACTAACACCCAGATTCCAATATTGCATGGCTAGGAGAGAAGTGATATATGGGATATCTATCCATAATATATAATTGTTACATAAGATGTGATGCTAACAAATATGTAACTGGGGGGAGGTAGGAGGAGAAAGTATGCTGGTTTGAGGATAAACATGACAATTAAAGGGGGTTCAATGTGGGACACTGTGAGACAACTATATGCCTAATGTGTACCAGACACTCTATTAGATGCTGAGAATACAGTGGCACACTAATCAGATAAGATAGTCCATGGGGAAGGAAGGGGGAGACAATCAATGAATGTATAAACAAATGGATGAGCAACTTCAGAGGATGAGAAAGGCTAAAAAGATAATCATGATTACAAAATAACATTCTGAGTCGATAACAGGAAGGCTGCAAGCTGACTGATCACACACAGCCTCTGGTACAGAAGAAACACAGTGGGAAGAGTATTCCAGAAAGAGACAACAGTAGTAGCAAGTGCCTAAGACCTAAATGGTCTTGACATGTTCACAACACAGACATAAGGCCCCTATAGAAGTAGTATAATGTACGAGGAGAAGGGTGTTCCAAGGTAAGTTGGGCAGATAGGACGTATAGGAAGGGCCTTGGAGAGTGTGGTAAGAAATTATTAGATTTTATTCTATATTCAGTGGAAAGCCACTGGATAGTTTTAAGTAGGAGAGTGACTTAATATGCCTGCATGGTCAGAGTCTTTGATAAGACCAAGTCAAGAGGTAGAGTCTTTGTTAACATTATAACACTGAGGTTTTTTATTTTTGTTGTTAAGAGAGTCAGACGATATTTAGTTTTAAAAAGACATTCCACAATGGAGACTGACATCTCAAATTCAGTATGTCCATGATTGCGATGTCTCCCCAGCAATCCTCCCTCTTTCAGAAAAGGTCATTATAGGATTCTAGTTTTCAGAACAAAACTATGAAGGCTTCCTTGATGCATCCAATTTGTCAGCAAAGCTTGAGCCCATTTCTCACCTTCTTCATTGCCCAAGGTTGCCTAGGTGGTAGGGTGGCTGAGTGGGGATTTGAACCCCAGCCTGTCTGGCTCTGAAGCCTGGGTTTTGTTCATGACACTCTTCATGTGGTTAGAGTAATTTTTCCCCCTATGGGGCATTTGGCAATGTCTGTAGCTATTTTTGGCTTTCCTACTAGGGTGGTTGCTGCTGGCATCTAATGAACTGAGTCCAGGGATGCTGCTAACATTTTGCACTGCGCCAGACACTCCCACAGTCACCCAACCGATGTCAGCAGTGCTGAGGCTGAGGAAGCCTCCTCTAGAGTGGCAGCAGCCCTGGCTAGACTATGTCCATTTACTCAATGAATAAATGGTAGCTATTTTGCAGAAGTCATTGGGATAAAAATAAACCACATTTGGCTTTGAGCTACATCCATTAAATATTCATTTAAAAAACAAAATATTGGTATATCCAAACAAATAACTTCCTACTTCAATTTAGAATATGAATTTCAGTAAAATCCAAAAGAGGGAAAAGAAAAAGCCTTATGCATCTCTATAGAATATATTTTGTGCAGTAGTGCCAAGAAGAGCTAGGATCTGAGGTGGGAGGATGCATGAATGTTCAAAGAGTAAAGTAAGTGAGCAGAAAACTGGCAGGAAATGTGGGCAGAAAGGTAAGTGGGAAAGATGTTGTCAAGCCTCCCGGGATATTATGAGGACCTTGACTTTGACTCCGAGATAAGGGAACAATGGATGGTTTTAGACAGAGAAATACTCTCCTCTAACTTTTATTTTAACAGGCTCCCTTGGGCAGCTGTGTTGAAAATAGACTGAAGAGATACAAGGTTGAAAACAGGAAGATAGCTAGGAGCCACTGCAATGGTCCGGGCAGGGGATGGACTCAGGCCAATCAATGCGATCTGAAATTATAGGAAAGAAGACTGAGCCCATCACATGTTAGTCACCAAATTGTTTAGCTATAATTACAGACCAGACCATGCAGTGCCGGTAAGAGAAGAAGCTTACAGAAACCAAGCCTTCCCCGTTTCCGCGACCGGCGTTTGTTTGATTGTTTTCACTGAATCCTGTTCATGGGACATTTCGGACACAGACACTCACCTGTGCTGAAGAGAGGGAGAGTGTGCGGAGGAGTGGAATCTGGGGAGAGACTGAGGAGAGAGGGGGAGCCGGGAGAGGTGGCAGCGAATTGAGTGCTGAGACACCCCTGAGCACAGGACTGGGGCAGCCATTCTCTCCGGAGAGTGAGACTCCTCCCCCCAGCCCCCAGGCAAGGAGCACAGCCACACCCAGATTCCACCCTGTACAAGATCAAGGATTAAAATAACCTGATCAGTCCCTGGGAGTTAACAGGGTCTGGCCTATAGAGGGATTTTCAATCCCAGCAACAACACAGCGCTGGTAACTAACTATTACACAGCCAGCTCTGGGCAGTGAACTTCCACTGGACAGAAAGGCCCTATAGCCTCAGAGGCCAACCCCAAAACACTGCCACCCAGAGGCTGACCCACAAACTGACTCTTTGCTAAACACAAAATAAGGCAGTCTGGGAAACAAAAGCGGTCTGCTTTACAATAAGGACTGTGGTTTACAACACAGAGGAACAGTGTATCGCAGGGAAACTCAACACTCTCCTGAATACCTGGCAGGTCTAAGGCGAGCCACACTGAAGAATAGAAGAACCAAGGGACCTTCACTACTGCAATTTTTTTTTTCCTCCTTTTAACTAAGAAACAAATTTTTTTTCTTTTTTTTTTTTCTTCTTTTTTTTTTTTTCTTCTTTTTCCATCACCTGATTTTACCTGTTTAATTACTACCTTCTTATTTTTAACCAGTATTACTACTGCTACCATTTTGCCATTTTTTAAAGTGCCATTTTATTTTCTCTTTATTTTATTTTGGGATTAGTGTTCTCCATTCTATTTTCATCGTTATATTATTGGTTGTTTCTAGTTTGCATTCATCTCCAGGGAGCTGTTGCTGGAACTTGTTGGGATTAATGGCTGTTCTATAGGAGTATTCGCCTCATATAAAAAAGTCTCCTCCCCTCTTCCACTTCATTCTCTCTTTTCGCTCTTTTTTTTTTTTTCTTTTCTTTTCTCGCTTTTATTTTCCCCCCTTCTTTTTCCAAATTTCATTTTTGCACTTCTTTTTTTTTTTTTGGTCCCTACTTTTCTTTTCTTTTTCTCTTTTATCTTTTTCTCTTTCTTCTTCCTTGTTCCCTAATTCTCTTAATTCAGGTGATAACCTTTATTTGGGGTTATTAATATCGTGAATATATTTGTGTATAGTGCCTGGTACGTGGTGCCTTGTTGTGTTGTATTTTGTGCCTTTAAATCAACGCAGCAGGTCCAAGCAACAGCAACCTCCTGAGCAACACACCCTCTGCCGAGGAACAGCAGCTGTACGTGAAACCTCGCCCCACCAGCCAGAAGAGCCACCAGAGCTGTGAACAGAACCCACCAGAGGAGCTGCTGCCAACTGAAGAGCAGCTGCTACCGCAACCGCCTGAAGAGCAATCACAGATCAAGGAGTCACTGCCACCAAGGGAGCAACCACTGAACGACTCAACGTCTAGATATGTCAGTGAGATCAAACATGGGTAGACAAAGAAACCCCCAAAGGAAAGAGAAGGAGGACTCTCCAGAAAAGCAGCTAAGTAATACAGAGGCATGCAACATGACAGAAAAAGAATTCAGAATAAGGGTCCTAGAGTGCATAAACCGGATGGAGGAAAAAATCGACAACCTCTGCAAGAAGCAAGACGAAACAGATGAAAAAATCGATAACATATGGAAGAAGCTAGAAGAAACAGATGAAAAAATCAACAACTTAAGTAAGACCCAAGAAGAAATGAAGAGTGATATAGCTGCAATGAAAAACTCCATTGAAAGTATCAACAGTAGACTAGGAGAAGCGGAGGACCGAATTAGTGAATTAGAAGACAAGGAAGCAAAACACACCCAAAATGTACTGCAATTGGAGAAAAAAATTAAAAGACAGGAGGAGAGCCTAAGGGAGCTTTGGGACAACATGAAACGAAACAACATACGAATAATAGGAGTACCAGAACAACAAAAGGATGAACAAGGATTAGAAAACCTATTAGAAGAAATAATATCAGAAAACTTCCCTGAGGTGGGGAAGAAAAAAGTCACACATGCCCAGAGAGTCCCAAACAAGGTGAACCCGAAAAGACCCACACCAAGACACATCATAATTACCATGGCAAATGTTCAGGACAAAGAGAGAATCTTACAGGCTGCAAGAGAGAGACGGAAAGTTACATACAAGGGCTCTCCCATTAGATTGTCAAATGATTTCTCAACAGAAACACATCAGGCCAGAAAAGAATGGACTGAAATTTACAAAGTGATGCAAAGCAAAGGACTGAATCCAAGAATACTCTATCCAGCAAGGCTATCATTCAAACTTGAAGGGGAAATAAGAAGCTTCACAGACAAAAAAAGGCTAAGGGAGTTTATCACCACCAAGCCAGCAATGCAAGGAATGCTAAAGGGACTGGTATAAAAATAAGAAATAAAAAGCTCAGAAAGAAAACAGCCACACAAAAACAGAAATGGCTACAAACAAGTACCTTTCAATAATAACTTTAAATGTAAACGGACTAAATGCTCCAAACAAAAGACATCGAGTGGCTGAATGGATAAAAAAACATGACCCATACATCTGCTGTCTACAAGAAACCCACCTCATTAGAAGGGACTCACACAGACTGAAAGTGAAAGGATGGAAAAATATCTTTCAGGCAAATGGAAAGGAAAAGAAAGCTGGGGTAGCAATACTTATATCGGACAAAATAGACCTCAAAGTGAAGGCCATAACAAGAGATAAGGAAGGCCACTTCATAATACTAAAGGGATCAATACAACAAGAAGATATAACTCTGGTAAACATATATGCACCCAATGCAGGAGCACCCAAATTCATAAAAAAACTCCTGGAAGACATCAAAGGAGAGATCAACAACAATACAATCATAGTAGGGGACTTTAATACACCACTGACAGCACTGGATAAGCCCTCTAGACAAACAATCAGCAAAGATACAGCAATCCTAAATGACTCACTAGATCAGATGGACTTAATAGACATCTTCAGAACACTCCACCCCAAAGCCAGGGAATATACATTCTACTCAAATGCTCATAAGACATATTCAAAAATAGACCATATATTGGGTCACAAGCAAAGTATCCCCAAATTCAAGAAGATTGAAATCATAAAAAGCATCTTCACAGACCACGATGGCATAATATTAGAAATAAACTACAATAAAAACAACCAAAAATACTCAAACACCTGGAAGCTGAATAGCATGCTATTAAATATTGATTGGGTTACCAATGAGATCAAAGAAGAAATTAAAAACATCCTGGAAACGAATGACAATGAAAACACAACAATCCAAAACCTATGGGACACAATGAAAGCAGTCTTGAGAGGGAAGTTTATAGCTCTACAGGCCTATCTCAAAAAACAAGAAAACATGGTAGTAAATCATCTAACTCTACAACTCAAAGAATTAGAAAGAGAGCAACAAGAAAACCCCAGAGTGAGCAGAAGGAAGGAAATAATAAAGATTAGAGCAGAAATAAATGACATAGAGACCAAAAAAACAATACAGAAAATCAATGAAACCAAGAGCTGGTTCTTTGAAAGGATAAACAAGATTGACAAACCTCTAGCCAGACTCACCAAGAAGCAAAGAGAGAGGACCCAAATAAACAAAATCAGAAACGATAGAGGCGAAATAACAACAGACCCCACAGAAATACAAATGATTGTTAAAAAATACTATGGACAGCTCTACTCCAACAAACTAGACAACCTGGAGGAAATGGACAAATTCCTAGAAAAATACAACATTCCAAAACTCAATCAGGAAGAATCTAAAAATCTCAACAGGCCAATAACTATGGAAGAAATTGAAGCAGTCATCAAAAAGCTTCCAGCAAACAAAAGCCCAGGACCAGACGGCTTCACAGGGGAGTTTTACCAAACATTCAAGGAAGAACTAAAACCTATCCTCCTCAGACTACTACAAAAAATTCAAGAGGAAGGAACACTTCCAAGCTCATTCTATGAAGCCAGCATCACCCTAATACCAAAACCAGGTAAAGACAACACAATGAAAGAGAACTACAGGCCAATATCCCTCATGAACATAGATGCCAAAATCCTCAACAAAATCTTAGCAAATCGGATCCAGCAGTACATCAGAAAGATCATACACCATGACCAAGTAGGATTTATCCCAGGGATGCAAGGATGGTACAATATCCGCAAATCAATAAACGTGATACATCACATAAACAAACTGAAAGAAAAAAACCACATGGTCATATCAATTGATGCAGAAAAAGCATTTGACAAAATTCAACACCCATTTTTGATAAAAACTCTCAGCAAGGTGGGAGTAGAAGGATCATACCTCAACATAATAAAAGCCATATATGACAGGCCCACAGCCAACATCATACTCAATGGGCAAAAACTAACACCATTTCCCCTAAGAACAGGAACAAGACAGGGATGCCCCCTCTCACCACTCCTGTTCAACATAGTACTGGAAGTGTTAGCCATTGCAATTCGGCCATTGCAATCCAAATTGGAAAAGAGGAAGTAAAACTGTCCTTATTTGCAGACGACATGATATTATACATACAAAACCCCAGAGACTCCATCCAAAAGCTACTAGACTTAATACATGAATTTGGCAATGTAGCAGGATACAAAATTAACCCCAAGAAATCTGAGGCATTTCTATACACCAGTAGTGAACTTTCAGAAAGAGAGATTATAAAAGCAATCCCGTTTACCATTGCACCAAAAAAATTAAGCTACCTAGGAATCAACTTAACTAAAGAGGTAAAAGACCTCTACTCAGAAAACTACAGGACGTTGAAAAAAGATATAGAGGAAGACATAAACAGATGGAAGAACATACCGTGTTCCTGGATTGGTAGAATCAACATCATTAAAATGTCCATACTACCCAAAGCTATCTATAAATTCAACGCACTTCCCATTAAAATACCAACGGCATACTTCAGAGATCTAGAACGAACTCTCCAAAAATTCATCTGGAATAAAAAAAGACCCCGAATAGCTGCAGCAATCCTGAAAAAGAACAAAGTAGGTGGGATCTCAATACCAGATATCAAGTTGTATTACAAAGCCACTGTTCTCAAAACTGCCTGGTACTGGCACAAGAATAGGCATATAGATCAATGGAATAGAATAGAGAGCCCAGAAATCGGCCCGAACCAATATGCTCAATTAATATTTGACAAAGGAGGCAAGAACATACAATGGAGCCAAGATAGTCTCTTCAATAAATGGTGTTGGGAAAATTGGACAGATATATGCAAGAAAATGAAACTAGACCACCAACTTACACCATACACAAAAATAAACTCAAAATGGATAAAGGACTTAAATGTACGACAGGAAACCATAAAAATTCTAGAAGAATCCAAAGGCAACAAAATCTCAGACATATGCCGAAGCAATTTCTTCACTGACACAGCTCCTAGGGCACTTGAAACTAAAGAGAAAATAAACAAATGGGACTTCATCAAAATAAAAAGCTTCTGCACAGCAAAAGAAACCATCAACAAAACAACAAGAAAACCCACTGTGTGGGAAAACATATTTGCCAATGTCATATCTGATAAGGGCCTAATCTCCAAAATTTATAGGGAACTCATACAACTCAACAAAAGGAAGATAAACAATCCAATCAAAAAGTGGGCAAAGGACCTAAATAGACACCTTTCAAAAGAGGACATTCAGAAAGCCAAGAGACATATGAAAACATGCTCAAAGTCACTAATCATCCGAGAGATGCAAATCAAAACAACAATGAGGTATCATCTCACACCTGTCAGACTGGCTATCATCAACAAATCAACAAACGACAAGTGCTGGAGAGGATGTGGAGAAAAAGGAACACTTGTGCACTGCTGGTGGGAATGCAGACTGGTGCAGCCACTATGGAAGACAGTATGGAGTTTCCTTAAAAAACTGAAAATGGAACTCCCATTTGACCCTGTGATCCCACTTCTGGGAATATATCCCAAGAAACCAGAAACACCAATCAGAAAGGATATATGCACCCCTATGTTCATAGCAGCACAATTCACCATAGCTAAGATCTGGAAACAGCCTAAGTGCCCATCAGTAGATGAATGGATTAGAAAACTGTGGTACATCTACACGATGGAATTCTATGCTGCTGTAAAAAGGAAGGAACTCTTACCATTTGCAACGTCATGGATGGAACTGGAGAGCATTATGCTAAGTGAAATAAGCCAGTCAATGAAGGAGAAATACCACATGATCTCACTCATTCATGGATAATAGAGACCATTATAAACTTTTGAACAATAATAGATACAGAGGCAGAGCAGCCTCAAACAGATTGTCAAACTGCAGCAGGAAGGCCGGGGTGGGTTGGGGGGCAGGAGGTAGGGGGGTAAGAGATCAACTAAAGGACTTGTATGCATGCATATAAGCATAACCAATGGACATAAGACACTGGGGGATAGGGGAGGCTAGGGGACTGTCTAGGGCGGGGTGATAAAATGGACACATATGTAATACCCTTTGTAATACTTTAAGCAATAAAAAAATAAAAAAAAAATAAAAAAAATAAAATAAAATAAAATTGAAACAGTGAGATAAATGTCTTGCTCTACCTATGACCTGCCACATCTGTTATAAATGAGGCAACTAAATTGTTTAATCTATTTAACTTTTATATTTTCAAGTTACAATAAATGCATTTTAGTCTTTTTTAAAAAAACAAAACAAAACAAAAACAAATTGTTTAGCTATAATTACAATGATCATTACCCTTACTGATAAGTCTCCACACTCAGGTCATGGTCACCTGTTACCTGTAATGACTACCTGCTGTCTCAAAACAGCTTTCCAGGTCTTTTGCATGGAACCTGGGTCAGTTTCACAGCACAGCCTTCCAGGCTGCTCCTTTAGCCACAATCCTCCCCCTTCACCAGCCGACATGGGCTTCTTGCAGCCATGTTCAGAGCCTTGGGAAGCTGGAAGGTCCTTGGAAAGATGCATGGAATGGCCTCAACAGTCAGGAATAGGCTGTATTATTCTACAGGGAAAGGAGAACTAAAGTAGCCTCACAGGCCCACCCTGAGAGGGAGTGATGGTGATATTTACCAGTCCAAGAGGATCAGAGCAAACACATACCTCACCTTGATTATTTGGTCAATGCTGTACAAATCACACTCACCTACATTAGCTTACTGATCCTTCTAGCAACTCTGTAGGTTAGGTGTCACTACTCTCATCCTATAGAACAGTGATGGTGAACCTTTTGAGCTCGGCGTGTCAGCATTTTGAAAACCCTAACTTAACTCTGGTGCCGTGTCACATATAGAAATTTTTTGATATTTGAAACCATAGTAAAACAAAGATTTATATTTTTGATATTTATTTTATATATTTAAATGCCATTTAACAAAGAAAAATCAACCAAAAAAATGAGTTCCCGTGTCACCTCTGACACGCGTGTCATAGCTTCGCCATCACTGCTATAGACAATGAAACTGAGACCCAGAGTCGTCAGGTGACATATCACAGGTCCCAACTAATGGAAGGGCAACATGAGAAAGCAAAGTCCCATCTCCTTTCCTTTCCACCAAAGGTTCTCAAACTAGAGCGTGCATTAGAATCCCCCAGCAAGCTGTTTCTGGGTGACACAAGTTGCTGGATCCCATACCTGGAGTTTCCCATTTGGTAGGTCTGAGGTGAGGCTGGAGAATTTGCATTTCTGGACTGTTCTCAAGTGATGCCATGCAGCTGGTCTGGGGCCACACTTTGAGAACCACTGACCTATACACTACTGAGTCACTGGAAAAGTAAACCTCTCACACAATTTACAATAGCTAAGATCTGGAAATAGCCCAAGTAACCATCAGTAGATGAAAAAAAGCTCTACATTTATTCCATGGAATACTATGCAGCAGTAAAACAGAAGAATCTCTTACCCTTTGAGACAGCATGGAGGGACCTGGAGGGTATCATGCTAAGAGAAATAAGTCAGTCAGAGAAACACAAGTATCCCATGATCTCACTCATATGTGGACTCTAATAACAAAATAAGCTGATGAACGGAGTGGATCCAGAGACATGGAAGCATGGAAGCATGGAACAGAGTGCAGAAACTTGGAGGGAAGGCAGGTGAGGGTGGGTGGGTGGGAGTTAACCAACCAAGGATCTTGTATGCATATATGCATGTCCCATGGGCACAGACAATGGGGCTGTGAAGGCCTGTGGGGGAAGGGGGGACACAGGGGCTGGAGGGGGTCAATGGGGGAAAAAGGGGGACATATGTAATACTTTCAATAATAAAGAATTATTTTTTTAAAAAGTAAAGCTCTCATTCCTCATCATTTTCCCCACTTCCTGCTCCCTGAAGCAAACCTTACTCAACCTTGCCCATACAAGGAGAAAATGTCCTCATCTTTTAGCCTCATTGTCTTTAAGATATTTTTCCAGTAGACTAGGTATGAATATCCTGAACATTGAAAGCTGCTGCACATTCTTACACTTAACATTGAACCCAGTTTCCCAGTTGTAAAATGGGAGTGACCGAGTTTTCCTTACAGAGATGTTGTCAGTATGAACAAAGATCAGGTGTGTGTACATACACAGTTTTTAAAAGAGGGACAGGCAGTACTGGCATACAGTAGGTGCACAATAAATGATGATTATGATTTTCAATTCATATTAACTCAGTACTTTGTGTCTGATCCTACACAAGGCCTTGGAAATATAGTAGTACAGAGTCTGGCCATTTTGGAAACAAACAGTAAATAAATCTTAAAATTATTAAACTACAACTGTGTGGCAATGAAAAGCACAGCCTATTAGGAGAGGCTATTAGGCCAAACTAATCTAGTCTAGGAGTAAGAGGTTTCCTTGAGTAAGTGACATACAAACTGAGACCTCAAGGATGAGTTGGACCAGCCACATGGAGAGGCCAGGAATACATAAAGTGGAGGAAACAGAGTATGTGCAAACTATTGGCTAACTATTATAACATTATACTGAGCTCTTAAAGGAGCAGTCAAATACCTAAGAGATAACTCCAATTTGTTCTCTTAATTACCACTCAGAAAACTTTCTATTTTGTGTATTGAAAGAATCAAACTCATGTAGGAAAGCATGGTTCTAAGAAAAATGGAAACAGGCTGAGCAAAGAAGAAAAATGTGAATAACAGATGAAGCAGTTATTGAAAATAGTCTATTAAAAAAAAAAACTCCGATAGCATGACGAAGCCAACAGCCGGCATTCTCATTTCTGCCTGAGACCCCAGCCTGGTGGTCTGAGTGTTCAGCCCTAATGTACATGAAGGCAGAGATGGTCCCTCCTCTTCCTCCTCCTGGGAAAACCTGTGCAGTGTTGACCAGATGTGAATGCTAGCCACACACTCTCCAAACACATCATAATCCCCCTTTATCTGACAGTTGCAGAGTCTTTTCTTTGGGGTGAGACAGCATGACGTCCTAAACTTCTAGGGAGTCATTATTTGATGTGCTAACAAAACCACATTTAATCCTGCATGCACTCAGATTTCCCCAACAACACAGCTGTAGATGACAGGAAGTTGGACAAGCATGCCCTTTGGGGCTGTGGTAAGGGATCCATGGATGTGGCTCTCGCCTTGGAAGCTGAACAACAGTGCTCATGTGAGAACTGGACTCTCCCCGAGAGCAGGGACCAGCCTAATCTGGTCCTCCAGGCCCCCAGGGGCTTCTGTGTGAAGACAAAGGTTCCACATCCTTCCCCATTCACTCCCCTTTAGTCCAGCATCCGCATGTGAGGCGCAAACACTTCTTTCTCCAAACGCCACATTGAGAAATCACACTACATTTCAAAACTTATGCCTGCATCTGCGCTCTGGCAAGATAAAAAATGGCACAAGGGCCATTTATCCCCTGGCCATTCTTGCCAAAGACAATAGAACCCACTCAGAAGGCTAGGTTAGTTTCAAATGCATGGCACTGAAGCTCTAAATTGGCTTTACTTTCCAAACATCTACCCATCCTTAGAAAGGCTCCACGTCAACTTCCTCTAAGAACCTCTTCCTGACCCTTAACCAGGAAAGACTGACATCCCTCACCTGAATCCTAGTCTACAAGGTTCTGTGTGGTACCTCAAAACACCCTCTTCCTCTGTATCTCTGTCTCTCTTTCTCTATCTCTTTCTCAGCTACATAGACAGTGAGTATCCTTATGAAAGCCTGTCACATTCCCCCTCCTGGTTCCTGCATGTAACCAATTCAGCACCTGCTAGGTCATAAACACTTGAGTGAACAACTCACTGATCAAGCAACTCACACAGAGATGGATAAGTAGACACATCAGAAACTTCCTTTAAGATCCTTTCAAATCTGAAAATCCAAAACAAAGCATTAGCCCACCATCTTTGACCGAAACTTTGCTGCCTTTGCCCTGGCTGTGTGCATAGTGGTTAGAGCAGGGGGGGGCAAACTTTTTGATCGAGGGCCACAATGGGTTCTTAAACTGGACCGGAGGGCTGGAACAAAAGCATGGATGGAGTGTTTGTGTGAACTAATATAAATTCAAAGTAAACATCATTACATAAAAGGGTACAGTCTTTTTTTTTTTTTTTAGTTTTATTCATTTCAAATGGGCCGGATCCGGCTCGCAGGCCGTAGTTTGCCCATGGCTGGGTTAGAGCATCAGCCCAGATACCAAAGGGTCTCAGGTTCTATTCCAATCAAGGGTATGCACCTGGGTTGTAGGTTCGAACCCTGGCCCCAGTCAGGGCACGTGAGGGAGGCAACCAATAAATGTCTCTCTCACATTGTTCTCTCTCTCTCTCTCTCTCTCTCTCTCTCTCTCTCTCTCTCTCTTTCTCTCTCTCTTCCTTCTCTCCCACCCTCTCTAAAAATTAATGAAAAAAATATCCTTGGGTGAGGGTTAAAAACAAAGCTTACTGACTTTACCATGTTCATTACAATAAGATTTGATCAGGCATTTCACCCACGTCATAGGTGAAATAAATGCCAACATTTCTATTTTACAGATAAGGAAATTGAGGCTCAGAGAAGTTAATCACTTGCCTAAGTTCACACAGCTATGAAAGGGAAGAGCTTGGAACTGAACCCCATCTTTGAGACTGCAAAGCCCAGAGCCTTTCCAATTTGTCATACTGCAGCTCAGCATGCATGGTTATGAGGGAAGAACAAACATTTGCTAGGCCTCCAGCAATGAACTGCTACCTAGCACAGCTGAACACCTTAACAAAGAAAACTCCATCTCAGGCATACGAGCTATGGGGACATAGGTGATTCCGACAAGTTTCTCCAAGCAGCCATCTTGCTATTGTGAAAATGCTCTAATCCACTCAACAGTCTCAAATGAGAAAAATTTAAACAGTGTTATTGATTGGCTTTAAAATTCAACTGACATTTTCCCCCCATTGAGAATTTCCTCAAACCAAGGCTGTTTCATTAGGACTCAACCAATACAATATAATTAATTCAGGGGCTGTTGTCCTAGCAGGTAGAATAACAGGGAGGATTTTTTTTCTTTTTTATAAAACTAACACTACAGTTTGTGCGTTGGGGAAAAGGTAATAAACATGCCTTTAAAATAGATCTGCTCATGCCGGAAGAACCTTTTAAACACAGCAATAGAAGGCCACAGTGCCCCATAATTATAGGGAGAATTTTACTACCTGTCACGACTGCCTATTATTCCACCAAAGGGTGGCACACAACCCAGGGCAGCGTTTGCTTCTTGGCTCCGGAAGCACTGGGAGCTCCTAGAGAGGCCAGGGGAAGCGGAACATAACCCGTTGCAGCCCCTGGCACCCCATGAGGAACGGGAGCCCGCAGGCGACCTGACTGAGCTGGGAAGAAACCGAGGTTTCCTGAGCCCATGCCACAGGCCAACTCCTAGCCCTTCACAAACGCGATCTCATTCTGTCCTCACAAATGCCCTGCAAGACGCATTCACTAGCCCCACTTGACAGATGATAAAATGAAGGCTAGATAAGGCACATTACTCAAATGTCTGCAGCACGTTAATGTGAGGCCCGAGATTTGAACCCTGCTCTGTCCACATCGGGCAGTGCCCATTGGACTCAGAGAGGAGAGAAAGTACCTCTCAACTTTGGCCCTTTCTGCTCTGATTTTGAGCCGCCCCCTCCCCACTCCCGATGGTTAAAAGGCCCTTTAATTCCATTGGTTTTACTGAAGTTATATTCATACCTCATTGGTTAAACTGGAACCTTTGAAATAAGAGCATCAGGCTTCAAAGTTTTCATTTCTCCTTCTTTTCTGAGGAAAACATACACAGACTCTATGCTGCCTGCAACCACCACAGCTCCACTATCACAGATGGGAAGGACCTCAGGAACCATGTAGTCTACCCATTTTATTGCAGGGATGGGCACAGGCCACATAACTGCCTGAAGTTGAGGAGAGTCCTGTCCTGCCTCGGCCCCCGCTGGGAACCGCACTCTCCAGGCCCAGTGGCTTGATGGAAGAATCCATCACTGTGTGAGGAATGTTGCAAAAAAGCAGCCCCAAAAGCAAAAGGAATGGAGACAACACCAATGTCTGCCAAGGCTGAGGTAAGTGGATGTGCTGTAGCATAAAGGAATACTACAGTATAAAGGAATCAACTAGATCTACAACTATCAAAACCCCACTAAAACTACTTTCAGTAAGATAAACATGTTAGAGTAAAAGAACACTGATTTCTATTGCACAACATATAATGTAATCTATTGGTTGCAGACATGCTTGTATGACATGAAAATAGAAAAAACATGGACAGAAAAGCATGTTAATGATACAGTCACCTTTAGGAAAAAGAGAGTGGGAAATCTATTAAAGGAAGGGCACCCATGGGATTTCAACCTTAAAGCTGATGTTTTCTTTTCTTAAAATAGGCAAACAGGCAAAGGCAGCCAGAGATGGAAGGTGAAACTTTCAACATGATCTAATGTCAAAGCAGACAGACTGAGTCAAAGCCGGAGCACACCCACATTTGAATTCATATAGTTTTGGTTTCTTTTCCGGCACAATTGACTTGGAGCATGTAAAAGCCAATACCCTAGAATTATTTTTAAATACTATTTCATTTTCATAATTAAGACAGAAGAAGAGAGGCGAGGGTGGGGTGGGATTGTCTGGAGTGGGAATGGGTTGAGTAAGAGGACCTGTTGCTATAGAGGAAAGAACAGTCCTTAAACTATGTGGCAAGAAAGGTAAGAGAGAGAAACCAGCCAGACCAAACAAGGGGGAACCCAGGGAAAAGTATTCAGATGCTTCCCACAAACCAGGCCAGCTACCTCTGAAAATCAACAGTTCAAGGGACCAGATGCCATAAACAGATCCTTGCCAAGGCTGTACATATGCAACTCAGAGGCTCCTTTTGAGAGAGGTTAAATTCCACATCAAGAGAAAAGCTACATGCTAGCCAGTTTGGCTCAGTGGACAGAGTCAGACGCACAGAATGAGTGAGGCCATGTTGCTGCAAAACCTGGCACCTCCGCTAAAACTGACCTATGTCACTATGTAAACACTTGTCACTTTATGCATTTCCCAGACCAACCCCCCTTTGCTTCCCCCACTAGTTCTTGCTCCTGCCCATTGCCCCCAGTACAGCAGTACCCCCTTATCCGTGGTTTAGCTTCCCATGGTTTCAGTTACTCACGGTCAACCAAGATCTGAAAATATTAAATAGAAAATGCCAGAAATAAACAATTCATAAGTTTTAAATTGTATGCTGTTCTGAGTAAAGTGGTGAAATACTGCACCACCCCACTATGCCCTTCCCAGGACATGAATCATCCCTTTATCAGCATGTCCATGCTGTGCACACTACCTGCCCACTAGCTGTATCAGTTATGAGATCAGTTATCAGCGAGAAACGGGGGGGGGGGGGGGAGAACACTCATATAACTTTTATTACAGCATATACTGTTCCACTTATTATTAGTTACTGTTACTAATCTCTTACTGTGCTTTATTTATAAATTAAACGTTATCATAGGTTGTGTATGTATAGGAAATAGCATAATATATATAAGGTTGGTACTATCCTAAGTTTCAGACATCCATGGGGGTCTCGGCTAAGGGGGACCACTGTACTTACACACATGAAGCCTGTGTGAGACCTTAACGGATGACGTGATCGATAACCTGGAGTGTCTCCCAGAGAGGCCTTCCTTAGTGTGGTTCCTATCACCCAGCACAGTGGGCTTAAATACTGAGCGTTTGGTAACGTTGTGGAATAAGTGAATGAACACACTAATAGCCTGAACCTCTTGAACCCCTAGAATGAGGAACTGGGGTACACCTCTACAGTGACCTGCCTAATATAAAACAGGCCAGCTCCAATTTAGCCCTGAGAGCTTCAGAGCATGACAACTCTGAAGGCCTCCAGAGGGAATAAAAGAAGAAAGGAAACCCTGAGTGGGAAGGGAGGGAAGCACCAACAAGGGGCAGCTAGTAGGAAGAGGGGGGAATATAAAGATCAATTACTTGCTAAACAACACTTACCGAGAGCATGGCCTGTATGCCAGACATACTAACTCATTTAACCCTCGCAATGCTTTGTTGTTGCCATTTCCAGATGGGAAGGTTTAGAACCAGAGAAGTGAGGCAACTTGCCTAGAATCACACAGCTAGTAACTGTCACAGTCAAGTTCTAAACTTGGAGAATCTGGCTGCACAGTCCAAAACCCGCTCCTGCACTTACAAGAGTGTATCCCACGGAATACACTGATTTCTCTGGGTGCCTGAGATGTGTGGGGTGAAAAAATAAAAACATTTGGTCCAAGGCAAATTTGGAAAATGGCAAGTTAAATGGGCTTTTATATATATATATATATATATATATATATATATATATATATATATATATATATATATATGACTGGTTAGAGCTTTTGAATGGCTAATGCTGCACTGTGAATCTCCACAGGAAGAACAGAGCAGGGTCGGTCCCACACTTACTTGACCAGGGGCTTTTGCTTAGGGAGGTCAAGAAAAAGCCACTTTCAGCAGCATAAGCCTGTGTCTGCTCAACATCCACTTCCACTGCACCTGCCGCTGCCCCCTCAAACTGTGCAGCCTGCCCCACTCGCTCTGCGGGGCTTCTGTCTTTGTGGATTTCACAAAGGAAAGTCCTCACCTGAGTTCATTGCTCCCTTCATTTCCCACCTCCTGTCTGTCCCTTCGGTGAGATTCTGCATGAAATCATTACAATCCAAAAGGTATCCTACTCTACCCAAATCTCAGAAAGAATTCTTCTTGGAGAAGCCTGAGTTGATGGCTATTGCCGGCCACTGACAGAAGCAGTGATGATTTGCTTAAAGGTAATAACTTAAAGACATTCTCAGTCTCTGGACAGAGCCTGGCAGCTGAGGCACTTATCTGCTGACTGCCTTGGAGTCAATTACATGCCAAGTGCTCATTCTATGAAGCCCTGTTGTTCAGAGTTCAGTAGGCATCCTCAAGCAGAGAAAGCAAGTACAGGTAACTATTTCTTTTCTATTAAATGTACTGGGGTGACACTGATTAACAAAATTATAGGGGTTTCAAGTATACAATTACATGACATATCATCTGTATATTCCACCACCCAAAGTCAAATCTTCTTGAATACCATTACGATGAGTGTCCTAACTATTCACACCAACACCTAAGGCAATCAGGAGCTACACGGGCATTTCACAGGTGAATCTGAACACTGAGTGGGAAGTCAGACCACCTTGGAATAAACCAAATTCCGAGGTAATGAATGATGCAGTGGAGAAGTTTCCTAAGAGTCCTGTAGGAGGGACATCATTTAGCAGGCATGTCTTGAGTCCCTATTCACAGCTGCTGAGTCACCAGACTAACTCCTCCAAAATATTGCCCTCATCATGTCACTCCTCTGCTCACAAACATGCTATGGCCCCCCAGTGCCAATAAAACAAAGTTCAGACTTCATGATTGGCACGTTCATCACAAGCTGCCTCAACTCCACCTTTCTGGCTACACTCCACCAGAATTCCCCATGCAGTCTCCCTTCCCCCTCATTTTAAGCCTGCTCCTCACCCCCCTCCATCCTGAGGCCCCTTCCACCTGCATCCCCGCCCACATTTGTCATCTGAAACGCTTTCCAACAAGCTCTACTTTCACAAACTCTTAAGTTTTCCCCAACCACGAAGCCACTTAACAGCATTTCTTTTTTAGCTTAGGAGGGGCACGGGCACCTTCCCCTGGAGTTCAGCAGTCCTCCTGTTTTCTGGAAGATGAAATGCTCTGCATCTTCCATGCCTGTGGTTTATATTTCAGCAAGGGGTGTCAGTGCTGATATAGTAACCTCCCATTTTTATTGAGCAGCATACAGTGTAATTGATGACAACCTCTGGGGCTGATATTTTAAGTGAAGGCTATTCTCAGATCTGCCTCCTCTCCCCATGGCTTTGTATATAAATAGCCAACAGCAGCTATACCTGAGGAATAATGTGGGGCTTCTTGGCTGAAGTCCTCCATTATACCCCATAAAGTCATGAGGTTTTCCAGGAGGATTTATACAATCAGATCTGGCTCTCAAGCCCACGAAGCTAGAAAAAGCTGGAGCAGGGGGCAGCGCTCAGCCAGAAATAGTTGCCATCATTCTTTTGTTTTGTTTTTTTGGTTAAACAGATTGAAATACCATGTTCTTTCTGGTGCTCGGTTTCTGTGTTCACCCCCAAGTCAAGGGAAGTGATCATTTCTATCCCTTAGGGGTAAGTGATACCCACCTTCACGTATTACCTTCCCAATGTTATCAGTAACCCTAAGAATATGTTCCCTGGGCAAAGTTTTTGTATTTGTTTGCAAGCCTTGGGAAGTGTAAATCTGGCAGTGACTTAGGTAATACTGATCCTTACAGGACAGAACACATTCTGGTTCTGGGCTGGAAAGAACCAGTGCACTGCGTGCGCTGTTCGAGGAGAGAGCTGCAGAAGCAAAGTCCTGGCAGGGATGTTGACAGAGGGGCGTGGTCATCAGATAGATCCCATGCTGCTCTGTATCTGAGTGTTGTTCCAAAATGAAGGTACATCCTTTCAAAGGGAACTGTTTAGGAATTTTGACCATTTTTTATGGAAAATTTCTAAACTAAATTACAAATACTTTCACGTGCTCTAAATGCGATTTACTATGATGATTCAGTCATTACTCAAGGTGAAAGGAGTGAGGCCATCGGAGGTTGCTGAGATATGTATAAGCCCAGAGAGCTCCTCCAAAGAAAGTCTTCCTTGGTACCCACTCCCTACACACACACACACACACACACACACACACACACAGTCCCCCACCTAGAGACCCAATACTTTCCCACACCCACCTACATCCTAGCCATTAACAACAGACTGCCGTGGCATGGTGTTTATGCACCCAGTAACACTTCAATCAATGTTGAGAATGAATGAATGTGTATATCTATATAATAAAAGCCTAAGCGACTGTTATGCAGAACAACCAGAATGACTGGTCGCTATGATGCACACTGACCACCAGAGGGCAGATGCTAAACACAGGAGCTGCCCCCTGGTGGTCAGTGCACTCCCACAGGAAGAGTGCCGCTCAGCCAGAGTCAGGCTCACTACTGGCATGTGCAGCAGCAGTGGCAGGAGCCTCTCCTGCCTCCATGGCAGCGCTAAGGAGCAGCCAGCTGAGCAGTAAGGAGCAGTGAGTGGGTGGGTGGTAAGGAGCAAGGGGTCCCAGAATGCAAGAGGGATGTCCGACTGCCGGTTTAGGCCCATCCCTGTGGGAAACAGGCCTAAGCCAACAGGCAGACACCCCCAAGGGGTCCCAGACTGCAAGAGGGTACAGGCCAGGCTGAGGGGACACTCCCCCCTCCCCCCGTGCACAAATGTGGAATACAATGTGGCCCTACCTTCTTGAAGTCACAAACTAAAATACATATGTGGACATTTTAATACCAATTTTGCTTATAAGAAAACCAGAGCTGAGAGAGAGAGAGAGAGAGAGAGAGAGAGAGAGAGAGAGAGAGAGAAGAAGAAGAAGAAGAAGAAGAAGAAGAAGAAGAAGAAAGATCAAAATGACAAAAGTGAAGGCAGCACCTGCTACCCTGTTACATGTCAATGCCTTCCTCTAATTGTGTCACTTTGACCATCATGATCACATCAAATACTCAAACTACAAAACTGGAACTCATCCTCCAAGTTTCAGCTTCAATTGCATGTATATGTACTTAAAGAATAACATACCACCATTTTCAGCAAGCAGGGTCTGTGCCAGCAGCAGCCACGCATGGAAGGACAGGAGCAGGTAGCTGGTTCATGGAGATCCTCACTGTGTCTTAAACAACCCCCAGGAAGACACAGAGGTGGTTATAATACCATCAGGAGACTGGCTCTCTGGTGTGAGTGGGAGAGCCCTCTGAGGACCAGGCTTAACCCCAAGTGGTCAGTGAGCCAACTCAGACATAGTTTATATTTAGAAAGTATGATGAAGTTTTTTTAACAAATAAAAATACTAGTGCCATTGAAAGCCTCTCAGGATTAACCTGTTTCTAAAAAGAAGGTTTCATTTTTATGGCTCCTGTGAATTAGCAGCGTCTTCAGGCAGTCTCTTCCCATGAACGAAATCACTGGATTCGGACCAACAATGCACCATTAGCCTGATACCCATTTTACTATATTTTTTTTAAACAAAAGCAACCAATGATTATTGGGGTCAATTCCATTACAATCTTTTTTTAATCTCTCTTAGGCAATTTCAAACAAACAACCAATTTGATAGAAACAATTTATATCACCCCAATCAATTCCTTTCCCAAAGTCAGTAAAGTAAGACAGCCAGCTGGCCTGGTAGAAACTGTAACTGGGCATGCAAGGAAAAATGAGACAGCGTTTCCATGAAGTAGACAGCAAGAAGTAGCGCATCCTTTACCTTGGTCAAAGGGCTTGCTGGGATTCCAGTTCCTGAAATAATCATCCTATAGAAGGGAAAAAAGAGAAAGCAGCGGTCAGATTTCAGGAGGCTTCTCACATGACTGCATTAAAAACTGCCTTTCTCCCCACCTCCCAAAACACAAAGGAAAACAACAGGCTTAGAAACATTCCCCCAGACAGACATTAACGTGCAATCAATGGTATCAATTTACTTTTCCAATTCTTGTCTTTTCAACTGTATGGATGCAATTCTGGGAACAGCAAAAGCATCTCAGCCTCATATGGAAACAGCAACGCTCTCCCTCAGTGTGACGGATAAGCCAAGAGACCTTCCAAAAGCGCAAGGTGTGCTTGCTATCAGTTACACTGCAGGTGAGGCCCCGCTGCGCTCCCTGATGGACTAAGACTCTTTGTTTGTAAGAGCTGATAATTCAACTGTCAACATTTCTTTTACAGGGAGACGTGTAACTTGTGTGCCATCCCAGTTTTGCAGCACTCACAAAACCTAAAAGCAGAGCCATTCAAATGCTAGGATCAACCACAGGCACACATGTAGCGTAATTCCATTTGTTCTCAGCGTGTTAAGATAAAAAAACAAAGGCCGGCCAATCTGGCGGATTCATAACCATGTCTTCCTTGCACGCAGCTGGCATCGGTCTGTGCTCCGAGGCCAGACACTCCATTACTTTAAAATTGCAAAGGTCTGGGTCACTCACTTCTTCATATTTACACATAATCTATTCCCCACATCTAATAACCCTTTCCTTGCAAACCACCACTGTCTACTCTCTCTCTCTCCGCAACCCCCAGCACTCCTCCCCTTCCCCCAAGGTGTTAGCAAAGCAAAGAAGTTCGGAAGGTGAGGAGGCTTCCCCCTTGTACATCATCCCCATGCCGTTTTTAGGGCATGGCCCACTTTCAGATAATTTCCTCCTGACGGTACCCAAAGTATTTGCCATATGTGTTTTTGGAAGGTACTCTGAATGCTGCAGACACTTTCAGCAAGCGGTCCAAAACGAGGCCTCAATTTCTCTTCCAGAGAAGTTAATTTACATCAAAGTGCACAATTAGTTTAAATTATTGTCCGTGCTGTCTCCTGCTGCAGTTTATCTCTGACACGATCTCCTGTGAATTGTACCAGCCTCTGTGCTGTGCAATTACCTGGCCTTATTAGATCCTAGTTGAGTTCACCTAAGCCCTTAAATAGATTTTAGGAAACTGGATTTAGAGTAAAACCAGAACATATTGCTTCATAGGCAGTGATTCCATTTTCCAGAGCATGAATAAACATGAACAGGGCCCTCTGGATCCTGGGGACTCGCCATTAAATTATTTTTTTAGCTCCAAGGAATCGGTCCCCTTTGTTCTGACTGTACTTTGTGGCATCACTGGCCACCTCACCCATCTGGTTACGGAGTCTCTAGGGCTGCACCCTGACACATCACCGAGAAAGCTGAAAACAACCCCTCTGCCACCTCTCTCCACCTCTGATTCTGAATCTTTGGAACTATGTGGTTTGAAACGCAGCAGCCGGTGTTAACTGATTCTAAGTTAAGGGCTGGATGGTAAGTGGAAAATTTAGCACCTCATTTCTCCGTGTGATGGCCACTGTGCTCTGAGCCCTAGCACATGCATGGTGCCAACACATTCTGCTGCTCACAGGGTGGAGGAGAGACAGCCAAGATGAACGCATCTTCACACTAAAGGCAAAAATAACAAAACATCCATCTCTCTGACTGTAGTCCATCAATGACCCTTCGCATCCAGAGGTCGGCACCATGTCCAATGGCAATGTGGAATCTGTGAATGCTTCCTACTTGAATACACTGTTCTAATATAAGGCGGTCCTTGGGAACTTAGGCATGTGTCTGACATGTCACATTCTCTCCGATGTCGAAGAAAGGTTTGAGAAAGCCCCAAGAACTGAATATCCCCTATTGAGTTCAGCACACTTTGTAACTTGGGTGGAATGTGAAGAATGCTTCTGGACCTTGTCACTTTTCCAGGTTAACCGTAATTGCCATTTTTACAAATTTTTGGGGAAAAGTCATAGTTTTAAGTATAAAGGCTCTAAAAGCAGGTATCTGCATTACAGCATTTGAAACCCATTGAAATGTAATAACACTGCCTAATTGCTGCCAAAATGTGAAAGTGCACCTTGAGTGAAAGCTCATTATGCAAAGCGAGTCCTTCAAACAGCCCCTGCTCAGCAAGGCCACGCAGCGAGAGAAAGTGATGCCTTGCACCTGATTGCTTTTGCGCTGCCTTAGGAAAGTGGATTGCCAAAGCAAAAACCAATGAGCCAGGAACTGATGAAACCCTTGGTGTAACTGCTTCGGCTCCAGCGGAGAGAGAGACCCATGCAGGGGCCATGGGAACGGACACGTGGGAAGCACTCTGGGTGCCAAGCCCACTTGGGGTGTGGTCAGTGAGCAGGGAGGAGGGGCTTCTTAGTGGGCATTGTGCAGCAGGCCTGAGTATAAGACTGGACACCTGGAGCGCCCTTCCACACTGTACTAGCCGGTCTGACTGGCCTGCACACGGGGCAAGTCCAAGCAGGCCAGGGCTATATCCATCAATTCACTCTACGTGGGGTATTTCTGGTGAGGCAGCATCCAAACCCACGTGGAAAAGGCCAAGGATAAAAGAATTCCTCTTCCAGGGCTTCGCCTCCTGAGAATGTGTTCATCCCTGAGTCCCACTTAGCAATCAGATGCTCAAAGGACTCAAGGACGGCTGCCTGTGGCCTGGACCAATACTCTGCCATGCCAGGGCTGGTAGTTTCCCCAAGGCCTAACACCCAGAGGCACCACCCAGCTTTTTTCTTATTTTCTATCTAAATAAAAATATATAGTGTTTATTTTACATTATCCTAAAACAGAGCCATGACTTCCCAGGCTGTTGAAAGTTCTATCTGTTTTCTGACAGGGACAATTCCCACCTGGAAGGCGCGTGCCTGCCCGCACACCATCTCAATGCTGCACTGTATCACCCACCGTGTGTTCAATGAACCCCAGAGTCCACCCGGATCCTCAAAAAGTGCAGGGCTGAAGGGGCCCTGGCGTCTGATCCCCCTTCCAGCCCAATAAAGTTATGGCCTGTTAAAATGCAGACGAGCTAAAAAGCATGTCAGATGTATTAGATCAAACTCGCCAGGAAATGTGTTCCTGTCTGAGCTGACCTGTTCACTGGTGATTTTATCATCTAGTGATGAAGCTTTTAAAAATGACTTCCAAGGACCTCAGCAACAGTTCATTTTTAAAACATGAGCCTAAATAGAAAGATGCAAATCTACATACAGTAATTTCTTAAATTCAATTACTCCTATTAGTGTTTAAAGCAGGCTGAGGACTGAGGGCCGCAGTGCAGCCACGACTGAGCATCCTGGGGGCCTCCCTGTACGGTCACTAGGTCAGGCCTCTACTGGGAGGGCAGAGAGCAGCCTCCCACCAAATCCCACCCATATGAGGAAAGGCTGATCGCACTTCATGGTGCCACTGCATCGATGCAAATTATCAACTGTTAAAATCTGGGAGAACCTATCCATGTAAGCAGTCTCAAACTTGACCACAGTGACTTATGTCTGACATTATGAAATATCCCAGGGCAACATAAAGTCACACTAAGAAGGCATAAAAGGTCAGCATGAAGGCCCTGGCCAGGTAGCTCAGTTAGTTGGAACATCGTCCCGGCACTCCAAGGTTTCGGGTTCGGTCCTCTGTCAGGGCACATACAAAAATCAGCCAATGAGTGCATAAATGAGTGGAGCAATAAATAGGTCTCTCTCTCTCTCTCTCTCTCTCTCTCTCTCTCTCTCTCTCTTTCTTCCTCTCTCTAAAATCAATCAATATATGTTTTAAAATAAAGCATACAGTCACAGTAAGAAAGTGTCAAATCATTCCATGTCTAGATGAGGCAAAAGGAGGTGGTTCTGGTGGTAGAAGAATGGCAGACTGGGAATGATCCAAGCCCCAATTTTTCTGTTAATCTTTCACAACTGATCAATATAGATAAAGGCATATTTCTCCATTTATTTTGCAAAATAAATATATTTGACATAGTACTGAACCCTGTGAAATTGTTGGCATCCAGTAGCTTTGGGTTTTCAAGTACTTTAGAGATAATTCAATTTGATAAGCATTCGTGGGAAGGAAATCTGTTTAAAATATATACATATATAACACATTATGTATTCCTATATTATATTAATAAGAATGTTTATCAATACATAGTTTAATAGATGTATGTACATATATATTCATATATGCCAAAGAACATCCTATTCTATAAAGCATTTTGCAATAAAACCTTTAAGCCTCCCTAACAAGTGAGGCAAAAACATTCCTGCTATAATTTGGGCGATTCCTCCCTTTAGCACAGACGCTCATGACCAACGGAAAGTCTATAGTTCCCGCCCATTTTGAAGGGAAACTTGGATTTCTCTCCCACTGCCCCACAGCCCCAGCGGCTGATGACATTCAGTTTGAACATTCCCTAGGGCTTTGCCTTTCGAGAGATGCTTAGCACAGCGTGGAGACTGTCTCGGCCGCCTCTGAGGAAGAGATGGGGTGGCAGAACCAAACGGAAGCCATTTTTGAAGTCCAGCTGCTTTATTCTTGCTACTTCTGAAGGTGATGCACTATATCATCTACCTTACACCTTCAGATACTACAAGTCAAAGATGCTTAGCTCACATGAAACATTATTTCTCCTTCATAAATATCTTAGCTTAAGTTTTTTGAGCCCTGCAGTTTCATCTGAATATTACCTGAGATAATACAAAATTCCAGCCTAGAAAATAAATGGGAACCTCATTTGTCTCCACCAGGACTGAGTGACAAGCACACAGCAAGTCCTGGCTGAATTGTATAAAATATAAATAAGCTGTGCCAGCTTTAGCATCTCTGTATCCCTGGGAAGTCCCATGGCTGTTACTGGGTGTGTGTCCATACTGGTGGGTATATGCTTGTGCACACACCCTAAATCACTCTCCTCCTGAATAGAGTGATTCTGTGATGAATTGCTCTGACATTTGGTATAAAGTCCTGTAGGCCTCAGACAAACTGATTCTGAAAATAACAATGTCAGTTGCTCTGCTCTCTCAATAAATAACCCACCAGTAAAACACGGATAATAACTGACAATCATACTTGTACTGTAACTAATGAGAAAAGATAAAGCAGCAAATGGACTGTTTATGTGCATTTGATAAATTGCAGCCCCTGGATACACCAATGAAAAATAAATACACGCGTGCTGGCTCACTGAACTAAAACAAATATTTACCACTGAGATTTAGGATTTAGAATAAAATTTACATTTTACTCAGCAACCATTTGGATACTATGTCTACATACAGTTGAAAAGTCAAAAACGTACCTCAACTTCCTGAGTATGAAAGCATTATAAATGAGGGGAAAAAAGAGAATCACATCAAACAATAGGAAGAAATGTAAACATTTTTATAATTACGTTAAATTGTCATGTTATCATAACATTAGAGAGGTCATATGCAGACATTTTCCTTAAGTCACTGACCATCATTCCCTTGAAAAGGTCCCATCATTCACTATGTCCCTGGGAAAGAACGTTAGGTTATGGGGTAGGAGACCGGAAGTGGGGAGAAATCTGAGTGTGCTCTGGTGACTATGTCATCACTGTAAAACAGCTACCAGAAATATGGTTAGCCCATGATTACTGCCTATGAGAGTTCCAAAAGAACAATTTCCTGTGACACAGAGTGACATTCAATAAAAACCCCCAAATGACATCAGAGATCAACAGTAATAGACCTTCTACATTTTGGCAAATAAATTATTTTGTCTTGAAGCTCCAAAATAGTTCATAGAGGTCTAAAACCTGAGAAAGATACAGATTTATGGTCTCAAAAATATACGGTGTTCCCCAAAATGTATACACACACTTTGAATAATTATAAATTGTTTATTGAAATACATTACATTTTCAAAATTCAGCTATCAGCTGTTAAAGTGTGCACACATTTTGGAGGGGACACGCTTTACGTAAATGAATGAGACTGTCATGACACCTCCAGACAATTGAAAGATTATAATCATGGCAAAGAGTTCCCCTTCCTGGGGACTGTCTGTCTGTTCCTGTCTGTCCATCTGTGATGGGGGTGGTGGAGTGACCCACTGACTTGTTCTTTTCTCAAAGAGAAAAATTGAATCTGAGTTTTCTTCCCCAAAGTATGCTTTGCATGTGGCTTTTTCTCCCGGGAACACGAATGGGTATAAGATGCTCCAGTTGTCCACTGACTGAGACCAGGGGTGTCTCCCCAGACTAAAAGCCCATACCTCTGACCTCATTAGCAGGAGACGTGAAAGCAGGACTGGGAGAGCAGTGGTTCTCATCCTTGACTGTCACGGGGGTCAAAACCAAGGCCCCACCCAGGAGAGGCTGACTCAGTGGTCTGGCTGTGGGCTCCATAATGGGGTTTCTTAAAGCCCCCAAATGATTCCACTGTGTAGCTTCACTGGCTAAAGGAAACCACACACTAACCCAGTCACAGTGACTTAGAAGGGGGTAAGGTGAGGAGGGAGGATTCAGACCCACCGCAAACAGAAGACCAGGTGCAGCCCGTCAGAGCCTCCAGAGTTGTCTCCATCTTCCACTCCCAGGCCTGCCATCCCCCGCTCCCCGCCCCACCCAGGCTTCCCCAGCTCAGTCCACCCAGTTGCCCAGCAAGAACCCACATCTTGGGCTGATCCTCCCACTTCCTTCCCTCTGCCACCCAGACAATGACCAAGTCCTCTCCCTCCTGGACCTCACGTCTCCCTGGTTTGTATCCACAGCCTCTCCCTCAGGTCAGGCCTCCACAGCTTTCCCTTGGGCCACTGCCATATGCCTGAACCAGTCTCTGCCTCCTTCCAGCCCTGCCGGCTGTTGATACTGCTCCCACGGTGACAGTCTACCCACATCACATCACACCCCCGCCCCTCCACCTCCACTAAAGCACTCGAGTTGTCAAATTGTCTCCCCGGCTCCCAGACTAAGGCCAGGCCCAGTAGCAGCTTCCAGGACCCTGCGAGGTACAGTTTCTGCTGAGCCTCCCTGTCTCCCTGCACCCACAGGCCAGTTCACAGGCTCTCTTGGGCCTCTGAGACTCTGCACCTGCTGCTCCTCCACTGCTGGAATCTCCCTTCCTTTGCCTCCTTTAGTAACTAAACATTCACTGTTCTACCAAACCCCGGTTCAGATAGTGCTTCTCAGGGGCAGACTCCCTGTCCCCACTCCCTGCCACCTGGGGTGGCTCTGCTGTGCTGTCCACAGCCCCTGTGGTTTCCCCAACAGAGCACTGACCCACCCACACGTCAGGCACAGTTACTCCTGCAACTCACCACACAGAAGGCCAGGGGCTGGGCATCTTCACCACCAAACCCCCAGGCCCAGCACAGTGCCCATTGTGCAACTGGTACTTAATGAGCAAAGAAAACAGTTCAAGCTCTGCTGATTTTTTATGCCAGTGTCTGGGGCTGCAACTCCCCAACTACTTCCCCTCCGAGTGACCTGGAGGTTTCTGAGGAAAGGGATCAAGGACTCCCTTAAAGTGACTTAAAGTCCAGCAGGAACCAGAACCTGGGACCAGCCGGGATGACTCTGGAAGGTCTTGGAAGAACTGACTAAGGTATGCAAGAGGAAGACCGGCAGACCTTGGTCCAACATCCTCACCCACATCCATTAGGGCCCTCAGCCCCCAAGGAACAAGCGGGCTCTATAGCCTGGTTCTCCAAAGCTGAGCTGGAATCTGATGCAATGTTCAGGACTTGCATCAAGTTCCTGTTCAAATAAAAAAGTTGAAATCAAATTAAATAATCAAAGTAGTCGTAACATTAATATTAATCATATGGTAATAATAGCAGCTACCATTTTTGAATGCTCCAAGTGTACCAGGCACTGTGCTAAGCCCTGACTGTGTTTTATTTCCTTGAGTCCTTACAATGACCTTCTGAGATAGGCACAAGCAGCACCCTGTGAGGTAGCTGGGAAAGTGAAGCTAAGAGAAGAAATCACCAGTGAGAAGCAGGACGGGGATTTGAAACTCTCAGTTTTGCCCAACTCCAAACATCAGGCTCCAGCCACCACACACCGCCTCCGTGGCGCCCGGTGAAGAGAGGAGCAGCGAGGGCTGTGAAGACTGCATTCCCTGGAGAGTGGACAGGGGCCGGCTGCCCTGTGATGACACTGGCTAGAGATGCCACGGGACAGGAGATGAGCACATAGACCAGAGGCCTCCCAAGAGGCCCTCTCGACCACTGCCATGACTTAGTATCTCGCCTCGGCTTTTTGATCTGTGAAATGGGGGACAGCAACATCTGCCTCACGAAGTCTGTGTGAGACCAAACAGCTCAACCATCTGTCACGCTCCTGGGTCTTGGAAAACAGGCAAGACACCTGACTGATCCACCCAGACCCAGGCGGCTTCCGGGGCTTCAGAACGTGACCCCAGGAGCAGTGGCCCCAGGAGCCCTCTGTCTCTGTGTGCTCCGGGCTGAGCACTCACCCGTCCGTCACCAGCACCCCCTAAAGTCCCATTCAGAGCAGAACATGCAACACTGACATCAAGGCACAGCATGGGGGAAGTGGTGGCTTTGGCACCAGCCGCCGCTCTGGGAACTACAGCAACAGACTTTGCATGAAATTTTCATTAGCTGCACAGCTAGGCCTGCTTCAGGTCCTCCCAGCTCTGTCATTCAGTCTCGGCTTCGAGGGAACATCTGGGAAGGGTAGCAATAAAGACTCGCTTCACTATGTCCCTGAAAGTATCCTAGCAGCCACCCTGCCGCCCTCCTCTGCATGCTGAGGCCCTGCCCGTGGACCACTCACACAACAGATGCTCCTCCCAAGCCCTGGGAATAAATCCGCTCAAGGTCCTTTGCCCACTTCAAGCCAAAGGTGTCAGGATCGCAAAGTGCTCATTTGACATTTCCCCCATAGTGAGAGGTAGCCAGTGCAGGGAACACTCCCTAGCCACAACCCACCTCTGCAATCACCAGCGAGGCTTCCAGGGGGAACAGTGGGCACCCCTCTCTGAGGCACAGCCATGGCGAAAACCACAGCTCATCACAGAAGCCGAACACTCCTCGGAGGCTGACTGAACACTCTCCACAGGTCCCTCTCCCACAGGCTTCTGGGCCGAGGAGCACTGGGCCATGGCATCAAGCTGCCTTTTCTCTCACTCCTCTCGCATTAGTGCAACTCAGTGACTGTCATAACAGTCTCTCGCTCCCAGCACCTCCAGAGGATGCCTGGTGGACTCAGGGGACTTGGAGAGACGACCACAAGGCTCCACACTTGGGAAGCTGCTCAGCTGGCCCCGTGGTCCAGTAGATGATAGACTTATGTCATGTGACCAAACAGAGAGCCCAGAGGAACAGAGGAACTGCCTTCAAGCAAAGAGCAATGTGTGTGAATCCCCTACTGGTAGTTCAGCCCCTACTACCAGGAGACTCCATGAACACCTGGCTGCCCTCTCCCCTCCAAGGGAATTTCTACAACCTGGACGTGGTCATTTAGGGCCTGGGGCACCCAGAGAGAGTGCAAGGCTGAAGCTGCCAAGAGGTTTGAGGATCTTAATGACCCATGAGCCAGCCTGACTTATCTGTAAGCACCGAGGAGGCACTGGAGGGCTTACGTGGAGGTTGACAGTATCAATTGGTATTTTCTGAAGGACTCTGGGCTGAGTATGTCACAGATTAGAGGGAGCCGCATGCAGCCATGGACACAGTGAGGAAGGTCAGTCTGCAGGTGCACAATGATCACCGATAGAACGTTTGTTATATATCTGCCCTGTGCTAGACAAAGATACAAGTAGCACCAGCCCTTACATTCTGGGAGCCACAATCTGACTAGGGGAGAGAGACCCAGAATACAAGCCGATGAAGCATAATGTTACTTGGCAATGTGATCATTACAAAAAATAAAAGTTACAGGAACGCAGAGGAGGAAGCCACCAACCACTCCTGAAAGCCAGGGCAGATTCTACCAAGGAAGTGGGACTCAGCTGGGTCCTGAGGATCGGAGTTTGCCAAGAACGTGCAGTGGAGGGGACAGGGCCCTGCAGGTGGAGGAACCAGTACCGGCAGCACATGAGCCCAGTCTTTGCTGCGACAGCTCTCCGCTCAAGCTAAAAGCAAAGAAGCCGGAGTGCAGGTGCAGCCACAGAGACAAGATGACGCGAGACACGGGCCAGCTCTGCTCAGGATCTTCCAACGCCCATCACCACAACACTCAGTCTGCCCTTTGCTCTGGGACAGGATACTCTACAGCTACTGGAGCTGGTCATTGGCATCATTACAATCTGTGCACTCTGGCTGGATGGCTGAGTGATGCCACTACGTCACACTGAGCCGTGTGTGACATGCCAGGGATGAGACTCCATCAACAGGGGTTGCCATGCCACCTAGGAAGAACATGTGTGAGTCATTAAGGACCACAAGTGGAACAAGCTAGTCAGTATGTCTGTCACTCTCTCCATCCTACAGGGACATATGCTTGCTGCACCTTTACTTCATCAAATAATTAAACATCTTTCACTTGTTCTCAACCAGCTCCCTGAGAACAAGGGCCATGCCCTGTGACCATGCCTGGGAAGCAGGAGCCTGGAGGTACCCCTCCCAACGCCTAGTCACTGATAATCAGTAATCGCCTACTGTTCTCACTGAGCCTTTGAAGGCCCCATTCTTGTTTGCAGGGAATAGGTGTAGGAAGTGGAGATAAACAGCCAGGACTGGCACCCATCATTTAAGATCAAAACCCCCCAGAGGGAAATTATCAGGTGAGACCATTTATATGGTAACAAAATACACATGAAGAAGGATGTACTTATTTCTTGTGGAGGAGCACACAGCCAGCAGAAGCCATGTAATACTTTTATTGTTACTTTCTTGTCATTTATTATTTGGGGGAATAACAGGAATGTTAATAATGTAAGTCCCAGCCAGCTCTAAAATTCAATGACTCTAAATATGTCAAATAATAAATCAAATGTGCCAGAAAGCTCTGTGTAAATAAAGTAGGAGCAATTTTCACAGACTAGCAAGACTAGAATGTGCTGGAAGAATCCAAGGTATACAGAAGCAATAAGCTGCTTTTGCTTCAAATGTGAGCACCTAATAGGAACACAAACCATAACTAGGTCCTAGATCTTTATGTCCCTTTCCTATTAAATAACCTACAAACATTAAAGAAAGAGTCCAGCTGGGTTTTTGCACTTGATGTCCAGAGATACTAAGAGTGAATTTCTTGGAAAAAGTTCCTTAGATCAAATTCTTTAGTCAAATTAGCTTCTCATAAGCCAGTGATGGCGAACCTATGACACGCGTGTCAGAGGTGACACGCAAACTCATTTTTTTGGTTGATTTTTCTTTGTTAAATGGCATTTAAATATATAAAATAAATATCAAAAATGTAAGTCTTTGTTTTATTATGGTTGCAAATATCAAAAAATTTCTATATGTGACACGGCACCAGAGTTAAATTAGGGTTTTTCAAAATGCTGACACACCGAGCTCAAAAGGTTCACCATCACTGTCATAAGCATTGGACCCCTAGAAGAAAGCCATCTACAAAATCATGGGAAGAAAACAGAAAATCAAGAAGTGTAAAGAGAACCAAAGATGCCTAATGACTGCTTCATCCACTCCGTAACCATATCCTGTGCCCAGCCACCTCCCCAGAGGCCCACAGGAAAGAAGGAGCTGCCACAGCCACCACCACGCACGGAGGCAGGACAGCGTGGCTACCCAGGAAAGCGTGGGGCTGTTCATTAAAACTGTTCTTCCCATTTAGTCAGTTGCATGGTCATATCTCCTAGGTACCTCAGCTGCCCTTAAATATTGCCCTTGACTCAAGAATGTAAGAAGAAAAGAGAAACAGTGCAGAAAAGGATTATAGAAAAATCAAAATGGGAATGGTTGTCAACAGTTGGGGGAATATGAGAATTTTCTTCCTGCTTCTAGCTTTTTTATTATTTTTCAACCTTTAAAAATTAGCATGGATTATTTCATGTATTTGTATGTTGTCTCATCCATTTACTCATTCATATTCATTCTTTCACCCATTCATTGGAAGTCCTATGAAATAGGGAAAATGAAGACAGCATTACCCTAACATTGTATTAGGGAAACACTAGACCAGAGAGGTAAAATCATTTTTACACGTGATTACACAGCACCAACATCTGCAGTAAGATGCACACTAACAGCTTAGACTGAAGTAAGTGGGAAGTGAAAAGGAAGAGCTCCCTGAGCCACGACCTAGGACAGTGATGGCAAACCTATGACATGCGTGTCAGAGGTGACACGCAAACTCATTTTTTTGGTTGATTTTTCTTTGTTAAATGGCATTTAAATATATAAAATAAATATCAAAAATGTAAGTCTTTGTTTTACTATGGTTGCAAAGATCAAAAAATTTCTATATGTGACACGGCACCAGAGTTAAGTTAGGGTTTTTCAAAATGCTGACACGCCGAGCTCAAAAGGTTCGCCATCACTGACCTAGGATAATGACTAGAACCATATCCGGGCAGTTGGATGGAACCACAAACCATTATTATTAGCCTGTTTCTGGGCTGGCACACAAGTTCACCATTCATTTATTCCTTTTGTCCTGACACTGCTGCTACCCTATTAAGGAATGAGCGATCTGGAGTAAGCAGGGGGTGATCCTCCGCTGATGCACCCGCGCACAGCCATGGCCCCTGCCACAAGCATGCAGGAGAAGGGCCCAGGGCTCACAGTGGAAATCATACATGTGTCCACAAGGCAGTGACAGCTCCTGCAACAAACCCAAATTGTGGCTCCATTTAATAAGGCATCCGAGGCTCAGATACCTCATCTCGTTTACCAGCAGGGCACACAAATCACGGCTAGAATTGCAGACACCGTGTCAGGGCTGCCTGCCGGAATTATCTGGGAACAGCATTGCATGGGTTACTTTGGTGTCGCCCATCAAAGCCTCAGACGTCCATTTCTCATGCCGCTCTTTTCACAAAACTCAGCTCTTAACCCAGCTTGGAGCTGAATTCAATGGTTCTGCTTCCCAATCTGAAACATAAAAAAACATAAATGCCTATGGCAGCTTTTTAACTGGTAACTTCTCTTGACACCGGCACTGCCATTGCTTAAATGATTCTGGGCAAGCAATTCTAACACTGCGAGCTGCCGTTTCCTCGTCTGTAATATGAGGGCCATGGTGCCTACTTTACTGGGATTACTGGGAAGATTATTTGAGACATATATGCAAAATGCCCAGCATGTGGTATGCACCAAAAATGGAACCTGCATTTTTAAACTGACCTCAGTGTACTAGTATCTCCTGCTCTAAGCTGATAGCAGAGTTTCAAGCACAGACCACTAGCGTCGTCTGGATTAGGATATTTGCAATGCTGCCATCCGGACTCTGCAGAGACTTTTAAGAAATCAAACCTGGGTGATGGCTGCTTTGGAAAAGCAGCAGCCACTGCTCTGTGTGAAAGTGTAAATAAAATGCCGCTTAAGTAATCACATTACTCACAGCTCAAGGCATGTGATCCAGAGCTTCAAGCAACAGTGTGTATGATAGATTTCTCATTACCTGTTGGCTGCCACTGCAGCCCATCCAACTGGCTGAGTGTACTGGCTGGGAACATCTACACCAGCGCCTGATGGGACGCACACTCCTGCTATCAGTGGGGACAGACTCCACACGCAGGAGCTGGTGCCTTCATAATAAGGTGGTAATACAAATTCACACGTTTTCCTGGGGAAGAGCTGCCAGGTCCTAAGTCAGCCATTAAAGGTCCCTTCCAGGCCCTGGCTGGGTAGCTCGGTTGGTTAGAACATCCTCACAATACATCAAGGTTACTGGTTTGATCCCAGGTAAGGGCACAACCAATGTTCCTCTCTCTCTCTCTCTCTCTCTCTCTCTCTCTCTCTCTCTCTCTCTCTCTGTGTGTGTGTGTGTGTGTGCGTGTCTCCCTTCCTCTCTCTCTCAAATCAATTTTTTTAAAAAGTCCCTTCCTCACCTCACAGGGGCTCCCTGCCAGGTAGGGGTGGTGCCTCTCAGATGCTGTTGCAGCCTACTTTTGACTGGGAAGTGCCCAGTACCAAACCAAGCACCAAAGGTAACACTGCCCCAAATCCACTTCCTTTCTGGTGGGGGAGAGGGAGGGGCTCTGAAATCCCAGGAGTTTCCACTGACCAGAGCCACCCTGAGAAGTGCCGAGAAGGAACCAGGGATAGGCTAGGTCCTTCGACCATTCATGCTCTGGATAAATGCAGCAGCTCTAGAAAAGCCCCTTCAGAATTCAGCTGCAAGTGCCCTCCACAGAAGTGGGTGTCTGCAGGGCACAGGCTGAAGTAGCCCCAGGAAGGACGTCAGGGCCAGTTCTGTGTTAAATCGATGTTCAACGAGGCACCGACTGCCTTTCCGTGGGGACGGAGCTCCCTACACACGAGCACTCTGACTGAGGCAAGGCTTGTCCTCAGAGGCTCCGCCCTTCCGGCACACCAGGGCTTCTGTGCCCTCGTGGTTGTCTCTCTACATCGCTCATCGACATTTGCTCCTGGACCCTTCCTTCAGAGCCAGGTAAAGTGGACCGTGCCAGCTCCCAGGCCACTCACATTCAATAAGGGATCCAAGTCCGAGGTGACAAAATCCTGACAACAGACAAGGTAAGAAACATTTGGGGAGAGGGCTTTGGCTGACCCCTGAATTGAGGATGCACCTGTCAGCTCAGGTCCAGGCAAGGATGAAAGGTGAGGGGGATTAAGAACTGGTGAAGAGGGAAAAGGGGAATGAAAAGAGTCTACAAACAGTCTCGCAGGGAAAAGATACAGTGACCAGGAAAATGAACATGGATGATGTAAGAACATGCTTGATTACAGACCTGCAGTGGACTCAGAGGGCAGTCAGGCAAGGACTCGGGTCTTAGGGAGGTGCTGGTCCCATCATTTTCTAAAGGGAGTTCAATAGACAGCAACTCAAGCCTGCACTGAACCTACGATGGGAAGCAGCGAGTGTCTTTTGAGCATCTACCACTGGCCAAGCACTGTGCCCTCAGCTTTATGTTGAATAGCCCTCATAATCATCACAATGGCTTTGTAAGGATGGCAGTATCCTCTACATTTTACCATTGAGGCAACTATGGTTCCAGGTCACACAGCAAAAAGCAGCAGAGCAGGGATTCAAATCCAGCTCTGTTCGACTGCAGAGCCCTGGCCTCTTTCCACGCCATAACTGCCCAGCACCCAAGTTGGCCAAGCACCTCCCCAAGTTCTGGACCATCATCTCCCGAAGGAGGAGCCCTGCAGAACCAGCTCAGACCAGCTATGGTTGAGTCAGAGCCGGTATGTGAAGAAATTATGACTTCTCTTGGCAACTGGTAACTTCGTTCTTTTGAAGGAAAAGGCTCACCCTTGACAATTCCCAGGGAAGCTGAGCCTTTAGGGCTAAGAGATAAGTGTAGCCAGAGTATGGAAAGAGAGGAGAAAGGAAGGAAAAAGACACAGTGACCAGGAAAACGAACATGGATGATGGAAAATGAACAGGAGGAACATACACCAAACCTCTGCGTGGTGGTGAGGGTGGAGCTGGGCTGGAGGACAGAGGATGAAGCAGGAGTCTGTCCTCCGCGTTCAAAGTGAGCCCGCCTGCTGAGGCACCCATCTGCAGTGTGACCTGTGAGTCACCCCGACTAATACGCCTCCTCCCCCAGCAGTAGCGTGAGCCCAACGGCGGCTCCACGGCACTCGTCCGAGTGAGCACACTCTGTAACAAACCCGGGTCCACCTCACCAAATCAGGTACAGATATGGTTTCCGTCCCTGCTTGCCTTCTTGCTGGTCCCTGCATTCTCCCACACAATTATGCCTGAATGGCTGGACTGGAGAGAATATTGAGTAAGTTATGGACACATCCTGGACCACAGCTCCCCAGACCTTTAGTGCTTATTCACGCCGTCTCTGCTCTTAGAGAACCACATTATTCTTACATCTCCCGCAACCACCATCTACCTGCGAACATAAATCTTCCCACCATAACGGGAACAAGCCCCGTAACAGCAGTGGCAGTTCATTACCAAGCCGTTTGGGTTACGTTTCTCCAAGAAAATAAATAACTGTTTTAAAGACTGTCAGAAAAATGCCCCACCAATGCTCAGCTTAAACACAATGATTTATTAGAAATCATCGAACGCTACTCACACCTGGGGTAACCATAAGCACACGCCGTCCTCAGTGGGTTTTACACTGAAAGGCGGCAAAAGTCGTAAACCACAGAACTGCTACCGATTTCCCTTCTGAGCTCGCGTCCACTGGAGGCCCGCCTCAGCCTTCCTGGCTGATCTTGGTGATGAATCCTTTCGCACCAAGTGCTCAGGCGGGAGGAGCCCTGGGGAAAGAGCTGTAACAGATGAGGAAGGAACCCCCTGTGTAGAGCTGCCACCCAGTGCCAGGTGGGGCTCAACCCTCCAAACCAGGGGTCAGCAAACTTGTCTGTAAAGGGCCAAAGAGTAAATATTTTTGGCTCTGTGGGCCTATCTAGACTCTGACACACATTCTCCTTCCTTCTTTAAAAATGTACAGAATATTCTAAACTACTGACCTCCGCTGGGTTTGCCTGCAGGCTGTTCACTGCCCTGCTCTGAGCAGACCACTTATGCTCTTCTCCATCCCGTGTGGTGGATGCTGTTTGTCGTCCCATTTTAAAGACAAAGGGAATGAGGTGCTGAGATGTTAGGGATCACACACTTGGCTGAAGTATCCAAGTGAAGTATCCAAGTGAAAAGCCAGGCAGGATCACAGCCTCGGCCCTCTGGTTTTCACAGATCATAAACTTCTCACTATATCCCAGGGCCTCAGAACCACTCTGAGCTCAGCAATGCTCTTTTCAACCAAGAGTGAATTTCTAGTATGGGTAAGAAGGGATGTTGAAGGAACCGGTATCTGCTGGTGCCTTTTGTGTATGGAGCCCTGGCAATGGACTTCCCATGTGAGAGTCCATGGAATCGCCATGGATGGCCACACAGCCTGCTCACTTACAGAATGCCTGGTCAGAAAGGGAGGGGGCTGAAATCCCACGTGCACTGCTGCCTCAACCACACCCGGGAGCAGGGCTGCACCCACCAGAGAGGACTCCTCCTTGTTTCTCCCCAGTTCCCCAGGGTGGCTGCAGCAGGCCTGCTGGGTGCCCCCTGGGGATGGGGCAGGATGTGGGAGGAGCCTGCAGCCTGGAACAGTGGAGACAGAATAGAGTCAAATGTGTAGACTCACAGAGCAAGAAGGTGGCAAGGCAGCCAGTGACAGGCACCTGGGCACCAAGCCTCAGTCATGAAGGAAAACCAAACTCGTCACCACCCCCAAGTCTCAGGATGGAGTTTTGCAGTAAGGAGAAAGAAAGACCACTGTTTCACACACAGTATGAATTAATGGGCTTCATTCCCCCAAAGGGTGGTAATGGTGGAAAATGGGTATTTTAAAGGAAGATTTACACAAGTTCTATTTAGTTCAATGGACATTTATTGACTCTCTTGGTGATCACTTATCTACGAGTTTATTAAAGGAAGCCAGGAGCAGCTGGAGAATTTCCCTAACATCTTGAGGTTTACCAGGTGTACTGGTTAATAATGCGAATTTTATAATCAAAGAAAACATGATAATTTCAAGAGATACATCAAAAGTGCTTTATTCAAAGTAATGTTCGTCGCTAACTACACATTTCCCCCATCTTTCAGGTAATTTGTGAATACCATCCCAATAGAACTTTTCTTGTTTTGAGGCAAACCATTCAGAGACCCAATTTTCCACTTCTTTGTACGTTTTGAAGTGCTGCTCAGAAAGTGCGGGTGCCATCGATCAGAACAAATGGTAATCTGAAGAAGCAGGTCTGATGAATACAGTGGGTGGTTAATATTTCCCAGGCAAGATCTTTTAACATGTCTTTAACTGGTTTGGAAGGGTGTGATGGTGCATTATCATGAAGCAAAATTACTTTGCCGTGTCTTCTGGCACATTCTGGTCATTTTATGATCAAAGTGTGGTTCAAATTAATTATTTGTTGTCTGTAGCGATCAGTATGAGCTTCCTCTGGTTTTAGAAGCTCATAATACACCACACCTTCCTCATCCCACCAAACGCAGAGCATTGTCTTCTTTCCGAAGTAATTTAGCCTTGCAGTCCATGTTGGTGGTTGACCTGGATCAGCCCATGATTTTGTGCGTTTGGGATTCTCAAAATAAATCCACTTTTCATCGCCAGTCACAATTCGATGCAAAAAAAGACTTTCTTTTGTGCCGATAAAGCAGCATTTTACTAATGACTTTTCGGTTTTCCACTTGTCTTTTGTTCAGTTGATATGGCACCCATTTTCCTTCCTTTAAAATCTTTCCCATTGCTGGTAAACGATTGGAAATTATTTGCTGAGCAACGTTTAATCTTTCTGCAAGTTGTTTTTGAGTTTGACACGCATCTTCATACAATAATGCTTGTAATTGTGGGTCTTCAAACTTTTTCGGTTGACCTGGACGTTCTTTGTCTTTCACATTGAAATCGTCACTTTTAAAGCGTTTAAACCAGCGCTCACAAGTATCTTGAGATGGAGCATGTTCACCATAAGCTTCCTGAAGTATACAATAACTTTTTCTTCAAAATAATGAATTAAAACTTCCTGCAAATGCTCTTTTTTTTGGCACAAAATTCAACATTTTTAAGCGTAAAAACATCTATGACGCTAACACCTTCAGAAAATTTGACATATGAAAATTTGAAGCTTGTTGTCAATACAACAAAACAGCATCCATATCAAATCACATATATATCAACATGTGTAACTCCATCTATTGAAAAAAAAAATCTGCATTATTCACCAGTACACCTGGGATATGGTATAGGTTCCAGCCTCA
Organism: Myotis nattereri; assembly: GCF_964212035.1. Lineage (NCBI taxonomy): Eukaryota > Metazoa > Chordata > Mammalia > Chiroptera > Vespertilionidae > Myotis > Myotis nattereri. Next base: position 79,276,445 of record NC_138080.1, read on the forward strand.
ACGAAAAGAGACTCTTATCCTGAAAGCAAAATGGGCGAGACCCAGTGTGACTGCTCTTCAGGGGCTCCGCCGGCTCCTCCCCCAACAGTTCCCCTGACCTATGACTCCTAGGCCAGTGATGGCGAACCTTTTGAGCTCGGCGTGTCAGCATTTTGAAAAACCCTAACTTAACTCTGGTGCCGTGTCACATATAGAAATATTTTGATACTTGCAACCATAGTAAAACAAAGACTTATATTTTTGATATTTATTTTATATATTTAAATGCCATTTAACAAAGAAAAATCAACCAAAAAAAGGAGTTCGCGTGTCACCTCTGACACGTGTGTCATAGGTTCGCCATCACTGTCCTAGGACACCACCCCACCCCACCCCCCAATCATCAGGAGACTTATGATGTCATGATGTAAACTGTTTCTGCCCAGAGTCCCCAGCAGAAGACGGCTGGGCCCAGCCCTGAGACTGCCCAGGTGTGCCATGCCCCACACTCCACCTCCTGGACACAGACTTGCAAGAGGCAAGCTGAGCCACATGCTGCAGAAGGTCCTACAACACAGGGACTGGCTCTGCCTCAGCGTTTGGCAACACTTCCATGAGAGACAGCGCTGGGAAAGGAGGCCCATGAGACTTCCTTTCTCCTATATCCTACCCAACTGGAAAAAAAATACACTATCCGTGTCTTCCCGAGACTTCAGTGGGCAAAAACTTAGTTAAACTGTTAGAGACTAGTTACCCAGTGAATGAAACTCTTTTTTCCCCCTCCGTTTTGCACCTCCAACTCTAAGGACAAGATTGTTTTCAGTTGCCCCTTAAAGATTCTGCACTTGGGTCTCTAGACAGACAGTAATGAGGAGAGAAAGCAAATTGCTCTCAGCAATTACTAAGCTCTGAACTCCCTGAACAGCCCATCTTCACGCTGCCACTGCGGTGATGTCTACGGACGGCTGGCTCAGGCTAGGACAGTCATTCCCATGGCCCTTGCAACTGCTTAATTGTTCAGAAGGCAATGTGGGAGATTACCCAGAAAACAGCTGTTTATGTTTTAGGCGTCATCTACATGGGGAGAGAAGTAATGGGCGGTTGGAAGTTACAAGCCATAAAATTGAGAAAATACAATTTTCAAGTTAAATGTGAAGGGAAGTCCCTTTGCAAGAGGTAATCAATAGTCAAGTGGGAGCATAGGAAGGCAAGACCCTCTGGTTGAGGAGAAAAGGAAAGTGGCAAGAGTCACCCACAAATGATGAGGCACTGAGCTATAACAGTCCCTGAGAGACTGAATTCACCACTGCTATGGCCCTCGGAGGACTGAATGAGAGGGAGGCAGGTCCATCCCCCATCCTCTGAATGCTTTTCTCCTTCCATGAACACGGCTCCACAATGTACAGGTAGCTTCTAAATCAACTGTGGTAAGTTGTGCTACTCAAGGCCTAGTGCTACTGACACTCAGAAAGAACAGGTAATGGCAGCTGTTACTCCCTTCCAGCCATAAACCAGGAATCTAAGAGACTTGGGAGCCCTTGGACACATCCCACCCTAACTTTGTCCCAAGTCTTGACAATATAAAAAGCCCAGCACAGAGGCCTGAGTCCTACTCGGTGCTTCCCCAATGAGTGTCCTATCTCCCCAACCAGGGCCAACTCCCACCCTCATGGCTGTGAGGATTGTTCAGTGGCCTAGAAAGGAAGAGTCTTCAACCAATGAGTAGAGAGAGGATTGGTCAGTGGCCTAGAAAGGAAGAGTCTTCAACCAATAAGTAGAGAGAGGATTGTTCAGTGGCCTAGAAAGGAAGAGTCTTCAACCAAAGAGTAGAGAGAGGATCTGGAAGCTGAGAATCTAGTCACTGACCTCTCCTAGGTTTGCTGCTCAGCTTCGACATCAGGCTACACTGAACAGGGAGACGTGGACACACGATAATTTTTACAATCTTAAGTCTAGGCTGAGTTGTTGCTAAACCTTGAAGCCACCATATTTTACCCAAAACTTCTAGGTCCTCCTGATGGAACAAGGCAATGCCTTCCAGAATGAGGAGAAACTGCACAACTTTAAAAGGAGACAGTCAGCCTCGCGGATTTATTTCTGAGATGGAGAAGTGGGAAAGGAGCAGCTACCCAATTTTTCACCAGTACTGAACTATGGGTAGGAAGAGGCCTGAAATGTGGTTTGATTGGCTTGATCCAATTTGTAAGGAGCAAGGATGTATTTCGCCAGCAGGGCAGTCGGACAGAGCACTGAGCTCTGAGCCCAACAGAGCCCACTTTGAATCTCGGCTCCAATTTTATTGACTGCGTGACCTTGGAAGTACAGAACCTCACTTTCCAATCTATAAAATGAGGCTGTTAATGGGCCAACTTCATAGACTTCACAAAGTCTAAATGAGATAATCTATGGAAAGTGATTAGCAAAAAGACTGGTGCTCATAATGAGTAGCCATTATAAGCAGAATTATTTTTTAATAAATGACTCTCATTTATGTGCATTTTAACCCTCAATTCCTCTTCTTTTTCAAAGCCTTCCCATCATATTACCATTTTAGGAGAACAAAATTAAAGGGAATGTTTGGCCTGTTGCTTTTCTTTAAAACACAGAATTCTCTGGTTCCACAGTCTTAAAACGGGTCTAAAGAGTCAGGGGCTTAAGAGTCTTTAAAAAAGAAAAGGAAAAAAACAAAAACTCTAACATGTAAGCCAGAGGCAGAGGTGAGGGCAGGTACTTCTCTTTTATCATTTAAAAAGCAATTCAGAAAGAAAGACCACAGGGTTCCCAGCTGGAGATGTGTTGGTTGAAGCCAGCACAAAGCCACAGAGAGCTGTACACTCTGCTCAACAGAGGCAGGAAATCATATTTCCTAGATGTTGCTTTAAAATATGTGAGGGAAATGGTTAAGCAAAGGAGAAAACTCATAAAGCATCATCCTCATCAAAAAACACCAGAAGGAGCCCTAACTGGTTTGGCTCAGTGGATAGAGCGTCGGCCTGCGGACTCAAGGGTCCTAGGTTCGATTCCGGTCAAAGGCATGTACCTTGGTTGCGGGCACATCCCCAGTAGGGCGTGTGCAGGAGGCAGCTGATCGATGTTTCTCTCTCATCAATGTTTCTAACTCTCTATCCCTCTCCCTTCCTCTCTGTAAAAAATCAATAAAATATATTTAAAAAGCAAACAAAACAAAACAAAACAAAACAAAAAAAACACAAACCAGAAGGAGAGTGAAAGAAACAAACCACAGAGTGAGAGAAGATACTGGCATGAGTTACAACCAACAAATGGCTTACACCTAGAATATATACAGACTGTATACAAATTGATTAGAAAAAGACAACAATCCAATTCAAAGGGACAAGAGAGTTGAACAGGCATTTCACAGAATAGGATACCCCTAGGCCAAAATATTCCACGAGTAGGGCTAATCTACATGTAGGTTACAGTTGTATGTGAAACAGAGTTTATTCTTGTATTGTTACTTTTTAATTATTGTATGATTTTCCACATGAGCAACTGTAAGCTCTCTGTGTTAAACGATGGCCAGGCCCAGGGGAGGAAAAGTGGCGGAGGACCTCAACTCGGATTCACTGCTGGCAGGAGAGTGGAAGTACAGCCACTTCAGAAAACTGCTCCACAGATACTTCCTGACCCAGAGACTCCACCCCCAGGAACACACCCAACAGAAATGAGTACCGATTTACAAAAAGACACAAACAACAATGTTCATAAGCAGCGACACTCAAAAGGACCCTCACTTGAAGCAACTCAAACGTGCAGCAATAGCCAAATGAATGAACTGGGGTCGGCTCACACAGGGCACGGGTCTGTTCTCTCCGCATGACTCTATTAGGAAGAGCTGGCTGGGAACATCCCCAGAAAATCTTCCCAGACCCATGGGAAAACCATGTCTGAGAATGCAGCCAGTGTGTCAAGGAGCTGCAGCCAAGAGGTGGAGAGAAAGCGGGATGGTGCCCTGGATGCAGCCCTGCCTGACTTCCAAGTTATGTGGAACAGAACTCGGCTTTCCTTAAGCTTGTCTCTGAATAAAGGACCATGTAGGGACATTTTCCAAAACAAGGCAAACTGGTGGTGGGGGGCGGGGGGGTTAGGCCAAGCAGTCTGAGTTACCTCTAAAGAGGGTTTCAAGTGGGAACCATCTTAAGCTAAAGCCCCCGACCTTCCCGGAAAAAAAGGCAGTGTTTTCCCCGAGAAAACTGTGCTGTCCCTGCTCACTGGGACAGGTAAAGGAAAGGAAAGGTGGAGGGGAGCCCGACCAAAATGCTGGGGCAGCTACCAGGGGTGCAGACGTGACCAGAAGCAACTGAGCCACCCATTCTCTTCCAGAGCAAACTGCTGTCAGCACGCAGCCCTTCCCCGGCAAAGCTGAACGCACAGCCAGGCCTCTGGACTGCAACTGAATCTCCATGGCGTAATGAATGTTGACCCATCTTTAACGAGATTTTCCTGCAATTTTAATTCTGTGCAAGACTCAGCCAGTAAGGAAGAACAAAATGGCATTTTACTACCTGTAGATACACACCTTAACTTTTAAATTCCCATCTTCAGATAGGAAGAGGAAATTAAATCCATAAATCCACTGATTTATCGCTGCACACACACACACAGTGAGCAGCGACAGTGAACTCCTCGCAGGCTGTTTCCCCAGAGTCGCTGCTGCAAACACAGTAGAAAATCCTGACTTGGAATGAGAAATAATTTCATTTTAATCTTGTTTATCTTCTTGGTCTAGGTATCCCCTGTGGCCACTGCCCATCTGGCACAAACCTGTAAGGAAACTGTGGCCACTGTTGTTTAACTGAATTCTCTGATTGGTTTGTGAGTTGTTTTTTCAATGTCTACTATAGGCCATTGGGTATTAGGCTTATTTTTCATAAACAAATCTAATAAGCCAACACAGAGGGCTATTCATTTCAGGAATATGTTGAAATACAAAAACAACACCACATAGACAACGTTTATAAGTGCACATGGAATGCATCTGGAGAGGAGCTAACAACCCACAGATGAGTCTCATTTTAAGTGGACCAGGAGAAAGGCAACAGCAGACTCGCCAAAGCGATACGCAATTAGTAATATTATTCTGCAATTCTCATCATCAAAGCATCTTAGGATGTTCAACGTGCCCTAATTAGTTCTGACAATGCCCGTTAGAGACCCAAACGAAAGCTTTAGCCTCACTGGAATCCCAGAGGGAATGGTTAAGCGAGACCCCTGGCCTTGCCTTCGAAAAGTCTGACTTGGAAACTCTGTACCAGGGCTTAGAAATCCCTCCATCCACTCCCCAGTGACTGGGACCAGCTCACAGAGGTGCAGAGACAGCATTACAAAACGCCACCACCAGGAAAGGCATTCACACTTCACACACCTGGACGAAAGCCCAGGAGAAACAGGCCTGCCCTGCCCCAGAGCGGCGCTGCCCAATTGACCTTTTGGTGACGATGGAAATGATTTGCCGTCTGCACTGCCCAGCACAGTGGCCACATGTGGGCAATGAGCACTTGAAATATAACTAGTATGACTGAGGCATTAAATGTTTAATCTTATTTTGCTTCAATTAATTTTAACTTAAATGGCCACACGTGTCTATTGGTTTATTTATTGAATCATGCAGCTCTAAATGGAACAGTAGCATTTAAAGAAATAAAATCAGAAGTTAATTGGATTAGACCATATTCCTTTCCACCTTTGGCTTCTCAGCAATTCTCCTTTCTCTCCCCATCCCCACACTGTCTCAAATATATATGTATATATGGATGGTCTGAGTGCTTACTATTCTCAAAAATGCAATCATGCAAGTTTTATGGATGAGGAAACTGAGGCTGAAAGGGGCTAAATGATGTGCCCAAAGTCCAAGTCACAGGACTGCATAGGACAGAGGCAAGATTCGAACACACATCCTACAATGCCAACACCATGTTGTTTCTGTTACAATATGCTGCCTCCACAATATATGAGCTCGACTTAAAACACAAAGAAGAGGTAACAGAATTATCAACGCCCTTACCCTAAGCTCCTAAAATTGAAATGACTTTTTACATTTCAATTGGCATGCCGATGTAAGGTTCCACAGATAAAGAAACCTAGCATCACAGAGAAAGATAAAGGTTTCAGGGCCAACCACACACTGCAGGACTTGGCCCTCATTGCTCCTCCTGCTCTCCAGCACCCCCTTGTGCTCACTCTGTTCCTTCTGTTATAGCAACATAGCACTCTCCTGCCTCAGGACCTTTACACCAGCTGTTTTCTCACCTGAAATGTTCTTTCTTCAGATATTGACATGGCTTAGTCTCTCTTTCCTGAGATTTCTGCTCAGTTATCCTTTATAAATTAGTCCTTCCTTCACTATCACCTTTTTATAAATGCCTCTTTTACCCCTACAAGCCACTACTCTTGGTACCGATTCCCCTCCCTTTCTTTTTCACTATAGTATTTATCAGATATGTATTGTCTGTCTTCCTCTGCTCTCCTTGGGACTTAAGCTGCATAAGGATAGGAATACTATCCTGTTTACTGATGTATCCATGCCTGGCCCAAAGGAGACATGCAGTGAAAATACTCTGAATAAGTACACAGATACACAGCAAAAGTTCCCCAATATTTTACAATACATATCTGTATCCCTTGCAGTTATAAATCAATACATGTTCTTCACATAAACCTACTCAGTTGTCATGGTGTAGCCCTAATAGCATCACCTCCACAAAGTTTTACGTCTGCCTCTACTCTCTACCCTTCACAGAGCTAATACCCCTTCGAACGGAGACGGTCTGTCTGTATTTCCTCACAACTCCTGGATCCAAGGAGCTCCACCACGGGGCCAACCAAGGACTCATGCTTGACTTCTTTCATTTAAGAAATATAACTCCATCATTTCTGACAATTTTACAACGGCAGCAGAGGCTAAGGATGAAAACTCCCAGTACTTCCCAAAGTAGCTACACATCTCCCCCCTCCCCCAATAAAGGCCAACTTAAACATTATTTATAATGCTGGCATCAGGGAATTGGGGGTACACTCTACTTCACCAACCAAGCATGCTTAGATAATGCATTTTTATTGATAAATTAAAAGGTATTGTTGGACGCAAGCAGCCTCTGATTTATATCAATCAAATATCAGTGAACAACTGATACAACTGATCAGTGAATCTCTGAACAACTCAGAAGGTGGACTTTATTATTATTCCTGTTAAGAAGGCAAAGAAACTAAAGCACAGAAAAGCAATATGGTGTCTGAAATGCCACATCAGGTAGGTAGATGGAGGGCAAGCCAGGATTCAAATCTGAGCCTATGCTGAGTTGAAGGATATAATCTCTAGTTATAAGAGTTATGAGAAAGCAGCCAGGAAGGGTGTCCAGGCCACAGCGAAGTTGCAATGGGCAGTTAAAGGTGGCACCGCTGACCCATGTGCACTAAAGGTGCACCCGGGCTGTGAGCAGTACTGTTTGACAAGTGCTGCCCAGTGAACCGTAGATGGAAAGGCTTTCCCACTGGCCTGACACTAACGCAGGCCCCCTGCGTGCACAGCACTCATCCGTGACAAGCACAGATAAATCCCAGTTTCGGGCTCTCTGGTGGAGGTGCCTGACGCTCCACAAGTGCCATTCATCATCCCAGGGAGACAGGTTAAAAGGTGCGCTCAACACCAGGCAGGAGCTTGACACAGTCGCATACAGCAGGGACCAGGACCTGGCTTTGATGAAGCACACAGGCTGAAGAGCACAGACCTCCACCCCAGGCTTTGACAGGAGGTAGCTGAGCCCGCCAGCAAAAGGGGGAGTGGCAGGGTTAACCTGCTTAAAGAATGTTAACCTAAGAAAACCTCAAGGGAAGCCCAAAGAAGAGACAAAAATATATATTGTATATATTAAATATATAATTTGTATGTTATTTGTATAATCTATATATATAAAAAGCCAGCATCTGTAATGACCGTAATGACCGGTGACCAGTTGCTATGATGCCCACTGTAGCCAGCAAACTGGCCTGATCAGGAGGTGGGGCTGTCCAGCCAACCTTCTGCGGCCTCTCCCCCCAGCCAGCCCACCCCTGATTGGCCCACCCCACCACAATAGGACCACAGCCCCTCCCCCTGGCCATCTCGGCCCTCTATGTGCCCCCACCAACCTGACTGACCCGCAACCCTTCCCCCTGGTTGGCCCCACCCCTGATTGCCCCCCAACCCCAATAGGGGGCGGGGCTGGCCAGCCAACCTCCTTCAGCCCCTCCCCCTGGCCAGCCCCGCCCCATGGCCCTGATTGGCCCACAGCCCCTCCCCCTGGCTGGTCCCACCCCTAATGGCCTTCCCCACCCTAATAGGGGGCAGAGCCGACTGGCCAACCTCCTGTAGCCCCTTCCCCTGGCTAGCCCCACCCCCGATGGACCCCCACCACCCTGATCAGCCTGTAGCACCTCCCCCTGGCCAGCCCCACCCCTGATCACTCCCCACCCTTGTTCAAGGGCGGGGCCAGCTGGCCCACTGCCCACAGCCCCTCCCTATGGCCAGTCCCAGCCCCAATTTCCCTCAAACCCCAATAGGGGGTGGGGCTGGCAGGCCAACCTCCTGTAGCCCCTCCCCATGGCCGCCCCACCCCTGATCACACCTCCCACCCCAATAGGGGGTGGGGCTGGCTGGCCAACCTCCTGCAGCCCCTCCCCCTGGCCATCCCCATCCCATATCGGCCCCCCCACCCCGATCATGGGCAGGGCTGGCTGGCCAACCATCCATGGCCTCTCCCCCAGGCCACTGGCCCCTGGTTGGCACTCCCCACCCCATTCGGGGGTGGGGCTGGTTAGCCCACTGCCCACAGCCCCTCCCCATGGCTGGCCCTGCCCCCAGTCGGCCCCCAAACTCCAATCAGGGGCAGGGCCCACCAGCCAATCACCCACGGCCCCTCCCCCCAGCTGGCTGGGCCCTGATGGTGCCCTGATCAGGGTGGGCTGGCTGGCCAACCTTTAGCCATCTCCTCCTCCTGACAGGCCCAGCCCTGATCTACTCCAATTGGGGCTGAGCCGGCCAGACCCCTCCCATCCATGAATTCGTGCACTGGGCCTCTAGTATATACATATATACATAAATAAATGTGTGTGCACGCATCTATACATACACATATACCCATGTGCGTACATACACATATATACATTTATGTGCACACACACATATATACATGTGTTTCAGAGGTCCTCTCACCTAAATCTAGGAGATCAGCAGGTCCCTTCAACTGAGGTGTGACAGGAAGATTTCTGTGAATACTTAATATTAATGAAAATATAACAATTACATGAAGTGGAAAAGGTACAGCTGTAAGGTGTAAAGGTAGACAATGAACAGATTTTTATGTTTATCCAAAATCTCATCAGGAAATGAAATGCAACTATACAAATGTGATGAAGGGACCACACTTTAATGTAGCCCTGGGAAGGGCCTCTGGAGTCAGACCTGGCCCCACCTCGGCTCTCCCACCTACCTATGAAACGCTGGGCAAGTCACTTGATCCTAGCTCTCACACAGGGATAGCCCTGTAAGGATTACAGGAGTTAGGCATCTAAGGTACTTTGTAACAAGTGAGAACTTGGTGAATGCCACTGTCTTCCCCTCTCACTGTGATGGACTAACCAACCCTGAGTGCAGGGTATCCTGCAGCTTTGGACACCAGAAAGAGGCCTTCCCAGACCTCCTGTGGGGACTGCAGACACAGCATCATTAAATTCCATTTATTTGGGATTTTCTAAACACTGACTTCTAATTCAATTCCATTGTGGTCTGAGAACAAACTCTAAGATTTCAATCTTTTAAAATCCGAGTCTTATTTTATGACAAAGGCAAACACTCCATGTGCAATAGCCCAAAGGGGCATACATTATAAACTAAAACAGTGGTTTACCTTTTATTTTAAATAGCTATATTTATTTTAAATAAATCAAGAAAATATATATATATATATATATATATATATATATATATATATATATATATAACTGTTTATGTATATAAATTCATTCCTGCAGATCTATGTTGTCAGTAGGAGCCACTTCTCTTCAACTTGAAGAACTTCCTTTAGCATGATACAATTATGCTGTTGACACATTTTCTGCTTTTACTTCTCTGAAAATATTTCACTTTCATTTTTATGTACATTACCAGAGGCCCAGTGCATGAATTCGTGCACTAGTGGGGTTCCTCAGCCTGGCATACTGGATCGGGCCAAAACCGGCTCTCTGACATGCCCCAAGGGGTCCCGGAACGCAAGGGGTGCAGGCCAGGCCGAGGGACCCCACCAGTGTACAATCAGAGCCAGGGAGGGATGTGGGAGGTTGGCCAGACAGGGAGGGACTGTGGGAGGGCTCCAGGGCATGTCTGGCCCATCTTGCTCAGTCCCTATCTGCCAGACCCCAGAAGCAAGCTCACCTACCAGTTGGAGCATCTGCCCCCTGGTGGTCAGTGCACATCATAGTGACTGGTCGGCTGGTTGACTGTCTGCCCCTTAGTGTCAGTGCACATCATAACGAGTGGTAGAGTGGTCTTAGCATATCATCAGCATATTACACTTTGATTGGTTGAACAGATAACCAGACAACCGGACACTTAGCATATTAGGCTTTTATTATATAGGATTGTTGAATACTGATCTTAAGGGTTGACAGATTTTTTTTCATGTTCTTTTAGTATTTTAAATGTTATGGCATTGTCATCTGGTCTCCATTACTTCTAATAAGGAGTCAGTCTTTTACTAGTAATATCATTATTTTCTCCACATGTATTATGTCATTTTAACCTTTCTGGCTGCTTTCAAAACGTATCTTTCTTTGTTTTTAATACGTTGACTATTATGTAAACAGCAGCTTTCTTTGTATTTATCCTGCTTTGGGTTTGCTGAACTTGTTGTCTCTGTAAGTTGATTTTTTTCACCAATTTTGGGAATATCAGGTCATTATGTCTCCTAATATTTTTTCTGTGCCATTCTCTCTCTCTTGTCTCCTTCTTAGATTCCAATTACATATATATTAGGCCATTTTATATTGTTCCACTATCGCTAATGCTCTGTTAAATTTTTCCTATTTTTTTTCTGTTTTTCAGATTGTATATATTTTTACTTGATCTAACCTCAGGTTCAGTGACTCTTCCTTCTACCATTTTTAATATGCTGTTAACCCCATCTAATAAACTATTAATTTCAGATACATTTCAACACTGGAATTTTCATTTTTTAAATAGTTTTCATTTATCTGTTTAGATTCCTCAATCTGCTTATTCATTAAGACTGCCTTGCCCTTTAAATCTTTGAAAATATTTATAACGGTTGCTTTAAAGCATTTATTGCCTAATTCCAACATCTGGATCATCTCAGGATCAGTTAGTTTGTCTTGTCTCTTAGCCACAGTGTATACATTCCTATTTCTTCTAGTAATTTTTATTACGTAGTATAATACATTAAGAGGGTCTAAATTCTTTTATCTTTGGGGGGGGGGGAAATATTCATTTTTATATTGTAGCAGGTAGTTAATTGGGCTAGTTCAAACTCCAAAGTCAGTTTCCCCTACCAAGGGTACCAGCTAAAATTTCTCAGTTCCTTCCACTGTTCAGCTGTTGTTTTTTGCTAGGAACCTTGAAGTCTCCCCATTCATGTGAGCTCAGAAGTCAGTGAATGATTTGAGCAAAGTTACCAATGATTTTCATGCTCCTCCTTCTGTGGTTGCCCTCATTTCTAACATTTCCTCCTTCATTTTCCAGTTGTTATGGCAGCTCTAAACTCTGTCCTCCAACTCCCCAATTCACTAATAGCACAGGTTTTTTGTTTTGTTTTGTTCTGCTTGACTTCTAACTACTCCATGCTCCAGTAACTACGGAGTTCCCTCAAGCAAAAAATACAAATTTTACCAACTGCAGTATCTTCTTGCAAGGACCAAATTCCTTCTAGTTTCTTCTGGAACACCTAAGCCAATGGGTTTGTTTCTCAGAGAAAGGAAACTTCTTTAGGAATCTAGTCTAAAACTATGAGGTCTTGATAAAAGAATAGGTTCATCCTCAAACAAACAGCAAAGAGAGACATATCCTTGAGAAACTTCCAGTCCATTAACTGACTTTTATCCATGTTCTCTTATCCGTGCCTCCCGTGGACTCTGATACCACCTTGGAACCCCCACCTGGGTTGTTCACCTCCCCTTTACCACCAATAAAGGTAAATGGCTCATCTCTACTCACACTTTCAGGATCTGCTCTTAGATATCTATCAAATAGCAGGTCCCTATAGCCGCCCATGGGTGTCCATGATCCATTAGTGATTGTGTTATTCAAAAAAATGTATGAACTAAGAGGCATCCATGACAATCCTACTATGTACACTAGGGGCAGCCACAGGGGGTGTGGGGGTGCTATTTGGGGCAGGACTATAAGTAGCAATGTTCTCTGCCAACACCAGTTTTGAGCGCCTTCAGAAATAGGAATAGCTCCATGTGAACCTCCCTTCCACCTCCACCATCAGTTCCATTCCCCCTGGTCTATTCTGGAGCAATAGTAAATACTAAAGCAGTATCTCCTCATTCCCTTTTTCTTAGGCATGAAGTCTGGTTGAGACCATTAGGAACTCTGTCAGTGAGAACACTCAAATATTTCATCATTATTGTTCTAAGCATGTTCTCGTTTTGGCAAGGACTACTCAAGGCACAGAAGGAAGAAGAATCACACCATTTTTTGGAAATCTCCTGTACATAAGCAAAGACAATCTAGAGAATAAAATAAATCAGTCTGCCCTAGCCGGTTTGGCTCAATGGCCCGTGGATCAAAGGGTCCCAGGTTCAATTCTGGGCAAGGGCACGTACCTGGGTTGCAGACTCAATCCCTAGCCCCAGGTCGGGGCATGTGTAGGACACAACCAGTCAAGATGTCTCTCTCACCTCAATGTTTCTCTCTGTGTGTGTCTCTCCCTTCCTCTACCCTCTGTAAAAATCAATGGGAAAATATCCTTGGGGGAGGGAAGGAAGGAAGGAAGGAAGGAAGGAAGGAAGGAAGGAAGGAAGGAAGGAAGGAACGAAGGAAGGAAGGAAGGAAGGAAGGAACGAAGGAAGGAAGGAAGGAAGGAAGGGAGGGAGGGAGGGAGGGAGGGAGGGAGGGAGGGAGGGAGAGAAGGAGGGAGGGAGGGAGGAAGTCTGATTTCAAGTTTGGATTTTGACAAATCCAGATTCACAAATTTTCTCTAGGCAGTATGGCTTCAGAGTCATAGGTAAATATTTTAAATGCTGAGAGGGTGGCAAGGGCTGTAAGTGGTGACTGACATCCATGAGCAGCACACTCTAGGTGGCCCATAGTACTGGGATCGTCATTTTCTAAAATAATGTGCTTTCAACTGTTGTAACATTGAATGAGCTCTTGAAGAGGCATCCTACAAAGCACCTGAACTTACTACTGGATCACTGCAGCATCTTTAAACAGACTAGCAGAAATTCAGGCTAGCCCTACCTCATGGAAATGGACCTTTTAGAAACAATGCAAAGGCAAAGGGGGAAATAAAGTTAGATTTTTAATAGTTTTGAACAGATAAAGTGTGGGAGGGCATGCATATTGTAGAAGATTACTTCACTTTACAAAAGGAATTAACCTTAAGGTTCCTTTAAATCCATTTTAGATCCCATTGAAAGTCTAATTAAACTATATATTCCCTTCCAAGAAAAAAAAAAAAGCACATATTTATACAAATGCATCACAAATAGTTTCAGGGGTTTATACACCCTCTAATGTATCCATGAACTCTCACATCCATTAGGAGTTCATGACTCAAGGTTAAAGAACTCAATAGTGCATCTCCGTTTCCTACCCTGTCACCTGTCTCAGTGCATAAAAGAGGGGAGTTATAAGGCCAACTGTTCTGCACACTTCCACCACTCTATTTCCAGAACAGACACAGGGCTGTTCCAAAGTAGGTGCTCAATAAATACCGTTACTGAATAAGGAAACAGGAATTGTAAACAAGACCAAAGAGAATAAAATTTAAACATTAAAGCCTTTACCAACTGAAAATAGAAAAGACACCATCATTGACAGTAAAAAAAAATACTGAAGTATTTTTATTCATGAGAAACTAGATTTTGATGTTCAAAGGCTTGAATCCACACCTGACACTGGAGGTAGAAAGGAAGGATGTTTTGTTTATCTCGGCATCTCCCACAGCACCTCTCCCAGGCCCTGGCACAGCAGGTTTGCCATAAACGTGTTCACAGGGGCACACAAGCCCTGCGGCAGCTGCATTTCCTCGTAGGCTCCACAGCCTTCTAGAAGACTCTCATCACAGGGAAGGCACGGGCTTCGCCAAGTTCAGCAGTTTATGTTTGCTGCAGAATGTGTGGGACAGTCAGGAACAGGATTTTTATGGTGACAACTAATTAGGAATATCCCCCCCCCCCAGAAGGCACTTTGGTGACGTCTGCGATGTTGGGAACCAGCAGACCTGATGAGGGAAGTGGCTCCCAGCTTGAGGGCGAGCAGGCAGGTTGTTCTGGTTCACCAAGGAGCAAAGTCTGTAAGCTGCTCTGGCCAGGGACCCATTGGTCACACAGGTTCCACCAGGATAGCCCCTCTCTAGAGCAGAGGGGAGAGACGCTGACCAGGCTCTACCATGACTGGCTGTGTGACCTCAACAAGTGACTCACCCAGTCTGGGCCTCAGCTCCCACATCAGCCAGCAGGGACTATAATGTCATCTCGCTCTTGGTTGTTGGGGAGTATATTAGTTTCTTAGGGATGCTACAACACAATACCACAAACTGGATGCCTGGAAATAATAGAAGCTTATTATCTCACAGTTTGGGGGGCTAGAACTCTAAAATCAAGGTGTCAGCAGAGCCATGCTCTCCTAACACCTGTAGAGGGGAATCCTTCCTTGCCTCTTGTGTTTGATGGAAATCCTGGCATTCTTTGGGTTGTGGCTGCAGCACTGCAGTCTCTGCCTCTGCCATGTACAGCATTTACCCTCCTTTGTCTCTGTCGGTGTCTCTTCTATCCTTACAAGAACACCGGCTACATTGGATCAGGGTCTTGATGTTCAAAGGCTTGAATCCACACCTGACACTGAAGGTAGGAAAGGAATGATAATCTTGATTACATCTGTAAAAAAAACTCTTTCTGAATCAGATCACACTCAGAGATACCAAGGGTTAGGACTTCAACAGATCCTTCTGGAAGCCACAATTCAATGCATCACTGGGAGATTCGCCAAGATAGGGCTGAAAAGCTCTTAGTACAGTGCCAGCCACAGGAAGTACTCAGTGTCAGCAGCTCATTGACTGTTATTGGTGACACAGACAGGTCTCAAGATGGCCACTCCTGTCCTCTATGCTATTCCACCTCATTGTCTGTGCTGCTTACTGACTGCTTAGTCATGACCTTCTATAAAAACAGGGCTCCTCCCCGTAGGCTGCTCCCAGTCCTATCTCCTTAGTGCCCAGCTCAAATCCAATTGCTCCATGACAACTTCAGCCAAAGCAGCCCAAAGGACCTGGAGATGCCCCTAGGCTCAAGCCAGGTGTGCTGAGAAGGTAATAAGCCTCAGGGACCCTTCTCAAACACCCTCCTTCCAAAACCTTGGGTCGGGCCTAGCAATGTGCTTACGTGGACATACATTTGCATAAAATGGGCACAAGTAAGATTTTACCACAGTCAATTAAGACTCTCTCCTCCCATGACACATTCCACTCTGTCACAGTCTACCTTCTCCAGCTAGCACTGGAATCCTGCTAAGAGGAATCAGTGGAGATATAAGCAGGGAGAATTTGCTGGGATGAATTAGGTAGTTTGGGGGCACTTCTATGTACAAGTACAGTGGTCTGGGAATGGCTTTCCGGAGTGTAACCATGCACACGGTGTCCTGGTGACACGCAAGAACAGGGCCAAAAGTCATGTCAAGATAGAAACATGCCTCTCAGTGCCCAGCAGCGAAGTATGTGGGTAGAGAAGAAAAGAAGTCTTAAACATGCGGAGACAAATTCAAGACAGCAAGACATCAGCCACGTAAAACAGTGCTTGTTAATGCCTGTTCAGAATGCAAGTTCTCTCCCACCAGGAGCACCCTCGAGAATGAAGCATGAGCAATTAATTACAAACGCACATGCTTTATTCCTTTACATCTTGGTGGGAGTCACATGACCTAGGGTTATTCGGAATCTCTGCGCATGAGGAATACATTACAACAGTGAGTACTGTATATCTGTGTGAGAAATCAGGTGCTTTGTTCATGCAATCATCAAAAATAAAAACAAATTTCATCAGCCATGCTAGAGGGAAGACTGAATTATCTTTCTAATCTCTCTGTAGAAAATATTATGAAATTAATGTTATATAAAGAGACAACCAAAGAGCATGCAGAAAACACACACACACACACAACAAATTGATTACAGAGGTGTGTCACTGGTTAATTTATAATATACATCTGTTATTTTCCAGACTGGATCATGTTTGTCATGTCTCTCAGCTTCTTTTTAAATGTGTAATTTTCTGATGATTTATTTTTTCAGCCTAAACAACGAATAATCCTACTCCTAAGTCTGTATATATCACGTTGTGTCCTTTTTCATAAGGAGGCCCCTGCGCTGTACTAGCTCCAGGCCCCACAAAACCTGGAAAAGTGAGGAGTCTTGAAATGCACCCAGCACACACACTCCTCAGCAGGGCCCCTCGGGTGCCAAGACAGACCTCATCCTTGTCCAACTCCGTCACTTCATGGTTACCTAACTTGGCTGTAAAATGGAATTAGCTTATAGGCCAGTTTGTATCCTCAGTCCCAAATAAATATTTGTCACTTCTCCCACGTCCTGTGCTAAGAGCTAGAAATACAATCTTGAGCAAAAACTGATATAGATGAGGTCCCTGTTGTCATGTGCACACAGACCTGAGGGGAAGTGGGGCTTTGCTGATGGGAACGAGAGTCCATCCATTTAGCCACCGCCTCTGAAATCTTCCTAACAACCAAAATCGCATATTCACATAAGCCCGGACAGGGCAGTTTTAATAAGCCTCTCTTCCTCCAAGAGCTGCTTCTGCTCCCAGCCAGGGACACAGGGCTTGTTGCTCATCATTGATGTTTCTAACTCTCTCTCCCTCTCCCTTCCTCTCTGAAATCAATAAAAATATTTTTTAAAAAGAAGAAATGGGATGCTGTTCCCTGAGCCATGAGGATGAAAATGATAATACACACAGTGCTGAGCACAGAACTGGCGGTTAGTAAAACCTTTGACTAAGTTACCCAATGCTCATCTGTGCCAGTCACTTGCCTGTTTGATCTCAGAACAACTCCTTGCTCTTCCTCTGCTCTGTGTCAGAGGGAAAGACATTTCTCAACTCTCTTGACCTCTGGCTGCAGCAATGGGAAACCCAGGTGGGATGGTGGAGGGCAGGGAACAGGGATGCCCCGGGGTGCTTCGCCCCACCTCTCCCTGCTGAGGTGGCATCTCAGCATGACTCCAATCCTGTGGACAGCCATCCCGTGGTCCTCGCTCACCCAGGGCCACCCTCACCACAGTTCTGGCTTCTGATCTCTCGTACCACCACTGCCTCCCACGTGCCCCCAGCCCAGGAGAGGAACAATTTCCAGCTCTTCTCTCCTCTTCCACCTCCAAAACCAACTCTCTCTATTAAATTTCTCCACTGAAACATTTGAAGTGGTTTCTGTTTTCCTAACTGGACCCTGACTGATGCACCATCTAGAGAAAATTTGTTATACAACCACTCAACGGAGCACTCAGCAGCCACAGGAAGAGTGGTGAATGTACTGACATATTAAGATGACTGAGGGCAATGGTTAAGAGAACAAGTAGCCTGTAAAACAGTATCATACTCAGAAAAAGACAGGGAGAGGGATGTTCATATATATGCTAAAAAAATAACTGTAGAAATATACATGAAATTTTGACAAGTTATCTCCAGGTGGTAAGATTATGGATTTTTTTTATTTCTTTGTACTTTTCTGAAGAGTTTGATTCCTTTGTAATAAGTATGAATTACTTTTATATCAGAATAGCAAAAGAGTGCATTCTATTCTGGGGGAAAATGTCATCTAAAAAGAGATCGATCTCCGGGAAGAAGTGATGGATCAGCTACTCCATGGGCATCCTGCTGTCTCTCTGCCTAACTCAGAGACTCCCTGGAGAAGGCCTTCCGCCCTTGCTCCTGGCGGAAGGGAAGGGTGAAGTGAGGAGCCCACAGGAAGATAACAGGGCGATGAGATAGAAGACGGCAGAGTCACCAGAATTCCTGCCAGGGGAACAGGCCCCTCCTGGTCATTCCACACTGGTCTTGGGAGCTTTGTTCTCATCACCCACTTGTCCGCCCCCTCCCTCCAATCAGGAAGCAAATCAATCGCCTCCTCCAGAAGCCCCCACCCTTCCCGGCCTCCTGCTGTTCTCCCTAGTGCGTCTGCTCCCTTCTTCTTGGCACAGGCAGGCAGCACAAGTGCCTGCTAAATGCACTGTCCTCTACCAGGGGCGGAGCACGCTGTGGCGTGATTCCCACGGATGGTAACTGTTTACGAGAAGCTCGAACATAAATCCAAATCCTGGCTCTGCCACTGAAGCTGTGCGTCCTCAAGCAGATCCCTCCCCTTCACTGAACTGTGAGTTGAGGCTACCGACACTTACCACACGGGATTATCGTGAAGATCAAACACAGCCCCCAGAAAAGTATCTAGTATCATGCCTGCCAAGTAAGTAGGGACTCAGAGGGTGGGGTCTCCCCACCATTCATGGTCCAGCCTTCAGTAGAGGGGCTCACACACTGAAGGCATTAGGTTGTTCAATGTCCCTTTTTATACGTCGATGTCACCAAACTGGTCATGAGGAACCCGGACATGAAAATGCCTGCCTCTTTGCACAATAACCCGAGAGGCAAAAGGCCTAGAAAGAGCACACTTTGCCCTGTGTGTTGAGCGCAGCTGCATTCACTGCCCAGCCCCGTGCCTAGGGAAGCCCCTGAGCCTCGCCGAGCCAAGCCTGTACCACAGAGCTGATACTACTTTCCTTAAAAGGATTCTTGTGCGGATTACACGAGAAAACGTATCCAGCGTGCTTAACACAGCTCCTGGCCTGGGAGGGCTCTGCAAATAGTGACTGTCGACCTCCCATTCAAATGAATGACATCAAGTCTTTTCTCAGCTCAGGAAAAAAGGCAAGCAAACCTCAGTGCAATTGTAAACGGCACAGCACAGAGGCACCCAGGTGGAGCCGCGCTGGTGCCGTCTTCATTTAAGAATTTTATGTTGTCTGCTGATTGACTAACCAGAAGAAGCAATTCCGCAGGGGAGATTACAGCTGAAATAATTGTTTTGAAGAAAAGAGGGTGGATCAACACGCCAGAATCATTAATCATCAAAACAGTAACGCACATTCAGTGAGCTGGCCTCCGTGGAGCCTTCTTCCTGTGATGAAAGGAGAATTTGCACAAAACTCTGTAGCTGTGTCATCCCACCCTTCATCAGCATCCCCCTCCCTGCCCTGCCCCATGCACGGCAGTGGGGATCTGTGCCTGAGAACGGGGGTTCCAATGGGGGACGGGCCCCCACCATCAATCACTGCAAAGCACCAAGAGTTTAATGAATTTACTAATGAATTAATAATTCAGCGAACATTTTCGGCTATTTTCTACTAAGTAATGTCCATGAAATACTGCAAGAGCAACCCAAGAAATGAGAGGCTGCGACACGGAACAGGAGGAAAGCTGCCTCCCCTGGCCGGATGCAGGTGAGACGGTACTGAAATCAATTGGGCGCCTATGACAGGGTACCACGATGGCTCGGGGACCCTCCTCTCACCCAAGGGCAACCCTCCTTCACGCTGGTCTAAAACTCTTAAAGAGCACGTTTCAAAGTGGGCACTAATCTCTCGGGCCTCTCACAGTTCCTCCGGTGTTACCTTAACAAACACAGCTCGTCTGAAAGGAACAGATTCAAAGTCATTTCTTTGTCTCATTTACTTCAGAATGTCATGGTTTTATTGTAACCAGAAGTAAAGCACTGATTTCAGAAAAAGATGGCTGACCTTTTTCTAAGTATCTATATGCTAAGCCCACCCTAGATTCTCTCTCTCTCTCTCTCTCTCTCTCTCTCTCTCTCTCTCCCTCCCTCCCTCTCTCTCGGCTTGGGGGTGGGGGTGGGGGTGGGAGAGGAGGAGATTGACTCCCTATTGATGTCTATTCCTGAGCCCCATGCTAATGACTGGCTTTCAGTCCTGGCCACATATTAAAGCTACCTGGAGAGTATCAAAAAATGCTGATGCCTTAGAGTTTTCACACAGGACGTTCTCATTTGGTAATTACATCCATCCTGTAGAAAAAGATAAGGTTATTTGCACTTTGCTGAATCTGTAAGCACAGGTAATTAGTCCCAATACTTCCAAATAAGTTCCAAGTATCTACTCTTCCCTCTTTTTCACAAATCTAAGCTTTACACACACACACACACACACACACACACACACACACACTTTTACTGCTGTTTCCCCCTATTACTTGAGAAATGCCACATGTATACTAAAAATAGCAAATATATAAAAATAAGAAATTATAGCAATTACCTGCAAACCGAACTCCAGGAAGAACCACTGTTAACATTTTGATACCCGCCCTGTCAGTCTTTTTCTGGACTTTTTTTCAATGACAAGAAAAATAGGATAATTTTGCACCCACTCTAGTAACCTGCTTTTTACACTTAATAAAGCATGAACCTTCCCCATAGCGTTAAAATATTCTACAGCATCATTTTAGTGCCTGCCTAGTATCACCATGTACGCCTGTGCCCTAATTTACTTAGTTCGTCTAAATTCATTAGGTGTTATACTCTCTGACAAAAGTGAGTCTCCCATTGCTAAGCCCAAACCAGAAAAAGCAGGTGATCAGTTATTTGAAAATGTGGAGCCCCTTTCACTGCTTGACATGTAGCTGCATTAATATCCCTATTCTTGTGGGTGCTTTTATTTTAAAGGGATCCTAGACACATCTTATTTTAAAAAGTGCCTAGAAACCCCCTAGGATATGGCTCAGTACCCAAACCCGGCTCCCTTACACCCCAGCAGCAGGGCTGCACAGGAGAGTTCACAGGCCAAGCTCCGGGCAACGTCTTGCCAGAGCGGTGAGTGTCCAGAGAAGAAAACCACAGGTTCCAGAGACAAGGTCTGGCCCCGGCTCTGGTCTGATTTGGCTCATGACCTCAGAGGGCCAGGTGTCCGCTGGCTTTCATCCTTGCAACACTCAAATGAGCGCATCACCCTTGAGCCAGTCAATGCCTCCTACAGGACGGTTTGAGAATAAAGCAGAAAATCGCTGAACCCCTGGGCAAAACCATGCCATGAACACTCCAGGCCCTTTACACCACACCAGTAAGGAAGGAGCAAAATTGTGTTGTTGTTTTCTTTTCCTTAACTCAAGTTCAGAGATTTTGTTATAGAATAGACTATGCCAAGAAGTGCCCACACAGGCGCCCACACCCGCCGGGGCCATCCGATGGTGCAGGGAGGGAATCTGTGCTCTTTCAGAAGCAGCATGGCCACGGCTCCTGGCCACCAGGGAATGAGGTACAGGGAAGGGTGAAGGAGCCCACCAGAGCTCAAAGTCTTGAGGATCTGAGAAGAAACGCTTTCTTTGCTCCAAAATCTAGCCCATCTCTCTTTCCCATCCCCACCTGATAAATACTCCAACAGGAGTAATATCTATGGTAGGAGGCCTTCTTTGACTAGTAAAAGCCCCTGAAGCAGAAATGTCCACTAATGGGTAGGTCTGAAAGGCAGAACCACCACCAGGCACCAGTGAAGCTGGGCCAGGCCTTTTGTCGTTGTTATTGTTGGTCATTGTTGTTGTTGTTGTCAGCTAAACGTGAATCCCAATCCCGGGGACCCTGGGTGACGGTCTTCCCCTTGAAGCATCTTAGACGAAGAGCAAAGCTTGACACAGCAATAGAACAAAGTCCTACCTACATGGGGTAACAGATGGTGGGGCCTACTTGTCCTGAACCAAAATGTGCCGCTGCCATCCCCTGTCAGCAGGGGAATGAAGGGGAAGAGAGAAAGAGCAGAGCCCACCAATGGCTCATTGCTGAGGACCCTGGTGCCTCGTCTGCTGCAAGTCGTAGTCTCTGGAAATAGAGAGCAGGCTGGGCACCTGAGTCACCCAACCAACCTCAGGAAGAGAATCACAGGCTCCAGCCTCCCTTCTATCCCCTCAAATGAACCTGAGCCCATTCCTCCAAGCTCCCAGAATACATTGCTACACCGCACAAACGCTGATGCTCTGGGAAAGAATCATTCAAATATAAGCCCACCATGCCCTACAGGCTGCTCCCTGCAGCCCCCCAGGAACAGGGACAGGAACAGGAACAGGAACAGGAACAGGAACAGGGACAGGAACAGGGACAGGAACAGGGACAGGGACAGGGACAGGGACAGGGACAGGGACAGGGACAGGAACAGGGATAGGGACAGGGACAGGAACAGGAACAGGGACAGGAACAGGAACAGGAACAGGAACAGGAACAGTTTTCCTGCTGCTCCCAGTCATTTGCTGCAGGGCTCAGTGGTTCCACATCCTGGGGGAAACGAAGAGCCTCTTTGCGAGCGTGTCCCATGGGAGACACAGAATTGTGGCTCCCCACAGGGAAAGATGGAGCTGACAAGTGCTTCCACATGGACCCTGCCCCCACCCCCAGCAGACATGCAGCCTCTCTCAGAGGGAGCTGGTCCCAGGGTCATCTCAATTCAGTCTGGCCTCAGGCTTCCCTGCCCTGGGGCTTGATCCTATTGATCTTATTTCTGCTGTTCTCCTGCCCCTCCGGAGCCTGCATGGAGAGCCCTGGGAGGGCCTCTCTGCTCCCCACAGCCTCTGCGGACAAGCAGCCACACCTCCTTTCCTCTGCTCGGCAAGACCCCCAGTCCCATCCCTGCTCAGGAGTGACTAGGACAAGGAAACATCATTCCCTCGTGTGATACTGGGATAACCCTAATTTCCGTGATAACAGTTCAAAGAACTCCAACACACTCACCTTTGCACTCAGCAACCGCCCCGGCCTCTCCCGACTGGGTTTTGGATTTAAAACCAGCACACAGCACAGGAGAAGGAGGACGGAGCTGCTGTCCACCAAACCTGTCTCTGAATCCCAGTTCTGCCCTCGTGGCCCTTCCGAGTCTCAGCCTCACTTTCCTCACGTGTACAACAAGGATAATAAAAGCTGCTTTGGCAAGGACTTTGAAAAATTAATTAGAAATGGCACATAGAAAGCACCCCGCACAATGCCTGGAACACACATGCTGTTCTCTACGAAAGGTAGTTAGTATTAATCTCTGTCACATGTCTGTTAATCCCCAGATAGAATCTCTGGCCATTGATTTGTAGCCTGGCTCTAAGTTTTAGAGCACATGGACCACGTTTTCCATTTCCTTTTTTCTCCCCGAGCCCATCTCCTCCTGGGCTCAGCACCAAGCACGGCTCCGTAAATGAGGCTCACAGGTCACCCCAGCCAGACCCACCTCTTTACCTGGCTTTTGTGAGGTCAGCACATTTAAAGCTGTCTCCCAGCGTGATCTCAATACCTAACAAAAATGAGCTGTCTTCAGGAACACAGGAAAAAGTTGCTGTATGCACCACACCCAGCTGCTGGCGAAATCCTACGGCTCCTCTAAAATCTGAGCCCCATTGGCCTGCTCGCCCTGCCAGGTCCATCTTCCCCTACTCCCTCAGCAGGAGTTTATCAAGGCCACACGCAGCTCCGAGAGGAACAAAGAATCACAAAAGCTAGAGCTGGAGCTATGCCCATGAACAGTTGCATTGTCCAAGCTAAAAATCCATCCCTCTCTACTAGGAAGCCTTCCAGGAGCCGCCCTGGACAGAATTCGGCCCCCAGTAACCTCCCCCCGCATTCCATACACCATGGGACTGTAATTCTCTCTTCATTCTTTTGTCAGTCCCATGAGGCTGTGAGCTGTGACCTGTCTTCAACTCCACACCAAGTACAGTTTGAGGTATAAAATAGATGTTCACAAACTTCTTGAATGATCTTAGTCCTAAGAAGCAGACACTATTTTCTCCCTGCATTTTGTATAAAAGGAAACAGAAGCCACCCTGGCCAGTGTGGTTCAGTGGATAGAGCATCACCCTGTGCACTGCAGGGTCGTGGGTTTGAATCCCAGTCAAGGGCATGTCCCTGGGTTGCAGGTATGATCCCCATTCCTGGTTGGGGCAAGTGTGGGAGGCAACCAATCAATGTGTTTTGTGTCTCTCTCACATCAATGTTTCTCTCTCTCTCTCTCACTGTCTTTCCCCTCCCTCCCTTCCACTCTCTAATTATCAATGGAAAAAAATATCCTCAGGTGAGGACTAACAAAGAAAAGGAAACAGAAGCTGAGAGTCTGAAAACTTTACCTAGGATTCCCTCTGCTTCGCGCAGGGGGAAAAGAAGATCCCCACACCAGGGCACATGCCACCAGAGTACGCCAGGTGGCCTCCCAAAGCACTGGCAGCTTCGGGCTCTCAGGAACACACCTATGAGATCAGTTTATCTTGTTTTATGGTTATTTGCCTTCCTGTCTTCTAGACTGTAAGCTCCCTAAGGCCAGGCACAGTCTGTCTTCTATGCTGTGTCCAGACCAGCAAGGCAGCTAGGCTGTGGCCCAGGAAGATCTGCTGCAAGAATGCAGTTAGCCACCTGTCCCTCTGTGCCTCTCAGACTTTGCTCTGGATCCCCGGGGCCTCTAGTTCAAATGCAGATACTGATTCAGTGGGGCTGGGGTGGAGCTCCTGAGAGCCGGCACTTCTCAGAAGCTCTGGTGACCTCCAGGCGGCTGGAAAGGGTGAGACTGGAATCCCTGGAGGCTCAGTTAACTAGAGCCAACCTTCTTTTCTTCAGCTATGTCCTGAGACCTCCCTCCTAGCTGTTGATATCATGGAAATTCAGAGAAGAGCTTCAGTCCTGAAGAGCTGAGGCTTACTCCCTCCCTGCTCACTGCCAGGGCCACGACCAGCACCAGGACTCACACAGTCCATCAGTACCAACCAGCATCTGCTTCAAAATCCCTGGAATACAGGACTGTCTCTGCCTTGATTCTAACTTGATTCTAACTATTTTCTTCCCTGCAGGTTCCATCTCTCACTCCTCTGCCCTCTGAACATTTCATTCATCCCCAGGACAGGGTCTTAAATTGCAGGAAACTAGAATTCTGCAGATCAGTTGGCCAAATTCACATGTCGTTTTCTTATTTAACAATTAAGATAAGATGGTGTTGTGATCCGCGTGGGCCTGCTGCAGTCTGCCAATGAACAAATCCACCTGCCTCTGAAGAAGATGCATTAAAGAGCCACACACACACACACACCCCAGTGTCATGTCGTATAAGAGGATAACATGGTGGATCCTTCAGAGGACTACTCTTTTCTCCAAGTTGATAAGTGCTTTGAAAGGCCACTCAGCCAGGAAAACCAAGTGGCCCTCTCTTTTCAGAGGGCTCTGGGTACAACATGACTGCTCCCTCACTGCACTGCTTGGCTGGGGCAGTAGGGTATCTCTGTTGGCAGAGTTGGATGTTGATGTCCTAGAGACAGAGTCCCTGGTCATCAATCGACAGCCTTCGTCTCCCTCCCCACCTTGCACTACAGCAAGATAAGCGCAAAGGGCTTTGTAAAAAATGTAAAATGGGGAGCAAAAAAAAGGCCTTTGTTCCTCACTCATACAGTGAAATTGCTGGAACTCCTTATCTCCTGTCCCTCCTATCTGGTGGCCATGAAATGAGGGCAGCGAGAACTTGTGGTCTCCAACCTTCAGGGGCTCCAGTGTTTCATCCTGATGTACATCACTGCTGCTGAGGTGCAGGATGCTGAGTAGGATGTGGACCTCAGCATAACAAGAATGGGTGAGTTTCAAAAATTGATGGGGATGGTTTCATGAAAGTCAGGTGAGAATGTTAAAAAAAAAAAAAAAAAGTGTAATGGTGTGCCCTGGCCACTGTGGCTCAATTGGCTGGAGTATCCTCCCATGCACTGAAGGGTCACAGGTTTGATTCCCTGTCAGGGCACATACCCAGGTTGTGGGTTTGATCCTGGGGCATGTGTGGGAGGCAACCAATCGATGTTTCTCTCATCTCTCTCTCTCTCTCTCTCTCTCTCTCTCTCTCTCCCTCTCCCTCTCCCTCTCCCTCTCTCTCTCTCTCTCTCCCTCCCTCCCTTCCTCCCTCCTTCTTGCCTCCCTCCCTTTTTCTCTCTCTAAAATCAATTTTTAAAAAAATTTAAGTTTAATGGTGTGATTGAACCTTCAGCAGAGTCAAACTCTCCTTGACAAAAAAGCATCTTTGAAACATCCTGCTTCAGGAAGTGAAGGCTCAGTTCAGAAGGTCCACTCATGACCACACCTGGCAAACCAACCCTGCAGGTCAGCAGGTTGAAGAAAAGTCTGACACCCACAGAAATAAAACATTCTTTTCTCCAGAATATGATACATTTATGACAAAAGAGTAATTTTCCAGCCATAATCTACAAATGAAACTGAGTTACAATAGGCACATTCCCTCCTTTTACTCCATCAAATGAAACTCAGTTCCAAGATCTGCATATCTTAATTTCCCCACCCCACAATTTATATTTTTCTTTCTCTTGGCAGACATTTTATTTTTGTGAGTTATTCCCTATTTTGTTTTGATAGCTCACCAGAACCTAGGCTAACAAATACTTTTCATTTGATTATTTTAAAAGTCTCATTAATTTTTCAAGCCACACAACATGCACAGGCATAAACGTATTTGCCAGACATTTTACCAGTGAAGGTTAATAGTCACTTAATGTAACTGCATACGTTACAAGCAATCTTCCTGTCCCACTGCATTGTCAAAGACTACATAAATATGTAATCTATTCCTCTCCTTTTCTATCATAACATTCCACTGGGGTGAGTCTGATGAGCTGTCCCCTTGCTGCCTCCACCGTAAAGTGCTGCACAGTACCTGATGGATAGATACAGGGTTTGAGTGAGGAGGATTTCTGCAGCCAGCCATAAACCTAGCTCATTTAAATTGCTAGCTGTCAAGTAGCTGAGAAGAAAGAAAAAAGCTGTCTTTAAATAATAAAAAAGTATGGCTCTATTGTCTAGAATGTGAAGCAGAATTTCTATTTCCAGGGGCCACCTGATCGCCATGACGGGCTTTGTCTTCTCAGCTCTCTCTCCTGGGAACCGCTCTCCGTACCCTGAGAAGAGCTATGAGCACTCCAGGTGGTTCTCTCTATAATTAGGTTTCTGGTGAGTGGTGAACCAGATAATTGCTTAGATGGCCAACTGGATCTGAAGTGGGAAGAGAAACAGATTCAGGATGTCACTAAGAAAACCATCCCTGACGACAAAGGAATTCAAAGATGAAAAAAACATTGCCTGTTATTGAATTCTCCTTCTGTTGCCGGTAGTACGCTGAAGCTGAAAACTAGGACTCTAAAAATCAGAGCATGCTTGGGAAAGCACAGAGTAGGCCCATTTTGGACACTTCACCTGGTCGAGATAAAATTTTTCCTAACATGCAGCCAAGGGCAGAGACACTCAATAATGTGGTTTTGTGGACTGATTCACCTGCCTCTCTGCAGGAAATAAAACTTCATTCAGTTACAGACTGTTTAATCACAGGGGAGGTTTCATGGATACCATTCTGCCAAGGGCATACAATTCACATTTTAGTCCCTAAAATTTGCCAGCTCATGCAGTTGGCTAAATAGTATAAGTCACGTTCTCCACTTCAGCAGTTCAAGATTCTCCAATCTCTTCCTCAGAAAAAGGAGGAAGTACATGTAGACAAATTCCAAGGCCATATATCACAAAATTTATGGAGCCTGTTTGAAGCATCATGAAAACTACCCAGTAAATTTTAAGCTGCCTCTCCCCAAAATAACTCAGGATTCATGGGTTCCCAACGCAATTGTATTTGGAAGAATATCTCTGTGTAAGGAAAAACCCAGAGAGAGTTCAATGATTGAGCTTTCCTCTAACCTTTAATTGATTTGCAAGCAACACTAGTATGCCTAGCATTGGATAAAAACCCTACTAATTTAAAGCTATTCATCACCCCTTTCTTTCATGCAACACATTCTTCCAATATGCTTATTACTAATCATAATAAATTGACATCCCTTGAAAAGAAGGTCTTTTAAAATTTGTAAAATGGTTTCTTGAACAATATCAATTATGAAACTAGCTCTACCACCACCAGAGTGATGCTGGGTTACAATTTTAGGAAATTCCATAAAACAATACTTTGTGTTTGAATGCTATCAGCATTTTGGCAAAACAGGAAACCCCAACTTCATTCCCCCACAGAAATGCCAACTTAATGTACAGTCCAAAAAGCCTTTATTAGCACTCTAGAAAGCAATTAGAAAGTCTCAGTACTGTAAAGCCAAAAACAGCTGCATTGAAAAGGTAAGAGAAGTCATTTCATTTCAACCATGTCAGTCCCTCCCCCTCAACCTGACACTGTTCACAGTTAGGAAGAAAGACCCAACTTGTAGCTTCTCCCTGGGGAGGGAAAGGGAAGAATGGAATATATATCAATGCTCCAACATTTTAGGGGGCTGCCTAGAAGAGTGATTTCTGTCTCACCTGTCTCAGAGCACTGATGAGGAAGAGCATACCTTGAATGCCTGGGGGCTTCAAAGAACATGAAAGAGCTCAAGCTCATGGAAACACCAGAGAACTTGTAATACTGCAAACAGAAACCGACACAGCTCACTGCAATTGGGAGAAAATGCCCAGCTGGTGGCTTTTCCCTTGTGAAAAAATAAAACAGTGAAACATGCATAAAATATTCCATCTCATATGATTCAGAGCACAGATAAAAACTGGCATACATTGAGTACCTGGGGGCCATAGAGAACAAAAGAGAGCTTAGTGGCTTTTGGCAGACCAGAGAACTTGCAGTGCTGCAGACAGACACCAGAGGAAATAAAGAGACAACAAGCTCCTTAAAAAAAAACAAAAACTGGTAAACCTCTCTAATTGGGAAAATATATTCACAAGCCCAGAGATTACCCACTTCCAGGAAAGGTTTGAGAGACTCTCAGAATCTCTAGCACCACCAATTGATGAAGTTCTTTCCCTGTATGAAGCAAGTCTGTAAGGACTGAAAGAAATGGTGTTTTTTTAAATACATATATCCCAACACACAGTTACAAGGCTCACAAAGCAAAAATGAAACATGCCCCAATCAAATAAACAAAATAAACCTCCAGAAAGCATTCCTCAATAAATAGATATATGAATTATATGACCAAGAATTCAACCCGAATGAAGACTCAACCAACTCAGGAAAATGATGCATGAACAAAATGAGAATATCAACAAAGAAATAGAGAATTTCAAGAAGCATCAAATAAAAATTCTGGAGTTGAAGAACACAATAAATAAATTGAAAAATTTAGTAGAAGAGTTCAATAGCAGACTTAAACAAATAAAAGAATCAAAGAACTTCAAATGAGAGGTCTGATCTAGTTAATGGAAAAAAAAAACAACACAATGAAAATGAGTGAAGAAAGCCTAAATGATTTATGGAATACCATGAAGAAGACCAATACACACACTGTAGGATTCTCAAAAGAAGAAAAGAGAGAGAAATGGACAAAAAGCTTATTTGAAGAAATATGGCTGAAAACATCCAGATTCAAGAAGTCCAAGAGATCCCAATTGCGATGAATCCAAAGGAGTCCACATAAAGATAGATTATAATCAAACTGTCAAAAGTCAGACAAAGAAAGAATTTTAAAAACACCAAAAGTGACTCATCATTTAAAAGAAAGCTACAATGAAATAATCAGTAGATTTATCCATTGAAAGCTTGCAGGCCAGAAGGCATTGGAGTGATACATTCCAAATGCTGAAAGAAAAAACTTCTAACCAAGAATACTATACCCAGCAGAACCCTTTCAAATTAAAGAAATAAAGACTTTGCCAGACAAACAAAAGCTAAGCAAGTATTTTACCTAGACCTGCATTACAAAAAAAGCTAAAGGAGTCCTTCAAGTTGAAATGAAAGGATGCTAAACCACAACACAAAAACATATGAAAGTATAAAGCTCACCAATAAAAGTAAATATGACAAAAATATAGAATACTGTACTACTGTAATGGTGATGCATAAATCACCTTTAATTGTGGTATAGGAGTTAAAAATAAAAGTACAAAAGTAACTATAAAAATAAGTTAATAAATGCATAATATGAAAAATGTAATTTGTACCATCCTATATAATAAAAGCCTAATATGCTAAATGTCCGGTCGTCCAGTCAGCTGTTCAACCAATCAAAGCATAATATGCTAATGATATGCTAAAGCCACTCAACCACTCGCTCTGATGTGCACTGAACACCAGGGGGCAGACAGTCAACTGGTCAACCAGTCACTATGACATGGGGACTGATGCTCCAACCAGTAGGTGAGCTTGCTGCTGGGGTCAGGCTGATCAGGACTGAGTGAGACAGTCCAGACACACCCTGGAACCCTCCCTCAATCCCTCCCCAGATGGCCAACCTCCCGTGTCCCTCTCCAGCCCCAATCATGCACCAGTGGTGTTCGTCGGCCTGGCCTGCACCCTCTTGCAATCCGGGACCCCTTGGGGGATGTTGGAGAGTCAGTCTCAGTCCGATCCCACATGCCAGGCTGAGGGACCCCACTGGTTCATGAATTTGTGCACAGGCCTCTAATCAATAATACAAAGCATATGGGAAGAATAAAAGAGTATAATTTTTGTATATGGTTGAAGTTGTTACCAGCTCAAAATAATTGTTATAATTATGTTTTATTTAAGTCATATGGTAAACACAAAGATAATACCAATACAAGATACACAAAAGAAAATGAGATGGAAAAGCATGTCTACAAAAGAACGAAAACAAAAAACAATAAAACAAAAACAGGATACAAGAGAGAAAAAGAGAGGCAAAAAAGCTACAAGACAGACATAAAACAATTTTTTAAATGGAAACAATAAGCCTTTCCCTATGAGAAATTATTTTAAATGTAAACAGATTAAATTCCCCAAAAACAGTCTCTAAATGTATTTTTTTAATCCAACCATATGTTGTCTAAAGGAGACTTGCTTTAGATTTAAGAACACACTGAAAGTGAAAGAAGGTTAAAATATATTGTATGCAAATGGCAAACAAAAAGAGCTGGGATGGTTGTATTCAGACAAAATTGATTTTATATCAAAAGCTTACAAGAGACAAAGAAGAACATTATATAATTATAAAAGGGTCAATTTACTAAAGAAATAAAGTTATAAATATATATGCATCCAATATCAGAGAAATCAAATAAATGAAATAAACATTGACAGAATTGAAGGGAGAAATAACAACACAATAATAGTAACAGATATCAATTCAATCCTCCACTCTTAGTAATTAACAGACCACCCCAAAAAATGATTAATAAGAAAAAAGAGGAAATAAGCACCATAAACCATATGTACCTAACAGATATATACAGAATATCCTACCCAACTACAACAGAGTATATACTCTTCTGAAGTGTACACAGGATATTCTCAAGGGTAGATCACATGTTAGGTCATAAAACAAGTCTTAACAAATTTAAGAAGTCTGAAATCATACCAAGTATCTTTTCAACCACAATGGAATTAAACTAGAAATTAATAGCAGAAAGAAAAATGAAATTTTTTAAAAATATGTGAGTACTAAACATACTGTTGAACAAACATTGGGTCAAGAAGAAATCAAAACAGAAATTAAGAAAACACAATACAACAAAACTTATGGGATGCAGCAAAAGCAGTACTAAGAGGGAAGTTTTTAGCAGTACAGTAGGTCCTCGGGTTACATCAGAGATCCGTTTCTAGGGCACAATGTAACACGATTTTTGCCATAAGTCAGAACCCACCTACATAAGCACCTACATCACTCACATGGAGCACATACACAGCAGTAAAGAAGTGAAACAGTAAAAAATAAAAAATTGAAAGAAAGATAACAATTCCTGACCTTTACTTGTGGTAAATAAATAATAAAAAACATAAAGCACATATGTACATACGTCAAAATGACAGAATTCTTTTTATATAAATAAATTAGAGGCCCGGTGCGCGACATTCATGCACTGGGGTATGTGCAGGGTCCCTCAGCCTGACCTGCACCCTCTCCAATCTGGGAGCCCTCAGGGGAGCCCTCTCCAATCCAGGAGTTTCCGTCTGTCTTTGCAATCATATGAGCGAATTGTCTGAGATCCCAACTCAGTTTGGTTTGCTGCTCACAGAATAATAGAGGCATTTTTTTTTTCTTTGCTTCATTGGTGGAGATTTCCTGGAAGTTTTAGGATATATTCCCTTTAATTTTTCCTAGACAATCTGATTTTACTTATGTCTCTCACCTTTGCTTTCCCTCCATCCCCCACTGCAACGGTAACTTGCTCCAGGCTCACTTAGCTGAGTCTAGCATCTAGGAGATCCGTCTGCCACCAGAACTATGATTCCCAGCATTCCTGGTGCTCCCTGAGCTCTGGGCTTCCGCTTCCAGTCCTGGGGCTGTCACCAAAACTACTATTCCCAGAATTCCTGGTGCTCCCCGCGATCTTGGTTTTCCTTTCCTGCTCTGTCTCCCACAGCCTCCCACTCTGCCAAGTCCTCCAAGCCACCAGCTCTCCCTCTCTGCTCTCCATCTGGCTTTCCCAAGCCACTCCACTCTCTGCCAGCTCTCCCGGGCTGCTCTCTTCGGGTACCTGTGTATGCAAATTAACCTGCTATCTTTGCCGGGTTAATTTGCATACTCACTACTGATTGGCTGATGAGCATAGTGAAGGGACAGTCAATTTACATGTTTCTCTTTTATTATATAGGATGGGAGATGGCGACGTAACTATGAAATGACGTACATCGAGTCCGACTTAGCCCAAGGACTATCTATAAATGCCTACATAGAAAAGAAAGAGCTCAGACAAACAACCTAACATTCACCTCAAAGAACTAGAAAAAGAACAAACTAAGGAAGTTAGCAGAAGAAAGAAAATAATAAAGATTAGAGCAGAAATAAAATAGACAAGAGAAAAATAATAAAAGTCAACAAAACTAAGAGTTGGGCTTTTCAAACATGTCAACTCTTAGCTCAAGCATGTCAAACTCAAAGGCTAACATGGGCCAAATAAACAAGGTTTAAGTTTATGTGGGCCGCAAAAAAAAAAAAAGAAAAAGCTTCAATTTTCATAGAAACTTAGGTTTATTTAAAAAGATACATGCTGAATACAAAGGGCTGAAATAAATGAGTAGCTGTTAACACAAAATAATAGAACATTTTAATAAAAATTAATACTTTTTCTTGAACATTAACTTACCAGACACTAACCGCACAAATTAGTAAGTGTATCGCAAAGAAACCTATTTTTCTTGTTCTCCAAAAACGAAATATTTCCTGTTGTGCACACCAAACAAGTCAGTACAAGGCTAATGATGTGGCAATCAGCTGCTAAAATATTCACTGCTAGTATTAGTGGAGAGAAATAGTGCACCTGCACGTAAGGCGCATAAGGGAAATGAATGCATCACAATTATAGTAATCAGTCATTAGCAAATGTTGTAGTTCGTTATTAATAATTATGTATAACAGGATATTGTAAAAATTAAGTTACAATAGTTTTATTAAAACACTTCTTAGATACTATTATATTGGCTGGGCCCCAAAAATATTCGTTGTGGGCCACATGCAGCCCGCAGGCCATGAATTAGACATGCTTGCTTTAGCTAGACCAAGAAAAATTAACCAAAGAACTTATATGCATATAACCCATGGACTCAGACAATAGTACGGTGAAGGCCTAGGGTGTGAGGGGGTGAAGTGGGGAGAGCTAGAATCGGTCAATGGGGGGAAAATGGGGACATCTGCAATACTTTCAACAATAAAGATAAATTTTTAAAAAGACTCATTTTAGAAATGAAAGTGGGGACATTCTCACTGATTTTATTGAAGTAAAGATGATTATAAAAGAGTACTGTGAATAACTGTAAGCCAACAAATTGGATAACTTAAATGAAATGGACAAATTCCTGGAAACATACAGCACACCAAGACTGAATCATGAGGAAATAAAAAATCTGAACAAACCTATTATGAGTAACAAGATTGAATCAGTAATCAAAAGCCTCCCAAAAGAGAAAATCCCAAGAACAGATGGTTTCCCTAGAGAATTCTAAACATTTAAAGAAGAATTAACCCAAATCGTTCTCAAACTCTCCCAAAATATTGAACAGAAATACTTTCAAACTCATTTTATGAGGCCAGCATTACCCTGAAACCAAAGTCAGACAAAGATACTATAAGAAAAGAAAGCTACATGGTGAGTGTATACAATAGCAAGACCTTCAATCAGTTGGAAATCAAGCCTGAGATGATTCGCCACTACCTGGGTGAGTTCTCCATCACCTACAAGCCAGTGAAACATGGCAGACCTGGCATCGGAACCACCCACTCCTCCCACTTTGTCCCTTTCAAGTAGCTAATAAAAAGAATACTTACCTCATCAAAAAAATAAATAAAAAAGAAAGAAAGCTACAAGCCAATATCCATAATGTTATTGGATATATCTATTTGTTATAGATGCAAAAACCCTAAGCACAATACTAGGAACCTGAATTAGACAGAATATTAAAGGGATCATAGACCAAGTGGAATTTATCTCTCACATGCGAGGGTTCAACTTTTGTAAGTCAACCAATGTGACTGACAGAATAAAGAATTAAAATCATAGGACTATCTCAATTGATGCAAAAAAAAAAAAAAAGCATCTCACAAAATTCAACACCCTTTCATGATAAAAACATACAATAGATTAGGGAGAGAAAGAAATTACCTCAACATAAGAAAGGCCACATATGAAAAGTCCAGAACTATATGCTACATGGTAAAAAAAATGAAAGCTTTTCCTCTAAAATAATAAACAAGATTAGGAAACCCAGCATCAGCACTTCCATTCAATATAGTACTGGAAGTCCTAGCCAGAGGAATTAGGCAAGAAAAAGAAAACCCATCTGATTCGGAAAGCAACACCATCATTAAACCATATAGAAATGTGAATCTAATGAACAAAATAAACTAACAAGCAAAATAGCAACAGACACAGGCTGACAGCAGGGGGTTGGGTGCCTGGGTGGATAGGGTGAAGATATTGAGCAAAAAGAAATAAAAAATAAAAAACAGACACGGACAAGTGTGGTGACAGAGACTTGACTTGGGGTGCTGAACCACAATAGGGTACAGATGATGTGTTGTGGAATTGTGCACCTGAAACCTGTATAATTTTGTTAACCAGTGTAAATCCAATCTATATATATAAAAGGCTAAGTGACCGACCAGCCAGTACATATGATGCACACGGGCAATCTAAAAATAAACGTTGACTCACACATGCATGATACATATAAAGCTCTCACTGGCGCCAATCACACGTGTGTTTTAACTCTATAATACTATATTAAATATACTACTAGAGGCCCAGTGCATGAAATTCGTGCACTGGCGGGGGGGCGGGGGAGGTGTCCCTCAGCCTGGCCTGCACCCTCTCACAGTCCGGGAGTCCTCAGGGGATGTCCGACAGCTGGTTTAGGCCCACTCCCAGCGGGGACCGGCATTCAGATATCCTTAGCGCTGCCAGAGGTGGGAGAGGCTCCCGCCACCATGGCTGTGCTCGCTGTGAGCCTGGCTTCTGGCTGAGCAGCGCACCCCCTGTGGGAGCGCACTGACCACCAGGGGACAGCTTCTACATTGAGCCCCCTGGTGGTCAGTGCGTGTCACAGCGACTGCTCGGTCGATTTGCATATTAGCCTTTTATTATATAGGATTTTGACATGTAATTTTTTTGCAGTAACATAATTACCACATGAATCTGTCGTAAGTGTTCCCCTCCACGTCCTGCGTGGTTCAGGGTTCGGGTCTGGAAGAGGAGCCGCACAACAAATGAAAGAGAAAAGACACGAGAATAATTTGGGAATATTGGGGGACCAGGAGAGAAGTCCAACTCAAGAGGAAGGACTTCCACTGTGCTCAGGCCTCACCAAGCTTTTTATAGTGAGCAGTAAACAAGGCAGTGGTTACCAAAGTTACACTTTTCTTGTGAGTTTCACTTGTTTACACCATGGTTATACTTCCTGCACTTCCTCAGCCCATTAGATTCCCAGATAAGATCTAGGGAGTGTTATAAGGTCAAGCCTAATTATGCTAAGAGGATTGTGCTCTCTAAGCTAGGACTTGTTTGTGACTTTGCCAGCAGGTCAGTCCGAGGCTTAACCCTATATCAGTTTCCCACATGAATCTTTTTTAAAAAATATATTTTATTGATTTTTTACAGAGAGGAAGGTAGAGGGATACAGAGTTAGAAACATCGATGAGAGAGAAGCATCGATCAGCTGCCTCTTGCACACCCCCTACTGGGGATGTGCCCGCAACCAAGGTACATGCCCTTGACCAGAATCGTACCTGGGACCCTTCAGTCTGCAGGCTGACGCTCTATCCACTGAGCCAAACCGGTCAGGGCATGAATCTTTTTTCTAATTAATTTCCTTTTAATGTGCATGAATCCGTGCACCGGGCCACTAGTAAATTCAATAAAAAGGGAAGAAAAGTTTGATGGCTCAAAGCTGAAGCAACATGAGGGGTCAGCACTCACCGAGGAAGCTAAATGTTTTCCAGTCTACTTTCAGACCTTGAGTTTGACATGTATGTATGGAAACACACAAAAGCATGTCTGGATGTACATACAGCAAACTGATAACAGTGCTGGCATTTGGACAGGAGATGGTGGGGGCAACCGGGATAAAAGGTGATGAAGATACTTATAGCTTATGAATAATATTAGAATCTTTTAAAAGAAAAATTTTAGTAATTTATGTAATTTAAAATAGTGAAATAAAATGTCTTGATTTTCAAAAATCTATTTACCAATCAGTTATGGTATTATCTCTCAGTATATCTTTGCTATATAAAAACACACAAGCCCTCCCTTCTATGAAACTCTCATGTCAGAACAATTTCACCTTTCTCTCATAGACAAGCCATTGGATGTCTAGCACCTGAGTTCACTGTCCTTTGTTCTTTGAACCAGGACAAAGCACCCTACCCGCTCCTTGTCAAGGGAGCCAGATCTTGTGTTCAGACACTTCCTTCAGAGCATCTATACCTTTGCTCAAACTAATAGTGCATATGTGGTCCCTGAGAGCTACCAGCCCAGCTCTATGGCGTGTCTGCACAAACAGAACTTCAAGGCAGTACCTTGTACTTACATTATTCGACAAGTATTTATCAATCTCCCACTCTGTGCCAGACACAACAGCGCTCTCAGAACTGGTTGTGCAGCAAGAAACAACTCAAAGACCCAGCTTCTTGGAACTGACATTTGAGGGGCAGATGGGCACACAAACTCATACACGGACATATAACAATGTCAGGGAGTATTAAGGGCTATGGAGAGAACCAAGCAGGGCAAAGGATCTATAGAGTGATGAGTGTTGCAAGTTTACATTTGAGTCAAAGGCTGAAACAGAGAGTGAACCAGCCATTTGGACCAGTGTGAATAAAGCATTCCACACAGAGAAGAGAGAAGTGCAAAGGCCTTGAGCCCGTTTATTCCAATGGCTATCAACAAGTTGACCTCTAAAAGGGCTGTGCCAATTCAGACTTACCAGCAGCATCTGGGCATGCCTACTTCCCTACATTTCATCAGCAGCTCACTGATTCATAGTTCCTTTCTATAGAAAACAATTTCCACTGTGTTTTCTTCAAGAGCTTTGGACAGATGGACTCAAAGGAACAGATGGTGGGAGAAGAGGAAAGGAAAGGGAGCTTCCCTTCAGTGCTTCCTGTACCAGGTATTGGGCTCCTTTCTTTACAGATGTTTCAATTCAGCCTCACATCAATTTTATTTTTTTAACTGCAATTATTCTATTTATTGATTTCAGAGAGAAGAAGGGAGAGGGAGAGACAGAAACATCAATAATGAGAGAGAATTATTAATCAGCTGCCTCCTGCACATCCCCTACTGGGGATTGAGCCAACAACCCAGGCATGTGCCCTGACCGGGTATCAAACCATGACCTCCTGGTTCATGGGTGGACACTCAACCACTGAGCAATACTGGCCCGTATGCCTTGTATCAACTTTTTGAGAGAGGCCTTAGGGACCCTCTTTTTCATGCAAAAGAGCTGAGGCCTAGAGGCCTCAGGAAATCAGCCCAAGGGAATTCAACCCTTAAAACATAACTGGATTGGCCTCTGTTAAGCCTGACTCCAGAGCCTGAGCTCTTCCCAGGACGGGCTGCCTCCCAGGCCAGGGGCATGGAAGAGTTCTGCTGGCAATCCCACACAAGGGAAACCAGGCCTCCTGCCTAAGTGGAGTTGGTTGTCCTGGGTAATTTCTTGCATATGCATTTAATTTTCCTTTCACTAGATTTTATCAACAGTAGAAGCCAGTATTTCCCAATGCACCAGGAATTTATCTACAGCTGAAGTAAGTTACTGTCAGAAAGCTGTGGATATGAATAATTAAGCCCCTATTAAACATGCACACATCTTGTAATAAATTTCAAATTAGAATGTGCCAAGATCTTGTTAAAGCTGCCAACACATATTCTAAAGTAAGGCGGGAATATCCTTTGGAGCTTATCAGGAGATTTAACCTTTCTCGAAAGATGCTCTTTGCTCAGAATTTTAATCCAGAGATTACCTGAGTTTGTCTCATCTATCATTCTATTGTGTTCATGTCCATTGTAAAAATCAACCAAGTAATTTATCTTGGGATGTCCTCAAATGGGGTGCATTTAAATACATATTGCATTAAGCTTCATTATTTTGGATGAGGTATTGTTCAAAAGAGCCTCACTCTGAATACACCTCACCTACATTTTAAAATAATCATTTGTTGCCAAAACCGGTTTGGCTCAGTGGATAGAGCGTCGGCCTGCGGACTGAGGGGTCCCGGGTTCGATTCCGGTCAAGGGCATGTGCCTGGGTTGTGGGCATGTCCCCAGTGGGAGATGTGCAGGAGGCAGCCGATCGATGTTTCTTTCTCATCGATGTTTCTAGCTCTCTATCTCTCTCCCTTCCTCTCTGTGAAAAATCAGTGAAATATATTTAAAAAAAAACAATAATAATCATTTGCATTCATCATTGACTCAGTCGAACTTTTCAAAAGCCCGAGTGTTATGCCTTCTGTCATGGGAAGGATGGGGCACCATGGTTAAGAACACACATCCCCCAAATCAGGGTGATTTCCTGTCCCAGCTCCACCACCTCCCAATTGTAAAGTGAGTGCCGACCACACAGGGTGGTTTTAAAGATTTCATTAGTTAATCACCTAATACACTTCCTGGCCCAGAGTAAGTGCTTAGTAAGTGTCAGCTGTAATGATTATGGTTTGGTATATTCCAAGAATGCAAACTGATATTAGCCAAAACCTGTTACTAAAACTTTCTAGTAATCTCTTACTTTTCTAATAATATAGATTTTTATCATCTTAACAACCTAGAGAAAAAGAAAATAAATCTTAAATATAACATAATGAAGTTAAATACCCCCATGACACTGGCAAAAGCCAACACAACTATGCCCATTTTGCCATGAGGAACTTTGACACCACAACTTGCAAAACCTGTTCTCAATCTCCCAGAAAAGAGGAAGGAAATACAGAGGACTGCAGCCAGCCTTCCACACTCTTTCAATGGTTCCCCAGGGGTTCCTATTCCAATAGGCCAGTATAGTCTTCAAATACAAGCCTTAAGTTTACAGAAGATGTATAACTTTGGGTAAATCCAATAACTATTAGTATTCTGTACCTAAATTTCCACATCTGCAAGGTGGGGAATAGTAAAATTACCAGGTTCCCACAGGTGCTGGGAAGAAAATGAACTAAAATATCAGAGTAGACAAGTCTTGCCACATATGCATAGCATTTGTCCGCATGAGCTGCTGGGAAGCGACGCTCACAAGCCTTTTCTATGATGGGTCTTCCTACTTGGGCAATACGTAGTCGAGATTGTCAAAGTAATGAAACAGGAGCAAATGCCTTGGCAAGAGAAAAAGACCAGGAATGTATTGCTCCTGCAGCGACTCCTCAGATTCTTAAGATCACAACTTGGAATTGAACATCCATTGTCCATGTCCATCTATGATGCCATTTAAGGTGGAAAGAGCAGCAACTCATCACAGCCTTTCCTGCTGCCTGATATCCAACTGATAGCTGGATTCCTCTTTGCTGGCAACCAGAGAACCAGTTGTGAAACAAGATTGAAGTGACCAGTGAATATGAAATTTTTCAGAATCTGTAAACTGAGCCCAGCAGGAGGGCAAAAGTGCTAGAGTCCCTCAGTCAGGGACCTCGATGCTGAGGTCATCATCAGGCCCCTCCTTCTAACCCCCATATTCCTCTGCACTCTTAAGACAGGAGTAGCAAGATAAGGACAGGACTGAGAACAGTGGCAGTTGCCCAAGGCCATCCCAAGGATGACCTATCTCCCCCACAAAAAAAGAGTAAGTCTCATCTCATGTAAATGACCAACACAAATCTTAGAAGAGCAAACCTGATCCATGTGGTCTGTAGGGGAGAGAAGAGATCCGACACTAAGACCTAGTTCCTGGCCAGACAGGCCACAAGGGAGTATCGCAGAGAAAAGCATTTGACACCACACCAGGTACACAGTGCTCCCTTCATAAATACTGACTCTGGTCCTTACCCTCCTCCTCTGTGCAGAACACAGCTGGAAACAGCCAGCATGCCATGGGCCATGGCACCGTGCTCTCCATGTGTTACTGTATTTACTCCTAACACCAAGGAGCAGGTGCTATTATCATGTGAACTTCCAGCTGAGATAAATGAAGAGTAGAGAGGCTACAAGACTTGCCAGGATCACACAGATAGTATGTGGCACCAACCCAAGCCAATAGTACTAACACTAACCCAAGCCTTCTGTATCACTACCTCCTAACTACATCACCTCCATATGCCACAGGACTTCCAAAAAATTATTTTGTTACTTGAAGGTATTTGGGGAATTGGAGATTGCATATAAAGTCATAAATATCCTCTGAGCTGGCAGGCTGCCCCCAGGCCAACCTTTGGATGCTACGATGGTTAATTTTACTTCATGTATCAGCTTGACTGGGCCATGGGGTATCCATGTATTTGGTATGTCTATGAAGGTATTCTTTTTTTTTTTTTTTTTAAATATTTTATTGATTTTTCACAGAGAAGAAGGGAGAGAGAGACAGAGAGTTAGAAACATCGATGAGAGAGAAACATCGATCAGCTGCCTCCCGCACATCTCCCACTGGGGATGTGCCCGCAACCCAAGTACATGCCCTTGACCGGAATCGAACCTGGGACCTCTCAGTCCGCAGGCCGACGCTCCATCCACTGAGCCAAACCGGTCTCGGCAGAAGGTATTCTGGATAAAATGAACATCTGAATCAGTGGACCGAGTACAGCAGATTACCCTCCCTAAGGCGGGTGGGTCTCATCCAATCAGTTGAAGATCTGAATAGAACAAAGGGCTAAATAAGAAGAAATTCCTTCTGCCCAACTACTTGAGCTGGGATATGGGTCTTTTGTTGCCTTTGCACTTAAAGTGGAAAATGGGATCTCCTTGGACCTCAAGCCTGCCAGCTCTTGGACAGGACTCACACCACAGGTCGCAGGCCTCAGACTCAGACTGGATTGCAGCATCAGCTCTCCTGGGTCTCCAGCTTGCCAACTGCAGATCCTGGGACTTCTCAGCTGCCACAATTTCCAGAGCCAATTCCTTATTTTATGGATAGAGATAGAGATATCTCCATCCTGTTGGTCCTATTTCTCTGGAGAACCCTAATACAGCTGCCAAGTGTATTCCAGCTAAAGCCCTCACTAACAGTGCAGCTTTTCATGTGTTATTTAGACATTAGGCATCAACAGCCATTTTTTAAAACTAACCTTAGGGAACTGTGTGACCTGAAGAAATGCTTCTTTAAAAATAAAAGGGGAACTGACTTGAAATGAGGAACTGGGGGGCGAGGGGTCACAGGACAGCGGTGCGCTCGTGTGCCTGCAGCACTTTCTACAAGGGGTGCCTTCTTGGCTCCTCTCACACAGCGCATCCCTCTGAGCACAACCACCACCCCCCGTGCATGTTGCGAGGTCCTCGCCATGGCTCACTAGCGTATCCCCACAGCTCTCTCATCTTCCTGACTCCACAGGAGGGTTGGGAAGAGTCTGAACAAGTGGTAGGAGGGCAAATCATTGCTGTGTCAGAATCTTCTTTGCAGCTCCCATCTCTCTGTTTACAAGGAGAGGCTCGGTGAGGGTGAACCTGCCATCGGGCTGGAGCCGGGTCAGCCATTATCGCGTGTTGCAGGGAAAGGGGGCTGAGGCATCACCCGCTTGGCAAGGCCTCCCGCCAGCCCGCTGCTTCGAAAATTAGCTCTTTCATCACGATGAGCTGCCCAAAGTGCAGGAGCCAGGAGATAACCTATGGGCCCAATTCATAATATTTATGTTCCTGCCACCTCCCTGCCCTCTATCTCTGCTCCCGGTACATTTGGCTGGCTGGCTGGCTGAGTCGGAGGTCCCAGACACTGTGGGAATGGAAACTGCAATTGCAATTCCCAGTTGTGGGTAAGTTTTAAGATGAGGGCCGCATACCCACATCCTCCTGGGTTTCCCAGCACCTTCCAGCAATTTCAACCAAAAGGCAAACTGGCACTGCCTCTGTCGTCACATTAGGAGGAAGCCAGTGGAACTCACTCCTTAGATACACTGACACTTCTTTTAAAGCCACACGCATCTCTCTCAGATCTCAAGACATGAACCTGCTCCAAACCTACCGTCAGATGCACATGAAAAATTCACATGGGAAGCTAGAAGCAGAAATAAAAAAATGAATGTGAATGCAGGCTGGTACTTGGGGATGTAGCCTATTTTAAGTTCTTGACAGCAGAAGCATTCATCTACACAACACTTCAACAAGCACATGTTGAGTGACGGCTGCATGACAGGCACGGGCCATGGAGACACGGAGATGGAGGTGGGGCTTGTGAGAGCTCACCGTCTACCAGTGAACTCCACCAGACCCCCTCAATTTGTGGAGGAAGGGTCTGTAAATCTTTGCAGAGACCTGCCCAGCCCAACATTCACCCTGACAATTACAGCCTTCATCTAAGGGAGTCTCATTCCAAGTACCACTTAGCCATACACATTGCCATCATTCCATGTACTGAGCACTCATTACATGAGGAACTGTGAAAAGAACTCTGCACATTATACACTGAATTCACCTGACATCTCTGCAAGGTGGCTATCTGTGCTATTATTTTACAGGTGAGGGCTAGAGATTCAAGGACTTGCCCAACCTCACATAACCAGGAAATGGTAGAGTCAGGATTCCTAATCTCTCAGAAGGCAAAGCTCTGGTCTTCCTAGACATCCACTATGGTTCCCAAAGGGTTCAAAAGAAGCTCCTCGATCAGCTAGGCAGTCACCTACACTCTGCGCGTCTGAGGATGCGGGCCTGCTCAGTCCTCTGTCTGAGGTGAGGGCGAAGCTGTGGCTACAGGGCCTGGCAAACTGCTTCACCTCATGTCATCCTCACATGAGGAAGTTGAACAAGGAGAACCAAAGGATTTCTTCCAACCTCAGGATCTGAATCCCTGCCATTGGAGGACCTACACAGGGCTGGCCAAGAGGTTCCAGCTCATTCTCTGGGCACACAGCCCCACAGCCAGGCGCCACAGAGGTGAGCTGGCTCCCAAAGCACCGCCTCAGCCACGTGCCAGTCAGACATAAGCCCTTGCCGCCCTTTGCGCTCCTCCCATTCGCCTTCCTGGTTGATACCGGGCTGTTTTGTATACATGGGAGTTGGACATACTCTGATCACATTACTCCCCATACGAAAGGCAGCATCCCCCCAGTTGCTGGTTATGGAAGCTCCTGAGCACAGCCTTCCAGCCC
The DNA here is from genome assembly GCF_964212035.1 of Myotis nattereri. Classification (NCBI taxonomy): domain Eukaryota; kingdom Metazoa; phylum Chordata; class Mammalia; order Chiroptera; family Vespertilionidae; genus Myotis; species Myotis nattereri. Next base: position 79,320,395 of record NC_138080.1, read on the forward strand.
CAGGGGCTCTCCCCACCCGGCCCCCTCCGGCCTCCCTTGGGCCCATACCCCCAGGCTGCCCTCCAACCTTACAGATGTTCATTCCTTCACCCCCTCTCCCTCCTCTCTCAGCAACACTCTTCCTCTCTCCACAGGACTGGCCTGTGTCCTTCAGACCAGGTTATGGGCTCCTTCGCCTGAGAGGCCTCCCACTGGGCAGTCCCATTTCCTCCCATGTCCGGTCCCTCTGTCCCTCGCAGCAGCCACCAGTTACCACTCTCCACGTGTGGCCCATCTCCCCTGCTGAGGACTTCACTTCATTCACCATCTGCACCCAGCAGAGTGCCAAGGACACCCACCAGCACTCAGTAAAGGCTCCCTGAATGTCTGAGAGAACATTGCTTATCCTGTTAAGTCCTATCCATTTGCTGCAGCAACTGGCCAGCCAACCACACAGTCCTTCTCAGCCACGGTGGGCTGGCTGGCTGGGTGGGAGGAGGCGATGGTGCCGAGAACTGTGCAGAGAGTAAGGTCTGCGCTCTGTAGGAGCTAAGAGACTACATAGAGTATTTCCGAAGTGGGAACTGTCATGCAAATAGAAGGTGGTTCTTTTGTAGACATATAACTGGTGTGCAAATACAATGACAAACATTTAAATCACGGTGCAAGGCAGAGTATGGTAAGTGCAAAGTGAGCATTACAAATAACAGACACAACAAAAAATGAGGGTGATAATGTGCAAGAGGTTGCAGGAGAGGTTTCCCAGGGAGACAGGACCTTGGCCAGGCTCTAAAAGCAGCACAGACTCGCAGAGGTCAGCAGGCGGAGCAGGTGATGTGAGGCCCCTGCCCTCCAGCATCAGTGGTCACCCGAGGCGCACTGGTTAAACAAAGGATCTCAAAGCACAAGTGAGAAAACCTTATCTGTGGGCCAAGAGAGCAGAGATCCTTCAGAATTCAAATGCTCAAACCCTGGTTTGTGCAGTATGCCAGGCGCCCTCAGTTCCTGGAAACAAATAAACAGTAACCGTGATCACGTCAAAGCTGAGGCCTGCTTCTTGGGGAAAGCCAGCACATGCATGCTGCATCGGTAAATGCACAGGTTTCCATGCATAGTAAGTGTAAGTGTGATATTTTCTCAATAGATGCCTCAGTTTGTTAGGAAATCCAAACCGCCTCTACTATTCAGTTAAAAAATAAAGTAACCAACCAACCAGGACTGGGAGGATATATGCTAGTCAACATCACATGCAGAGCATCACGATTAAAGTGAAGTATGGAATAGCTTCTATCCTAACTGGGGAGCTTGAAAGATGCCCCTTTAGAGCCCACGGGGCCTCTGCCAAGGGAGCCCCGCCTTTTCCCACCCTCCCCATGTCTACATGCCTCGCACACTGTGAGTTACACAAAATTTATTGTCTTCACAAGAGCAGATGGATTCTGAGAGATAGACTTGCCTCCAAACAATATAGATACATAACTTGGATTCAAAATGATAAACTGTATGAATATCCAAACAACTTTCTTTTCTGCTGAGATAAATGGAAGCGGTGACTTTTAGAAAGCTTTCCTCTGTGCAATGCAGGAACAAGGTTCCAGCTGAAAGAAACGACATCATTTCCACTTGTCTGAAGGCAGACAGGCAGTACACATGCCAGTAAGACTTGGGGGGAGTCCTTTAAGCTCCGTGTAAGAAAGGGAATGGTTTGGGAAGTTCTCTCCAATTCAGTGAGTGCAAAGAAAGGGCAAAAATATTTAAATTCCAGGCACATGGGAGGATTTTGTCACAGAACTGGGTCCCTGTGTTCCTTGCTCGGTCACCACCCATTCTCTCCAAAGCAGACAATGCTTTTCTGGCCCTTCTGGTTTCAAAGATAACCTTCCTGGTGAAAATCAATAGCTGTAGCACAATCTTTGGTTCAGAATGAAGCAATAACCCTGGCCCTAAAATGAGGTGCCCTGTTGAGGTCAATGAGATGCTGACTCAGACACCTCATTTTCTCCTCACAATCGTGTTAACATTTGTAATCACTGCCCTCCTGGCCCTTCGGCAGGAATCCAACCCCATCCTCAGGGTAGACACTGTTCCATCTGCCTTTTGTGGGAGAGAGACACCTACAACATGCAGGCGGCAGGGCCCTCTCAAACCAAACTCCGGTGCGATGCCAGCTGGCACTTCAGTGCTGCCTCCAAAGGAACCCCCCTCAGTGACAGGGTACCACCATGAAGCTCAGGGGGAAAGCCAGATGCAAAAGACCGAAAGTGGGATGACTCCATTTATGTGGAATGTCCATAAGGACACCTTATAAGCATCGGTTCTCAACCTGTGGGTCACGATCCCTTAAAGTACATCCTGCATATCAGATATTTACATTACGATTCATAACAGTAGCAAAATTACAGTTATGAAGTAGCAACGAAAATAATTTTAGGGTTGGGGGTCACCACAACATGAGGAACTGTATTAAAGGGTCGCGGCATTAGGAAGGTTGAGAACCACTGCTAGAGACAGAGACGTGGTGGATGTGGGGGAGGGAGGGGTGAAGGAAATGTTCTCAAATGATTGTGGTGGTAGCTGCACAACTCTAAAATTTTATAAATAATAAAATGGGCTAATGTTATGATATGAAGTTATACAGCAATGAAATAAACGTGTTTTCACTGAGTAGTTAATGACATGGGAAACATGGTCAGTAGACAAAACAACAACAAAACAGAATGCCAGATATCAAGTCACATGCTCCTAATTTACTAAATACCCATACTGGCCCACACAGGCATCAGCGAACAGGAGAGAAACATACTAAAACGACGGTGGGTGATTTTAATGTTCGCCTTTATATCTCTGTGTGCTCCAAATTTTGACCGTGCACATGCACTGCTTTCACAATTAGGAAATGAAATGTATTCAGTAATGCATCCATGAAGTCCCTGGCCCAGGGCACATAACTGGGGAGCTTGTAGCAGTGGTTGAAAGCACGGCCCTTCTGGCCCCAGTGACTGAGCAGGGCCCTAGCTCCTCAGCTGATGCTGAAACTCAGGGCCTGAAAGAGCTAAGGCCTCCCTCCTCCAGGGGGCACACCCCCTCTCCTCAGTGGGCCCACTGCGGGGGTTCGGCACAAGGAACGCAAACGTTAATGAAGCCATAATCACACACACGGTCACCTGCTCCCTGTTAATACTGTGGCACAAATTCCAGCCCATACGATTCCATTCAGTACGGGCACGAGGAGCTGGAGTGGCAGAGGCAGCACGGGCCCTGCGGTGCCCACTCCCAGCCCAGGAGAGGCATAGCTGTGAGACGGGCTCTTTATCTTCTTGGAGTACACAGTCCTGCTGTAACAGAGGATTTACTGGCCCCAATTAATGATTTTCCATCCTTCAGAATTAATACCGGACACTGGATCTCTAGGTACTTTGCTGATACAGAATTTTCTAAAACGATAAATACTTCGTGCGATGCTAACACAGGAGTTTCTCCTTCCTGTGCTAAGACTGAGGACCAGGGTCAGGGGAGGCCATTCCTTCAGTTTGCTGGTTTGAAGAGGTTCCTACACTGATGCAAACACAGGTTTCCTTGGCCTGGCCCACTAGGAAACCTTGAGGGTGGATCCTCAGCTTGTCAGCATTTTCCCAAGAAGTGCCACTCCGGCTGTCACAGGGACGGACCTGCAGTCTAGTTTGACTGCCGAACCCTCCATCCCACCCAGACCATAGCTGTGGGGCTGTGGGCGGCCTCTGACCCAAGTATCCTCTCTCGCAGCATTACGCAGCCAGGGCACAGCTACTAGCACAGAGCTGCGTCTGGACTATGGTCAGATGGCACAGACCCTCCTCCAGTGGCACATGCAACCCCAGAGTAGGCCAGTGACCAGGGGACCAACGAGAGCTAGCAGAACAGCACGTGCAGTGGCCACTTTTCCATCATGCCACCAGCATCCATTTCCCCTTCTTTCCTTTGCAGAACCAGCTCTCCCAGACATTTAGTTCTTGGGTTTGGGCCAAACTGCACCCCAGCTCCAGGATGGAGCATGTGACCAAGATCAGAGCCAATCGATGCGCTGCATTTTCCTGGCCACAGCTACTGGCTTATGGATGGGCACAGGATGTCATCAAGACAATGAAATGCAATGAGACCTTTGCCAGGATGACTGGAAGACATTTTTAATGTAGATGTGAGAGGCTCTGAGCCTGGAACCGCCACAGCCAGCTCAGCCTCCAGAGGGCACGGGCTGCCCAAGAACAGCCCAGTGCATGTGGGAATGGAGCTCAGAGACGGAAAGTGGGAGCCAGGCCTCATGACATGTGGGAGCCCCCGCATCGAGGTGCCCCTAAAGCAAGCCAGAACTACCTCTGGAATTCTTGGTTTTGTCTTCAAGTCCTTTTTTACTTTTTCCAATAAGAGTTTTGTCTCACGAGACTGGGAGAGCCTGAGAAGTGGTGTGAGAGTGTCAGGACTGGTCAGAGGCGGGGAGTGGGCGGCTATGCCCAGATTACGCTTGAGGAGCCATGATTCTGCTTCTAGGCTGTGAGCCCAGATCCACTCTGGGCCGGGAAACGATGCCCTGAGGAAGTGACAAGGCCTGACAAACAGCAAATCCCAAAGTCGTGGGATGTGTGGCTAAGCTGAGAGGGGCCCTCTCTAACCCGCACACCTGAGGTCGGCGATGGGGCCCAGCCCGGGTTTGATGCGGAAAGCGTCCTTGCATGGAGTATATTTGGACTCCCCGGTGGCAGGAGCCGTGACATTTACAAGGGCCACGTTCTCAGCAGCACACAGTGTAGAAGCTCCTCGTAAATTCTCCTTTACTGACTGCTTTAACAGAAAACAACAACAATACTCAGTTAAAACACACACAGGAGAAGGCAGACGGTTAAGGGACTTCCAATCCCCAGCTGTCAGTGCTGAAGGAGATCTTATCCTGCATCGTTTGTTACAAGAAGAAAGGCCTTGGGAACACTTGGGATGGAGCGCCTCCTCCCGCACAGGAGCAGGGTTGGGGTTAGGGGTCATCCCCCCAACATCCAGCCTCTGACTCTGGATGATCCCTCTGGCCCACTGGTCGCTCCCCCCTAAGCAGGTCCTTAGTAAGAGGCAACACAGGAGAGTGGTTGGTGCCACGCTGGAGCGTCAGCAGAACTGGCACTGGATTCCTGGCTCTGCTGCTTCCTGACTAGGACCGGAGCAGGTCATTTTACCTGAGTCTGTTTCCTCATGTGCAAAATACCACTAACATCCTCCTTCTCACAGGCTGTGAGAGGATAATGAGGAACTGGATGGGTAGCAGGTCTTTTCTTAATTCTACAGCAAGAAGGCCAAGGTTGGAGGGGTCACATGACTAACCTAAGGTCCCAGGATTTGAGCCTTATGTCCAGGTCAGACACCAGAGTCTGTGCCCATTGCACCCCCCTCAGGACTGAAGCCTAGCCCTGGGGCACCAGTGACTGTGACAGTCAGGGTGTCTGGCCACCGGTGTGATGCTCTACTCCTGCACTTGCTATGACATCCAGGCTCCTTGAGGGGGACAACTCCCAGGGTTATGTTCTGCACACGCCTGGCAGCAACGCCATGCCCCTGGAGGCAAGGTCTCAGCGACAAATGCAAGGTCTGTCTTCTCCTAATGCGTGCATGCTCCGTGCCTTGCGGACCTGCTATACATGCAGCAGTATTTTAAAGTCTGCTCCGGATAAACAAAACCTGTTCCCAGAGCCTTACTCTTCATAAGTGTCAAGATGCCCCAGCGGTTTAACAGGTGTCTCCGCACACCAGGGCACGTAGGATGCTGCGAGGAAGAGCGCTTAGGCCCGAAGGTGCCATCTTCAGGTCTCAGCTTTGAAAAAACCGTGGCCAAAAAAAAAAAAAAAAAGGAAAATGAAATATGCCAATGAAACTCCCTGGTTTTAGGGATGAACCTTAAGAGTTTTATAAGACTTTCGGAATTTTAAAATAAACCTTCTTTTATTCACTTGTTCCATACGTGTTCACTGAGCTCCTATGCAAGGCCTTGTGGCAGACCCTGAAAGTGCCAGCAGAGCCTTGCTCTCCCGCTCAAAGAAGAGATAACACCTCCCAGGGCCTGGCATCCCCGCCCACCCAGTGGCTCCAACAGGTTTAACCCATTGTACACCATAAGCTTCTACAGACACAAGCGGCTGACCTTCCCCGCACGCCACACGCATCTATAAAAAAAAAAGTGTGCCCTAAGTAGCAGCCGTGACCAACTTTAAAATCATTTTTCATGAGAATTTCCAGCTTAAAATATTCAAGAACACCCAAATTGTAAGTAATATATTTATTTTTATAATATTCATTGCAAATTGACTTTTTTAATTAAATCCAAATTATCGTGGCGTGTGGGGATGGTTTCCGTTTTGGATGCGTGGCAGTTAACTGGTTAAAACCCCACGTTCACATGATGTGCTAACAGCTAACTGCAGGAGAAAACCATTTCATGGAGCAACATTTCTAAAAATGTGTTCCTTCTAATAAGGTGTCAAGGGAAGAAAACAAAAGGCTTTTGTGGCCAAATTAGTTGAGGATGGCTGGTTGGAAAACTGGACCACTAGTTTCTTCACTGCTGACCTTCTCCCCTCCTTTACCTTGAAACGGCCTTGGTGACTCGCCAAGGTGGAGCCAGGGCTGCAGCAGGTGGGCACACAGGCCTGGCCAACCCTGTGCGGCGGCCGAAGGTTTGAATAAATTTTTTTTTTAAATATTTTATTGATTTTTTACAGAGAGGAAGGGAGAGGGATAGAGAGTTAGAAACATCTATGAGAGAGAAACATCGATCAGCTGCCTCCTGCACACCCCCTACTGGGGATGTGCCCGCAACTAAGGTACATGCCCTTGACCGGAATCGAACCTGGGACCCTTGAGTCCGCAGGCCGACGCTCTATCCACTGAGCCAAACCGGTCAGGGCAGGTTTGAATAAATTTAAGTGATCAGGCAAACTCTTATCCAGACAACATTCTGAGGGACCCGTGTTCCACAGAAAGCACTGCAAACGCTGCCATTGAAGACGGTGGCTGAGGTAGACCCGCTGTGGCAGGAAAATCCAGCATCGCCCTGTCCCCTCCTCACCCATTATGCCATCTCTTGATTTGCCTATATCGACTCCTACCTATGTTTCTCTCAGAATAAGAATTTCTTTCCATGGAAGAAAATAAAACCGAGACTCTGAAAAGCATTTTATTCCTTATGTCACTGAGAAATATCTTGATCACCATGAATACTTGAAAATGTAAATAAGAAAATCATTTAGTGGCCCAGCTCATCTCCATCGTGTCCACTGAGTGTGGTAATAATTGGTAACCATCTCAAGAGGCACTTTTGTGGCCTCCTTCCCCTGATTCAGAAACAAATAACGTGGATGCCCAGTAGGGGAACGTCAGCAGAAGTGATGAACAACAGAGCCAGGAGGCCCCGGAGGGGAATGAGGATCCTCACCGATTAGTCAAAGTAAAGAAATACTCCTAGAGTTTCCAAGAAGAAGAGTGGGTTGAAATGGAAGATGCTTGGCTCTTCACAGACAAGACAGAACTGCGGCCGAAAGGACTCAGAACCTTGCCCTTTGGCAACACTGGGCAGGAGGAGTTTCTTTCATCAGCTCTGCTCTACAAGTGTCATGCCCTTTCTGTTCCTCCCTTTGGTTCCACTCTTCGTTCTTATCTGACCCTCTCGGAAGTGCTGTGGCTATAGGCTCCTCTCTCAGAAACGTCTGGTCTCAGGAAATGAGCTGAACTTCATTCCCACAAAAATATAATAACGAACAGTAGATAAATGATTTGACGCCGGACCAAGTAATAAACCAAAAGATCCCCATTTCCCGACACAGGCTTTCAGGCATCAGAGATGGGTGGGTGGGTCTCTTTCAGCTGGAAGTGCCTTGGGAGACGTCCACGCTCAGCACACCCATTCGACAGCAGACGAAGCGAGGCCGAAGGGTAGGGGCTTCCCCAGGGTCGCATGGAGGGTTGGTGGACGAGCCTTAGGAAAGTGCCTAGTTCTTTCCAACCCACTCAGATGCCTCTGCTCAAACTCCCCTCCCCCCGGCACAGGAAAGCCCACCTCAAACAGGAGGCCTGCTCACACAAATCCTCTTTAGCATCAGTCCCAACCCTCCCTTCTACAACACCCAGTCATTCATCCTGGACAGGTTCTCGTGTCTGCCTCTGTCCCTGAATAAGACCAGAGGCCCCACTCTCCTTGCCATAGGAAGCGCAAGGTGACTCTCAGGCAACTGACTCTCCCTGGAGGTGCTAAGTCCCAGGTTCACCTCTGGGAGAGACTGGCCTGGTATACAAGTCCTCTCCACCTGACGGAACAGGCTTAGCAGTGTTCACCTAACCACACTGTGGTCCACACAGATGCCCAGTACATTGTCTTGCCCACAGTGACTCTCTGTATTTCTCAGAGAAAAAGAGGTTACACTTCCCCCACTGGCTCTGCGGGCTCCCAGGCCCCAGCAGTGACCAGAGGAAGGCACGTGTATGGCCTCCGTGCAGATGATGGGATGCCTGTCCATGTGGAGAGTCGTTAATGCCAATCCACCTCCCAGACTCTCCTTTATAATTATTTAAAAACCAAAACAAAGGCCATAAAGCCAGATGTTTATTCCACAAATCAGAAGTCATTTACATTTGCATTAATAACCTCCTGCGAAGACCGTTAACATATCTTAGCTTTTAGTGACCCTGTGACATGCACTGTCATTGAAATGGGCTGGATGCTCATGGCACAATCAGAGCAGTGGTGCTTAAGCAGGAGTAATTTTGTGTCTCCTCTCCCCCTCGCCCTCAGGCACAGGGGCACTGGCACTATCTGGAGACAATTTTAATGGTCACAAATGGGGAGGGGAGGTGCTACTGGCATTTGGTGGGTAGAGGCCAGGGATGCTGCCAAACATCCTACACTGCACAGGACAGCGCCCCACAGCAAGGAGCTTTCCAGCCCAAAATGCCAATGTTGCTGAGGTTAAGAGACCCTGCTATAGAGAGTAATAGGTTTTCAAACCACCATAGGCATAAGGTTTGCATGAAGGATTTACTATAAATGCAAGTTTCTGCATCCCAACCCCAGCAATTCTGTTTCAGCTGGTCTAGAGTGGAAATTTGCTTTATGGGGGGAAAAAGAGGAAAAGGAAAACAAAAACAAACAAAAAGACCTTTCCCGCTTCCCTCTTTTCATACAGGTTTTTGCTATTTCCTAAGCATGGGCTTGCAATTCCGAAAGCTGCCACCAGGTAGCAGTGCTGTTGACTTGGGTAACAAACGCTTCAGATAAAGTTCTTAGACAGAGTCTCATGGATCACATATGCTATATTTCCTCACTAAAATACCACCACAGTTAAGTAGCAACATGGATTAAATACAGAAACGGCATAAACTTACATAATATAGTGCAACATTGAAAAGGAATGCGAACACCAGACATTGGGGGCACCCTGCTAACAGATATTGAGCTCTGCCTAATTTAACTTGTGCTGAATCTCTTAGTCAAGTGATTTCAGAGCTGGAGGACTCTAGTATCCTGTCCGACAGCCTTGTTCTAACAGACAAGGACACACGGCTGGTTTCCAGGACTTGCAACCTAGGCAGGCCGAGGCACCCACAGCCCTAACTGTCAGCCCTTCAGGGAAGACAGAGTTCTATCCTGATGAGCTCTGCCCATTTGTGGGCCAAACCTGTCTGCCTTTTAAACACGTCCCCAGCTGCTTGAACCTCTTGTACTACATACCACCACAGAGGCGGGTATTGCCTGGATCCTTTAGCCCAGTGTTACCATACTTGCTTTATCCTGAGAGTAGCTTGGTAAAGTCATAGGCCCTCCCTCGGGAGAACCCCCCGCAGTACTGGCGGAGCAGAGCTCAGAATCCATTGGCGCAAACACCTAGGCTACGTGGCTCTTTAGCTCTGGCTCCATCCCAAACTTTTCCAAAATGTGGTCCCTATGAGGATCAACTGGGTGCCCTTACACATCAATCAGACCCGCTGGGGGCGGAGCCCAGGAATGCATATTTTAACAAATTCCTGATGCTTCTTTTACATAATAAGGTTGAGAACTCTTTCTCTCTACATGAAAACAACTTATAGCATGATGCCCTCCCTTGTCTGATGCAAAATCATCTCTAACAGGAGGATGAGGGGCACAAATGTATTAGCATTGTGCCAGGCGCTCCACAGACACTGGGGCACCTCACTGACTCGCATTCATCTCTGTCTGGTGCTCAGCCGCCTGTGTGAAAGAGATTGTCCCCATCACTTCATCATGAAGAAGGGGACTTGGAGAAGCTAACAGCTGCTGAGGCCATGGAGCTAGGGAGTGGCAGAGGCAGGATTCAAACCCAAGTTGGTCCCACCCAATGCCCCTTTCTTCCTTTAGACAGGCGAGAGGCCATTTAGTAAGGCCTCCCTTTCCCCTCTCCTGCACCAGGTTATTTTGGGCTTCCTGCCAGGTCACAGCAGTGTAAACCCCAGCAAATGAGAAGCCCAGGAAGGCTGGGAGCTGGCGCTTCCCGTGGTCTCCTCCTGCCTGGTGATCCCTGCCTGGGAGCCTGAACCACAGAGTGAGGAGGAACCTGTCCCCCTCCTCACTCCGCCTCTCCCTCCACCATCCTGCTCCAGAACAGCCAACCTGAATAAGCAGAATCAATTTGACTCAACTCTGCATTGTGGGACCCCCACCTGCTTCCAGCTGCAACTCCCAAGTCAAAGGGCTAGAAGTCAGAACAGGGCAGAGAGAAAGGCTGAGATAATCAGCCCTTGATTAACACTGAGCCGTGAACACACAACCTTTTCCAACCTGCACAGAGGGCTGGCAGGAGGAATGCAAATGAGATGGTGGCTATGAAAATGCTGCCCTGAAGTTTGGAGCATCACACAGACAGGAGTCATCATTCAAATGAAAGACAAAACGTCAGGAAGACACAGCTCCCTCCCACCAATGCTCCTCCAAGAGTCACTTTCAACCTACGAAGGGCACATTCTTAGGGAAAGGGGATCACAGCTCAAGAAGAGAACCCAGGCAGCACTGCGTGCCAGGCCCTGTGCTCGGCACTGTAAGGAAACAGAAATGTGCAAGGCAGGGCCCTGTCTTCCAGATGGGGGTGAGCGTGGACAGAAGGGAGGAGAGAAATAGCCCAGCTAACATAGCATGGGCCTGTGGGATGGTCTATAGAGGAGAGAGTCCAGAAGCATTACCCAGACCTTGTGCTGGGTCCCAGGGAACAGCTCTCCCCGGGGAGCTGCTCCCTGATTCCCCAAGCCCGCCCACCCCAGCCCTTCCAGCTCTGCCTCCTAAACATGTCTCACGGATTCCCAACCACCCTTCTGTCTTGGTCCTAGCCTGTCATCTGTTGCCTGGGTGGCACGCCACTTCCCCCGCACCAACCCATCTCCTACACTCAGTGAAAGTGATTATACTGCAACCCATCGTGTTTTTAACTCCAAGCCCAATTAACTGCCTCGGTGGCTCCCCGTAACTTCCTAGGGAAAGTTCAAACTCCTTGTTTTAGGGCCTAAAGTTCTCCAAAAAGTCACAGCTGCTCTTTGCTCAGCCTCCTGTTGGGCTCTGGGCTCCAGCCACAAAGACCACCATCGCTGCCCGCAGCGTGTGAGCACACAGGGGACCTGACAGCTCACACACCCACCCAGTCTCTGCTGGTTCAGGCTTCCATCTCTGATTTCAGCTAAACTGTCTCTTCCTTCTGAAGCCTTCTCCAAGGCCCTCCCATTCTAACACAGACACCTGCTCTGTCCACTCACAATGCCCCACAGGTGAGCATTTTTCAATATTAAAATGAATATTATAATTACTCACTGAATGGGCACTTGCTCTTCTATAAGAAGAGGCATCACTTGATGATCTTATTAAAAATGATTAAGTTGGTCTGGAGTGGTACCTGTGCTGCCGTTTCTACCAGCTCTCAGGTGATGCTAACGCTGCTGGGCTGTGGGCCACGACTGGGCCACCAGGGACCACTGCAGCCACGCTCATCTTGTTCACTGTACATCCCTCACACCAAACCCAAATCTAGCACGAGTTAGCACTCAGTAAACTGTTGCAGAATGAATAAATGAGGAAGGTGGAGGGGATGAAGGTAGACACTCAGGAATTCAGGGTTTGGATAATAGTTTCATTAAGGCCACAGAAGATAATGACACTGACAATGTTCACAAATTTAATACTGTCCCTTACAGATCAGACTTTCCTGATGAATATATAAATATCCATTTATAAAGTTGGTTATTTGCCTGAATCCAATCCAAAGAGCAAGTGCAAGACCAAAATAGAACATCTGAACTTAGTGATTTTGTGCCCTTTACCAAAGCTAAACAAATTGCTACTTGCTGCAGCCTCAGTCAGGGGCCACAGTGCCTGTGCTGCACTGTGAATTATTAATGTGAAAGATTTGCATGTGCTTTTTATGGTTATGGCTGACTTTGATGTCTTGGTGCCCTGCTTGGGGCTTCCACACACAACTATAATTTCTTTGACAAAAAAAAGAAAAAGAAACAAATTGCATAGGCCAAGGATAGGAAATGCATTGAAGTAGTTTCAATATAAAATAAAATTGCAACAATCCTACTGCTCCTCCCTTGCCCAGGGTAAGCCCGATGCTCTGAAAGGATGGGGCACAGGAACTTGTTCAAATACCACCAAGAGGAGAGCAGCACAACATCTCTTTGGAAACCTGACTCAGTGCTGCAGGCCAGCGATTTCAATGTCACTGAATGGGAAAATGGAGGTAAGCATCTGCTACAACTTCAATAACCGGCTAAGATCAACACAGCTCGGAACTGCCCTCGTCCTGAGCTTCACAAAGAGCTCAGCCCGACTTTGCAACACTCCTTACAAAGATCACAATGTGTACCTCAACGCGCTGAGCGCGCTGGTTCCCGGTCGTACACAATGAAGAAGAAACTGGTGAAAAGAGGACTTTTAGGTAACTCTCCCGAGTCCAAATCGATATTTCTCTGAAGAATAGAAAGGCAGGCAGGCTGCTGAGACCTTATTTACATACATGTGGCTCTCAATATATGCCTGCCCCATGGCTGAGAAAAGAAATCAATCGTTTCTCTCAGAAACCTGAAGTACGGAGGGTCGGGATGGATATAAAAGACATTTGGGGTTTGCATCTCTTTTTAATTTCAACCCTGCGCATCCTTGGGGTGCTATCTATAATTGCCAAGAGACCTGCAATATTTGAGGGCATCAATTTAAACAGCCAATATTATTGAGCACCAACTTCAAGCCAGCCAGGTCCCTGGGAGCTGAGATTTCAGGTTTCTGGCTTGAGCAGATGCAGATATGAGGGAGATATTCACAGAGAACAGGATGTAGGAGAAGGGGCAAGTTTACACAGCATGGGTGGTAGAGGGGGCAGTATATTAGTTTCCTTGGCTAATGTGGAACCCATTACCACAAACTGGGTGGCTACTCACAGTTCTGGAGACCAGAAGTCCAAGACCGAGGTTGTCGAACCCACCAAGACACGGTTGGTTCCTTCTGGGGGCTGAGGGAGGCCCTGACTCAGGCCTCTCTCCTAGCTTCCTGTGGCCTGCTGGCAACCTTTGGAATTCCTTGGCTTGTAGGCGCATAATCCCAATCTCTACCTTCATGTTCACATGACATTCTCCCTGTGTCTCTCCCCATAATCTTCCCTCTGTGCATGTCTACCTCTGTGTCCAAATTCACTCTCTTTGTAAGAACAGTAGAGACACTGGAGTGAGAGCCCACCCTAATGACCTGACTTGATTGCCTCTACAAAGACCCTATTTCCAAATAAGGTCACATTCCGAGGCACAAGGGGTTAGGACTTCAACATGTCTTTTTTGAGGGACACAATTCATCCTCTAACGTGGAAGTGAGGGAAGATGCTCAGCCCAGTTCTCAGCACGCTGAGGGTGCACTACCCCCATGCATGGGGGCTGAGCTCAGAAGAAAAATGTGTCCAAGCAATAGGGAGTCAAGAGACAATGCTCTTTTATCAGCTGAAATAGAAACATGTTTGAAGGTCAGGTGCTAGATGAGAACGGCAAGGCTGAGGCCACAGATGTAAATGAGATCGCCTCAAGGGACGTCACAGTGTTCCGGAGAGAAGGAGCACTGAGGAGAGAACCCTCGGGACCTCAGCTCTCCAGGGGCAGACAAGAGAAGAAGCGCTGGAAGAGGAGACTGAGGGGGCTGCTGAGGGTGGGAGAAGCCCCAGGAGGGCGACATCGCTGAGGCCGCGGGGAAAGGTCTGAAGGGAAGGGTCCCGGGTATCCATGACTGCAAAACAAACTACCCAAAGCTTACTGGTTTAAACAAATCCATCTGACAGGTCTGCGGGCCAGGAGTGTTGGCAGGACTTGGCTGAGCAATGCCTGGCACCACATGGCACTGACCACGTTACTGGGTAGTATTCACCTCAGGGTGGATGTTCCAGGGCTACAACCCTGCTTCTTTCACGTGTCTGCCACCCAGGAGGTAGGGGCAGAAAATGGAGGGACTCGGTGGCCACCGCCAAGCAGAGTGCCCACACACGGACTTCCAGCATGTCATGTGGCCTCAGGGGCAGAGCGAAGGGGCAGCTCTATCTGATTCATGATTCGTTATCCTGTTCTCAAAAGAAGCAACCTTCAGTTGCAAAATGAAAACGTGGGACTCCTTGTACAAAAACAAAACAAAACAAAACAAAACAAAAAAAACCACAGGGAAATGTGTCATTAAAAGTAAAAAATATATGCATATTGTAAACAAGAATCTGTTAAGAGGATAGATTCCATGTTGTGTTCTTACAGCAATTTTTTTTAAAAGATTAAATGAAAAAATATCTAAGCACAACTCTCAGCACAGAGTCTGGCACATATTAACCATCCATTATATGGTAGCTACGACTTAATCAGCTCTACAAGGCTTGTTATGAAAAGCAATATACACATCCATTTCCCTCTCCCCAGAGGCACGTTGGTAGCTATTTTTATAAACCAGCACTCTCGTATGTCAGGGATGAGTTGGGCATAAAGGGAGTTAGGGAATAAGCCTGATCAACCTCAAAAATCATAAAGCTTTTTAAAAATGGTTAAGACAAAGAAAAACCTTAAAGAAAATCTGTAATTCCCAGTTAACTAGAGGATGGTATACTCTCTCTGAAAAGAAACAGCTCTTACTATGAGAAATAGCACTGCTATTGAGTGTATTAGAGTAAGAAATTTAATTTATTTAGGCATCATTGTTATTCATAGCATCCACGTTACCTAAACATATTGGCTTAAAATACTGTTTAGAACCATGCAGTTACATGTTTTATGTTTAAATATATTTGACATTAGTTTACATTGTTAAATGTTAAATATTTTTTAAAAATCAAAATTTAAAAAATATATAAAGCTTGGCATCAAAGTGGGCATGAAAGTGCCACTAACTAAAAGCATCGCATTTGCTCAGTCTTCGAGTCATTTGGCAGGAACATATGTTTCTCTTTTACCAAGATGCATGCTTTCTTGAAGTCCATATGAAGAATGGATTTCATTCTAGGTCAGGGCAGCTGATTCCGTCAGGACCCAGTTAAGTGAAGGAGGTCATAATTTCTAACTCTGACTCAGTGGCAGACTCACCAAGTGGCCACATCTGTGACAGAAAAATAGGTATAAAAACAAGCCTGACCTGGCCAAGACCACAGCACCTGAGATGACCCAAGGGTCAGTGGAGTCTGGATGAAGACAAGAGCATCTGAGAAGCATGATGTGGGGATGGAAACAAGATGGCCAGAAAAGGATGGATTCCCCCTCCCAGCAGAGCAGACGAGCCATGGAGAGAGCTCAGCCAGACCATCGACACTGTTACCCACACCAGCTGTGGGCTGGAGAAGGGTGCTCGCCTCTCAGACTCCTCATCGATCAAATGGAAACACAATAGATTCTTCACAGGAGGAGGTTGTGACAACAAGGCTGGGTTGGGGAAAGCAGCCTCTATGAGAGACACTCTCATTGTCATGTCATTTTGTTTTATTCCAATGGTCCTTCTTAAAACCACAATCCACCTGTTGTTCACCTCCTCCTGACAGGAGAACACAAGCTGGACCACAATCCAGACTGGGAACTATCACACCCTCCATTCCCTGAGAGGAAGAAATTCTGGTATCTTTCCCTCAACACCCTCCTGGTTCTGTGTCATCACCAGCCATCCTCTTTGCAAAAACACCTGACATCCAGTGGTATGAATGCAAAGCCATGACTATTTCAAGAGGTGACCACATGCCCAGCCAATGTGGCTTAGTAATTGAGCATTGACCTATGAACCAGTAAGTTCACATACATTGCCACAATCATATAGAAATAAAATGTCTCTCCAACGTGGCAAGTGTCAGCAGCCTTCGTGTACAGGAAGTGCAGACAGTCCAAAGAAGAGGCCCAATCCAAGACACATCATAATTAAAATGCAAAAGTTAAAAACAAAGAGAGAATCTTAAAAGCAGCAAGAGAAAAGTAGTTAGTTACCTACAAGAGACCTCCCATAAGACTGTCAGCTGATTTTTCAACAGAAACTTTGCAAGCCAGAAGGGATTGGCAAGCCAATATTCAAAATGGTGAAAAGAAAGGACCTACAACCAAGATTACTCTATCATTTAGAACCAAAGGACATGTAAAGAGCTTCCCAGACAAGAAAACGCTAAAGGAGTTTGTCACCACCAAACCAGTATTACATGAAATGTTAAAGGATCTTCTTTAAGAAGAAGAAAAAAAAGATAAAAAATACAAACAATAAAATGGCAATAAATACATATCTATCAACAATTGAATCTAAAAAGACAAAATGAAGGAACAAGCAGAACAGAAGTAGACTCATAGATACAGAGAACATTTTGATGGTTGCCTGATGGGAGGGGGATTGGGAGGATAAGTGAAACAGGTGAAGGGATTAAGAAGTACAAATCATTGTTACAGAATAATCATGGAGATGTCAAGTACAGCATAGGGAATATAGTCAATAATATTCTAATAACTTTGTATGGTGTCAGCTGGGTATGAGATTTATTGGGATGATCATTTAGTAAGTTATATAAATGTCTAATCAGTGGGATATGCACCTGAGACTAATATAATATTGTATGTCAACTGTAATTGAAAAATAAAAAATGATTAAGAAAACACTAAAACGACACAATTTTGTCATGTAAATGCACAGAATATCTACACAACCCTGCTATAAGTAGGACCCATCAAAGTCAAAATTACATGACACCCATGGAGAAACAACAGCCGAACTCAGCCTCTAATCAGAATTTCTC
Source organism: Myotis nattereri (assembly GCF_964212035.1). Taxonomy (NCBI): domain Eukaryota; kingdom Metazoa; phylum Chordata; class Mammalia; order Chiroptera; family Vespertilionidae; genus Myotis; species Myotis nattereri. The sequence continues at coordinate 79,337,647 of NC_138080.1, forward strand.
TGCAAGACATAACTAAGAGGCTGCTTGAGAAGCTTCCTAACAAACGGCTCTGGGAAGAGCTAAAGGTCAATCAACAGCAAGGCGATGTGGAAAGACAGGAAGGGCTCAGGGTCTGGAATCAGAAAGAACAAGGTTGGAATCCTCTCTTCAATTTAATGGCTGTGTGACCTGAAGTAAGTATCTTAACTTCTCTGTGCCTTCTCTCTTCCTCATGTGTAAAACCCAGCCCTGCCAGTTGTTGAGAAGGTTTGAGTACAGGTGGGAGAAATATCTAGAATGGGAACAGATGCACGGCAGGCCCCCAACAAATGACAACTACCATTATTGTTGTTATTGTGCCAGTAAATATTTCAATGAATTGGATTTTTTTTCTTCAAGACACAGAACCAAATTGCACCTAAAAAGACATCTCTGTTAATCACTCATGAAATTTTAATGAGCCCCAAGCATAGTCAATATTTGGGGGAGAGAAATTTTAATGAGCCCCAAGCATAGTCAATATTTGGGGGGAGAGAACAAATAGGATGTACGGTGTCTCACCTCAAGGCAGTTATATGTCATGGCTGCTGAAGATGCTCCATTCTTGGACACATAATTTGTGAAGAATTTTCCATATTTTTCATCAAGTTTCAATTAATCATTTTATGTCTAGAACTGTGACTTCCACTAAAGAAAAAAACCCTGGATGGACAAGATCACAGTGTTACAGAGTGAGGACAGTGTCCAGCACAACATACACAGGAGCTCAGCAAGCAGCAGTGGGGGAGGGGGCAAGACGTGGAGGGGGAGAGAAACGGGGGATATTCAAATCTGAAGTTCTCTGAGAAAGGCAGCCATACCACACACCTAGAGGCGGTAGCCAAGGAGAGCTTGTCATTTCTTATAAACACAAGTGAAATAGCTTTTCTAGTTCAAAACGAAGAGAGAGAAAGGTAGAGGGTGATTTTTCCCGTGTGAGCTGGAGGGGCGGGGCCTTCCAGTGACCCATCTCTAGACTCTCCTCTCTCTTTACACCCACACACACCTACCAGTTTCTCTATTTACAAAAGACTGGAGACTCCTTTTGCAGGCTGTCGGGGGGCATTTACACAGCGGACAGGATGTATGGAACACTGCGGCAGTTCTGGTCAAGTCAGAGAAGACAGACTGACTGAGGGCAACTATGAAATATGGAGCGCTTTCCCCAAAAGGAACACAGGATGAGAAGAGAACACACTGGCTTCTTCCCAGTAAACCAGAAGGCAGCTGACCACAAAGCCTCTGCTGGCCACCGAACACCTCAGCAGCTGGGTTCTCTCACACATCAGAAACAAATGTCTCTGATCAGATAAGGCGGCCCGTTTATTAGACGCAGATTATTAAGTCCCCTAGAACTCAGTATCTACTGCCAGAGCCTTCCTGGGAATTACTTTGTGATCTGACCAATAGAGACGGTAGCAATGAACAAACCAAAGGTCCCCAGAACCCAGCACACTCGGTGAGCGCAAGTTCATGACCTAAAACTCCTTGCTAGCTCGAGGTCCAGCAGGGCCAGCAGAGTGACCCCCTCTCCAGTTCTCTGTCCCCTGGCTCTCTCCCTGGCAGGCCCATCTACTTCCATGTGGGGAACACCCAAGTTTTCATTGCTGGTCCGCAGCCCCCTCCACAGACACTTGCTGGCCTCGCCTGCACCACGTGGCGAAGCTGAGCCACATTGTCCCTCCCACCCCGCACTGCCCGCTTGACTGCTCAACGTCCGTTTAAGGACGCTTTCTCCAGGAAGCTTGTGTGTCTGCCCTTTTCTTCCCACTCCCACTATCTTCACCCAAGTTCAGACATCCAAGAGCTCTGAAACCAGACCACCCTGATCCAACATCCTCCTGCTTCCCAAGGCCTCCCCACACACCCTAAAGTGGGCCGCTAACCCGCTGCCTGGAGCTGCCTCCCCATGGAGGCCTCTCCAAGATTCCCTGCCCTGTGCCACCTCATTGGATGCCTATGTCTCCCCACACCTCCCAACTCCAGGCTCCTTGAAGGATGACTGTTACTCACCTCTGTGCACGCCTCTCAGGATACAGAGAGTTTGCCACACCATGGGCTTTCGATTCGTGTTGAACATACTGTCTAATCAATATAGCATAATGCTCAGAGAGAGGGCCTGGGCCGCACATATCAGGTGCTTTATTTTGTCTCCACCGCCAGAGAAAACCTTCCTGAGGACAGTCTGCCTGCCTGGTCTCGGCTATACCCCAGCCCTAGGGGAGGGTCTGGCCCCTAGAAGGCACTTCCTGAATATTTTAGTAATTGAGCAATTTGCTTTCAATTCTCAGCTCTGCCACTTATTAACTGTGTCTCCTTGGGTAAATGATTCCATCTACATCCTCATTCCCACCTCTGAAAATGGAGAACAGTAGTGTATTCTCAAAGAGCCCTCATGCGGGTGAGTGAGGGCTTGAGGAGGGCAGTCACTGTAAATGTTTGTGATGACGGTCCTGGGCATGTGCTGGAATCAGCAATGTCCCACCATGCCTTTCACTCCCCAGTTTGTTTCAGATATGGCCCTGTAATGAACCTTTAAACATGGCAGACTATGCTCCCAGCATCCTCCACACTCCTCTGTGGCAGCATCCCTTGCCCTTCTGTCCCTCTCATTCCTTTGGCTCAGATCACTCCCACCCCCAGGTAGAGCACTGGAGAGCCTAGAACACCCGCCTGGAACGCGACCTGCAGGGGGGCAGCATGCCTCTCCTGGGAGAGTCCGCTCAGGGAGAGGCTCTGTATTTCTGGCTGTGACTCCTTCTACCCACTCCTAGGGGAAGAAAGCTGTGCCCTGCAGAGACAATAACTGAGGTGCCTGGACCAGTATGCCCTGAGCTCACACCCACAGAAGAGGCTCTACTGAGTCACGGCGCCTGAGCCCTGGGACCTCCTCCACTTCCTATATCTTGTCCATGCAGGTGGGACCAGGCCAACCATCTCATTTCCATCTCACTGACACTAACTCAGCCACAATGTAGCCTTTCAAGCCTATCACCACAAAGTCCACCTAAACTGCCAAGTGAGGCCAATTTATAATTTAAATCTGCCCTGCATAATGCATAAGATGTCTTGTTATAAATTATTCACCCGCAAATTGCCATCTGGATATATAGGAAACTTGGTGGGACGTTTAAAAGGGAAGTGGGCATTTGCCCAGCATCACATCAGAAAGCAAAGCCCTTGCTCTGTTGTTGCTGGGGTTTTATTTGCCAGGACCTGAGCAAATGGACTCCATTCCCTCCACCTAAAACCACGGGAGAGCCCTGAGCTGTCCATCCTGGGGCTAGTGCTCAGCCCGCTCCTGCTCCCCACCTAGACCCCTGAGCTGGCCCACCTTCACAGGCCGCATTTATCATGGAGTCTGTCTGGTCTCCCAAGAGCACAAAGGGAAACATCGCCTACAGCTAACCTGCTAATTAGGAGAGACTATTCCCCTCAAGTCTACACAAAGAACTGACTCCGCTGGCCCACAACTCAATCCTCCTGATGGGAGCTCTCCTGAAAAGAAGATAAGAGCTACCGTGGAATCCAATGAGGGACCATTCCTCGAGTCTGCCATCCAGCACTAGCACATCCTTCTCATAGGCTACTGTGCCAAGTCCATCCATTCCCTTAAGCACAACTAAACACCTATTGCTATGATCCAGGTACAGCACTAGTTGTTGAGGACACAGAGATTAAGACAGCACACTCTGTGATTAGGACGTTCACAAACCAGAGGGTGGTGCTCACACAAACAAACCACTACAAAACAAAGTAGCCCTGAGGCCCTCTTTGTTCCAGGCACAGTCTGAGGAGGTGAGAACTGATGTAACAAATATATGTTTGAGGTCAGTGGGGTTGCAAAGGAGTCTGTGATCAGCCCTGCTCCTTGGACGAAAGAGTCAAGGCAAGCTGCACAGAGAAAGAGATGCCTAAGCTGGGTGTTGAAGAACGAGTAGGAGTTTGCCAGGCAGACAAGGAGAAAGGGTATTCTGAGAAGAAGGACCAACATAAGCAAAGGGACCCCATCGTGTAACTGCATGCACATACGGTGAACTACAAATGGGGTCGCATTCATAACCACTTTCAGGAGCACGATGCAACCCCCAGCGCACTGCTGGGATCGGGCGTACATGGGCTACTCCCTTTAAAGAAGCCAGCATGTCTCCACTGCATGTGATTCATGATTCTCATAGAATCTTTATGAAGTTGGAAGGCAATAGAATTTTTCTCATTCTTTCACAACAGAATAATTGCAGTCCCCTCTCCTTGTCCTATTAGTAATTCACCCTCCATCAGAGTGAAATATTATAACTCTAGGGTCCAGGCCACTTAAGCTTTATGGATCTTTCTAGGAACCAAGAATCACTGTCAGACGCACCTCATCCTCAGATACAAATGTGAAAAAAAGAAGAGAAGCTTCACATTCTGACAAAGACTTCTGGAGCCCCACTTCCTTCCTGAGGACTGTACCAACCACTGCAACTCCTGAAGGTTTTCCTATGCAGAACTGAGCGAGCAACACATAACAAACAGGCCTGCTTAGCAGGGAGGGGTGGGGTGAAGGGCTTTCTGGGGTACAGGCTGTGTCCATGAGCGATATCACAGGGCAATGACTGAATCAGACCAGTCACTTTCCCAAGGCAAAACATCTATTTAGCTCCCTTCACACCTGCCAAGTGTGTCCAGCAGAAGCCACTGTGTCCAGGTGAGGATCAGCCAACACCATTGCCCAACTGACAGAAAGGGACACAGGTGACCTAGACATCACTCTTTTGTCCTTCACCTGTACATTTAGCTCTGTTCCCTTTTCATGAAAAAAATTTCATAGGTAGATAGGTAGGCAGACAGATAAATAGGTGGATACCTTCTTTTTCCTCCAATACTATCTCCCCAGCCATAAGTTTCCACCAACCATGATAAGAAATTCAATTTGCCAACAGATCTTCAACTGTTTCCTCCAAAACTTGAATGCTCCAGGTGGTTGTATGTTAAAGAGAAATTCTCTGTCGGTTTTTGATAAACTGTTTATATCAGAGTTTGATATTCTTTGGTTAAACCCTTTCTGAGACTGTGTTCAAACAGATTATACAATCAAAATTTTGAGGGGTTTTTCAATGCCTCCTGGAAAAATAATTTCAAGACTTAACACGATCAAATCAAGAATATAGATACCAATGAACTCCAATTTAACAGACACGTTTGGGTGGCACTCAGAGTACGAGCTCATCACAAAGCCTGCAGCATGGGAGAACAGAGGGCAGCGTCTTAAGGTATCACTCTGGGAAGGAGGCTAAAAATTGTCTATCACAGCCAGGCAGCCGCAAAGGAAGCCTAAATAAATCAAGCCCAGCAGGGAGCCAGTGGTGTGAGACCTATATTAGGAGCAATCTCTTTGAGCATTGTGTCCACATGAAGGCAGAATTCTCCCTCAAACTGGGGCACAGGACCCTCTTAAGAATGGAACTGTGGGTTATTACAGTAATACTATATCTCAGAAAGCAATCTAGGAATTGAACTGGAACCTCGCATTTGAGTGGTACTCTCATTTGGTTATGAAATTGTTTTCATCGTCAGGACAGCAGGTGCCCCCAGGAAGGGGAGCAAGGGGCGGGCATGTGCTCTCGTCGACAGCCCATCTCTGATTAGGGACCAAAATACAGGTGCTCCAGAGCATACAAAATCAGCTAAGAGAGTTAATATGCAGAAAGCACTCTGAACCCTGAATCAAAATTAGCTACTATAGCAATAGAAATAATAGCTTCTACTTATCGAGCACCTATTATGTACCAGGCAACAGGTCAAAGGCATGGACTCTCTAATTTAACCCTAACGGTAAACCCTACAGGGCAGTGATCACTCCCACATTTTACAGATGAAGATGAGGTAATGCAAATTTTGTTAGATTCTATCTTGCTTGCAGGCCTTTGTTAATGAAAAGGCATCTTTATAAAACACTACCTTCCATATTTAAGGGGCAAATTCAATCAGCATATTTATAGGCTTGCCCAACGTGGGTAAAAGTAAAAAGCCACTAAGAAATATACAAACAGATACATTTCCTGATTCCCTTTTTCCCTGTGTGACAGACAGAATATAGTGCTGAGCTCCCCCTACATGCCTTGCACATCTGTGTGGCTGCCCTGTCCGCTCTGGAAGGTGGTTATGACCCACACACTCACCCTGCAACAAGTTCTGAGATCCTCGTGGTGACAAATGCACCACTAAGTAGCCACAGGTTACCCCTGACCAGTTCCATCCCTGAACATCCACAGAACAGAGAGGGCCAGCTTCCATTTCAATCACTCAGGGAGGATTTGAGAAAACCAGCAATTGGTACCATTACTCCCTTGTTACGGATACACCACGCTAGGGCCCAGCTCAGCTGTCAAACCTAAATGAGCAAATTCAATGTGCAATCAGTTTGTCACAACAGCCATCTCTCACAACGCATTCCTTAGGGGAAGCACGTGAAAACAAACACGCAGAAAGCAAGCTGAAAGGCAGAAGGTGGTGGCATTGTGAGCTCGCAACCTGGGAACAGGACTGCGTCTGAGTTTTGCCCTTGCTAAACAAGGCATGCAGCCTTCTGCGCATTAATCCAATGACCGTCTGAACCCATGTGGACCTCCATCATCTCCTAAGTCACCAGGAAGCAGGCTGTAGCCAGGATTTCTCAGCAGTGCTGCTGAATCTTCAGAAAGCAAGAGCATCTCCAACTACTCCCCACGGTAGGATGCGCCCCTAAGTCCCTGTCACCTGTGTTGTCTCCCAACAGCCCCCAGACAGTAAAGATTCCTAACCTTGGTTTACAGGGAGGCAGCTGAGGCCGAAGGGGAATCTCTGGGGAACAGGAATAAGCTCACCATCTCCCAATGAGCCTGCCCGCATTTACCTCTGCAGCGCCCCACTTTATTCTAAAGTGCTCCACGCTGGGAAGACAGTCTTGATAATAACATAGTACAGCAATATTGGGGTCACTACTAATTTCCTTCCCTTCCAGCCCATTCAAGTGCACATTTCTCAGAAGACGGTCTACCATTACAGCAAGAACTTGTAGATCAAGGTTCCTGCGCTTCCTCCACAGAGATGACCACCATGACTGGGACTGGCTTCCTCTGCAAAGCTTATCTGCTCCTCTGCAGTGATGGGTCCCTTCTCTAGATGACCCAGCATATTCTTTATTTCCCCCACATTAAAGCATTATCCTCTTATGCTTGCTATACATGGAATGTTTGTGTTTCCCCAAAACTCAAATGTTGGAGCCCTAACTCGAATGTGACGGTAAAAAGAGGGGCCCTCTGGGAAGTAAGGAGGTTTGGATGCAGTCACGAGGGAGGAGCGCCCATGATGAGGTCAGTGCCCTTACCAGAAGAGGGGGCACAGAGCTTCCTCCCTGCACCACATGAGGACACAACCCTGTTGGCAGCCTGACACCTAGTCTGTGGTATTTTATCACAGCCGTCTAAGATAAGAGAGTGTGATAATAATTCTCTCTCTCGACTTTCTCCTGGGCTGTGATCTCTGTAAAGGGAGCGGAAGGCCTCTTCGGCTCACCATTGCATGCCTCGCACCTAGCACCAGGTCTGGGAAGTAAGAGGCACTAAGGAAATATCTGTTAGATGGACGGATAAATGGATGATGGATGATGCCTATGCGGGCGAGTGGGTCGGGAGGAGGGGGTACGTGTGTACACGCACAGATGAAAGTCAGATGGTTCTGAAGTACAGTCAATGTTGGAGGAAATGGTTATGACATAATACGTGAAAATGCAGGAAATAAAATTATATAAACAATGTGATTTCAATTATGTAAACATTTACACATGATTAGGAATCTGGAAGGAAATATGCTAAAAATGCTAATAACGGTTAGCTGTGGGTGGTAAGATTAGGATTGATTGTTTCAGCTTCCTTCATTTCCCATGTTTCCATAAATTTCATGTATTACATTTATGATCCAAAATGAGGTTACATTAAAAAATTGTAAGAAAAGGGAACCTCCATGTTTTAAGCAATTTTCTCCCATAAAAGCAGGCACTAGGACTCAGTCAGGGTTTGGGTGGGTCTGTGTGATCCGGGTTCAGGTGCTCACATCCCTCCCGGTTTTCTGGAAGCATGAAGAATCCTCACTCACAAGCTCCCCTATACGCAGCTGATTTTACAGGGGCTCCGTTAAGCGTTTCTCAACCTCAGCCATTCAGAAAGAAGAGCTCTTCAGAGATGGAGGTGGAGGAAGTGCCACCTCTGAGGACAGGCCACAAACTCTGGGGAATCACCGGACAAGGAAGAAAAGGCTAGGAAGGCACCTGACCCAAATCTTGAGCGCTATGAAGATCAAAACTAAGGGACTCGCAAACATGTTAACCAAGCAAGTGAAAAGCTTCTCCAGAAGCTCAAAGGAACAGAAGAAGTCACTGCTCCAAAGGGAGCTTATGTAAGAAGTAGAAGGAGCTGAAGGTATCGGAGAAGACAACTGTGACAACTGCAAGCTATCAATTGTTCAGGGCCTCACACAGGGGACAGGAGACGGCTGATGTCTAGTGTAAGGGGTCAGATGGTAGAAATGCAGCTCTGAAGGCTCTATAGCCTCTGCCAAACTACAAAAGCAGTCACAGATCACACATAAAAGAATGAGCACTGCTGTGTTCAAACAAAACTCTGTATACAAAACAGGCAGCAGGCCCGATTTGGCCTGAGGGCCATAGTTTGCCAACCCCTGACTTAGCGTGGCAGCACTGCTAAATCTCTAACTGAATTCCCAGGGAGCCTCAGAGAGATCAAGTCACTTGCCCGGGTTCTGTCATCTGAAAGTGGCCAGGCTTGACTCATCCCCATATCCGATTAACCCACACTTTACCATGAGGTCATACTGAGTACATCCTATGCCGGCATCATGCTGAGCATGGGGACAAAGGGCGGGCAAGATCCAGACCTGGCCTTCTGCACCATGAAGTACCCTTGCGGCGCCCTAGCCCCAAAATAAGCACATCCCAATGCAACTAAGTAGGTGTCAGGAACACCCACAGCACTGACTCACATCAAATGTACCTGCCCCCTTTACAAAAGGGGTTACCCTCTACACACGGATGGCGCTGGGAAGTCAGTTCACTTGGGGCTTTTCAAAGCTGGTTTGTACATCTACAAGGTATGAGTGCAGAAGCCAAGGGACAGAGAGCATGAGGAAGCCCTTCCAGACACTCACTGTCCTGGGTCACAGTTACTCCATGGTTCTGAGCACAAAACCATGACCTCATGGTTTTACGTGACCTAGACCTCAGCTACCTCCCTGCAAACAAACCTGGGGATCCCTACTGTCCTAGGGCTGTTAGGAGACAACGTGGGTCAGGGACTGTATGTATGTATGTCCATTGCCATATTCACAGCACCAGGCACATAGTACATACAAAATAAAGGATAAAATTAAATTAAAATAGAGATTTTCTGAAATAACCTAAGTCAGCAGGAAACTAGGACTTATGTTGTGAATGACTTTCCAATAAAGAAGAACAGCTCCGGAAGCAGGGCACAGCTGTCTTGCAAAGCCAGCGTGGGCATGCCAGGCACCAGGGACCAGCCTACAGATGCACAAATCCACCATCTGAGTAAGCCCGAGGCCCTTCCCTTCCAGAGGCCAGTGTGGAAGGCAATCAAAGTGAGCAGCCAGGGCACAGCAGGGATTCTGTTTACCCATCTCAACACTAAAGGGCCTGAGATCTGGGCCCTGGCTCCACCTCCAGACCCAACCCCTGCCACTCCTTTACTTCCCTAAGCCCCTCACCTCCTGCTTCCCACTCTAGAATAAACTCTGACCTTATTAACCACCAGCAATTAGGGGAATGAACACCCAGCCTGCCCCTCCCCCACACTCTCCTTCTCAGGCCTTTCTGGGGACCTCCTAATTGGAAGAGGACAGGGGTTAAAGGAGGATTTGTAAGCAGTTTTCCCTGTGGTTAGCCCACCATCTGCATACCTGTGGCTGCTTCCTCAACTCCAAGGCTGAGGGAGTGAGGAAGAGAAATTATTCTTTTGCACCTGTACTGTTCCAGGGTTCATGGGACCACTCACTCAAATTCTGTGATTTTAGCCTTATGGCTACCTTGAGGTGGGTGTTTTCATGCACATTTTTTAAAAGAGCACAGGTCCTTGGTCAGGAGGTTATGTCATCAGTCCAGGATCACCCAGCTAGAAGGTGGCAAATCCAGCTCCATTTGAGTCCACCTCACCATGTCCATCTTGCCCCACTTCCCCTTTGCCCACTACACACCAGTAACAGAGGCCTCTTTCCTATTCCAAGAACCTTCTGTTTCCCTTCCCTAGAATATTTGAACCCCTTCTTTTTACCCGGCTAACACGTATTCAGCCTGTGCCTCTCAGCTCAGTTGTCACTTGCTCAGAAGGGTCTCCCTGGCCACCACCTTGACAAGAGTCTAAGTCAGTGATGGCGAACCTATGACACGCGTGTCAGAGGTGACACACGAACTCATTTTTTTGGTTGATTTTTCTTTGTTAAATGGCATTTAAATATATAAAATAAATATCAAAAATATAAGTCTTTGTTTTACTATGGTTGCAAATATCAAAAAATATCTATATGTGACACGGCACCAGAGTTAAGTTAGGGTTTTTCAAAATGCTGACACGCCAAGCTAGAAAGGTTCGCCATCACTGGTCTAGGTTAACCTTTACCTGCATCACTTTCTCCTTTACTGTGGCCCTGGGTCTTTCCTTCATAACAATTGTGATCCAATAATAAGATGGATGAATATTCATTTCTGATTTGTTTCCCAATCAGGACAGTGGGTTCCAGGAAGACAATAATTATGTCTGTTTTTTCACATGACTAAATCCATGTACTTCCCACAGTGCTTAACAGAGAGGAGTTGTTCAACTATATCTGAGGAATAAGTGAATGAGTTGAATGAACTAAGTAACCACCACACATACACAATACTCCCTAGACATTTCAGAAGGCCCAAACATCATCTTCCTTGAGTTTAGCACAAGCATTAATCACACATGCACACACACACACACACACACACAATTAACACCATGTCAAGTTCTCAAAGAGCAAGAGCACAATCACCCACCACTCTTTTCAGACTATAGCACAGCCCCACCCTGCAGTTTCCAGACTGAACCTGTGCATGTCATTTCTAGTGCTACCGCCACTTTGGTTTATCTGTCAAAGTGACCTAAAAAAAAAAAAAAAGAAGCCACACAAAACCAAATAAAAGTGGAGTCATTTTAATAAAGTACTTGCATGAGGGATGGACATGCACAGGCTATAGAGTTTTCAGGCAAAGGTCCCACAGGCCTCTTCATACCTGACAGACAACGGGCAAATTCACCCACTTAGTCAACCAACATCTATAGTTATGACATATAAGAAGGGCAAAATTTGGACCCCCCCCCGCCTTCCAAGGCCTATGTTATTGGGACTGTGCCCAACACTTTTATACTAGGATCAAGCAGGATTTAATGCTGGAGGCAAAGACCAACAAGTAGTTAGCATAATAAATGTGAGAGGTCTGTCAGAAGGCTGATGGACCTTGGGCTTTAGCAAGGGCTAAAAGTTATGCACTGATTATTCTGTTGAGACAATGGTGGCTGAAGACAATCCCCTAACCCAGTGGTCAGCAAACTGCGGCTCGGCAAACTGTAGCTCGCCAGCCACATGTGTCTCTTTGGCCCCTTGAGTGTGGCTCTTCCACAAAATACTGATTTCTGCGCATGGGCCACGAAGTTTCAATCGCACTGTACGTGCGCACCCGCACGTGGTATTCTGTGGAAGAGCCACACTGGAGGGGCCAAAGAGACGCATGTGGCTCGCAAGCCGCAGTTTGCCAACCACAGCCCTAACCTGATAATCCTTTATTGTTTACCAAACCTTACCATTGAAATGTCTGCTTGCTTTGCTAAAGGGCAAATGTGTATTCTAGTAAATAAAAAGCTATGGGTCCAGAGATTTGGGGAGCCATTCCACTAGAGAAAGGCCTCCGCCTGGTTCCCCCAATGCCTTCCAAATTTATATTTCTTATCTAGTATATCCATTTGCACGTGGCCCCTTCTCCAGATTCTGAATTCTTGCTGCAAAAGGTTGCGGCAATTTCAGAGCCAAGGCTAAAAGTTGTGCAGAGCTGGGTTCAAGGTGTGGCTCAATCACCTACTGCTGGCCTTGAATCCCCTCATCTGCAAAATGGGGATAATACTGGTGCCTCCCATTAGGATGAGGTACTTAGATGCATTCAAACTGCTCATTAGTGCTAATTGTTAATTGTCAGCCCATCCTCTATAGTTCCCAATGGAACTTGAGTTCCACACAGAGAGGGACAACCTGAGATTCCACTTAGAGTCCAAGCACCCAGCACAGGTCTGGGCACACAGCAGGACTTCAAGTTGGGCTTCTGATGAGGACACTCACCCATGTTTGCAACTGCAGAACACCCAGCTTTCAGCAGCTGCTCCCCTGCTCAGCCACCCCCTTCTCCTCCTGGCTGTAATTCTTAGCCTGGGATCTCTGCTAACATCCTCCTAAGGGTAGTGCTATGGCTGGTGGAAAGGCAAGGAGAGCCTCAACCTTTCCCTCCATCAACACAGGAGTCTCTGACCAACCAGAATTCATCTGGTTTCTTCCCGCCCTCTGCACAGGCCCTGGACTCAAAGGTCTGCCCCTCAAGGCAGAGTTCTGACCTTCTCACCCGACTAACTGACAAAGGTTTGGGAGGAATTCTAGAATTCTACTCTGAAATTGACAGGAATGGGTAACCCCTCTGCCCTAAAAACAAGCTTCCTCTCTCTTTAAATAAGGGACCCCGAGACATCTCCTTAAAAATATATCAATATTGGGGGAAACCTCATTTTTGAGGATCTTAGCTAAACTCTTCCTTTAAAAAAAGCCAATTATGGAGCAATCTGCTTCTTAATCCATTCATGAATCAGACATTCAAGTCTTAGAATAATTTCTCCATAATTCATGTTAATCACTCCACTCTCGTTGCATGAATCATCTGTTTCATGGAAACTTGCACAAAGATGGGCGAGAGCCCTGGATCATGCCTTAAAATTTCTCCATATCTCAGAAGTTTTCTACTATTGATAGAAAAGTTACTGTACTTTTAGCAGGCACTTTAAATATTACTCATGCAATTAAAGCTGTTTTCTTATACAGTTTTCAAACATGTGTTAGGTTTGACCTTATTAAATCTTCTATAGCAGTGCTCACACACAACGGCACACAAAAGTGCAGTCCCCAAACTTCTGGCGGCACCGGGGAGAGGGAATGCTCACAACTGTCCCCAAGGAGGCAGCCGAGGCTCTGAGCACGGGAAGGACTCCCAGCCAAGGCCAAAGAGGCAGAGACGGGGGCAGGTCCCCAGAGAGCTCTTTGCAGAGTTCAGTGGGCAAATAGACAAAGATTTGTACACTTTAATCAAGAATTTCTCTGAATTCTCTCCAAGAATACTCTCCAAGTGCTCCAGGGACAAGGCAGCATTTTTCAACCCTGTTAAGATCTGGGGTGGGTAACAGGACAATTTCGATGCTTTCAAAATAGAAAACTTGGAACTGAATCCTCCAAATCTATAAGTTAGAATATAATACTACAAACCACTACCACTTTCTGAACACTCACTACCAGGTGTGGTGCTAGAGATATCAGATTGTCTTTAACCTTCACAACAGCCTATAAGATGGGCATTATCACCTCCATTTTTCAGCAAGAAAGCAACGTTAAACTTGCCATGGCCATGCCACCAACAAGTGGCAGAGCCAGACTGGGAGTGGGGCCTGCTGGCCTAGAAGGCCAAAGCTAGAGTCCCGCCTCCCCCCGCCCCTAGTGTGTGGACTACCTTCTGGAAAGGAATTTTTGCCACTTGCCACCAGGCAACTGTTTGTCAAAATAGCACAGCTCCTTTGGATGGGCAGGCTGTTGAGTAATGCTGAGACATAAGTGATCGAGCAGAGTTGAATTTGAGACTGGTGGGACCGCGGAGTCCATCCCAGGCCTGCGGTGTGAAATCCAGAGGCGAGTCAGAAGGGAAAGAGCGTGGCTCTCAGAAATGGTGAGAGAAAGGGAGACAGATGCTCCAGCTACCTTCAGTTGTCAGTGAAACAAGAAAGAGTCAGCCCCCGTAAATGAGGAGAATAGCAAACAACAGTGGTTGTAATTTTTAAATGCCAGACCTCAGACTGCTTAAATTGCTGAGCCAGGGCGCAAGCACGCTGTGACAATTTGCGTCAAATGGCCGCGATGCTGTGCTTCGAGTGTTCTTGTTTGTTCTATTTGTTCTCCTACTTATATGTTTTAAAGTAGATAAAGTCAGATGAGTTGGATCACACTTACTTGATATCAACCCTGGATACAGGAGAAGGGAGTTCACCTGTGGTTCTTGGTTTGCCTCCCTCCTCCCCAGCCCAGGGCAGTGAGGAGGACATCGGAAGTGCACGGACACACATGCATCTGCTATCGCCATTACTGTCCCATTACTGTTCAGCTCCTTTTAACTCCCCACTGTTATCTGTCCACAGTCCTTCATGCCAACCTGTATAAACACAGCAAAGTTTCTCAGCTCAAGAAGGTTGAAAATCCCCCTTTATATCTACTCCGCTCTTTCCTATTGTTTGACCCACACCTGTTAGGCACCAACTACCTGCTGGGAACTGTGCCGAGTTCTTGGGATGCTCAGGTAAAGAGCGTGGCGCATCCCTGCCCTCGAAGTCATGGGTAGGAGGCAGAGGCAGCAGGAAAAGGGCTATAACTGAGGTCTGGGCAAAGAGGGCGATGCCCCACCTCTGGTTAGGAAACCGCAGTGGGGATATCAGCCCATATGCCTGCCACCCCGCCCTGCCACCTCCCAAATGCACCTTCACCGCTTCATGACCCTCTGAAAACACTGTTTGAAATGGGATGAACACCTGACCCTAGAAAACACATTCAACAGCCTGAAATAACTCAACCCAATTCTCCCTCAATGTCTGTACCTAATTGCCACAAAAACTGGGGTCAGCTAATGGTGGGCTTTGGAACCAGAAGCTGCTGCTGAGCCAGAGCCAGAATTGTTTTCAGGATGAACATACCAACGCACAAGCAGAGAAATTCGGTTTACCTAGTGAGACAGGAGAATAAACCAAGCAAACCCAAGAGGGAGGTAAGGGGTATGTCACCACTTAAGGTAAAATTACAGCTCGGCAAAGTACCGTTACAACGGAGGGAATAGTGGGGCCCTGAGAGTGGACAATGGGCAGCTGAGACCTACTCTGGGGTCTGGGAAGGCTTCCCCCAAAAAATGAAGAGCAGGAGCTACCCAGGTGGAGATGAGAGAGACCCATCAAGGCAGGGAGAACAGACATACAAACCTAAAACCGAGCCGGCCCACTAGGGAGCAGGGCTCAGGGGACTCACAGAGCACCCACTCCACACACAGCCTCAGGGAGTCCTCCACACGCAGGCTGAGCCCAGGTTATGGCCCTGCCACCCTTCCTCCCAGGAAGCTCCAGAGCCAGCCTTATCTGGGGCTGCTGCCCTGGTGCCACCTCCCTGCGCCCACAGCCCTGTGCCCGCTGCTTCCGCCTCTGCCCTGGAGTCTCCCTCCACTACCGTGCACAGGACTGCATGTTCAGGAGGAGCTCTGCTCCCTTATTAATCTTGCTGTACCTTATTAAAATGGCCTGGCACCGGCCCGGCGCTCCTCTGCACAGCGCGGCAGGTTCGTGCAGCAGGCGGGCTAGTTCTATTTCATTTCTTTTGTGTTGGAGGAATGACCTAGATGCTGCTCTGTTCAACAGACCCACACTTGCAGGCTTTAACCCCTTCTTCCCATCTAGCCTGGTGCTCTGGCAGAAGCAGAGGTTTGGGCATCCATGGGTGGTGTCAGCTGAGCTGGTAAGTGGGCTGAGCTGGGCCTGTGTTGGACAACGTGAGACCCTCCTCAGCACTGCTCCAGGGGACCAGGGCAATGCCCCCCAGTGGGGAGGGTCTCTGGGGAGGCCAGCTGCAGGGGAGAAGACTTCTCTGGGGCCCTTGTTCATAAGACATGTGTGAAGGGAGGAGGGAGTGACTTGTGGTTCCCTCCCTCCACCTCTTTCCTCAGTTGGTTCCCATTCCAGGCTGTCATACTCATTCATTCATTACATTCATTCAGTCCCATTGGGATGGAGAGAGGGTACCCTGAGCTCAGCATTTGTTACCCCTTTGGAAACGAACCCAGCACATTTCAGCGAGGACATGCCACCTGGCGCCAGCTGGGCCATTCCTGACTCTCGCCTGTATGGACCCAGGCCTTCACTACTCCCAGGTTAGAGGGTGGGTGATGGCCTCAGGCTTGGTCCGCCACTCACGTGCTGCAGGCTCAGGGCAGGCATTTCTGTCCTGGGTCGTTCTACAGGCTGAGGCGGGAGGGGACCAGGAGCTGAAGCCCACCTTCACCCACCAGGAGGTGAAACTAAACCCCTGTCTGCCTTGTGCTTAGTTCAGGACAAAGCAGTTCACAGGTGGGGGCTTGCCTCTTTCTCTTTGAGCTCCGGCTGCTCCCAGCAGCTGTCCCTGGGCTGGAAACTCTCTGTTGATGGTGTCAATCTCATGGAGGCCTTTCAAGCCATACTGGTTCTTGAAGGCACTTTTACTGCAGTACAAGTTGCAGTCAGTAATTACCATTATGCCATTATACCACAATTTACAGCTGCAGAGTTTGGGTCCTGAGTAATTTCTGTGCCTGTGAGGAGACCACTCGGGATGCTGTGAGGTGAGATGCAGGCTGGTGAGTGGCCTCTTCACCTGCTCCTTATCCACTTCCGCTGTCTCCTCTTACATACACGTTTACCCATTCCCATGTAAGTGTTATTACCTCGCTTCTCCACCCTTGCTGTGCTGAGCATGGTCATTTTCTGCTGTTTTACTACGGAGTCCTTACCCAGTCATTACTAATCTCTAACACACACTCTTCCCTTTCTGGGAATTCCTGACACAGAGTTGGACTTTTTTTTTTTTTTTTGACAGTTTTGAAACTACCCTCTGACAGCAGTGGGGTGCTGGTAAAAAGTGCTTGTCTCCTTGCCCTGGGATCATTGTTAGCAGGTTTTAGAGATGGTGCCTTGTCAGGATCTTTTCTTTGAAAGTGACATCGCAGGTGTCTCCTGCGCACACAGGAAGGGACTGGCCTGCAGGCCTTAGAATGAGGGACGGGTCATGGGCGTCAGGCATGTGGCGTTTAATGGATTAAGCAAATGAGAGGCAGGATAGCATAGTAGCCAAGAGCTTAGCTCTGGGCAGACTGCCTGGGTCTGTGTGGCGTCCTGGCCAAGTCTCATGTATGTTCTCATTCTTTAGACCCGCATGGTTGGTCCAGTGTAGTGACCACCATCCACACATGGCTCCTGGGCACTCAGAGTAAGGCTAGTCTAAATTAAGATGCTCTGTGAGTGTAAAATAGTGTGGGGAGAAAGGAAAATATACCATCAGTACTTTCAAATATTGATGACATGTTGACATACTATTTTGGATATGTTGGGTTAAATAAAACATCAAATCCCACCTGTTTTCTTTTTACCTTTTAATGCAACTGACAGATATGGCTCATATTTGTGGTTCAAATGATCTCTCTGTTGGACAGTGCTGACCTGGACTGAGGCTGGCCATGGCCCCTTCGTGAGTTGTTGGGAGGAAGAAATAATGAACAGCGCTTAGCTTGTACTTGGCATGTAGCAAGCGGTTCAGGAACCTTAGAGGCTGCCGCAATCATGGCATTGCTGTCTTGTCACTACGGGGAACCTAAGCTGACAGGAGGACATGGGCTGTGGAGGGGTCTAGGTTAGGGTTGCAGCTGAACTAATCTTCCTTCTAGGAGGTTATGTATGATTCGGGGTCTCTAGTGTTACAGCGGGTCCCCCTTCTCTCAGCTTCCCAGGTGTGTTTATGACAGGAGTTTTGCACAATTCATGACAGACCCTGTCACCTAAAGGCTGACAGCTACTATGCTGTCCTGCCTCTCATTTGCTAACCTTTATGAAGTGCTTCCCACAGGCCTGCACTGTAGGCCAAGTGCTTGCCGTGGCACTAGCCTCCCAGTCTGCAATGGAGCCAGCCAGGGTTTAGGATACGTATCGTGCTCAAGGTTTCATAGCCAGCAAGTGAGGGTGCTGGGCCTTGAACCCAGGACTGTCTGGTTATAAAATTAATGATTTATGCTGCCTCGTTAGCACTCAAAGCAAATCTCTCTCTTAATCGGGAAACCCCGAGCAGCGGAAGACTGGGTATTTCAGAACATCTAAGACACTGGAGAGGGTATATGTCCCACTCTGTCTCTCATCTCAGCCAGGCAGTTTTATGGGATTCTCCCAGGGACCTGAAGTCCATCCACAGGAAGGCTTTCCTGAGACCCTAGAAAGGCAGAGAAAAATGCAGCCCAGACACTTGACAAATGCATTAACTTCACCAGCGCTGCTTAAAGGAGGCATTCGACATGACATTTCCAAGGTCACAGTGTTCTCTTGCAGAAATTTCAGGACAGCCAAAACTCTAATGACCTTGTGTGTCAGCAAAGGACCTCATCTTCCCTTTAGGCCGGATGTAAATTTCCTGGTCACTTTACCACCTTAGCCAGATGCCAGGAGAGATACATGTCACGGAGCTGGGTGTTTCTGCTGCCGCAGGACCCTGAGCGGGACGCGTTCTTTAATGAGTGCATGTCACTGATTGGAGCAGCTGCCTTTCAGGGGAGCTGTTCCCCTTGAATAAAAGATTTCTATTTAGTATCCCGTTATTTCCTCTTTGACCCCCTTTCAGTCAAAATATGCAAGGCTGATTCCTCACCTCTTGACATCCGATGCCTGTCAGAGCCTTATTAGCATTTGTTCTCATTGATGTTCACTGCATTTTAAATCTGGCAGGGACGTGATTAAGAGGTGGAAAAGAGCCGGACTCGGTCCACTTGTGACTGTCGGGTCGTGGCATGATGACCAGCTCAGCATTTAATCACGTCTCTTGTGTTTTCCCTTTCCTTTCAGACCCCTGGAGGGAAAAGGTTCAATTCCAAGTCACGCTCTGGCTTGGCCAGGGGAGGAGGGGGTGCTGGAGGGGGTGCAGAGCAGTTGGTCCTCATGCACCGGGAGGCAGGCGAGGGCCTGGGAGACATTCCACCTGCCATTCACCTGGGGCACCCCCCTGTGTTGGTCGCCAGAAGAACAAGCAGATTAGCAAGGAGCCACCATGGCCGGGCATTACTCGACTCTGTGCTAAGAGCTGTAGTCATGGGGCCCAGTCAGTCCTGCCAGGTTGGTGGTTGCTGTGGCCTGAGCTGTGTCCCTCTCCAGAATGCATATGCTGAGGCCTAACCACTGATACGGTGGTATTTGGATGTGGGGCCTTTGGGAGGGACCCTGGGGATGGATAAAGGCCCTGGAGTGTCCCTTAAAGAAGAGACTCCAGAGACCTAGCTACCTCCGTCTCTGCCTGGTGAGGACACAGTGAGAAGGTGGCCACCTACGAGATGGGAAGCAGGACCTCACTGGGGAGCCGAACCACCTGCCACCTGGATCTTGGACTTGCAGCCCCCGGGACTGTGAGAAACAAACTCCTGTCGCGTCTGCGGTGGGGCGGCCTGAGCTGACTGCTGCTGAGACGGTGGCCCCAAGTCCGTCTGACCACGTGGAGAAGCTTACCCCAGTGGCACAGGCAGTCGGTGCCCCCAGAAGAGCTGCCAGGTGGCCTCCGTGGTTCCTCTGGGCCTCTGTGGGCTTTGCTTCTGTGTGTCCTTCGGAAGGTCTCCCATGGTCTTGTCATTTACATGGAGGTCCCTCACAGCCTGGGCAGCGCAGCCACGGAGAAGACTCCAGCAGAGTGGATGACCCCGGCGCTTTCGGAGAGGCTTCCTGCTCTTGCTGAGGGGCTCAGTTGCCAGTAGGACCCCACAGGCCTGGCTCTGCCTCTCACTGCCAGTGTGACCCTGGGTGAGACATTTAACTGCTCTGAGCCTCACTTTCTTCTTCTTCAGTAGAGAGGCTCACTTGTCATTTAACAGATACTTGTTGAGCCTGTACTATTCTAGCTTCTGGAGATACAGCAGTTAAGAAAAGAAAAATAAACTCCTCCCCCATGGAACTTAATTCTAGGTAGAGGAGGAGGTGCCCAGTGGGGCAGATGGACACGTATAAACAAATAGAATAACAGTAGCTACCTCGCAAGGCTGTTGTGAGGATTCAATTAAATAGCACATCTAATGCAGATTGTATGCACTAAGTAAACATTAGCTATTGTTATTACGAACAGTAATAATGGTTACATCTAATCCTTCCAGCTACATCTGGGCCTGGGCCTGGCTCCAAAAGTCCCATTTGGCTGGAAGCCAGGGTGGGAGACAGCCTGCAAGGGCTCCATTTTTCCATCCAAACGTCTTTCTGGATTTGTGCCAGGAGGACATCCTGCTACAAGGATGGAGCCCCACACAGTCTTCATTTAGCATGATCAGCAGACCACCAAGCCCAGGTACACGGCACAAGGTGGATGCAGGGGATTCAAGCCCACTAACCAGAGGTGTGCCCGCTTTCTGCCAGGCCCCATGAGGTGCAATGTGCCTGCCTCCAAAATGCTTGCAAATTAGCAGGGAAAGTGCCTCAGACACATTCCAACACACTATGGTGTCACACATCTGTGTGAGCTGGAGGGGGAATAAGGGCTGCGATCCTGCCATGGGCATGTGTCCAGGGCCTGCAGTGGTCCCCAGGGAGCCCTGGCCTCTGTGTGATGGACAGGACATGGCTACGGTGATGGCAGCAGCACTCTACCACCCACTTATGAAGCACTTGCTAAATGTCAACGCTGTGCACAGTGCGTGCCTTGCACTGTCTTAGTCAATGTTTTCAATAACCCTCTGATGTAAGCACTCTTTTTTCCACCCTCCGTTTTGTAGGTAAGGAACCTGAGGTTAAGTAATTTGTCCAAGGATGCACAGTAAGGGGGAAGCAGGCAGGCAGTCTAATGCCAAAGGCCAAGTCCCGACCTATGAGCTACACCACCCTCACTGAGGGCCACCCCAGGGGGAAGGGAAGGCAGAGAAGCTGGGGCTCAACCAACCCCCAACTTCACTGTAGCAGTGCATATTCCATCTATTTACTATGAATAGACTCCATATGAAATTTCCATTGACAAGAAGAAAGTGCAATTGCTAATTTTCTTACATCATTGGAATGAATGTTGGCCATTATCAAAAGGTGGCTTCTATGCCTAGCCTCAAAAACTGTCAAGAAGCCAAGTTCCCATTAACAGTAAAATAGAGAAATAAATTGTGGTAATAAATTCAAATATTGGAATATAACACAGCAATGAAAAAGAACTACTTTCTAGATACAATGTGATAATCTCACAGAGATGGTGAATGAAAGAAGA
Organism: Myotis nattereri; assembly: GCF_964212035.1. Classification (NCBI taxonomy): domain Eukaryota; kingdom Metazoa; phylum Chordata; class Mammalia; order Chiroptera; family Vespertilionidae; genus Myotis; species Myotis nattereri. The sequence continues at coordinate 79,359,028 of NC_138080.1, forward strand.
CAGATACGGAGGAAGATGTACTGGATGAATTCCTTTTATATCAAGTTCAAACACAGGCAAAACTAATCAGTGGAATAAAAGGTCGGGTGGGATTACCGTCAGTAGGGAATACTGGCTTCGCAGGGCAGGAGGAGGCTTTGGGAGTGCTGGAAATGTTCTTCTATCTTAGGGCCCAGGGGGGTAGTAGAGGTAAACATTTTTTGAGCTATACAATTAAGGTGTGTACCTTTTCTGTATTCTACCATGATAAAAATATAAAACAAAAATTCAAGAAAGAAGTTATTTGATCCAGGATCCTGCCTTTAGAGAAGAACCTAACCCAGATGTATTTAAGAAAGAAGGCCATTGGCTATCTTGGCTGTTAAAATAAAAACAACAAGGATCTTTTTGAAACCCCAAAACAAAACTTCTGCCTCAACAATAAAACACCGGGCAGTGGAATTAGCTGGCAGGCGTCTCGTGCTCCAGGTCTGCACAGATCATACGTGACCTCCAGCTACCCCAGCCCTCCCTGCTGGGGAGACGCACAATTTGATTTGAGAAAGACATGTCTGCAGAGAACAAAGCCCACAGCGGTGGCTTCAAAGGGACTTGGAAGATTGTTCCCTTCCTCTGCGCCCAGGAGCATGGGGCCTTTTCAGAAGGCACCACAAGAAACTCAAAAGCAATCTCCAAAGCACCCTACAGCAATGGAACTGTTTCCGGCCATCTCAGCAACACAACCGCGGACGTGCGGTAAAAGGGGCATATGTGACAAAAGGAACTCAGCGGCCACCAGGCTTTCACACACGGGACACACTTGCTTCTAATTATTTCAGGTCTGGGAACAAGCTGGGCTTAGAATAAAAGCCTGGGACCTGCCCAGTTACGGCTGGAAAGCAACCCAGGGCCCTGGGTATTCCTGGTCCCAGGATGAGAGCAGCACAGACGGGGCCTGGCCACCCGCCTCCCCTGGCAGCCAGCACGGCCATTGCCTCTCTCTCCTGCACTCCTTGCTTATTCAAAGCGAAGTTAGAGCTCTGCTGGGTGCTCAGTTGGTTAAAGTGTCATCCTGCTATGTCAAGGTTGCAGGTTCAATTTCCAGTCGGGGCACATATAAGAATGCATAAAAGTAAGTGGAACAACAAATCTCTCTCTCTCTCTCTCTCTCTCTCTCTCTCTCTCTCTCTCTCTCTTCCCTTCCTCCCTCCCTCCCTCTCTCCCTCTCTCCCACTCTCTCTCAAATCAATAATTTTTTTTAAAGTGAAGATAGATCATATGGTAATTCTAGTTCTATTCTTAATTTTTAAGAACCTCCATAATGTTTCCCATAGTGGCTGTGCTAATTTACTACCCACCAACAGTGCATGGGGCTGCCTTTTCTGCACACCCTCTTCAACACCTGTGACAACACAGATGGATCTTGAGAATGTAATGCTAAGTGAAACAGGTCAGATGGAAAAAGACAAAAACTAAATGTCTCACTCATATGTGGAAAAGAAAACATAAAAGTAACTAACGGTCCGGCCAGTGTGGCTCAGTTGCTGAGCCGCGACCTATGAACCAGGAGGTCATGGTTCAATTCACAGTCAGGGCACATGCCTGGGTTGCGGGCTCGATCCCCAGTACGGGGCATGCAGGAGGCAGCCAATCGATGATTCTCTCTCGTCATTGATGTTTCTATCTCTCTCTCCCTCTCCTTCCTCTCTGAAATCAACAAACAAACTCACAAAACTAAAACAAACTCACAGATATAGATAACAGGATGGTGCTCACTAAAAGGGAAGTGGGTGGGAGAAAGGCAAAATGGGTGACAGGGGTCACATATATGGTAACAGAGAAAACTGGACTTTGGGTGGTGACCCTCGGTAGAGTATACAGATACCGAATTTATTGTACACCTAAAATGTATATAATGTTATCAGCCCATGTTCCCTCAATAAATTTAATTTCTTACAAAAAAAAAAAAAAAAGTGGAGCTGGTCTGCGGAGAATCACAGCCCAGCGTGTGTGCTCAGCTTTGCTGCTGCCGATGCGAGTGGTTGTGATGTGAGAGGCAAAGGAGTAATGAGAGCGGCAGGGTCTGATGGCAATCGCACTCCGATTTGAATTGTGGCTCAGCAATGACTAGGTCCTCAGCCGTGGAGCTCCCCTGGGATCTGGGGGGAGGGGGCTTTTCAAAAACTAATTAGACTCACCAAACAAGCAGGTTTCCCTTCAAAGCTCCTTGGAGAAGAGGTTTTTTTTTTCAGAGAATGCCCCTCCTGTGGTGGGGGAAGCAAATAAGCCTTATGGGGAAAGTACTCCTGGATTGATTTTATTTTCATGCCCTGTTTTCCCCTCATATCAGTTTCTCCTTTATAAAATACTGCTCTCTACGTGAAGCATGAGTAACAGAACCACGGCTGGCTATGACTTCTTCTGTCCTCGTACAGAAAAGGGTACGTTACTAAGAGTTCGACGGGCTTCTTCTGTTCATTTGTTCGTTTTTGCGGCAGTATGCTCACCAACATGGCACCTTGCTTCCCTCGCCCACCAAGCAGAGTCTAGCTTTGAACTCAAAAGATCTGGGTTGTCCTTGCTCCACAGAAGAGTGAATACGATTGTCTGAGGGCTTCAGAATGAGAAGATAGGCACTGAGAGGCAGAGGAGAAGCCCTGCTCCAATGTCTGTGTTTGTGACTTCCTGGCTGGACAAGGAAAACCACCTGCAGGAACATCTCCAGAGGGTGGGAGATGGAGACTGGCACTCGCGCGCTGACTCGGGGCGTGGCCTCACACAGGTTGTAGGTTTGGGCAGGGATGAGCATGTGGAAGCCTCCAAGGGTGGGCCTGACTCCTCTGGACCACACGGCCTGGTGTGGGAGGAACCTGTGTGGGACAGGACCTGTGGATCCCCAGGAGAAGGGAGCATTCGGTGCCAGGGAACACGGGGCCTCAGGGAACCCTCCCTCCTCCTGAAGCTCCTACGTCTCTCCCAAGGGAAGGAGCCTCAAGGAATGCCTAGCGCCTGGCCTCCCATCTATCTCAGGAAGTTGTGCATAGAGCGGATTTAACATGAAGAAAAAATTTTAATGGAAGATATCTTGTTCTCCAAGTATCAAGAAACAATTTGTTCCTGTTACTTTTTTTAAAAATTTCTACAAGGAACATGATTACTTGTGGAATAATATTTTCTTTTGGAACAAGGCAAGACATAAGCAATTAAATAAGCTGACAGATAAAGCGGGGGTGGGGAGTGGGGGGTGGGGTGGGGGGCAGCGCTGCTTCTTATGCTTCTTCATGACCACCAGCCACAGCAGAATTCAGGATTTTCCTCTATCAGAAGAAACCCCTTGACAGTCTTTACAATGGACAGATTCCAAAGTCAGCAAACTAACCAAATCAGTTCTGAAATTGAGGAAATTGAGTCCTTATCCTTATCATTGATCGGCTGCCTCCTGCACACCCCCCACTGAGGATCAAGCCCTACAATCCAGGCATGTGCCTTGACCAGGATCGAACCGTGACCTCCTGGTTCATAGGCCAACGCTCAACCACTGAGTCATGCCAGCTAGGCGAGTGCTTATCCCAAAGAAAAATCAAACAGGGTGGGAAGGAAATCAGGCAAGACTAAGGGAGACTCAGGAGACAGAGCTGGAAGAAATACAACACAGTCACCTCTTCTCTAAGTCACAGCTTTGTTCCTCATGGGGGCTGCTGCCTGAGGGACACCCAGCCCCTGACCGGCATAGGCAGATGCTTGAGTTCCCAGGGCTTTGGGGCTCAGAGTCCCTGTCGGAGCCAGAGAGGAGACGATGTTACCAACAGCTACATGCTGATGGCCTCCTTTTGTAGCAAAGAGTCCAGACAGGGTGCATGACCACAGGCCAGTGTGTTTGCTACCAGGCAGTCCTTCAGGCCTCAGCAAACTGGGGCTCAGTGCCTGAGGCAAAGGCTGTCCTCTACAGACCAGCCAGCAATCCGTGATACTTGACCTCACTCAGTTCCTCGTGAAAGTGAGCCCTGAGGAAGGTCAGCATTTGGAGGCCCCAGGAAGACAACGTGTTCTACTCTGAGGGGTCCATGGGGGCAGAGCCATGAGATCACTGTATCCAGGGCCACCTCCCAGTTCTCCACAAGCTTGGCTTTTGTTCAACTGAGCCTGGGCCCCTGCCCCCCACTCTAGCCATGCAGTGTACCCTGCTTTCCTGCAAGGACCTGAGCAAGCCTCTGCTCCCAGAGACCAGAGCACTCTCCCGGCACCATCTAACCACAAAGGCACGCCTCCCCACTTGGGGTACCATCTATGTCGGGGTCAGCAAGGAGTCTTACCAGCCTACTTCCTCTTCCCGGGACTAATGTTGTCAGGATTATGTTTTAAAGTCACTCGAATGAAAACTCATTCTAGCTTTCCATCACAACAAAGATAGACTAACCATCTGAAAAGAGTTTCATCATAATAAATCATTTTAATCTCCTACAAACATGAGATCAAACATATACAAATTTATCTATACTCAAAGAAAAATAAATCCTGGGTAATAGGAATAAGCTAAAAGGGTTTAATGTTCAAAAAACACTGTTCAAGTGACTAGGTCTCTTAATATAATTGTTGCTTCCCAAGCGGCAAGTACTCTGGGCAGCATCTCTCACCCCCAGACGGTGCTACTTAAAACCACCTAAGACAAGCCAATGACTTAACTCTTTGCTCATTTCTTTGGCTTAATGTCTACAAATCACATAGTAAGTCCACATCTGATACGAATGTGAAATTTTCCAATGACACATCCTGCAAGTCACCAGGCAGGGCTTGCCATGACAACAGAAACTGTGGGGTGAGTGGGACTAAAGATGATCTTCGCCTTCCAGGGTCCAAATAAACTCCTCTCTCAAGTAATTCAGACCTTGGTGGTAGATCAATTCATGAGCCCAATGGGGAGAGCACTAAACCAATTCCCGGCCCAGGCGGCATCATCGGACTAAATATTGCCACTTTAACACTTAGTGAGGGAGAATTAGAATGTCAGGGAAGAGCTTTCCAAGCATTCATCATTCTCCTTTTTCTCCTCTAAGATATTCGCATAACAGCTCCCTAAGACCCACACCAAATAAACTCACCAGACAGAGAACGTGGTGGAGCAAATGCCATGTGCATGAATCACGCTCCATCCGTGGTGTGATGTATCCACCCTGCTCCGTGAGGACCCACCAGGGGCAGCGAGGAGGGAATGGAGAGGGTGGGGGCTGGGGGAGCAGAAATGTGGGGAGAGGTCATGTGACAGGTTAGACAGCACCCAGCTAAAAATGGAGGCTACAGAATAGAAAATCCACTCGTGTGATTGCTTTACTGGCATAGTCATCACAATAGTTTCTGGGTTCATTTCCTAAGCAGGTAATCAAATGGTCTGTGTGTGTGTCTAACATGCAAGTGTGAGCTTCTGGAAGAGGCTGTGGCACAGGAAGAGGGACTCCAGGGGACAGAGGGTGGGTAGCACTGCCCAGTGGGGGGGGGGGGGGGGTGTTAGTTTAGACATGTTCACCTTCAAATGAAAATATGTGACATGATGAGATCTCAGAATTTTGATTACCTGCTGGGTCAGGACTGGTTAAAACTATGAAATAAGCATAGATCAGCCGTGGGCAAACTACGGCCTGCGGGCTGGATCCGGCCCATTCGGCTGTTCTATCCGGCCCGCGGAGCCGAAAGAGCAGAGGGTTCTCTTGCTCTCCCCTCCGCTCCTTCACCAGCAGCAGTGTTAACATGGCAACGTTGGGAAACACGGCCGCAGCTCCTTCTTCTGAGTCCAGTTTAAGAACCCATTGTGGCCCTCGAGTCAAAAAGTTTGCCCATCCCTGGCATAGATGGTCCCCTTGCCTTTCTGCCCCACTGGGCGGCCCACAGTGCCCACCTGGCCGCCCTCCCAGACAGCACCTGGGCTGCAGAAGCACTGTTCAGAGCATGGCCTCTGAGCCACAGACACCCTGGGCTCCAGTCCCAGCCCTGCCACTCACTGTGAGTCCTGGCTCAGTCACTTAGGCCTCAGCCTCCTATAAATGGGGATAGGAGAACATCACAAAGAGCTGCTGTGATGCCTACCTTCAATAAAAACATACAAAAATAAACAAAAAACACCAAACCTTTTTTTAAACCTTAGCACACTGCCTGGCACAGGACAGGGCCCCACAACGACATTCCAATTGTCTTTCTTCCTCCCCCTCTGGCCCATACGCCTTCCATTTCCACAGCTGCTCTGACTAATCCATTTTCTGACAGTTATCAGCAGCCCAAGAAGAGGGGAAGGGAAGGGACCTTTGGAAGTTCTCTAATCACGCTCCGACGCCCATGAATGCAGGCTGGTTTCCCAACGCCATCTAGTCAGGTGACTCTTCCTCCCCCCCGGCTGCTGGGAAACACAGTCTAAGGCTGAAGAGGACAGTGGCACAGGTGCGGCTCAGGGGGAGCATCCTGTGTTGGGTCAGCCAGAGTGAGAGGGAACTGATGACGGGGAGTCTGAGCCACAGCTAAACATGAAGGCCCTGAGGCCAGAGAGCAGGTGCCATTCAGTCCAGCCTCTGCACAGCAGGCACCTAGCCAGGCTCTCCGAGGCAGCAGCCTGGGGAGAGGGTCAGCCACCACCTCCTGCTCAGGAAATGCCTTCAATCTTTCAGGCGTTGGGGTGTGTCCCACAAATCACCTCCCCGAGGAGCAAAGAATCCATAGCAATTTTAAACATTCAAAGCACCCACTGACACTCAGCAACTAGCTCCCTCCGCACCAGCCAAACCAAGCTCAGTTCCTTCCACGACCACAGAAGGACCAAGTGAAGCCCCTTCTCCTGCCATCTCTGTGGCCGGTCAGGATCCAGCCACCTTTTCCCAGGCAGCCTCCTGTGTCCCCAGCTGGCATAAACCACACGGGCTCTGTTCCAGGAATGAGGGCCGTGGCCATGCAGGGACATATGGCCCAGGAAGCGCCCTGTGGGGACACAGGAGGCGGACAGGTACCTTGCACTTTGAGGCTGGGAAGAGGCCTCAGAGAAATAACCACAATGCTCACCTAGAATCGACACCCGAGCTGCCCCGAGGGGCTTTGCCCATCACCGTCTGCTCATCAGGTTCTACCCCATCTTGACCCAAACCCTGCCCAGCTGTCTAAAGCAAACCAACCTGGTGTGAGCGCCAGCTCCGCCACTCACCAGCGTGCCACCTGGGCAGCTAGCTCTACATCTCTCAGTAGGACAACTGGGCCTGCATTTGTTTCCTACACCTGCTGTCACAAATGACCACAGACCTGGTGACGTAAATTTATTTTTTTATGTTTCTGGAGGCCCTAAGTCCAAAATCAAAGTGTTCACAGGGCCATGCTCCCTCCAAAGGCTCTAGGGGAGGATCCTCCTGGCCTTTTCCCACTTCTGGGAGTTCAGGGCATTCTTTGGCTTAGGGTGGCACAACTCCAGCCTCTGTCGCTGTCTTCACAGGGCCTTCAGGCCCTCTGTGCCCCTGTGTGTCAACTCCACCCCCTTCTCTTCTAAGGACACAATCATTGGATTTAGTGCCCTAAATCCAAGATGTCTCATCTAAAGACCCTCAAATTAATTACACCTGCAAAGATCCTTCCACCGCAGGTCACATTCACAGGGACCAGGAGTTAGGATTTAGACCTATCTTCTGGGGAGACACAACTCAGCCCTCCAGCGCCTAGCACACAGGTTATTCAGATTAAAAGAGGGAATGTCTGTGCCATGCTTAGCATGGTGTCAGGCACACAGTAAACAATAATGTGTTACTATTATCACAATCATTTTATCTGCTTCTCCAGGAAGCCCTCCTCACACCTCATTCCAAAAAAGCACTTAAGACCATTCAGATCCCGAGATTATAAGCCCTGAACCAGCAAGGAAGACGCTTGCTGGGAGTGCAGGGAACGTGGTGTCAGGAGTAGTGGCAGGGGTTCCTACGAGAGCGACCTGGGTCTCAGCTCTGCCGCTTGCTCATGATGTGACCTTGAACGTGTGAATGAACGTCGGAGGAAAAGGAATATTACAGCTGCCAGGAATGTGATAAACATCTCAGACAACACAGGTGGCAAAGAATAAACAGCAAATAGCACACACTCCATAACTAGAACAATCATTCATTGCCAGTGCTCAGCAATTGTCTGCTTCAATAAATAAACACACCGATCCGGTCGAGGTGCCACATCACACCCCACCATCCATACCTTTGTGCAGACCCCTGGCCCTCAGAGGCAGTGCTGGCCCTGAGGGCACTACCTCACCCCCACCACAGCCCCTGGGCACGAACACTCCACTTGCAGACTGAGGAACTGCTTCCTCCGTCCACGCTTCGGGCGTTTGCTGACCACACGCTCTGCCAGGCACCAACCCTGCACCAAGCACCCCTGGGTGCTCTTGAGCAGAGATTAGCAAACTTTTTCTGTGAAGGGCCAGACAGTGAACATGTTTTTTAAAAATATATACTTATTTTTTACAGAGATGAAGGGAGAGGGATAGAGTTAGAAACACCAATGAGAGAGAAACATCAATCAGCTGCCTCCTGCACACCTCCTACTGGGGATGTGCCTGCAACCAAGGTACATGCCCTTGACCAGAATCGAACCTGGGACCTCTCAATCCACAGGCCAACGCTCTATCCACTGAGCCAAACCAGTCAGGGCTGGACAGTGAACATTTTAGACTTCTGGGTCATATGGATTCTGTAGCAACTACTCAACTGTTACAGCAATGAAAGCCACCCTGAACCACGTGTCAACAAAGGAGCATGGCTGTGTTCCAGGACAATTTATTTACAAACACAGGTGCTGGGCTGCAGCTTGTGTGAAACCTGCTTTTGAGGGCACACAGATGAGCGAGACTCGGTATCTACTCCCACAGAGAGGATGGGACAAGCTGAGACCAGAAGCCAGGACTCCTACTCCCCTCGGGCTGTTGAACTATGCCCTACCTTGTCCACCAGGATCGATTAAAATGAAGGGGGAAATAGGGGCAGTCAAACCAAAACTATTTGTCAATGGCATAGAGGAAATATTTATAATATGAAATCCAATCAACAAACAGAAAGTCTGTTTATACACACATTCCAAAAGCATTCCGTGAGTTCCTACTGTGTGCCAGGTCCCTGCTCCACAGAAGGGATAGAACACGAGGAAGCAGACCCATCCCTCCGGGAACCACAGCTAGCAGATGAGTTTCACCTCCAGAAAGCACTGCGCTCATGCTCAGTGAAGGCACACAAACTGCACAACCCTGGGTACAGAGAAGCCCACCAAACACGGGCATCCTTTTCAGATGCTAAGCCAAGTTCCTCCTGGGCTTTCTTGATGTGATCTCCTGGGTCAGGGGCCTGGAGGATGGTGGGGGAGGGGGGGTGGAGGAGGAGCAGTTAACAATGAATTCACAGCATCCCATAGAGCAGTGATGGTGAACCTATGACACGCGTGTCAGAGGTGACACGCGAACTCATTTTTTTGGTTGGTTTTTCTTTGTTAAATGGCATTTAAATATATAAAATAAATATCAGAAATATAAGTCTTTGTTTTACTATGGTTGCAAATATCAAAAAATTTCTGTATGTGACACGGCACCAGAGTTAAGTTAGGGTTTTTCAAAATGCTGACACGCTGACTCAAAAGGTTCGCCATCACTGCCATAGAGCAAAAGCAAGGTCACACAATTATATTCCAAAAATACTATGATTGGGGGTGGGGAGGTAGGAGATTAACCAAAGAACTTGTACGCATATAAGCATAACCAATGGACACAGGCAATGGGGGGGGGGGGGTGGCGGTGGTGAAGGCTGGGGCTGAGGGGTGGGGGCAGGCTGGGAGAGGACAATGGGGGGAAAAGGGGACATATGTAATACTTTCAACAATAAAGAATTTTTTTAAAAAAAACAATGATTTTTCCTGACATACAGCCAGACGCCTAGTGCTTGTGGGCCTGTAATGACCCATGCCATCTCCTGTCCTTAAAGCCCCCACGCTGTGGCAGTGCTCAGGGCTCAGCAACAGGGCTCCATCCGGGTCTCCCCAGGGTCATGATGGCTGCTCTTGCCCTCCAGCTCCACACAGTGTGGACCCAGTGCCCACCTCGCATGTCACATGAAGCTCTGGGCTCCTCTGCCAGGCTATGGGTTCTCTCCTGCAAAACTCTCTGACTGCCTGGCAACCTCTTCAAAACAGTCACAATGAATTTTACACAAACGCTGACGAGGAAAAGAACGTCTTCGGGAGGACTTGCCAATGCCCGCAGCTGTGACACGGACAAGGACAGGGCTGCAGAAGAGAGAATCCACCACAGCCCACTCACTTGTCATCGTATGCCATGCTTTGCATGAATTGGCATAATTTAGGTAGGCAAGAAAATAGGCCAGCTACAGCAAAATACCTTTGGCTCATTCCAAAGAACAATCGAGACAGGAAGTAAAAGGTCCATGTAAAGCGTATGGCACACATTTCCTGGGGGACGGTTCATCACAGGCTTACAAATGATAATCCAAATAAAACATGTAGCTAGGAATACCAGCCTCTTTAAAATAGCACAGGAGCGCTTCCTTTCCTTGAAGCCTTAGCATCACACAGGACTATGAGAAGGGCCAAGAGCTCTTAAACTTTCAAGAACACTTTGCCCCACACAATGAAAGAGAATTACAGGCCACTATCCCTCATAAACATAGATGCCAAAATCCTCAACAAAATTCTAGCAGAATCCAGCAATACATCAGAAAGATCATACACCATGACCAAGTAGGAATTATCCCAGGGATGCAAGGCTGGTACAATATCCGCAAATCAATAAACATGATACATCACATAAACAAATAGAGAGATAAAAGCACATACTCATATCAATTGATGCAGAAAAAGCATTTGACAAAATCCAACACCCTTTCTTGACAAAACAAAAACAAAAACAAAAAAAAACCCTCAGCAAAATGGGAATAGATGGATCATACCTCAACATAATAAAAGCCTTTTATGGCAAACCTATAGCCAACATCATACTCAATAGGCAAAAACTAAAACCATTTCACCTAAGAACAAGAATGAGTCAGGGATGCCCACTTTCACTATTCCTGTTCGACACAGTATTGGAAGTGCCAGCCATAGCAATTAAACAAAAAGAAGAAATAAAAGGTATCCAAATTAGAAAAGAAGACATAAAACTGTCATTATTCGCAGATGACATGAAACTGTACATAGAAATGCCTAAAGACTCAATCAAAAAATTATTAGATTTAATAAATGAATTCGGCAATGTAGCAGGATACAAAATTAACACAAGAAATATATGGCATTTTTATACACCAATAGTGAACTTACAGAAAGAGAGATTTTAAAAAAACAATCCCATTTACCATCACACCAAAAAAAAAAAATTTAAGATACCTAGGAATAAACTTAACTAAGGAGGTAAAAGACCTGTACTTGGAAAACTACAGGACACTGAAAAAAGAAATGGAGGAAGACATAAAGGGATGGAAGAACATACCGTGTTCATGGATTGGTAGATTCAACATCATTAAAATGTCCATACTACCCAAAGCAATCTAGAGATTCAATGCACTCCCCATTAAAATACCAACAGCATATTTCACAGACCTAGAAAGAACTCTCCAAAAATTCATCTGCAATAAAAAAAAAGACCCCGAATAACTGCAGCAATCCTGAGAAAGAACAAAGTAGGAGGGATCTCAATACCGATTACAAAGCCACGGTTCTCAAAACTGCCTGATACTGGCACAAGAACAGACTTGTAAACCATTGGAATATTACAGAGAACCCAGAGATCAACCCAAACCACTATGCTCACTTAATATTTGACAAAAGAGGCAAGAACATACAATGGAGTCAAGACAGTCTCTTCAATAAACAGTATTGGGGAAAATGGACAGATACATGCCAAAAAATGAAACTAGACTACCAACTTACACCATACACAAAAATAAATTCAAAATGGATAAAGGACTTAAACATAAGACGGGAAACCATAAAAATATTAGAGGAATCCACAGGCAGCAAAATCTCAGACATATGCCGAAGCATTACCTTCACCAACACAGCTCCAGGGCAATGGAAACTAAAGAGAAAATAAACAAATGGGACTACATCAAAATAAAAAGCTTCTGTACAGCAAAAGAAACCATCAACAAAACAACAAGAAAGCCCACTGCATGGGAGAACATATTTGCCAATGTTATCACCAATAAGGGTTTAACCTCCAACACTTACAGGGAACTCAAACAACTTAACAAAAGAAAGATAAACAACCCAATCAAAAAATGGGCAACGGACATAAACAGATACTTTTCAAAAGAGGACATAAGGAAGGCCAAGAGACATATGGAAACATGCTCAAAGTCACTAATCATCCAAGAGATGCAAACCAAAACCACAATGAGGTACCCTCTCACACCTGTCAGAATGGCTATCAACAACAAATCAACAAATGACAAGGGCTGGCAAGGATGCGGAGGAAAAGGAACCCTCGTGCACTGCTGGTGGGAATGCAGACTGGTGTAGCCACTGTGGAGAACAGTATGGAGTTTCCTCAAAAAACTAAAAATGGAACTCCCATTTGACCCAGTGATCCCACTTCTAGGAATATATCCCAAGAAACTAGAAACACCAATCAGAAAGGATATATGCACCCCTATGTTCATAGCAGCACAATTTACCATAGCTAAGATTTGGAAACAGCCTAAGTGCCCATCAGCAGATGAGTGAATTAAAAAACTGTGGTAGATCTACACAATAGAATACTACACTGTGGTAAAAAAGGAGTTCTTACCATTTGGAACAGCATGGATGGAACTGGAGAGCATTATGCTAAGCGAAATAAGCCAGTCAGAGAAAGGTAAATATCACATGATCTCACTCAACTGTTTCATATAATGAACAACATAAACTGATGAACAAAAACAGATCCAGAGACAGAGAAGCATTGATCAGACTGTCAAACCCCAGAGGGAAGGTAGGGGAGGGTGGGGGTAAAGGGGAGAGATCAACCAAAGGACTTGTATGCATGCATATAGGCCTAACCAATGGGCACAGACACCAGGGGGATGAGGGCATGAGTGTGTGTGTGGGGGGGGGGGGGGGGAGGCAATGGGGGGATAAGGACACATATGTAATACCTTAATCAATAAAGAAAAAAATAAGGAACAATTTGCCCCATCCTGCTGGCCCCTCGGAAGCTTCTAGCCTCTTCTGTGAGGTACTGCCTGCCTTTGTGGATCCCAAACCTTTCTAACCTGTGCTCTGATATTGCTTTGACTTGGTTTAAGTCCTGACAGCACAGTGAGTCAATGGACCACACCCTTCATCGGGGTCTTGAGCAGTGATGGCGAACCTTTTGAGCTCAGCGTGTCAGCATTTTGAAAAACCCTAACTTAACTCTGGTGCCGTGTCACATATAGAAATTTTTTGATATTTGCAACCATAGTAAAACAAAGACTTATATTTTTGATATTTATTTTATATATTTAAATGCCATTTAACAAAGAAAAATCAACCAAAAAAATGAGTTCGCGTGTCACCTCTGACACGCGAGTCATAGGTTCGCCATCACTGGTCTAGAGTGTCTCTGCTGAGAAAACACAGAAGCAGGACGGATCCGAGACTCTATGGATTTAACATGCAAGGTCCCAACAAGCAGCCTCAAAGCTGGAAGTGACGGTATGGGCCACCGTTTATGACAACTGCTATGCACCAAGCTTGCAAGGAGCAGGCAATGCCAGGCCTCAGCACAGCAGCATCCTCACTTCACAGACATGGAGCCACAATGCTGCAAGAGGCAGCAGGGCTGGAGCTCAAATCCAGGTCTCTGAGATGCCAAAACTGCGGCTAAGGAACAGATTCCACCCAAGTCCCCCAGGTCTGGAGTGTGAAAGAAAAACCAGTTGATCACAACATCTTGGGCTCCGCCTGGATTAGCTGTGTTGTCCTAATTGCCAAGAACACTTGAACTCTTTCTAAGATTCAGATAGGGACATATCGGTTTTAGGCATGCTTAACCGCACGTCACGGGAAATCCTAGACTACAGATGGTATCAACAAATTCTGGGATGTGAGGATGTCAAGGCCCCATTCAACATGCAGGAACACCACTGTCCCCCCATACTTTACCCTCTAGCATGCTACCCCCCCCCCCCAGATTCATGTATATGGGTCAGAGGATATCGCCACATCCTCCAGCTTCACCCAGGATTCTGCATTCTTCCTCCCTCTTATATAAAATCCATGTCTTTGTCCCATGTTTCCTATTGGTTAGAGGAGACCCTTTCTCCTCTTCTCTCTACAAGGGACTCTGCAAACCAGGGGTACATATGGATTTTCTATTTAATAAAAAGGACAAAATACAAGACAAGTTGGCAGACAGAAATCCCCCATGGTCTGAAACAAGGTCACGGAGAAGTCAATGTGAGGAAGTGGTGCCTGCCTGGAAGCTGTATGTATCAATAAGCAAATAAAGAGCATCTGTTCCCGTGACTGCTAACAGTGACCCCTGGGACCCAAATCAGCGCGCAGCCGAACTCACATATATTTTTAATGAAAAATTGCAAATTAGATTAGTTTAATTTGACCACATCTGCCTTTTTAAACAAAGGAAATTACCATTTTAATAGGAATACCAGCTATTTGTCTCAAGGAACAAGGTCCTTGTGAGGTCTGCTTTGCCTATTCTATTTCCATTTTTAAAAAGAAAAGAGAAAAGGAGGACTGCAGGGCAGAGGACAGTTGCTCGGGCTTGAAAAATACACAGTATTTCTCCTGGTGAGCACAGCAAAGAGGCTGAGAGAAGCACGAATCCCACCTCCACAGATGTTCTTCGCCGCCCAGCAAGGCTGCTTCCAGTGTGTTAACACCACACGTCTTGAGTTCCTCCAGGAAAGTTGCACTGAGCCCCTTGTGGGCCACACGTGGCGCTGGGGATTCAGCGGGAGACCAAGGCACTTTCCAGAGGACAAATGCAGACAAGAAGCCTGAAGTCAACTGTCTGATAAAAGGCCTGGAGTTGGGAAGGAGCAAGTGGGGGTAGAGAAGGGATCGAATATCCAACACTTCAGGCCAAAGCAACAGATGGGAAGTGGGTAACTGAGAAAGTTTAAGTAAGGGAAGGTAACAGCAGAGACTGATCTGCCCTGCATTTGAATGAGGCTTCCCTTTCTCTCAGCCTCACCTGACCTCAACCACTCACTGTCTTTCCAGATCGCTTCCACCCAGCTCTCCCTCCTGTCTATGGTTAATTCCTCCTCCTCCCCTGTACTTGTTCATCATCTTTCATGTGCTTCTTCCGGATTTGCTCCTTTAATCACCCCCCCTCTCTAGGCATCCTGCCTCATCCCCACTATCTCCTCTTCCCTCCCATTCTCTAGTGCACCTGTCCCCTGGCTCTCCAGCCACCATGGTCCTGGATGCCAGGTGCCCTGAGCACAGGCTCTAGAGCTGACACTCATGTGCTCTCCTTCCCAGCCATTCTGTCCGGGTGGCAATGCGACCTGTCTGTCTCCTGTATCCATAGCTTCCCTGAAATTGCTCGGCCCAACACCCCACTGCCCTCCACGTCGCCAAATCCTTGAACTCTTCTCAGCCTTCCACCTCCGAACGGCTTTTCCTGCTCTTGACTGTAGACCATCTCTCCATCCTAAAACTCGCTTCCTTTAGTCTGGACAGAACAACTAAATTCCACCCAGACAACAAATGCAGTGGGTTCTCCACCCCACTGTCAGATCACTCCCTCAGTGGCTCTACTTCCCCTCCTATTTCCAAATGAAAACTGCCCTCCAGGCTCCACCACCATCCCTCCCTGCTCTTTACATTTCCTTTCCACGGACAGGAAACACAGCTTTGCCACTGCTTCCATTGTCGTCCACAGGACTGTGGTGAGGATTACAGACAACACCACAAAGCATGTGGCACAGTACCTGGCAGCACATAGTAAAAATTTAGCCGAAACCGGTTTGGCTCAGTGGATAGAGCGTCGGCCTGCGGACTGAAAGGTCCCAGGTTCGATTCCGGTCAAGGGCATGTACCTGGGTTGCGCGCATATCCCCAGTAGGAGATGTGCAGGAGGCAGCTGATCGATGTTTCTCTCTCATCGATGTTTCTAACTCTCTATCTCTCTCCCTTCCTCTCTGTAAAAAATCAATAAAATATATTTTTTTTAAAAAATTCAGTTAATCAAAATCGCAATCATTAATTTAATTGTCCTAGCCAATCCTTTTCCATTTCCTTCTACCTCTAGACTCATACTTGGATTACTCCATATACACTGACTTGTCTCCCTTGCTCCAGCCTGTATTCACCCAAATGCATGCCAAATATCACTTTCAGATTTACCTTTTGAGGCCCTGTTTATTTTATATTGTCCTCAATTACCAACAAGGTCAAGTCCAACCTCTCCTTTCCAGCACACCACACTTTCCACTCTCTTCTCCCAGGAGACGGGCGGACCCAACCCCACCCATGCAGTGCTGTCTCCACACCTCTGCCAAAAACACCCCCATGTCTAAAACCCCGCCCAACTACAGGCACATAGTAGAACCTTGTGCAGCAACTAAGAAGGGTAATGAGCATAACTTGCATTATAGGCCCCAATTCTTCTCTCCTCCCTATATACGCAGCCTGTACCACGCCACCTTGTAGCTATCTCACAAATTGCCACTAGGCCCAGTCATGTCACTTGTTAGCAGACACAACAAAAGCAAAGGCTTGAAATATACTCAGGAGTTTCAGTTTCTGCTTTTGTGCTTGGCCGTGGCCATGAGAGCACCCTGAGCTAGCAGCTGGGAGATGAGACACAGTGGGAGATGAGATCCTCCTAGATCACCTGGCAGCCGGAGGACCCACAGACATCCAGAGACCAGCCCAAGGTGAACCCCAGCTCCACCACACATCAATGCTTACCTTGCATGCCAGTGAGACTCTGGTTGTGTGATGGGCAACTGATGACTGATACATGTACTAACCAAGATGGAGAAAAGTTCACAGTGCATAATGGAGGGAAAGTGACCAACACCAAAGCAATAAATAGAGCACAGTTCCAGCTGAGGAGGGAGAGAGAGAGAACACACTCACGTGTGCATACTTACGTTCATAGAAAGATCCTGTTACAATTGCATGTTCATATAAGAAGTGCCTCCCAACCTAGAGGATTATGTCCTTGAGGAACCACATCTGCTTCATTTACCATTATAGACTGACGTGCCTAACTCAAGGACAGGAACACTTGTATACACTGAATAAATACTGTTAAATGAATAAATGAGTGCATTTCTATGCCTGTGCCTGCATACAAAGGTTCAAAGGTTTCACAGCACATGATTGAAAGTGGTTACCTCCAATTGCTTAGATGAGAGATGGTATGTGTTTTAGTTTTGTTCTTTGTTTGTAATAAATAGCATTTTCTATTTTTCTACAGTTAACATGATGATTTCTATACTAAATAGGAGTTAAAAATAAATCCTTCAAGGTGAAGATCCCTGCATTCAGTCAGCTGAATCCAGGCAGTGTCTCCTTCTCCAAACTATCAGTGTGTGCCTGTCATCCATTCTTACATTTTTATTTGCTTTTTTTTATCGGCAAACATCTTGTTTCCAAAAGTAAATTGCAAAAATGTTAGTAGATATCAGGAGTTTTACAATTTTACCCCTTTATACAATACAGTCCACAGCAGTTAACAATCATTTTTGTAAAAATTAACACGGGAACATATCCAATTCTCGCAACAGTTCTGAGAGGTAGAAAGTCCTGGAATTACTGACCCAAGAAAAAACTCCAACATGGTAGATTGTCTAGGATCACAAAGGACAGAATTAGAACTCATCACAAGGTTAGAATCACACTCAGACCTGGCTCTCCCCCCAATAACGCCCATGACCACATGGCCCTTAGGAGACTGGGTACATACCTTGTTCATCTGCACACACCGCTATCTGGCCCAAAGCCTCACATGCAAAAGGTGCTCAATAAATATTCATTGTGCTGAACCAGAAAACAGAGTCCATGGGAACTGAGGAATTCCGCTCCGAGGGCCAGCTCTCCTGCCTCCTCCACTGGAGACAAGTGTTACAAAGCCAAGTGGGTTTTAAGATAGTCTTTTGAGCCGAGAGGCCTCAGGGATCAGTGGACCTAGCAGTCTTAACCTGAGGCCCATGGATGGGCTTCAAGAGGCCCTTGGCATTGTGTGAAAATACCTTGTGGATATGCCGTTTTCCAGGGAGAGGGCAAAGCTGTAGTCAATGCCCCAGCTAAGCTGAGGCCCAGTGAGATGAGATGACTTCTGCCCAGTGGCCATGGTGGTCATGGGCAGAGCTGGGCCAGCACACAGACCTCCCCTCCTCATTTCTATCCTGGGGTCTTCTCCTTCTGATAGATGGCCCACCGTGTGGCATTGTTTAAACCAATGACAAGGTCTCAGAACACTGCATTTCTGCAGCTCAGAGGGATGGTCAGATGGCTTTATAGCTTTATTGGATTTTGTTTTCTGCAGACCACAATTTTTTGTAATGGTTAAATATTTCTGACATGATCTGGATCCATTCCTTTAATTCATCCACAATCCATACAAAAGTCAGGTGTGCCAAAGTAATGTTCTTTGAAATGATTTATCAGCCCTATGAACACAACTCACCCCATCTGATCTCTGGAATTAAAACCACATTTCTCCTCAAGATGAGAATAAAAATGCAGCCTTCACAAACAGGATGCATGTTCATTGATCTGGAATGAGCAGGTCTCTGTCAGGAAGCAAAGCGGTAACCGGAGGACCCTCCAGCCAGGCATGCACATCTCCCCGAGTCCCACACACCAGACCTGGCACTCGGTGCTTTCCCAATTGATGGTATTTAAAAATTACAACAATCACCCATCTACAGACAGGCTGCAAACAGCTGCTACCCTGTGTGTGCACCAGACGAAAAGGAGAAGGCAGTATGGTATGGTGCGGTGAGGGGTTGATGGAGCAGACAGAACATTCCAGCAATGCAGCTTGGAAGAGACATAGCTCAGCCCCTGCAAGGCCTTGGGGTGGCATGCCTGAGAGATGAGGGGCAAGTTGAGGGGGCCAATACCAAAACCCACTCTGGCCTGAGTGGGAGTCTGTCACTTATCCCCCGAGAAAAGCCTGAATAGGATTATCAGCCAAAGGTCATTCACTTAGGTCACTCCCAGGGGATCTCGGACCCCCAACCCCAACATGAGGGCCATGATTTCATGCTGGTGGCGCCCGTTCAGAGCACTGAAAATCTCTCCAACACACTTACATTGCTCTGCTGCCTGTAACGCTCCTCGATTTTTGCGGCTTTGTCAAGGACTACTTCGGATCAGACTTTTGGGTTCCATTATCTAGAGAGAGTTGCAGATTTCGAACCTCAGGACCCAAATGCCAAACTGGATATGGGGTCCCCACTGCAATTCAGCCAGACCTATTCCTCAAACTCCCTCAAATAAAAATGTCCCCTCCACCAACCATCCTCCAAAACGCCTCCAGCATTTCTCTGTGAAAAGTAACAGAGAAAACACTCCGAGCAGCCATGAAGGTACCTCAAACAAGCCCAGTGAACATCGTGTTTCTCAAAGTAAGGTACATACACACATTTTTTTATTTAAATAATTTGTTATGTGTATTAAACCTTTAGTTTCACATGTATTATTACTTAAGATTAAGGGGGAAGAAAAGGAGAATTGACTTAAAGAAAAATATTTTTTAAATAAATTTAGGTATTCAGCAGTGTGACAGGAATCAGGATGGTGCTACCCACAGGGGTGGGAGACCCTGGACTGGACATGAGCTTGGAGATCCACACCCGCTGCACCTGTGAGCACACAGAGCACAATGGGGGTGGGTTACCACATGGAGGGCAGCTACTCTGCTTCGGGAGCCTGTCCTGCATCACCTTGTTTGATTTTCATGACGATCCTGCAAGGCAGAACTCATCCCCTCACCGGACAGTCGGGGAGAAACAGAGAGGCCACAGTCATCCACAGTAACACCCTATTGATCCCATGTGCGTGAAGTGGCTCCCCTGGCCTCAAAATGTGGCTGGACTGATTCAGTGACACCCAAGAAAGGGCATCTCGGCAGTGAATTCGTCCCTTCTACCCAGCAGAATGAGAAAGTATTGTAACATTAAGAAGGTACTCTGCAAAGAGCCTTACCCTTTTATATTGGGAAATTTGAAAACACTTCTTATCCATCAACATCACCCACCTACAGACAGATTGCAAGCCATCCAACATCTACTTACCATCAGCATCATGTCCATCAACATCTACTTACCTTAAGGTAAGTACTTTTTTCTTTTTTTTCTTTTCTTTTTTTTATTGATTAAGTTATTACATATGTGTCCTTATCCCCGTGTTACCCCCTATCCTCCCCCACTCATGACCTCACCCCAAGGGAACTACTTTTAGTTCCCTAAAAGCAGGAAGGGAACTACTGGAATGGCAATAGTAGAGTCAGTCTTTGGTAGAACAGGGAACCTGCCCAGGAAACCCCTCTCCCCACCGGCTCACATTGTAGAGGCGGCTGCCTACATCACCCACGGGTGGGCCCACTCTGCCAGCTGAAAAGACTTGCAATGAGGCCAGCCTGCCTGCCTGCAATTTCTGGGTATGTGCAAACCTCAGTGCGGCAGCCTCATTAACTGATGGGTCGCAACAAGGTGGCACCATGACAATAACTCCTACCTTTGAAATAATTGGTGCCTAGAGAATAAGTGTTTGGTCCAAGATAAAGTGGCATGAGGCAGGTCCCCGTCACCCGTGGGAGACAGGCCAGGGAAACCTGAACTGTGATCCATCCTCGGCTCCCCCAGGAAAAGCAGCACTTAGTGTGATTGTGTCTGGCCTGAGGCAATGTATCTGGCCTTGGATCATTAACCTACACAGCTCACGAAGATACAGTAACAAATCTGAACTATCTGCTTAATTTATCTCTCTCCCCTTTCCCTTCCAGCAGCTTCTGATGGAATATGCAGAACACATTCTTCTCTCAGGAAGACAGAAACAAACCTTTGGGGAAATTATGAGAGTAAATAAAGCAGGAGTCACCGGGAGACCACAACTAAACAAATACTCAACAACTCTAATTGAGTCTCTAATTTGGGAATTTGGCAGATAACACAGGGTTTATCTAACACTTACAGGGTTTAAGGACAATTTTATGGGTAATATTTCCATAATTTCTTCCTTAGTTAACTGATTGGTAAAATCTAATACCTTAGCTTAGCACCTGTTTATTCCTGAAAATGAACAAGCAGCATGAAAAAATGCTTCATGGGGGGCTCCTAATGAACCCACCTGCTGTGGCCTGGAAGGGCAGAGAATCCCACACGCAACCAGAGGCCAATCTGGGGGACATCGTGCACCAAGCCTCCGGATTTCCCCACCACCTGGCACTGCAGGCAGCTGGAGGAACCAAAGGGGAGGCCCGAGGTTCTAGCCAGAGGAACTGGGTGGGAGAGGGCCGTCTGCGAACCAACACCACCATCCTAACGGGTTCACTGCAGATGGATGGCAAACAGAAGATGCAAACCACGTGAGCGATGTACACTTAAGTTCCTCACTTTTCCTGAAAGTTCTATTTTTCTGAGTCACAGTAGCCCACACAGGATGTGAAAGTAATGTCAGAAAATGTTTAAAACATACCAGGAGTGGGGACATCAAGGAAGGATTGTATAATGTAATCGTGGGAACTAACACTTACTGAGAGCTGGGCATTGTATGCAGCCAGCTTTGCAAAGCAAGAGCTCATTTAATTCTAGCAAACCTACCAGGGAGTATCCAGAGCCCGGGTTCTTCCCTGCCAGGCTGTATTTAAGTATCACGGAAACAAACAAACAAACAAACAAAAAGCCTATGACTTTGCCTCTAGCATTACAAATATTTATTCCCTGAGAAATCCAGCACCACCACATTAGCTCCCAGCCAAATAAGTTCTGGGGTGGAGACCCGATCCTCTGCACTATACAGAGAAGACCCCACCAATAGCAGAGAAAGCTTCACATAGGGATTAAAAAATCAGCCTTTTCAAACTGTAAATGGTTTTACTTTTTAGATGGCTTCTAATAAAGAACAAAGAAACCACAAGGCTTGCTAACTCCAGTCTATTTCTGAGGGCAACACTCCCTGCATATCAACAGAATTTTCAGTCTCTCAAAATTATCTGTCCTGAAGCAAGTCTCATCCACTGAACTACAAATGAGCTGACTCCTCTGCAGAGGCCTGGTTTCCACAGGTGGGCTCTAAGACGACTGAAAATGAACAAGCATATATGTGTGTGTGTGTGTGTATATATATATATATATGGTCCTCTCTCTCCTTGCAGGCAGCCATGCATCACAAGGCTGCGGCACGTACCCTGTGGGCTCTGGCCAGTCCCAGTGGCAAGCCATAGGGTGGAAGGGGACAGTGTCCAAGCACAGCCCTAACACAGGCTACTTCTTGTTGCCTGTCCCCATAGCTAGAGGCGGCACCTAACCAGCCCACCGTAACCCCAGCCAGTCTATGCAGACCCCGAAGGTCCCCAAGAAGAGTGCAAATGGCTCAGGGCAAGGCCCTCCTTACTCCTGGAGCCTCTATGAGAAGGAGCTCAGGCCAGCTCTGGATGGGAAGATTCGCAAATGGACCAGGAGACCACTGAGGTCTGCAAGGCAGCTATGCGGGCCCCAACCCCACCTGTGCCTGGTCCCTCTTTGTCCACCGTGTCCAGCCAGAACAGTAAATCTGCAAGATACACTGCATCTCCTAGAAAAGGGGGCCTTGGGATTACCAGAGCAAGAGCTTTTAAAACCACTGGTCTTCAGAGGCTTACAGAGAGCGCGGTGGGTGATCACCATGGTGGTCGGCAGCGCGGCCCCGCAGGGGCCTCCGCACAGCACTCGTCCGGAGTGCTCCTGAGGAGGAGGGCTCCTGAGAAGACTTAAACGCTGCTCTCAGCCAAAGAGCCGTGTGTCGTGGGCAAACTCCCAACACGGATGGTCCTAAGAAGAGCTGACAAGGAGCGAGGAAAAGGGTGGATCAGAGAGGAGAGGAAGTCCAGCTCTAGACCAAGGGGATGCCCTTCCTCAGCCATGGCAGACCTACAGCAGAGTGCCCACTGGAAACCCCCACCCACCCAGAACGCCTGCTGCTGCTGGAGCCAGAATCAGTGCACTGCAAGGGTGTGGAGCAGAGCAAAGAGAGACCCTGTCTCTCAACATTGCAGAGCATCACTGCAGCAAATCCCACATGCAAACAGGGGCTGGAAACCAGGGGCCACCCCCAGTGGTTCCAACAGACCCGGGAATCGGGGGAGGTGCGCACCAAGCCCCATTCATAGAAGCACTGCAGATGGAGGAAAAGCAGTAGTGCTCTGGAAGTTTACCTCTTTTCGTTGTTCCAACAAGGATGAGGCACAGTCTGACGCAGGAGGCAGGGGGGAGGAACTTGGCAAAGATTTACTAAGAGCTAGCCTTGTACTGGCATTACCTACATCAGTGATGGCGAACCTATGACACGCGTGTCAGAGGTGACACGCAAACTCATTTTTTTGGTTGATTTTTCTTTGTTAAATGGCATTTAAATATATAAAATAAATATCAAAAATATAAATCTTTGTTTTACTATGGTTGCAAATATTTAAAAATTTCTATATGTGACACGGCACCAGAGTTAAGTTAGTGTTTTTCAAAATGCTGACACGCCGAGTTCAAAAGGTTCGCCATCACTGACCTACATCATCCTATTTGGTCCTCAGAATGATCCTATGCGGCAGGTACTATTAACATTGTTCTCATCTTAAAGTTGAGAAATGGAGGCTCCGAGAGGTTATGTAACTTGCTTAAGATCACACAGCTGGCACCAAGAAAAACCTGCTTGTGGACAGATGTGTGTTTATATATGTGCACAAACTCTCCATACCCTCTCCCCACACACTGCACTCTCGCCTGCCTCTCCTGGGGGGTCTGCACTCAAGAAAGGCTTCTACTCCCCCTGAGATCTCGAGATTTGAGTCAGGTTTCTGGGGAAGAAAGCGGCACTTCGAAATAGCACATTTATTAGTGTTATCTCAGAGGCATTTCTCGCTCCTTCCCAAGGAGCTCTGAGGAGCCCAATCTGCTCATGAAGACTTCACCGGGAGGCCAGCACCAAACCCAGGGAAGATGTGACAAGTGCAACGCCGTCATGTCTGAGAGAAAATAGACCTGTTTATTTCAGTTCCCCTGAGTCAAAAGGGGTTTCCATTTGTTTTAATAGAAGCTATTAGGTTTCTCTTGGAAAAGCTTTCAGGAAAATGTACAACCACTGCAGATATTCTAGTTTTGTGAGATTACTATGCTTATAGGCATGATAACAAAACAGACTGCACATATCCCCCAAAAAGGAATTTAAATTGTGGAAGAAAGCATTTCACGGGTTTGAATTTAGTCAGCATTTTTAAATGTCACTTTTTATTGACAACCATCTAGAGTGGGAATGAGGTGTGTTTTATGCCGCTTGGCCAAGGTGATGGTTGGCCTGTATGGTTTCATATTTGACCATGATTAATCTTCTATTAGTAAGGAGGATGGAGGTGAAAACCTGAAGGACTACATTAGACACCAAGAGGTGAACGCTGACCTCCCGAAGGCAGTCCCGAGGCCAGAACTCCACCTGGCCCCCAGGACATTAAAACCATGCTGACTCAGGCAGCACTCTGAACCTTGCCGAGTTTCACCTAGTGGAGGCAGGGAAATGGCTGGACCCCAAAAGGCATTTCTAACAGAAACAGGAAAAATAAGAAAATGTGTATTTCAATAGCATCAATCCAGATTTAGGAAACAATTCTAAATCCTACAGTGCAGGCGAGAGGCATGCATATTTTTACCTGGAGGTTCTCCTACCTAACATGAAATACAGTCATGTGTATCAGGAGCTGTAGAAACTATTCATCAACAGCACTAGAGAGCTGTGATGATCTAAAACAACAGGCCCATTTCACAGATGGTAATACTGACTCCGAGAAACATGTGTCAGGTCACACAGCTAGATAACCTCTGAACTGGAGCCACCTACACTTGTCCCTTCTCCTTCCCCTCATCTTCATTTCCTCTTAGCTCTGTTTAATAAAAATGCTGCCACCTTAATTTTTAGTTGCAGAGGAAAGATCGAGGAGCGAGGTGACCACACAGCAAACAAGATCCAGGCTTTGCAATCCGGCCCTGCCATTTCGGGCTCGATGCACTCACACTGCCCCTTCCTCTGGGGAGCTTACCTTCTGGGCACTGTATGCTGAGACAGAAATACAACTTCCAATTTCCACCATTCTAAGTTTCAAGCACCTTGAAAGTCTTGAAAAACATTTCATGATTTCAACAACAGACATTTATTAATGTCTACTACGTGCCAGGCATTGTTCTAGATGCTTCGGATAAAACGGTGAACAAAACTAAGATCCTTGTCATTGTCAAATTCATGTTTCTGCAGAGAAAAAAGGCAAACGATAAACACGATTATAAAAGCATCTAACATGTTGGGAGGAATAAGTGTGACAGAAAAAAGAAAATGTAGAGCCAGGTAAGTGGGGATAAGAAACAGGAGGAGGGTGGGGGGAGGCTGCGATAACAAGGTGAAGGGAGGCCTCATTAGAGATCTGAGCCAGGGCCTGTAGGAAGCAGATGTCTAGAAGAGCCTGAGGGAGATTGGGCAGAGGTCCTGAGGTCTGGCGTATTTAGGGAACAGCCCACGTGGCTGTAACAGAGTGAGAGAGGGAGAGGAGAAGGTGCCCAACTCAGAGAGGTAAGCAGAAGCCGGATCAGGATGGGCCGGTAGGGCAGTGAGCACTTTGAGAGCATGGGGAGCCATAGCAAGGTTCCCAACAGAGTGACATGATCTGACATGTTTTAAAAGGACCAATCTGCCTTCTGTTCGAGCAGAGACTGGAGGT
Organism: Myotis nattereri; assembly: GCF_964212035.1. Lineage (NCBI taxonomy): Eukaryota > Metazoa > Chordata > Mammalia > Chiroptera > Vespertilionidae > Myotis > Myotis nattereri. The sequence goes on from NC_138080.1 coordinate 79,384,916, forward strand.
GGACGATGCAAAGGTAGATGCAGGCAGACCAAATGGGAGGTGTTTGCACTAATCATATCAGAGCTGTCAGCTGGAGCCAGGGTGAGGGGAACGCAGTAGTGAGCAGTGAATCACTGAGCACCACCAGCACTCGCCCGTCTGGTCCTGGAGTCAAAACCCAAATGCCAGATGGGGCCACACTGATGAAGTCAATGAACAAAGCAGATCAGGTTCAAATGGAGGCAAGTGAGACAGAGAGCACACGCGAGCCCACTGGACAGGCCGCCAACCGTCTCCATAAAGGCCCGTGGCCAGTAAGCACGTCTGAGGACTTCCCAGGAGAAACAGCAAGTCCAGGTAGGTGGAGTTTTGGATAACAGCTAATTTTTTAATGTTAACAACTAATTCTAAAAGCATTTTTAACATGCTATCCACACTAAACAAAACACATCTGCAGGCTGAACTTAACCCATGGGCTTCTCAGCGCTGGTGCACTTATGCTAACAGTTCAATGAATCATTGAAAAACTGGCCAACTAACATCGGAAGAGTTGCACTGCATCAGCATGATCCACAGGTTATGTCTCCAGGTGCTTATGGCTTTTCTATCTTCAAGAATGCCCATCGCTCACGCTGAACCTGGCTGCAAATGCAGCCAGCATTTAGCAACAGGAGCCAGAAGGCTGAAGTCCTTCAGGTAATGCTCTCGATAAATATTTAATAGTTAGAAATATAATGATAACACAACCTTATCCAGGATGCAGGGAGCCTGTGTCACCTGTGGTGCTAGAAAACGTCATCAGAAACCCCACCTATGACAAGCTTGTTACGAAGTGACGTGCTCAGCGATCAGAAGTCATCCCGTACTGAGAGAGGCTAATGCCTAAATCCATCACTGTGTGGGTCAAGAATGCAAAATCAACCTGAAATGATTTTGCAAGCATGCAGGGGAAGGAACAGGGAAATTCCCTCATCAATCCCCTCATATAATTACTGACAACTCAAATAATGAGCTTATCTTAGCCCCATAAATCAGCTGACATGCAAGTTATTAAGTGTCTGAAAGGGGAGAGAAGCTGGAGGTGTGCTTTGCTGGAGAAGGGCCAGGGGTGGGAGGTAGAAAGCAAAGGAGGCAACCATGTTCCCGTGTGTCCAGGCAGAAAGGAGGGTGCTCTCGGGGTAGCCAAGGGGCAGTCCCAGCCACAGACACTCCCCCGCCCGAGTCCCACCCCACTCCCTATGAACAAGCTACAGAGCTGCCCTGATACCCACTGGGCCCCAGAGGCTCCTTCTGTCTCTCCCAGGCTGCCACACCCTCCCCACCCCAGCTATCCAGGAGGACAGACCAAGAGGAACAAGCTTGCTAACAACACCCAGATTCCAGGGGGCAGAGGGAAGAGAAATGTTTGGCTGATTCCTTTCCCAGTTTAGCCAATTTAAATTCCTAATTTAAGAGGACATGTCTTTACTCATCATTGGAAAGGAAGCAAGGAACCCAGAGCTGTGACACGGATCAACCAGGTAGCCTCATCACACATTTGGGAACGCACACCAGGCGAGCAGTCACCCGCAGGCTTCCCGCAGCGGCCAAGCCCCAAACTCTCCTAGGTTCAGCCAGCGGAGAGGAGAGAGAAAACAGAAGCCTCAGTTCAGTGCCCAGGCAGGCTGCTGCTCTCCAGGCCTGTCCTGGACCCGCTGACAGGATGTCCACAGTCTGTGAGGCAAAGGCGAAGACATGGTCCCCTTACTCAGGGAGCCAGCATCCTACAGAGGAGACTTGCATGGACAGACACTGCAGCCCAGGGGCCAGGCATCCTGAAAAGGCAGCCTCTTACCGGGACAGGCACACTCAGGGGCACACGGACTGGTGTCAGTCCCTGGTGCTCTATGCCTGCGCTGAAGCGATGGGTGCTGGAGACACCTGGAGGGAGATACTAATTCCGGGGCTGAGGGACTTGTCTGTGAGCGAGGATTCCGACAGGAGCAGTGAGGCCAGGCAGAGTGGATGCCAGCCCACATTTGAAGGCAGTGGTGTGATGGGGGCGGGGGGGGGAGGGTCTCAGAGAACATCTCTTTTCTGGCAGCTGTACCCTGTCAATACCTGAGGCTTAGCGCATAATCCATGGTGAGCACGGAGTGCCAGGGACTGTCTCCATCGACAAGAAGTCCATCTGGAGTCCAGGTTTCTGCCTTCTCCTCAGGAGGCTTCTAAGAAGACAATCCTTCAGAACTAGGGGGCCAGGTGGAAGGTCATGGACCGTGTGCCTGGCCCGGTGTCAGGGCACGCGTGCCTTCTCCACTGAAGGCCCTCAGAGCGGGCCGTGGGTGAGCTTAGTTAAGTGCCAACGCAGGTACCGGCTCTGCTACTTCCTAGCTGAGTGACCTTGGGCCAGTGACCGAACTGTGCCTTAGTGTGCGTGTTTGTGGCACGGAAATAAAGATGGTACTGGCCACGTAGGGTTGTTAAGAGGATTAAATGAATTATTCAAGTAAGTGCTTCAACAGCCTAAGTGTGAATGTTAGCTCCCAGCTTCTGCTGTTTACATCAGTTTTACATTGAGGACGCCGGAGCTCATAGAGAGCATGGGAAAAGCTAGCAAGTGGCAGGGCTGGGTCCTGACCGGAGGTCTCGCCTTTAACCACCGTGAAACATTAATAGCATCCTGGGCTGCAGCTGAAATATGGTTGAAATAAACGAGCAGAGAATTAACAGCTTAATTATATCAGTGAAATACGTACTGCAGCAGGACATAATTTCATGGTCTGGAAAAAGAGATATAAGACCTTCCCTTCAACTCCATAGCTGTCACTTTAAACCAGCTCCTGTCCAAGCAGAACAGGCAATTTCAGAGCAATTGATCTTTTGTTCTCTAGGGAAAGGTGACAACACTGTGCTTTTTTACTTTAAGCTAAATTTCACAATTGGGGAGGACCTTGCTAAGAGACAGGAGACAGAGAAAGGGCAGGACATCACAATAGAATTTATACCTGCCTGGGACCTAGACCCCCAGGGTTCCTGCAGTCACTTACAGCTGTGCTCGGAAGAGGGAAGTAGTGATTGTTAATGAGAGTCATTTAATAGTCCCATTAGATGGTGACCCAAGGATGCCTACATCCTGTCTGGGCTCATTTCCCTTCCTCCTCTAGGACCCCTGGGAAAAGCTACGACAAAACAGCACAAACACTACTTTCTTGAGTCCAAATCCCAACATAAAATACCAATGCTCCAGGCTAACCCACACAAAGAACTCGTATCACCCCGGCTACCACAAAGAACCTCATTCACCAGCCCAACACAGAACGTGATCTCAAGGCCTTTTGCTTTGCAAGAAAACAGTACATTGTCACCTACTAGCATTGGAGAAAATGGGGAAGGGGCTATGAGAATAGCTGAAGCACATATCACCCCCTAGCCTAAAATCCATCGTGGGTTTCCCCCTGTGCATAGGACACCCAAAGCCCCGCCGCCAGGGCACAGGTGCTGTGGCACTGAGCCTGCTCACCTCCTCGCCCACCTCTCGCCCCTCACTAGCTCCGCTCCGGCCACACAGGCCGCCTTGCTTCCCCTCTCACAGGCCAAGCTCTTGCTACCTTGGAACCTTTGCAAAAGTTGTCTTATCTCCCAGGAAGGTTATTTCACTTCCTCCTGATTTATTTCCTCCCTAGCACTTACCACTGTCTGAAAACATATGATTTGTTTTCTGGCGTATTGTCTGTTTTTGCTACTAGACTGTAAGTCCCATGAGGATAAAAGCCTCCTCTGTGTCATTCACTGTTGTATCCCAGCGCTCAGTCCCCACTCTACCATGATAGGACGGTCTGTTACCAAGTGGTAGAGAGCGAGGCTAAGGAGAGGAGACAGACAGACAGACCGGGACACACATGGATGGGTGCCTGGGCTTCCTCTCACACGGCTCAACCCGGATCCTCAGCCCACTGATGTCAAAGAAGAAGGAACCACACCCCTCAGCGGTGACATGATCACCTTGTAAGTCCCACCTCTGGGAGGCACTCCTTCCTAAGCGGTGTTGACCTTGAAACACATCACTCCTTGCTCTCTTCCTCAAGGACAGTTTCTCTTTGATCCCAACCTATACTGAAAAAGATGCAAGACAGGGAAGAGGGGAAAGGCCTTAAGCTCCCAGCTATGGCCAAAGTGTCAGGAAGAGACTTACTCCCCTTAAAGCCCACTTACTTTACTTTTCAGATGATATGACTTTTCAAGTCACTGGCAGCTCAATCATTCTCTCATTTTATGTCATGGTAAAGGACGCCAGCCTCCAACAAGGACTGACTCCCCAAGAAAGTAGAACAAAATGTCAAGGAAGGAACATGCATTCTGGCATGAGACAGACTCCAGGACAGACACCCCACTTACCACTTACGAGCTGTGTGGCCTAGCCCATGTTTATCAGCCTCTCTGTGCCTCAGCTTCCTCAACTATAAAATGGGAGAACAATTCCACCTTCCACCCTGGGTAGGAAGGACAGGTCCCAGAACTGTGACTGAGGCACAACTTATGTTCCATGAAGGTCAGTCCTAGCTCCCTCCCGACCCCATCCCCAAACACATGCCTTAGAACATGGCCCATCAGACTCCTGCATAGGAACTTCTGAGTCTGAGGGAACTCCAGGCCCCTATACAATCTCCAAAGTGCCATGACAATCCACCGCCACCTCCATGCAGGAAATGCCAGACATGCTCCCCCACCTCCCATCCTCCAAATAGAATTTTCCCTTTTCTCATTCAAAGCCTGGAAAGAGGTATGCTCAAGTCCTAGTTGTTATGCTTTTTATAGGCAATATGTGTGTGCTTCATAACCGAGGGGAGAAGGACTGAAGAGACCCCTGGCTTCAGGGAAATCGCAGCTCCAGGAGCAGAGCACAGGTGGAGAGAGAGGCTCCCCAACCTGTGTGGTCCGGGGCTGAGGCACAGGACAGCTGGAGGAGACAGCCTCCCAAGTCTGCCATGTGCCAGCTGTGTGAGCCCGTTTCCTTTTCTGCAAAATGGAATAATAGTACCCACCTTGTGAGGGTTGAGATAATGCATGTACATCACTTAGCACACAATAAATACTACATGGATAGCAGCTGCTTGTGGAAGACTAGCTATTGGGTTAGCAATTGGTGGGTTGGTAAGGTTAGTTTTGTTTTGCTTTTTGATGTGCCTCATCAAAAGAGTGGAAGGAAATACATGCAATTACCCCATTCACTCAATCATCCAACACCTATAAAGTGCGAGGCTCAGTACAAGGTTCTGAGCAAAACAGAAGCCTGGCCCTGGGAGCTTATTATTGCAGTGAGCTCGGCTCAGCATTTACCAGGCACTCCTACATCTCAGGCCAGGGCCCAGCACTGGGGTGGGAGGAAGGGACACCAAGGTGAACCAGGTCTGGACCCTCTGAGCTGCCTCCTCATGCCATCACACAGTGGATCTGGGCCCCAGCTGCCTCCTCAAGCCTTGAAAACTTCCCTCCCCCTTCCTGAAAACGCCCCTCCCCCTTCCTGAAAACTCCCCTCCCCCTTCCTGAAATCTTCCCTCCCCCTTCCTGAAATCTTCCCTCCCCCTTCCTGAAAACTCCCCTCCCCATTCCTGAAAACTCTCCTCCCACTTCCTGAAAACTCCCCTCCCCCTTCCTGAAATCTTCCCTCCCCCATTCCTGAAATCTTCACTCCCCCATTCCTGAAAACTCCCCTCCCACTTCCTAAAATCTTCACTCCCCCCTCCAACCCCCACCTCCCACCCCTTGACTCCACAGCATCTCGAATCATTGCACCAAGACCTTATTGCCTTTTCAAGTCCTCCCATTTTATACCCTTATTATCATGTTCCTGCTATTCAGCTTGCACGGGCACTTAATCAAGGTGCGCTGCTGGTTTATTACAACATCTTCCCGCTGCTATATTTTCCCTTATCTGGGAACCACCACAGTGCCTGTTAGTGTTTAAGAGATCTTTCCGAGGTATCATCGCACTTGGTCCTGATAATTAATTTTAAGAACTGATCAAGATGTGAGGAAGAACCAGCCTTTGGAAATGGATGGCCACGTAGGGTTATTGTGACAATCTGGCCTTTTTAAGATGTTATGAGCAGCCTGGCTCCAGGAAGCAGGGGGGAGGCTGCTCTTGGATGGCAGTCTCTGCGGCTGCACAATCGTCGCAGTTGGTTCTGTCATTAGTTTCATTATCCCAAACAAGTTCCGTTTTCTGTCCATTGGATAATTGGCCACAAAGACATCTCTGCATTTTAACAGAGCCAAAAAGTACTAAAGGAGAATGGGGCCGACACCGCCACAGCCCAGTGCACACCGCCAAGAGCCGGCCAGCGAGCTGGGCGCCTACGCTGGTGGCACAGCCCTGCGCATAAGCTCACGGGAGGAGGGGACAGCGCCTAGCCTGTGCTCCTGGCACCACCACCACCCCCCCCCCCCGCCTGGTGCACAGCCAGAGATACCCCTGCACCCAGGAGTGCTCCTCCCTCCTCAGAGGCCTGGATGGAGACAGAGGCTACAATGGGTGTGTGACTGGAGGTGGGAGGAGAGGGGTGCACACAGTGGGAAAGGCAGAAATGCCACCTGGAGAAGAATACCAAGCTTTACAGACGAGAATACCAAGTCTGGGATCCCGGAAGAGAGTGTTTCCTAGCATCTTGCTTTGGATAACACACAGAGTCTATCACAGATGTGTATGCTCCTCAGCACCAGTGACGATGTGGATTCCAGGAGAAGGCACCTGGCCCCTTCTCATGGGCCACGCACAGTGCTGGGCCTACTGAGGATCAGAACAGCACCATCCCTGTCCTCAGCGTCCAAGGAGAACACACAAAGCACAGCATAATGAAACAGGCTGCTGTGTGAGCAGCTGGGAGAGCTATTTAACCCAGGTCAGGATTTAGCCAAGGCTTCTGAGACAAAGGGGCATCTGAGCCGGGCCTGAGGACGGGCCATGATTATCCACAGAAAGAGGCTGACGCAGAGGGGGCGGCTGGAGCCCGGCCATGAGGAGGAAGAGGGACAGTGATGAGGAAGAGGGACAGGGACAGGGACAGGGACAGGGACAGGGACAGGGAGGCAAAGGCCTTGCTTGGCTTGTAAAAGGTTTGGTCTTTATGTTAAAGGCAAAAAGGAGCCCTGGAAGATTTCAAGAAGAAAGATGCCGGGGTCCAACCCCAGCAGGTCCAGGGGTTCCCAAAGGCGTGGACGGAGTCGGCGAAGAAGGAATGACACGGAGACAGCGTTCAGTTGATCAGCATAGCCAGGTTCTCTTGTCAGGGTCTCCTGCCAAGTTCTGGTCTGGATCTCCAGCGAAGTTCTGGCTAGGATCTCCAGCCAGGTTCTGTGTCCATGTTCTCTTGCTAGGTTCTCCAGCCAGGTTCTCCAGATTCTCCAGCCAGGTTCTGTAGCCATGTTCCCTCGCTAGGTTCTCCAGCCAGGTTCTGTCCAGGTTCTCCAGCCAAGTTCAGTCACCAGGTTCTAGTCAGGTTCTCTTGCCAATTTCTGTAGTCAGGTTCAGTCCAGGATCTTTTGCCATGTTCTCTCCAGCGAAGTTCTTCTGTCTGTAGGTTCTGTGTAGGTGCTGTCTTCTTTCTGTCTCCTAAGTTCTGTGTCTTGTTGTCTTGTTACAACTGTATTTATACCAGTTGATTCAATCCTATCAATCTCTATTACAAAGGTTAGGGCGTTTCTTATCTCCATTCCAGGGAGTAAAGATTATGTAGCTTAAGCATGATTGTTTGTAGTGATTAACTACCCACCTGGCACTTAGTTAAGGAGTTTCATCCCCTCCCTTACTTCAGGGAAAAATTCCTACCTGGGGAAACAACCTTTCTAGGAGAGGCATCCCCTCCCTGACTTCAGGGAAAAATTCCTACCTGGGGAAACAACCTTTCTTGGAGAGGTGACCTTGGTTAAAACACACAGCGCTAAGGGGAGCAAACATATTAAGAACAGTATGCCATATATGCCAGGTCCTTTGAAACAGCAAGGATGGACCGGCTCCCGGCAAATTCCCCCTTTTTTATTTTTTAAAAGCAGGCATTAAAAAGAAAAACCTGAAATGCTCTCTTGTATCCATTTTAAGAATAGGATTGGCGCTTTCCGCTATTACCGGAGTCCTGATCTATCACCCCAGGGAGAGCTTGCCAATCCTGCACTTTCCCGGGGTGGAAAGGCTGCAGTGGGGTTAAGGATAAGGCTCCTTGGGCCTACCTTCTCCCATGCCATTACATTTACCTTTCCTTCCTCAGAAAAGCATGGACATATTTCTTGTATAAAACGTTCTGTCTGACTAGGAGTAACCTTAATTCCTCTGCTAGCAAGCATATGTGTTAAAAGATCAATACAGAGTCTTATTTCTTTAGACTCAGTATGGCACATCTTCTTAATCTAAGAATCAATACAGAGTCTTCTTTCTTTGGACTCAGTATGGCACATCTTCTCAATCTAAGAATCAATACAGAGTCTTCTTTCTTTGGACTCAGTATGGCATATCTTCTCAATCTGAGTTCTGTACTATCCACCTTCTTACCCTACTTATTCTCTGTAGGGGGGTCTGCAGTACCCTGGTGGAGTCCTATCCGTCCCCAGTGTGGGGTTCTCAATGGGGGGGGGGGGGGGGGGGAGGGGCTTACCTAGGGGAATCCTGTTCCAGGAGTTCCCAAAGGTGTGGACGGAGTCGGCGAAGACTATCCACCCTCTTCCTATGGTGGAGTCTGATCCGTCCCGATTGTGGGGCAAAGACTATCCACCCTCTTCCTACGGTGGAGTCCTATCCGTCCCGAGTGTGGGGCGCTTACCTAGGGGTCCCTGTTCGGGCGCCAGATGCCGGGGTCCAACCCCAGCGGGTCCAGGGGTCCCCAGAGGTGTGGACGGAGTCGGCGAAGAAGGAATGACACGGAGACAGCGTTCAGTTGATCAGCAGCCTAGCCAGGATCTCCAGCAAAGTTCTGGTCTCGATCTCCAGAGAGGTTCTGCTTAGGATCTCCAGCCAGGTTCTGTGTCCATGGTCTCTTGCAAGGTTCTCCAGCCAGGTTCTCCAGGTTCTCCAGCCAGGTTCTGTAGCCATGTTCCCTCGCTAGGTTCTCCAGCCAGGTTCTGTCCAGGTTCTCCAGCCAGGTTCAGTCACCAGGTTCAGGTCAGGTTCTCTTGCCAATTTCTGTAGTCAGGTTCAGTCCAGGATCTTTTGCCATGTTCTCTCCAGCGAAGTTCTTCTGTCTCTAGTGAACGTTCTGTGTAGGTTCTGTGCCTAGGTTCTCTCTCTCTCTCTCTCTCTCTCTCTCTCTCTCTCTCTCTCTCTCTCTCTTTCTCTGTCTCCTAAGTTCTGTCTGCTGTTGTCTTGTTACAACTGTATTTATACCAGTTGATTCAATCCTATCAATCTCTATTACAAAGGTTAGGGCGTTTCTTATCTCCATTCCAGGGAGTAAAGATTATGTAGCTTAAGCATGATTGTTTGTAGTGATTAACTACCCACCTGGCACTTAGTTAAGGAGTTTCATCCCCTCCCTTACTTCAGGGAAAAATTCCTACCTGGGGAAACAACCTTTCTTGGAGAGGTGACCTTGGTTAAAACACACAGCGCTAAGGGGAGCAAACATATTAAGAACAGTATGCCATATATGCCAGGTCCTTTGAAACAGCAAGGATGGACCGGCTCCCGGCAGAAAGACATTGTTAGACTGGCATTTTAAGACCGTCCTTCTGGGTAACCAATCTGATGCCCTAGAATGTACCCTAGACTCGGAACAAGGAGACTGGGGCTTCTCCCCCCTTTGCCACTGCCAGCTGTGTGTTTCTGGATGAGTCACTTCCGCTCATGAGCTCATTTCATCATCTATAAAATGGGGCTAACCACCACCAGGCCGTGCGGCTCTCACAAAGGAGCTGGGAGGCTCCAGCCATGCAAATGAGAACATCCCAAACTGCAACAAGTCAAACAAATGCAACAGGTAATGACGATTCCCCAGAGTACCAACGTCTTGCTTCTTCCCATGGCTTTAACCAACTCCAGAGGAAACAAACGAAAATCTATTTAGACCTAAAAAAAAAAAAAAAAAAGTTGAACCTGAGTCTCATCACTTTCTCCAGCCCCCACCCAGCAGTAAAGAATAGGTCAGAGAGGCTAACGCAGCAACTGAGGAGGAGGAACACGGGAAAGAGGAACTCCAGGCCTCTGTGATGCAGAGCCATCTGACTCCAGGTGACTCCGACTCCAGATCCACCCCAGCAATAGAGTTGAGGGAATAATGGCATGTCGTGAAGATGGAGTGTGTGAGGCCCACAAAAACCTCATATATTACTTCTCTCACCAACAGTCATTTTCCAAAGCCACAGAGCCCCACTCTGCTCCGAGGCAGCTGCTAATGCATCAGTGCAGGCCGGGACCCTGAGGGCCCATTCTACCGCAGGACCTCACTGGCAAGCGGTCGGTGCAGAGCGGATGCTGCCATCCAACTTCTGCCCGCTGGGTGCTTGCACCAACCTAAACATCTGGCAGTCCTTCAGAGGTGGGGCCAGAGTGAAAAATCAGCTGGACTTCTAGAGCTCACCAGCCTGACAAAGGTGGCTCATGGGAGATGGCTAAGGAAAGGGGGATATTTCCCCAACAACATTTGCCACTTTGACAGCAAGGAACCAGAAAACAATTACATGAGTTGATAGTTACTGGGTGAATGGATAGAGGATGTTATTTATCTTCACTTGCTGGGCAGCTCCGGCAGATCTTGCCCTGCCTTCCTGAAGGTTCTTCTCTGCCACACCTACTCACGCCCAGCTCCTGGACGGAGCTCCATCCCATCTGAGCACAAATGGCTGCCCTCCCACTGAGGCCTCAGCTGCAGTCTTGGCTTTCCTAGAACCATGGCCCCTGGAGGAGCCATATCATGCCCAGATTTCACTGTCCTAGGCAGAAATCTTCTGCCGCCCGACAGACTCCAGTCCCAAATACCTCAATAAACCTTCACCCCTCACGATCCAGAAATACCAAACAACTCACACTGAGCCTACACCTGCTCCCACAGACAGCCAGTCTGTCAATCACAAGCGTCCAACAAGAGAGTAGAAGACAAAAGGCTACATTTACTCATCTCTGCACCCACTTTGTTTTCTTGTTATTGCTGTTTTTTCTAAGTTATCACCCTCACTTAGGGAAAGCCTGTTCTCCCTAAGTTCTGCCTCCAATTTGCCTGAAACCAAAATTTGAGCCCTTGCAGGTCAAATAGTCTGTCCCTACCTAATGGCTCAAAGAAAAGTCGTCTGCAGAAAAACTGTGAGAAATAATTCAAAATGGGATGAAAACACAGAATATATTTTGTCCAACTCAGAACAGTATGAGCAAATTTAATATAGCGGAGGGAAAATTTAATTCTAAGGGGTCAGACAGATTTGACTTCCTGCCCGGCCCTACTCCGTCCTTCACAGCAGTGTTTGTGCTCTCAAGCTCTCCCCTCCCAGCAAGCCCGGGGCTGGGTGAGAGGACGAGCAGGCCAGTGTCTCTGGTGCCGAAAGACAGTGACCAAACATGCCTGTCCTTTGTCACTAACCACCTTTCTCGTCTCCCCTTCTGCTGAGCCATCTGCAGGAAAATGTCAACATGTGCTGCGGGGAGAAAATGTATTTGCTAATTTATGTGCTTGGGTAAATTCACTTATTCAGTAGAATAATAAAAATGTGACTGCTCACCACCCTTCCCTTCGAGAGCAAAGACATCTTTATTAATGATTTTGAAACCTGAAGAAATGGGAATGCTTGCTCTGTTTACATTTCCTTTGACTAAATGGGAGACGTTCTCTTGCTGGTGGCAAAACATCGAGAAAACCCTCCGGGTCATGATTTAGTGCTGGAGAAATTTTATTAAATTGGGATGTGACCATGTGTCTAGCTATCAATTACATCCCTGGGGGGGGGGGGGGGGCGGGACAACAACAGAGATTTACATTTTCAGTAATTCCTGCAGTAAACGCTCTATATTTCTGGGAGGTGTTAGAAACTATCTTCCCAAATTTTATATTTTAACCTCTGAGGTTCAGAGCTTCAAACAGTGCATATTCTGGTACTAAACAGAGTATCAGATGATCCCCAGCATTTCTTCCCCCGCCGCTATACTAAGAGGAAGCTCTCACAGCCTGGCCCCGTGTGCTGTGGCTTTGGGAATCGAACCTGTCCCACCACAGACCGCCTGGATTTTGAATTTGGCCTCAACCCACAAGTGAACATTCACACAGGACCAGGAGGCATTCCGATTTGGCAACTAGCACAGTTACAAGGAAACCAGACGAGAAGATACAGAGTGACACTTGTAAGTCCTAATTGGAGGATAAGAGGGATAAGAGCCATTTGGGGGGGATTAATTTCAAGTATATAAGAAAAAAAGGTATTTGAGGATAAGTGTGTAAATACAGGTTTATGAGTAAATCTTGGACTAGGAAAGAAGGTGAGACAGGTGGAGAAGGTCCCAAAGTTTTGCAATTCTCTCAGTCCCTTCCTATTACAAGCACGCAGATACTTCTGAGTTGAATCGGTGCTACCGGTAACTCTCCGGGCTGACTTTTTAAATATAATTTGTGAGAGAGGAGGAGAAATCCAACTCATATTTGTGTGGCTGTTAAAAGCTCCTGGCTGAGGGGAACTGTGAACTCCACGGGCCCAGGTGGAGTAACATGACCAAAGGTAGTGGGGCGGGACCTCTCGGACGGGGTCAGGGTGTCAGCGGGGTCTGGTCTTCTCCTTCCATTGTACGGAACGCCCCTGGACCTCCACAATGGGACAAGCAGGCACTCATCCCTTGGTCCAGACAAGTCCTTCAGCACATCCCAGAAGCTCTGCTCCCACGAGCACTCGGCCAGAAAGCCACAAGCAGGGAACCTCTGACTGCTCCACTGCCCGAATGAATCAAAATTAAGATGAAGGCCCTCGTTTTCTTAACCCAGAGTCTGGCAGCAAGCCGCCTTGCTTCTGGAAAGAAGCAAAACTTTGGCTGAACCACAGCCACTTACTTCTCTTCTAATTCAATGGGATGAAAACACATTCGCTAGCACACTTAACTATTATTTTGGCAACCCTGAGAAATCATATATTCCTAAATAGTATAGAATCTCAGGTCATCTTGTTAACTCTCATAAACTCACAGATCTAAGAACCTCAATGAACCCCAGTATAAGAAACATAAAGAAACTATGTGAAAGCACATCATAACCAATTGCTCAAAAGTGGTGGTAAAGAGAAAAAATCTTAAAATCAGCCTGAGAAAAAATAGAGATCTTAGCGATTCACCTACTGATGGGCACTGGGGCTGCTTCCAGATCTTGGCAAATAGTGCTGCAATGGACACAGGGGAGCAGATAGTCTTTCGAATTCGTTCCCAGCTTCTTTCAGATATATTCCCAGAAGTGGAATTGTGGAGTAATAAGGCAGTTCCATTTTTAATTTTTTGAGATAATTTCATACTGCTTTCTACTGTAGCTACACCAGTCTGCATTCCCACCAACAGTGCACTAGGGTTCCCTTTTCTCCACACCCTCACCAACACTTGTCATTTGTTGATGGTAGCCATTCTGACTGGTGTGAGGTGATACTCGTTGTTTTAATTTGCATCTCTCAGATGATCAGTGACTTTGAGCATTTTATCATATGTCTCTTGGTCTTCTGTATATGTCCCTTTGGAGAAGTGTCTATTTAGGTCATTTGCCTATTTTTAATTGGATTATTTGTCTTCTTTTTGTTAAGTTGTATGAATTTCTTATATATTTTGGATATTAACCCTTTATCAGCTATATCATGCCAAATATGTTCTCCCATACTGTGGGCTCCTTTTTCATTTTGTTGATGTTTTCTTTTGCTGTTCAGAAGCTTTTTATTTTGATTTAGTCCCATTTGTTTATTTTCTCCTTAGTTTCCTCTGTCCTAGGACCTAGGAGATGTATCAGTAAACTTATTGATACAAGAGATGTCTGAGATTTTGCTGCCTATGGCTTCACAACTTACATTTAAGTCTTTTATCCATTTTGAGTTTATTCTTTGTATGGAGTAAGTTAGTGGTCTAGTTTCATTTTTTGCATGTATCTGTCCAATTTTCCCAACACCATTTATTGAAGAGACTGTCTTTACTCCATTGTGTGCTCTTGCTTCCTTTGTCAAATATTAATTGAGCATAATGGCTTGGGTCGATTTCTGGATTCTCTATTTTGTTACATTGATCTCTAAGTTTTTTTAATGGTGACACAATCTGATTTTTTTCTTATATGATAATTACTTTTTGTCTCCTATTTAAAACATCTTTGACTAACTTGAGGTAATAAAGATATTCTCCTATGTTTTCTTCTAGAAGTTTTATATTTTATTTTTATGTTTAAGTGTGTAATACATTTCAAGTTTTTTTAATATGGTGTGAGGCATAGGTCAAGATTCATTTTTTCCCCATACAGACATCTGGTTGCTCCAGCATTGTTCGCTGAAAAGTCTACCCTCACCCCACTGCACAACATAAGCACTTTTGTTTAAAAAAAATCAAATGGCCATGCATGTGGGGGCCTATTTTTGGACTCTTTTCTGTTCCATTGATCTATAAGTATGACGCAGCTATTCCACTCCGAGATTTTTACCCAAGAAAAATTAAAACATGTTCTTACTACATACTCATGACAAACTTATTTATAATAGTTCCAAGCTGGAAACAACCCAAACTTCCCATAACAGGTGACTGGATAAACAAATTATGTTTTATCAATACAACTGAATTCTAGTCAGCAATAAAAAATAATGAACTAATAATACACACAATAACACGAACAAATCTATAAAAAAAATATGCTAAGAGAAAGAGCCAGACATAAAGGATTACATACCATATGATTTCATTTATATGACAATACTTATCAACAATGACTGAAAATAGAACAAGTCTCCTGGTGATGGGAGACTAGTTGTTAAAACCGAAACTGTATGCTTAAAATGAGTGCATTTTATTGTATGCAAATTATTCCCCAATAAAATTGATTTTTAAAAAGAAGTCTTCCCTGTTATGAATATGCACTGTATATTCTAAAAGTTTACCAAAAGATCTGTCTATACTCATAAGTATGAAAGATCACACTCATAGATATGAAGATGCTCGGCTGCTCCTCATTTCTATTGACTATTTCTACAATGCTTTCATGAGGGTCATATTTTAAACTAACACTTAATATTGGGCTTAGTACAATGAATGGCCTTACCTAGTGGAGACACATTTATTACTAATGTACTTATTGATCTTCCCTGGTTGTTTATTTTCCAGAGTCACATGAAGCCATTGATATGGCAAGTCCATGATGCTGGAGACACAGCAGAAATACTCTACACAGATATATCCCACTGCCTAACATCTGCTCACATGTGTATCTTCCCATCTGTGCTGCCATGCAAACATCCTTCTCAACCTGCTTGGCAAAAGAGAATGACCTGGAATTCTGTGACCAAATTCATCTCTAAAAAAAGAAACGTGGTTTGCTTTTTCTGAAGAAAACAGCAAGGGATCTCAGAACTACGGTCTCATTACTACCTCCAGCTACCTCAGAGCCCATCATAAACGTAAGCCACCTTAAAAGGCAACTCTTAGCGCTATTCAGCAAGTCATACCACCCTGGCCACAGTACAGGTTCCAGGTTCTAAATCACTGCTGTGCCAGGAGTAACATTCCTGCACTGAAGAGCCCAGAAGTTTTCCACTTCTGCCTCCTTCAAGGCTTTCCATGGACAAGCCAAGCCATGACCTACCACAAGCCACCCCCTGGGACCACCACCAGACACACCAATCTCTCTATGCCTAGACTGGATTCAGCTGACAAGTGGGTTAGCACATGTGGAGGAGGGAGAAAGTGGGAGGACAGTGTACAAGTGAAGTTGAGAAGGTAGGTTGGGACCTTTAGATAACAACGTGCCTTCAGAAGTGTTAAGCAAGGTGATTCTAAGATACAATCACATTGTGTTCACTAGGAAAGTGACGTGGTGGGTGGGGGGGACAGGCAGGGAGCCACCTGGGAGGAGATGGAGGCTTCGGAACCAGTCCTCCATGCAATTCTCTCAGGTTCCCTGGATTTACTGATGGTTTGTTGGGATTCATGGGATCTAAGATCCCTTAACTCTGTTTGCATTAATCATCCTCATTCTGCATCTTTCCCTGAAAAATGTTCAGGCTATCTGTTCACTGAATGGGAGTTCTGTTCTCCCATTCGTTAGATATTAAATCTTCCCCTCCGTGTCCTGCCAGCAGCCCTGCAGCTCCCCCTCTGCCTCTCCTCACTGCCCCCAGCCCACCCCCATCCCACCCCATTTATTTTTTTTTAATTTTATTTTTATTTTTAGGTCTTTAAGTTGATACCCCCATTTAGATGACCAATCAGAATTGCAAGAACTGTCTCAATACCTTTTTAACCCTAATTCCCTCACCTTGAAGTAAAACATCAAATCCATTTGAGTCTACCTCCTGAATCTCTCTTCAGGCCTTCAACTTCTCTCCTCTTCTGCTGCCACTGTAATCCAAGCCAGTAGCAACTCTCTCACCCCAACCAATGGAATACCCTCCACCTTAAAGGTCATATACCTGCTCTTGTTCCCCTCCAACCTATCTATCTATCTATCTATCTATCTATCTATCTATCTATCTACATATATATATATATATATATATGCAGTAATGACCAGAACAACCAGTCGCTATGATGCCCACTGCGGCCAGCAAACTGGCTGATCAGGGGTGGGGCCGGTGGCCAACCTCCTGCGGCCCCTCCCCCCGCCTGGCTCCACCCCTGATGGCCCCCCCTACCCCAATAGGGGGCAGGGCCAGTCAGCCAACCTCCTTGTAGCCCCTCCCCCCAGATGGCCCCGCCCCCAATGGGCTCCCACTGCCCATTTGGCCTGCAGCCCCTCCCCCACACTGGCACCACCCCATCATCCCCCCATCCCATAGGGGACGGGGCCGGCTGGTCAACCACCTTTGGCCCCTCCCCCGAGCCAGCTCTAACCCCCGATCAATCCCCACACTCCGATTAGAGGCAAAACTGACCAGACAACCACCCATAGCCCCTCCCCCAGGCCGCTGGACCCCAATTGGACCCCCACCCCATCCGGGGGCAGGGTGGCCGGCCCACCGCCCACAGCCATTCCCCACAGCCAGCCCCACCCCCAATAGGCCCCACCACCCCAATCGAGGGTGGGGCCAGCCGGCCAACCTCCCACTGTCTCCTCCTCCAGACAGGCCCGCCCCGATCTGCCAATTGGGGCCAGGCTGGCCAGACCCCACCCATGCATGAATTCGTGCACTGGGCCCCTCATTTTCTATAATGCAACAAGAATGATCTTGTAAAAATTTACATGTGACCATGGCTCTCTCGACTTTAAATCTGGAATGGTTTCCTTTTTTAAATTGATTATTGACACTACATAGATGTCCCCCATTTTCCCCTTTGCCCCCCTCCACCCAGCTCTGTCCCACCCCAGGTCTTCCTCACACTACTGTGTCCATGGGTTATGCATATATGCGTTTGTTATTTGGTTCATCTCTTCCCACCCACCCACCAACCCCTCTGCTCTGAGATCTGTCAGTCTGTCCCATGCTTCCATGTCTCTGGACCTATTTTTTTTTGTCCGTATTTATTCATTAGATTCCACATATACGTGAGATAATATGATATTGTCTTTCTCTGATTGGCTTATTTTGCTTTACATAATAGTCTCCAGGTCCATCCAGGCTGTTGCAAAGGGTAAGAGATTCTTTTTTTTACAGTCTCTTAGTATTCCATGGTATAAATGTACCACTGCTTTTTTATCCACTCATCTACCGATAGGCACTTGGGCTCTTTTCAGATCTTAACTATTATAAATTTTTGTGCTGTTATGAACATAGGGGTGCATATATTCTTTCTGATTGGTGTTTGCGGTTTCTTCACGTATATTTCTACAAGTGGGATCATTAGATCAAACAGCAGTTCCAGTGTTTATTTTTTGAGGACTCTCCATAGTGTTTTCCATAATGGCTACACCAGTCTGCATTCCCACCAGCAATGCACTAGGGTTCCACATCCTCACCAGCACTTGCCATTTGTTGATTTACTGAAGATGGCTATTCTGGCAGGTGTGAAGTCATACCTCATTATATTTTTAATTTGCATCTCTCTGATGATTAGTGACCTTCAGTGTTTTTCATATGTCTCTTGGCCATCTCTAGGCCCACTGTTGGCAGTCGCCAACCTTCTGGACCTCACGGACCACCAGTGGTCCACAGACCACCGACTGGCGACCACTGCACTAGGGAGAAGTCTCTTCAGGTCCTTTGCCCATTTTTTAATTGGATTGTTTGCCTTCCTGGTGTGAGTTGTATAAGTTCTTTGTATATTTTAGAAATTAACCCCTTATCAGATGTATCATTGGCAAATATGTCCTCCCTTTTTTTTTGAGGATGGTTTCTTTGCTGTTCAGAGGCTTTTTAATTTGATGTGGTCTCATTTGTTTATTTTTCCCTTTGTTTCTCTTGCTCTGGGAGTTGTATCAGTGGAATGGTTTCCTGTTATCCTTAGGATAGACACATCTCCACATGGTGTCCAAGCATGACAGTCATCTAGTCCTGCCTTTCCTGTGGCCTTTCTGCTCTTCTCTATGCACTCACTCTGTGCCCACAGGCTGGTCTCCCCTTCCAGCTCCTGAAATGGCACAGGAGCCTAACTTCCTCAGACTGTCTCTGGGAATAGCTTTGTGACTGTGCCCCTCGTTTTTGCTTCACCACCCCGCCCCCCCGCCCCCCCCCCCCCACACACACACACATCATCCTCCATCCTTGTCAGGGCATGGTTTTCTCAGTGAAGTCTTTCCCACCCCGTTACTGTCAGTTCTCTTGTTACATGTCATATACATTATATTGTGCTTTGAACACAGCATAATGTATGTAAATAGATGCTATATAAGTAAATGTAAGTTGTTATATGTAGATAAAATTCCATTATATTGTACTTTTCCTTTGTGGAACTTACCACAACTGTAATTAGATACTTATCTGGGCAATCATTTGTTTAATGGCTGTTTCCTCTGCTGGAACACAAGCCCCGTGAAGGCAGGAACTAGCTCAGTTGGTTCGGTGCTGTGTCCGCTGGGCCCAGCACACCCCTGTACATCGCGGGCGCTCAGTAAGTCCCATGTGGCTAGTACGTCAGCCTCCCCATGTAATAGAAGAAGAACAAGGCTTAGAGAAGGGAGTGAGCTTTCCCAAAGTCCAGCCATATTTGTCAAAGCAGAGGCTTAACCCACAGCTCAATTCTAAGCCCATAAGGACATCCAAGTCACCCCCCAAGCAATGCATCCAAAGAAGAGAATAAAACCTAAACTATAGAGACCAAGGACCAAAGAGCTGCATTCAAATCCTGGATGTGCCACTTAAACGGCACAAGGCTGGGGTGGAAATTAAAGGCAGCAGCCTGTTTACTGTGATGGGTGTACGATCTCGCTAATAGATGTAATTGTTGCTGGGACAGCTTGTGACATGTGTTCAATTCCCATGCACCCACCTCGACCAGACCACGGCCTCGGGAAGGCAGCAAGCACTTCATAATGAGCAGTTGCTGTCCCCCCCAGGCAGCAACAAGCAGCGCTCGATGAAGGTGATAAACACGATACTGATCTGACCACAGAGACGTGTGCTCAACATCGGCACACAGAGACCCTGGCAGGTGATCCGTCTTAAAAAGGCGGCATGGCTGGCTAACTGATTTCTGCCAGCCACGTATTTATGAGGAATTTAAATTGTGATTTGAATGTGCTCATAGCATCACGTGGGCAAAAGACAATCCGTCATCCAGCTCATTCTCCATCAGTGCCTGGAGAGCCGCAGCTTCATGGAGGAAAGCGTGGTGTTTGGAGCTTTTCCACATTAGCAGATTAAAATGATGTTTCAGCCAATTCCATAACCACCTATGTTTCTGCCCATGACTCTTCTGGCCCCGTGCTAGGCCCTGGGGTCCAGCAGGGATGAGGCTCAGGGTCTGCCCCAGGAATTCACAGTGAACTGCATGTGTACAGCATTTCACAATCTACTAAGCAATTTCACTTAAGCCTGTACCCATCTTTTCTGGTATTTCTATTATTAGTGTATTTGCCTTCCTTGGGCTGAGAAGAATCTGATGTAAAATTTGTTTCCAGTTAAAATCAGACAGAGGCGCTTAATTGCCGTCATTTGGGCTTTAGAATTCTAAGTAGGGAGGAGTGACTCTTGACTCCTGGAGCAGCGCACAGTGTGGCGGGCTGTTGAATGGCTGCTCAAAAACCACTGCAAATTCCTTTCCCTTCCTGCCTCTCAGGACAGAAGCTGAATAGTCAGCCACTTGCCAGTCTCCTCCACTGAGGGGTCATTGTTCAACCTACTTCCAGCCACTGCAATGTGTGCAGGAATCTGTTCCAGGGCTTCTAGGAGAGCTTTTGCTTTGATTTTAAGAAAAGACAGTCGCAGCAGCTTGGCCCTGGTTTTTCTCAGGCTTCACATCACATTCGTGTGATATTTGGAGCTGTGACGGCCATCTTGCAAACAGGAGGCAGTGAGCAAGGCAGAGGAAAAGACCCAGAGTTGTTCTGTTGACACTGTAGAGCCGTGGAGACAATGACAGCGGCTATATCTCTGCAGGCTATTTATTAAGTTGATGTTTCAACCCGCAGCCACACAGCCCTGGAGTACATAGTTCAGAGCATGGCTAAGTACATGCCTTTAAACTAGACACGCCTGGGTCTATGGACCAGCTCAGCCACTTACAGGCTACATGAGTCTGGATAAGTTATTTAATTCCTCCAAGTTGTCTCTACCTTCTATGAAATGAAGCTACTACAACTGCTGGCAAGAATGTAAAAAGGGTGCAGCCTTTATGGTGGTTCTCAAAAAATTAAACATTAAATTACCATATGATGCAGCAATGCCATTTCCAGGTATGTACCCCAAACTGAACGCAGGAACTTGGAAAGATATTTGCAAACCCATGCTCATAGCAGCATGATTCACAACAGCCAAAGGTGGAAGCAACCCAGTGTCCATCAATGCATCAATGAGGAAACACAATGTGGTGGAATACAGTGGAACATTATTCAACCTTGAAAAGGAAGGAGATTGTGACACATGTTACAACATAGAAGAAGCCTGAAGACATTAGGCTAAGTGAAATAACATAGTTACAAGAGGATAAATACCATATGACTCTATTCATATGAGGTACTTAGGAGTCAAATTCATAGACACAGAAAGAAGAATGGTGGTTGTCAGGGGTTAGCGGGGGGGAAAGGAAACAGTGGTTCCATTTCACTAGATAAAAAGTTCTGGAGATGGATGGTTATGATGGTTTCTCCTAATGTCACTACACTTAACCCTACCAGACCGCTGTACCGATTTTTTGGTAATTTCCACACAAAGGTGGAATATTGGCGCTAGATGAACGGTAAATGAAAGGTAGACCTATGTTCTACAATGTCTCCAAGTTCCATCTTTTTTTTTTTTTATAAATATATTTTATTGATTTTTTACAGAGAGGAAGGGAGAGGGATAGAGAGTTAGAAACATCAATGAGAGAGAAACATCAATCAGCTGCCTCCTGCACACTCCCTACTGGGGATGTCCCCACAACCAAGGTACATGCCCTTGACTGGAATCGAACCTGGGACCCTTGAGTCCGCAGGCCGACGCTCTATCCACTGAGCCAAACTGGTTAGGGCTCCAAGTTCCATCTTATTCTAACCACTTGTTTGCATGTAACTAACATTTTTCTATATCATGTTGGTTTTTTCTCTTTAATGCTCAGGAGCCCAGGTATAGGGGACAGTTAGGTTCAGGGCCTCAGGTCTGGTAGGATTAATGTCTCTAAACATACTTAAAAATGGTTAAAATGATAATTTTATGTTATATATATTTTAACATAATTTTAAACAATTTTTAAAATTAATAAAAATAGTTTTAAAGTAATTTAGAAATTAAATAAGAAAACCATCTTTATGAATTCATAGGCTGTCAGTCTGCACCACTGGCTGACCACCCCCATCCCCTCAAGTCCAGCAATGCTTGCCCCACTGTGGCTTTGTCCCAAACCAACATATCTAAGGGGTATTTCATTCATGCAGCAAAAGGGCATGATTGCTTGCCTAGGAAACCAAACATGAGTCAAATGGCCTTCTGCCCTGAGAAAGGAAAAAGATATCCACAAACAGCCATTCTGCAAGGCAGAACTTAACACCTGCTGCTGAGAGTGGTAGGAACAATGCAGGTCTTCAGAGGTCTGAGCCACTGCTCTAGGCTTTGGAAGATGAGGAAAGTTCCAAAGAAGAGATGGCACTGGAGCTAGACCCAAAGAATGAAACACAGGGCATTTTAAAGATATTTCCAGGTGGCAATAACAGCCACTGGCAAAGCATCGTCTCTGGTTGGAGGAATCATGCATTGGGATGAGCAAGAAAGACCAGACCCAGATGAAGCCCATCCCCAACGAGCGAGGGAGTAGTATTTTTATTTCCTAGAGGAGAACAGAGATAAAGATGTATGTTTGAATCCACAGCATCTAAGACTATTCTAAGCACAAGTTCTCAAAAACTGACAATCCGCCAAGTGGCATCTTCCAGCACTGGTTAGCAGGGTGGGCAGGCCCACGCAGCTGCCAAGACCGCCTCCAACATGCTGCTGTTATCTGAGCTACTGCCAAAGAACCACAAGAAACCCCTCAAATGGCCTTCCCTTACTGGCGGACTCCACATGCCAATCCTAACCCCCGCCCCCCCAAAAGCCTTCATCACACATGCTCGCAGATGGGGTCTACCCCACCAGACAGAGCAGGACTGCCCTTCTAAAGGAGCACTGGCCCACCTTCCTCCTAGCACAGCCCCACATCTGGGCATCTGCCCCTTGAGAGCCTGTGCCCATGTCCTTCTCTATACTGAAGGCAAGTAAACTAGCCCAAATAATTGAGGGGGGCAGGGAATGAGAAAAATGAATTAGGAGCTCCAAAGCCAAAAAATATTATTCAATTGAGTCCAATTTTAAGAAATTATTTCAAAGTTTTAATCACTATGATGAAACAATTCATGACAGAAATTGCAATTACCAAAGAAATGATCTGTTCTGCCACAGCAATTTAGTGACATTTACAACACACAAGAAATCATGACGCTTAATGATTTGAGTTTACTGGGGCCATGGATGCCGTGCTGGAATCTAATTAAATAGATCCACTAAACTGGCCGTCTGAAGAAAAGGCGTCGAACCGTGCACTGGTTTTTAAAAGCAGTTCGTGAACAGCCTCCACATCCACAGGGAGTAATGATCTTTCTTCAACTGTCATTTGAAAAAAAAAAAAAAGACATATCTCTATATTGATCTTCAGTCCTTCACAACAGAATTTACTTCAACTCCTTAAACATATCCCCCATTCCAATGTTCTTCGATAGATCTCCAGGATAAATGGAAACTCCCTCACTGCTTTCCAAACGGTATCAGATCTCAAGGAGGTAGGTACAAATCCGTAAGTGGTTGAGAAAAGATTCCCTGCCTCGATTTCTTAAGAATGCTAACGGTCAAGTATTAATAGTCTCAAGAAGTTCTGTAATTCCTGAAATATCAATGGCTTGCTTGTTTAAATACTATGTATTCCATAAGAACAAAATTCTAATTATAAAACTAATAAATGCTCAAAGAAGGAAACAGAAAAAACATAAAAGTATAAAAAAGGAAAGAAAGTTAAACCTACCAACAATCCCACCAACCACACATAACCACAATTAACATTTTGGTCTCTTTCTTTCCCAGGTATTTTCTAAGCATACATCTCTTTTATCACAATGGGACTGTAGTTGTAATCTTATATCTTATTCATCATTAAACACTGTATCAGGCACATTTAATGTGATTTCTTTAAACAATCCCATATTTCTGAACTTATAGCTTCTTCCCAAGTTTAAGACTTTCATCAACAAACTGACACACATCCTTGTATATAAACCCATACCTGCATCTCTGATTAATTCCTTCTGAGGGATTCTGAGGAACTCCTGGGACATTGTTCATTGACATTTTAAGGTTCCTAATAAGACCAGCCAAATTGCTTTACCTCAAAGTTACACCAATCTGCATTCCTACCAATGGTTTAATGAATAGCCCAAATTGACAACTATTTTTTTCTTTCCAACGGCATTATTAAATGTTCAGTAGATGCCTTACCAATATTTTCTTTATGTTTCTCTTTGTTTTTACAAAATTTGACATACTACTTTTGTCTCACTTTCTATTAACATTACAATTAGCATTCGGATTTTAAAGGTTCTTTAAAAACAGGATTCTCTTAATGCGTATCACAGCCCATCATATGACATGGATTTCTTTAGGTAAAGGGAGAGGTGTTGAAAGTTGAATACTTTTTCATGTTTATCAGCTATTTATTAGCTAATGAATTAGCTGTTAATTGCCTGTTTACAGCCTTTGCCAATTTTTCTACAAGGGTTTTAGTGTTCATTTTTTATATATTAACAAAATTAGACCCTTGTTGACTGCTTTTCCAATTTTTTACCGGCATTTTACCTTCCTGGGGAATTTTTTTTTAATTCTGGAAATGTTAACTTCATATACTTAGTCATCTTCCTCCTTTGAAGTTTTCTTTCTGTTGGCTTTCTTAATATCAAGTCATCTATAATTTTTCATAGTTTTTATTTCTTATGATGGTAATTTTTCCATTTAACCCTTTAATGCAACCAAAATTGATTTTGGTATATTGTATGAGGAAAGGCTGTAACCATGCTAGTATTTATTCCAAGTAGTTAATTTAGGATTTATTAAATAATTCATCCTTTCCCTTCACCGTGCACTAAACTCTCTTTCTAGTAAGCTCTTTTTCAAGACTATTCTGTTACATTCAACAGAATGTTCCTGCACTAATAACAACATGGTCTTAATTATCATAGTTTGAGTACATTTTATATCTGGAATGCAAATCTCCTCTGATTATACATCATTGTAATCATTTTCTTGACAATTCCAGCCAGATTATTCTTCAAAAATTTCAGAATAATTCAACACATTCCAAAAAAAAGGAAGGAAGGAAGGAAGGAAGGAAGGAAGGAAGGAAGGAAGGAAGGAAGGAAGGCCCATCTGAGATGCTGCTTGCAATGGGGTTAGGAAAGACCTGGCGTCTTTATCACTGAGAGAAGGTGGCAGCACACATCCCATTTATTCAAGTCTTCTTTTTTGTCAGTCAGCAAATTTTTGTGGTTTTCCTCATATGCATTCTGCAACAATTCTTGTTATGCTATTCCTGTGTGCTTTATAGATTTTTACTCCTAAGTAAACTTCACAAAGCAGGGCAGGTCTGAGATGATTTGCCCAAATTTCAATGCCACATCATGAAAGGCGATGCTTGTCTTTCTGGGGCCTGAGAGAGAGACTCAACCTTTCATGGACGGATGGATGGGTGGATGGATAACAAATGGGTTCAGAAACCTTGTTGCTAAAAACCTGCATTGGCTGGGCCATGTAGCAGACTCACCATGATGGTCCTCTCATGCTCAGTAGCAACTTTATATTTTCAAGAAAATTAAATCATCTTAAAATATCCATACAACTACCTCTGGTCGTTCTGTCCCTCATGGTGCACTCTGCCCACAATGCCTGACTCTGACCTTCTACCGCCTCCCAAGGGGTAGGCGGAACCACGCCAAGGTCTTCCTAGGGAACTTCAGTTTCGAGCAGAACGACACTAGCCTTTGGAACTGAGTCAGGATGTCAGCCCTGGTGGGTATTTAAAAGGTGGTTTGAAATAGAAGAGATGACAATTGTATTGAGAGGCCCTCCACCTGCCGTACAATTCACCCCTTAACGTGTACAATTCTACAGTTTGTAGCACACAGAGTTGTGCAAGTACCACCCCCCCCCCCGAAAAAAAAGCTATAGCCATTATAAGATTTTTTTTAAGTTGTGGTAAAACACACAAAACATAAATGTATTACCTTAATTATTTTTAAGTGTACAGTTCAGTAGTGTTATATTAACATTGTTGTGCAACCAATCCCTGGAATATTCCTATCTTGCAAAACTGAAACTCTGTTCCCCTCCTTTCCAGCCTCGGCAACCACCATTCTATTCTCTGTCTCTCTGAATTTGATGCTTGACTGCTCCAGGTGCCTCATGTAAATGGAATCACACAATGTTTGTCTTTCTGTGACTGGCTTCACTTAGCATAATGTCCTCAAGGTTTATCCATAGTGTCACATGTGTCAGGATTCCCTTCCTTTTTAAGACTGACTACCTGAAAAGCTTTTTTAAAGGAAGAGGAGGGAGGGAGAGGTAAGGAGAGAAATAGAAAAGGAGGAAGACCAGCAGTTGGGAGGATCCGCACTTGCCCCAGCAGGAGATCACAGTGGCCTGCCCCGCAGCAGGGATGGGGAGATGGAGAACAGCGGATGCATCATTCAAATTATACTTTGGCTGCCCAGCCGGCATGGCTCAGTGGCTGAGTGTCGACCTATGAACCAGGAGATCACAGTTCAGTTCCAGGTCAGGGCACATGCCTGGGTTACAGCTGCAGGCTCCACCCCCAGTGTGGAGTGTGCAGGAGGCAGCCAATCAATGACTCTCTCTCATCATTGATGTTTCTTTCTCTCTCTCCCATCCTCTCTGAAATCAATAAAAATATTTAAATACACACACACACACACACACACACACACACACACACACACTTTGACTTCGCAAACTGTATTTAAAGATAGCACGGCAGGACTTGCTGATGGGATGGAATACCTTGACTAACAGAGAGGGAAGACTGCACAGGAAACACCTAAGAGGGAGGCGGAATCAAGAGTCAAGTAGCCCCTGGGAGCTTCTCCCAAATAAGCCAAAGGGAGCCCCAAGGTGATGGTGCCAAGCAAGGTCAGGATGACAGCCATGCCCCGGGCCTAGGAGACCAGTTCAGGGTGGCCATGGGCCAGAGGCTCTAGGAGAGGTCTGCTCAGGAGAAGGGAACTGACGGAAATCCCAGTTGCATCTGGGTATCTTCAGAGGATCTGCAAATTACAAAGGTTCAGGGGCTAAATTAGATAAATATGTTTAAAACCAAACAAATTTAAAAAGGCAATACAATCATTAGTACCAGAGGAAATAATAAGGTGTGCAGAGAAAGAAGCAAACATGGTCTGCTGCCTGGTTAAATTCTGGTGTATTTGTAAGATGAGATACTATGCGCCTATTTATAATAAAGGATGAGGACATTCCCCATGTATTGGTATGGAAATCCAAGATGTACTGCAAAGTGGGGGGAAAAGCAAGAGACAAAATAGTGCTATAAGAGGCTACCTTTTCTTTTTAAATGTGGGGAGAAATAAGATGCACATCAATGTCTGCTTTTTATTCTTGAACTAGAACTCTGGGAGGATGGACACACACAAACTAATAAACATGGTTTCCTGGGAGGCAACAGTAGAAATGGGATGGAGAGGGGATGGGGTGGGAATTGAACTTTCCATTTAGATTCATTTTGAACTATGTGAAGGAACTGCCCAGGTCTAGAGGCTGAACATCCAAGATCAGGGTGCCAGCATGGTCAGGTTCTGGTGAGACACTTCCTGGCTTGCAGGTGCCTGTCTCCTCACTGTGTATTCACAGGGCAGAGAGAGAAAGAGATCTCTCTTCCTCTTCTTTTGAGACCACCAATGCTATTGAATTGGGACCCACCCTTATGACTTCATTTAATTTCAATTACCTTTTAAAAGCCCTATCTCCAAATACAGTTTCATTGGGGTTAGGGCTTCAACACATGAATTCTAGAGAGATGCAATTTAGTCCATGTAGGAGGGAGGACGGAGGACGGAGGGAGGGGGCAGTTTACATGGCCCATGAGTGTAATTATAGGGAAGATATGTACACCTAACTTTAGAAGAATGTTCATCAAAGAGCAAAATCAAGATGGATAGGAATGATCAGGTAACTGGGACTTTCACATGCAGAATTTTCTGATTTGTCAGGGGTTAACTCCTCCCACTTGCACTTCAGCTTCTCTTTAAATGTCCCTCCATCCTCCCTGAGTACCATCTAGTAGGCCTAGCTGCACCTTTCCTCATGAACAATCACCCCACAGAACCCAGAATTGAATTTTGAATCCCAGCCTCATTATGGTGAAGTACAGATATAAATGGAAATGCTGTAGTGCTTTGGATCCCTGAAAGTTATCATTTATTTTTACAGCAAAATATGATCCCAGCTTTATTCTTATAATCTTCCATTTTTATTTTTTCTTCAAAGCCTACGGCCCCAAAAGCAAATTCCAGAAAAAAACAAGCCTGCTTAACACGAAGGAGAAAGATAAATTTCTTATGAAAATGATGTCTATTGACCCAGATCCTGCCGAGTGAGCAAGCAAATCCTTGGGTGCAGATGAGACACTTATTATTGCTATTCAAGACTCGCTTTATTGCATGCCTGTCGGAGAGCACTAATAGTTCTGTACTAACTGGAAGAGCACAGGGGCTTTCTAACATGGCACCTGATCCTCGTTCACTTGGCTGAAAGTAGCTGGGCCTTCACCACAAACATTCTGGATAGAAATAAGTGAGGCAAAATCAAATGTTCAACATCAGAGTTCTGAGAAGGAACTCACCCAATGTCCACCAGAAGAGAGATGAGAGATCTCCAGTATCTTGAAAATCTTCTTTTCCAATTTTCTTGGCCAAAAAGACAAGCCTTAGAACAGTGGTTCTCAACCTGTGGGTCGCGACCCCTTTGGGGGTCAAACGACCCTTTCACAGGGGTCGCCTAAGACCATCAGAAAACACATATACAATTACATATTGTTTTTGTGATTAATCACTATGCTTTAGTTATGTTCAGTTTGTAACAGTGAAATTGGGGGCCACCACAACATGAGGAACTGTATTAAAGGGTCATGGCATTAGGAAAGTTGAGAACCACTGCCTTAGAAGCATTTGCCACTGAGATATCTGAAGTGGGAGCCCAGGAGAATCGGGGTTCGAGGCAGGGGGCTGCCTCAGTTTTGACCTTTGAGTCTTCTCAAGACATAGCCAAGGAAATTACCACCTTTCTTTAGCCTTTCTCATTTTCAGGATAAGGGGTTGAACCCAGGTTCTTTTCAGTTCCCAAAGTCCGTGATTCCAACTTCTATCAAGTCACACTACTTAGTAAGATAAATCCAATCAGCAGCCTTAGCCGCCTGCCAGGCTTAAAACCACTGCATAGCACAGGCCAGTGAGCAAATGTGTATCTGCAGGATGACCCGTGTACAGGAAAGATATGGAGAAGTGGCAAATAGCACAGCTTCGGAATCACCTCAGAGGCCTGACCTCGGGTTCCAGTCACACAAGGCTGGCAGGCAGCTGAGTCTTACGCTGCATGGGTGGCAATGCCAATACACCGTGCATGGGCCATTGACTCCTGAATCATCATTAGCAAGAAAGCACAGAGCCACCCTGGTGACAAAAAAAATCCATGAGCAAGAAGCCTCAGACAAAGGAAATGTTTCAGTCTAAGTGGTAAGACACTGGCTTTTAAAAGGATACTCACTCCGGGTCCCTGGGGATGAGCAGTTACCTTTTCACAACTAGGCAGGTGCAGAGCTCCCAGCAGAGCCAGAGAGCAAGGTCCCTGCAGGAAGGAAGGGCCCCTGCCACTGCTCCTAAAGGCCACAGGCTGTTCAACGGCATCACAATTTCCTTAGCCTAAGAACAGCCTCATCACCATAAAAGAAATAGAACAAAGCTTTGTGGGTGCTGGGTCTGGAGTGCTCACTTCCTGATGAAGTCCCTGACACTGGGATCCATAATGCCTAGGGCCTCAGCTAATCCCCAGGCTTCAGCTACTCCCTGCAGAATAGGAAGGCCTCTGCACAGGGGGCTTTAACTCTCTGGAGTCATTCAACCAGTTACTTCTTAAACAGTCTTGCTAGCATGTGTAAGGACAATCATAGTTTACCCATAAACACATACACACACAAACACACCCTAAATTCAGGCCAAGGAGACTCTAACTGGCTGAGATACTAGCTAGCCCATAGCAAATGAGGGAAGATGTAGAAAATAACTAGGGGTGGTCAAAGAGAATTGGGTTCAAATCCTTCATTTGTTACTTATTACCCAGGGATCTTCAGCAAGTTGCTAACTTCCTTCAGTAGTTTCTCTACCAGCAAAATGAAGATGATAATATTACCTAACTTACAGCGTTTTGCCAAGAGATAAATAATGTAATACGTGTATAATACTCAAATACATTACCTTGCACACAGTAGGTGCTCAGCAAATGTTAGACACAGGTGTGTACCCACACTCACACAAACTAAGGACCCCACAAACACTTCTCAATGCAGTGAGACAATTATAACACCAGGGCCTTAGATAAAAGTTGATCTGCCACATGCAATCAAGGAAGAAAAATATCAAGAGGTACTTGCCAACAAGGAAAAAAACAAAACTAATTATAGCAGGTCCTCTGCATCTTGTGCCCAACAGAAAATGAGTTTGTTGCTAGGCTCCTTTTCTGGCCACAATTCATGGTGCAATTAAATCACTGGCATTGTTTTCCATGTTCCATTTAAACAGCCTCCTATCCAGGTCTCCATTATGTGGCCTGCTCCATGGGGCCAGCAGAGAAAGGGGGTCAGCAGCACCCCCTCAGACTTGCACTTGCAGTAGTCAAGTTCCCTGAACTTGGCATTTGCCCAAGTTGCTGAGGTCATCTGAAGAAGGAGGGTTTTCAGATCTGTCATCTGGCTGGATGGCTAACCTTGGCTGTATTATTTAAACCTGAGCCCATAAGTTGTGGCTAATGTCACCCACCAGCAAGGCTGTTGCCGGTTTAGAGTCATCCACATGAAGGTCCCAGTAGAGTGCCTCAGTCATCCTAGACCTTATCTTGATGAAAACAGCTGCACTGGCCATGCCCTCAGGTTTCCTCCAGCCTATCTTGCTAGTCCTCTCAGCGTCTTTTGTAGACTAATCTTTTCTTGCCTCCCCCTTAAACTCTGGAATCCCAAAGCTTAATCTTTGACTTCCTCTTCTTCTTTTTTTAAATATATCTGCATTGATTTTAGAGAGGAAGGAAGAGGTAGAGAGAGATAGAAACATCAATGATGAGAGAGCATCACTGATCGGCTACCTCCTGCACGCCTTCTGCTAGGGACCGAGCCTACAACCTGGGCATGTGCCCTGACCAGAATCGAATGCTCAACCCCTGAGCCACACCAGCTGGGCTGACTTCCTTTTCTGCTTTAACACAGTCCCTCCCTGGACAGTCACATCCACACTGATGACCTCAAAGATCACCCATAGCCTAATGACTCCCAAATGGTTGGGTCAAGGCCAGTCTTCTCTTCAGGACCCCAGATCATTATTTCCAGCTCCACACATCACTTCCTTATCTGGCTGCCCCATGTGCCCTAACCTATATGTCTAAAACCAATCTCAATACCACCCCACCAAGCCTGTTCTTACTCTGTACCTTCCTGCTGGTTTTCCCATTAATACTCTCTTCCCCAATTTTGTTACCACTGAGGTTCATTATCACTCCTCTTGCCTCCAGTCATGCTCCCTGCCTCCTGAATCATCTCCCCAACTTGAAATCCCACCCTCTCTGATGACTAAAATCCTGCAGTGGGTCTCATCACCGACAAGCAGGATGAAGGTGCCATTGATTATCAAGCCTGGACACTGGTTGAGTGAAAGAGGACCGCTGTTCATAATTATACCAGGTGAGCAGCATAAACTGGGACTATCCTAAGCAAACTGAGAAGCACAGTCACCCAACCTCAGAAAGCTGAGCCTCAGCCAAGCTCACAAGGACTTTCAGGATGTAGCTCCTGCCTCGGAACAAGCCTTCCCTCTCATTCTCTCTTAAACATGGCCTGCTCGAGCCTATGCACTGTCCCACCTCCTCAAGTGTGTCATTCTCTTCCCTACCTCGCATGCCATTACCTCTGCTCCCACTGTCCACCAGGGAAGTCCCTGCAGCTGTCCCTCCATGATATCTCCTCTGTGATGTCCTGCCCAGGCCCTCCAGTGCCTTCAACACCTCTGTCTGAGCACTCGTCACAAGGGCTCCACCTGCGTGTGCTACTGGACTTGGGTACCTAGTACAGAATGCAGTGCAGGCATCCAAGGTTCACCAAATAAATAGGTAAGCATCCAACCAAAGACTCCCCATCTTGGCTGAGTCCAGATGGAATGGGGGTTCTGTGTCACAGCAGAGGTGGCAGTGACCTAGGCACACTAGGACCAAGACTGGCCACCAAGGAGATCAAACTCAGACTTCTCCAACAAGCTGTGAGAAGCAACCAGAACTCTAGCTTCTCCCTGAGGCCCCCTCCCTTCCTTAGCACTCTGGGTGCACATAGCAGCAGCAGCCTCACTCCACCCAGAGGTGGCCCAAGGACAGAAGGAGAAGCTCTGATGCAGCCACAGGTGTGCAGGCAGGACTGCCACCTGCTCTAGGATGGGGCTGGGTCCGAGGAACAGGAAAATCTATTTATCCTCATCTCTCTCCTCTCCTTCTGCTAACCATCCTCCTCCCTACCTCTAGGCAGGTACCAGAAATCTCCCTCCAAACCCCCATGTTCATGTCACAGACCCAGGAACCTAAGTTTCTCTCCCAGTTCCTAGTCCAAATTCCCAGAAATGAGGCTATGACTGGGTCAGGAGCCCATCCTTGGCTCAACCAACTATAGATAGTGGGTAGGATGCTTTAAGACAGAGTGGTCCCTAAAGGGTCCACCACGACAAATGGTGGGGAGTGAGGTGGAGTTACAGGGTTCACTGTGAGTTAGACAGGCAGTGCAATAGGAAGCTCTATTGCCCATCTCCACCCTGGACAGTTTGCGTTTTCCCTCATCTTTCTACATTCCCTTCCTCCTAAGTCAGCTATGTTTTCTCTGCGAGAGCTACTTCATAAATTTTCTGCTCATTCTTCAGACTAATTCTGTCTGATTACAAGACACTATTCGCATTGCTGAAGAAGCTGCATTTTATTTGTGACCATACTTTCTCATCAACCCTGAGAATGGTCTACTTAAACTTGGTACAACCAGATTTAAAGGACTCCTCCTGTGTGCTAGACATGAGCTAGAGGCTGCAGGAGGGCCTCGGGAAGCTTATAACCTCATAGGAAGTAACCTAGAAGGTCTCTAGAGAATATCATACAGCCCATGCTAGTGTGGCTCAGTTGGAGCGTCGTCCCATCCTGTACACTCAAAGTGCTCAGATTCAATTCCAGGTCAGAGCACATACCCAGGTTGTGGTTCGATCCCCAGTTGGGGTGCATACAGGAGGCAACCAATCAATGTTACTCTCTCTCTCTCTCCATTTCCCTTCCTCTCTGTCTAAATTCAATTTTTAAAAAAGACATTTTTAAAAAGAATATCAAACACATTGGAGTGAGCAAAGGTAAGAGGGAGTCAAAATGGATGCAAACGTTATTTTCCAAGGAAGGTTAATTCAAGGATGATTTTTTCATGTTATAGAAGTTTTCCATTTTCAAAATGATTGAAGCCAGCAGTCCTCTAGCAGCAGCTCCTTGGAATCATTAAGTTCAGAAGCTGACTTCTGCTCTTGGCATCAGAAGTATACCTGCTGGGTAAAGGGAAGGCGGCCACAGAGGACTGCGAATCTGGTGAACAGGCACGTCTTGCCGCTGACACACTCAGCTTTACGCTAACAGACATATTATGCTCTGGCACGAAGGGCGTGCAATACCTGGCACTAAATCGTTTTATAAATTCCAAGAAGGTGCATCAAGGAATACAAGGAGCCCCCAGTACAAACTGGGACAGAGGCCTACTTCTGGATCCGCCATTACCACTTCCTTGATAAGGACCAAATTCCTCCTGTATAATAAATGAGTAGGTTGAAATAAAAACTCTCAGAGATCCCTTCTAGAAGTAAAATTCTATGTTCTACATTAAATTATGTATACGCAGGCTCCACAATATCCCTCTGGACTTAAATATCACACCAAAAAGCAGTGCCAGGCATTTATTAGCAGTAAAAATTCAAATTGTGCAGAAAAATCGTTACATGTTACCTTTTGGGGATATGAAAGTACCCAAAGACATTTTCCCTGCTGCACCTTGTATAAATTTATTAACAGAAAAGTCACTGCAATTAAACCAAACCCTGTGATACAATAATAAATACAGCGCAGAAAATGACATGGCGTTTGGATCCCCAGAGAAGAAACACATCAGTGTTGTATCCAGTGATGAAGGGCAGAAACCACCACAGACTGGGGGAGAAGGGGAAGGGGGGCGGGACTCAGCCTTCCTTCTGATCTCCATAGGATGCCACAGGTGAGAGGTCCCAAAATAAGTCTAAGCTGGGTTCTGAGGAACGTATGTGAGAGGCACAGTAAGAGAAAATTGGGAATGTGCCAACATGAGGGCAGAGACTAAAGACAGGCACAGGTCAAATGGCTTAGAGACTGAAAAGATGATGGTTTATTATTGTGGTAAAAAAAATCTTAATATTTGTCATCTTATAACTATTTTTAAATGTACAGTTCAGTGTGTTTTGTACATTCACATTATGAACCAATGGATCTCCAGAACTTTTCATCTTCCCAAACTGAAATTCTGTTCCCATTAAACAGTAATTCCCTGTTTCTCCTCCCCCTAGCTCCTGGCAACCACCACCCTACTTTCTGGCAGTATGAGTTTGACTACTCTAGGCAGGCACCTCATATAAGCAGAATCATACAGTACTTGTCTTTTTTGTGACTGGCTTCTTTCACTTAGCACAATGTCCTTAAGTTTCTTCTGTGTTGTAGTATTTGTCCGGATTTCCTTCCTTTTTTTATAAGATGTATTTTTGTTTATTTCAGACAGGGAGAGAGAGAAACATCAATGATGAAAGAGAATCATTAATCAGCTGCCTCCTGGATGCCCCATGCTGGGGAGCAAGCCCGCAACCCGGGCATGTGTCCTGACCAGGAATCTAACCGTGACCTCCTGGTTCATAGGTTGACACTCAAGCGCTGAATGACACTGACCAGGCCAGATTTCCTTCCTTTTTAAGACTGAATACTACCCCATTGTATGTATACACCACATTTTGTTTATTCTTTCATGTGATGTTGCACACTTGAGCAGCTTCCACCTCTTAGATATTGTGATTAATTCTGGATTATATCCAGGGTATATAAATGTGGCAATAATTCTTATAAGTAGATTCTCATAAACAGAAGGATTATCATTCCTTCTTGCCTAGCATGGAGAAGGGGAGGGCAACAGCAGAGAAGACTGTCTGCATTGAAGGAATGTCACAGAGCTACCTGAAACATGTCATCACATACACGGGCCAGGTCACCACCAGCAGCATGGGTGACGGCTTTTCCCTGAGCCAGCAGTCCTCTAATTGGTGCTTTTTGTTCAGTTGTAAAAGAAAACTCCTTTAAACATAAAAAAAATCTTTAAAAAGTGCACAGTGCCAAAAAGCTACTAGTAATGTAGAGCTGTTTTTAAATAAATTGGTATTGCATTACATCAATAGCATCCACTAACACATACAGGTAATACAAGCAAAGCTTGGCAGGTATATGGAGCACAGACTTGAAATCACCCCATAGGTGACATGCATCACCACCACCTCCCCAGGTATCTTAAGGTCCAAGGGTGAGGAATGCCTCCCTACACCATCCTACCCACCCATTCAGGCATCTGTGAGCCTATCACCCCTACCTGCAAGAGAAATGACCAGGATTCTATCTATGCCTGCAGACAATTACTACATGAACTTAGCCTACCTTTGAGGTACATAACATAACCTGGCTGTGCTCAAAAGCCCAGCGGCCTGGTGCCTGGTTTTCCCTAATATTCACATTCAGTCTCTAACATCAAGTAGACCTTAAGCCAGGATTGGGGAACTTCTTTTCTGCCAACGGCCATTTGGATATGTATAACTTCATTCGTGGGCCATATAAAATTATCAACTTAAAAATTAGCCTACTACATATGGTCAAACATTTAATTAACTCATCCCTCATGCCTTGGCAGAGCCAGAGCAAATGATTTCTCAGACCTTATGCGGCCCTCAGGCCAGATGTCCCCCACCCATGCCTTAAGTGCTGGTATTAAAAATATAAATACAAGTTTCCCAACACCTGACTAAGAACCACCCCTGACCTCCTGTTAGTGCTATGGAGAAGCACTCACCTGGAGAGCAGGCAGTGCCCAGCCCCCTTCTTCTAAACATCATTTGATCTGAAACGCGGCAGTTTCTTCTGGTCCCATGGGCGAGAAACCTGCACAGAATCCCACTGAAGGGCAACCCCTACAGAGGCCACCTGGGCCCTGTGTCCCTGGGCCAGGGCAGCTGGGCCTCAGCAGACCCTTCCTACTCAGCACACATCAGAGAACCCAAATACAGCTAGGCTCCTGGGGGGGAAAACAGACATGTTTTTAAATTTTACTAGTGAGATTTCCTTGAACCTTCAGTTTTCAAACAGAAGTATATTTAAAAACCTATTTTTCCTATCAGTCAATTTGAACTAATTTAGAATTAACTCAATGACGAGTTTCAGGTTCCAAAATACAATCAGGTTCTCTGTTGTGCTGACATTCATATATTCAGCAGACACTTGTACAAACGCCTCCTGAATTTGGCAGTTGCTCTGCTTTTTACCCCCTCCCACTGTTCCCCTCCAAGTCAGGCAGGGCCCCCATTGAGAATGCGGGGCCTGGAGGAGGAGGAAGGACTGATGGACAGCAGGACTCTGGCCTGAGATCTGGTTTCTACTGAGTTGTCAGCTGGGTGCCCAGAGAGACAGACAGCCCCTTCCATTCAGAAGCCTGACTTCCCTTCCACCACCACCCTATGACCTTCCCTCCTTAGGCTGTGCTCAGGCATGGAGCTGCTCAGAAGCCCTGAGGGAGAATCCCCCAGGATGTGTGGAAGACCAATTGTCTGGTGCTCCCTCCAGCCTGCTGGCTGGTCACCATCCAAAAACTGGAAAATGATTCCTCAACTGACCCAAATGCCCAAGAACTTCTGCCCAGTGAGACAAAGATAGCCCGGTCCCTCCAGCAGACCCCAGGCCCTCCTGCATAGGTTTGTTAGAGATTGGAACCACCCAACCCTAGATTTAACCCCAGAACATTCTCAGCGCCTCCCCTCGCCTCACCTCTGCTGGCCTCCACTTGCCTCTACTTGCCTCCACTCGCCTCACCTCACCTCCTCTCGCTTCCACTTGCCTCCCCTCGCCTCCACTCCACTCTCCTCCAGTACCCTCCAACTCCCCTCCCCACTCCCTTCCACTCCTCTCTCCCCTCCCCCCACTCCACTCCTCTAGGCCCTGCATCCAAAACCCAGCGGTTCCTCAGAAGGTAGCTTCAGTTGTGGAGCTCAGGTCTGTCCATATAACGTGCTGGGTGAGATTTTGAGCTGCCTACCTGTGTTTCCCCAGCTAGCAAAGAGGGCAGCGTCCCAGGGAGAGACAGATACTGCCAACCAGGAGCCGGGAGGTTTTCGTCTCCTGCCTCTCTAAAGCACAGCTTTCTTTATCTGGAAAATGAGGTAATAATGCCCACATCAAAGAATGAAGTAAGGTAGCACTCAGAAACACTCTCTCAGTGTGTCTGACACACGCATGGTAGGTATCCAAAAATAAAAATACAAAAGGTTAGTATCTTCTTCCCTGAGTGCAAAAATGCCCAAGGAATCTCCAAGCAGCACCCCTGCGGGAGTAAGACGTGGATGGGAGGGAAGGGCATAAAGACTGAAACCAAGGCCCTTCAGCTTTAATCCTTTGCATTGGAACTTCAGGTGAGGCAAACAGTGAAGGGCCCCTGGCTCCCGGCCTGTTCTGAGGAATGGCTCATGGTGATAATGAACGGATCATCAGTAACTGAGATAAAATGGGCTCAGCCACACTCAGGATGGCTGTGCTTCCGTCCTTCTCAGCCTTGGTCCGGTCGCTGTGGCACCCAGCTCCAGTGTGAGCAGCCTGCTGCGTGCCTCTGCGCTGGCACTCCCTGGCATGGGGCAGGGCATGGAGCCCAAGAGGAGTACAGCGTGCACACGAATTTCAGCACCTCTGATTTAATACAAAGGACTGGTGGGTGAGCAGCCTGTGCATTCACACATGACCTTGGGCTTGGAGGGGCCAGACTCCGCTGTCATCATCTTGGACTCCACTGTCATCATCTTGGAAGTCTAACTTTTTAACAGGCCATCCATTTTAATGTCACACTGGGCCCCGCAAGTTATATAGACAGACCTGAGCTCCACAACTTTCAGCTTTTCTCCCAAAATGACTCTCCCTGTTCCTGATCATGGCACCACCGCCTTCCCCATTCCCTGGGCTTGAAATCATAGGCCCTCTCACTCACTAGCCCCCCCACCCTGAGACTGCCAGGTGCTGTCAATACTGTTTTCCCCTCCCCCCCATTGTGCTGCTCTTCCTCTCCCGCCTGGACTAATAAAATACACTCCCAATGCATTACCCCTCTTCTGGGCTCTTCTCTCACTCACCTACCTGGCCCGCCCTGCCAGCTCAATCTCGCCCAGCTAGTCATCAGCCTTCTCCTGCTCAAGTCCCACTGCTCTGAGGTCAATGACAACTGCCCCCCACCTATACCCCCCCATGTTGCCCCCCCCCCCCCATGTGGCTCTTACACCTTTCAGGAAAGCCACAGGCCAGGGACTAGGCACTCTCCTTCTTTGATCCTTATTATACAACAGAACAGCACCCTCTTCCTGATTACGTGTGGTTTTATTCTGTGCCTGCTCCCTGCAGTCAGAATCCACACGTGACCCACTCCATCTCACTTCCTACAAGCGCTCCAGCACAGTGCAGAATTCTCAAAAGGTAACTTCTCACAGTACACATTTTCACTGTAGCCCCAAGCTCAGGTTGCAGCCACCTCGGGGTGAGCACAATGCTATCACAGTACTTTCCATAATGTATTCCATTTCGTAGGACATCTGTCACCTCCTTTTCTCCTTCCTTTTTTTAGTGACAATAAACACAGGGGAATTACATTAAGCATAATCAGACTCTCGAATTCTACCTCAAAGTAATGTGAAAGAGCTTTGCTAATCCTGCTAATGTGCTTTCCCGCCAACACCCACTGAAGTCTACTTCTCATTTGAATATTTAACAAGCCTCATCTTGGTACACCTCTTTCCTTTGATCTATGTAGAAATAAAAATGGGTTTGGCCCATTCAGTGGGTGTTTATGCCTCCATTGGAAA
Source organism: Myotis nattereri (assembly GCF_964212035.1). Lineage (NCBI taxonomy): Eukaryota > Metazoa > Chordata > Mammalia > Chiroptera > Vespertilionidae > Myotis > Myotis nattereri. The sequence continues at coordinate 79,424,101 of NC_138080.1, forward strand.
TCTTAATCCTATTGCAGCACATTATTTCTGGCTTGTATGAAATGCTGCCAGCAGAATCCATTGATTTACTTCATCCATTTATATTAGTTCCCTTCAGTAAGTCCTGTAACTTTTTCGGTCAGTAAATGCGCATGTGTGTTTCCTAGTTCTAGAGAATACAGTAACTTCAGACACTATAGTAAGTGCACATTTTAAACCACTAACCAATGGAGAACCTTGAAAATGTGTTTGTAAAAATAAGCCAGTATATAATGACCTACATTTGCAGAACATAATCGCACCAGTATGTACTACCTGTGTGTTTTTATCTCAACAATGGTATTCTCATTAGATGAGCTTTCAGCCAAGGAAATATATTTTTGTGTCAATTCTGCTGGCTTGTTGGTGTACAGAAAAAAATAAATAAAAGTGGAATGTTTTGCCAAGTTATTACAGAGTTGCCATTTTGAAAAGGGTGGGGCTCATTGAATCCCAAGTGATTTAGTTATTCTTTCTCCCACTTGGGTTGGCTATCGCCTACTTAGGAACATCGGAAGAATGGATTTGAGGTCAAGGTTTATAACCTAACAGTTCTGGAGGATCTCCCCCTGTTCAATTTGGATGAGTATAGTAGACAGCCTAATATTTGAGACTATAATATTCATGGGTGACATGCCCTATCCAATAACTCTTAGTTGATAAGAAAAAACAATTCCCAGGATATAGTTCTTGTAATGGTATTGTTATGAGTAGCATTTCAGATGCAAATATATAGCTTCGCTCTTTGATTACATGGCATCCTTAGTACATGGGCAATTATTTATCCTATGTCTGTTTTTTCACACTGTTAACTCTTATGAGGGCCCAGCTATGAGTCAAAAATACACATAAAATTGAGTATCACTTTTGATCCTGGTGCTGGTATCAAAGCAGCACAGCTCTGTGGGTGGGAAAGAGAGCCTCCCTTGTTTCCTGAGAACCTCAGAGCCCAGCAGCCTGCGGATCCAGTGCAGCTGCAAACCCGTGCAGCTGAGTTTTAGGAAAAGAGAAGTCAAAAAAATTTGACCTTTTAAGTCCCTTTCCACCTTACCATGTTTTTCACCTTCATTCAAACCAAAGACAAATATTAGAGGGCTTGTGTTTTCCTCAAATATCATTAACTAATTGCTTTGCTTAGCAAAATAAGGTATGCTTCTGAGATAAACTCAAAACCAAAGCCCATTTGGTCCTGCCAGAAAGTGATTATAGAATTCACTGTCAATGCAAACAGCACCGAAAGCATATCCTAAACCCCCTGATTCCACTAAAAAGCAGTGCAGAGAATTCAGAATGAGAAGCCGCTTCATATACACCTCTCATTAAAAATAATTGTCAATTCCCTGTGTGCTCTGTGATCCTCTGAGGTAGCTACAAGAAAGGAAAAATGAAAACATGAGCTGTGTCTATAAAAACAGCCCAGAAGTGAGAAGCTCTCCCAATATCTAAGACCAAGAGAACTTGGGCCCAAAATACCAATGTACTAAAAGCTAAACCCATTATTTTACTCAAACCAGTAAAATAATTATCCTCAATTCGCTACTTCTTTCAGCATGGCAAAACCCAGCCATAGGAATCTAAAGTTTATTTGCTTTTTTAAAGGTTTGAACAGAAGGTTTTTTGTTGTTTTTGACACTATTACATGCGGGGAAGCATGGGACTTGGTTGGAAAGTCTGTAAGGAGAAATCTCCAAAAGGTCAGGGGCCTCTAGGGGGACTTTGCCAAAGGCGGCAGATCCTGCCTTGACTTTTCCAAACAAGGCTGACCTCCGGGTGTTTTACTGAAATATTTATATTTAGACTTCAAAATGTCCTTGTTTGAAAGACATGTGTTTTCTCAAGGATGCTTACCCTGCTGATAGTATCTAATAGTTAATTTTAGTTCAAGCTGTTGTTACAGTAAAAGCCTAAGGAGGCAGGGGAATGGGACAGCTTGGTCCCTTGAGCCAGGCAACCCCTTAGCCCTCTCTTTCACATCAAACATTGCTGTGTTGGAGTAACCCATTTATCCATCGCTCAGGATGTGCTGGTCAGTCCCGGCAATTACAGATGTCCCTATTTTCCCTACCTTTGCCCCTTCCACCCAGCTTCTGTACCCCTTCCCTCTGGCCATCACCACACTGTTGTCCATGGGTTATGTATGTATGTTCTTTGGCTATCCCTTCACCTTCTTTCATCTAGTGCAGTGACGGCAAACCTATGACATGCATGTCAAAGGTGACACGCGAACTCATTTTTTTGGTTGATTTTTTTTTTTGTTAAATGGCATTTAAATATATAAAATAAATATCAAAAATATAAATCTTTGTTTTACTATGGTTGCAAATATCAAAAAATTTCTATATGTGACATGGCACCAGAGTTAAGTTAGGGTTTTTCAAAACGCTGACACGCCGAGCTCAAAACGTTCGCCATCACTGATTTAGTGCTATCCCACCCCTCCCCTCTGTCAACTGTCAAACTGTTCCATGTATCCATGCCTCTGTTCCTATTTTGTTCATTTAATTCCATATATAAGTGATATCATATGGAGATCAAATAAGCTCTGACTGGCTTATTTCACTTAGAATATAATCTCCAGGTCCATCCATGCCATCGCAAACAGTATGACTTCCTTCTTTTTATGGCTGTGTAGCATTCCATTTTGTAAATGTACCATTGCTTTTTTATCCACTCATCTACTGATGGGCACTTGGGCTGTTACCAGACTTTGACTATTGTAAATAACACTGCTATGAACATAGGGGTGCATATAGTCTTTCAAATTGGTGTTTTGGGATTCTTAGGATATAATCCCAGAAGTGGAATTGCTAGGTCAAAAGGTAGTTTCATTTACCATTTTTTGAGGAAACTCCATACTGTTTTCCATAGTGTCTACACCAGTCTGCATTCCTACCTATAGTACACTAAGATTCCCTTTTTTCCACATCCTCGCCAGTACTTATTGTTTGTTAATTTACTAATGGGAGCTAATCTGGCAGGTGTGAGAGAATATCTCATTGAGGTTTTAGTTTACATGATTAGTGACATTCAGCATTTTTTCATATGTCTATTAGCTATCTATATATCCCTATTTGGAGAAATTTCTATTCAGGCCCTTTGCCTTTTGTGTGTGTGTGTGTGTGTGTGTGTGTGTGTGTGTGTGTGTGTAATCCTGACCTGAGAGCAAGTGTGTGTGGAGGGGGGAAGGGGGTGTTTGTTTTTATTATTTTTAAGTATGTTTTTATTGATTTTAGAGAGGGGAGAGAGAGAGAGAGAGAGAGAGAGAGAGAGAGAGAGAGAGAGAGAGACAGACATCGATTGGCTGACTCCTGCATTCCTTGTATCAGGAATTGAGCCTGAAACCCAGGCATTTTCCCTGGTGGGGAATAGAACTGGTGACCTCTTGGTCCACACTGGCATGTTTATTTTATTTTAGAGAGAGAGAAAGGGGGTGGGGGAGAGGGGGGAACATTGATGTGAGAAACATTGATGCGAGAAACATTGATGTGAGAGAGAAACATTGATCAGTTGCCTCATATATGAGCCCCAACCAGGGATCAATCCCGCAACCTAGGTATCTGCTCTGACCAGGAAAAGAACCTGAAACATTTTGGTGTATGGGATGACTGGATGACATTCCAACCAACTGAGCCACCTGGTCTGGGCTGCCCATTTTTTTAATTGGATTGTTTGTTCCTGGTTTTGAGTTGCATATGTTCTTTATATGTTTTGGAGATTAACCCCTTATCAGACGTATCATTGGCAAATATGTTCTCCCATATAATGGGTTCCCTTTTCATTTTATTGGTTTCTGTTGCTGTGCAGAAGCTTTTTAGTTTAATGTAGTCCCATTTATTTATTTTTCCCTTTATTTCCCTTGCCCTAGTAGACATATCAGCAAAAATGTTGCTCTGACAGATGTCTGAGATTTTACTGCCTATGTTTTCCTCTAGGATTTTTATAGTTTTGCAACTTACACTTAAGTCTTTTATTCATTTTGAGTTTATGCTTGTGTAGGGTGTAAGTTGGTGGTCTAGTTTCATTTTTTCGCATGTACTTGTCTAATTTCCCAACAACATATATTGAAGGGAAAATCAGGGTTTTAGAACTCTACTGTGACTGTGGCAATATCCCTTTGTTGCACTGCTCCTCTTATCATTACTTAGTCTCCTTCTTTGACTCTTACTGTAGCCTTTATTTCAAAGTCTATTTTGTCAGATATAAGTATTGCTACCCCAACTTTTTTTTTCATTTCTATTGGCATGAAATATCTTTTTCCATCCCTTTCATTTTAGTCTGTGTGCATCTTTCATTCTGAAGTGGGTCTCTTGTAGACAGCATATATATGGGTCTTGCTTTCAGATCCATTCATCTACCCTATGTCTTTTGATTGGAGCATTTAAGTCATTTACAATTAAAGTGATTTTAGGTAGGTTCATATTTATTGCCATTTTATTCTTTTACTTCTGTTTCCTTTTTTGTTTTTGTTTGTTTCTTCCTTCCTCTTATTCTTCTACTTCTTAAAGCAGGCCCTTTAACATTTCTTGTAGTATTGGATTGGTGGTAACAAACTCATTTAATTTTTTCTTCTCTGGGAAACTCTTTCTCCTTCAGTTTTAAATGATAGCCTTACTGGGTAAAGCAGTCGTAGTTGTAGGTCCTTGCTTTTCATCACTTTGAATATTTCATGCCAATCCACTCTGGCCTGAAATGTTTCTGTTGAGAAAGCCTTTGTAGGTAATTAATTGCTTTTCTCTTGCTGCTCTTCAGATTCTCTCTTTGCCTTTGACCTTTGTCATTTTAATTATGATGCAGCTTGCTGTGAGTCTCTTTGGGTTCAACTTGTTTGGGACTCTGTACTTCCTTGACTTGAATCTTTTTCCTTTACCAGGTTAGGGAAGTTTATGGTCATTTTTCCTTCAAATAGGTTCTTTTCCCCTTGCTCTCTCTTCTCCTTCTGGAACACTTATGATGAGGATGTTGTTAGGGTTCATGTTGTCCCAAAGGTCCTTAAATTACCCTCATTCTTTTTAATTATTTTTGCTGGTCTGATTGGGTGTTTTCTTCTATCTTGTCTTACAAATTTCTGATTCAATCCCCTGCTTCATACGACCTAGTCTTTATTCCTTTCAGTGTATTCTTGAAGTCAGATATAGTAGTATTCATTTCTGATTGGCTCTTTTTCATGGTTTCTATATCCATTTACATGCTGTTATAGTTTTCACTAAGTTCCTTGAGCATCCTTAGAGCCATTTTTTTGAACTCTATATCTAATAAATTGCTTGCCTCCATTTCATTTAGCTCTTTTTCTGGAGATTCCTCCTGTTGTTTTATTTGGTGAAACCTTGCTCCTATTTCTTTGTCTCCCCATTGTGGCTGTCTCTTTGTGTTTGTTTCTATGCATTAGATAGAACTGCTATAACTCCCAGTCTTTGCAGAGTGGCTTAATGTAGTAGGGCCCAGTGGTGCAGTCTCCTTGATCTCCTGACCTGGTGCCCTAGGAATGTCCCTTGTGTGGGTTATGTGGGCCCTCCTATTGTGAGTGGGTCTTGATTGATGTTGGCCTGCTTGTGGGTGGGATAGACCATCAGGCTGGCTTATTGTGAGGCTCAACTCCGACTACAGTGTGCAAGTTGCTGTACAGGTGCAGCAGCTAGATGAAGAGACACAGGGCAATGTCCTGAACAAAGGAACATCTGTTTTCATGGAGTTTGGAGGCCTCACTCAATGGCACACAGAAACATTCTAGTTTGCCAACCAATCTTCTGTCTGAGTTGGGAGATGCTTTCCACAGTCCTGCATGCCACCAAAGCAGAAGTCTGGAAAAGAGCTGATGTGTGATACTAAAAGAACAGACAAGGGAGGGAGAATTCCTGGGTTCATTCAGGAATCCAAAGTTTCATTCCATCTGAGGCTATGTTCCTCTTCAAGAATAGTTTCAGTGTAATCTTATCAGCACCATGGATAGTTCTTAGTAGTGTTATTGAGAAATAAGTATTGCTACTGCACCGTAGATATCAACGTCACAACAGTAATGCAGTTAAGGAATAGAGAGGGGATCAAGATGTCATTGTATGTTTTATTTTGTCCTGTTTTGTTAGGAGAGGACACCATTTTTGGAAAGTTAAGGAAAAATCAATCAAGGTTTTAGAACTCTAATAATGTGTCTGTGGTAAATTCTCTTAACCACTGGATTTCACTTCTCCCAGCTAAATGTAGTCATTTGTGTATACACATATACCATGCTCCATAATGGTAAATATTATGGTGCTTAAGGAAGGCACAAGCAAGAAGAGAAGATAGATATTTGGAAACAGGAAAAAAAATAGGAAAAACAAAATCTGAGTCCATACAGTGTTTTTAAGGAAAGTGTTTGTAAGATCAATGAAGATAAGCCTTCACAGGATAAAACAGGATCACATTGGTCTCTATTAGTATGGTGCAGTCTGTTCAACTGAAGATTGGTTTGTCTAACAAACAAAACCTAGCCCTGGATGAATGTTGGTGAGAACTTGGCAACAGAAAGGAAGCCAGGTCTAAGAGGGCAGTTGTCCCTACACCAACTCTGGCACTAACAGGGTGGATTCTGATCCTCCAAAATACCTAGGAGAGTTTAAAACACATTCAGAGTATTATTGTGTTGTTGTTTAGATTGGTTTAATGAAAATCACATGAATGAGTGTTTAAAATCTCTTTTATGTGACCATTATTAGACTCTGAAGCAAAGGTCACATCCCTGTAAATCCACACAAGCACCTCAAAAGCCTGCCAGTGTAAGGGAGGTACATAAGGAGATATAACATGAAGTAATGAGGTGAGTCCCTTTAAATATTCAAAATATTTTCTCCCAGCAATGTTTGAGAGTGGGGTCACAGTGATGAGTACTACCATTCAAAAGTGGATATTGATTCCTCCATGGAAGGATTAATAAACATAAAAGTTACATGATTTTGCATAATGAGAATGTTGTTTTCCCTTAATTTTGTTTTGGTAATGTACAATAAAGGCTCTTGAACAAATAATCACAATTGGTGAATTACAGTAATAAATGACAGATCTACAATCTCAGGCCAAGAATGCTGTCAAATCACATATACATGAAGAGTGTGTTTTTTGCCTTTAGAGACAAGTGTTTTGAAAAGCTGTCACACATAATTTGAAGCACTTGAAGATAAAGCATAAATCTACCTGTTCCTTTTTTTAAACCAGAGGAAATAATATAAAAGAAAATGGTCTCTTTTTTCCAAATTAAATTTACCACCAAACTAGACCTCCATTGTCTTAAAGGGCTTTCTCAGATATGTGTTCATTTCTCAAGTATTTATATGATGAGTTCATTCAGCTTCAGAATTGAGGAGAAATGAAGCCAAGTTTTGAAGCATTAGCAACCGACTTTGCACCTTGCACGAGAATGTGCCCATTTTTCATGATAACTTTGTTTAACTATAATCTTCCACAATGTCTTTCCTCAAAGACATCTTTGACAGACACCACCTTATTTTAAGGACAATAAAGAAGTCATTTTCTCCAGCTGAGATGGATGTGAGGCCAAAAGAGGTGAAAGAGCTTGTCCAAGTCCCACAGCAACTCATCAAGAAGGATCCTTTCTTATAGATGGTTTTGTTCCAGGGCAGCACTGTACACACCAGACAGCTTGAGTCAAACTAAGGTGTCTGCTTGTAGAATATCGCATTTGTCTCCTGGGACATGGGGGCCATGCTGGCCTAACAGAGTATGCAAGAGAATGAGCTGCTCCATGGAGTCTTAGTAAAGGTAATGCTAAAGAGTAAGTGGCCAAAGTCATAGCCCTGAGATAGCATGGAATGGCAGAAACTGTTTTCCATGGGTACATGTGCTCTTAGGGTCCACACTAGGTTGTTCCTTGTCTCCAGTACCTGCAGCACCAGAATCTGAGACACTTGTAGGATTTGTTCTTAAAACGCAATCATTGCTTCCTACCAGCCATCAACTTTCTTCATGGCTTAAAATTCATGAACTAATTTATTTTCCCAGTCTAATTTAATACACCGTGCTGGTCACATTCAGAGCCATAGGCTAAGCCTGAGCAACCTCTGTAGCTGTCCATGGTCCTTGATCATCGCACTTGTTCAGAAGCTTTCCTAGCGTTCAGACACTGGTGGTGATTCCTGCCTAATCCAGTGTTCATAGTTCTCCTTTTGACAGGAGGGGAATTATGACCTTATAACACCACGAAACTAACATAACCAATAACTCATGCATCACAATTTATGTAGCTGTTTGCACATCTTTTAATATTTACTAACATAATGATTTATTCTCTCCTTTTGGTACATTGAGAGGCAATGTGCCCTTTGTACCTTCCTTCTGAGTCTCAAACTACATTCAATGCTAAACAATCTCAGTGACCGCTGACCCCATAGTATCTTCCTACTTAATCACTCAAAGGTGTTCTGACCTGCAAGCTCAAGACTTTTGATGGATTTATTCAATCAACAAATACCTATTGGACAGAATTATGTTCTGGCATAATTATCACCACTGGAAATGTTTATGAAAAGAGACTGTCCTTGTCCTCAAGGAGATAATAATGAATGATGGGGCCAAGAACCCATAACCAGTAAAATGATGATCTATAGGAACTGCAACAGAAGTCTGTAATGGATGCTAGAGAGGACTGACACAATAACCGGCCACCTAAGTCAACAGGAAATTTTTATAAATTTTATTTTACCTATGAAATCATAACAATAATGCAAAATATGCTATTTCTATATAAGACAGCTTGACTTCTATGAAAGAAATTCATTATTAACACACATTACCAACAACTGTACATCTGCTGGTAAGTGTATTAATCTTTGTTTCAAGAGACTATTCAATAAAAATGAAATAAGTCTGCCAGTGATTTAGTCACTAGTGGATTCCAGCACTCCTCCCATTTCATGGTGTAGGGCTTCTCACTTTAGTTCGCTATCCAAAAGAGAGGAAATTGAAATCTGAGGACAACTCTGATAGAGAAATCACTAGGTACAATGAGGCTTCACTGGCGAGGAGGAGTTTCACATGTGGCTGATTCTGAGTAGAAACCCACACGTAAGCAGATACCTGCACAGGTCGGTCCTTATGAATTCTTCAGAGGAAGATCAAAGAGAAAGCAGACACGAATGGGTTGGAACAGAAGGATATGCAGTGGAAGCGGTGCTGGCATGGATTGGAATTTAGATAAAGTCTATCCGTGCAGGATGAGCTTAAGCAGAATACAATGTTCCTGGGCTGGAGGAGACAAATGAGTGACATCAGTGTGGACAGCGGGAGAGTCTGAGCAGTTCCTGACCACTCCAACTCAATGCCACTCCGGGAACTGTTAATACCATACCAAGGATCAGGAAGCTATTCAAATCCCCTGCCTTGGATTGACTATTGCTTCTAGACAAGGGGGCTGTGTTCAGTCACACAGGTGGGACAGTGTGCATGAAAGGTGTCCCTGGAATTACATTGTATGACAGCCTGTACCAAGGAAATAAACCAATAAGCTTGCATTAGTATTTAATTCAGTAATTCAATTAGTCTTGGCTGAATACCTACTATGTGCTAAATAGTGTGAAAGACACTGGAGATGCAAGGATTAAAAAGCACTTGACTCCACACTCATGCAATTACCATGTCCCTGCTATTTCAACAAAAAGGTGTTGGCTTTTCTAATGATCTCAGAGGAACAAAAAGAGGCATTTGTTCCTCGAACAAGTTAAATCTCTTTCAGTTCTAAACAAAGTGGGAGCTACATGTGGGTGATTAACCAAAGGACACCAAAGGGGAAAATCCACAAAAATGAATCACTCCTGCTCAGTGGTTACTGCAAATAAAGAAAACGGTGGCAGCCAGTGCAATGCCAGGAAATAGAAGCAGGAACTGGAGAAACATCGAGGTGCCTTCTAAGGAGAAACTGCTTCTTTGTGGACTAAGCATCATCGTTCCAGAGAGTCTTCATTCTAGATTAGATTGAACTCACATTGAGAGGTCAGGGCAGTACATTTCAGAGGAAACGGGCTATGGGATGTCAAAGGACCGACATACACAGACACACTCTATTGTAAAGTTCCAGACACATGCACTGGGCCAGCAAAATCTTCCTGAAGAAGCTTGTAGCTTGGTCATCATTTGCAAAAATGGCTCCAAGATCACATTCTCTCAATGAGCCTGAAAGAGCTTCAGAAAAAAACAACAAGAGTTGTCTTTATTTTCTAAACTTCCTACAATGAATGTAAGTTACAGTATAAGAGAAACTATTTAAAAACAAAACAAAACAGAAAACATTAAATATTGCCTGGGGCACTATCTTTCAGCCCTAGATGCCTTACATTGCAAAATAAGCCATTCCTCTTGAAAAAGTAAGTAAGTCTTGGCCTTCAGTCAAGTTTTTATGGTACGAACTCAGGTGCTGTAAAATTAGAAAAAATTTCCGTTCAAGTACCTCATTTTCCTCCATCTAAATTTCTCCTGGGTAAGTTTCATTTCTTAGGATTTTTTTCTCTTGCATTTACCAATAAAAATAGGATAATATCTAAAATTCTTGAGCATGTCATGTCCCTATGAGAAAATACATGTAATCTATGATTACAAGGGAAGGTTTTGGCCACCAAACAAAAAATACACTGATTAGCCAACACCCTCCCCAAGCTAATATAAAACACTATAAAAAAATAAGAAAAAAATAACATAAAATACTACAGATAGGCTTATGCCAAAATGAATATTTGAGGAAGCTAATTTGGATGGTTTTACTAATTCTAAGCCCTAAGGGCAGATCAGAAACTCAGTTGTGCTTATTGAAATGATGTTTACCAACAGAGAAACAGAGTACACACAGGAGGAAAGAGTGTGTATCCCCCACTCCTGGCTGTCTTGCCATTTCTCAATACAAGTGGGTGAGCAGCTCTGTGAGCAGGCAGCCCAGGTTAAACACCTGGTACCGAGTGGATGTACTGGTGACAACATATTGAACGAGAAGGACCCTCTCCTTGCTCAAGACGAGTGTGCGTGCATGTATGGGGCACACAGTCTCCTAGGAACTAAAAACAAGACTCATTACTCAATTCAAGGGCAGGGAAAGCTCCCTGAGGTCTGAGACAAGAACATTCATCAGGTCAATGCCAGAAGCAGCAAGCCAGTCCCTGTGACCAGGCCCAACCATCTCTAGAACTGACCTGCCTCCTCAGACAAAAGGGCATCTCCACCTCCAAGCCATGGGGGAGTTTTCCCATCCGTGGTTCCAAGAGCAAGATGTCCTTGCACTCTACAAAGGGACAGAAGCTAACTCAAGGCTATGCAAGATAAAACATCATGCCTCAGAGCTGGAGTTCTGAGGAGACATATCAACAAGGGACTAGTTTTGGAAATTATCTGGAGAGCTGACCGGGACCACCTGGAAATTTAAATGGTGCTGCTCCCTCTTTCTGGACTGTTTCTTCTAGAATAGACTCCCAACCTGACCTGAAGAGGTGTGTGTGGTTTCCAACTTGTTCACAGGCTTTACCGCTCTGCTCAGAAATATATAAATGATCTTCATGCACTAAATCAATCAAGAAAGGCTTCCTGGAGGGCAGGTTTGGAAATTCAAGGATCACCTGGGGTGTTGTGATAATAGAAAGGTGTATTAGGAGAGGGGTGTGGCATGCACAAATGCATGAGTCCAGAAAGTACAAGCAGCATTTAGAGATTCCAAGTAAACAAGACTGGTGTGGGAGCAGTCTGTGTAGAAGAGGGAGAAGAGTGGGGCGGGGAGTAGGCCTAGACTGTCAAGGGCCTTGGAGGCCAGCCTAAGAGGTGTGGCTTTAATTCACCAACAGTGAGCAGGTCTGTTTAAGGATGAAATGGAAGATCAATATGGAGCAGCTGCAAGATGGTCTGGGGTGGAGAAAGCCCTTGCTGGAGAATGGGGAAAGGCTCCCAAAGTTCCGGCTGCCTGGCTCCTGCATCTGCAGGGCGAGGAGGTTAATGACCTGACTCTTCTGAACCGCCCTGCCCGTCTCCTTTACCAGCTCCCTGACAGTTGAGCAAGGCCCTAGAATGCGAGGCCTCCGAGGAGACTCTTCCAGGTCAAGGAATGAGGCAAGAACCAGCCTTTCAAGCACTTAGGGGACAGAGAGAAGCCAGGAGTTGGGCTCAGCAGCTACTCCCCACCCTTCCCCCACGTGCCCCAACCCCATGGGAGATAAAGACAGTTTGCCCAGTCAGCTGACAAAGGCCAGGGTCCAGGCAGATCCTGCACACGGAGAGGACTGTCTCCAGTGGACAGGCAGGTAACACGGGGTCACAAAGACTCTCCAGGCAAGTCCACTCACTCTATGGGTCACACTTGAACTTGAAGACTAGAGTAGGTGATCTCTAATTTCAAACAAAATGTAATTCTTTACACTGGCTACAAGGCCCTGGTAACAGCCCTGCCCACCTATTACACCACACTTTTGCCTACTTAATATACTCCAGATGTACAACTCTTTATCCCTCGATCATGCCAAGTTCATCCCCATCTCTTCACTTGCTCCCTCTACCTAGAATGCCTTTCTCCAGGTTTAACTCAGCTGCCTCCACTGGACTTCCGGCTCTTCAGTAAGGCCTCCCTCACCATCTTATCTTTGTGCCCACAGAAGAGGTGCAGCACGCCAGCACACCTATCCCATCACCCCACAATGCCTCTCAGTTGTACTTAGCTCCATCAGAAATTCTAATGGATCTAAACATGTGTTTTATTGCCTACCTCCCTATTAGAATTTAACCCCAGACAAGCAGGGACCTTTCCAGTCTTGCCTACCTCTGCCTCTCCAGTGTCTATAAAAGTGCCTGGCACATATTATGTTCGTCAACTGAGGTAAATAGTTAATTAATCAATCCATGTCTTGGGAGATCCATGAAATTTCACCTCCCTGAGTAGACCTCAGACAGTGCGACGCTCAGGCGGATCTTAAAGAGCCAGAGTGATAGAGGTTCTGGTTCTTTTTAAACCATCTGCAACCAAATGTTGGCAGCTGGGTATTGTATGTGTTCACACCAAATTGGGGGAAAGCAACGGGGAACTTGTTGAACACACAGTCAGTGAGAATAGAAATTTCCAGAAATGTCTTCATTAACAAAGCAGCTTTTGGGGGCAGTCCCTTGAAATGCTGTCATAGTTGATAATAAAAGTCCCCTAACTGTGAGTTAAGGGCCGGGGAGAGAGGGGTCAGATTGCTGGAATTCCACCACAATTCAAATAAGAGAGTATCTGGAAGGGTTAGGCCATAAGTCACGGCTGCTCTCGGGCACCCGTCTGCGCTCTGCTCCCACATCTGCGCTCTAATGAGGCTTTAGGAAAGGCAGAGCTGCCTTTTAAGAAAATTTTAGCCTAACCTAGAAACGGCAAAGCGCAGCCAAGTCTCACTTACTGGGACTAATGAGATGGAGACAATAAAAGATACCTCAGATAACTCAGAAACATCGCCCAGCGAACCTGTCTATGATGTAACCCTAAAAACTGCCTCCGTTCCTGTAGCGTTTGATCACCCACGGGGCACTTTCACACCCCATCATCTCTGGTGGTTCTCTCACTCCCCAGGAGGCAGGTGTCGGCATCAGGGGCATTTTCGGCATGAAAAAACTGAGACTCCGAGAGCCAGGAGACTCGCCTGAGTCCCAGACAGGAGAGAATGAGAAGGAAGACCCTCTGCCTGCTGAGGGGCAACGCCCCACCCGGGCCTGCACCTCCTCACTGAGTCAGAGTGAGAGGACAGGGAAGGTCCCCAGGCCAGGGCACCTGGGCCTCCCTCACCCTGGGCTGCCTGAGTCCCCACGGACACCTCTATTTTCTCTTATTTCTCACTGGTGGAATTTCTTGTGTTATAACCTCCTCCAGTACTGGCAGTTACTCGCACGCTCATTTATCCTCAGCAACCAGGACTCAGAAAGGCCCGAGGCAGCAGCCATGCCTGCTCTGCGCCGTTGCTCTGGCAGCAGGAGCCTGGAGCCCCCAGCCAGGCCGTTGGGGCACCTGTGGCTGAGCGCAGACAGGGCTGCACATCACACCTTAGGTGGCAAGGGCCTCCGCGGGGCAGACCTATTCCTGCGCCGCAAGCACAGGAAGCTAGATGTGCGCTGGTCAAGACGGCGCAGAACCCCAGCTCAGCCACTTCCTGTCAGTCACTAAGGCTTGCGTCTCAGTTTTCTCATCTGAAAAAATGAGAGTTATAGCGTTATCCACCTCGTGAGGTTACTGTGCGCATTGAATGAGGAAATACCTGCAAAGCACTCAGACCAGTGTCTAGCACTGCTCATCCGGCCGGCTTAATAAGTGCTAGCTGTTGCCATGAATTGCCCTCATTTCAGACACAATGTTCTTGAAAGGTTAAGAGAGGCCACAAAGGATGAGGGATGGAAAGAAATGTGTCCACATGTAATTTACAACTCAGCATGCTTAACATTCCAGAGAGATGAACAAAGCAGATTGGGAGCCAAATAAAAACCAATTAAGTCACCAGAAGAAACAAAGAAACTTTCCCTGAGCACATCATGCTCATTCCAGCTGCAAAACTTCTGCACATACTGGTCCCTTTGCTTGGCAAGGTCTACCCACGTCCTCCCACGGCTGGCTCCAATGTCCGCTCCTCCAAAGAGCTCCCATTATCACCCTATAAACAAACATCCCCCCCCCACACACACACTCCAGAACACCACCCTCACTCTGAAATAATCTTATGTGTCCACTTGCTTATTGCCCAACTCCTCCACCATAATATTAGGTGTACATAGCCAAGAACTTGTCCTGTTTCACTCAGCTACTTCCCTGGAGCAGGGGGTGGGGATGGGCGGTCAGGGAGAGGGGGTGGAGAGGGGTGGGGGATGAAGAGGTGGACATCTGCCATGTGAGCTGGAAAGACCTGGGCTTTCATCCAGTTTCTTGAGGAAAACAGTACACAGGTATATGTGGCAACCTCATTTTGCCATGGGCTCCTCCAGCACATGCCAATATCCCCAGGGACCCATGGTCTACTGTGAAATTGCTTCCCCAGCCATAGCCCTCACCAGGAAAATGCACTTGTAATGAAGAGTTGACACCAAAACAGCTCAATGAGAAAACACTGTTTGAAAATTGGGAATTATATGAGCAGAGAAGTACATATTATGTAATGATATATAATTACAAATTATATTTATGATTATATATTAATGGTAATAGCTAACGTTTATGAAGCCATGCTTAACAGCGCAGCATTTCGTTGATTTTGCATCAGTGGAGAACTCTGATTTTATAACATAAAAATATATGCAAATGGAATCATTCATTCATTTAGCAAACATTTACTAGGTTCCTATGCTATACCAGACACTGAGATGTATCCACGAACAAGTCAGAGACCATTTCCTCAAGGGGCTCACAGTTTGGGTATGACATGAGGAAGAAGTGATCAACTCTGCTGGAGTAGGTCAAAAAAGAAAATATTTTAAAATAGATGAAATAATAATAATGATATCAGCAACTACCATTTATTGAGCAATTACTATGTCCCAGACACTGTCCCACTGTACTCTTCACTCACTCAATCCTCACAACTTGCATTTTACAGATGAGGAAATTGTGACAGAGCAGGGAGATCACTTGCTCAAGGTGACAAAGCGAGTCAAAAGCTACAGAGGTTGGCTATGCATGACCTGGGAAAAAGTAAAAAGAACTCACCAAATGGTATGAGAGTGTTTCTCAATCTCTGACATTTGGGGCCAGAAAATTTGTTGTGTGGCTGTCCTGTACACTGTAGGATAGGTAGCAGTGTCCCGGGTCTCCAGATGCCAGTAGCAACTCCCTCTCCCACCGACTCGTGTTGTTGAAGCATCCATCTTACATAAAAACTGCTGTTTGAAATTTTAACCCTGCTATTTTGGCTCCTGTAAATGCTTGCTGGCTTAAATAATAAGGAAAATAAGACTACTCCCATTCCAGAGAGGCCATAAACCTTCCGCAGACGAAGTTATCAGCACTGGCTCCAGGCCAGGCCTTTGGTTGAGGTCTCAAAGCCCCAGCACATAGGGCTCTTTAAGAACTTACAAAGGGGACCGGAAAACCCCATGTTTGGGAGACAAAGAAGGTAAAAAGATATAAATAGGGAAACTTCCTCCATGTTGGGGCCCAGAATTTGAAATACAGTTTTCTCTCGGCCAGTGCATAATAATAATAATGATAAAGTGTAATTCCATCTTTCTAAGCGTTGCTTGGTTCTTCTCCAGTCTTCTGTAACATTGTGACAACCAAAAATGTCTTCAGGTATTGCTACATGTCCCCTGCAGGAAAATCCCGTAGCTGAGAACCACTCGGTTAAAGGCAGAGCCTGCCCCAGGCACACAGGCGGGCAATGGCACATCAGGGCTGGGAAACTACAGGTAGCTTGAGGTGGCTGGTAGATGGGTACAGCTCAGGGAATGACAGAAGATGGAGTCAAAGGGTGAGCAGGAGCCAAATCACAGAGGCCTCAGAGCCCACAGTAAGATTTGGACTTTTCCTGGAAGACAAAGGGGAGCCACTGGAGCATTTTAAGCAGGGACATGCCAGGATCATATTGGGATTTCAGAAACACAGAGCTGGAAGCAAGCTGACTTCAAGATGGCATGGCAGGAAATGGGAGGGGGGGCTAAATTAAAGATTGACAAAAGCCAGGAAAGAAAAGATGATTTGAGAGCACAGGAGGTATAAGGGACAGGCTTGGGGATGGGGAAGGGGTTGGGGGACCCAGGAGTAACATGAGCCCACAGAGCTGGGCAACTGGATGGATGGCAGTGCCGTTCAAAATGGCATGGAGAGGAGCTCCGTTTGGCACATGCTGTGCCTGAACTGCCATCAAGGAGGACAAGCGAGTGGAGATGTCACTGTGCAACTGGCCAATCAGTATCATGAGCCTCCAACGAGGGCTGGAAAGACATAGTTAGAGTGTGAGCATGTATGTGCTTGTAAAGCTTTCCTAATGAGTTAAATTATCCAGAGAGACTAATAAAGGAGAGGCCTGAGGAAGGAATCCTGGGGAATCACTAATATGTAAAGGTTGAGAGAAAAATGGGACCTAGACAACAAGAGATACCAATCAGGTCGGAAAACCAGGAGACAACAGTGCCGGGCAAGCCCCTGGGAAACCGGGAATCTCGGGTAACCCAGAGCCCAAGATCATGACTGAATGGGAATAAGTAACTAACAAGCACCCAGGTCGCCAATTTTGGTTAAACACTTCCATAAAGAAAATATAAGTTACCAATCTAAATGAGCACATTTCTTCAAACTTAAATAGCCGAAGAGACTACCAAGTCAATCACTCATTTAATTCGGTTGTGGTCTCATCGACATTAGAAAACACCTCCAATGTCTAAAGCAGTGGTTCTCAACCTTCCTAATGCCACGGCCCTTTAATACAGTTCCTCATGTTGTGGTGACCCCCCAACCATAAAATTATTTTCGTTGCTACTTCATAACTGTAATTTGGCTACTGTTATCAATCATCATGTAAATATCTGATATGCAGGATGTATTTTCATTGTTACAAATTGAACATAATTAAAGTACAGTGATTAATCACAAAAACAGTATGTAATTATATATGTGTTTTCCAATGATCTTAGGCAACCCCTGTGAAAGGGTCGTTCGACCCCCAAAGGGGACACGACCCACAGGTTGAGAACCGCTGGCCTAAAGGCTGCAAAATCATGGCAGCTGAAAACACAAATCATGGCAGCTGAGTGAACGCTGTGGGCAAAGCAGAACCCTGGCCTATAAAACCCAAGTTCCAATCAAACTCCTTCTCCTAGCAACGTGGAGACCAATGTACAAGCTTATCCTTCTCACAAATTGTAAACTAATCTCTTCATAAGAGCCTCGACTTGACTCTTGTTTATCTGAAAAAGTTCTGTTGAACTGTCAGTTTTTACTCTTGGACACACAGATACGGTTCCAGAATATAAGGTCTTCTCTGAAGCAACATTTCAAACAGGTACACATTCAATCAGTGTTTTATACCCAACACTTACTTGCAGTTTGTACGTGCTTGCTTATTTGCTCATCACTCACAGAGAATCTACATGAAGCAATTATGGTGCAAGCACAAATCTATTCCGAGGGCAGAGATGCACAAGCAACCCAGAGGAGAGAGAAACAGACAACAGAGGAGCCTCGGTCTTCCGAAACGTCTCTGGAGGAACCTATACAAGGGTGGGCAAAAGTAGGTTTACAGTTGTTCATCTGGCAAATACAATAATTCATAAATAATAATACAAGAATAAACCGTCACATGTACTCACAACTGTAAACCTACTGTTGCCCTCCCCATCTCCGAAACTCATCTCATCTCCACAGCTCTTCTAGAGATCCCTGAGCAACTTGGGCTCTGCGTGGTTATGAGACTTGCCAAATAGGAGAACTAATGAAAAGAAGGGGAGCTTCAAATTTGGGTTGGACTCCAAACCGCCATCCTTGAGCATGCTGTGCCGATGACGGAGTAAACCTCGCTGTGTTCACTGGGTTGGCAGCCAGCAAGGTGATGGAAACTGGGATGTCTTCAACTTCTTTACAGGAAGCCAGCATCCCTCGTTCCAGAGTCATGAAAATATGCTGATGTATGCTTCTGTCAGCTTATTACAGCGGCCCTGAGCCCCAGGTGCTGTCTGGGCTGGCAAGGGCCACTCTGTCAAGATGAGGATATGCTTCCCCCCTCAAGTGTGATCGCTCCCTGGGGAGTGAGTAGGCGAGCACTGCCACGGTCCAGCGGGCGTCGACTTGCTCTTGCGCAGAGCTGCCCTCGGGCTTGTCGGCAGGCTGACAGGTTTGTTTTGATATCCTAGCCCGTGGGCAGCACACCCCACTGCAACCACAAGTTACACTGAGAAGTGTTACAAGAGCTGGAGAGACAGCGGCTGTCCCCAAACTCTGAGCGGCCTGCAGTCTCTGCTCAACCTAGGCGTTAGCGGGAAGGGTGTCTGGACTGTACCTTTCCATTTGGAAACACAAGATAATAACTACTCATGTTTCCAAATGTTTTTAAAAGCACAGCTTTCTGTACGTGGACTTTCCAGTCCTATTTACAGAAATAACTTCACTATTTAAAAAAATTAGTTATAAAAAATCTCATTTTCTGAGAAAATTAAAAAAAAAATAAACAGAAGAAAAAATAAGTAAGTACCTATAATCTCATCAGCCAAAGACAGCTATATTGCTTTGTGCCTTCATACAGGGCTTCCCAAAAAAATGTATACACACTTTAACAGCTAATAGCTCAATTTTGAAAATAAAATGTATTTTAATAAACACTGCCTTTATAAATTATGCAAAGTGTGTGTATACACTTTGGGGGCACACCCTATATACCTACATGAATACAATTTTAAATGTGGCATGGCATATACTTGGTCCATATCTTCTGAGTATACCAAAATCTACTTAAATAGGCCTGTATTGTTTATTTGCTTACATTGGGGATGTTTTTTCCCTATTATAACAATGTTGCAATGACATTTTTGGTGATAAATTTTTGTTCATTCTTAAATTATTCCTTAGGATAAGTTTTAGAAAAAGAATTGTTGAGTTGCCGGGAAACAAGAATATGCAAAAGTGGAAGACTTTTGACAAGTTTTGTTGAGACATATACCTGCTCTCTTCCACTCAGCCTGAGACCACGTTTTGCACACCAAGGACATCATTAGCACCTCTAAGAAAAAAGCAGGGCCTCCCCCGGAAGGTTCCCAAGTTCTTTCATTAACTCTTTCGGTCACATTCTAGGTTCTGTTGTTTTTCTAAAAATTGATGCATACTTTTTTTGAGTAGATAATACCTACTCATGTTTCCAAATATTTTAAAAGGCACACAGTGAATACACTTTTTCCCACCTGTTTATTTTCTGCCCTGTTCTATTCCCTGCCCCTCTTTGCTACCTGCCACAGGTAACTACTGTTATTAATAATTTGTATATCCTTCCCAAAGTTACATGTTCACATACAAGCAAAATAACTGTATAATTGCCCGGCTGGTGTGGTTAAGCGGTTGACCACTGGCCCATGAATCAGGAGGTCAAGGGTTCAATTCCCGGTCAGGACACATGCCCAGGTTGCAGGATTGATCCCCAGTAGGGTGCATGCAGGAGGCAGCCCAATTGATGTTTCTCTCTCATTGATGTTTCTATCTCTCTATCCCTCTCCTTCCTCTCTCTAAAATCAATTTTAAAAATATTTTAAAAACTGTATAATTTTAATAACTTCCCCACTTTTTAACCAAGATAGGATTATACACACCAAGCTATATTTTGTTTTTTTATGTAAAATATTCTGAAGAGACTTTTTAAAATATTAGGACACAGAGAACCTCTTCAATCTTTATTTCTAAGACACTTCAGCTGATACATTTCCTAACAACCCTAATTTTAAATAATAAAATTATCAGACCTAAGAAAATTACCATTAATACAATACTTTATCTACTCTACATTAAAATTTCCCCTACTTTCTAAAGATACCATGTATAGCTTTTTTTTTTTTTTTCATTCCAGGTTCAAGCCAGATATTGAACATTGAATTTTGTTGCCATATCATCTTTTGTCTAGAAGACAGTTCCTCTGCCTTTTTCAGGAGGGGGTCATTCACAACATACTTGAAGAGTTGAGGCCACTTGTTGTATTGAATGTCCCACAATTGCTATTAGTCTGAGTGCTTCTTCACAATCAGATATTTTCACAAGAAGATCACATGTGATGTTATGTACTTTCCATTGTACCACAATGAGCATCTAATGCCAATCTGTCTCACTATCGGACGTGATTAGTCTGATGACTTGGTCAAGGTAGAATCTCTCAGATTCCTCACTGCAAAGGCACCAGGGGGCTTTGTACTCAATAAATAACCCAGGGGATAGAATTTTGAGACCGTGTAAATATCCTGTCCCTAGCCTTTCACCTACTGAATGGTTTTGGCACCCATTGATGGTCTTTGCCTGTATCAGTCATTACACTGGGGACTGAAAAGTGGTGATTTCCAATTGTATTCTTGCCATATTGTTAAGCTAGTATTTTTTCAGTAAAGAATAGCTTCATTTGTCCCCCACCTTTTTAGTAACACTATGTGCTGTCATCATTATTCCTCTTGATGCTCCAACTGTTTCGAATTTGACTGTGGAATCTACTTAAGCTCATTCTTGTATCCTCATAGGCACTCTCCTGCTTTCTGGCATAATGAGATGTTTCAGGCTCATCTTGTACTTCTTCCTCCCCAGTCCTGGAATCAGACATTTATTCAAAGAGTCCTTGTTCCTTCTAATGAGAACTGGTATTTAGCAACCAAAGTCTGGGTGCTGGGTGTGCTTGTCACTACTGGGACTTGTCATTACTCTTAGACTCTAAGTGCAGAGAGGTATAAATTATGTAAATTGTGAACTTGTGCTGATACTTCCAATTTAAATCTGATACCACTCTGCTGGATGGCATAACGCTCTCTATTTTTCCCATAGTGAGAACCCTGATTCCCAATTACATCAATACAGTTACTCATTTATTTTATTCTATATTCACAAGAGTCTAGGAATTATAGCACCAATGTTACCACGCACAACAAACCTACGGAGTAACGTATCTCATTATTTTGTTTTGTCCTTAAACTGTGTCCCACAAGTGTTCATAATCAGAAAAGTGTGTTCAAATTCTTGAACAAATTCTTATTTTCTAAATGATTGTGTTACCTTTTTAATATACATTTAGGTTTGTTAGTGTTTATATTCAACTTTAGAGTTTGCTTTTTTGTCATTTTAAAATTTATTGAAAATGAAAATATTTACATGTTCAAAATCGAAACTATATAAAGAAGTATTAGAAATCTTACTCCCTGTTGCTATCCTTTCCTCTCAGTTACACCTGCCTCCTACAGTAACATTTTCATTAGCTTCTAGTTTCTTTCTAGGAAAATAAGTATATATGTGCATGTTCTTATGTCCTCTGTGTGTGTATGTATGTATCATCTGCATTTTTGCATCTGGATTTTTCCACTTAACTATATATTCTGGGAAGAGTCCAGAGCAGATGATAAAGATCTTTCTCATTCTTTAATATGGCTGCAGAATTTTTCCACTGTGTGGATTTACAGTAGTTTATTTAGCTAATCTCCTGAGGACGGGCATTTAGCTTGTTTCAACATTATCTGGCATATTCATGAAGGTAGTGAATAACTTTGTGCATCTGTTGTTTTATATTTGTGGAGTTATGCCTTTGGGGTACACTCCTAGAAGTGGGTTGCCGGGTCAGAGCAAAGGCACATGCGGTTTTGTGAGACAGTGTTAAATCCCCCTCCGTGGGGTGAGCCACTCAGCACTCCAACCAGCAACATAAGACAATGTGGCTTCCCCACGGCCTTGCTGACAGAATATGAGATGAAGCTTTTGAATTTTTGCAACTAAGAGAGGTAAGAAATGGTATCACAATGTAGTTTTAATCTGCATGTCTCTTATAACAAGTGAAGTTGTGCATCTTTTCATATTTTTGTGCCTTTTTCCAAAGTCTGTTTACGAATTTTGCCCATTTTTCTCGAGTCCTCTTTTTGTTTTAAGTTACATATATTCCATTGTCTGCATATAATTTATTTACCTAGTCTTCTATTGGTGGAAACTAGAGTTGTATCTTATGTTTTTCTATTTAAAACATTGCTGCAATGAATGACATTAGGGAAACCTCATTTCACTCGTGTGCAGCTGTATCTGTAGGTTAAATTTCAGAAGTGGATTTGCTTGCGTATATGCATAGGCATGGGTAACGTTAACAGGTATTACCAAATTACACTCCCCTCCCAGGGGTTTCCCTGATTAATACCCGCACCAACAAAGTGAGTGCCTACCTCATTCCAGGCAGTAAGCAGACTGGGTTATCACCTTTTGGTTTCTGTCCTGATTGGTAACACAGGGAATCTCAGGGAGGTGTTCATTTGCAGTGAGCATTTTTCATATACTTGAGAGGTTTGTACTTTTTTTCCTGCATGACCGTCTCCTACATTCTTCTTAGGTTTGGGCCCCCTTTTTCCTGGCATATCTCCCTTCTTACTAGACAAGGTGGTGATGGGGTGTCAAAAAGGAAGATGGGGATAGAAGCATCCCCCGTCTGACCAGGAAATGTCCCTGAAGAATCGCAACCCCAGACCCAACCTTTCCTGAAAGCCTGGCTCCCAAGAGCCACTCGGAGCGCACACAGGGTCTGCTGGCAGCCCCCATCCTGATTAGCATGATGGGGATAGTCTCCTGAGAACCCATGGAGTGAGTCTCCGGAGCTGCTCTCCAGGTGACTTCCTTGTGGAGAGCCCCACTCCAGGGTGACGGGCTTGCAACTTGAGGACCTTCCCATCACTCTTCTCTCTGCTCACCTGTCAGCTGCCTTCTTCCGCCCTCCTGCCCAACCCGCCTGGACAAGTCGCTCTGCCCCATTATTCCGTGCTCTCAGAGCCCATGGCCACACGATCACCTCTGTGCTGAGTGCCAGGCTGCGGAGTTCCTTGACCCCCTCATTCTCAGCCTCTTCTTTCCCTGCTGAGAGGAGGGGGAGGAGGTGCTGTTTTCTTGCAGCTGGAGAGCTGCCCTCCCTGGCTTGGCTGCCTTGTGCCCTGGGTCTCCTCCACTACTGCTGGTCTCCAGCTGGCGCCCAGAGCCCTGCGGTTGCCGGCAATGTTTGTGAGCCACACTGGGGCAGCAAGAGCAGTCTCCTGACTGGCAAATACAGCCACATAAACAGCTACCCTTGTCTAATAATTTACTATGTGCTGATCATTTGACGTATATTTCCATTTAACCTTTGCAACGACAGAACGAAGTCAGTGCTATTACCATCTGCATTTTAACAGTTGAGGAAGCTGCCCAAGTTCTTGCAGATATTAGGTGGCAAAGCAAGACAGCAAACAAGGATTTTGACTTTGGGGAGTGTTATAATTTGGTGAGGAGGGCAGTAAACTTCACCACTCCAATTATGTGAAAAGTAATTTTCCTTTATTGAATAGGTCAATTCAGAATCACCCATGTGGCTTGGAGATCTCAGCCTGGGCAGGAGAGTGGAGCGGAGGTAAGCTTTGCACAAAGCAGTTAGCAGAAGCGGTGATTAATAACGGCCAATGTTCAGTGAGCATTTACCATGGGCCTAGTGCTGAACTAAGCACTTCATGCAGTTATCTTATATAGTCTCCCAACAACCTAATGAAAAAGGAGCTATTTCAACCCAATTTACATATGAGGAGACTGAGGCTCAGTACATTAACCAAGTTGCCCAAGGACAGCTGGCTAATCCCCAGAGAGCCATGATTTAGACCCATGCTCTCAACTGTCATGCCACAGTCTCCCAAGAGGCTGGAGAAATTCCACCAGAGCTCCCGCAGCTCCCTCCAGACAGACCCTTCTATCAGGTAGTAGAGGGAGGGAAGCCGGGATCTATTGCTGTTCATTGTTGGTGATCTACTGGCCCAGTGACTTTAGTCAGGCAGATTCCTTCTCCGCCTCCTGCGAGCTGGTCCAAGGCAGTCTCCAAGCACTGCAGAGAGCTCGGCTTTGTGGGCAGCAGGAGCCAGCAGACTGGATTTGGAGAGCGCTGACCCCAGTCAGGGCCTGCTGGGGCCTTAGGGTTCATGCTCAGCAGCTGCCACTTCAGAGCCTTTTCTAGATGCCTCTGTGGCCTCTTCACCACTGTTCAGGGTTGGCCTTCTCATAGCAGGGGGCAGCCTTGCCTCCCACACTGTGCCCAGGGATGAGACAAATAGCATAGCTCTAATCTCGGGAGGGCTGATGCCATGCTGGGCTGCTGACCAAGCTTGGCTGACCTCTTTTCATAACAATACCTTGCATTTTTCTTTAATTTTTTTCTTGATCATTCAGCAAAAAATCTTAAAAGCTTGTTTCTCGGGGTCACAGGGCGATACGAAGTCCCTGCCCTTGTGGAAAGAATTGTTTAGCTAAGGATGTGCCCACAAATCCTTCCGTAAAGAAGTGGTCAGAGAGGACAGCAGTCACAAAGGGAACCACGGCAAGTGTCAGGAGGCAGTGCCAGGGAAGGGCCAGGAACATCTTGCAGGCCATCTGGGCTCTGATCAGAGCAGGAAAAGGTCAGTGAGGTGTGGAATTTTCCTCAAGCGGGTGAGTGGAAGGTAACCTGCCGTGAAGCAGCGCACGGAGTGTTCTAGGTCTTGAAAGGTAGTCACAGCCAGCCTCCGGGTTCCAGTCTCCGGGTTCCAGCCTCTGGGTCCCACATGCGGGTATATCAGGGTTGTGGGCTCTGAAAGCCAGTCATGCAGCATGGCTGGGTGCTGTCCGGAGCTACCACCATGACACAGCTCATTGTGCCAAGGGTGGCCAGCGGAGGGGAGGCGTTTTCTGTTCATCCCCATCAGAGCCCATGACAGTGACTCAGGCCCACGAGAAGCCCAGGCTGAGTCATCACGAGCATTTACTTAGGGGAAGGGAGTGCACAGCACAATCTTTCCAGAGTACATGGACCTGATGAGAAAACGCTTCCCTGGAGAGGTACATCCTATCCCTCCATGAGATGCTAGCAGTGCACACTGGTTTTTTATAGGCTCTGAGAAGTCCTACGCTAAAGAAACCTATTTACTTTTTCAACCCATTGTTCTCCAAACTTATTGACCATGAGATCTTCCAACTTTTGTTTTCTATAATTCTTACTGATATCCAGCAGAACCAGTGCTTGTGGTGTGTTTTTTCTTTGAAAAGCTTTGGAAATGCTAAGAAAGTATATTTCTGAACAATTCTATCTTAAAAGTACTAACTAAGAAGCCCCCAACTCCCCTAGGACTGGATGACAGAGAGTCATTCCTGGGTTCTGGGGGGTTTATTATATACTAGAAGCCCATTGCGCGAAGATTCACGCAATAGCCCTTCCTTCCCCTGGCTTCTGGCGCCGATTTTCCTCCAGCACCCGGGACCCGGGCCGTTGGTCCGGCCACAGCCAAGCTTCCTCAGTCCTCGGTCCTCGGTCCTCAGTCTCCACTCCAGCTGGAGCCTTCAGTTTTGGCTCCATGTCTGCATATGCAAACTAACCACCATCTTTGTTGGGTTAATTTGCATAGTCACTCTGATTGGCTGGTGAGTGTAGCAGAGTGACACCAATGTGCATGTTTCTCTTTTATTAGTGTAAATTTGTTTTTTTGTCATGAGGTAAAATGTTAAGTTCCTTGAGGGTAGCAATGAGCCTTAACCTCCTTTGTGCCAACCCCACAGCCCACTCCAGCACTGTCCATATAGTAGCTACTCAATAATCTCTTGTTAATTGCTTGATTGAAGGTGTTTGCTAAAGGCTGGAGGGTTCATTAGTTGATTCCAGTTCTGTCAAGTCCCAGACAGAGGCTTGTTTTGCTAGACAACAAACTCTAAATGTAGGGGGCCCTCAGTCTCCCGCAGTTCCCTAAAACTACTTTAAAAGCTTAGGGAACTTGTCTTTCATGAGGCTGTTTTCTCCTGGTCTGCCATTCCTGTCTCCCTTCCTCCACGCTACCATGCATGAAGCAGTGATGATGTGGGCCGGGCAGCCTGTCAGAGGGATTCTTTGTGGGCAGCCCTGCCTCCTGTTTCATCCCACTCCTCCTTCCTTCCCCAGAAAAGCATGCAACTTGGATCACCACTGCTGTGTTCTGTCTGTGTGCTTTCCCTTGGGATTCTATCCTGGTGTGAGGTCTGAGGGAAGTGGGGTTGGAGGTGTGCAGTTCCCAGAGCTGGCTTACAGGTGATACTCAATTTTTTAGCATAATAAATATGTCACCAACCCCCAAACTTTAATTGTATTATTATGTAGGTACTGACTACCAGCAATGTAACAGGGGTATTCACAGAGTCGATAGGATAAATGGTCCTTTGTCAACAGGATTACAATGTAGGCATGTACCAGAAGTATTTTAGCCCAGATTGCTAATTTCTTTTCCTGTGCAAATGCATAGGGTTGCACACATATTGAAATGTGTCCTTTGTGGCTATTTGACACTTGAACTGGCAGGTTGCTGGTAAGCAAGAGAGGGCATTGGGCAGGATTTGAATGCCTGGGAGGAAAGTTTTTATTTAAACCCCCACTGGGCTGCATCTGTTTCTGGGTCTGTTCTCTAACCTTGGGAATCAACAGAGAAGCATCTTTAAGTGTTTATGTCTACTTCTGCCATGGATCAGCATTCGCGTGTTCCCTTCAACTCCAGGAGTCATTTAGCAGCATTATTTGTGGAAATTTTTGAATTTAATGAAATGCAATGAGAAGGAGTCTTCATTGTTCTGAGTGCTTTTGGGTAGCAATAATTCAGAATTGTCTCTGATTTTTGTTAAGGGTATTGCGTCCTATTACAGAAGCCCGGAAATATTATCAAAACAAACCTAAGCCCCCAAGACCCTGGAAGTTTGAGGATCTGGAAGACTGAGGCCAAAGTGGGTTTTATTAGCTGTTTATGTGATCGTTTGTTCATACGTCTCACCCCAATCATGAGGCCCAGTAAACCTGACCTTTGTTTTGTGAATTTCATTTAGTTGAGAACAGGGGCCAATTAGAAACTTTCCGGTTTAATGCTGCTTGGACACTACAGTATTTACAGAGCCCGCCATGTGCAGGGTATGTCCGACCTCACAGCTCCGAGAGACCGTTCCTGTGTGCCTGGGCCTCTGCTCTCTTTCCTGGCCCCACTCCTGCCTGGTTAACTCTTCCCCGTCCTTTAGTCTCAGCCTGGCTCTCTTCCTCAGGGAGGCCGTCCCTGAATCCTGCACGGATCACATTCTCCCTGCCATGTTACATGATGTACTTTTTCATCCCAGCACCTGTCACAACTTTAATTCAATAATTTGTCTTACTGCTTTAATGTCTGTTTGCCCCGCTAGATTTTCAGCTTCATGAAAGCAAAGGCATGTCTCTGTTCTCTAATATATTCCCAAGGCCTTTGTGCAGGGCTTGGCTCAGATATTGTGGGAAGAAGAAAAGGAAGAGCTGGAAGCTCATTGTGAAGATTTCGGCTTTTCTGAATGTAACAGGCAGAGCTCCAAGAGGGTCTTCAATAATCCCACCTCCTGGTAGCCATGCCCTATGTAATCCCTCCCCTTGAGGGTGGGCAGTCACTGAGCTAAACTGTGCTTGGATTCCTGACCCGTAGAAACTGTCAGATAATAAATGCTTGTTGTTTTAAGATATTACGTTTTGGGATGATTTGTTATGCAGTCTTAAGTAACTAATACACAGATATTCTCTGTAAGGTTATTAGATAGTATTAATAACGATCATGGGAACTTAATATATGCCAAGTCTTGTGCTGAACACTTAATATGTATGCTCTTGTCTATTCCTCATATGAAGTCTGTGATGCAGGTTCTATTACTATCTCTAATTTACAGTTGAGAGAAATGAGGCAAAGAGGCTGAGTAACTTGCCCCAGGTCTTGGCAGGACACTGGTAGTGGGATCCGGGAGCCTGTGCTAACGGTAGAATATAACCTGGGGTGGCTTTGGGCTCCGTCCTCACCTAAAGGCCAGGACTCCTGGCGGTGGACTTCCAGCACTCAGTACAGTGGGGTGTGGCTGACACACCAACAAGAAGATTTGGGCAGTGGCTCGCCTGGACGCTGTCTCTTTAAGGAGAAGAACAAGCTCCTCGAAGAGACCCAGCTGTCTCGTACTCAGGCCTGCCCCCTCCGCCCTGTGAATTAGCATGTCTGGCATGGAAGCCCACTCTTCTTGTGGCCAAGAAGAAAGTCCAATCAGGAGCATAAAAGATGGCGGCTTTTGGAATAAAATGAACAACATCCACCGTGATTACAGCTTGTTTTTCAACTTCTGCAAGATGAAATTAAATTGAGTAATTGTTTGCACATTCAGCCACATGACACTACTCTGTCTGCGGCAGAGTGTGGCATTTTGAGTATTTAAAACAGCAATAAAGCCTTTTAAGCTTATGTTCCATTTTATCTCATTTATCTATAGACCTAAAAATGTAACAGAACAGCATGTCTGATGTTTAGGGGAAAGGCTAATGTGTGGGAGCACTATGGATTTAGGCTCTGAAGTCCCCAGGCCTTGTGCTGGGAGCTAACTGTGGGTGCAAGATGGTTCTGAGCCCGGCTTCGGAATGCAGGGTGGGGCAAAAGTGGGTTGACACAAACAGATTTTCAAACCAAGTGCTTGCACTCTCCCTTTACGTTAATTTAATTCTAGATGGAGGAGAGTCTGCAGACTGAGGCCCAAGCTAAAGCTCAGATATATAAACCATAAATTCTGTCTTCTGAGCCCTGGAGCTCCTCAAGGCCAGAGGCCGTACATTCAGTGACACTGACTGCCTGGGAACTGAGACTTGGCAAGGGAGAGCCCGGCTACTGACACCTTTGGGCTCTGGGGACGTGTTCATTGCTTTATAACATCCTCACTCTTAGCCCACCTCAGGGCAAGAATCACCCCCTTTGTAGAACACAGAGTCCAGACTTAGGTTTGCCAGTGGCCAGCCATATTTTAAATCCTTTAAGTTGTTTTTAAAAAATGTAGGTTTACAGTTATAAGTACATAAATCACAGTTTATTCTTCTATTACTATTCATTATTATATCACTTTCCATACAAACAATGTAAACCTACTTTTGCCCCACTCTCTATATACATAGTAAAGTTTCAGAAGCACTGATTCGAAGTTTCTAGTCTTGGAAGGGATGCCTGCTTCCTCAAAAAGAGGCATGGGAGGGGAGCTAGCTAAGACATCCCTCACACCCCCCAAATCTCCTGCCCCTTCAACCAATCCGCGGGCATCAAGCAAGATGAAACCAAAGCCACAGGAGAGGTGTAAAAGCAGTTTGCAGGTCACCACGCACTGGCTTCTTCTTCTGCCGTCGCAATAAATGCTCACTGAGTGCCTGCTCCTGGGGGGAGCGGGTGCCGAGGGGGGAGTATCCACGGGCACGGAAGGAGAAGTAGCACAAAGCATTAGGGTGGGAGGCTGTCTTAGAACAGCACCTGGCACACACACTAAGTCATTTTGTTTGGTGGTGGTGGTTGTTGCTGCTGTTTTTATTTTTTTAATAATTCTTTATTGTTGAAACACACTAAGTCTTAATAACTATCAGCTGTTGTTATTGCTAGAGCAAAGATAAGTGAGCTAGCATCATCCACACAGATCAGATAAACCGAACACAAGGGCCTGTGCCGGAGTCCAGTCATTGTCTTCACTGGCTGAGTTTAGCAGAGACCCCCCAAAAGCTAGTAACCTTTGAAGTCCCAGCAAAGGTCAGGACTGCGCACCCCCTGGTTAATCCAGGAACCACCCAGTTAATTTAGGTAATAATAGCTGAAGCATCCCCACCTTAGTTCCCTTAATTCCTTAGATACTTGTGTAGATCCTTGTTGATTATTGTTGATCAGATACTCTGCCCATTCCTGGAAATCATCTACTGATGAGCTAATCAGATACTCTGTGTATTCCTGGAAATTGTCTGCTGATCTGTCTGTCATTGAAACCTCCTTACCCTAAGGGCTACTCCAGATCAATAAAAGATTGGAGCGGCCTAAGCATCAGTGGAAGTCCTTCGGGACTTGCCCGCCTGGTCCCCCAATATTGCAAAATTATCTCGTGTCATTTCTCTCTCATTTGTGTGCGGCCCCTCTTCCAGATACCGAACCCTACTCCACGCAAAACGTGGAGGGAGTCTTACACGACAGGCCTGGGACCCAATCGCCTGTGGCTAAACTCAAAGTCTCCAGGAGATGGGACTGGCATCTGTATCCCAGATAGGAAGGGAATTTAAAACATAATCACATCTAAGTCATATCAGGGGCATTCAGATTTATAATAATCACTGGTCCCACTTTAAATGGAACTTAAACTAAATGACCCAATAAAATGTTTGTTTTAAGAAATTAAGCACACACTCTCTCAAACCCCTAGTTAATTTGAACAGGAAAAGAAATTTGCATCCAGCAAAGGTTGCAGTGCTAACCAATATAAGCTAGATTGCCAGTCCAGAGGATGTTTAAATTAGAATGTACCTGTAAGATTTCCCATTATCAATGAGCTACTACGTTGCCAAGCAGAGGTATAGGCCCCTTATATCAAGAGTGTGTTATTTGAGTGGGACTTACGTTGCCCCCCAAACTTGACCAAGGCCAAAGTTTGGCACCAAATTCCTATATATTAAAAAATAAAGTGTCAGGCAACAAGCTTCCAGATGTTAAAGGGTGCTTCTTACCTACAGTGCTTCATAAAAGGGCAGAACTGGTCCCACCACTCCCCCACATGCTCTCATCTGCTCCCCAGGCCCTAGGGGAAGAGGATGGAGAGGGGGCAAGGTGGTCATGAACCTCTGGGAACACGGGAGGTTCCCAGTGAGGTGTAAGGCCCTCTCCAGTGCAATTTCAGAGGGTATCACGGAGAAGGCCTATAAGGGAGGCCACCTACAGCAAGGGAGTATTTGTTTCTCCAACTGGAAGTCTCCTCAGGCAGCGGGCGTGGCCATCTGTCCTGTCACCAACTGAACTAACAGGAAAGAATCCAAGAGGACAGGCCAATGGAGAGAGAGGGCGGCTGGGGAAGCATCTCTCCCACCGTGTAGGGCAGTCACCTTGGATGAGAGTTTAGGAAACAAAAGGACATAGACGGCAACTCAACTGGAGTCATCTTGTGTTCTTCCCTCCCCGGGGGTCACCTGCCAGGTAGAGGGCCTTATGAGCACATGGCTGAGGGGCAGACAGGCATCTAGGAGAGGATGCTCGTGGGGTGTTATCGATGTCATTGGCCAACCATGTGACCTCTCCTCCTTTCAGGTACACAGTAGGGTCACTCTGACTGCCCCACTGATGTGGCATCTGGCCATGTGACTTGCTTTGCTAAAAAAAAAAAAAAAAAAGTGTCTCATTTACTAGTAAGATGCACTGAGTTGCTAAGGCAAGGCTCTGCTGCACATGTTTCCTCCTGCCAAAGCAATTAAGAGCCTCCATTGGCCTGTTGTCCTGGGGATGAAACAGATCTGAGCCCCTACCAACCCATGGGAGATGTGTAGCATGAGGGAGAAATAAGCCTTCATTGTTTTAAGTCAAAAATATGACTTCTGGAGTTATTTGTTACCACCACAAAACCTGACCTATCCTTCCTGATGAAGAGATAGGAAGCATGAGTTTAACATGGAGTCAAGAGCCACTTCAAGGAGCTGTGTGGTAGTCAGGTCCCCTTCTTGACCCTCCAGAGGTTGTTCAGCACCACCCTGCTCTTCATGCTGCAAGTTTAGACCATGGAGGCGAAGAGCAAGAGAAAAGCTCAAATCCGATCTGAGATGGAAGTTTAAACTCAAGTGGACTTGGTTTTAAAGCTAAAAATAATGAAAAACTATGGAATCTGCCCAAAATGTTATTAAGGGAAAGCAGCAATTAAAAATAAACAAAACTGACGCCTGTTTATTTCCCAAATTAAAACTTCTCAATACGCTGGCTCCCCATACATGTTTGGTAAACAGGGACATATGCTTTTGACTGGCCTCAGAAAGCTGCAGCTGTTCACATTTGCTCTCCTTGTAACACACACATTGCTGAAATAATTGTCCAAAGACAATCAATATCGCCCCACGACAATCAGTTCTAATCAGCCCTACCAGCCACAGCACACTAATCCTATTATGTGTCCTTCCTCCTTCGCTTTAGAGATACGGTTGTTTTTGTCTGCACAAAGAGGGTACACCCTACAGGGAGAGAGATGAATAGGATACCTGAAAACACAAGAGAAGTGGATCAGAGCTCAACTCCTGCTCCTGAGGGGGAGTAGGGGTGCACACAATAGACAAATATGGATCCTGGTGTGACAGGGAGGAGATTCATGAACTTGTACAGGTTCCCCATCTTCCCTTCTATGTCACCCACACCCCCTGCCCTCTGAAAACCAATTCTTTTTCCAGTCTAGAGGTCAAGAGGTAGGAGGTAGGAAGGCACCTCAGAAGCCAGAAGAAAGTGGGAGGTCCTTCACCAGGAGGAACGAAGTCAAGCTGCCTAACAAATGGCTGGGAGAGGGGGCAGGAAGGTAAGGAGATGAGTTTCCTGGGGTTGTCCATTTTAAGACTCCTGAGCAACACAGGGACCAAAGAATGAGAACGGTGCTTTTGAGAACTGTAGTGTGGGTTATGAGTCGGGCCTTCTCTAACACACTTTGAGAGACAGAAGGAGAACTGGGATTCTTTTGGAAATCCTTTGCCTGCTTGACTGTGTATCTGTGAATGGGACTTGAAACAAGGCCTTGGCTGTGCAGGGATGTATTTGGGTGAAAGATTCTTCTGCATCTTTGCTCACAACATCTTCCCCAAAAGGCCCAGCACAATTCAGAGCAGGCGTCCTTCTCTCTACAAGCCGCCCTGAACTCTCCAATGGGATCAGAACCTCGCCGGGGTTCCCACAGCGGCCTGTGCTCCCTGCATTAACTCACATCACCGTGTTACAGTTGTCTGTCTGTTTATTTATTCAAGAAGAACATTGGCTCCTTAGGGCCAAGATTTATGCCGGGAGCCGGTCCATCCTTGCTGTTTCAAGGGACCTGGCATATACGGCATACTGTTCTTAATATGTTTGCTCACCTTCTTGGCACTATGTGTTTTAACCAAGGTCACCTCTCTGAGAAAGGTTGTTTCCCCAGGTAGGGATTTTCCCCTGAAGTTAGGGAGGGAATAAAACCCCTTAACCAAGTGCCAGGCGGGTAATTAATCACTTTACGAACAATCATGCTTAAGCTACATAATCTTTACTCCCTGGAATGGAGATAAGAAACGCCCTAACCTTTGAAATAGAGATTGATAGGATTGGAATCAACTGGTATAAATACAGATGTAACAAGACAACAGAACTTAGAACACAGAACCTAGACACAGAACCTACACAGAACCTACACAGAACCTAGAGACAGAAGAACTTCGCTGGAGAGAACATGGCAAAAGATCCTGGACAGAAACTGGCCACAGAACCTAGACACAGAATCTAGCGAGAGAACCTGGTAGGAGAACCTGGACGGAACCTGGCGACAGAACCTGGCTGGAAAACCTAGCGAGAGAACATGGCAACAGAACCTGGACAGAACCTGGCAACAGAACTCGGCAGGAGAACCTGGATAGAACCTGGCTGGAGAACCTAGCGAGGGAACATGGCTACAGAACCTGGCTGGAGATCCTAACCAGAACTTGGCTAGAGATCCTGGCTAGTCTGCTGATCAACTGAACGCTGTCTCTGTGTCATTCCTTCTTCACCGACTCCGTCCACACCTTTGGGGACCCCTGGACCTGCTGGGGTTGGATCCCAGCAGATTTAGTCTTAAATTTCACATCCTGGGGTTGGCACTATGCCTAACACACAGGTATTCAGTAATTAAGATGATCTAGTCTCTCTCAAACTCAAAACTTTACTTGGCCAAAATCATCGGAGGAATGGAGATTCCTACCTGCTCCCCTTGTGCACATGACACATCTGCGCTTCTTGCCAGTACATCCACATCTGTTACCTGCAGGGGCTCGGCTACTCTGCAGGTCAGTGTTACGTGCTATAATAACATCTCACACAAATACTAACTTTCTGTAGGGTGGGAGAAAGCAGAAGAGTGTGTAAATTTTTTAAAATATGAAGTATCTAAAAATTACTGCAAATTGATTAACATGCAAAAGATTCGTTCGGGTGTCCACTAGTAACAGAATGGCAGAGTCAGCTCTGGCCTATGGGAACACCACCGAGGAGGGGTCCTCAGAGCTGTGGAAAGAGGTGTGGCCATAGTGGGTTCTACTCTTTCCCCACCCCCCTCACCTATGCCCAGGAACTCAGTGGGTCTTCGGATGTAACTCAAGGCCAGAAAGGAGAAAGATGCACTTTTAGCTTAGCGTCACTATGGAGTGCTGTTGAAGTTCATCTTCAAAGTGGAAAGGAGCTTTCAGACCAACCTAAAAGAAGACCTTGTCTCCACACTCGTGCCTAAGACAAGCTAGTCCCCCAGGAGTGAGACCAGACAGGGCAGGAAGCAACCCGTGCTGGCCAACAGAGACAGGAATTGGTGGGCTTGCGGAGGGTGCAGGATAAAGAGGAATGGAAGAGTGGTCTTCAGGTGGGGAAGGGGATGCGGTGGAAATGTCCGAGGGTGTTTCATGGGTCAGAGAGCACAGTACACCCTGCAATCCTGAACTAAGGCTCCCCGTCCATGAACAGAAGCTACAGAAACATCCCAATAGAGAAGAGACTGGACTCTCCCATCTCCCTACCATGTGGACACATGAGACTCACACCAGAAGGAAAGGCTTGAGCAGATATCCTTTGGAGGCTACATGGGCTCCATCACTTTCTTTTGGGCTGTGTCCCCTTTCCTTTCCCCGGGTAAAGTGCTACAATGACACAGGGACAGAGAAAAGGCTCCCAGTACATCCTCAGGTCTGTGTGGAGCATCTGGCAGCCTCAAGCCAGAATTCATGAGCCAGCGTCCCGGGATGGAGGCACTCACAGTGCAGGTGCGCCTCCAACAGAGAAACCCAGACTCAGTGTGGGAACAGGTTCCCCAGACGGAGCTGTGTCACCACAACAGGATTCGGGGGAGTGGATCACTGAAGTTTGCTGTGCAGTATGTGAAGAAGTGAGGTGTGAACAAGGATCATCTTGTTGGAAACAACAGCTCCTACCACAGGAGTGGGAAACAAGATCCGGAAAGAGGAACCAGCCATCCATCTGGAGACTGCCAGCTCTTCGGGAACAGAAATATTTTTATGCTGCATTTTCCCACCCCTCAGGGAAACAAAATCAAACGGCCCCCCTCATTCATAGAGCAGCCAATTTACTGGGACTCACAGATAAATACACATTTCACACAATAACTCCCTATGGCTGTTTGTCTTGGCAAAAATAATAAAAATTACATGGTTTTTATTATACCTGATTGGGTGCAATAAGGCATCATATTTTGTGAGGACATAAAGACTAATGTACATATCTGGCTGGTCCTCCCTTCTCCTAGCTCTGAAAAGTCTAGAATAAGAGGTGCCTGTGCCCCAGAAGGCAGGCTCCACTGGGGCAGAGCAGCTCAGTCTGTTTTGTTCTTGGCCGTGTCCCACAGCCTAGGACGGCACCCGCCACAAACATTTCTTAAATGAACAATGAAAAGATGGCTCATCATATGCCCCTTACTGCGCGTGCGCGCGCGCACACACACACACACACACACACACACACAAAGATAAATCATAAAAGAAGCAACCGTATCTCTAGGGCAGCATTTCTCGACCTTGGCACTATTGACATTTGAGGAAGGGGAGAGGGGTTGTCATGGGCATTGTAGGATGTTTAGCTGCATCCCTGGCCTGGGCTCACTAGCTGACAGTAGTACCCCTAGGCCCACCCCCAGTCCCAGTCCCAGCAACCAAAAATGTCTCTAGACCAGTGGTTCTCAACCTTCCTAATGCAGCAACCCTTTAATACAGTTCCTCATGTTGTGGTGACCCCCAATTTCATTGGTACAAATTGAACATAATTAAAGCATAGTGATTAATCACAAAAACAATATATAATTATATATGTGTTTTCCGATGGTCTTAGGCGACCCTTGTATAAGGGTCGTTCGACCCCAAAGGGGTCACGACCCACAGGTTGAGAACCACTGCTCTAGACTGTGCCAATGTCCCCTGGGGGCAAAGCCTTTGTTGGTGGGAACCACTGGCCCAGGCCTGCAGAGAGCTCCCAAAGGGCTGACAGACCCAAGAACAGCTGTGTCTTCCATGATGCTGAGACAGCAGCCGGGGGAAACCCTGCTCCCTGCCTACACTGAGGTGAGCGCACCGGGCAGGCTGCGGTGAGGGCGGTGGGAGGAAATACTGGGCAGTGAAAAGCAGGCCGATGTCTTGAACACAAATGAAGACTTGAGATGTGGGCCCAGGCCTTGTCTGTATTCGACAGGAGAAACCACTTTACTGCCACAGCGCGGATGGAGCTGGTTTTTAATGATCTCCGCTTACCCTCCTCCACCACCAGGGCATTAAAGAATCTATACATTGTAAGGGAGCAGGGGAGCCGTCAGCAGCAACTGGACTTGAAATCTGGCTCGCAGCATCTGCTTCTGCTCCTCATTATGAACGAGGCTGGGATTCGTTAATATCTCCACTGCCAGTTCACAGGGCTCTTCAGAGGACAGGCTCTGCAAAACGCTCACAGGCCAGTATAAATGTGAGAAAGGGCAGCGTCTCCTGCGCGCCAAGCCGGGATGAGCTGCAGGGCTCTCAGGCCCATTTCCCTGACAAAATCCAGAGGGATCAGAGAAGCCCTCTCCCCGGCCAGGGCACTGGCATGCATCATGCTGCCTGTGTTGGCTCGGTAACTGCACATGGCCACCGGCAGTCAATGCGGGCAAGGGTGCAGGAAGGTATACATTCTGTACTCCTGGGGCAGAGTCAGTCTGACAAGGTTAATACACATCAGTGATCTTTAAAAAGTATGGGCCAGTACCCCATGTATTCCTGCTTCTGGGAACATACAATAAGGACATAATTCTAACTATAGAAAGTCTCATATGCCCCAAACATCCATCATGTAATTATTTAGAATAAGGAAAATGGAAACAACCAATTGTCTATTGTCAGATATTTTAGTTTGGTATATTGTAGTATATACATTCACTAGACTAATATACATCATTAAAATGTCATTTACAAAGAAAAGCATTATGCTATGCTAAAATGTTTATGCTCTGTCATTAAACAAAGAAAGAGAGCAAGAGAGAGAGAGAGAGAGAGAGAGAGAGACCAAATCATAACAGCAGCATAATATCAACCATGAAAAATAAAACTTTGGCAATAAAAAGCCTTCTGGAAGCAAACAGACCCCAAAACAAACACAGTGTTAACAGTGACTGCATATCGGAGGGAAGTGACTTATTTCTCTTTCCCTGCACCTTCTGAAGTCTCTTTTTAATCATCTATTCTTTTACATTTGGGAAAAGAAGAATTTAAAGTCAAAAGAATAATGGTAAACCCACACCTAGGGCATAAACACATCCCCCTCCATATTCCCTTCATCCTGACTTCCCCTCCCAGCTTTACTGAGATGTAACTGACATTCCACGATATACGTTTAAAATGTTCAATGTGATGGTTTGATGCACGTATATATTGCAGAATGATTGCCAGGGTAAGGTTAACACATCCTTCACACCACACATAATTACCATCTTCTTGTTCCTGCTGTTGATATGGTGAGAACGTTTAAGATTTAGTTTCTTAGCAACGTTCAGGTATACAATACACTGTTAACTAATGTCACGAAGCTGTGTATTAGAGCCCCAGAACTTATTCATCTTATAACTGGAAGTTTGGACCCTTTGATCAAAATATCTTCATGTCCACAAACATCCCCCCGACCCCCGCCGACACACACACACACACACACACACACACACACACACACACTGGAAAACACCAATCAGATTTTTTAGAATCCATGCATAAGTGAGATTCTACAGTATTTGTCTTTCTTCCTGTGACTCATTTTACTTAGCATAATGCCCTTGAGGTCCGCCCATGTTGTTGCAAATGGCAGGGTTGTCTTCTTTTTATGACTGAATAATATCCGTGTGTGTGTGTGTGTGTGTGTGTGTGTGTGTGTACATATTTCCTCTATCCATTCATCTGTCTCCATGTCTCGGTTGCTGTGAATAATGCTGCAATAAACATGAGGTACAGGTATCTTTTCAAGTGATCATTTCCTTTGGATATGGGGCCAGAAGTGAGATCACTACATCTTATGATAGTAAGATTTTTTATTTTTTGAGGAACCTTCACACTGTTTTCCATAGTGGCTGTACCAATTGAATTGACATTCCCGCCAACAGTGCACAAGGGTTCCCTTTCCTCCACATCCTTGACAGCATTTACCTCCTGTCGTTTTTATAATCGCCATTCTAACAAGTAGGAGGTGTTATCTCATTGTGGTTTTATTTGCATTTCAATGATGATTAGAGATATTGAGCTCCTTTTCATGTACCTGTTGGCCATTTTTATACCTTTATTGAAAAAATTTCTATCCAGAAATTTTTAAATCAAGTTATTTGTTTTTTGTTTGTTTTTTGCTATTAAATTATGAGTTTTCTATGTATTTTGGATAATATCCCCTTATCAGACATATGGTTTGCCAATATTTCCTTCCATTCTGTAGGGTGCATTTACATTTCGTTCTTTCTTTTGCTGTGTAGAAGCTCTTTAGTTTGATATAATCTCACTTGCTTATTTTTGTTTTTGTTACTTATACTTTTTGTATCATGTCAAAAAAATTGTTGCTAAGACCAATGTCAAGGATCTTTTTCCTAATGTTTTCTTCTAATAGTTTGATGGTTTCAGGTCTTACATTTAAGTCCTCATTCCATTTCAAATTAATTTTTGTGAGTGGTATAAGAAGGGGTCCAATTCATCATCTTTATGTGAATATCCAGTTTTCCCAACACCACTGATTGAAGAGACTATCCTTTCCCCATTGAGTGACCCTAGTATATTTTTGTCCATAGAATTTACAACCAACTGTTGTATCTTAATCTCTGTATTGTTTTTTTCCCCCAACTAGAATACAGGCTCCATAACGGTAGGCAAGTTGCCTGATATGTAATAAATGTTCAATGTTGAATCGAAAATACAACTTAGACTGTAGGGCAGTAAAATAACAATATTGTTCCCAGGGAAGTTCATACACTAGCTGTGAGAGAGTAACCGGCACAACCTCTTAGGAAAACTATTTAGTCACATCTCTAAAAGCTGAACATTCTTGTAACCAATGGATGCTACACCAAGGTATGTAGTAGTAAAAAAAAAAAAATGCATACATAGGTTCACCAAAAGACATGCCCAAGAAAGTGCTATTCTATGATAGTCAAGCCTAGACACAATAGTGAAGTCCTTCCACAATAGAACAGGTACATACACTGTGGAATATGCACAGAGCAACGAGAATAAGCAAACTACAGTCACACAGAGCACACAACATCACAAATTTGATGTTGAGCAAAAGACAAACCCCCACCCCCCAAAAAATCCGTATGATTCCACTACACAAGTATAAAAGCAGGCAAAAGTTATCTATGGTGCTTTAAGTCGGTGTTGTTAAGTTCTTACTCGGGAAGGAACATGTAGTGACTACAAGGCACACAGGATGGGCTTCTCAAATCTGATACTATTCCATCTCTTGGCCGGTCTGTGTGGGTGTGTCACTTTGCGAAAGCGTACAAGGGGTACATTTCGGATTGGTGCCCTGTGCTCTATATATGTTCTACTTCAATGAAACGTGCTCCCTACCAATCCAGGGCTGCTGAAGACAGAGAATCTTTTCTACAATTCTCTCTCCACTCACTACAAGCCTGGACCTGCAGCCCTGACAAGGCTAAACTCGTCACACTCAGAGTTCATATTCATCATGTCCTGTCTTGTCTAAATGGTCCGCCTACATTCCTCAGCCCCTCCCCCTCCATCAGCAGTGTCTGGGTCCCTGAACTCGGCATAGCAGCGGAGGTCGCCCAGGTATGTCAGGAATGGTGGAGGGAAGCTGAAGTGGCCTGGCCACCAGCAGATGCGGAGATGAATGCTGAGCTACTTCCCACCGAGACGTGGCTCAGTCAGACGTCTGGCTTGCGAGGATTGCTCAGTTTCCCTTGTAGACCAGGCCTTATCCTTTGCAGAACAACCCCCAGTAGGTCCCTGACCACCAAGCACCCCTTCTTCTTCACTCATCTCAGACAAAAAGTCTGTAGACTCCAGAGGACAGGAGTCAGGTTTGTTTTGCTCCCTGCTGCCTCTTAAGTGGCCGGCACAGGATCTGGTACATAGCCGCCTGGCCAGTAAGTGTCTGTGGGGTCAATGTATGAACACATGAGCAAACAAGCATCACTACTGAGCCTGTGTGCCAGGGTCTGGAGGCTAGAAAGGCAAGGATCCAGGTCCAGGATGCCCATGGAAACGAAGAAAATAAAATATTTTTAAACACATACAGAGGTCTTTCTGAGATAGGAATAAATTTTTAAACCACCAACCCTGTCATATAAAAATCATACAATTAATCTAAAACCAGTAAAAACAGCCTTATTCACCTTAACCAGGGGTAGCACTTTTATTCTCTCATTCACTGAAAGTGACATAAGCCTCATCCAAGATGACTGGTTAATGGTTATAGACCAGGTCGAGTTACAGCAAGACTAGCTGGCTCAGATGGGAGGTGATGTCTTGGCCAAATAAAAGTATTGAACACCAACCAACCAAGGCCACCAAAGTCACAAAGGAATCAGCATGTTCAACGAGCACAGAAAGACCCACAAACTACCCAACTGTCCCTTAGCAATGGGGCTACGGAAAGACCCCAAATAGCCACACAAGTCTGTTAAATACACTTAACTGTTTTCTCTCTCCATCTTGGCAATGATTTTATCACTTTAGGTACCATTAATTAGAGGAAATTCAGCAAGGTGGGATGAAACAAAATTTGAGAGTTTGTTCAGTGGGCAATGGAATGGCTTTAGAACAAGAAATATCTCCATATCTTGTTGAGCCTCATAAATTTTCTAACCTTTGATGAGTCTTTGTTTTTGGTGTCCTCTGATCTTTCCAAAATAATCTGCCTGACCAAGCAAAAGGATTTACTGCTCCCAAAAGAGAGTAGCAGGTAGTGACACTGTCCCGCCCATATCCCTCAGGACTTCTCTGTGCTCCCAGCTGCCAGTATCTGCATCTCCGCACCCAAGGGAACACCTCCTGCGCGAGTAAACATTCTACATATATCCACCATTCCTCATCCAGCACATGCTCTCTGCACTCCGTCAGCTCCAACACCCATTTCTCTATAAACTAAAGCCAATGTCAGAGTCAATTTCCTTCAGTTCAGCTGTGCACGAAACACATCAATTCTGCTGGAGAAGATGAAAGTCAGGCCAGAGCTGGCTGGGTTCAGGCCCTTTTGGAGACAGGAAGGTTTGTTGAGATGATCCCCAAGGACTTTGTCATGGAAAAGGTCCCACATCGATTCTGCTGTGCTTGTGGGAACAAATGTGCACAATGCCCTGGAAGCCAGTCAGGAGTCCAGGGCTCTTCTACCCCAGCAGCACCTCGACACGGTGGCTGCTGCTCAGACCTCTGCAGATACGCACACTGCAAAGCAAGGCCTGTCTCCCCCTGATGCCGACATAGGGGAAAACAATGCACACACGACAATTTACAAGACAAAATGCTCATTTTGTCCACAATTTTATTATTCATTGGAGCTAATGGTGTTGGCGGTTTGGCAAGAATAATTCTCTAGGATTCTTCTGAAAATACAGTCTGAGGACTACCTGCATGGGAATCACCTGACTGCTTGTTTAAAATGCAGGCTCCCGGGTGCCATCGTGGCTATCAGAGACTGTGCTCTAGGTGAGGAGGCTGGAGTCCACACTGTCAATCAGCCCAAAGCGGGCTTCTGAGGTTGGGAAGATGTAAGTCTGAGAAGCAGGGCTCTAGCACCGGGCTCTGGGCATCTCTCTTTTTGCCTTGGCTGTGGCTGGGCATCTCACCCTGGCCTGGTCTTTCTCAGAACTGAGGGAGAGTGATTCCATCTACATGGTGGCACAGAAAGGGTGGAGCGGAAATAGGGAAGTGGAGGCTTCTGCCCTCTGCCTATTTGTTTTCTCCGTGCCAAGATCGCCTGGCACACCTGCAGTAGGTTCTGCTGCCTGGCTCCAATCACAGGCACTGACAGACTCTGAATAAATGCTGCTCACCCACCACATAATTACACTGGGGAATACTGACGGTGCCTTCTGCAGTGGGTCGTGTCGAAGATTGCCCAGGAAGAGTTTGCAAATTATTACAAAGAGTTCTATAATATGTCCTTCCTTCCTCCCTCCCGCATTGTGCCGAAGAGAAGGTCCTTATAAAGGATCAAGGGAGGGTGTCACCTGAGGGCCATATCTGCACAGAATCATCAGAAAAGCAGCCCAATCAAGTGAATTTAGACATTAGTGTTATTCCTCCAGGAGAATCTCCAATAATTCACATCTCTAGTCTGTGAACACACCTTTCTTCCTCCCAGAAAGAAACCATTATCCTCATGTCTGCCTCGGTCTCGTCTGGGAGGACCCAGGCCAGGAGCCAGAGTGCACACACTAGGCAGCACTCTGACACGGTGCTGCAGAAAGGGCATGCGTGCCGTCTCCCCCCTGAACTGTGACCCTGAGGACAGAAATGTTGGGTTTCATCTTTAGCGTCCAAGCCTGGCGCCCAGCTGGTTCTCAGCAATGGCAGTGGGGGAGGGGCACACGGAGGAGGGCAAG
Source organism: Myotis nattereri (assembly GCF_964212035.1). Lineage (NCBI taxonomy): Eukaryota > Metazoa > Chordata > Mammalia > Chiroptera > Vespertilionidae > Myotis > Myotis nattereri. The sequence goes on from NC_138080.1 coordinate 79,467,359, forward strand.
GAGCAGCCCATATACTCCAGCCTCATTTTTTAAAGATAAACAGCACATATCATTACTCTGTCCAAGAAACTCTATGGTGCCCGTATTTCTAAGCAGCACTTGGGATTGTAGGAATTCTACAGCCCGGGACACTTGGCCACAGAGGGAAAGAGAACTCATTGGCCCCATCACTGGAAGGCTAGGAAGTATTTTTTTAAAGGGGAAAGTGGGGTGAGGGATATTTACACAGCAGAGTCCCCGCAGAACACAGGCCAGAGACGGGGGGGGGCGGGGGGGGCAGGGGGTGCAGGGACAAAAGAACTGCCATTCCTCCAAGTACTTGGCCCACCTGTGTACCTCGCTTGTTATAGGAGACTCATACCCCCGCCCCCAAAATGTCTGTCAAATTGAAAATATGCAAAGCATGATTTTTATTTTTATTTTTTTGAAATATATTTTTATTGATTTCAGAGAGGGAGAGAGAGAGAAACATCAATGATGGGAGAGACTCATCAACTGGCTGCCTCCTGCACGCCCCCTACTGAGTATGGAGCCCGCAACCTGGGCATGTGCCCTTGACCAGAATCAAACCTGGGACCCTTCTTCAGTCCTCGGGCCGACACTCTATCCACTGAGCCAAACCAGCCAAGGCCAAAGCGTGCTTTTTAAATGAACTGAGAAAGAGCTTGCTACTTAAAGGAATCCTGGGGCAAACACATCTGATGGAGACACAGCAAGGTCTTTCCCACTTCAAGACCTTTGGGCCTGCCCTTCCCACTCGCTGCCTGGAACACAAGCACCTCCCTACTCTCCTGGTTCCCTCCTATCACCCAGTGCTCCCAGCTCCAGTGCCTTCCCAGCAGCATGCCCCAACCGGAATAATTCATCAGCCCCTTCCCCTTCCCATTACACATGATCCAGCACCTGCACCTCTGCCTGTAGCACTTTTCTCAACTGTACCTAAATCATTATTTGTGGCTGTTTTTCTGTCTGCCACGCTAGAGCGTAAACTCCAGGAGGATACAAACTGGGTCTAGCTTCTTCATCCAGCACCTAGCAAAGGCCTGGCGCTAGCTGGCATTTGGAGAACATTTTTGCACCAACACATCACCATGACCTGTGCTGGCTATTTATTATTGTTAGGGTTCTCCTAACCCACGCCAGCCTGCTTCGGCGGTAGTGAGGGATGGGTCCTCTGGCGGCCTGTAATGAGGTGGAACTGAGGGGTTGGGTCTGTGACAGACAAAGGAACAAAGGCCTGGCCGATCCTGCTAAGTATTTTCTATTGATTCTAAAACCAACAAGAAGCAGCGTTTGCTAGACCCTGCAAGAGCTTCCCCAAGAACAGAGATGCAGAACCCATCCACACCAAAGCCAGCCCGGGACCACTCTACAGAACCAGATGAAGTTTTTATCTTCTGAGATGGGCTGGAGGCAACTGGATCAGAGCTTAACGTTAAAAGTGAAACCAATTAGGGTTTAGCTGGCATAACAGGGCTCCCTGGGGAGCTCTTGACACAACTAGGATTTCAGGCACAGCTGGGCGCAAACCTCCTCTCAGATACATCATGATGAGAGGTGCCGGTTTCAGGGTTTCAGGAGAGGTCCGCTGATGCTGTGAAATATGAAGGGAAGGACTTCTGTGCCAGGAGCTGCAACTGGAAAATAACAGACTGGACCCCGTGGAACCTCACACAGCCTTCCAGACTGACAAGCAATGGAGTGAGAACAGCCTCAAAGATAATGGAACAAACCTCCCCAACCTTTCTCCGAGACATTTCTCTATAGCTGGGTGCCAGCAACTCACTCATGCTCACAGAGCCTACGTGAAGAGAAGTGACCCTCAGGAAGCAAAGCAAAATAGCAGGCACATCAGCCACTGAAAGATCATGAGCATCTACCTGGTGCCATGGGTTCACTCAGTCCTCCTCCAAACCCCACAGAGTAGGGAGGGTCACACCAGTTTTACAGATGAGGAAACTGGTGCTCTAGCCAAGACCCAAGTATAAGCTTGGCAAGACTGGAATGTGAACTCAGGTTAAGAGCGGGCTCTTCACCTTGGCATGACTCAACTTCGAGAGCTTTGAGAGTGTTTGGTTGGAAATATATTATATTGAGTAAATGAGTAAGAAATGACTTATTACAAAACATTCAATTACTAACATTACTTTGTTTCCCCAAGCAAGATTGAATAGTTCGGCCAATGATCAGGTCCCAACCCTATAGGAGAGAATTACAGGTCCAGGGATCCTTTTTGGACCACTTCTTGCCTTTGAAAATAATCTCACCAGCATATAGGAGAGTATTTATCCCCCCAGCAATCCCAGGAAGCTGCAGTACTCGGGGAGAAAGGAGCAGGGTTTGGGTAGGACAAGGAGAAGCCGGGAACTCAGCCTGGGAAGGTCAACTGGGACAAGAAGCTCCGCCATCCTTGCCAGGACAGCACTAGGCTTTCTCTGTCAAGGGCAAACTGAAGGCAGGGACAGACAGCACAACACAGCTGTAGGCCTGTCCACTTTCAAAGTGACCCTTTCTAATGGTTCCTGTGAAATAATTATTTCTATCAGTGGTCATCTCATACAGGGGAGTTAAGAGAGTGGGTTCATTAAAGAGAGTTAGGATCACAAACTCATTTAAGTCCCCTTGAACCTGTTTAATCAAAATGATTTTCTGCTATTCTCTATTACAAGCCGAGTTTCTGTGGTGACAGATTAATGACTGATCCACTAAGCCATACACCTCTCTTGTCACCAACCCCACCGACTGCGCCAGCCACCATTCCATCAATAAGCCCCACTTCTCCTTGAAACTCATTATAGCTGAGCTGCTAAGATCAAATGAGCAGGTCAGCTGCTCACTGACACCCCAGTTCTGCTAAAGAGACCACCAAATCCCAGGGAGCCTGTGGGGAAAGAAAGTGGGCTGGCCCTTGTGGTCTCATTAGAATTACAAACCCAGGCCACTCGGAGTAAGATAAATGCCAGCGAAAGCAACACTTCTGATTCTCTGAGCCCGCTAAAGGTAACTATCCTGGAGTTAAATGCCAGGGCTAGTTTCACGTGTGCAAAAGAAAGAAAATGCCGTGTTTGGTGTAAGCAACAAGATTATTTTAATCAAATCAGAAGCTCATTATTAGCAGAAGATAAGGCCTGTTGCGACCCCTACAATAAGCTGTTGGTCCACCTGGCTTCCTATTCTACTGTGTCTCAACTTAAGGTTCCTCACTAGTTACCCCTCCACATGAAGCAGGAAAGACTTGCCATGCGCTACCAGTGGAGGCTCACACCCAAATCCACTCCATTCTTGCTTGGCCACTGTGCATAGTCAGAGTCTAGAAGCCAACTTCCTGGTTCCAGCCAGGCTCCTCCGCAGCCCAGCTCCATTGACTCTGGGCAAGGGACTTACCCTCCCAGTAAATCAGGGACAGTAATAGTATTTCTCTCCTAGGATTGTTATAAATTAAATGAGACAATATATGTAAAGTATCTTAAACCATGAAGTGCTTCATTGATGTTAAGTATTGTCTATTTCTGCAGTTTTAATTACAATCAGTACATATTACCTTTGTAAGAAAAACTTATTTAAAAAGAAAACATGATAACAAAGAAATGTGTGATAGCATAAGATAAAGTGTTTCATCCAGCAGATAAGAGATTACCTGAATAAAGAGGAAACTTTATCTTGCTCACCCTTAGAGCCAACCACCCTAGTACATAGTAGACAGTCAAATATTTGTTGGAATGAATGAACGTACAGATGAATGTTTGAATAAACAGAGGAAAATTTCGTTACAGAAATAGGTATGGAAAGCCAAATGATATACATAAAAAAATCAGGAGAATGGCTGTGGCATTGTGACCCCTCAACCTCAAACCACAGAGAAATTAAATGCATGAGAGTTGGAAATGGGAAATAATTGTGCAACTAAATACAAACATCTATCCTTCAACTTCTCCTCCTTCAGACTGTATTTATGCAAAAGTCTGGGTCTCCATCTGGCCCAAACATCCCAAGGGCTAGTCTTTATAAAAGAATGATAAATTCTATAATTGGAAAATCTATACTAATAAAAGCCTATGTGGTCATCATGCCCTCACGCCGTGATGCCCTCACACCGTAACAATCCACCCCCAGGAGGCTGCGTGCCCAGCGGGCGTGCATGGGTGGGCGGGACTGGGTGCGTGGCAAGGCACACGTGGGTGGGTGGGGACTTCATGCTGTGTGTGCAGCGTAGAGGCGGGACCTACCTTTTGGGGAGATTGATCGCAGGGCTCCCACACTGTGAGAGGGCACAGGCCAGGCTGGGGAACACCACCCCCCCACCCCCCCGCAAGTGCATGAAATTTCATGCACCAGGCCTCTAGTAAATTAACACATTGTATGCGGGAAACGTGTTTACACGTTTTACGTATTTATATGTTCTACCAGTGTCATAGAGCGCGGGACACGTATTAATACGTTTCTTATAGACTATCGGTAGAATGCGGGTAACGTATAAATACGTAAACTAAAGTTATCGTAATTTTACTGAACGTTGCCATTTGCGCAAAAAATTAGCAAAAATGGCCCGCACCACCTGTTAGCGCGTGATAAAAACTACCCGCAAACAATGTGTTAATAAAAAAGAATGATGGCCAGCCTAACAGACCACCAATACATTTAAGGAGCAAACATCTCCTAACATGTTAATGGTATGTTGCTCCTGGATCCATTGCTCCAGGTAATACGACATGGAGAAATCCTGAGATGTTTCTTCTGGAAAGGAGATAGTGATTCTTTGTGTACCTAGAGCAATAGGACCACTTCAAAGCGGTAAGTACCGGCTACCAGGACATCTCTGACAATGTCACAGCACACATTACAGGCTGGGGAGCATGGAGCACACAGACACCATCATTTCTATTTCCGAATTAGCCCAATAACACCAATGGGCATCATCAGCTCTCGAAAGGGAGCCTTCACTTTTCAGTTTCACAAGTTCAAAAATTACTTCCCAATATCTCTCCGCCAAGTGCAGAAAAGTGATGAGTCTCAGGAAAGGCAAAAAGTTTCCTTTTACAATGACGTTCAAAAACTGACAAGCATCCTAACAATAATCTCGGGGCAGTTGTTCCATGTCATTGGTAGATTCAACAAAACAACAGCAGAGAAGTTGAGTTTTGTCAACCTCTAGCAAGGCCTGGCTCAGTGAAAACTATCAGACTGGCTGAGCAACTGCCCTAGCTGGGGCTTTGTCTGTTGTCCACTGAACAGCTGGTTTCCATAGAAAGCAAGCTTTTACTCCCTGGTCCCAGGGACTGATGCTTTGTGGATATTCCAAGTAAATGACCCACATGAAGACACCTGCACTTGGCCTAAAAGATTATCTAGTTTGAGTTTCACAACACTTTAAAGAGGTTAATGGCCTTAAATTATGTCTGTTCCATGGCTAGCATCAGAGAACCCCATAAAGCATATAAAATGATTGTAATTGAAGGTGTTTGGGATTTCTAAACATTTTTAGATGTTTTTAATGTTCCTATGGATTAAATTATCATTTAAAAAGAATATATACTGCAATATCAGACATCTGTTTACCAATACAGCTCCTAGGACAATGGAAACTAAGGAGAAAATAAACAAATGGGACTACATCAAAATAAAAAGCTTCTGCACAGCAAAAGAAACCATCAGCAAAACAACAAGAAAGCCCACTGCATGGGAGAACATATTTGCCAATGATACATCCGATAAGGGGTTAATCTCCATTTATAGAGAACTTGTGCAACTTAACAAAAGAAAGATAAACAATTCAATTAAAAAATGGGCTAGGACCTAAATACACACTTCTCCAAAATGGACATACAGAAGGCCAAGAAGCATATGAAAAAATGTTCGAAGTCACTAATCATCCAAGAGATGCAAATCAAAACGACAATGAGGTACCACCTCACACCTATCAGATGGCTATCATCAACAAATCGACGAACAAGTGCTGGCAAAGATGTGGAGAAAAGGGAACCCTCGTACACTGTTGATGGTAATGCAGACTGGTACAGCCTCAGTGGAAAACAGTATGGAGTTTCTTCAAAAAATTAAAAATAGAGCTCCCAATTGATCCAGTGATTCCACTTCTAGGAATATATCTCAAGAAATCAGAAACACCAATCAGAAAGAACATGTGCACCCCTATGTTCATAGCAGCATAATTTATAATAGCTAAGATTTGGAAACAGCCTAAGTGCCCATCAGCAGACAAGTAGATTAAAAACCTGTGGTACATCTACACAATGGAATACTACGCTGCTGTAAAAAAGAAGGAATTCTTACCATTTGCAACATTATGGATGGACCTGGAGAGCATTATGCTAGCAAAATAAGCCAGTCAGAGAAAGATAAGTATCACATGATCCTGCTCATTTGGGGAATATAATGAACAACATAAACAGATGAACAAAAATAGATCCAAAGACAGAAGCATCAAACAGACTGTCAAACCTCAGAGGGAAGGCAGGGGAGATCAACCAATGAAATTGCATGCATATAAGCATAACCAATGGACACAGACAATGGGGGGGTGAAGGCCTGGGCTGAGGGGGAGGGGGCAGGATGAGAGAGGTCAATGGGGAGAAAAGGGGACATATGTAATACTTTTAACGATAAAGATGTTTTTTAAAAAAAGAATATATGCTGCTTAAAATATTAGTTTTACAACTAAAATTACTCCAGAAACAAAAAAGCAGCACATTTGAACAGAGAAGCTTTTCTCTTTTTGTTACACTTTGTACATTTTTTCAGCATTTAAAGCAGTAGTTCCTAAACATCATAAGAATGCTTGTTTAAAATATAGATTTCCAGCACTCATCCCAGAAATGGGGGGTGAGAACCTCAGGGAAGAAGCTGGGTGCTGTAATTTAACAAGCACCCAGGTGAGTGGCATGGTAAGTCAGGTTTGGAAAACACCTGATCCAAGGATAAAAAATATCACCATTTTCAAGAAAGATGGGAAATGGAGAAAAGTCCAATTTCAAAAATTTAAGGACAAATGGGAAATAAGAATAATGCCGTGCTTATGGCACACTGACACGAGAAAACCTTGAACAGGCACGGAAGCTCAGTGAACAGTTCCACATCTCTAAGACCACAATCCCCCTCAATGTGACCCAGCTGCCCCGCAAACCACGCCACCTGCAAAGGGACACCTGGCCCAATTCTCCCATCGTGAGCAGAGTTAAGCAACTGCTCTATTCCTCGCTGCTCTCTAAAACAAACAAAAATGATTTCTACTCTATGTGAGCCCATGAACGGAGACTCCTTTGGGGCATCTTTTGGGCAATTTGGGCATCTTTCTCAGCCACGGGCACAGGTAGTCAGTCCAAGGCTCCTCAGAGCTGAACGGAAGGGATTGAAGATGGTTTACAGGGCAGGAACAGGGGGTAAGAATGGCAGGTGAGAGGAGCAGGAAGAATATCTGCTGCAAAACTAAGACCCCACCCCAATAAACTGTGGAGGCTTATGAAAAGTGTCTGAAAGCACCTTTCAACGAGAAGCAGCCCACAGAAAGGAGGGAACTAAGCCCCCACGCAGGGCTATGGGCACACCTGTTCCTCTGGAATGTGACCTGGAGAGATGCTCTTTGGAAAGTACAAGAAACCATCCGGATTCAGTGGAATCCTCAGACTCTCCCCCTGCAAGGGATGGGGTTACCCAGAATGGGGCTGAGGGCAATCCAGTCAAAGAGGGTGACTCCCACCCATCTCCCACCTCCCAGAGCCCTGTGCCCATCCATGAGAAGAGGCTCTGGGCTAGGAGTCTCTCAGTGGCAGGCATTCCCAATGGTACATATCATAAACCTTCTTCCTAGTCATCCACCTAGGAAAGAGCTGGCAGCAGCTCCCACGGCACAGAGGGATGCCATCTGCCAGAAAGGCTGTACCAGGCGCCTCTTGCCCCTCCATCCGCTGGGGCTTACCTGGGGAGCAGCAGCCAGACTTGGGGGCAGAAACAGACAGCAGATGTGCTCTGGGTGCCCAGGAATAACTTCCTCCCCTCAGGGCTCCCCAGAGGCGCAATCCTGCCACCCAGTCTCCTCTTCAGGGCAGGGGACCAACTCCATGAGCTCCCTGCTCCCTGCCCCTTCCCCTTCCCCTAAAGATGCCAAAGGTCAACACCACCATTTCATCCAGCCCACTGCCATGTCCCTCCAAAAATCTGGAGCACCTGGAACACCTGGCTCCCTAACCAATAAGCTGGGCTCACCCCCAAACCTAACCCCTGCAGCACACCCTAGGAAAGGTCCAATCACGGCTGCCCAAGAGGTTCTCTGTGGGGCTGGGCACAGCCAGCCATCCACCTAAGGAGGATTCAGACTCTGCGGGAGCCTCTCTCTCTGCAGCTGCTCAGGGTTCATTCCACGCTCAGTGGAGTCGCCTCCACCCGTCCTACAAATACACACACCTGGACTACAGGTAACGGGCCAAGAGGCGCAGGCCTTCCAAGTTCCCCTTCAAAGTTCTTCTCGGGCAAGACAGCCCCGGAGCCAGGACCCGCCAGCTGCCCTGGAGGCCTGCGCAGCCCCCCGCCCGCCTCGGGCCCCTCGCGGAGGCTCCCGCCCCCGGTACTCACGTCTCGAAAGCGGTTCCAGTACTTGTCGCGGTCGTACTGGGAGACGGTGCTCAGCCACTGGTCGTTGTCCAGGAAATTGCCGTTGGGGCCCGCGCGCCCCGCGAGCGCTTCCAGGCGCCGGCTCTGGACCTGGAGGAAGCACCACGCGGCGGCCGCCGCGAGCACCGCGATCGCTGGCATCTGCGGGGCAGGGCGCGGGGCGGTGAGCGGGCCGCGCACCCCGCCGCCCCGAGGACTGGGCGCCGCCGCCGGCCCCAGCGACAGGGCGGGGGTCTCCCGGCGGGCCAGGGGCCAACTCTCGCCCACCCCGGGCGCCTGTCGAGGATCTAGAGACCCGGGGACCCCTCTCGGGAATGGGGGGGGGGGGGCTCAGTTATCAATGAAGAGGCTGCGTCACAGATTAGGGGCTGCTGTCAAACTACAGGGGAGCCCTGCCAGCCGTTCTCTGGGTGCCCCGGACCCCGCTACTCTCAGACGGAGGCTCCAGTGCCCTCCACAAACCGGGAGCCCTGGCACCGCACGCCGCCTCCCGCGGACGGCTCCCAGAGCTGATAGAGGGGGGCAGCCGGGCTCCGAGCAGCATCCAGGCTCGGGCAGCATGGGGGGCAGGGGAGTACCCGCGGCTGGGAGGCTCTCTCCTTGCCCACCCTGCCGCCTCGGCCAGAGGGGTGCGCGGAGACACCCCAGGCCCCCGACCCTGCCAGCCCTAGGTGGTCGCGGGGAGTCCCAACTACGCCAAGTTGGGGCGCGGGGTTTGGCGGGCACGTACCTTGGGGGCTGGCCCGGGTCCCCGCGTCGGAGTCGCCGGAGCTCCGGTGGCGCGGTCGCGGGGGAAGCTCTGGCCTCGCTCCTGCGCTCCTGCCGCCGCCGCCGCCGCCGCACAGTCCGGCGCTTTGTGAGCCCGCAGCGCTCTGGCTCCGCTGCTCTCCGCTCGCTCGGGCGCGGCGCCCACTGGCGGAGGAGCCCGAGCGCACGAGCCGAGGCCTCTGGCGCCCCCTGGCGGCCGCACGTTGCTGTACAGCAGGACCGGCAGCCCCCCAACCCGGGCCTGGAATGTGGTTATCCACATCCTTAATGCAGGACTGAAACAAACTTTCAGGCCCAAGCTGGTGAGAGACAGCGGAGCGGGTTGAGGATGCAAGGCCCAGAAGCCAACCAGCACTGAGGCATTCTCAAAAGGAAGGTCGCCGGGCTGCCCAAGTTAGAATCGCCTTGGGGGGGAGAGGATGGGGCTCCTTAAAATAGGGATTCCAGGCGCACTCCCCAAACTTGCAGAATCAGCATTCTTCAGGTGGGTCTCCCTGAGGTGAGTGAATTTCTGCGCTGCCCATCCCAGGTCCTGCACCCACCGGGTCTCTGCACTCCAGGCCCCATGCCATGCTCACTGCTGTCCAGTCCCTTAAGACAGCCCTCTGGCCTCCATTTCCATCATTTCTACATCCTTGTCCCCAAATTGGCCTGGTGGGTTTACCTGCACTGGAGTCCTTATCTGCTGAACTGGCCTGTTGGGTCTTCCTAAGGGAAGGGCGGGAAAGAGGAAAACTAGACCAGGCTCCAGAGGTAGGACACACAGCAGGAGGCTGCCCATGCGGTTCATCCCCCAGTCACTTTCCAAATCCTCAGCCATGCCTGGTCCAATGGCTGGAAGGGCCCGGCCGGCATGGCTCAGTGGTTGAGTGTCAACCTGTGAACCAGGAGGTCACGGTTCGATTCCGGCACATGCCCAACTTGCAAGCTCAATCCCAATGTGGGGCCTGCAGGAGGCAGCCAATCGTGATTCTCTCACATCATTGCGGTTTCTCTCTCTCCTTCTCCCTTCCTCTTGGAAATCAATAAAAACATATTTTTAAATAGGGCTGGAAGGGAATTCATGCAGTGCCCCTGTCTGCATACAAGTGACACTTGCTGTCTTTCTCGTGTACAACCACACCCCATTCCATAGACACCTGAGGGCTCTTTTAGAACAAATCTGACACACTCATCCCTCTCCCCTCAGCACACACTTAATGCTCTTCGTCTTGCTCTCCTGATAAAGACCCAGTGCCCTGCACCCTTGGCCCCTGCCTGCCTCTGCTGCTGCCTCTCATGCCACTCCCTCCTCCTTCCCTGACAGGCTGGCCTTGGTGTAGACCTGAGTGGAGGTGGACGCCCTACAACACTGGTGCTCACTTCTGCCGGGCCACTGTCCACCCCCACCCTCAGCACAGGCTTCATCAATCCCCCCACCCCACCCCCTTCCGCCAGCTTATTCGTCAGGACCTCTTCCCTGAAGCTCTTGCAGAGCCTGTAGACCAGGCCAGGACTCTGGCGACACTATCCTGGAAAGCCCGATGCTTCTCCAGCTGTAAGCTCACTGCACTTGAGCTCACTCCACATGGATGCTCCCCACCTGGCTGGAGCTCTGTGAGGGCAGAGGCCATGTTTGGCTTGTTTGCTGCTGCTCCCAGTGCCCAGCACCAAGCTCCTAACACAGAGCAAGTGCTCAGAAAATTATTTGATGAATGAATGAATGAATGAATGAATGTCACCACTCGCGATCTGAAACCACACTCCTCAACCAAAATGCCCCAACAAGTGTGATGCGGTCAGTGGTAAGCTGTACTGCAAATAGTTTGATGGTGTGTAGTTTACTGTATAGCAATTGGATTAAGATTTTTTTTCTAGAAAGTAGCAGATGCTTATCCCAACATTACTCTGACTGATTTACATTCCTAGAGGCATTCTTTTTTATCATTATTATTATTGATTTTAGAACTGACTTGAGAGAGAGAGAGAAACACCGATTTGTTGCTCCACTCAGTGAACTCATTGGTTGCTTCTTGTATGTGCCCACAACCTTGGCGTATTGGGACAATGCTCTACCAAACTGAGCTACCTGGCCAAGGCTCCTAGAAGCATTCTTAAATGGGAGAAAAAGGAATGGAGTCACAGCTATCTATTGGGGACTACACGTCATGCACGGTTTATTTTACCATGGGAATACTTTAGGTATTTCAGCATCATGTTCTGGGTATGTCAGAGCAGGAGAGAGGTTTAGAAATGATGGAGAGAGGATTTTTTTTTTTTTTCTGAGAAACCCAAGGAAGCAGCTACTTCCCCATTTCTCTGCCCAGTTTGATGGCAAAACTTCTTCAAACACTTGTCCCTGATGTCATTTCAGCCTCTCCCGCTCCAATTCATTCTTGCACCCATTCCAACCTGCCTTCATCCTCCCTGACTAATTGAAATGACTTGTCACCATCAGCAACCTCCTTCAAGTCTCCAAACTAAATGGGCAGCCCTCACTGCTCCCCTACTTGGACTCTGAGAAGTTAAGTTAGGCTCCTGTGACACCATTCCTCCTGCCTCAGGCTTTCCTGCTCCCCACTCTCTTTCCCACTTGTAACCAGAGCTTCCCAGGGCTCAAGCCTCCACCCTCTGCTCTTTCTGTCTAAACCAGTGGTTCTCAACCTTCCTAATGCCACGACCCTTTAATATGATTCCTCATGTTGTGGTGACCCCCAACCATAAAATTGTTTTCGTTGCTACTTCATAACTGTAATTTTGCTACTGTTATGAATCATAATGTAAATATCTGATATGCAGGATGTATTTTCAATTGTTACAAATTGAACACAATTAAAGCATAGTGATTAATCACAAAAACAGTATAAGGGTCGTTCGACCCCCAAAGGTGTCGCGACCCACAAGTTAAGAACCGCTGGTCTAAACCCTTTCCCTGGGCACTCACATCGGTCCTGTGCTGAGATTCTCCAGTTGTATTTCCAGCCCAGAGCCTCTGATGACTTCCATACATCCAACTGCATACTTGACGTCTCCTCCATATGGCCCATGGCTGTTAAACACACCTGTGCTCTGAGTCATCCCTATTCCAGCAAACATATCTCCATCCATGTAGCTGTGAAACCCAGGAACCTATGAGCCATCTTCAGCCCCTCCGTTTCCCTCACCCCTCACTCCAGTCAATCAGCCAGCTGATCCATTCTACTTCCAGACACCCTCCAGTCTGTCCCCTCACTCCCCTCCACAGGCACCACCAGCCACCTGGCTGTCACTTCTCACCGGAGGGCTGCAGTGGCTTCTTGGTTAGTTTCCTTGATTCCTTCCTTCCCCCACCAACCCATTAGCCACTCAGGGTCAGAGTAATCTTTTCAAAACAGAATTGACTCCCTGCATACAACCTCTCAATGGCTATCCATGACACTAAACAGAAATCCAAACTCCTTCCCATGACTGATAAAGCCCTGCACCATCTGGTCCCTTCCCCTCCCTTTCATTTCCTGATCTCTGGCCACTGCTTGTCTTGGTTTTGCACACACGCCAAGCATGTTCTTACCTCAGATCCTCCCTGGCTGGGCCCTCTGCCTAGAATGGCCTCTCCCTGCTCTCCACAGATTAGCTCCTTCCTGGCCATCAGATCTCAGCTCCAACGACACATCACATGAAGCCATCAACCCACCTAAAATGGGCCCTCCAGCCTGGCCAACGTGGTAGAGCATTGACCTATGAACTAGGAGGTTACTGTTGGATTCCCAGGCAGGCCACATGCCCAGGTTGTGGGCTCAGTCCCCAGTGTGGGGCCCATGCAGGAGGCAGCCTATCAATGATTCTTTCTCATCATTGATGTTTCTATCTCTCTCTCTCCTGTTCTCCTCCTCTCTGGAATCAATAAAAAATATGTATGTTTAAAAATAAAATGGTGCTGGAAGCTAATTCCAGCAGGTCATAAATGCAAAAAGTTCATCAAAAGGTTGGTGAACCTTAAAGCTTCAGCAGGGCTGAATCATATTACCTGCTGCTGAAAGAGCCGAAAGCATTTCCCCAAACCTGAAAATCTACCTGTTATTACCTGTTGCTGAACAGCTGAGGGAAGTTCCCCCACATAATATTTTACTGAATACCAAACTTTACCCTTTGATATGTATATCTGCTCGAGGGCAAAATGTGTAAATAAAGAGCCTTGGGTGCGAGAAAGAGAAAACTTGGTTGCTATAGCTAAGTCTCCTCTGGCTCCCCCATGTATTCCAAATTTATATTTCTAGTCTCTTTATTAATTTACATGCAGCCCCTTCTCCAGATTCCTGAACCCTTCTAGATGCTGGCAAAATGGGCCTCCACATTCCAGCCACATCTCTACTCTATGCTGGCACCTGGTTGTTCCCTTCAGAGTCTTTTGTCCTTTTGTCTCTCTCTTCCCCAATTTGAATATTACTTCTAGGAGGGCAAACATATTGTCTTTTTTACTCTTGTAGCCCCAGGCTTATCTCAGGGCCTGATATTCAATGGGCACTCAATTAATATTTATCCTGTGATTGAATGGATGAATGAAACTAATTCCATAACTCTTAATGCATTCTTAAGTTTGAAAACTCTGTCTGGAGACATTTCCTTTGGTTGCCCTTAAATCTCTTGTTCTACAGATCCAAGCTTTGCTTTTTTGGCAAGGCCTGTCCCCAGTTTAATCAGAGGGCATCTGCTCTTGGCCAAGCTCCAACCTTACAACAGGAATCTTCCCTGTAGCCACCTACCAAGTGGAAAGAGCAGCCAGAGCGCCGTGGGCAGGTGAGGGAGCTGGCTCCGGCCTGAGCAGAGAAAGGATGTCACCTTGGAACAGGGGTGAGGAGCTGGAAGCTGGAGACCTGCCATCAGCCCAGCCAGCACTTGAGGGGAGAAATGTCAGATTTATTCGGCTGCAGGAAGCACCCGGGACCAAAATCAATACTGAGCCTCGGGGCTGTATTTCTGCTTTTCATTGGCCAATGCAGAACTATAATAACTCCTCGTTTTAACATAGGCCCTCTTTTCAAAGAGCCCCGTGTGTTTTATTTTTGGTTTAATAGATCCTCAAACATGAACTGCTAGGTAGTCCGAAGCAGACATAACCATCACCATTTTGTGCAGAGGATGGGGGAGCACAGAAAGGTTAGATGAACTGCTGAAGGTCAGAGAAAGAGAAAAAGATGAATCTAGGCGTAGGAGTTCGAGGGGTAGTCCCCACTTCATGATGCAATGCTGGCTAGAATGTGATTCACCCATGGGGCTCCATCTGATAAAAGAGGTGCCTATAATACTTACCTTGTCATCAACCCAAATTTATTCTTAGCTGTAAACTCATATCTACCTGCTCCCTGGCATCTCCATTTGGCTGTCTTGCTGGCACTTTGAATTCAGTGTGTCCAAAACTGAATGCTCACGATGCATCTCTCAACCAAACCTGCTCCCCTTCCCATGCCCTGCCCCCTCAGGAAAACAACTACTACCACTCCCAAAATGCCAATGACATCCTGGCCTCCTTCTCAGTTCCTACTTTCAATAAATCACTAATATGTCAAGACTGTCTCTGCAATATTTCCGTTCAATGCACTCTTCCCCACCTGTCGAGTCTACCTCCCACCACCTTTTACCTGCACTTCACAAAGCCCCTTAAAGGGGTCTGTGCTTCTGGGCTGGCCATTCATTCTCCATACAGGTGCCAGGGCAGCCCTCTCTCAGTTCAAATGTGGTCACTTCTCTCTCCTCACTGTCAGGTACCTCACCATGAATATCTGTGCAGCCTGCTAAGCCCAGAGGCTGCCAGCCCCCTCTCCCCCACACATCCCTCCTCATCCCCCTCTGATCACCTGCACCCTGCCCCCTCCACCTCAGGGCCTTTTGTGGGGGGCTCTCCTCCCTCCCTGCCCTTCTCCGGGCCAGCCCCCACTCACCCTTCAGGGCACAGCTTCACTCCGTGTCCTCGGAAAAGGCTCCCCTGGCCTGAGAACCTCGTGGCACTGAGCACAGCTGTGTAATGTCCATCTCCCACCAGTGGTTCTCAACCTTCTGGCCCTTTAAATACAGTTCCTCATGTTGTGACCCAACCATAACATTATTTTCATTGCTACTTCATAACTGTAATGTTCTACTGTTATGAATCGTAATGCAAATATTTCATATACAGGATGGTCTTAGGCGACCCCTGTGAAAGGGTCGTTCGACCACCAAAGGGGTTGTGACCCACAGGTTGAGAACCGCTGCACTAGACATTCAGGGGAACAAGGGCCGTGTCCAGGAGTGTGTCTGTCTCGTTTGCTGCTGGACCCACAGAGCTTTAAAAAGCACCAGGTACATAGTAGGTACACAATCCATATCGACTGAATCAGTGAATGCTCATGGCTCAATGTGTTTATTTCCTTCCCTTCTTAGAAGCAAAGATGTCCCCAGGTTTATGTTGATATCTTAATTTTAAAAAAAATGTGGATAGAAAGTGGGGTCACATGATCTCTCCACTCCCAGGCTGTTCTGCAGGTTTGAGGGTGATGTTGCAACATATCCTGGCCCCAAGAAGAGGAAAATGAAATGGATGCATTTCATTGACACTAATGAAAACAGCTCACCCAGCAGGACCTGTAACTTTTTATGAACGCATCGATTTCCCCTATTGGTTATATATGTGTATTCAGCAGAGCTCACACCATCTCCCCACAGCCCCCAGTGCCAGCCCCACCCCTCACACATACTTTGTTGCTTTCTTTCCCCCATGCAGAACCATGGCAAATGGGCAACTCAGCTTGGGAAGAATTGATTTTACGCAAATAATACTTCACAAATAGACAAAAATAACCATCAGAAAAGCCTAATGGCCAAGCCACTACCCAGGGACAGAGCAGAGGGAGGGGCATTCCTGACCACAGAGAAGACATCCCGAGGGTAACATTTGCTGACGTGGACAGAGCACTCAGGGCGTGTCAGGTGCCGCGGCCCCTCTGCAGTAGGCTCAGATAAGCCCCACTTCACAGACGAAGATACTGAGTCCCAGAGTTGTTATCCCTCATCCAGGCTCCCTCAGTGAGTAAATGGGAGAGCCAGAATTGAGCCCACACTCCCTGATGTCGAAGGTCCCACCATGACCCACGACACCACTGGCTGCCATCTGCCCCGCTGCATTCCCCTCACCTCCCACACCACCTTTCACACAGTGAAAATCACCTTTTGATGTAAACAAGATGTTTCTGGCTCATTTACTCACACTGTATGTTGTACTCATGAAGTTTAGTGTCCGCGCCCATGGAAGGTAAGGTCTAGTCGGCACGATGTTAAATGGGAGAGCACACTAATTATTTACAATTGTGAGTATAGATGCTTCAAAAGGCACTGACAACTGTGACTTGTGGAACATGGTACCAAAGGACTTACTGTGACCCGAGACCATGAGGATGATGCAACCTCGTCAGCATGGGATGTAAAGCAGCATTCAGCCGCTGGGGGCCACACGTTGGGTCCTCACCCAGGAATACTGATGCCTTCTCTCCAGGGATGGCTGCTCACGAGTCGGCTGGTGAAACAAGGTCTTGACCCACCTCTCTGGTCGTCCAGGTAAAGTCTAGGTGGCCAGGCATCACGGGGCTGATGTTTTTGTGAAAAGTCACTGGAGATGAGGAGGAGCCAGGGTTGCTCTGGGGAAGGCAATCTCAGAATCTTCATTGAGCTATTCAACAATCCGCAGGCCCTTTGTGCCAGGCCGGATGATGCTGGGGACACTGCAGGGGAAGAGGCCAGACACAGCCCCTGCCCTCCTGGCCCTTATTCTAACAGGGAAGACCTCAACACCTGTTTGCAGCACTGGAGACAAGCTTGGTTGGCCCAGTGGAAAGAATTTATATTTGTTCTGTTTCTCCTAGAGGTTCTGAAAGAACTCGGACATCCGTCTGCCTGGAATGTCCTCCCAGTTCTCCAATGGCTAACACAACCCGTGGAGTTTGTGAAATCCATCAGCTCTCAGATGCATCCCATTTCAGAGAAGCTAAAACAGCATGCACCTGAGAATCAATGCAACAGTGCAACGCCTACCTCATCAGGTGATCAAGAGGTTAAACGGGTTTGTATTTGCAACGTGCTTAGAACAGTGTCTTGCACACAATGATGCCACGTAAGTGCTTGCTTGTTACACTGAGAGTTCCTCGCCCAGTCCTATGCACTGAATGCCTCAGTCCCCCCACTTCATGGTTAGGGACTATGAGCTTGGGAGAGGTGCAGTGGCTTGCTCAAGGTTAAAAGGGATCTGAACTCAGGCATCCTGGCTCATGAGCCCATGTCCACACCTCGATGCAGGGTTGCCTCACCCTCTTCCCCTCACAGTCTGCTCTGAGATGGGAAATAGAAGATAGCCGATCTCTGAGTAACAAGTCCTCAGAAACCTGAAGATAATTTTATTTTCCTCTCCCAGAGAACCCATCCAAGCTCCTCCTCTTTTCTCATTACCTGTGTGTCCATCTAAAGAAGATAAATGCACCCACATGTGGGCATCAGCCTGCACACACACCACAGAGGTCAGAAACAGGCTTCCCTCTCGGGGTCAACATCAGATCTCTGCCTTTAGACGGGTTTCAGTTTGGGAACGATGCGGGTTCATACATTAGGGCAGTGATGGCAAACCTTTTGAGCTCGGCGTGTCAGCATTTTGAAAACCCTAACTTAACTCTGGTGCCATGTCACATATAGAAATTTTTTTGATATCTGCAACCATAGTAAAACTAAGATTTATATTTTTGGTATTTATTTTATATATTTAAATGCCATTTAACAAAGAAAAATCGACCCAAAAAATGAGTTCGTGTGTCACCTCTGACACGCGTGTCATAGGTTCACCATCACTGCATTAGGGAGGAGGAGGTCAGGAATGCGGGTCAACTGAGGGCGTGGCTGTGCCTCAGAGGACAAGGCTGCTAAGAGAGGCTGCCAACGACCGAGAGCAAAATGGAGTTCCTCCTGGAGGAAGAACCCCAAGAAGGTTTTGAAATGAAATTTTTGGACTGGAACCCGGATTCTTTGTCCACCAGAGTTGAAGAATGCAATCCACAGACAGAAGGTGGTATCACAAAGGTGGACATTTATTAAAGAACAAGTACAGACTCCGCACAGGGAGGGGGAAGAGTACCACAGAAAGGACTCCCACGTGGGGAGAGGGAAAGGGTCCCACTGAGTTCCTTTTCCCTACAGCTTATAAAGGCTGCAGAGCTTGGTGCCTTGATATCCCCTCGGATTGGTCACTATTCCCTTAGACTGTTTACTAATAGCAACTCCTGGGCTCAAAGGTCAAATCTCACATAGTTTGTGAGGTTCTCCCCCCACCCCCACCTTCCTTATTGTTTTCCTATTCCCTTTGGGCTTTCTTCTTCTCCTTCTGGATGAAGGGCTTCCTTCTCTTTATTTTGTAAATATAGACCTTAAGCTGTTCCCAGCTCCCTCATTCTTTGGAAATGTACCTGTTGCAGCTTTTCAGTTTCCCTATTCTATGGAAATATACCTTCTGCTGCTCCGGAACCCTGTGCTTCTTCCATGGTCTTCCTAATTTCTAAAATTTCCTAAAACCTGTCTTTTTCACCCCTAAAAATTCCTGTTTCAGTTTCAAGCTGAGATGGAGAAAAGAGAGCAAAATTGAAGCTGGAGAAGTCACACCAAGCCTGGTGGGCCTAGATAACACAATATAATGAACCAGGCTAGTTGACCGAGAGCCCCAAAGGAGCCCGAGTAGTCTTCCTGTTATGAACTAACTCAAAGGGATGTATAACACCACCCAGCAAACTAGCTTGAACCAAAATCAAACTTCCTGTAAATATTTCCCACCAAATCTCCCCAAATGGAATACAGATGGATCAGTAAAGTCCTACACACTAAATTGAACCAGCCCAAGACCCCAGGAATGAATGACACTAGGAAGGTATCATCGCAAGGCAAGACTGACCCAAAGGGCCTTGACAGATCCGTGGGAAGATGCACACCTCCATTGTGTGCCAACTGCACAGAGCATGGAGGCTCTGGTGAACCTTCATTCAAACACTAGCTCAGCCTCTTACTAGCTATGGACTCTCAGGCTCACTGATTAACCCCTATAGATCCATTTTCTTGCTTGTAAAATGTGGATAACGATGGTGTGCCTCCTTTAAAGGGCAATGGGGAGGATTAAGAGGTGTGTAAAACTTACAATGCAAGTGAAAAACATATGATAGGCCAGTGTTGTTACCATTCTTATAAGATGCTTCCCAATTTACAGTGTGATTTCTTATTAAAGTCTCATATCTGAGGCTCCCAAAAGCAGCTCAGTTCACTCCTGTATAGCCTGAGAAACTTAGAGAAGAAATTTTAATCACTTACACACTCCTCTCCACTTGTTTTCTTAAAGTCAAAGTGTTAGGAAGAACTTGCCTGGCTGCACACATATTTGCATATAATTTACAGATGCCTCAACTATGAAAGGCATCCTCAGGCAATTTGCAAGTTAAGTTTGTATCATTTCACTAAAGTCGTAAAGTGAAAAGGGAGTTATCGAGCCAGGGAGAACTGTAGGGGAGACAGCAGGGGTCCCCAGAAATCCTCCCAACATCTTCAGTGGGAGAACACTAAATTCAACTCGGCATCTGCCCAACAAAGGAATATCATGCAGGTCATTAAAATGAGGGCTATCAAACCCATGCAAAATGGAGAAACGTAGTTAAAAAAAAAAAAATCAAGTTGTAGAATTGTACATGCAGCATGTTTCAGCCGGAAGAAAGGGTGAAAGAAAACACACCAGCGACTAGCAGTGGCTGCATTAGGCCAGCACTATGGGTAATGCCCTGTTTCTTCTCCCAAAGATATCTTAGCATGGAGTGTAACATAAACAGTATTTCCTTTATTAAGAGCACATACTTGAGTTAGGGAGACCTGGGCCTGGACATCCGCTCTGTCACTGAATGCATGTGTGATTCCCACAAGTGTTTCCCTCTATATACTTCAGTGTCCTTATTTATAGGATGGAGGTAATCATAGCAGGATATGAAGAAGGTAGTATCATATACACACAGGGCTTTGAACCATGTCTGACACATACTAAGTGCTCAACTAACATTAAATGAGTATTCACAAGAAGTTATGGAACTTCATTCCTCCTCATCAGTGGGGATTGGCCAACAGTGGCTATTCTGTTGATTCTTCTCAGTCCTCACTTCTGATGAAGGTGGTGGAGAGAGGATTAGATTGGGAGTCATGCCATATTTTCCTGGCCATTCCCCATTACTCCATTTTTCCTCTCCTAACATGGTGGGAGAGGACTATAGCACCTCTACCCCAGCATTCTACTCTGAGGAGGCATGAGGTGCCCTTGACATTAACAATTAAGGTTCCATACACTTCCAACAACTACAGAAAGTCCAAACAAATTAATGAGGGAAAGAATACATCAATGGGAAAATGGAACAAGCAATTCACCAAAGAAATACAAATGGCCAAACTATGTATGAGTCAACTGCAAAATACTTAAAATAATATATCACCTATCAAATTTTCAAAGATTTTTTAAGCAAAAGAAAATAACCAAACTTAATACATAGACCCCACACACAGGTGAGGTTTTGCTAAGACTTTTTTAAAATTCATCTTAGTAAACATCACTTTATTTGATTTTCTATAAAACTTATTGGGGTGACATTATTTAATGAAATTTATAGGTTTCAAGTGTACAATTCTACAATAAAAATATTTTTAAAAATCATTATTCTCTAGTTGGCAGATATGGAGAACAATCACCCCCCTACACCATGTGTGGACTGACAAACTGCCATAATCCTTCTGGAGGCCAAGTTTACAATATTTATATTAAGAGCCGTAAAATGCTTGTTACCTTTGACTTCACAACTTTACCCATAAGAATTTAACCTGGTAAGATTATTAATAATGTTTACAAAGATTTATCAACAATAATGTTCTTCTTAGCATTATGTATATTAGTGAAAATTTTAAAAAAATCTGTCTACGAAACAGAAGGACAGTTAAATAAACTACTTTTATATAATAGGACATTATGTGGTCATTAAATGTCATGTTATTTGAAGTATCTAACAGCCAGGAACATATAGCATTAATTGAATAAAAATAATTGATCAGTATTATCCTAGGTTGGTTCTCTGGAAGGAGTGTCTGAGACAAGAATTTTGAGAAAGTGATTCATTAAGAAAGTACTACGGGGAGAAGGGGAGCAAGGAAACAGGATGCAGAAAAAGAAAGCCAAGCCAGGTGTGGTCCCTGCAGGTGATCAGCGTTGGCCTGGTCCCCTTGGGAGCTCAGGAGCAGAGATTTGTACCCCCTTTTGATGCCCCATGAGGAGCTGGTCTTTGTTTCCCCGTGGCATTGCCTTCTGACAGCTGGATGGGGTGTGGAGGTAATGTATGAGGGTGTATAACCTCTCCAGTTATCTCTGCCAAGGGTAAGTCTTCTGAGAAGGGGAAATACTTATACCCCTTTACTCCTCATGTTATGGTCACCCCATCCATCCACAGCCTCTCAAGGATTCTGACAGATTACACTCTCTGGGAAATCACATAAGAGGAGAGTGACTTGGAGAGAAACAAAAATGGCGGCATAGGGAAACACCGAAATTGCTGCCTCCTACAACAATTTCAAAACACAATAAAAAGACAAAACAGACATCATCCAGAACTTACAGGAAGGCTGGCGGAGTGGAAATTCTACAACTAGAAGGAAAGAGAAAAGCACATTGAGGGTCAGGAGCTGCGGAAGTAAAGTGCAAAGGTACGGAGGCTCGAGAGTGTGAGGAAAGGGGCTGGTACCTGAGGACGCGGCTGTCTTTTTGAATCAGGAGGGAGTCACAAGCTCCTGACTGCTCTGAACTCCGGTTCCGGGAAGTCTCTGGGGACCCAGGACTCATACGGGGAGAAATTGGACTGTCTGGCAGCGGGCAGAACTTGGAACTCGAGGGCGGCTTTCCCTCAGAGGTGCTTGCAGCAATTAAATTATCAGGACACTGAGACGCGTGCGGCCTCTTAGGGCAGGGTTGAGAATCCGCCATAGTTCCTTGCTCCGCCCTTTGATTCCCTGAGACCCCGCCCCACCCAGGCTGTGGCAGAGGCTTTTGCATATGAATGCCCTAACCCTTTGCAACCTGAAAATTACCTAACAAACTGTGGCTGGGCCACAGACCCAGAACTTCCAAGAGAAGGCCCAAGGCCCCACAGCAGCTTGCATTGCTTCACAGCTGGGCCTCATCAGGGCACCTCCAAACTCCAAAAAAGGAAGGGGAATCTGCAGTTCTCTTCATAGCTCCTGCTGGGTAACCTCAAAGAGCCAGTGTACCCAGTGGTCAGAGGGGGGCCATCCGGATTACAACTCCTCAGATCCATAAGGGACACACCCAGGGGGCAGACTCAGTGAGCACCAAAGCCCCACTGAAGCAAGTCTTGCCCCAGAAGGGTGTCTTCAGCACAGAAGTTCTCCCAGACACAACCTATTCTCACTGCCAATTGGCCTGGAGGTCAATTCCTCCCAGTGATCCTACAACAATCAAGGCATAACTACAACAAGACTGTGCACAAAGCCCACAAGGGGGTGCACCAAGAGTGTCCACCTCAGGTAACGGGGGAGGCTGAGCCACTGGGCCCTACAGGACACCTAGCACACAAAACCACTCTACCAACACAGGGAAGCATAAAAAATGCGGAGACAAAGAAACAGGTCACAAATGACAGAAATGGAGAAAAGCAAACAACTGGATATAGAGTTCAAAACCACGTTTATAAGGTTTTTCAAGAATTTTATGGAAACCGCCGATAAATTTAGTGAGACCCTCAAGAAATCTAGTGAGACCCTTGAGGATATGAAAAAGGACCAACTAGAAATTAAGCATACACTGACTGAAATAAAGAATAATATACAGAGATCCAACAGCAGACAAGAGGATCCCAAGAATCAAGTCAAAGATTTGAAATACAAAGAAACAAAAAATACCCAACCGAAAAAGAAAAAAGAAAAAAGATTCCAAAAATATGAAGATAGTGTAAGGAGCCTCTGGGACAACTTCAAGCGTACCAACATCAGAATTATAGGGATACCAGAAGAAGAGAGAGGGCAAGATATTGAAAACCTATTTGAAGAAATAATGACAGAAAACTTCCCCTACCTGATGAAAGAAATAGACTTATAAGTCCAGGAAGCGCAAAGAACCCCAAACAAAAGGAACCCAAAGAGGACCACACCAAGATACATCTTAATTAAAATGCCAAGAGCAAAAGACAAAGAGAGAATCTTAAAAGCAGCAAGAGAAAGAAAGTCAGTTACCTACAAGGGAGTACCCATACGACTGTCAGCTGATTTCTCAACAGAAACCATGCAGGCCAGAAGAGAGTGGCAAAAAATATTCAAAGTGATGAATAGCAAGAACCTACAAACAAGATTACTTTATCCAGCAAAGCTATCATTCAGAATAGAAGGTCAGATAAAGAGCTTCATAGATAAGAAAAAGCTAAAGGAGTTCATTACCACCAAACCAGCATTATATGAAATGCTGAAAGGTATTCTTTAAGAAGAGGAAGAAGAAAAAGGAACTCTTACCATTTGCCACAACATGGATGGAACTGGAGAGTGGATAAATACCACATGATCTCACTCATTTGTGGAATACAATGAACAACATAAACTGATGAACAAGGTCTGATCCAGAGATGGAGAGGCATTGATTGGACTGTCAGGCCTTGGAGGGAAGGTAGGGGAGGGTGGGGGCAAGGGGGAAAGATCAACCAAAGGACTTATATGCAAGCATATAGGCCTAACCAATGGACACGGACAATGGGGGGGGGTGGAGGGGGGTGAGGGCATGAGCAGGGGGCGGGGGGGGGGGGGGTAGGGGGTAACGTGGGGATAAGAACACATATGTAATATCTTAATCAATAAAAAATATATTTAAAAAAAAAAAGAGGAGAGTGACTTACTTACTGCACTTGGTCTTGAAGTCATGACTGATGCTTGCCCTTCCCTTCCCTTTGGCTAGCACTTCTGCCCAGTGTGGGTGAGGCAACACAGGCCCTTACCTCTACAGAGTCTGAGCCCTAATCACCAGGCCAGGCTGCTGTACTTGACCACTTACACTTATGATTGGTCATGGAAGTACCAAGAAATCTCAGGGGATCACCTGATGCAAACATACTTCTCCTTACTACTGTCACATGCAGCAGTCCTACTTCCCCATGATGATAAGGGTCAATTACTCTTTTCTGTACTTGCTGTCCTCTTCTGGTATGAAATGAGGAACCAAAAGTGACAAGGCAGCAGCCACAGCTTAAATTTCGTGGAATGCCGTCTCCGTGCCCAGGTGGAAGCATGCCCCCTGGGGCCCAGGATCTCTACCTGGACAGACTAAAGTTGTAAACAGGAATGCAAATTCTCCAGATGGGTTACTGAGAGGGATGATGAGCAGGGATGTTCTTTCTTACACTCTTTTTAAAAAATTTTTTATTCTCAGACCCACATAGTCTGTTTACTGGGGCCATAACACCATATAATGTCTGTTCCACTTCTATGGGAACGTATGCACAGGTGACCCAGTGAGCCTCATTTGGATATACCAATACAGACGTCAACGGGTACTTGTTATTAATTAGGCCGAGCTTAAACCAAAACTAAGAAGAGAGGAGACACAGGAGACAAACAGAATGCAAGAATCACACGGGTTTATTTACCAGAGAGCTGATGGGTTTCAGTACTTGGCAGGCCACCCGGAGACACTCGCTGACAGAGACACACCCAGGTCGTCAGACACGCCATGGCAGGAGCTCGATCTCTTGACACGAAGAGAGGCCTCTAACAGTCTGGGCTCAGAAGCAGAGCAGGAATGGCAGTTTCCAGGGGCAAGGAGAACATCTTGTCTGTGGAGGGCAGACAGGCATCTAACTGCTGGTGTGAGAGTCCTTCTTTTATACCCGATGGATGGGCTTCTTCAGTGTCTCATATCAGTGTGCTCCGGTGGTGTCTTCTGGGCTTATCAGGATACACACACAGGGGGTTACAAGGTACTTATCCAGGGTGCACGCGCAGGGAGTTACAAGGTATTTATCAAGGTCACACACACACACACACACACACACACACACAAATTAAGTTCCTCTTCTAAGTAAAGTTAAAATTCACTCTAATACAAGATGGAATTTGCTTATGCTAACTTATACTAACTAAACTTATTACTATAACAATGGCCATTTAAAGACACATGCTCTGCCAAAAGGGTGTTGCCTCATTCTTGCAGGATATCGGCTCTAAATTGATACCTCAGTGACACCTTTAACACTAGAAAGACTGAAATTTAGTATATACCTATATTGCCCAAAAGCAGTCAAAATGACTGCATTGTGAAAGAATAATATCGGAGCACTCTTCACTTATGTTCCTTAGCTTTTCCAATAACTCACTTCTATTCGAAATTTCTTTCATGAATTTAGGGCGCAAAAGAAATAAAATAAACAACTTATTAGAACAAGTATCACTGCATAAAGATTCGAATAACAAGTACTAGTTTAGCTTATTGAGCAACTGCAACTTATCAAGTATCGAGAATTTATCATGTACTTGTATGTTATCATGTGACAGTAATCGGAAAAAAATGAAAACTGTTATTTCAATACAGAGCCGAACTGGTCATATAAGAAATTTACTCAATTCAATAAGAGTTAAAATTCCCCCCCCCCCAAGCAGTCAAAATGACTGCTTTTGGGCAATATAGGTAATATATATATATATATATATATATATATATATATATACCGGAAATGAAGGAGGGGGAGGTAACTACAATTATTAATAAACGCATTATATGTTGTACAAAAAGTCACAAAATTCTAAGACATTGTGTCCTTATATACATAATTGTTTTTCTAATTGAAATTAAAAAGCAGTCAAAATGACTTCCTTGGGCAATCCAGTGTTAAAAGGCTGCTCCAATCTTGAATCAGGCCAGCAGCTTCAGGATGGTGCAGAATATAAAAGGAACAGTGGATCCCATGGTTATGTGCTCTTCGCCATAAAATGGGTTCCTAGCCCAAGGCGATGTTACGTGGTTGTCCTATCAGGACATCAAACACGGATTTGATCCTTATATGTGCTAGTGGTGCTGACTAAGACACGGCAGGAGGCAAAGGCAAACCTGAACCCAGAGTATGTGTCAGTCCCAGTCAGAATGAAACGCTGCCCATTCCAAGTTGGAAGAGATCTGACACATAAAGGGTTTAGCATTGATTTCTGTTTCTGGAAGTTCAAACATCCAGCTGTGGCAGTAGCTAAATCAACCTGAGGGAAAGGGAATCCATGTTGTGGGGACTATGAAAAGGCTTCCTCTCTGTCCCCATGGCCGCTCCATTCATCAGCCCATTGTGCAAGAAATATAGATGTATGTAAATGCATGGGCTAGGACACATACATAAATTTCCTAGCCCTGTCAACTGAGAGGTGTAGAATAATCACACCCCAGTAGCAATGAGCTTATCTAATACCAACTCTTGGTTTCTAAACACTATTCTCCAATAAAAACAAACAAACTAAGTCTCCTTAAAAAGTGGCCGATTGCAGGGCTAGAACAGGGAAAATAGAAGATGGGCTTGGAAGTAAGAAAGTGCTAAGAAAGATGTGGGCTTGTCAAAAGAACAGGGTCCAATCTGAAGGAGCTCCGAATGGCCAAAGGTAGAAAAAAAATTTTGGAACCAAAAAATAATAATAATAATGACTGACTTAGATTTATCTTATAAAATAAAATAAATATTCATGATTCCACATTGATATGAATGAATGAGTGAGAATAGACAACTCTTCTTTACAGTAGAATTCCAATTCATAAATGTAGAAGGAAAGAGGGAAAGAGGAAATCATCACTGGTGTAACACCACAAATCCTTGTTGTAGATGAAATCTACCAATGGGTGGTAAAATTAGTAAGTTAAAGTTTGAAGAGAAATAGGACATGAATAGTCTCAAAGAATCTCCCTCAAGAATACTTATTAACTACAAAAGGAAGATAGTAACTTCACAGTGGAGAAACCTATCAGAAACCACCTTAACCAAGTGTTGGAAGTCAACACCAACACTAACAAAACCGATTGACATCACGGGACTCTGGATATGATGTGCAAGAAAAACATAATTAATTTCCTTGGTATTCTTGCTACAAATATGCATAACCTTACTCCAAACGTGAAAAGGCATCAGACAAACCCAAATTGAGAAACATTTTACAGAATAATGATCAGTATTCCTCATAAACATCAAGATTATGAAAAATAAGAAAAAGTCAGGAATTGTTAAAATTAGAGGAGACTAGAGATAAACAACAAATAAATGTGAGATTCTGGAACAGAAAAAGGGCATTGGTAGAAAACTAGTAACATTTAAATAAAGTCTGTAGTTTGGTTCTTCATATTGTACCAATGTTAGTTTCTAGGTTTTGTACCATGGCTACGTATGATATCAACATTAACATAAGCTGGGTAAAGGATATAAAGGAACTCTTTATACTATTTTTGCAACTATCCTATGTCTAAAATTAGTTCAAAATGAAAAAGTTAAACAGTTAACATTCAAAAATAAAATATATTTCACATATTTTACAAATTGGGGGGTAGGGTGGGTGGAGAAATTATAGACCCTGATGATGCCGGCTTTTTGGTGCTACCTGAGCCCACACAAAACAAATAACTCAGATAGAAAAATGAAAAATCATGTCCACTCCCTAAACCAAATAGACATTGTATTTAGAGTCTCCACCTGCTGTGTTCTTCCATTAGCATGGATAATTGGAAATTGACTGCCTTTAGAAATGATGCCCAGTTTCTCTCTGGGTACAATACAAGATAAACTCCCAAGGCAATGGCCTATGTTATTGAATCCAACAGTAATTAAGTTAATGTATCCTATCTTGTGTGTAAAGGTGTAATTCAGGCAGTACAAATCCTTTATTGAACTCAAATTCAATAGTCATGTATAATTCCCTATTTGTGGTTTGTACAAAGGTTGTAGGAAAATTATAAAAGGTGACACAATAAAATTATATTTCTATGAAGATTAGCTGTTTTCACCTGACATAAGCCATTCATGGGACACCCTTTTATTTGCACAGAGGGAAAGGTTCAGGTGCATAAACACCAGTGTGTAATGGAGCAGAGGTCTGTGGCTTTTGCCTGCTCAGTATTCTTTTTCTTTCCTCTGTTAAATAGGCCCTGCTTTTCCTGTGAGGAAGCGCCTCCTCCCTTCTCTCAGCCCATATGATTCAGGAGGGCAGGTGGCACACCCTAGTTCCTGAGATGGAACTAGGCAAATGACTCCAGCCTAATCAGATGGCACATAACTCCCCTGACCATGGTGTAGTGATTCAGGATGGGCACCTGACCCAAGCCTGGCAACAAAACTCTATGCCAGTGCTTTTATTAAAAATACTAGAGTCCCGGTGCACAAAAATTTGTGCACTGGGGGGGGGGGGGGGGGGGCGGTTGGTCCCTCACCCCGGCCTATGCTCATTCACAGTCCAGGACCCCTTGGGGGATGTCCACCTGTCGACTTAGGCCCACTCCCCAGGGGATCAGGCATAAGCTTGCAGTCAGACATCCTTCTGGAAGCCAGGGAGCCCTCGGGGGATGTCCAACTAAAGGTTTAGGCCCCAAGGGATCTGGTCTAAACTGTTTGTTGGACATTCTTAGTGCTGGCATGGAGGTGGGAGAGGCTCCTGCCACCACCACTGCGCTGGCCAGCAATGAACCAGCTTCTGGCTGAGTGGCACTCCGCATACGGACGGACGTGCACTGACCACCAGGGGGCAGCTCCTGCATTGAGCATCTGCCCCCTGGTGGCCAGTGCGCATCATAGCAACTGTTCATTCTGCCGTTCAGTCAATGTGCATATTAGCCTTTTATTATTATTATTATATAGGTCGTCCCTATTTCCCCCCTTTTGCTCCCTCTACCCAGCTCTTGCCCCCCACTTCTCTCTGGCCATCACCATACTGTTGTCTGTGTCCATGGGTTGTGCATATATTTTCTTTGGCTAATCCCTTCTTTAAATTCACTTCTTTAAATTTTTATTTTCAGATAAGTGCTTATAACTGCACTATTATATATTTTCTATTATATCATTTAGAATTAAGATATCTTTTAATTGAACCCTTGTAAATTTTAGCACAATTTAATAAATTATGCTAGAAGCAATTAGGAGATTTTTCATGTAATGCAGATACATTTCAATTAATATTTTATTAATTTTTAATTTTTTAATATTTTAATTTAAAATAATCTCATACATGTAAAAAAAAACTATAAAATACTACAACATATTATATGTACCCTTTACCCAATTTCTTAGGTGTTAATAATTTAAACATAACCATTATACAACTAACAAAATTTGGAATATATTTTTCTTATAGTCTCTTTAATATTATTTAATCCATTTATTTTGTTTTTGTTAATCTTCACCCAAAGATATTTTTCCATTGAATTTTAGAGAGAGTGAAGGGAAAGGGAGAGACACATTGATTGATTGCCTCCTGCACATGCTTTGATGGGGATTGGGGATCAAGTCAGCAACTGAGGTAGGTACATGCCCTTGACTGGAATCAAACCTGAAATCTTTCAGTCCATGGGATAATGCTCTATCCACTGAGCAAAACAGGCTGCAGCTTAATTCATTTACTTTTAATCTATATGTGTCTTTATGTTTAAAGTGGGTTTTATGCCAAAACCGGTTTGGCTCAGTGGATAGAGCGTCAGCCTGCGGACTGAAAGGTCCCAGGTTCGATTCCGGTCAAGGGCATGTACCTTGGTTGCGGGCATATCCCCAGTAGGAAATGTGCAGGAGGCAGCTGATCAATGTTTCTCTCTCATCGATGTTTCTAACTATCTCTCTCCCTTCCTCTCTGTAAAAAATCAATAAAATATATTTAAAAAAATAATAATAATAAAATAAAGTGGGTTTTGTTTTTGATTCACCCTCATAATCTGTCTTTTAATTGGTGCATTTATGCCACTGACTTTCAGAGTGCTTACTGATAGAGTTACTACCATATCAGGCGGCTTCTGGGGCTTCTGGGGTGGGGCTGCCTTGCTGCCCGGGACCCGCCAATCGGGTCCCGGGCAGCAAGGCAGGGGCAAGTCTGCCCTGGATGGCAGCGCGCTGGTGGCTCGCGCTGTCCCGCCCTGCCTGCAGTATGCAAATTAGCCGCCATCTTTGTTGGCAGTTAATTTGCATATCGCACTGATTAGCCAATGGGAGGTGTAGCGAAGGTACTGTCAATTACCATGTTTGTCTATTATTAGATAGGATTATGAAAGAAAAGGGCTCCTCCTTTCACAAATGATTTTAAGATGATAGAAGGTAAGCCCAGAGTCAGGGGTACCCATCCTCTAGTATCACATGAAACAAGTTCAAGCAAAAAAATAAAAGTAGAAACCAAAAGAATGTCAACATCAACTACAACAAAATAATGTTTTTGATCATATAGTATGTGCAAATATAGTGCCTAGTACATTACATAGAAGATCTCATTAAATCCTCAACTATAACTCTATGAAGTAGGTATAATTATTTATCCCCATTTTTCAGATGAGGAAACTGAGGCTCAGGTTAAGTAAAATGCCCAAAGTAATTAAACTAGAACCTATTTGAAAAGCTAGGAAAATTTATGTCCAGAGCCTTCTCTTTAGTTAAGTGCTTATTGCTACTATCTGGAAATGCAGATAAGAAGGTGCGTTTAAGACAAACACATAGGAATGCCTAGATGTGCTGGGCCCTTTTTAAGGTTCTGAGATACAGAATTAACAAACCAAACAAGGTAATGTATCTCATGGAGCTCACATTTTGGTGGAGGTAGAAGATAAAAAATGTGATGATGAAGATAAGAACTATGAAGAAACTAGAGCAAGGTTAGAGGATGGGAAGGGATTGGGGAAGGTGTTAGTTTTAACATTTAATAGAGTCATCCAGAAAGGTATTTTTGAGGTGTCATTTGAGCAGAGTAAGAAAACAAGTAACAAAACTATGAAGCTGGGGTCAGGGTGGTGCTGAGGTGCTGAGGAAGGATGCTCTGTGTGCTCAAAAACAGCAAGAACACTGATGTGGCTATAGGAGGAGGCAGAGGAAGGGAGGGAAGTGAGTGAGTTCAGAACAGGGACGAGTTTCTAAAGGACCTCTCAGGCCATTGCAAGGGCTTTGGATTTTATGAAATGGAAGAAAACCTTAGGAGAATTTTGAGCGAGTAGTGATGTGATCTGATTAGGTTCTAAATGGACTGTCTAGCTGCTGTGGGGAGAACAGACTAGCAAGGCAGGCAAGTAGAAGTGGTAGGAAGTGGATTAGGATTCTGGATATGTGAGTTGGCACTATTTCCTCATGGTTTAGATGTTGGGTGGGGAACAAAAGACAAGTCATAGAGGATTCCAAAGGAAGATCTACTGATAAGGATAAAAAGGGAAGTTACAAAGAATATTTTAAGGTAAAGGAAATTTTCCCATAAAATATTTGAATATATAATAAATTATGTATCACTAAAATTGAAGTAATAAAAATGATTATACATAAATTCAGTGAAATTATACAGCTAGAAAACAGTGTGGCAGCTCCTAAAAATTAAAAACAAAATTATCATATAACCAAGCAATTCCACCTCTACGTACATGCTCAAAAATAATTGGAAGTAGGGATGCAAACAGATATTTGCACACCCATACTCGTGGTTGCAGTATTATTCACAATACCAAAAGGTGAAAGCAACCCACGTGTCCATTGACAGATGAATGGATAAGCATAATGTGATCTATACATACAATGGAATATTATTTAGCCTTAAACAGGAAGGATATTCTGACATAGTTACAGCATGGGTGAACCTTGAGGACATGTTAAATGAAATGAGCCAGTTACAAAAAAGGCAAATACTGTATGAATCCACTTATATGAGGTACATAGAATAGTCAAAATCATAGAGACTGAAAGTAGGATGGTGGATGTCAGGGGCTTTGGAGAAGGGGAACTAGGAATTATTATTTAATGGATATAGAGTTTCAGTTCTGCAAGATGAAAAGAGTTATGGAGATAGATCATGGCAATGACTGGACAATATGAATGTACTTAATGCTGTTGAACTGTACACATAAAGGTGGTTGTGGTGAATATCATATCATCTGGATTTTACTACAATAAAAAATGTTTTAAGTAATCACCAAGCACCCCCACCCCCAAATAAGAAAGGAGCTGAGGGGCTGTAAATCTCTCTGGTAGAGCCATTGCTCTGAGGCACAGGGGTAAGTCTTCCACACCTGCTGTAAACAGTCCCAGAAAACTCCAGGGTATTCGGGGGCAGGAGGCTGAAACCAAGCTTAGAAGCCTTGACTGCTGTCTGCTTAGGTGTCTCAAAGAAAAACTATAACAAAGAATGCTAATACATGGTGTGTTGTTCAAATATCTACTAGAAGAGCAAATGGGGGGTTCTATTCCAATTTAATGAAGCAGAGATCATCAAACACACATTTCAAGCTATAAAACATCCCTTCTCATTGCAGGCTCCCCATGGGAGGTTACAAACTAGATGAGAGTTAATAGCTGAAGATTAAATAACAGGATAGCAGATTCTGGCATGTTTGGCCTACTTCTTGAGAATTGAACAATGGTTTATTTTTTACTCACCACTTTTAATAAACAGTCTAGTAGGTCAGCGTTAAACCCACTATAATGAGGATGGTGGTGAGGAGAGAAATAAAGGTGTGGGTATCTATTTCAAGGACCAGATGGAATGTGGACTCACCAAAGAGGATGAACATTCCAAAGCAGGCTGGCCAGACGTCAGCAAAGGCCCCTAAGCATTCTGTGATTCTCCTTCAGGCCCACAGGAGAAGAAATGACCTCCCATTTTTATCATCACTAACTGGAGAAGACAACTCAAAAAGTGAGCCAGAGGGCTCCATACAGACATCCTGCTTCCTGTGGGCCTAAAAGGGAAACCCCGTATAAGGATGAATTTCCAACTCAAAATATCTAAGGTCTGTGAGGTCTCTTAAGAACACCACATCCACCTACAGATGGACAAACAGGTCTCAAAGGTAGCTGACTCCAGGTCAAACAGCCAACGTGTGTGAAAGAGCCAGTTTCTTAGACCACCTGTGTGACTTTGAGCAAAGAAAAAGGAATATCAATGTTTGAAATCAATGGGAATAAGGGACTGCAGTTCTCCTCAGGCACAAGGTCCCTGGGGACTTCTGAATAGCAGTGTGCTTATGTGTAAAATGGAAATGATAGTTACCTGCCAGAGTTTCTTTTAAGAAAATAAGACATGCACAGTTATCTAGTGTGGTAATAGGTTATTGATTATACTAGACCATGGTCACCCAATTGAGGAACCTTTGCTAGTTCCAAGATGTCTGTAGGATTGAGTCCAAATAGTTGTCATCCAGATCTTATTTTAAATATCACTACTTTTCTAACCCAACTGTTCCCTCTCAAGTTGTTATCAATCCCTTGGCCTCTCTATCACATGTCCCTGCTTTCTTTTCTTGATAAAACATATGCCTGATTTTCTTATTTATTCACCTGCCCTGCTCATTGCTGTATTGAAAGTCCTTGAAATCACAGCTGATACATAATGTTGTCTTCTATAGTTGTTGACTAAATTGGCTTGAAATTAAAGACCTTATACACAAGAACCTCTTGAGAATGAAATGATTCCCAAAGGACATTTGTGACACCCCCTTTTCTACATGAAATGATTTGAATATAGTCCTGACAGTGGATAGAGAGCTAGAGCAGACCTCTTAAGGCCCTTTCTACTTTTTAGAATTGTTTAACCTCTCCCTGTGTTTATTTGCCATGGGAAAATCTGTCATTTTAAAAAAATAGACAATGAGCCAGCAACACCTTTCACTTCCCTGGAAAACCTTAAACTCATGTGCAATTGTACAATCTGGTCTGCAGTTAAAACTCAGTTCGTGGAAGGAAAGAAAGGAAAAGGGCTTTTTATTCTCAAGAGCTAAGACTAAAATATGTAAAGAAAAAAATAACAATGCCAGCAGTGAGTACTGGCAGCTTCTCTAAAAGCAAAGTTCAATTTTAAATTAAATCAGGCAATTTCTCAAACTAGAGTTAGACTTCAGGAAATGAGGGTTTGTGTTCAAGTGGGCACATTACAATTTCATAAAAATTGTCTTAGCTGTTTCTCTGCTGTGGACTTAGGAAGATATTGATGTGCTTAATGTTTCTGATTATGTTACTGGGCAAATCAAGGATCATGGAATAACTGGAGAAGCAGAGACTAAAAGGTATTTGGAAAGAAATGAACCAGTGACCAGTCTAAGACTTGTGTCCTATTCTCACAGTCCGCGCCAGAAGTTTACACCAACCTCACTCCTATTCTACTCTGGATCCTTTAAGTCAGTGGTTCTCAACCTGTGGGTCCCTCATAAAGTCCCAGTACTACATCACTACATGCTTCTCAAACCAGAGGATGCACATGCCCAGTTCAGTGCAGAGGATGAAAAACAGAGTATCCAATACATCTTTCTAGGAATCAAGTTTATTACAAAACTTGAAAGAATCAAATACTTAAATAAGAACCCCCAAAAACATGGGAGCAAAGGAGAGCAGGGGAGGGAGAAGGGTCCAGGAAAAACAGTCCAGTCTCTGAAGTTTCATTCCAGTGGGGGCTTGGGGGCGGGACTCACAGGGAGGCAGCTTCTCCTCTTGACCCCCAGGGGGCTCCAGGCAGTCCTCCAAGCTCAGAAGGCATTTTGGATAAGATGCTTCTGAAGGTCATGGATGGAGATGCCGGATACTGTCCTGAGGTGAATCCCATGCAGAGAACGCCTCGCAGTTTGCACACCTCCATGGTCCACTGGAACAAGCCCTCTCACCTTGCCCACACAGCGTGTATTTCTGGCACAGCTCTGACCACAGCTGTTTGTATCTAGCCTCTGGCTCATGTCCCACGCCACATGGCCCGCCTCCCTGGAGCTCAGCATCTTTAAAGTTCAACATTTAAAATGAAGTGAGTGCTGCCTGATTGCCCCAGCACCTTTGGCCGTGGTCCTGCTTTGGCTGCCACTATTGCAAAAAAATTATTTTGACTTCACTCTTGTTCTTTTGATACATGGCTTATTGGTGGGTGGCATACAGCATAGGAATTGTAAGAAAAATCTGAAGAACCTTCTAACCACCACTTTAGCCAACCTTGCCTGCGGCCAGAGGAAGAGGCTGGGGTGCCCCTAAAAGGCTACACACCTTGAAGGCTGTTTACATTAGTGGTTCCCTCTGGGGCTCCACCACCGCTACTGGTGATGCTGTTGCTGAGGGCGGTGGGTGAGCCCCCAGGGTCAAGCTGGAGGGCGGGGCTTGAGATGGCAGTACTTGATTCCAGACTGCATGAGGGACTTGTGGTCCTTCCTTCCATGCTGGTTAAGGGAATGGAATTCCTGGCTGCAATGCTGGCTGGCTGAACGGTGGTCCTCTCTTGTACTCTGGCCCGACAACTGTCCTCCTCTCAGACCATGGCTGAATGAACTGTCCTCCTCTCTTGGGCTCTGGCCGAATGAACTGTCCTAATCTTTGGGCTCTGGCCAGATGAACTGTCCTCCTTTTTTAGGCTCTGGCCTGATGAAACGTCTTCCCCTAGTGCTCTGGCTGAATAAACTGTGGTGAACGGTCCTATCCTCGCGTTCTGGCCAAGAGAGCGGTGGTGAACTATCCTCCCCTCAGATGCTGGCCAGTGAGTGGTGGTGAACTGACCTCCCCTCGCGTTTGGCCAAGTGAGCGGTGGTGAACTGTCCTCTCAGGTTCTGGCCCCTGAGCTGTGGTGAACTGACTTGCCTTTTCGTTTGGCCATGTGAGCGGTGGTTAACTGTCTTCCGCTCGCATTTGCCCGAGTGAGCTGTGGTGGACTGTCCTCTCAGGTTCTGGCCGGTGAGCGGTGGTGAACTGACTTCCCCTCGCGTTTGGCCAAATGAGCGGTGGTGATCTGACTTACTCTCGCATTTGGCCGTGTGAGCTGTGGTTAGCTCTCCTCCCCTCAGGTTCTGGCCTGTGAGCTGTGGTGAACTGACCTCCCCTTGCTTTGGCTGAGTGAGCAGTGAACTGACCTCCCCTCAGCTTCTGGCCGGTGAGCTGTGGTGAACTGACTTCCGCTCACGTTCTGGCCAAGTGAGCTGTGGTGTACAGACCTCCACTCGAATTTGGCCGAGTGAGTGGTAGTGAACTGTCCTCTCAGGTTCTGGCCGGTGAGCGGTGGTAAACGGAATTCCCCTCGCGTTTGCCCAAATGAGCTGTGGTTAGCTCTCCTCCACTCAGGTTGTGGCTGGTGAGAGGTGGTGAACTGACTTTCCCTCAGGTTTGCAAAAGTAATAGAGAATAAATTGCAGAGGAAATATTTTATGCAAATTAACCAAGCTTAACATTTTGATAAAGAGGTGTGTGTGTTTTTTAAACGAACCAAGGAATCCAATACTCCATTGCAAGCTTAACACACACAAAAAATTTCAAAAGTCTGAAATTTTTAAGTACATGACAGCAAGAGACATTAACCACCCATAAGATGGAACACAGATGCTGAAGTACATAAAACTATTAGTTCAAAACAATACTTGTGTGAGCTTATGGATTAAGGCGTTTCAATAATTTAAATAATTCCCTTCTTTTCAGTGGACTCGTCGCTAAGCCAAAACATATTTGCTGTGGGATCAAGGCTACATATGCAAGTGAGCTTGAAACCTGCTATCAGACAGAGGAGGGAGGAGAACAAAGAGTCAGGGCTAAGCGCTTCACATATATCATCTCTTTTAAACAGGCATGCTAGGAGTTTCTGACAGAAAATGACAAAGGGGGGCCAAGAAGGCCACAGCTGATTATTCTGGGTAAAGACACGTCCATTTGGAAAGAAAATGCTGAGAAGAGTATGGTTAATGTCTTTTTCACACAATCCCAAGTCACTTGAGTAAGATATTCTTTAAAAATTGAAACAGGTGGGCTGGGGATAAACTTTTTTTAAAGCCTATTAATACTCCCACGTATCCCAGACTCAGGCTTCCCAGAAGCCCTAAACTTACAATCGAAAAATTCCCAGCTAAAGAGAGTTTAGGGCAGCGGTTCTCAACCTGTGGGTCACAACCCCTTTGGCGGTCGAACGACCCTTTCACAGGGGTCACCTAAGACCATCCTGCATATCAGATATTTACATTACGATTCATAACAGTAGCAACATTACAGTTATGAAGTAGCAACGAAAATAATTTTATGGTTGGGTCACAACATGAGGAACTGTATTTAAAGGGCCAGAAGGTTGAGAACCACTGGGTTAGAGTAAGAGGTAGGTTTCAGCACATGCAAAGGGTCTGAGCCTCTGCTCCACCTACTAAGATGTGGTTTCCAGCAGGGCTCCCAAACCTGAGGCCCTTAAAATGATCACAGAGGAATTGAGCATCCACATGCTCACCAAACCTTGTCTGTGGCCATGATACATGCTTCACACATAGGTGCACTGTTTCCCAAATGTATGTAATGGTTGCGGTGTGTGTGCTATGATGATTAATATAATGCAAATTCATATGTAAAACTAACTTCATTTGCAGTTTTGGTCATTGTATATTCTCCTTAAACAGACCCTAAAGGTATAATCAACCATGTGAGGGCCCACAATGTTTTGTGGTGTTTTTTTAAAATATATTTTTATTGATTTCAGAGAGGAAGGAAGAGGGAGAGAGAGATGAAAACATCAATGATGAGAGAGAATCCTTGGTCGGCTGCCTCCCACACGCCCCCCTACTGGGGATGGAGCCCACAACCCTGGCATGTGCTCTTAACCAGAATTGAACCCCAGACCTTCAGTGCATAGGCCAAGCTCTATCCACCAGCCAGGGCGGTCTACAATGTTTTTTACATTTAAAATAATTCTTCAACACAATAAACTTGGAAAGCAATGACCTCAAAAGGGCTGGAACAACGGTCACCAAACTCACGTGCATTATTATGTAGAAAAATCTCACGAGCCCACACTACAGCTTCAGTGTCTCTGGTCTAATAAGAAATCTTAAGAAGCTTGATTACCCGTTTTCCCAGAATTAATAGCTGCAAATTAGTAGGGTGGGAAAGCATAACTGAAGCACTCAATTGATTTGACCAATGAGTTTTTTAAAAGTCCCTTCACTTTCATCCTGTGTGTATCTTTTGTTTTGAGGTGGATCTCTTGTAGACAGCATATAGTTGGGTCATGTTTTTGTATACATTCAGCTACTCTACACATTTTAATTGGAGCATATAATCCATTTACATTTAGGGTTATTATTGAGAGGTACTTATTTATAGCCATTTTAATTATGTATGGCTAGATTTCTCTCTCTCTGTTTCTTCTTCTCAGCAATCCCTTACAGCAATCCCTTTAGCATTTCTTGTAATGCTGGCTTGGTGGTGATGAACTCCTTTAGCCTTTTTTTTGTCTGAGAAGCTCTTTATTTGACAATCCATTTTGAATAATAGTCTTGCTGGATATAGTAATCTTGGTCTCAGATCCTTGCTTTCCATTACCTTGAGTACATCATGCCATTCCCTTCTGGCCTATAGAGTTTGTGATGAGAAATCAGGTTGTCAGTTTTATGGGTGCTCTTTTGTAGGTAACACTTTTCTTTTCTCTTGCTACCTTTAAGACTCTCTGTCTTTAATTTTTGGCATTTTAATGATGATGTGTCTGGGCGTGGGTCTGTCTGGGTTCTTCTTGTTTGGGGTTCTCTGTGCCTCCTGAACTTGTGTGACTTTTTTCTTTACCAGGTTAGGGAAGTTTTCTACCATTATTTCTTCAAACACCTTCTCTATTCCTCCTCTCCCTTTCTGGAACACCTACTATTCTAATATTGTTGTCTTTCACATTGTCCCACAGCTTCCTTAAGCTGTCCTCCTGTTTTTCAATTGTTTTTTCTTTTTGGTTCTCTAAGTGATATTTTCAACTCTCTTCTAACTCACTGATTTGATTCTCAGCTTCCCCTAATCTGCTGCGTAGTCCTTCGAATGTGTTCTTTGTGTTATGTCATTCTTTATCCCAGAATGTTCTTTTTTCATAGTTACTATGTTTTTTTTCATACTGTTGAGCATTTTTAACATCATTACTCTGAACTCTGTTTCAGACAAATTTCTTATCTCTGCTTCATTTATCTCTTCTTCTGGAGAATTCATTAGTTCTTTCATTTGGGAGTTGTTTCTTTGTTTCCTGAGTTTGGTTGTCTGTTTGGGTTTGTGACTATGTTTTAGGTAGATCCTCTATACCTCTCAATCTCTAGTGCAGGACAGTGTTAAAGGCTGTTTCTGACTAACTGGATCAGGCAAAGACTCAAAACCTACAGAGACCACCTCTGTCTACAGACTAATAGGATTCCAAGTTGAATTGCCCCCAGGCAATCGTCCTCAGGTGTGATGAGAGTTTTTTCAACAGGGTGGGGCAGTTGCTTCTGCTTGGAGGCTAATTGTTACTTTAATCTCTTAAGTGGCCTCAGGGCAAGGTGTTTTCCAATAGGGTGTGTTGACTATCTTCCCCCCAGGCAAGGCAGATGTCTACGTGGGAAAGATGTCCTCAGCTGTGTGAGGGAATGACTCAGCCCAGGAAACTTGGGGTGTCTGCCTTCTGAGCTCTCTCCCCTGAGTCCCCATTCCTGGGTTCTGCTCTCACAGCTCCAGTCCAGTTCACCCTCCCTCTGCCAGAGCATAAGGTGGGTGGCTCCACAGGGAATTTTTATGGGTTGGCCCTTTAAGAGGGTGCCTAAACTTTCAGGTGCCACTCCCTGGCAGAAAGCACCTCACTGCTTTTCACAGCTAGATGTTATGTGGGTACCCTCCTCAGTTTGGTGCTCTCTGCTGGGGAGCCCAGCTTCAGGATTTGATGCCAGAGTTCTCAGTAACACTCCCCAAAGCTGAGATATCTTTCAGGGACTTCAGTTGCCATCTGTAGGTGCCCAGATAGCCCTTTCATGACTCTGCCCCTCCTACCAGACTCTTTGCGGTCTCCACCTTCGTTCCTTGGGTATCAGGGTTCTCTCCTGTGAGTTTTCCATTGATTATTCAGGAAGCCTTGCCATATTTCAGTTGTAATTCCAGGTTGTTCCTGAGAGCATGGCCTACTCTACTAAGCATCCTCCTACTCTAACACCATTTTTTCAACAAGGTCTTTAAAAAAAATTGCTTTATCAAGATATTATTGATATATATAAACTGCACATATTTGAAGTGTACTATTGATAAATTTTAGCATATGTCTATACCTGTGAAATCATCACCACAAGATAGTAAACATAGGCATCACTCCCCCAAAAGGTTCCCTCTGTCTCTTTGTAAACCCATCCCTATTCCCAGGCAACCATTCATATGCTTTCTGTCACTATAAATTAGTCTGTACCTTTTAGAATTTTATATAAATGTAGTCACATAGCATGAGCTTTTTTTTGGCTGGTTTCACTCAGCATAATGATGTTAAGAGTCATCCATGTTGCTACATTTCTTTTTATTGCTAAGTAGTATTTTATTGTATAGTTATACCACAATTTGTTTACCCATTTTCCAGTTGAAGGGATTTGGGCTATCTTGAATTTTAGGATATATATATATATATATATATATATATATAAAAGCCTAAGAGACAGTTACAACCTGTCAACCAAACGACTGGTCGACCAGTCACTATGACATGCACTAACCACCAGGGGGCAGGCAGACAATGCAGGAGCTGCCCCCTGGTGGTCAGTGCACTCCACAGCCAACCTCCCACTGCTGGCTAACCTCCCATGGTCCCTCCCCCCAGCCGGCCAGCCCCAGCCCTGAGCAGCCATGATCAGGACTGGGTAAGATGGCCCCAATCGGCCCCAATTGCTGGCCAGGCCAAGAGACCCACCAGTGCACAAATTCGTGCACCGGGCCTCTAGTTATAAGTAAAGCTGCTATTAACATTCATGTACAGAAAAAGGACACCTCCCGGTAATCGAGGATTACTTAGATCCTGACCCCAGGACCAGTTTCTTGGTTTGAGGGTCCCTCGTCCTCGCCTTCCCCTTGGCAAAGAAGAAACCAAGATGGCGGCATAGGTTAACGTTGGAGATTGCTGCCTCGAACAACCAAATCAAAAATACAACTAAAAGACGAAAAGGACATCATCCAGAACCACAGGAAGGCTGGCTGAGTGGAAATTCTACAACTAGGAGGAAAGAGAATATCATACCCACACTCAGAGGAAGCGTAGTGCTGAAGTGAAATACTAAGGTGCGGAGTGCGAGCTGAGCTGGCTGGCGGCGGAGGGCGCGGTTGTTGTTTTCAATTGGGAGGGAGTTTCAGACTCTGAGCTCCAGATCCGGGCGAGTCTCTAGGGATCCAGACTCAAACGGGAGAAGCGGGACTGTCTGGCTTCGGTCGGAACTCGAAGGCAGTTTTCTCTTCGAGGTTTGCAGTGGTTGCTGGGACTCTGTGAGGCAGAGCCCCTGGGGACAGGACTGAGAGCAGCCATAACTGCTAGCTCCGCCCACCCTGTAGGTCCCCGGGGACCCGCCCCGCCCAAGCCCTGTGCAGAGCCAGGATAGCCTCAGGCAAAGGCTAGATTAGCACCGCCCTAGAGATCCAGCACAGAAGCTCTCCCACTGCAGACACAGCTGACTCTCATAGCCAGTTGGCCTGGAGGACAAATCACCCCCAGTATTGCCGACAACAATCAAGGCTTAACTACAACAAGACTGCGCACAAAGACCACAAGGGGGTGCACCAAGAAAGCATAAAAAATGCGGAGACAAAGAAACATGACAGAAATGGAGGATATAGAGCTAAAAACCGCAATTTTAAGGTCTTTCAATAATTTTCTAGAAACTGCCGATAAATGTAGTGAGATCCTCAAGAAATCTAATGAGACCTTCGATGTTGTGATAAAGAACCAACTAGAAATTAAGCATACACTAACTGAAATAAAGAATATTATACAGACACTTAACAGCAGACCAGAGGAGCGCAAGAATCAAGTCAAAGATTCGAAATGCGAAGAAGCAAAAAACACCCAACTGGAAAAGCAAAATGAAAAAAGAATACGAAAATAGTGTAAGGAGCCTCTGGGACAGCTTCAAGGATACCAACATCAGAATTATAGGGGTGCCAGAAGATGAGAGAGAGCAAGATATTGAAAACCTATTTGAAGAAATAATGACAGAATACTTCCCCCACCTGGTGAAAGAAATAGACTTACAGGTCTAGGAAGCACAGAGAACCCCAAACAAAAGGAATCCAAAGAGGACCACACCAAGACACATCATAATTAAAATGCCAAGAGCAAAAGACAAAGAGAGAATCTTAAAAGCAGCAAGAGAAAGAAACTCAGTTACCTACAAGGGAATACCCATACGACTGTCAGCTGATTTCTCAACAGAAACTTGGCAGGCCAGAAGGGAATGGCAAGAAATATTCAAAGTGATGAATACCAAGAACCTACAACCAAGATTACTTTATCCAGCAAAGCTATCATTCAAAACTGAAAGTCAGATAAAGAACTTCACAGATAAGGAAAAGCTAAAGGAGTTCATCACCACCAAACCAGTATTATATGAAATGCTGAAAGGTATCCTTTAAGAAGAGGAAGAAGAAGAAAAAGGTAAAGATACAAATTATGAACAACAAACATGCATCTATCAACAAGTGAATCTAAGAATCAAGTGAACAAATAATCTAGTGATCATAATAGAATCAGGGACATAGAAAGGGAATGGACTGACTATTCTTGGGGGGGAAAGGGGTGTGGGAGATGCAGGAAGAGACTGGACAAAAATCATACACCTATGGATGAGGACAGTGGGTGGGAAGTGAGGGCGGAGGGTGGGGCAGGAACTGGGAGGAGGGGAGTTATGGGGGGGAAAAAAAGGAACAAATGTAATAATCTGAACAATAAAGATTTAATTAAAAAATAAAAAATTAAATAAAAATTTAAATAAAAAAATTCATGTACAAATATTGGTATAGCTATATATTTCCTTTTCAGTGTTTTTTTTTTTAATTCTTTATTCATTTACTTATTTTGGTTAATCCTCACACAAGGATATTTTTCCATTTATTTTTAGAAAGAGTGGAAGAGAGAGGGAAAAGACAGAGAGAAAGAAACATCAATGTGATAGAGACACATAGATTGGTTGCTTCCTGTACACTCCCTGACC
This sequence comes from Myotis nattereri, assembly GCF_964212035.1. Classification (NCBI taxonomy): domain Eukaryota; kingdom Metazoa; phylum Chordata; class Mammalia; order Chiroptera; family Vespertilionidae; genus Myotis; species Myotis nattereri. Next base: position 79,510,902 of record NC_138080.1, read on the forward strand.
AGGGCTGGGATCAAGCCTGCAACCAAGGTATGTGTCCTTGACCAGAATCAAATCTGGGACCCTTCAGTCCACAGGCCAATGCTCTATCCACTGAGCCAAATCAGTCAGGGCCATGTTTCCTTTTTTGTTGAGTAAATACCTAGGAGTGTAATGGTTGGGTCATAGTGTCCATGCATGTTTAGCCTTTTAAGAAACTGCCAAACTATTTTCTGAAGCGGTTGTACCATTTTATATTCTCACAAGCAATATATAAGAGTTCTAGTTCCTCCATCACTGACAATTGGTATTGTCAAAAAAAAAAATTGGCTTAAAAAAAAAAAAGAGCTTAGAGAGAAAAAAAAAACTTCTACAATCTGATCTATTAATCTCTTACCTGAGAATTTAACCTTTAAAAAAATTAAAAATTGGGGTAAATATACTAAAAAATGTTCACCTTATAATTGCTTCTTAAACAAGGAAATCATGTGATTATTACACTATCAGAGATGGGGTAAGGTAAAATTTTACATTTTATGACAAAATACTATTCCATCATTTTTTAAAATATTTCATTGTAGATCTTGCCAAAACCGGTTTGGCTCAGTGGGTAGAGTGTCGGCCTGTGGACTGAAGAGTCCCTGGTTCAATTCCGGTCAAGGGCATGTACCTGGGTTGCAGGCACATCCCCAGTAGGAGATGTGCAGGAGGCAGCTGATCGATGTTTCTCTCTCATCGATGTTTCTAACTCTCTATCTCTCTCCCTTTCTCTCTGTAAAAAATCAATAAAATATATTTTAAAAAAATAAAAAATAAAAAAAATAAATAAAATATTTCATTGTAGATCTTGGGAAACAGAGCTGCTTGAGACTAGGATCCTGGCCTCGGCACCACCCGGTCTGATCTCAGAGGCATACCAGGACCCTGCAGCCACAGGGGACAGAGACCTGTGACCACAGCTACAGACCTGTGGACACCAAAAGTTCAGAAATCCCCGCGGCAGATCCGTGAGTAACAGAGCCCATCCCCCCTTCCCACAGGCTTGCGGGCAGCGCCAGAGTAACTAGCTGATAGACCCACCCCTTGCTGGGAACTCAGTGCTCCAGGAACTTTAGCCTGGAAGTGCGAGAGCACCTTGGAACTGATCCCGCATAGGGTCGGGTTCAGGAGCCCTGGGCTGGTAGCAAACGCGTGAACCCCAGGAACTGAGCCTAGGCGCACTGCAGGCTTCGGAGCCCTGGGCTGGGAGCAATCGCGCGAACACTGGGAATTTGTCCCGCATATCACAGGCCCAGGGACCCAGATTCTCTGGGTAGGAGGCAGCACCAAACACCAGGGATTTGACTGTGTTTCTTATCACCTGCGCCTGAGATCCTGATTCCCTGTGCATTCATACTAAGAGCCAGTGACTCCAATTCCTGGTGCAAGGGCACACAGGGACCCTGATTCTCAAGGCAAGGGCACACAAAGCAACAGAGACTCTGATACTGGATTCTGGGGAACTCTGCCTCCTGGCGCAAGCTAGGGGGCTCTGGTTTTCAACACGCTTCAGAGGGGTCTCTGTTTCCGCACAGTGCAGGCAGGGTCCCTGATTCTAAAGGCGCGCACGAGGCCACATTAAGCGCTGACAACACTGACTCTGAGTGAGCCTGGTTCCCACCAACCCACCACAACCACACATCTTAGTGTCAGAGCTCTTCAGTGACACTAGGGTGGTGGGAGGCTCCCACTGCACACAGCCCAGGCCCACGCAACTCGATGTTTGAACCATCGGGAGATAATCAGAATGAAGAGACGAAACAACACCCAGAGGAAAGACAATGAGGAGTCACCAAGAAAGGACATTAATGAAGTTGAAGCATGCAACATGACAGAAAAAGAATTCAGAATAATGGTTGTACAGTTCATTCACCGGATGGATGAGAAAATCAACAACCTATGCAAGAATCAGGGAGAAATGAAAAATGATATAGCTACAATCAAAAACACCATGGAAAGTTTCAACAGCAGACTAGAAGAAGCAGGGGACCGAATTAGTGAATTAGAAGATAAGGCAGAGAAACAAGCTCAATCTGAACAGCAACTGGAGAAAAAAATTAAAAAGCAGGAGGAGAGCCTAAGGGAGCTTCGGGACAACATGAAACGAAGTAACATACGCATAATAGGGCTGCAAGAAGGACAAGAAGAGCAGCAAGGATTAGAAAACCTATTTGAAGAAATAATGTCAGAAAACTTCCCAGATATGGGGAAGAAAAAAGTTACACAAGTACAGAGAGTCCCAGGCAAGATGAACCCCAAAAGACCCACACCAAGACACGTCATAATAACGATGGCAAATGTACAAGACAAAGACAGAATCTTAAAGGCTGCAAGAGAGAAACAGAGAGTTACCTACAAAGGAGCCCCCATCAGATTATCAAATGATTTCTCAACAGAAACACATCAGGCCAGAAAAGAATGGACAGAAATTTACAAAGTGATGCAAAGCAAAGGACTGAATCCAAGAATACTCTATCCAGCAAGGCTATCATTCAAAATTGAAGGGGAAATAAGAAGCTTCACAGACAAAAAAAGGCTAAGGGAGTTTATCACCACCAAGCCAGCAATGCAAGAAATGCTAAAGGGACTGGTGTAAAAAGAAGAACTAAAAAGCCCAGAAAGAAAACAGCCACACAAAAAAAATAGAAATGGCTACAAACAAGTGCCTTTCAATAATAACTTTAAACGTAAATGGACTAAATGGTCCAATCAAAAGACATCGAGTGGCTGAATGGATAAAAAAAAATGACCCATATATTTGCTGTCTACAAGAGACCCACCTCATTAGAAGGGACTAACACAGACTGAAAGTGAAGGGATGGAAAAATATCTTTCAGGCAAATGGAAATGAAAAAAAAGCTGGGGTAGCAATACTTATATCAGACAAAATAGACCTCAAAGTGAAGGCCATAACAAGAGATAAGGAAGGCCACTTCATAATACTAAAGGGATCAAACAACAAGAGGATATAACCCTGATAAACATATATGCACCCAATGCAGGAGCACCCACACACATAAGAAAACTCCTGGAAGATATCAGGGGAGAGATCGACAACAATACAATCATAGTAGGGGACTTTAATACACCACTGACATCACTGGATAAAGCCGCTAGACAAAAACTCAGCAAAGAAACAGCAATCCTAAATGACTCACTAGATCAGATGGACTTAATTGACATCTTCAGAACACTTCACCCCAAAGCCACAAAATATACGTTCTTCTCAAGTGCTCATGGGACATCTTTAAAAATAGACCACATATTGGGTCACAAACAAAGTCTCCCCAAATCCAAGAAGACTGAAATCATACCAAGCATCTTCTCAGACCACAAGGCCATAATATTAGAAATAAACTACAATAAAAACAACTCAAAATACTCAAACACTTGGAAGCTGAATAGCACGTTATTAAATACTGATTGGGTTACCAATGAGATCAAAGAAGAAAATAAAAACATCCTGGAAACTAATGACAATGAAAGCACAACAATCCAAAACTTTGGGACGCAATGAAAGCAGTCCTGAGAGGGAAGTTTATAGCTTCTATCTCAGAAAACAAGAAAAAATGGTAGTAAATCATCTAAATCTACAGCTCAAAGAATTAGAAAGAGAGCAACAAGAAAAGCCCAGAGTGAGCAGAAGGAAGGAGATAATAAAGATTAGAACAGAAATAAATGACATAGAGACCAAAAAAACAATACAGAAAATCAATGAAACAAAGAGCTGGTTCTTTGAAAGGATAAACAAGATTGACAGACCTCTAGCCAGGCTCACCAAGAAGCAAAGAGCAAGGACCCAAATCAACAAAATCAGAAACGATAGAGGCGAAATAACAACTGATCCCACAGAAATACAAATGATTGTTAAAAAATACTATGGACAGCTCTACTCCAACAAACTAGACAACCTGGAGGAAATGGACATATTCCTAGAAAAATACAACATTCCAAAACTTAATCAGGAAGAATCTAAAAATCTCAATAGGCCAATAACTATGGAAGAAATTGAAGCAGTCATCAAAAAGCTTCCAGCAAACAAAAACCCAGGACCAGACGGCTTCACAGGGGAGTTTTACCAAACATTCAAGGAAGAACTAAAACCTATCCTCCTCAGACTACTACAAAAAATCCAAGAGGAAGGAACACTTCCAAGCTCATTCTATGAAGCCAGCATCACCCTAATACCAAAACCGGGTAAAGACAACACAATGAAAGAGAATTACAGGCCAATATCCCTCATGAACATAGATGCCAAAATCCTCAACAAAATCTTAGCAAATCGGATCCAGCAGTACATCAGAAAGATCATACACCACGACCAAGTGGGATTTATCACAGGGATGCAAGGATGGTACAATATCCGCAAATCAATAAACGTGATACATCACATAAACAAATTGAAAGAAAAAAACCACATAGTCATATCAATTGATGCCGAAAAAGCATTTGACAAAATTCAACACCCATTTTTGATAAAAACTCTCAGCAAGGTGGGAATTGAAGGATCATACCTCAACATAATAAAAGCCATATATGACAAACCCACAGCCAGCATCATACTCAATGGACAAAAACTAACACCATTTCCCCTAAGAACAGGAACAAGACAGGGATGCCCACTCTCACCACTCCTGTTCGACATAGTACTGGAAGTATTAGCCATTGCAATTAGACAAGAAGAAGAAATAAAAGGCATCCAAATTGGAAAAGAAGAAGTAAAACTGTCCTTATTTGCAGATGACATGATATTATACTTAAAAAACCCTAAAGACTCCATCAATAAACTATTAGACTTAATAAAAGTATTCGGCAATGTAGCAGGATACAAAATTAACGCCAAGAAATCTATGGCATTTCTATACACCAATAGTGAATGTGCAGAAAGAGAGACTAAAAAAGCAATCCCATTTACCATCGCACCAAAAAAATTAAGCTACCTAGGAATAAACTTAACTAAAGAGGTAAAAGACCTCTTCTCAGAAAACTACAGGACATTGAAAAAAGAGTTAGAGGAAGACATAAAGAGATGGAAGAACATACCATGTTCTTGGATTGGTGGAATCAACATCATTAAAATGTCCATACTGCCCAAAGCAATCTATAAATTCAACGCACTTCCCATTAAAATACCAATAGCATATTTCACAGACCTAGAACGTACTCTCCAAAAATTCATCTGGAATAAAAAACGACCCCGAATAGCTGCAGCGATCCTGAGAAACAACAAAGTAGGTGAGATCTCAATACCAGATATCAAGCTGTATTACAAAGCCACTGTTCTCAAAACTGCCTGGTACTGGCACAAGAACAGACATATAGATCAATGGAATAGAATAGAGAGCCCAGAAATCAGCCCCAACCAATACGCTCAATTGATATTTGACAAAGGAGGCAAGAACATACAATGGAATCAAGATAGTCTCTTCAATAAATGGTGTTGGGAAAATTGGACAGATACATGCAAGAAAATGAAACTGGACCACCAACTTACACCATACACAAAAATAAACTCAAAATGGATAAAGGACTTAAATATACGATGGGAAATCATACAAATACTAGAAAAATCCAAAGGCAACAAAATCTCAGACATATGCCGAAGCAATTTCTTCACCGATACAGCTCCTAGGGCATTGGAAACTAAAGAGAAAATAAACAAATGGGACTACATCAAAATAAAAAGCTTCTGCACAGCAAAAGAAACCATCAACAAAACAACAAGAAAACCCACTGAGTGGGAAAACATATTTGCCAATGTCATATCTGATAAGGGCCTAATCTCCAAAATTTATAGGGAACTCATACAACTTAACAAAAGGAAGATAAACAATCCAATCAAAAAATGGGCAAAGGATCTAAATAGACACCTTTCAAAAGAGGACATTCAGAAAGCCAAGAGACATATGAAAACATGCTCAAAGTCACTAATCATCCGAGAGATGCAAATCAAAACAACAAAGAGGTACCATCTCACACCTGTCAGACTGGCTATCATCAACAAATCAACAAACGACAAGTGCTGGAGAGGATGTGGAGAAAAAGGAACACTTGTGCACTGCTGGTGGGAATGCAGACTGGTGCAGCCACTATGGAAGACAGTATGGAGTTTCCTCAAAAAACTACAAATGGAACTCCCATTTGACCCTGTGATCCCACTTCTAGGAATATATCCCAGGAAACCAGAAACACCAATCAGAAAGGATATATGCACCCCTATGTTCATAGCAGCACAATTCACCATAGCTAAGATCTGGAAACAGCCTAAGTGCCCATCTGTAGATGAATGGATTAGAAAACGGTGGTACATGTACACGATGGAATACTATGCTGCTGTAAAAAGGAAGGAACTCTTACCATTTGCAACAGCATGGATGGAACTGGAGAGCAGTATGCTAAGTGAAATAAGCCAGTCAATGAGGGAAAATACCACATGATGTCACTCATTTCTGGATAATAAAGACCATTATAAACTTATGAACAAAAATACAGAGGCAGAGCTGCCTCGAACAGACTGTCAAACTACAGCAGGAAGGCCGGGGAGGGTGGGAGAGCAGGAGGGGGGTGGGTAAGAGATCAACCAAAGGACTTGTATGCATGCATATAAGCATAACCAATGGACATAAGACACTGTGGGGTAGGGGAGGCCAGGGTTTTGTCAAGGGCGGGGGAAAAAAGGAGACATATGTAATACTCTTTGTAATACTTTAAGCAATAATAAAAAAAAAGAAAAAAAATATTTCATTGTACTGAAGCTGTACATGTGCACATATTTATCTACTCAATATGATTGGATTTTCAAACACAAATGGATAAAGGAGGGAGGGCAGGAAGCGGAAAGGGAGGGTGGACTGGATGGAAAAAACAAAATGTTTCTTCTTGTTTGTATTTTCTTCTCATATTTTTGGATTTTGAATTTTCAACATTGATGTATTTATTACATAAGGAAAATATTAACATTTTTGAAAGTGAAAAACAACAACTGAGAAGCCAGTGCATGAGAAGTGATGGCCAAAAGCCTACAAGGGAGAAAGGAGACTGAAAAAGAGCAGTCACAGAACTAAAGTATAGTTCAATTGGGACACAGATTTGGGGGGAAGGGTATATATTACAATAGGGTTAATAAAAACTCTGATTATAAAGGCAAGAACATTTATAATACAATTCTTAAAGATTTCCATCAAAAAAATAGTTGAAGTAGAAAGGCTTTGTCCCTGAAAACGATACATTCCTTGATGATACCAGGTCACTGTGCATGTGGAACCTGTTACCCTAAGAGGTGGCATATGACAAAGTAAATAGATTTAAGGAGGACATAGAAAGCCTCATAGGTGTAACAGGAGATGTTCACATAAGCACTCATTGTCATCCAGCAAAGCACAAAGCCCCATGGCAGTGTGAGTGGGTGAGGGGGACCATCAGCTTGAAGGTGAGGAGGGTGGAGCAGGAACTTCCCAGATGGGCTGGGAGACATGGATGAGAGCGCCATCAGACACTAGGCACAAGTTCAATGTTACCAAAAGAGATGTGTGACCTGGCAGAGGAGATGAGCCTTGCAGCTAGCCCACACCTCATCTCTGGCCTAACAGCTAAGAAGTCTGCCCACCTGTGACCAGTTTCCCCTCTTCTTATTCTTCCTTGGGGAGGATGGGAAGTGGTTACTAAACATAATGGAAAGATGAGGATTATCCCAGTATGTGGGGGGCAACAGAGGACAGATGCTTTAAGAGAGTGAAAGAAGAGACCCAAGACTCTAACCCCAGGCTGCACATTCAGCCCCAGTCGCTGGGAATTGGCCACAATGTAAACAGCATCCGTGGATTTCAGAGCTGACTGGGCACTTCTGTCCGATAGGCCCTTTGGAGCGCAAGCTGCACAGAATGGGCTGGGAAATGAATGGCCCCTTCTCAACAGAGAGGCCTCCAAGACCTTCTACCCACAGAGTCACAATCTAAGAGGACAGAACACAAACTCATACCTTAGAAAAACTGTGAGGCAATGAATCTTTAAGAGTTGGGCACAGAAAAACTGGGAAGCTAATGGACAATGATTGTCGAGCTTTTCCTGCCAGGACATGGCTCTAAGGTGTCAATACGAGAGAGAGAGAGAGAGAGAGAGAGAGAGAGAGAGAGAGAGAGAGAGAGAGAGAGAAAATAAAGTTATCAACTGAGTCCCCAAACTCTTGAGTTTCCTTGAATTCAACATTCAGATAGCCACTTTCATTATCCAAAAATCCCCTGGCCTCTAGAGTCTGTGGATGAAGATGAAGGCACATTGATCTCAAAAATTCAGGCTCCCTACTCTTGTCAGATGTGCTTACAAAAGTCCTCTAGTCCTTGGAGATCCTCCATCTCCTAATAGTCCCTGAAGAGCACCCCTTACAGGCTCACAGGCCCGTGTGGCACCTGTGGTTACTGTGTAGGACCACCCCCCCATGTCCTTCCTTTGCCTTATAAATGTGCTCCCCTTACACTGCAACAAGAAAGCCTCACTCCTGTTGCTCTGGTAATGCTCATTATACCACACCAATTCATGCCAACATCTATGCCCAAAGAGCTCTGTCCTGACACCCCAAAGCTTACAGACTTACACCTTCCATACCCACGTGGAGAAAAGCTCTCTCGAGGAACCTGCGTCACTCTGTCCTGTGGGCACCAGAGCATAATCCAGCACCACCGTGGCTGATGGAGTCCTTTGTGAAAATAGCACCTTCAGCTTCCATTGCTAAGCCATCTCACCATCAAATTAAGGGACTGGGTTGGGACACTAGAGCATTCCCTCTCCCAACCTTGTCTTCCCTTCTTACTCTGCTCCTTCTCTCCACCCAGAAGTTACCTCCCTTCTTTCAACCAAAACCAAAAAGCCCCTTAAATTACAATTCATGCAAATAAAAAATCAGAGGTATCTAAAGTGTTATATCTCTAAGACCTGCAAGATATTTCCATTCATATAACCGATCTCTCCCAGACTCAATATAGTTAAGCTGAACCCTCCCTGCAAAACTACTTCCTCCCCACCACTAACCCCTGTCTGTTAGCAAAATGTTCATTCTCCCCATAGGGAAACATACCCTCAAAGTCCTCTTAACTCCTCTTCCAACTCCACTCCCAGTCACAAGTCCTAATGAGTCTTTGTGCTTGCTTCTGTCTTCCTTCAGCCCCCGCACTGCCAACCTCATGCCCAGACAACGAGACAACCCCTGACTGGTCTTTGGGACTATCTTCTTCTTCTCCTTGTCCTTCTTTCTCCTTCTCCCCATCATCATCCCTAGCCTCATCCTCCTCATCTACTTCCTGCTTATCCTCCTCCTCTATCTCCTCAGTTTCATCCTTCTTCTCATTCTCATCTTCATCTTCCTCAACCTTATTCTCCTCCACATCCTTTTCCTCATTCTCCTCCACATCTTCCTCCTCCACTTCCTCATCCTCATCTTCCTCATTATCATCCTCCTTTTCCTCCTCTTACTCCTCCTCTCCTCTTTCCCCTCCTCCCCCTCTTTCTCCTCCTTCTCCTCCTTCTCTTTCTTCCTTCTTTTTCTTTCTCCTCCAACTCTTCATTCTCTTCCTCCTCCCCCTCCTCATCCTCCTTCTTCTTCTTTCTCTCTCTGTCTCTGTCTCTCTCTCTGTCTCTGTCACTCTCTCTGTCTCTGCCCCCCTCCCCCCTGCCATCCATGAGACCACCATTCAGTCAGAGCAGAGCAAGGCTATGAAAGTAAATCTCTGGTCACAGCCCGACCCCCCCCTCCCCCGCCACACACACACACACACACACACACACACACACACACAGGGTGGTGCTGGATGTCACCCCTGAGCAGAGAAAGATTCTGCTCTATTACCCTGTTAGTGTCAGTAACAAGTGGCCATTTACTGTGCATCCAAGCCAGGCGGTTTCTGTTCTTTATTTACCAATCTTCACCCAATCCCATGAGATAGGAGCTTTTGCTCCATTTTACAGATAAGGAAAAGGAGGTCCATGAACTTAAATTACTTTTCCTCCAAAATAGAGGTTCTACAACTATTTGAGGTATCAAAACCTGTGAGGATCTGACAAGAGCAATAAACCCTTAGACCAGAAAAATATACATACTTAAACATTATAATATAAATATAATACATATTCATATGTAAGTTAATATATATAATGCATATATGCATATAATGCAACATTCTACATACTATTTCAAGAGATTAGCAGAGAAGGTGAAGGAATCTATATGCCATCTACTGATGTACCCTAGTTAACAACCCCAGCTTAAAAACATATTTTACTCTTCCCAGAAGCCATCATCTAGAATTTTAACTTTATTTTTTCATGATCATGGAGGTTTTGGTTTTTCGTCTTTACTTTTCACCTCATTCTGTACTGCTGGAATAGGGCTGACGCATCTAGCTCATAACTTTAAGACAAGAGGGGAAAGCCATTATGCCTGACTCTGTACCTCCTCTGGAAAAATCAATTCCTGCTTCCGTAAATGTGTCAGAGGCGTCTCCCCTGGGCAGCCAATGTGGCTTTGGAAGAGATGACAGAGGAGAGATTGTAACTGCATGGGAAGTAACCTGCAGAGTTAAGAAACCAAGGACTGTCCTTCAAGAAGAGCAGGATTTAATCTGATCGGTGTCAGAAATACTTTCTTGTGGCACCAGGATTTAAACTCATGAGACCTAAAGAGCGGCAAATGTCTACTTACATAACTGCTCAAATGCCCTCACCAACCCTGGGTTAACAGGCTGTCATTCAGAACATAGGTTTAGCCAGAAATGAACCACAGAAACAACAAAACAAAACTTCTTCCTCTCCTTCTCATTCGCTCATCCATCCATCCAAAATTTATTGGACACCTATTGGATGCTTGTGAATTCAGAAATGCTCCTGCTTTCAATGAACTCACAGCCTCCAGAGAGAGACAAAATGATTAAATGGATAATTATAGTGCCATATGAATGTGGGTAAGTATACATCATAAGGGACAGGTTAAATTAATCATGAAATAGCCATACAATAGAGTCCTATATAGCCATTAAAAAGAGTGATGTAGTACCATATTCATTGGCTTGGAAAGATTTCCACAGTATATTAAGTAGAGAAAAATCAGATTGCAAAACAGTATTTACAGTTTTTTACTTTCTGTAAAATTATATTTCACACACACAAAAATGTTGGAAGGATGTTCACCAAATTATCTAATTAGTTCTAGGGGGTACATTTTCAAGTAATTTTTACTTTATCCTTCCTGCCTCTCTGTTTTGCATATGCAATTTAACTTTTCAACAGGAAACAGCTTTCTATGGTAAAAATGAGAAGCACTAACTGCAGAGAACACAGCGTGCTTTCAGTAATGGAGGTGCTCACACACACAAACACACATGCACACACACAACACAGAGTGCAAGATTCACTACAGATATTTGAAAAGTGAATTAATATGTCTAGAATTTTCTCCCATTTTGGGTTAGTTCACTATTATGGATTGAGTTTTCAAAGCTAAAGATTTTGGAACGATACAAATGGCCCACAGGGTTCATTACCTTTTACTGGAACATTCCTTTGTTCTGCAACAGTGAGCTTTCCTTGAATAAACAAAGCTGTTTTCATTTGCTTCTACAAGAGTGGCAACCCCTGCCCCCCCACCACCATACTGCCTGGCCCCTCACACACTTCAGCCCTCAGGACTGTCTGCAAAACACACTCAGCCCTGCCCCTGTGCCTCAAACATGCCTTTCCTGCTCTTGCACCCAAGTAAGGTTTGGGGTTTAAGTCCATTTACTCACTTAACACTTACTGAACCTCCCTGTCTACTTGGCTCCCATTAGGAACTGAGGTACAGAGGTTAACAAGGCAGGCACTGTCTCCATCCTTATGAAACTCAGGGTCTTGTGGGGATGGGAGGGGGGAGGTTAGAAAATGATACAAAGGTAGCTCTGGCGTCAAACCCCCAGAGTTTAAGTCCTGGTGTCTCACTGTCTAGCTGGTGGCCAGGGTATGTTGGTGAAACCATCTGGACTTCAGCATTCCTGTCTGTAAAGGGGCATAATAAGCCTCTTAAGTTGTGATGGGGATGAAATGAGATGATACATGAGAAATGCTTGGTGCAGGGCCTGGCACAATGAGGCCCCAGACGAAGGTTCAGTAACATCGTCATAAGCATTTGCACCTGTTAAAGAAGGGCGGGCAGAGAGCAAAGACTGGGAACTCCCAGCAGGGAAAGGGGGAGCATGTCCCAGGGTCACTACGCAGCTTTCCAGATAAGTCGTCCAATGGGAAGAAGGAGAAAAGGGACCAGACTTGGCACCATTAGTCTCTTTCATTAAAATCGCAGCCATCGAGGATCCATAGCATTGATACAATTTCCTGACTACATAGTCCAACTTGGCAGCACTGAAGGAAGGCAGAGGCAGAATGTTAATACTCCCCATCCCAGGAAAATAGATAGTACGAACCTCACCAGACTGACCTTTTCCACACAGAGTATTTTGGCCATCCTATTCCTCCCCTGCAGCTCTAGAAGGCTACCAACAGAGAGAGGGGTGGCTGGCCAGCCCATTACCGCGTGGGTTCACTGGGAAGGGTAAGAGAGTGCAATAAAGCGCACTGACTGGAGGAGAGGAGCACGGCTGCAGTGGTGAAGGGGAAGTGAGAAGCTAAAGCTGCCCGAGCATCATTCGGGTCCTGAGCCAGCTCAGCCCTCCTGCTGGCCAATTAATTTTGGGCACCAACATCTGCCCTGAATCCTTAAAGGTAATTAGCACCACATGTTATCAACAGGAAGCTAGTATCGGCGGGCACTTGAGATAATTGTTTCAGCAGTGACATCTCTGCTTACCATGAAAGGTCACTGCAGTCAATATATACCCATTACCCCCATCCCTCTTGTTAAATGAAAAAAAGCTGTCCCTTGTCACTGCAGTTGTATCAGCTCATCGGTGCAGGGCTCAGCGTATCCATGTAAGGGCTTCTCAGAGGTAAGTGTGCTCCACAAGTTTGCAATAATGACACTGCAATTTCTTCCATTGCAAAGTGTCACAATCCCCTAACATAGGCGTGCTCAGAAGAAAATCAGAATTGCACTGGGTGACTGTGACCAAGACTGCTCAGGACGCCCCGCCAACCTGAGGAAGTCTCCCAGGAGGCCAAGACGTGGAAACCTTAGGAAGCATCCTTGTCAGCCCCTACCAGCTCCAGCCACATGACTGAGCCCTGTGACCCTCTCTAGAACTGCATCCTTTCCCCGCTTCTCCTGTCCCTGGCTCCCCCTGCCAGCATTCTCCTTCTCCGATCTCCCCTAGCATTTCCCACAGGAGCCATCCCTGAATCCCTCTGAATGAGGCCAGGTGCTCCCATAGCCCTCAGTCTCCTTGGCCTTGTTAGCTGGTCATCCCCACCCCATCCCCCACAGGAGAGCCTGGGGAGAGCAGGGGTCCCCACTGTCTTGTTCACCTCCCTACCCCTGTGCCCAGCAGCACACTCAATAACTATTCATTCCGTGGATTCTGAATGCATGGAGGACATTGATGCTGTGCTGGCAGTGTTTTCATTCCCAAAACCACGAAATGCAGCAGAATATTAGTCCCCAGGGAGGCACAATCAACATAGTCTTGATTCCGGAGCAAAGAAAAGAAAGAAGAACCTTGCAGCAAACAGAGTCACCTGCTGGCAGCCCCATGGCAAGTTTCCCCACAGGCAGCAGCACCCACCCAGGGACATTACTAGCAGGCAAGCTTTGCCCCAACTGTGTCTAAGGACATGTTAGCACATACTGGTAAACAAAAGTTTGAGAAACACTGTTTGCTCTCACCTCACAATCCATATTAACATATTATTTTTTAAAACTCTAAGGAGTCCTGCAAGAAAGAAACTCGTTGAATTTGAATCCAACATTTCCCAGTTCGCCTGAGTATGAAATCCCTTTCTCGTTCCTTTCAACATTCTAGGGAGAGCAGTGTCCCTTGGAACACCAGTTTGGGGAACACTATTCTAGATAATGTTTCTGTTTTTTGAATATTCTATGTAAACCAGTGAAACCACCATTTTTCAAAAATGCTCTGAGCCATAACAGTACAGTGGGCTATGAAGGGATCTGCCATAACTAGCCCCATCCTGCCTTCCTTCCATGGTCTGGGCCATGATGGGTCTGGGAAACAGACGTAGACAGAAAGCCCCAAGACTTACTTCCCTTGGGTTTAAAAATCTGAACAGGCATGAAACAGACTGTGCTGAAATGCATGCTTCCTTCACACCACACAGCGGTCACACAAATAAGAACAGTAACTGGCATTGGTACTTTTCAAATCATGGTTGCTGATGTCATGCTTTTTGCCTCACAAGAAACCTAGCAAGTAATTCAGATATAAGTTTCCTTATTTAAAAGCAGGGGTCCTCAAACTACAGTCCGCGGGCCACATGCAGCCCGCCGAAAACATTTATCCGGCCCGCTGGGTGTTTTTGCCGCCGCTGCCTGTTGCTTAGCAGCCGACTAGTTTTTTTTTTAAACTATAGTCCGGCCCTCCAACAGTCTGAGGGACAGTGAACTGGCCCCCTGTTTAAAAAGTTTGAGGACCCCTGTTTAAAAGAATAGAGGAACTGAGACCCATCAGGTTCATGTGACTCGCTCAAGGCCACCCAGCTCCAAAGCGTGAACAAAAGTGCAGATCCTATGTCCCTCAGCTGAGGCTCTCCCTCTGTAAGACAAGGTCCCTCTTTCCAATGAAAACTACCCCTCGGGAAGACAGGCGCTGATCCAGCAGGCCTGGGTCACAGAGGAGAGCTCCCTCACACAGGCAGGGAGCCCCAGCTCGTCCTGGGCCAGGAGCTCCTGACGCATCCATGGCAGAGGCTGAATCTGGTAGCCTAGGGGCTGAATCTGGTATGTGGACTTTATTCCATCCACACAGTGGGCTTGTTGTGTGTGTGTATGTGTGTGTGTGTGTTTGTGTTGTTTTGTTTTGTGTGTTTTTTAGCTGCCTACATTTTTTAATTGAGAAATTTCATCTTAAAATCTGAATTCCAGCTTTTCTGGAAAACTCGGGAGCTCTGGCTACCATGAGTCTGCATTCCTGTGGCAACCATCCGCTAGGACAGCCATTGCGGTCCTTTCAGAAAGTACAGCCCCTCCGGTCCCCCTCAGCCCCCAGCCTACATCACTCACTGATTTACCTGACGGGCCCCGTGGACACTGAGTCTAATCCCCTGCTTTGCAGACGATGGGTGCTTCTTTCTGAGACTAAGAGACAGAGTGGGAGCAGAATGAAGGGCCAGAGGAATCGCTAGAGAAGGAGGGAGAAAGCCCCAAGAAGGACATCGTGTGAGGTCTGCAATAACAGCCTCCGCCAGAAATTAAGCAAGTTTCTGCAACAGAGAGAAAATGCAGACATAAATTCCTTCTAACCAGCAGCCAAATGTTTTAATATTTATGCCTAGACTTTCCCAGGCAATTTTAATGCACATTTGCACTTTTCCTATAGAAAATAAAAAGGCAGACAGAATGTGAAAAATACTCAAAATGCCATCATTTAAATGGAATTGAATCCTTTTCAAAACACTGTGTCCAGAGAAGCCGTTGCCTTGAGAGGTGTTTTGTCAGTTCCATGCACCACTCAAGCCTGATTGAAAGCTATAAAAAGCACCTGCTGTTTGCTCCAGGGTTGGATTCTAATGTGGCCCCGGTGCAGCAGGAGCAGAGCTGGCGGCGACAGCTGAGGAACTGCTCGGGCCTGTGGCAGGTGAACCTGTTATATTACATTTCAAAGCCACACACTGTTCAAAAAGAGGCAATTCCATCCAGGCCTGCAGCATCCCAAACCCAACTCCTCCAGGCCTGGCTGGCAGCAGGGGAGAACAGCAAGGCAGAAATAGCCACACGCAATTTTTTTTCAAGTCCTTCAGAGTTCAATAGTTCAAGTTGGCTCTTTCTTCCAGCAAATGCACCTCATACTGGCTGTGCAGTTGGCAGCTGGGCATTGTACTGGCATGGGGATTGATTTCTCCCCAAAGAGCACTCTCAATGAGCCCACCTCCCAAGGGCGCGGTGCTCCATGATCTCCTCCAGGGAGCCCTCCGCCATCTCTCCAAACCTCCCTATTCTCACTTTCTTCCCAGCTGCCAGAGTCCTTGGTCTTTCTAATACTTGATTATTACTTACAATTCAAGGCAGGTTCTAAGAACAGAGACTGGGGTGTGAATGTGCCCTGATCTGGGACAGGTGGGATAGGAGACATGGGGGCTATTGGGATGCAATTTACCTATTGGCCTCAGTAGGTACCTGGACCCCTATTGTCAGTCCCTCGGGAAGCAGGGCTCCTCTGAGCAGAGAGTTCTGGCCTCAGGGGAACAGACTGGGGTGCAAAACAATGCCGTGTCACACTGTGAGTGGCTGTCCCCCCAAAAGCTCCAAAACATGGACCAAGTTTCCCAAACCCCCTTCACCAGCAAGAAACGTCCTTGGCTCATGGTGGAAAGAAGAATGAATGAGGCCCACCACTACCATTCATTTGCTCAGTGCCACTTGCCACATGCCCTGCAGCTGTTCCAGCACAAGAAATACAACGGGGCTCCAGGCAGACATAGGTAGAAGGGTCCCTGCCTTCACAAAGCTTGCCCTCTAGTGGGGAGAGAAGACCCCCAAACTGTCTAACAAATCACTTCAAACAGGGCTCAGTGCAGCTAAGGAGAAGTTCAGCAAGGGAAGGGAATGAAGAGGTGTTGGAGAAAACACTATACTAGATGGGCACCTGCGATAAAGGTGACATTTGAGCAGAGACATTTGTGAAGATTTGGGGTAAAATGGTCCTCACAGAGGGAACAGCGGACATGAAAGGCCTGAGGATGGAGTCAGTTTGGCCAAGAAGAGCAGGAAGGCCAGTGTGGCTGAAGTGGAGGGAGGGGCTACTCTACACCGTGTCGCCAGTCATTATCCACACCTGTGTGTGTCAGGAGCCGACCTGCCCGTTACTCATCTTTCTGCCCCCCTGCCCAGCCTCAGAGGGAAAGGGGGGCTCACTTTGGCTGCTCCCACCTCTACCCTGACCCCCTGGCACCACCAACATCCCACAAACCCTGCCCATAAGAGGAAGGCCAGGAAGCGCCCACCCTTCAGTGAGAGAAAATGCAGTGTTTTCCAACCCAGAACTTTCTGAGCATCTCCTCCGGGCCCAACATTTATGTTAGATGCCATCTCAAAAGAAACTTTCTCTCAAAGCGTCAGTTACATCTGTCCTGCTATTTTTGCATCTAGGGGAGCAGGAACCCCAAACAGGGTTTCTGTTTAAAGAAGATTCCAGAGGCTCCTCTCTTCCCTGCTTGAGTCATGAAGGGATGCTGCGCTCTCCAGACAGCAACATCAAGGAGCTGGAGAGATGAAAGGAAAACACTGCTGAGGTCCTGAATCGGTCCCTGTGACGGGGCCAGATGGGATGCCTGTGCCTTGGCTAGAAACCCAGGGACGAGCCCCCGGAGGAGCAAGTCAGCGAAAAGGCTCCTCAGTGTGGCCCTGTGTCCTCCGTACATTTCAGCCCCTCTGCTCCTTTCCTAAACTGCTGCTCACCTCCCATGTAGGCCATCGGCACAGCAGCACCTTCACCTCCTACAGCCCATACTGCAGGCGAGGGGGCATTCAGAAGTGCAGCCTTGACCTTGCTGCTCTCTATTGAAAACCCTCAACCCTCCCCAGGCTCCCCTGCCCAAGGGACAGAGCTCAAGCAACTTTCACAGTCCTCACCAGCCTCCCTCTCCCTATCCACCCTTGCAGCCATTCCCCTGAACCAGTGTTCCTCAGAAACCTGTGACTTTTGTAGGAGGCCCAGCACATACACCCACACAGGCTTGTGACACACATGTTCCAAGAAACAGAGATTCCCTACTATATACCATGAGCCCCGATGTTTTCAATTCCATCTCGTTCCATTTGCTTTTAAAGCTGCTCATGACACACTAAATTGATTTCATGACCCAATAACAAATCATGAGTTACAGTTTGTAAAACAATACACTAAACCAATTTCTGCAGTCCATTTGAATTATCTTTCCCTCTGGTTCCTCTGAGACTTCATGCGGGCAACTCTTTCTGCCATTTTCTTTCTCTTCCCTATGCTCCCCCTTTCTATTGCTAATTCACTTCTTTTCGACCTTGGTTGTACATTAAAACCACACAGGCTGCCTTAAAAATATATCAATGCCTTGACCCCATCTCCCCTCCCCCCAGATGGGTCATGGTAGAGCCCTGGCTCCCAGGTGATTGTCATGTGCAACCAGGGTTGAGAGGCACTGGACTCACTCCAATTCTGTCTTCAAGTTCATCTGAAATATCCCCTCCAGACAACTTCTTCCCCCTCCTCTATTCCCCCCACCACACACACACACACACAGTCTAGGTGACCCTCTCATGAGCTGTCTCTGAAGCACCTGCATGTTACTATATTAGGTGTTCTGTCCTATAGCTGGTGAGTGGCTTGAGGGCAAGGACTTTGTCACATCTTATCTTTGTAAACCCATGGTGCTTAGCACACAAAAGTTGCTCAGGAAATATTTGCTGCATGACCCTGCGAGAAAGGTCCTATGAGCATCCCCTTTGACAGATGAGGAAACTGATGTTCAGAGGTTAAATGAATTAGCCAAGGTTGTGCAGCCAGAAGTGGTAGAAGTTGCCGGGGTCCTGCCCCAGCAGGTCCAGGGGTTCCCAAAGGCGTAGACGGAGTCGGCGAAGAAGGAATGACACAGAGACAGTGTTCAGTTGATCAGCAGCCTAGCCAGGATCTCCAGCCAAGTTCTAGTCTGGATCTCCAGCCAGGTTCTGTGTCCATGTTCTCTTGCTAGGTTCTCCAGGTTCTCCAGCCAGGTTCTGTAGCCAAGTTCCCTCGCTAGGTTCTTCAGCCAGGTTCTGTCCAGGTTCTCCGGCCAGGTTCAGTCACCAGGTTCTAGTCAGGTTCTCTTGCCAATTTCTGTAGTCAGGTTCAGTCCAGGATCTTTTGCCATGTTCTCTCGCTAGGTTCTGTCTCTAGGTTCTGAGGCCAGTTTCTGTCCAGGATCTTTTGCCATGTTCTCTCCAGCGAAGTTCTTCTGTCTCTAGAGAACGTTCTGTGTAAGTTCTGTGCCTCCTGGTTCTGTCTTCTTGGTTCTGTCTTCTTACATCTGTATTTATACCAGTTGATTCCAATCCTGTCAATCTCTATTACAAAGGTTAGGGCGTTTCTTATCTCCATTCCAGGGAGTAAAGATTATGTAGCTTAAGCATGATTGTTCGTAGTTAGTGATTAATTACCCGCCTGGCACTTAGTTAAGAGGTTTTATTCCCTCCCTAACTTCAGGGGAAAATCCCTACCTGGGGAAACAACCTTTCTCAGAGACCTTGGTTAGAACACATAGTGCCAAGAAGGTGAGCAAACATATTAAGAACAGTATGCCATATATGCCAGGTCCCTTGAAACAGCAAGCATGGACCGGCTCCCGGCAAGAAGTGAGGTCAGAACTCAGACCTGCCAAGTCCCAGGGCTGGAGCCTCCTCACCAGCACAGCAGCTTCCTGTTGCAGCCTGGCAGCCAGCAGTCACAGTGAGTCTACAGACCCAACTCAGCTGTTGCCAGTCCTTACGGATGACGCTCCAAGGAAAGCCATTAGGTCTCAGAGCAGGACTGTTCCCTGGCTCTTTTCCTGCCTGGGGTTCACATGGCATCCCCAGGGACTTGGTCCTCAGACTTCTTCTATTTCCACTCTGCTCTCTGCTGAGGAAGCCCCAACCTAACTTCCCTACTCCTAACATGTTGGGCACTTGCAAATAAACGTTATCTAATAATATGACTCATCCCAAACTCATTCTCTCCCTCCTCCTACTAACCACTCTCCCCTCTTTCTTAATGCTTCCCATGAACTAAGTTCAAAATATCCCAACCCCAACATGGCTGACCAGTCCCTCTCCCCATCCCCCATACCATCCTACTAGGCACCTGATCTCCTCTATTGACACTCCCCACACCCCACCTCTCAACCCTATTCCACTGGCCCACGGCCAGCCTGCTCCCAGTTCACCACAAATGGAATGCCTGGCAAATATATCCCAAAGCCCGACTCTGGCCAGTTCTTTTCTTCACTCAAAATTCCCCAGTGAGCCATACTAGCACATACTGCTAGATAAAACACAAGGGTCAAAGTCCACTGCCATGTGCTGGTAGTAAAGAACCTGTCCAGCACATCTCACCATGGCTCTATCACATGTGACTGTGCACCCAACTAACAGGTCTACCAGGCATGCCATTTCTCAGGTCTGCCTCCCAATCCCATTCTGGTTCAGGTACCACTAGCACCCAATTGTAGGAGGAGGGATCAAGGGGAAATAACACCATCAGGAGGACCAGCCCCAAAAGTCAGGTGGTTCAGAGATTAACCCACTGCTCTCCATGTTCAGAACAAGACATTAAGTCATAGCGTGGGTTCATTTATGAGCAAATAGCAGGACCATTGGACCATGGAACCCTAGTCATATTAATTGTGAAAAAAGAAGGTGGGGATAGTAAAGGTTTCTAGAGGGGCCATGGGGAAGGCAGGTATAGATTAGGCAGCACAAAATCATGGAAGCAAGGAGGGCTGGCAGCCTGGAATTACACCAGGTCATGGGGCCTCTATAGGCCATAGGGGAACGGGATACTGGCCCCTGATATGCCCATAAGTGAGTTACATTTTCACAAGGGACGGAATTTTTCCAGGCTGTCTGTCTACTCTCAAATAGATAAGACTCAGGAGTCTTCATGGAAACATTATTCTGAAACATCTTTCCCTGAGCAGTGCTCTCTTTCCTCCCAGAGCCTGGGAAGGTTAGACGTTCCTTCTATGATCTCTAGTTGACCCATCCCATGACCAGACCAGGATGCTCAGTGGTCTTAAAGTCAACCCCTTCCTACCCTGTGCCCTGTCCCTGTCCCTGTCTCAGGCTTGGTGCTATGTTGCCTGTGTTGAGTTGACTGGGGTTCCTACTTCGGCATTCCAATGTCTAATTATGAATAATTATGACTCTTAATTATACTTCACTCATTATATACCAATACCACAGCTGCTTTTAAGTTTTATTTTTCATTAAAGCAATGTTTTCAAGAGCATATTTAAGAAGGGAAAAACTACTGGATAATCATTTATAATTTAAAAGTAAGTAAGAACTAATTATGTTCATGTTTATGAAACAAAATATTCTTTCCAATATAGTTAGTCATTAACATAAAAATATCTTGAGTCACCTGGCACTTCAGGATCATGCACCAAACTCAGCAACCCTGAATCTAAAATTCCAGGATAAGTTTCCAGTGACCACAGACCCAAAAGCTATGGAGTTTCCGGGAAAGGATGGCAATAACCCTTAGGCCAGAAGGATGGGTATTCCACAGCAGAAGACTCCTAATAATTCCTTGCATTCATATAGCACTTCCCACCTTAGAATGTACATTCGGGAGCATTTATGCATAGCTCCAAGCCTCATTTTCTTGTGTGGTTCTTAACCTTTTATATGTATAGCTATGAAAACTCTTCCTGGTATAAATGCACATACAGTAAACATACTAGTACACAAGATTTTGCATACAATATTAACAGGTTCACAAATTCACTAAGACCACGCATGAATTCCTGATGATTTATAATTTGTGAGGTTCCCATGTTCATTTGTTTGTTTCTAGTAAATGACTAAAGCATGAAGGCATTTGCAATTTATATGCACTATGAAATTTTTAGGCATGATTATTTATAAATCATTCTATAAACACTGACTGAGTGCCTACTATGTTCCAGGCACTGGGCTAGTTACCAGAAGAAAGCAAGGATGTGGTGATAAATCAAATAGGAGTCTCTTAAGGAACACATAGTTCAGTGGGAGGGACTATGGGAGGGTGTGTGTTATACTGGAAGGTGGGTAGAGGGTATAGGTAAGCATCCTAAATCTACCTGTACTCCAATTAAATAATCCAATAATGTCCAAAATTAGTAAATCAAGAAATGGAAGTATTAACATATTATTTATTAATATGGAATAAATACCAAATATGTGTTGAAAGTAGTTGACTGTAGCCCAACTGGCATGGCTCAGTGGTTGAGCATTAACTTTTGAACCAGGAGATCACTACTCAACTCCCAGTCAGGGCACATGTGAGAGGCAGCCAATCAATGATTCTCTCTCATCATTGATGTTTCTGTCTCTCTCTTTCTCTCCCTTCTTCTCTGAAATTAATAAAAAATATATTTTTTAAAAAAAAGAAAGTAGTGGACTCTGGGGACAAACTGAAAAGGGATGAGGACTGGGAAGTTTGCTACTTTTCATTATAAACATTTAATAACTGAGCATATATTACTTTGATAAAAGTAAATTTTATTTTTTTTAAATAACACATGAGCCCTGGCCAGGTGGCTCAGTTGATTAGAGTGTCATCCCATATACCAAAAGGTTCCAGGTTAAATTCCCAGTCAAGGCACATACCTAAGTTGCAGTTTCGATCCCCAGTCCAGGCTTGTATGGGTGGCAACTAGTCAATGTTTCTCTCTCACATTGATGTTCTCTCTCTCTCCCTTTCTCTCTCTCAAAAATCAACAAACATATATTCAGGTGAGGATTTAAAAAATAACAATAAATAAAAGTAAAATAACACACACGAAACAGTATGTATTATTTAAATTCATGTTTAAATGCTAAGAGGTTTTAAGAATTGCTTTTCTTTCACTTGTCTGAGAACAGCGACACTCTTAAAACATGTAAGTAGCGTTTAACTTGCATCTATTCAATTTTTATTTTCACCTATTCTTTCAGGCACGTGTCATGAACAAAAGCAGAGATTTGAGTTAACATTTTCCTACCACTCAGAGCTAATGGCTCCCCAGGCCTCTGCAGTTCTGAGTCCAGACTGGCACTAATAGCTTCATGGTTGGCCCAGCCTGTCTGGCCCACATGCTAATGGCCCATTCATTGTTCCCTATGATAACAACGGGCTGAGCCGTGATTTTCAACAGCTGGAGCCCTGAGCAGCCCGCCAGGCCAGACAAATACCCCTGTCTATTTAGGAAGCTTCTCCTGCCAGCTTGCTCTCCTGGCTCAACACTGAGTACCAAGTCCTCTCCCAGTGCAATCTCACTAGGAAGATGATAAAAGTGGCTTTTTTCAAGGTAATATTCCCATCTTTGTGACAATTAATAATCTTCCCAAGAAGCCATCGGGAATTAGGCCCCTACGATCTGTGAAGTCCCTGGGTGGGGGAGCCTGAATATCAATGACACCAAAACCCTCCCTTCTCAGAGGTGTCAGAGCCTCTTTCCATGCAGGTGTGGAGCCAGCCAGTGGGATACCAGCAGGCCATTGAGCAGACTATCAAGTGGGACCAAGTTTGGCATGAACAGTCTCAGCCCAAATCCAATCTCATCCTAAGCAGTTTTAATTGAGATTAATAACCTCTCATAACTGGTTGTAGGTATTTCATCAACAGACATCCTGCTAGGAAAACTGCTCTGCCCACCTCCAATCTGGCCAAATGACTTCCTCTGTCCTCCCTTCCTGCCCTGGCTTCCAGCCCGTCGGACCACCCTACCCTACAGGGACAGAGTAAATACCAAGGGCTCCTTCAGGACTGAAAGAGGATAGGAGACACATGAACATAGATGCCAAAATCCTCAACAAAATTCTAGCAAATTGGATCCAGCAGTACATCAGAAAGATCATACACCATGACCAAGTAGGATTTATCCCGGGGATGCAAGGATGGAACAATATCTGTAAATCAATAAACGTGATACATCACATTAACAAATTGAGAGATAAAAATCACATAGTCATATCAATTGACGCAGAAAAAGCATTTGACAAAATCCAACACCCCTTTCTTGATAAAAACTCTCAGCAAGGTGAGAATAGAAGGATCATACCTCAACATACTGTCAAGTCTAAAGTATTGAAGCCCAGGCGTGAGTCTCTTTGCCCCACTCTGATGGCTCCTGTAGGGTAGATACAGGAAAGTTCTAGAACAGCCGTGGGCAAACTACGGCCTGTTTGAAATGAATAAAACTAAAAAAAAAAAAAAGACTGTACCCTTTTATGTAATGATGTTTACTTTGAATTTATATTAGTTCACACAAACACTCCATCCATGCTTTTGTTCCGGCCCTCTGGTCCAGTTTAAGAACCCACTGTGGCCCTCGAGTCAAAAAGTTTGCCCACCCCTGGTCTAGAAGCACTATGGCCATCATTGTCTCTGGGATGGGGCAGCACTATGGCTGAATCTTCCCAGCTCTGTCCACCTTGGCTGCCACACTGGACTAAAAGTCAACATCAATCATTCATTTTCTCAAAAGATATTTGTTAAGCACCTACCATGTGCCAGGCACTATGCTGGGCACTAGAATTTAGTTTAGTCTGAGACGGCCTAAGCCAATAATCTCACACATAGATATGGCCCAACACATTTTAATAAAGGCTTTATGTGAGAGTGTCGGGTGGATGACAGTGTGGAGAGAGGGAGCCTGATTTAGATTTGGGGTCAGACAAGACCTCAATGGCCAGTGAAAGGACTGTGAGGACATGGAGGAGCTGGACATGGAGGAGCAGAGCATCCCAGTCAGAGGCATGGTCCATGCTTGTCCCTGGGGTGGGACTGTGTGACAATGATTAGAACAGCTGACACAGAGTCAGCAAAGGGGACAGCAGAGCAAAATGAGTCCACAGAAGTTCACAGAGGCTGGATTATGCCAGACCTGGTTGGCCACGGAGAGGAGGCTGGGTTTCATCCTAAGCACAAGGGGCAGTTACTTGCTAATGCAAGACTGCTCTTCTTATGATTCTGGAAAAACCTTATAGCACAGTCCTGCTTTTTCATCAAGGGAAACGCTTTCCTAGAATCAAGTAAATTCACTCATTTAGCGGGTATATACCAAGGGAATAAGACTAACTCTTTCATACCATGAGTGCAATCAGTCTCACATGGTCAGTGGCGACGCTCGACCTGAGGAACTGCTGGGTGCTTCACTCTGCCGGGCACGTGGAGGCCTCAGGAGAAAACACAAGATCCTGACCTCACAGGCTGGATAGAAAAGGTAGGTCAGCCGGAGGTTCCCCAAACAGGGGGACTCATTCTAACAGGGTTCTTCTAACTTGGGAAGGAAACAAAACACATTGAAAGGAGCTGACCTTCACTTTGGGATGAGAATTCTGAGAATGTATCAAGCAATACTCTTCACATGAACGCACACATATTTCAATCTCAGTCTGAGGTCCTCTCTGCTAAGGGGTGGTTCAGACAGTGCTGCAATAGTTAAGAGGAGGAGATGTGGATCTCCGCTTAAAAAGCAAGACATTCCTCATCTAGTGTACCTCATGCCCACTAACTCACATGGGCTATTCACAGAAGCACTGTACATAGAGAATCATAGCTGAACACTTCAAAAAACCTCAAACTGAAGATGCTTTTCGATGGGGCATAAGTGGTAATAGCTTTAGTCCCGAGAGTCTGCATTCATACCAACAGTCTGCACTGAGCCTTTAAGGTGACCCAACCCATAAGAACTGCTTTTCAAAAAAATTGGAAATGGACCCCTACCTTATCCATTGAGGCATGAATGCTGTGCCTATTACCCAAACTGAAAGGAGAGAACATGAGATGACTGTCACAATAAAGCTGCAATGGCCGAAGGCTTTGCCTCACCTTTGTGCCTCCCCATCTAGGCTGCTTTTCAATCAGCTACTTTTCCCAAACCCACTGAAACGCAAGCGCTAAACTGAGTTCCTGCCTGTTCTCGGTGCTCTCTTTCCTAAACCTCCTGGGGAAACCGGAGGCCCCCAGTTCTTGTCTATCTCACGCCTCTCGTGTGAGGACACTGGGTGGGAGTCCCAAGTTTTGCCAAAGTTTCCTCTGGAAAGTTGGGTCCCAGGAGCCTCTCTGCAGAGCCAGGGGTTGGAGCAGGTAAAGGAGTATGAACAAGGCCCTTTGGGGGAAAGGAAGCAAGGGCTCTAATGAGGCCTGTGATTCCACACTTCTGAGCAGCTTAAAAAATATGAACATCAACAAACTAGGAAATCCATAATTCAAACTCAAATCAGTCCCTCTCCTCACTCCCTACTGCCTTTGCCTGAATTCAGGGACTTGCCATTTGTCTTCTGGACAATCGTAGCAACCTCCCTGCCTCCAGCCTCGCCCTTCCAATCCAGCTCCCAGATTGGTTCCCTACTTCTATCAGAGCCTTTTCTCAGGCTCAGTGTGACTGTGTCACTACCACACTAACCACTCCTCAACAACCATCCACTGCCTGTTAGAGAAAGTCCAGCCAAGGTTCCCTTTCATGACCCACCTCCTGTGACCATCACTGTCTTGCACTTTCCCCACAGTGTATAACCTTCCCACAGCAGTGGCAATCCTGGAATGTGCCACAGGGTTACATGCCTGTGCCTTTGCATATGTTGTTTCTCTGCCTGGGATGCTTTCTCCCCCTGCTTTATCCATTCATAAATCTTCTCTCAAACGCTAACTTAAATGATCTTCTCTGGTGACTGATCTTCTCCTCCATTGTCCAGTAGGACCTGCAACACGAAATAGCAAATGCTGCTTTAGAGATGCGTCCACTGTGGCAGACTGAGCTCCTCGGAACACAGACTGAAACTTCATCCTTCTCCAGTGCCTTACAGAGCACCTGGAATGAAAGGGTCGGTTCACGATTAGGTAGAATCATCCCCATTTTGTAGTTGAGAAAACAGGCCTGAAAGAGGTGCCGCCGTGCCGCCTGGCAACAGACGTGGATCAGAAATCAGTTTATCCAACTCCCACTCCCAAGTATTTTTCCTCAAGTTTTCTCCTTCCTGCAGAAGATGGCATCTTACGTCCCATTCAGCCAGTCACATGATACAGAGGTCTCTGGGGTCTGGGTGTCAAGATCAAAACACAGGGCACTTCCATGTTACCTCATTGCCTTTTCTCTCCTTTGCAGGGAGCTTATTAGACTTCCTGGCAGTGGTTTAGCTCCAGACACCTAGACTCACCCGAGCTTCTGAGGGTCCATGGAAGGCTCATTCGAAGTACCCTTTGCCAGGAATAGAAAGGTGGCCTGGTTGAGTGGCCTTGAACAGAGGGCCAAGGGAGAGACATGGCCCAGGGGCTGAGAATGCCTATATCTCCACATTGTCTTACTCTCCCAGAGTCATAACTACAGAGAAGGCCATCGGGAGGGAGTCGTTAATTACCTGCAGGTGTCCCAATTAAGCAGCACTGCCTCTCCAATTAGCAGTCCCTTCCATTGGAAATCATTAGGCTTAATTCCATTTCCCAGGAAACATCTTAATCAAGCAAGTTCTGTCCCCAACTCCTGAGACAGTCAGACTCCGGCTGATGTCAGCCCAGCCCTGACTGGCCTAGATGCTAAATTGGGCTCTGGGTCATTTTCCCAATTAAACATGTCCCTTTAATTACACTGTTTTCTAATGTTTAGCCAGACCAAGGGTCTGTGTTTCTTAAATTACTTACTAAAGGTAAGAAGGCCCCTCCCTAACAAGGAGGTAATACAGGAGGAGATAAATTTGTACACATATTCCCAAAAAGTATCTCTGTTATAGAAAATAAATCTAAAACACCACAGGATGAGAGCTACAAAGCACGGCCTGTTTTCAAGATATAAGACAAGAAAGCCTTCATTGTCAAAGCCAGGGGAGCTCCATTTCTTTCCCCATGATATTTTTACCTTCACTATTCCCCAAAATTATTAAATTGAAGGAGAGAATCTTAGGAGATAAGAGGCCTTTCCAGATGCAGATGCCCATGGATTGCTTCTCAGGTTCTCAGTCTCGGAATCCAAATGTTTTAGTCAAAAGATAAAGGAGAAGGACAGAGGAAAACAGGATTCTGAGTTGCCCTAACCTCCCAGAGACTTAAGTGCAGACTGCCCATGAAATTTTGGCCTATTACATAGCAGCTCAAAAGCAAACTGCTGACCACCAGGTTTATAATTTTTCTAAGATCCTCCTTCTTGGTTGTGCCCAACTCTCTGGCTGCAAATTTAGAGAGCCCCATTCTCATACTGATAAAGGGTTCAGCGCCAGCAAAGAAAGGGCTCATTTCCCCTATGACACCATCCTGAAATCCTTCACACTGCAACGTTCAATCCTCCCCACCTAGCACAGCATCCTCCTGGCACTCCCTGGTTTATCTCTCTGCCTTTCGCTTCACTCCCCACAGACTTAAACCTCCAGGAAAGGGGGAAGGGAGGGAGGAAAAGTACAAGATGGAATTGGTTCAAGCACAATTCAGAGTCCCTGGAAATGTATCCATACAAAAAACCCTACAAATACATCTTAATTTTCACTCTGAAATAGACTATGAATTTCAAATCAAATTCTGTTTCCTTTAACTTTTTTCATATCCATGTTAATCATATTCCTATGAAACTGAAGAGAGAGAAGTGCCCCTATCCTTGATTCTAAATTTAATATGAAAATGATTAGAAGTGCATTTGTCATTGTTGCCTGGAAAGCTTCATGTGTTAGCCCTCCAGAAATTAGATCAACACTTTGCCATTCCCACACCTCCCCAGTCCTCAGCACAGACCTGGCCTCTGCAATAATTACCCTCTATTGATTTTTCCTCAAATTATTTATTTTTTAAACTTCATAATCAGCTTACCTTAATTCATTACTATTCAACATTTAGGGACAAACTTCTAAACCCTAGTGGAAGCTGATTCTGTCCTCTAATGGGCCATCTATACATATATATATAGTTTGTCTTGTCAATTATTTTCTGTTGACTTTTACCATTTCTTCCCTCTCTTCCTCAAAGCAAAACTTTTTAGATCTGACAAAGCATCTGGCCTGTTAGATGAGATTCCCTATCTTTTACAGAAATCCTGATTAAAAATGTCACTGCTTTTATAGTTGTCTAGAGACATTTCCCAGGTGCAAGCCACATTTTGTCACTGGGTTCCGTTTCAGAGCCTTCTGGTGGGGGAAAAGGGGACTCTTCAAATTTTCCTTAATAAGATCTCAAGTCACCCCTGAGACTTCAGATCACCTGTGCTCTGCACCCCCACTGCCTGGGCCTCTGTGCTAGCTCCAGGGAGTAAGCCAGGTAAACGTCTATGATAAGAGTAGAGGTGGTCATAATATTAATACTAACACTAATAATAGTTAACATTTGCGTTCTCACTATAATCCAGATAAAAGTGCTCTCCCTGTATTATCTCATCTATGTGATTGATGTTACTATTATCCACCTTTTACAGAACAGAAACTGGAGTTTAGAAGTCAAGTAATTTCCTCTAGAACAGTGATGGCGAACCTATGACACGCGTGTCAGAGGTGACACGCGAACTCATTTTTTGGTTGATTTTTCTTTGTTAAGTGGCATTTAAATATATAAAATAAATATCAAAAATATACATCTTTGTTTTACTATGGTTGCAAATATCAAAAAATTTCTATATGTGACACGGCACCAGAGTTAAGTTAGGGTTTTTCAAAATGCTGACACGCCGAGCTCAAAAGGTTCGCCATCACTGCTCTAGAACATACAGGAGTACACCCAGTTTTGTCTCTGACAAAGTTGTGCCCAGGAGTACACCCAGTTTTGTCTCTGACAAAGTTGTCTGAAACCTCAGAGTAGACAAGGGTCAAAATTAATGCTGAGCTAGGGTCAGCATCTACTATCTAACATACTAAATCTTGATTCCTGCTCAGTGCATATGAGTGCACATTGATTCATCAGTTTGGATCTGGCCTTGGACTCAGGTTCTTACTTCAGGTGAATTACTTTCCCTCTGACTCCTAATTTTCTCATCTATGAAATAAGAATATTAGTTTCCATAGGAAACTTCTAGCTCTTATAGTCTAGGATTCTAGGTAGATGGGATCTAGGTAATACTATGGACAGACATGAAGAGTTGAAGAAGCCCTGGAGGTAATCTCATCTAGGTATATCAAATGCACAGCATATAGGCTGCCTCTTCCCTATGCTATGCCCAGGGTAGACATCACTAATGGATCACAATCCTCTTTTTTTGCTGAGCCTAGTGGTAGCTTCAGAATCCTTTTCAATTCTATGCTGAGGCAGCAATTAAGACATGGTACATTGGATAAACCTCTATGTTAATCAACCTTCCCAATTTACAAATAAGGAAACTGAGATCCAGTAAACATCTGTTGAGCAATTAATATATATCAAGTCTTGTGTTAGATCCCACAGGTAAAAAGATGATCAAGTCTTATGCTCTAATGACTTTCAGTTTAACGAGATATGTGAACTGTTAAACAAGCAATTACAATACTGTGTACTGAATATTATTTGGCCACATGGGAAACCACCTAACCTAGACTAACGTTCATGGAAGGACTCCTGCAGGAGGAAGCACTTAAGCTAAGACTTGAATGGAAATAAGAGTTTGTTGGATGAAGAAGGGGTGAAAAGGACCATTCTAAACAGAGGAAGGAATCCAACAGTGCCAGACAGCTCAGACTACTCAAGCAGTTGTAAGTCACAAGGATGCCTGGAACTTTGAAGCATAAAACACAATTAGTTAGGGAATGGTGAGCAGAGAGGCCAGCAGGGGCCAGCCCTCAAAGAGTCACATATACCATACTATAAAAACCGTTCTTCACCCTGGTGGTAGTTTGAAGGCATGGCTGCACTCTTCCCACTGAGAGGTAGGGTCTTTGTCCCCCTCTCCTTGAAACCTATAACTGCTTCAATCAGTATAGTACTGTGGAAATCAGGCAAAGCCATGAAACACCATACAGCTTCCACCTTGTTCACTGGAATTCTCACCCATGGAGCCATGAGCCACCCTGTATTCTTACTAAGAAGCCCAACTCCCCAGGCCCACCATGCTGGAGGGGCCACAGGTAAGTGCTCCAACTGACAGTCCAGCAAAGGTCAGCCTTCCAGCCCTCCCCACCAAAGTGCCAGATATGTTAGTAAAGCCATCCTCTACTTTAGAGCAGCCCATTACCAGCTGAATACCACCAGCTCACCTCTGTTGATGCTCCATAGAACAGAAGAATCAGCCAGCTGAGCCCTGCCTGAATTCCTGACCTACAATTTACGAGATATAATAAAATGATTTTTTTAAACCACTAAGTTTTGGAGTAGTATTTTATGCAGTAATAGACCATCAGAACAGCAAAGAAGCATTGAAGGTTTTAGGAAGGAGAGTGGCATAATTAGAGTTGTTCTGGAAGGAGCACTTGGGCTGCTGCGTGGGGAACGGATTGGGGAGTGGGGAGAATGGAGCAGAGCAACTCTAGGTCCACTGCAATTGTATAGTAAGTGATGACTAAGGGAGTGCCAGTGAGATGAAGGGATATGCTCAGCTGATTTGAGATATATTCAGAAGGTAGAGTCAATAGAATACAGTGACTGACTGGAGAGAGGAGAGTGAAGGAAGATTCCAGCTCAGGTAACTAGGTGAATGGTGGTACTATGTGCTGAGATGGGGAAAGTTTGGAGGAGAAGCATGTCTGGGCAGCCTAGGGAGAGAAGTGAGTCCATTTTAGATATAGTAGGTGAGATCATGCAAGATGGGGTGAGTAGTGGCTAGAGAATTCAGGAGACACATCTGGTGAAGACCCAAATTTGAGAGCCATCCTCTAACAGATGGTGAGGGAAGCCCTAAGAGGGATAGAAGGACCAGGAATCTCACTGTGAAGAATAAAAAGAGAAAAACAAAGTGCAGAAGACCAGGGAGAAGCAGAGCACAGCCTGGCCACCTGAAGTTGCCTACCACCTCCCCTTTCCTCCTGTCCCCTAGGAACCTTGGATGCTTTGAACATGAAAAACAGGGAGGCTTAGGAGACATGGAAGTAGGCTCTATCACCGTGTGGCTCATCAGAACTGTATATGCCACCCCATGCCCACTTCTTTAGTTTTTTATATGCTCTGCTTTATCCTCCTCTGTCCATACCTCCAGCCTAATTGTTTTCTTTTAAATGCTCCTCATTTCTTTCCCATTTCATTTTCTTTCATCTGCAACCTGCTATTAAGGTTGTTTTCCCTACAGCTATTTTGACACCAAAGCAGCATAATCTGTTTTCCTAATTAGCTGTGATACATACACAAACGCCAACATCTCCTGCCCAACAGCACTCTCTCTAGTCATCCCCCACAACTCCCCACATAAAGGAGTTTTCCTCTCTCCCACTTCCTCTCTCCTATTCCCATGGCTCCTCCAGCCAGATATTCCTCTCAAGGAACCACTGGCCTGACCATTGACTACAGTAGCCATCTTTAGAGTTATTCCATGGAGTAAGACCATGTCTCCATAAAGACCCTGTGAGAAGCATTCTGTTATTGAGTATTAAGCAGTGTTAATGGCATGCCAGATAAGCTTTCTTTGAGAGTTAACAAATTCCGATGAAATTAGAAAATCATTCACAGGAAACTCAAGATATTGAATGGAGGAACCAAACCCAAATTCCAAAAAAGCAATATGTAAAGATGAGTCTAGAGGTGGCCATTCAGGTCTGGGTTCTGCAGTGGGAGGGGGATATGAAGGCCAGCAGCTGAGAATTAAGACGCAGGTTGCCTGTGTGGGGATGCCTATGCCATGCAGAGGCAGTACAGCAGCCTCACAGAATATCATGAGCCTTAACACCTCCCAACTGCCTTCTAAACACACACACACACACACACACACACACACACACACACACGCATACAAGCGCACACACGTGCACACACCATATTTACTCCAGAAAACATGTTCCTGATAAAGCTAATTAGCCTGATCTGGCCAGACTCAGACTCTCCTGAATTTTGCATGACTGGCTGGGCACAGCTCCAGCACAAGAGAAAACAGTAAGAATCTGAAATAGAGACCAAAATATCATGCCTCTCTTCACACCCCCTCCACTTTGTTGAACTTGTTGACAACTGACTTAATAGACTACAGAACTCATTTTAGCCTCATGACAATCCTGAGCATCTTTCTTCCCTTAGCAAGGCTTAGAGGCAGCTCCTTGAAGGCTGGACAATTTTGTAGCTTTCCCAGTACTCCTAGGATTCCCCCAGCCTCAGCCAAGGCTCTGAGGACCACCCTATGAGGTGAAAGTTATCACAGGATAATGTACAGAGAGGGCTTTACACCAGGCCTAAGACATGCTAGCCACCTCCACCCCCATGAATGGTTTCTCTAACCTCAAATGCCACAAGTCTTTCCACAGTTCTTAATGTGTTGAAAAGCAGGGGTTCTCGCAGCACCACCCATGATGTAATCCAGGGGGTCACAACACTGTCCCTTGCCATGATCCAGGGATGTCTAAACATTGCCCGTGATTGAATCCCAAAGCTGTACTAGTGCTTCTTCTGAAAATACCTGGTTCCTTAGTCCCAAGAACAGTCTTTGTGGCTCAAGCCCCCATCACCAGCTGCCCATGAAAAAAACAGCAGCGCCCCAAATGAAGAACCCCATTATTATCTGACCTTCAAACAATGTCTGTGAGCCTTCGGAAGAACCTATAACCACTTGTGGTCTGCATTTCTTTTTCTGAAGGTCACATCCTTCTATCTAGCCCCCTAATTCTCTCTAGAAGAATTACCGAAAACTCAATTGCATTTCAATAGATACCTCCCTGCCCCTGCCCTAAGGGAACTTGTACTATTTCAAAATCTTTCCCCAACTATATATGGCTCCTTTCAATAAGCTTATGAAACCCAGACTCCCAAAATTATTGTAGAATATACATTTTCTAGGCAAGAACGTATTTATTCTAAGAAGCAATGCTTTCTCTTTTTTTGTACTACAAAATAAGGATATTTATTATAAAGTTAGAAGAATTAAAACAGTGAGGTAATGATACAATGATAGACAAAGGGACCAACTGAACAGAACAGAGTCCAGAAACACACCCAAACAAAGATGGCCACCTGATTGGTGATAAAGGTGACACTGAAATGCAGAGGAAAAGGATGGTCTTCTTTTTTTTTAATTCTTTATTGGCCGGGGAGAGGTCAATGGGTGTGGGTGGAAGGAGACATATGTAATACTTTAAGCAATGCTTTCTTAATCTGCCTTGCCCTTTGCACTCCCAATGACTTTCCTAATTGAGTTTTGACAATAGCGTATGTTAAATCATGACTAGTACAGTTGGAGCAGTGCCCAGGCCTGCACTCCTGCTCTGTTCCAGCAAAGCTGTTGAATGGACGCACACCTGCAGCTTCTGGAACATTCCAAACCTCATTTCCAAAAGCAGAACAGTAGGGAATTGGGGGATGTGTTCTTGCCCTCAGAGGCAAAATATTTGCTGCAGGTGGTGATCTGGGCATGTACAGTGTGGCCAAGAACATGGGTTTAGATTCCAACAGATTGTAATCAAAATTTACTGGCTCAGCCACTTACCAGCCACATGGCCCTGGGCAGGTTAGGAACTTTTTTGAGCACATGTTCTTAATCTGCAAAATGGAAATGACATCAGTTGCTATCTCAGAGGATTATAAGGGAGAACATTATAAAGCTCCCAGCACTGAGTACGGCACAGGTGGAGCACTCTATAAGCAATAGTTATTAGCTATAATTAGAATGTATAATTATAATGAGATAAGGATAACATTTCATGCATTTCTCTAGCCTCATTCCCTAATCCAATGCCTAGCACAGGGTACACAGTCATAATAATATGAATAAGTATTTCTTTTGTCCTCCTACTACATGCCAGGTACTACAGGGATGAACACCAGTGGTTTATGGCCTTAGATTATGTAGCATTTCATGTTTATGCTACTCAAGAGTGACCCTGAATGTCTATGATTTGTTGTTTTGCTGAGGCACAAATTTGAATTACTTGCTTGAAGCCTGGCATGTAAGAAAAAGGCACTTCCCTGGTGATTGGGCCCCTGTGACTACTCAGAATACACACCTTGACTCAACTTCATTTTTCTCTCCTTTTCTCTGCAATGGTATTTTGCAGGGGTGGGATAGGGGTATTAGATATTTCAGGGTCCACAAAGATCTTCCTCCTAAAAGTCAATAACCTATTGTAAGATGCGGTCTCTACCTTCTTCAGGCTCAGAGTCTAGTGGGGAAACACAGAGTATAACAAAATGTGTTATAATAAGGTTAAAATATAGCAGAGAGACAAACAGGATATTTTAACATCTGAAAATCAATGAATGTAATAAACCATATCAATAGAATAATAATAATAAAAAAACACACTCTCTCAACATATACCAAAAAGGGCACTTTTATCATGAAAGACAGTCTTTCCTGTAACAGCCTCAACAAACTAGGAATAGAAGGTAATTTCCTCAACATTATAAAGGACATCCTATCTAATAAAAGACAAAAGGGTAATTAACCGTACCTCCGCTATGCTTCCCATTGGCTAATCCGCAAGATATGCAAATTAACTGCCAACAAATATGGCGGCTGGAAGCCACACAGCTGAAGCAAGCAGGAGGCTTGCTTGCTCCAGTGATGGAGGAATCCAAGGTTCCCTGCCTGCCATGGCCTGGCTCTGAGCTCTGAAAGCAACAAAGTTTCAATTATAGAAGCTAAACAAACCCCAGATACCTGCTTTCAGCCAGCTGCAGCCTCAGAGCTGGAATGAGCAGGATGGCAACAAAGTTTCAATTATAGAAGGTAAATAAATCCCAGAATAAAAAAAAAAAAAGAAAAAAAGGAGAGGCTGGGAGCTTCAGTCACCGGTCAGCCTGAAAATGGCCCTCAACCCCTCACCCAGACTGGCCAGGCACCCCAGTGGGGAACCCCACCCTGAAGAGGGTGTGGCCAGCCTGAAAACAGCCATCAGCCCCTCACCCAGGCTGGCCAGGCACCCCAGCGGGACCCCCACCCTGATCCGGGACACCCTTCAGGGCAAACCAGCTGGCCCCCAACCGTGCACCAGGCCTCTATCCTATATAGTAAAAGGGTAGTATGCAAACTGACCCTAACAGCAGAAAGACTGGGAATGACTGGTCACTATGACACACACTGACCACCAGGGGGCAGACGCTCAATGCAGGAGCTGCCCTCTGGTGGTCAGTGTGCTCCCACATGGGGGAGCTCTGCTCAGCCACAAGCCAGGCTGATGGCTGCCAGTATAGCGGTGGTGGTGGGAGTCTCTCCTGCCTCCTCAGCAGCGCTAAGGATGTCTGACTGCAGCTCAGGTCTGCTCCCTGCTGGCAAGTGGACATCCCCCGAGGGCTGCCGGGCTGCCAGAGGGATGTCTGATTACCAGCTTAGGCCCAATCCCCGGGGAGCAGGCCTAAGCCAGCAGGTGGTCATCCCCCGAGGAGTCCCAGACTGCGAGAGGGCACAGGCTGGACTGAGGGATCCACCCGCCCCCCCCTACCCCCAGTGCACAAATTTTTGTGCACCAGGACTCTAGTTTATAAAATATCCACAGTTAACATCATACTTTGGATAGGAACACTGGATGGTTTGGAGACAGGAAAAAGAGAGAGAGACTTACTTGGAATTTTCATAACATTTAAAAAGATAAAACTATAAAAATCACTTGACATCTAGCCAGCATGGCTCAGTGGTTGAGCATCCACCTATGAACCAGGAGGTCACTGTTCAATTCCAGGTCAGGGCACATGCCCAGGTTGTGGGCTCAATCCCCAATGGAGGGTGTGCAGGAGGCAGCTGATAAATGATTCTCTCTCATCATTGATGTTTCTATCTCTCTCTCCCACTTCCTTCCTCTCTGAAATCAGTAAAAATATATTTTTTAAAAATCACTTGACAAAATATACAGACATATTTTTATAATCTTAAAATTTTTATAATCTTAAAGCCAAAAATTATGACACAAAACCCAGATGCCATTAAATAACAGATTGACAAAGTCAAATATCCAAAAGTTAAATGATCCTGCATGACAATGAAAACATCACAACATCTTCTGCATTTACCACCTATTCAAAATATCAGTAAAATAATTAATAACTGTTTTTTAATCTATGCTATCCCATGGTCCTCATACTACCCCTGTGTCTCTCACTACTTTACCATCCATGCTAGGACGAGTTCCTCTGGGCAGCAAAGCATCTCAGCCTTTGCCCCTCAACAGAGGACCTCCCCTAATCTTGGCTACTTGGGAAAAGGTTCTCCACCCAACTGGATTCTGCCTTACTTCTGGGTGAGGCTCTTGATACTTGGATTATTGCTCTCCTACCTCCGTGACACTCTGTAAACTACATGGGCTAATGGCAGCAAAAGAATGGCAGCCAATTTGCATGTCATTTGCATGTCATTTGATGCTCAATTCCTATGAGAACAAAATGTATCCCAGTTTCCTACCCATTACTGCTATAAATGCTCACTTGTCTCCTAGGCAGGCTGACCAAGACCCACAGACAAACCACTGGCTGCTCTCCACTAAGGCAGTGGTCGGCAAACTCATTAGTCAACAGAGCCAGATATCGACAGTACAACGATTGGAATTTCTTTTGAGAGCCAAAGTTCTTAAACTTAAACTATATAGGTAGGTACACTGTTATTAACTTAATTAGGGTACTCCTAAGCTGGCCTTTGCTAAAAATGTCCTCAATCTGATTGAGGTATGTTCGCTGAGGTCGACCCCTTCCAACTCTCCCATCCACATTCGCCTTGTATACTTGTTTTGTCTATCTCCTTTCGTTCATCCTCTCTATATGTCCAAACCACCTCAGCATACCTTTCTCAATCCTCGACACTACATCTTCTTTCACTCCACAATGTTCCCTAAAATTAACTTAATAAACTTTACTTAAAGTTTTAAGTCTTAGTTAAGCTATAGGTACGTTGAATAAAACTTGATATCATACTTAATAACGATATTATTTATTGATAAAATTAAATTCCTTACAATTTACCTTACAATATCCATAAAATTAAATCATGACAATGACTGACAAACACTAATGTGAACAATGGCCTTGCATCTCCTTGGAAAGTTTGGGTAAGTCAGGTTTGTATGTTGTTGTTTTTAATTTTAGGCACGATTCCAGGTTCTCATCAATAAGACGACTTCTCAACTTACTCTTGATAAGGTTCATGCTTGAAAATGTAGGATTTGCAGCTGGTTGGAAAAATACAGGTAACTTTATGCTTCGAGTAGATACTTTTGTCACCAGCGCGCGATTTGCAGACGTGAGTAGCACTAACCACTGCACAATGAGACTGCTGACTGACTGACTCACGCAACTCATGCATGAATCCCGCGCACCTCCCCTGCGCTGCGTATCCTGTGGCCTGCCTGTGCCTGGTCTCCCGTCTCCCGACCGACCGACCAACACTCCCCACTTCTTCTAACACCACTTCTTCAAAATAGAGTCGCCCAGGCCGAAAACCGACTTCTGCGCATCGGCCACGAAGTTTCAATCGCACTGTATGTGCGCACCCGCACGTGGTATTTTGTGGAACAGCCGCACTCAAGGGGCCAAAGAGCCGCATGTGGCTCACGAGCCACGGTTTGCCGACCACTGCACTAAGGAATACACAGCCCCAACTCCAGTCTCATAACCTCTGGTCAAAGTCAACTCTGGCTTTTTCTTCTTTTTCAGTCTCACCAGGCATTACATCCTTCCTCCCTGCTCAAAGCTAGCAATAAATTTTGGCTATGGCCAAAATAAAAACGTTGTATTTCCCAGGACAACAGGAGATGGAGTAGTCCACTTTTAGCTCTGTAGTTTCTAAATGAATATAATTTTTTTCTACAACTTTCAATCCTGCCCTAAGATGATACTGTTTTGTTTAGTTTTTGCTTATTTGTTTGTTTGGTTTTTTTAAAGAGGGAAGGAAGGAAGGAAGGAAGGAAGGAAGGAAGGAAGGAAGGAAGGAAGGAAGGAAGGAAGGAAGGGAGGGAGGGACTCTGGAGAAGCCTGTGCTCGGCAGGTGCTGTCCATGGTTCTGATCCCGCTTGCCAAGATGAAGTGTTTTCACCTAACCTGGAACTAAGGTAGTCACTGAACAATCACTTCCAAAAATTTTTTATATAAGAGAAGGTAAAAGGGGGTGGTGAGAAAGGAGGGAAGAGAAAGGAAGAAAAAGAGAGGGGGAAACAAAGACAATTGGCAAAGCTGAGACCACTGTGAAAGATTAATTAACCAATGGGAAAAGGGAGGTTTTGTTTTTCAAAGAATTGTAGCTACCAAAAAGCCACGAACAGTCATAACTGAAATATGAATTTCTAAATTATTGAAACAAAGTAGGAAATGTATCAAGTGCCAAGTGATGCTGAGATTTGCTAGTGTAGATGCAAGTAAATAAGATCTTGGGCTGGATGAGATAGAGACAGTGTGATTGAGTTGTGTTGTACCAAAGTTTTCATGGTTTTCTTTGTTTTTATTTTGCATCTTGATGTAAACTGAGACCTCTGTGTCACAATTTACATAGCTTTCTTCAAGTTCTTGTGAAAATCCTTTTTCAAATCCAAAACTAAATTACTTTTCTCTCTGAGAGGCTGGGGGGCACTCCCTGCTGGGTCCCCTCCTCCCCTGCCCGTTCCTCTCTGAGACCAGCGCTGACAGCCCACACCACACAGAGTACATTCAGCCACTCAGCCGCTGAAAGTTGACAAACTGCCAGCTCTTTCCACAGATAATAATTCTTCATAGCTTATTTTCAAAACACTTGAACTCTATAATGTATGCTCACTCTGCAACAAGGAATTACAGAAAACTGATACACTCCTCAATATCAAGAAGCGGAATTAATGTTCTGGGTCTGGTTTTTACATGCCGTCTGGGCTTCAGGATGCATGAGGAGAAACTGAAAAATTGAGGGCAGTGTTTAAGGGGCTTGGGGTGTGAGATGGCTGAGAACTGCTTGGAGCCTGGTAAGGACGTTCCTGCACAGAGGGGTCATGGAGAGAAATCAAGGCCAGCGGGAGCATTCCGCATGAGAGATCCTTCTATTCAGTCCTTTTTATTTTAAATATCATTTCTCAGTATTCCAGAATGTTAGAGATAGAGAGGAATTAAGTAGTCCATGTTTTCAAACAAACAACAATAAAACCCTGAAACCCAGAGAGGTTGGATGACTTCCAAGGTCAAAGAATTGGTGCATAATCGTGGCTGGCATCCACGGCTCCAAGGCCAATGCAGTGCCTGTCCTATTACACTACGGCCACTCTGGCTCACCACTCACTGTCCATGTGTCCATGGGTAAGCTAATTACCCTCTCTGCGCCCCAATGTTCTCATCTGTGGAGCAGGGACAGAATTCACACCTCTCTCTTTGAGTTCATATGAGGATCAAATGAGATAATTCATGGGAAATGCCAAGCTCAGACTCTGGCTCATAGTAAATATTTAATAAATGAGAACTCTCATTATAATTACTAGTGTTATTATTAACATTTCCATTTTACATGTGAAGAAACTAAGTATTAGAATCTCAAGAAGACTTGATGAGATAACCAGATTTTTAAATACATAATTGCTTTTGAATTCTAGACCCTAACATGGACCCTGAGATGATTACTCTCAGGAACATGTATCCTAAGACAAACATGTTTGAAGCCAGCAAAAATGTACCACCAATACCCCTGGTGCTCCAGGGATTGTCCGAGAGCTCCAATGGCCAGCAAGAAAATGGAACTCAAGTTGCCCTTCACTCCCAGCTTCCTCATTTTCAAAACTCAGAGTGGGCAATGAAGCCATCAGCAGACTGAAATTCTATAGTTCATGATTGTGACCTGCCTGTAACTCTAATTGCTCAAAATCCCAACTTTTGTTAATTCTCTAACCTGACGAATAAAGCACAATAAATGTTTGAGGGTTAGTGAACATGTTAATAGGAAAGAAGAGATAGACTTACCAAGGATGTCTAGAAGGCATAAGAACAAAATCCGTTACAGGAAAAAATTTTAAAAGATGTGATTAACTGTACATGAGAAAGATGCAATTATCATGGCTGTTTTTAAAAAGAACCTCATCACCTGCATCAGATTAAATTCCTCTTTTTTTCTGCAAACAAACCAGAGACTCATCTCCAGTGTGAAGGGATTCAACCCTTGGTTCTCATGAACCAGGATCAGATTCTTACACAATAAGTCTGAAATTATCTCCAACCAATTCAGAAGCTTCTCACTCTTAGTTATATGGATCATTGCCAGAACTAAAAAATAGGAGAGCAGGGCCAGCTTTAACACAAATCAAGGGAGAGGGAAGAGGAGGGGTGAGAAAACCTGCAGCTAGGAATCAATTAGGCCAATGCATGGCCTTTGCATATTGAGATTCACTCAAAGGACCAGATTGAACTCCAACTCAGACTCCCACTCATCACTCATTCCCTAGGAACTCATTCCTCTTGCAGAAAATCCACTGTGGGGCATACTAGAGACAACACAGAGAAGAGGGAGGGATGGTGCCTGCCACTTGTTGGGCATTTTGTACACATTTAGTGTAAAGATTCTACTTAAACTTTGTACCAGTCCTAGGAGGTCAGAGAACAGACATTCCCGGGTTACAGATGAGGAGGCTGAGTTCCCAAGAAGTTCTGTGACTTGCCTAAGTTTGGATTTTTATTCCCAATAGTA
This sequence comes from Myotis nattereri, assembly GCF_964212035.1. Classification (NCBI taxonomy): domain Eukaryota; kingdom Metazoa; phylum Chordata; class Mammalia; order Chiroptera; family Vespertilionidae; genus Myotis; species Myotis nattereri. The sequence continues at coordinate 79,552,359 of NC_138080.1, forward strand.
ATGGCAACTATTCAAATTTGGGTTTTCTGTTTCTAGTACTAAAGCTCTTTATTACACATTTACACATGTGCGGGCACACACACACAAGTTGTATTAGAAATCCCCCCAGGGAGAGGAGAAACCAAGATGGCGGCATAGGTTAATGCCGGAGATTCCTGCCTCGAACAACCACTTCAAAAATCAACTAAAGACGGAACGGACATCATCCAGAACCACAGGAAGGCTGGCTGAGTGGAAATTCTACAACTAGGAGGAAAGAGAATATCATACCCAGACTCAGAGGAGGCGCAGTGCTGAAGTGAAATACTCAGGTGCGGAGTGCACGCAAGCGGGCTGGCGGCAGAGGGCGTGGTTGTTGTTTTCAATCTGGAGGGAGTTTCAGACTCTGAGCTCCAGATCCGGGCGAGTCTCTAAGGACCCAGACTCAAATGGGAGAAGCGGGACTGTCTGGCTTCAGTCGGAACTCGAAGGCAGCTTTCTCTCCGAGGTTTGCAGCGGTTGCTGGGACTCTGTGAGGCAGAGCCCCTAGGGATGGGACTGAGAGCAGCCATAACTGCTCCCTCCGGCCCGCCCTGTAGATCCCCTGGGACCCACCCTGCCCAAGCCCTGCACAGAGCCATTTGCCGGATAGCCTCAGGCAAAGGCTAGATTAGCACCGCCCTAGAAATCCAGCACAGAAGCTCTCCCACTGCAGACACAACAGACTCTCATAGCCAGTTAGCCTGGAGGTCAAATCACCCCCGGTACTGCCATCAACAATCAAGGCTTAACTACAACAAGACTGCGCACAAAGACCACTAGGGGGTGTACCAAGAAAGCATAAAAAATGCGGAGACAAAGAAACAGGACAAAACTGTCAATGGAGGATATTGAGTTCAGAACCACACTTTTAAGGTCTCTTAAGAACTGTCTAGAAGCCGGGGATAAATGTAGTGAGATCCTCAAGAAAACTAATGAGACGCTCGATGTTATGATAAAGAACCAACTAGAAATTAAGCATACACGGACTGAAATAACGAATACTATACAGACTCCCAACAGCAGACCAGAGGAGCTCAAGAATCAAGGCAAAGATTTGAAATGCGAAGAAACAAAAAACACCCAACTGGAAAAGCAAAATGAGAAAAGAATCCGAAAATACGAAGATAGTGTAAGGAGCCTCTGGGACAGCTTCAAGCGTACCAACATCAGAATTATAGGGGTGCCAGAAGATGAGAGAGAGCAAGATATTGAAAACCTATTTGAAGAAATAATGACAGAAAACTTCCCCCACCTGGTGAAAGAAATAGACTTACAGGTCCAGGAAGCGCAGAGAACCCCAAACAAAAGGAATCCAAAGAGGACCACACCAAGACACATCATAATTAAAATGCCAAGAGCAAAAGACAAAGAGAGAATCTTAAAAGCAGCAAGAGAAAGAAACTCAGTTACCTACAAGGGAATACCCATACGACTGTCAGCTGATTTCTCAACAGAAACTTGGCAGGCCAGAAGGGAATGGCAAGAAATATTCAAAGTGATGAATACCAAGAACCTACAACCAAGATTACTTTATCCAGCAAAGCTATCATTCAGAACTGAAGGTCAGATAAAGAGCTTCACAGATAAGGAAAAGCTAAAGGAGTTCATCACCACCAAACCAGGATTATATGAAATGCTGAAAGGTATCCTTTAAGAAGAGGAAGAAGAAGAAAAAGGTAAAGATACAAATTATGAGCAACAAACATGCATCTATCAACAAGTGAATCTAAGAATCAAGTGACCAAATAATCTGGTGATCATAATAGAATCAGGGACATAGAAAGGGAATGGACTGACTATTCTTGGGGGGAAAGGGGTGTGGGAGATGCGGGAAGAGACTGGACAAAAAATCGTGCACCTATGGATGAGGACAGTGGGTGGGGAGTGAGGGCGGAGGGTGGGGTGGGAACTGGGAGGAGGGGAGTTATGGGGGGAAAAAAGAGGAACAAATGTAATAACCTGAACAATATAGAGTTAATTAAAAAAAAAAAAAGAAAGAAAGAAATCCCCCCAGAAAACTCCCTTTCACCTCAATTCAGTAAGAGAAATCTAGCAGAAATCTAGCAGGGGGATGTGCACAGAGTTAAGGGAATTAAGTTTGCTGAGCACCTGATTGGCTTGTAAGCAAGTCCTATGCTGGGCCCACTGCATACAGAAAGTCCTCACACCAGCTCTGCAAAGGAGATGTTACTGTCCCCATTTTACAGATGAGGAAACTGTCACAGAAAAGCAAAATGACTTGCATAAGCTTCCATTTCCTCTTCCATGAAGGTGTAGGATTGCACCTGATCATCTCTAAGGCCTCTTCCACCTTCAGAACCTGTGATTTCAAGATCAGCGAAGCAGCTGCCTCCACCATGCAGTGGAGGAACACTGAGTCTTGTCCTCCATAATCACCTCCACCACCATTATCACCAGCTCTGTCCTCGGGGTGCAAGTCCAACCCCATCATCTGAAGCCCTCCCATGCCAAGAAGGGAAAAGTGTCCTCTGAGAAGCAAGAAACCAAGCAGAAGGTTCTTTTGTCCCAGGTGAAATATCCCTGCAGTTCTCTGCACAGCCCGGACCCACTAGCCTGCAGATTCCCATGGAAATGTGGCACCAGGCCAGGAAGCCCCATATGCTGAGTGGGAGGCCCCATACACACAACCCGAACAAACTTCCTAAGAGCCCCCCGAGGCACCAGCTTTCTGCAGGCCACCTGCCTCGGCTCTCCACGCCTCCCAGCAGGAACTCAGTGGGCTGGAGACCAGCCACTCTGTGGAGGGGATTTAGGGAAATGTCGGCCCAACCACGGTTAACCCCCTGTTCCTGATATTAATGACTGCATCAGCCACTGCCATCTGCACACCCTCACCTCGTGCCACGCACAGCCCCAAGTGCTTTCACGGCCCTCCACATCCAGTCCTTCCATCTCTGCTGCGGGCCTCGCCGTGACCCCTGTTTTAAAGTGAGAAACCCGAGGCTCAGAGGTGAGGTAACTGGCCTGAAGTCAGTGCTGGGAAGTGAGGGACTGTGGAGTCAAGTCTCGCCTTTCTGACCTGACAGCTTGCACTCTCAGTGGCTTCCCACAGGGCCTGGCCTAGAGCCTGTGCTCACCAAGTGCCTGCTGTAAAGTGAGCACGTCCATCTGGTGGAAGGACAGGGAGCCCTTCAGGGAAGAGAGCCTGGGCTCTGAGAGGAAGCTGCGCTCAGTCAGCAGGAGGACCGCATGCAGCTCTGGGAACCAGCGTGGCCCAGACAGAGGCTGGAAGTGAACAGAGACGTAAGGTGAGCAGTACCTGGTTTACATTTACGTTACCTCTTTTCCTGAGTGTCCATTCACTGTACAGTCAAAATACAAGGAGATCATCTCCAGAGACAGTCTTGGGGGTGCGGGGGGGGGGGGGGGGAGGGATGGAGTCAGTCCAATGTAGAGAAATTCCTATTCATTCGCTCAGCAAATAATTTTGAGTACCTACTGTGCACCACACTATACCCAAGTCTATCCTTGCAGTGCCCACAGTGAGAGAGACTCTGAATAGAGCAACTTCAAAAGATATGGGATTAATGGCTGCGATGAGGTACCATGAAGGAAACATGAATTGAGAATATTTAATAGAGCAATTTGATTTTGTTTGACAGGGTTGTGGCATGCTTAACTGAAGACATTTAAACAGAAGCATGAAAGACAAACAGAAAGTTGTCAAACCAAGGGAGGGTAGGAGTGGGGCAAGCATTATAGGATGAAAGAAGAGCATATACAAAACCCTGGAGTCTGAGGAGCTGAAGGAAAGCTAGTGTGGAAAACTGTGAGGAAGTAAGGAAGGAGAGAGGGACCTGAGTGGGGGAAGGGGGCGCGGGGCGGGGCACGGGGCCAGCAGGCCTCACACAGAGCTCTGGGGCTGTGTGCACAGTGTTGTTACACTGCAAGCACCGTGGGACGTCACTAAGCTGGTAAGAGACAGGAGCGATTATAAGGGCTTGGGGAAGCTGGAAGCAGGGAGAATAGTTATGTATAAGACTAAGGCTTCCATCCAGGTAAGAGCGAAATGTGGCTCAGAGAGAGGGCACTGCGGTGCTGAAACGTGTAGTGAGTCAGGTGACATTTCGGCGGGGATTGGGATGGTGGAGTTACAAATAAGACTAGGAGGAAAAGACCAAGATGGCGGCGTAGGGAGTGGACCTGTGCATGCTGCTCTCTCACAGCATCATTGAAACTACCAACTATGAGGCAAACAACCACCACTCAGAACCATGGGGAAGTTGGCCCAGTGGGAGATCTACAAATGGAAGAAAAGAAAGATGCTCAGTGAGACTGAGTGGGAGCTACGGAGGCACCAAAAACAGAGGTACGCAGTCACACGCCAGGTGGGCTGCAACTGGATTCGAGGTTTTTTTTTCAATCAGAAGCGGTTACGAACCCTCGAATCCTCTGGGCTTGCTCGGGGCGGGTCTCTGAGGCCCCAGATCCCACGGGGAGAGGCGGCCATGGCCTTGCAGCGGTCAGAAAGCGAGGGAAGCTCTGACGCGCGGCTGCTCGCCGGCACTGAGGGACGCAAAGTCCTGGTGTCCAGGGGAGGCCGAGGGGCGCGGAGAAGCTGCCAATGCTATCTGCTCCGCGCTGGCGACTCCCTGAGACCCCGCCCTACTCAATTTAGATCCCCATCCAAGCTGTGCCAGAGGCACAAGAGGAAATGTCTGTGCTTTTACAAACTCTCAAATCCACTGAGCTGGTTCGGGCGGGTCTCTGAGGCCCCAGGCCCCACGGGGAGAGATGGCAAGGCCTTCCAGCGGTCAGAAAGTGAGGGAGGCTCTGGAGCGCGCGTGGCTGCTTGCTTGGCGGCACTGGGGGATGCGAAGTCCAGGTTTCCTGGATAGGCAAGGGGCCGCTGAAACTCCGCCCCGGCGACTCCCTGAGACCCCGCCCTACTCAATTTACATTCCCATCCGGGCTGTGCCAGAGACACAAGAGGAAACGCCTGTGCTTTTGCAAACTCAAATCCACTGAGCTGGTTTGGGCGGGATCATGAGGCACCAGACCCGAAGGGGAGAGGCGGTATGGCCTTGCAGCCTTCAGAAAGCGAGGGAGGCTCTGTCGCACAGCTGCTCGCCGGCACTGGGGGATGCGAAGCCCGGGTGTCCTGGAGAGGCGAGGGGCCGCGGAGATGCAGCCAGTGCTATTTGCTCCGCCATGGCAACTCCCTGAGACCCAGCCCTAATCAATGTACATCCCCATCTAAGCTGTGCCAGGTGCACAAGAAGACCCACCTGCGCTTTTGCAGCCTAACCCAACAAATTGAAGACTTCAACTGCTCGCAGCCATGGGAGACACACTCAAGAAGCAGACCCAGGAGAACCAAGATGGTGGCGTAAGGAAGAGACCTGTGCATGCTGCCTCACACAACAACATTGAAACTACCAACTATAGGACAAACAGCGATCATACGGAACCATGGGAAAGTTGGCCCAGTGGAAGCTCTACAACTGGAAGGAAAGAAAGAACATTGAGACTGAGTAGGATGTACAGACTCACCAAGTACAGAGCCCAACCCAACAAACTGCAGATTTCAACTCCCCCCATAGAAAGAAGAGCAGTGAGATTGAGTAGGATGTGCAGAGGCACCAAGCACAGATCCCAACCCAGCAGGCTGCAGATTTCAGCTCCTCGCATCCGGGAGGGACGCAATCGGGGGGCGGAGTCGGGTTCGGGGCAGGCCGGGGCCGGCGTTGTGGAACCGCTGTACCAGCAGGCGTACAAACATGCCCACCGGTTCCAGTCTCGCGTGGGCACCGGGGGACGGCAGACGGGCAGTCTGTGCACTTGGAGGAGGGCGTGGTCCGAGCAGGAGTGCTGGATGTTCAGCCACCAGGAACACCTGGAGATTTTGTCTGGCGGGGAGCTGCCCAGCAGGGGACAGAGGGTCAAACTTCGTGTTTCCCCGGTGAGGGTGGGACGGCCTCGGTGAGGACAATACGGCCCCGGAAAGATCGAGATAGCCCTGGGGAGGTCGAGACTGCACCAGTGAGGTCGGGATGACCCCGGTGAGGTCGGGACAGCCCTGGTGAGGTCAGGACGGCCCCGGTGAGGTTGAAACAGCCCCAGTCAGGTCGGGACAGCCCCTGGAGAGGTTGAAATGGCCCCGGCGAGGTCGAGACAGCCCCGGTGAGTTTGAAACAGCTGCAGTGAGGTAGGGATGGCCCCGGTGAGGCTGAAACGGCCCTGGTGAGGTCGGGACGGCCCCGGTGAGGTTGAAACTGCCCCAGTGAGGTTGGGACAGCCCTGGTGAGGTTGAAACAGCCCCAGTGAGGTTGAAACTGCCCCGGTGAGGTCGGGACGGCCCCGGTGAGGTTGAAACGGCCCCGGTGAGGTTGAAGTGGCCCTGGTGAGATCGAGACGGCCCCGGTGAGGTTGAATCGACCCCGGTGAGGTCGGCATGGCCCTGGTGAGGTTGAAACAGCCCCAGTGAGGTTGAAACTGCCCCGGTGAGGTCGGGACGGCCCCGGTGAGGTTGAAACGGCCCCAGTGAGGTTGGGACGGCCCCAGTGAGGTTGAAGTGGCCCTGGTGAGATCGAGACGGCCCCAGTGAGGTTGAATCGACCCCAGTGAGGTCGGCATGGCCCTGGTGAGGTTGAACGGCCCCGGTGAGGTTGAAACAGCCCCAGTCAGGTCGGGACAGCCCCTGGAGAGGTTGAAATGGCCCCGGCGAGGTCGAGACAGCCCTGGTGAGTTTGAAACAGCTGCAGTGAGGTAGATTTGGCCCCGGTGAGGCTGAAACGGCCCTGGTGAGGTCGGGACGGCCCCGGTGAGGTTGAAACTGCCCCAGTGAGGTTGGGACAGCCCTGGTGAGGTTGAAACAGCCCCAGTGAGGTTGAAACTGCCCCGGTGAGGTCGGGACGGCCCCGGTGAGGTTGAAACGGCCCCGGTGAGGTTGGGATGGCCCCGGTGAGGTTGAAGTGGCCCTGGTGAGATCGAGACGGCCCCAGTGAGGTTGAATCGACCCCAGTGAGGTCGGCATGGCCCTGGTGAGGTTGAACGGCCCCGGTGAGGTTGAAACGGCCCCGGTGAGGTAGGGACGGCCCCAATGAGGTTGGGACTGCTCCAGTAAGGTTGGGACAGATAATGGGGACCAGTATAGACTGATGAACAGGGGTAGATGCAGAGGCAGAGCAACATTGAACAGCTGTCAAACTACAGTGGGAAGCCTGGGGAGGGTTTGGGGGATTAAGAGATCAACTGAAGGACTTATATGCATGCATATAAGATTAACCAATGGACACAAGACACCGGGGGGGTAGGGGCCGGGGGAATGTCAAGGGGGGGAATAAAGGAGACATATGTAATACTCTTTGTAATACTTTAAGAAATAAAAATTATTAAAAATAAATAAATAAATAAATAAAATTTAAAAAAGAAGAAAAAAAAGACTAGGAAGAGCTGGAACCCAATACCTTCCCACCAAGATCTTGCAGTAGCTCCAAGGGCGGTGGCCCAATAGTGAGTCCTAGGAATGGAGGTACCTGAGGTCCCAGCCTCTCCAAAATCCACTTCCCCACATTTGGAGAAAGCTCTATGTACCTGCTCCCCCAGCTGTCTTCCTTATGTAGGACCCCTCCCCATTGAGAGCTAAGTGTCCACTCCTAACCAAGGCTCCTGAGGAAGGGCAAAGGGAAGGGAGAAGAGATGCAAAGCAAGCTTCCCCACCTCTGCAGAAGGGAGGAGAAGCCTGTTTCCAATATGCCTCACCAAAGAGAGAAACTTAAGTTACCAAGAGTCAGGAAACCCAACCCAAACCCAGCCCAAGCTCCACAGAAATACTTTCTAATTCAAGAAAAATCCTGATACTGCTAGAAACATACCCAGTCATTTCAAAATTCCATCCTTTATCTCACCGCAACTTTTCTAGGGAGGATCAGCAGACATATTTGCTTGAATCCAGGAAGAGGAGAGAGGGTGATGACTGCGTCCCGGGAGGCACCATGCCTGGTGGAGACTACAGCAGGGGCCCAGGCACTTCCCACTTTAGGACCAGCCCCCAGCACCCCACAAGCCCACCCCCACTGATAGCTCACAGAGTAGCTCCCTGTTCTCTCCCTCCTCACCCACCCAGGGCTGCTGGTTCTGGCATAACCTGCTAATGATGACAACAGCTATAATCTATGGAGCATCTATTGGGAACCCGGGTACATAGTGGTACCCCAGTCATATACACATTGGATGTGAGATGCAGAAAGTTTAACAATGCAAAGTGACTTAACTAGAACTCAAACCCCAGGTCTATTGGACTTCTGAGCCAGCCTAACTGCCTTGCTAAACCTCCACTGGCCCTCTTGCCCACCCCACCTCTGGAGGAACCCTTGCCTGAGTCAGCCAGGGCCAGAGGAATGGAGGAAGGGCTGGCAATATCCTCTTCTGCAGTGAGAATGAGCATGAGAGTCCTTACTCTGTCATCTGCCAGAGAGCAAGCCCCCTGCTGCCTGCTGGGCTGAAACAAGGAGGCAACCTCAGAGCTGAAAGCCAAGGGCCTGGGCAGTGGGCAGTGAGAGGCCACGGGAGTTCAAATCTCAGGAAGGAACAGCCCTGGAACCCAAACCCAGGCTGAGGCTGATGGCGCTCCCTGCCCCCGCTCTACCTGCCTCCTGAGCAGACCCCATTGGGTCTCTGGCAGGGAGGTCTAACCTGGCATCCTCCCACTGCCTTCAAGGCATAGAGGGACAGTGGAGTATGGTGGTTAAGAGTAAGGCCCTGGATTCCAATATTAGGAACCTTGAGAAAATCACTGACCTCCTGAGCCAGTTTCCCCATCTGCAAAATGGAAATGACAATAATACTAGGAATACTCACTGCATGGGGTTGCTGCCCTAACTGGATGAGACACGCGGTAACACCTGGCACCCCTTCTATGCTGGGAAAGGCTCATCCATCTGGTGAGAAGGACATGACTGTGTCAGCCCTGCCAAGAAGCCTTTCTGGATGTGGGTGTGTCCACATCCACCTGGAGGAGGACAGGTCTAAGCGCCAGCCCTCCGCTGACCAGCACAATTATGACCCCGTTGCAGCTCACCAAGCTGTTTGCAATCACCCTTTTTATGTAGCCCCTGTGGGAACTGAGACTCAGAGAGGCAACGTGACTTCCTCAAGGCTACATAGCCAGTGAACGCTGCTCCGGGAAGAGCAGAACCCCGGCCCAATGCCTGCTCCCTCATTTCACACCCCCTCTGTATCTTTCTGTATACAGAGGGCCAATGAGTATCTCACATTCACTTACAGAGACCACATTCTGAGCCAGACACCGTGCTAGGCTCTGCCTGAAAGATGAACATGCAAGGCAAACAGATGATTGCAACTCCAGGTGAGGGTGTCCAGCCAGGCGTCTGCACACAGTCCCTTAGGGACACACAGGAGGTGGCAATCAACCCTGCTTGGAGGGAGGACAGAAAGCACAGGCTGCTGGGAGGAGAGATGCCACAGCCAGGTAAACAAGCAGGGTTGGGGAGGACAATCCGGACCCCGAACTGGAGAGCTACTTCAAGGGCCTGAGCGTGACATGGCTACCTACACTTCGTGTTCCTGCCTCCTGTGTCTGGGTGGTGCCCTGGTACAGTCTCCTGCGCTTCCCCAGCAGCTGCCTCAGCTCTTCCTCAGGCCATTAATACTCTCCAACCAGGAGGAATGGCATCCCACAAGGTGCTGTCCTCCAGGAGGCCACAGTGGTCCTTGCCTGCTCTGGCTGGAGAAGCCATTGAAGCTCAGGCAGCCATGGTCTCTGGTCCATGTGAAACCCTTGTATCTTCCTCCAGGGCTACTCCTGAGGGGGATCTGGGGCCCTGGGGCCACCTGTGCAGCAAGGCCAGTCTGAGTCCTAATACCTGCCCCTGAGGAGCCCTCTCCTGCCCCAGGGCCTCCCAGCTTCACTGAGCCTGCTTACTCAGCTTTGTTCCTAGCACCCACAGCCACGACTATTTCTAGTGCTTATTACATTCCAGGACAAAAGAGAAAACTTTCTTTTTAATTAAAATGAATACTCTGCCCAGGACCTGCAGCTCGTGCTAATGCATGCTATGCCAAGAAGACAATTGAGTCTGTCTCCTTCAGTACCTTCCCCGACAGGAACCTGAAGCTCCTTGAGGCTGGTGATATTTTCCTTTGGAGAGAGAAAGGAACCGAGTGCTTCTACTCCAGAAAGCACAGATATGCTAGGATGATTCCAGGGAACAATCATCTCTGTGGTAACGAGCTCCCTTCTCCCTCTCCAAGCATGGGTCTGTGGTGATGATAAAACGATAGACAGGCCGCTACTTCCCAGTAATCTGTAAAGACTGCGGCCATATACCCAAGTATCCCCAGAGATAAAAGAGGAAGATTAAATAATTTGAAGATAATTTCTTCCATGAAAAGAATAATGTTGCCATTAAAATGAAAACCCATGTAATAAAACCAAATTATGCTGAGGACTTGGGAGCATTTTCCTATCTTCTGTCATATAGAGACAGTGTTTCTGGAGGAAGAGAGAAAGAAGGAAGGAAGGAAGAGAGGGAGGGAGGGAGGGAGGGAGGGAGGAAGGAAAGGGAAGGAAGGAAGGAAAAGGAAGGAAGGAAGGAAGGAAGGAAGGAAGGAAGGAAAGAAAGAAAGAAAGAAAGAAAGAAAGAAAGAAAGAAAGAAAGAAAGAAAGAAAGAAAGAAAGAAAGAGGTGGAGGGGAGGGAGGGAGGAAGGAAGAACCTGCTAGAATTGTCAGCACAGGTTTGCATGGGAGGCGGCGGCTGGCGGAATGCAGACGCCCACACTGCCAGTCCTGCCGTCCGTCTTCTCTGCGGGATAACACAGGGATCAGGTCTGTCATTAGTGCCATGTGAGTGAGCACACGGGGGACAGCGAGAGCCTGACCAACACCACGGGAGTCAAACCAGGCTGTGTCAGCCCTGGAGGAATGCAGAGCAACCAGTGTTACCAGGAATGGCAGCCACTGCTCACTCCTTTCCAGCCAGTTCTGTTCGGTGGGTCGAAGCTTTCCATTTGATTTGAGGTCCGTACATAGAGTGCGCCCAGAGGCAAAGCTTCGTATGATTGGACCCCAATGGGCTGAAAGCAGAAGAAGGCAGGAGATGGGGAACGGGAAGGCAGCACACAAGGTGCCTCCAGAATCGAATTCCGCTGGGACCAGCATGTGAGTGAACCATTTGCATGTCTCCCCCACAAGCTAGAGTCAAAGAAACTGGGCAGAGAATGTCTTTCCGTGTGGACACACGGCCATACCTGCAATGTGGGTTCCGCTCAGACCACGACAATAGAGCTGTAATCTTTATGCTGGGGGAGGGTCTTGCTTTCAATTTGTAAAAAAAAAAAAAAAAAAAGTAAAATCTGTGAAGCGCCAATAAAGCAAAGCTCAGGAAGAGAGATGAGGTCTGCCTGTAAAGGAAATTCTCTGTCTCAGCTCAGCAAAAAGGCTGCAGGTGTTTTCATGGTTGAGGTCTGTGTGGGACAGCATTCCTCTAAACACAGGGACACGCTGGTCACTCTGACAGCGCCAAGGGGGTATTTCCAGTCTCTCTCCTCCCCCAAAGCAGCTGAGACCAAAGTGCAGCTATTGACACACCAGCCCTGGGGTGAACATGTACATGCCTGTGAGGACACTGCAGGCCTAGGAACCCAACAGGAGTGTTCAACGTGGGTCCTAAACCAAGTCTCCAGCATGGACTGCCTGGCCTGCAGGATTTGTCTGTGATGGGCAGTTTCATACCAGGCAGTGACTAGCACCAGAAATTCACTTATTTCATGGTGTTTAATGATTCATTTGAGTCTCAAAAGGGAGGCTGGTTGGCCTTCACAACTCACCAGAGAGCAGAGAGGAAAGAGAGTAAATGAGGCCTGAAGCTCCGGCACAGTCTGGTGCCAACAGGCTCGGCCGCAGGAGAGGTTCTCTTCTCCTGTGCCCGGCCTCCCCACACCTGTCCAGCAGCACGCCTCCGTGTGCCCTCTGATTGCGACTTCCTGGAGTCAGGGTTTAGTCACCTGGTGTGTCCAGAGTTCAGCGGGAGGTAGCACACAGTTGGTGATCTAGGGAGATCTAGGGACTGGATACATAATGAGTAAATCTCTAGTTGAATCTCTAACGTCTATGAGGTTAGCAGAAAGAGGCAAGCTTGACATTGCCGCTCCACCTCCTCCATTCCCATTCCTCCCCGCCCTCCTGCCTTTCCTCCTGCCTCTCAATTCTGCTCTCCCCACAGGACCTGATGCCTCGCTTACTTAGCTCTCAGCCATTTTCTCGGCCCTGGGACGCCTGCGTTTTACGCTGGGTCCCTGGGATGAAAGGTACTATTCCTGTTTGAGGCAAGTCCAGCCTTTGCAGCCTAACAGGAGAAGGAGGGAGGGAGGGAGGGAAAGAAGGAAGGAGGTTGATTAAGAAGCATATGACTTAGCTTGAGCAACAGAAGGTAGGTGAAAAGCAAGAAGAATGGCAGAGGGACCTATACGCCCCCAAAACCAAGAGGCCGATGTTCCCTAAGAGGGAGGCCAGAGAACGTGTTAGTTAAGGCTTTGGTGTCAGGCAGACCTGGATTAGAATCCAAATTCTGCCATTTCCTAGAGGTGAATTTTGGACAAATTACTTGGCCAGTCTGGGCCATTTCATCACCAGTAAGCTGGGGATGCTAATACTAGGCTCTGGGGACTGTCATGAGGAGTAAAGGAGCTGATGGAGATAAATCATTCCGGCAGCGCCTGGCACGCAGAAGAAATTCAACAGCTGGTAGCTATTAAACTATTTGTATTTCTAAATCAAAGAGGGGCCTCTGGTGTGCAAGCAAGGTATTTTCTTAAGTTATGGGACAGAAGTGACTTAAAATCTTTGAAATTCCTTTCACAGGCAAAGGGAAAGCTTCTGGGGTCTCTCTAAGATGTGGCAATAGGCTGGAAGACAGCTTTTTACGTGGGAAAAATGCTTTGGGGAAGGCACAGGCAGTTTGATATTGAGTCTCCCAAATTACATAACACTGCTTATGTAATTTTTAAAAATTCTTCCAACTTGAGAAACATTGCAAATTGCACACTGCTGGGGGGAGGACCCAGGTCTTGTTCTTGTTATGCTCTTTTGACAATTACAGTATCTTTCTAAGACAAGATTTTCTGCCCTGCACCTCTTACTTGGAGTATCAGAACAATATATTGGGGTTGCCCCAGGCAGAGGAACACAGGGCACAGGCTTAGGAGTGTGATGAAAAATCAGGTTCATCACTTGTGCCAACTCAGACTGATTAGCAGGGGCCAGTGAGCAGCGTCATAATAGATCAGTGCTGCCTGCCTTGGGCCCAGAATAGGATACCTAAGGGCTCTCGTGATATGCTTTTGATATCACTAGATTCTGTGCTCATTTTCCAGCTACTTAGGAAGACCAAGAATAATGAGCAGATTCTGCTCAACGTTGCTGAAGCAAGAAGGGGTGGCCTGAGAACAGACACTGCTCAGGAGAATGAGAGGCCCTGCTCAGGGGGAGGGAGATCCTGCTCAGGGGAGGGAGGCCCTGCTCAGGGGGAGGGAGATCCTGCTCAGGGGGAGGGAGATCCTGCTCAGGGGAGGGAGGCCCTGCTCAGGGGGAGGGAGATCCTGCTCAGGGGGAGGGAGGCCCTGCTCAGGGGGAGGGAGGCCCTGCTCAGGGGGAGGGAGATCCTACTCAGGGGGAGGGAGATCCTGCTCAGGGGAAGGAGGCCCTGCTCAGGGGGAGGGAGGCCCTGCTCAGGGGAGGGAGGCCCTGCTCAGGTGGAGGGAGGCCCTGCTCAGGGGGAGGGAGATCCTACTCAGGGGGAGGGAGGCCCTGCTCAGGGGGAGGGAGATCCTGCTCAGGGGGAGGGAGGCCCTGCTCAGGGGGAGGGAGGCCCTGCTCAGGGGGAGGAGGCCCTGCTCAGGGGGAGGGAGATCCTGCTCAGGGGGAGGGAGGCCCTGCTCAGGGGGAGGGAGATCCTGCTCAGGGGGAGGGAGGCCCTGCTCAGGGGGAGGGAGGCCCTGCTCAGGGGGAGGAGGCCCTGCTCAGGGGGAGGGAGATCCTGCTCAGGGGGAGGGAGATCCTGCTCAGGGGGAGGGAGGCCCTGCTCAGGGGGAGGAGGCCCTGCTCAGGGGGAGGGAGATCCTGCTCAGGGGGAGGGAGATCCTGCTCAGGGGGAGGGAGGCCCTGCTCAGGGGGAGGAGGCCCTGCTCAGGGGGAGGGAGATCCTGCTCAGGGGGAGGGAGGCCCTGCTCAGGGGGAGGGAGCCCCTGCTCAGGGGGAGGGAGCCCCTGCTCAGGTGGAGGGAGATCCTGCTCAGGGGGAGGGAGGCCCTGCTCAGGGGAAGGAGGCCCTGCTCAGGGGGAGGAGGCCCTGCTCAGGGGAGGGAGGCCCTGCTCAGGGGGAGGAGGCCCTGCTCAGGGGGAGGGAGATCCTGCTCAGGGGGAGGGAGATCCTGCTCAGGGGGAGGGAGATCCTGCTCAGGGGAGGGAGGCCCTGCTCAGGGGAGGGAGGCCCTGCTCAGGGGAAGGGAGGCCCTGCTCAGGAGGAGGGAGATCCTGCTCAGGGGGAGGGAGATCCTGCTCAGGGGGAGGGAGATCCTGCTCAGGGGGAGGGAGTTCCTGCTCAGGGGGAGGGAGATCCTGCTCAGGGGGAGGGAGATCCTGCTCAGGGGGAGGGAGGCCCTGCTCAGGGGAGGGAGGCCCTGCTCAGGGGAGGGAGATCCTGCTTGGGGGAGGAGGTCCCCATGCGTAGTGCTTGATGAAAAGGCACAGTTTGGGAGGAAGTGGAGGAACCACGCTTGGACAATCAGGACATGATGGGAGGCCTCTGTGATGGTTAATTTTGTGCTAACTTGACTGGGCTAAGGGATGCCCAGACAGCTGAACTCAGTAAAGAAGGTCACTCTCAACAATTGGGTGGGTGGGTGTCATCCAATCCACTGAGGGCCTGAATAGAACAAAAAGGCAGGGGGTGGGGGAGTTCCTTCTCTGTTTGAGCTGAGACATCCATCTTCTCCTGCCTCTGACTTTGGCATTCCAGGTTTTCAACTTTTGGGACGTACTAGTACACCACAGGCCCTCCTAATTCCCATACCTCGGGACTAGGACAAAGTAACATCAGCAAATTGCTGGATTTCTCAGCGTCCACAGCCACATAAGCCAATTACTATGAGATACATATATCCTTTTCATTCTGTTTTTCTGGAGAATGCTAATACAACATCTTAACAAATAGCTGTTTTGATCACAGTCATCCTTAGAAATCTGGGGGGAGGGGGGTCTGCAAATGTGTCAACAGGTTGTACCTGAAGAAAAGTGAAGACAGGCTCTTGTCAGCCTCCTCTAAGCCCCATAAGGACTTTGATTTAATTTCCACATATTTGCTCCCCACCTTCTAGGTATGCTATTGTTATTGATTTCCGACTTACTTCTGTGGCAGTCAGAGAATGTACTCTATGATTTCAATGCTTTTAAACTTATTGAGGCTTGTTTTATGGCCTGCAGAGGGCCTGTCTTGGTGAACATATATATTGAAATACATGGCAAATATGCCCCAACAAAGGGTGGAGTCTATTTCTCAATCCCTTGAGTCACAAAGCATGTGACTTGCGTTGGCCAATGGGACATTAGCAAACGTGATATAAACAAAGAATTGAGAGTATTTGCCACTTGGGCTTGACCTCTTACTGTGCCTGAAACTGAGAATACCATGGGAACAAGGAGGCAGTAACCTGCTGGATATGAGACATCCCCCCAACAACCTGCCAGCCACCAGCAATTTGAGTGATGCCATCCTAGCTCACCCGCCACCAGCTGGCCTGCCAGGTGACTGAGCATCCCCTCAGAGACCAGCCAAACCCACCAGACTAGAACTGCCAAGGAGCCCACAGAGTGGTGAAAAAAACCAAATGCTGATTGTTTTAAGTTTTGAAGTACTTAGTTATGCAGAAAAAACTAACATATATGTGTGTGTATATATGAATATTACATAACATGCACTACATATATACATACATATATGCATAAAAGCAAGCACACACACCCCAATTATCCCTTTTCTTTCCTTTTTACTACTTCATATAGCCTTTACTACATACTGTGGTTAACTGTTTAGGCTTCAGGTTATATGATATCAAGGCAGAATTGTCACTGAACTAGAAGAGGAATACCATCACCTAGAGAGGCAATGACTGATGAAATTTGGGGCTTCCCCTTTAGGGACAAAAGATAGGCACATTTTAATTTTTGCAGGTTAAGAAAGAGCCAGTTGTTTCTGTAGTTGTTTAAACATTATGGAAAGAAGGGTACATGTGGATGTTGAGTAGACAAATGAAAGGAATGCCACAAATAATGAGGACTGGTAACTCAACAGGCATTCTAACGCCCCTTCTGTAGTGCAGGAGCCAAAAGGCTAAAAACTACATTTCCCAAACCTATTTGCAGCTAGGGATTTTGGCTGTGATTTAGGTTCTGCTAATGAGATGCACCGAAGCAAAACAGGGATTGGGTTCTAAGGGTCTGGGGCGAGAGGCAGGTGCCCACGTTCCTGGTGTGGATTATGGCAGAGCGGGCATTGTCTGGCCAGGGCCTGGGACGGCTATTTCTGATTCTGCAGCTTCCTGCCTGGGGCGGACACAGCACTGCCCTGGCAGCCGAGCTCCACAGCACAGCTTTGAGAGCCACAGCAGCTTGGAGTCTGTTTCTCTACCTCTCCCCAACAATTGCATAAGCCACTAAATATCCTGTTGTCTGTCCCTCTCTCTGCAGCTGAACGCTGGCTGGTCCAGGACCACATCTCCAGTGCCACGGGGACCCCTTCCATCCTTAGATGCCTTCCTGGGTAGGAGTAAAGGAAACCAGATGTGAGAGGTTGGGAACTCACTAAAAGAATTGTTTAAATTTTTAGGTAAGACTAAATGTACCAGATTAAACTAAAATTGAAGGGTTTTCCCTCCATTTTAGCCAGCAAATAGGAGACTTGCAAGGAAAATCACAGCGCTGTTAGAGAAACCGAAGCTGCACTGTCTGTGTTCAAATGATTGTGCTTCCATGTACGCCTGCCATAAATTACCGCCTCGTTTATTCCTCCCAACAACGTGTGGTTCAGAATCATTATTCCCCCACTTCAAGGAAGAGGTAACAGAATCGGAGAGATGGTGCCCAGGTCCCATGGCCTACAGCAGCGGAGCCAGGATTGTGCCCCAGATGGCGTGTCCTGGAGCCTCACTCTTCAACACTCCAATATTCAGCCCCGTTTCCCCTCCCTGAGGTCCCCAGTGCCCTTTGTTCGGGCATTCTCCCTCAGACAGGCACAGCCACCGAAGCTGCTGACTCTGACAGGCAGGGGTGCTACCGCTTTAACAGCATCAAAAGCCTCTGAGGATGAAACTTCAGACTGAAGTAAGCAGAGTGACATGTGCATCCAGGGTACTCTTGGGTTCTGGAAAATCACCCACAGCCACCCAGTCTGAAAAGTGCCTTTTCAGGGACTCACTCTGTCTCCCAGCTCGCTGCCCCTACCCATGACCCTCCTCCCAGGCTCCCCATAGGGAGGAAAGTCTACCAAAGGTAACCAGTCACTTATCAACACCCCCTCCACCCCCAGCCAGGGTGCACGCAAGAGGCAGCCACTTGAGGCCTTGAAATAGCACTGATGGGAGGCGTGGGTGGCATACATGTCAAGGATAATGTCCCTGATCCTCCATCAGCCTCGAGGAGGCAGCTTCATGGGGAAGCCTGGGTGGGGGTGCGGGTGGGGTGGGGGTGCGAGTGGGGTGGGGGAGGGGCGGTGGGGGGAGAAACAGCAGTCAAACTGCATCTCCATCAGCTCTGACTTCAATTTTCTTGAAATCCATAACTCCCCATGCATCAAGGGAATGTGTTTAGTAGGTATGGGAGCATCTGACAGAAAACTGAAATATTAGTGAAGATAAGTCTTCAAATTTTTGATAAGTAAGATGCCTTCTGATACACATTTTTAGTACAAACAAGTTGTCAAAGTATAAGCAAAAATTTGTGTTAAAAAAAAACAGGTTTAAAAAGGAGGACATTCTGTTCATTCCATTAATTTTTTTCAGTGACTTGGAGAAAAATGCCCTTGCTGAATGTGAGCAGGGGCACGGTGTCTTTGGGAGTTAGAAAGGGAACTTGTTAGAAAAAAAGAGATATTTTTAACAAACATTTCTGAACACCTTCTTTACACCGTGTACTGGGTACTAAGGATCCACTCAGACATGGTCCTACTTTCAAACCAATTAATTTTTCAGGGGAAACAAATCTGTAAGTGAATGAGCACAAAACAGCACAGAATCAGCAAAGATCATGGCCGCCCACCTCTGATAGATATGAGCTCATGCTCTTGTTCAAATTTCCACTGGCTGCCAAACCCTGACAAGTTGTTGAACCCCCTCTGAGCTCCAGTCCACTCGTCTGAAAGGGGGACAATAGTGCCTGCCTCAGGGTTGTCATGAAGGTTGCACTCCAGGGTCAAACTCTGCACCACCTCCACCCTTAAAATCCTTGTAACAGAGGCTGTGGTATGTCACCCGGGTCCCTGGAGGCCCTCCTCCCCCAGCCTCCTGGGGGCCTTCTGCTAATGGCTCACAGCTGAGCGCCTCCCCAGAAATTGCTGTCTACCAAAGGGAGCTGTTGCAGCGAAGGTTATATGACCCATAGGGGCGGGGGTAAGGGCATGATATAAAATGACCTTTTTTCTTGAGTTATAATTCACATTCCAGTAAAGCTCACCTTTTGAAGTACAATTCTGTGGGGTTTAATATATTCACAAAGATGTACAGCCATCATCACTATCCAATTCCAGAACATTTCATCACCCCAAAATATACTCCAGACACCTCATCCCCTTAGCAGTCACTCCCTGTTCTCCCCTCCCCCAAACTCTTACAAACACTAATCTACTGTATGTCCCTATGGAATTGCCTATAAATGAATTTCATATAAATGAAACCATACATAATGTGGTCTTTGTGTCTGGCTTCTTTCCCTCACCATAATGTTTTCAATGTTCATTCATGTTGTAGCATGTATCAGAACTTCATTTTTTAAATGGTTGTCCATTCGTCAGCTAATGAACATTGAGGTTTCTGCTTTTGGGCTAGTAGGAATAATGCTGCATCCATGTAAAAGTATTTGTTCAGACATATGTTTTCAATTTTGGGGGGTATATACCAAGAAGTGAGATTACTGGAACATATGGTAGCTCTGTGGTTGTTTAACTTTTTGAAGAACTACCAAAGAAGTTATACATTCCACAAACAATGTATGAGGGTCCTAATTTCTCCACACCCTGGCCAATACTTGTTACTGTCTTTTTTAATATAGTCATGCTCATGGGTGTGAAGTGATATCTCATTATGGTTTTTATTTGCATTTCCTGATGGCTAAGGATGGTGAGCATCTTTTCATGTGCTATTTGTCATTTGTATAACTTTTGAAGAACTATCTATTCAAATCCTGTGCTCATTTTTAAATTGGGTTATTTATCTTTTTATTGTTCAGTTGTAAAAATTCTTTATATATTCTGAATGCTAGATCTTTATCAGATATATAATTTGCAAATATGTTCTCCTATTCTGTGGGTTGTCTTTCACTTGATGGTATCATTTGAAGCACACAAGTTTTTAATTTTGATGAAGTTCAATTTACCTTTTTTTTTCTTGCAGATACAAAAGTTAGTACTCCTTTGTGTCAACTCAGGACAGTATGAAAAGCCATCTTAGCTCCAGAGCTCCCCAGCAATTGGCCGAGGCCTCTGCTGCAACTGCATTATAGGTCAACATCTCCCTCTGCTCCCCCTGTTTCCATCTCTCCTCCATGGGTATTATTGCTAAGAGCACTCACCAGTAACGAGCAGCATAGCTTCTCAGAGTATTTGGGATGTGTGTGTGTGTGTGGGGGGGGGGGGGGGGGTGGAGAATCCAACACAAGGCACTTCCAATGCTCTCCCATTGACCTCAAAAAAAAGAGAATGACCATCCCCCATGGTTTCAAGCCTTTGGTGACATGGCTCCTGCACACCTCTCCAGCCTCATCTCTGTACATTCCCCTTATAGTCTACCACCAGCCTCCTAAACTTTCTCAAAAAGGCCAACTCTCTAGCCTCTGGGCCTCTGCACTTGTTATTCTTTCTCCTCAGTACCTCCTTCTACCTCTCCACCCAGCTCACATCCATCATTCATCAAAGTAGGGTCTTAGCTTATCATCACTTCTACCAGGACACCTTCCCTGACCTTTCTGTGTGCATCCATAGGCCCCTTTACCTTCCCATGCTTATCGTGACAATACTATATTAGAATTCCTTCATTACTTTGCACAACTCAGCATGAACCCCATGAGGATTTGATTCAGAGCCTGACATCCAGAAAGAGCTCAATAAATATGTGTGGAATAAGTTGATATGCATTGAATATATGCAAAGTACAGAAGCAGCCCAGAGAAGCCAGCAACTAACTAGGGACTGCCTCAGGAGAGTGAGCTCCTGCACAGGGCTTCCTGTGTACAAGAGCCCCCAGGCCAGCAGGGAGGGCTCCACTGATGCCACCCCAGAGTCTGGAGCCCACTTCAGCACCCCATGTTGTGTTGTTGGCACCACAGCAAAGCCCAATCCTCTCGTTCACCCCACCATCTCCACCTAGGCTCCCTGAGTACACCAGGGCTAATCTTCATGCACTCACATGATCCTGGTGCCCAGCAGTTTCCCAGGTCCCAGCAGAAAATTTCTTCTAGAAGCTGCTGGAAATCAAACCACCCTTTCTTGGACATGCGTAAGCCTCCTCTGGCTTCCTAGAGATGGTTTTACGGGCTTCCTTATGAGGGCTCTGCAGAAGTCACAGGCATAAAGTCAAACCATTCCTTAGCTAATCATTCAAATAGGAGGTCAGGCTACATTAAAATGATAGATCTGTGGCTGAAAAATACATTTGGAGTACCCTCTGTAGCCTCGCCTTTCCCCCATAGGTCCCCTCACCTCAGAGCTGGGCTGTAGCAGGAAGGCCCTCAAGAGGACTGTTAGCTCCCTGGGTGAGCAGATGCCTGTGGAGAGCAGCTACAGTGTTTGAACAGGTTCAAGCCTTGGACTAATGAGAGGGCATGGTCCTCTCGTGGCAAAGCCATGTGCAAGTCCCAGCTTGGAGGGCAAAGCCCTCCCAGCACAATGATAGCCAAAGACTACAGTTGTAAGCTTGACCTTATGGTCCAAACTTGTGGTCCACGTGGCTGAGTGACGTGGGCTTGATAGAGTTCAGGTGCATGTGATTGAGTAGATTCAAAACCCACGAGAACATTGTAAACATCTTGACCACGCCCTTACTTTGCCTCGTGGAATCTGGCTATAAAATAAAGACTCTGCTTGCAGGTCGTGGCACTGTCTCTCCATCAGAGAAGCAGCATCCCACCTAGCCCCAGCTTAATTCTCTTGTCTGTCTTTTCTAAATCTTTCACCACCACCCCCCTCAGATTCACCCATGGCAGTGCCGGCTTGGCACAGATGCCCTCCCTGTGCAGTGCCATGCTGACTGGGGGAGGGCCTGGCTTTATTGCCAGGGTCACACTGGTAGCAACTGATGGGCAGGGCTTTAAACCCACACTGTCCAACTCAGAGCCTGAGTCTTGATCATTATGCAATATTGTCACACCATACTTTGAGACTAGATCTTCTGGGTGGCTCTCCCCTGACCCTCCCCACGCTGTTGCACTCCTCCTCACCCAGGGCAGGAACACCCAGGCCTCCGCAGCTCAGACATTCTCCCTCCTGCTCCACAGCCAGGGCTGGAGTCAGAGCTTCACCTAGGACAGCCCTGTGGCAACCAGACTGCCTATATCCCTTTCGTGACCTCCTCGAGCTCAGCACAGCACAGATGCTCCTCGGTGGGCCACCATGAAATGTGAGGACGTCCTGGAGGACAAGAGGACAAGGGTGTTGGGGAAACTGCCTTCAAAAGGCCAACGCCAAATCTCATCTGCTTCCACCTCCCAGTTTGCAGCTCGGGAAGATTTATGGTGCTGCACACATGGGTCATTCTTGAGATAAGGTTATAGATCTTGCAGCTGACAGGCCTCCTCAATCAGCGCTTCAGGAAAACTTCCACAGCTGATAAATGAGCTGTCCCTAAAGCCTCAAAGACAGGCTCCGAAAGGTCTCCATTGCTTAGGATTTCTCACTCATCCTGCAAGAGGGACAGCCAACCTGGATGCCAATACAGGAAGAAATATGGCTGAGTGAAGCCCTGCCCTGCGTCCCCCACTCTGTGTCCCCTCAGCAGATGCCAAGCACACAAGGTGCATCATTAGCCGTCAAGGACAAGGAGCCCTACATACAGTCACTGTCCAGCCAAGATAACTGCACGGTCATATGCTGGATGATGGACCAAAAGGGTGTGGACTTTGGATCCAAGAAGGCAAAGTCCAAGCTGACTGGGAGAGAGGGAGCCACATGGCACTGGAGGTAGGAGGCCAATAGGAGACCTGATTGGCCAGCATCACTAGTTATCACCCAAAGTCCATTCTCCCCTCTTTTCCCCTCCCCCAGGCCGAACTCCTTCTGGAGCAGCAATGTGCCCAGTAAAAAGCATTCGCCCCTCCCAACTCCCTTGCAGCTGGGGATGCTTTAAGACATGTCAGTGGTATTCTCCTAGGGCAGTGATGGCGAACCTTTTGAGCTCGGCATGTCAGCATTTTGAAAAACCCTAACTTAACTCTGGTGCCATGTCACATATAGAGATTTTTTATATTTGCAACCATAGTAAAACAAAGACTTATATTTTTGATATTTATTTTATATATTTAAATGCCATTTAACAAAGAAAAATCAACCAAAAAAATGAGTTCACGTGTCACCTTTGACACACGTGTCATAGGTTCTCCATCACTGTCCTAGGGATTTCTGGGAGGGTTTTACCTTCCTGCTTCAGGCTCTGCCTCTTCTACCTTCCCCTCCTTCTCTTTCATGCCTTTTTGAAGATGTGAAGAGCTGTGAAGCATCTATCCTGCAACATGCTAAGGATGGAAGAGGAGCAAGACAGGAGGACCTGGGGTCCCAATGACCTCAGGGAACTGCTTTGCCAATGTGGAATGTCCACCTCTGGACTCGTGGTTAGGTGGGCAAAATAGTCCACTCTTTGGTTAAAGCCACTACTGTCGTGTTGCCATCATAAGAAGCCAAACACTGCCCTGGGAGATAGAGTCCAAGCTCTTACTGACTCTGGGGATCTGAGTGAGTTGCTTAACCTGTTTCTAGCCTCAGTCTCCCCATCTGTATGAAGGGATGACGAGAGTAATACTCACTACCATTAGTAAATCACCCACTATGTGCAGGCACCATGCCAAGTGCTTTGCATGCACTACCCACTGCATTGAGAAAGTGACCATCACACATAATAGGTCTACAGAGACTCACTGCACAAAATAATACGTGCCTTGGCCACCTCACTGGGCTTTTTTGAGAACCAAATAAGGCTGTTTGAGTAAGAGTTACCCAGATGCCTACTGAATCCCACACTCCCTGGAGTCAATGGGGTTGAAGCCAGGAAGATGTCCTCATCCCACACAGAGGGAAGAAGAAAACAAAAGTGATTTGAACACAGTTGTGCCAAATAGAAAGAAGGCAAGTGGCTGCTGGGGAAACCAGGCCCTTCCGCATTGGTCTGCTTAGGGGCCTCCTTCAGAAATTAAACCCTAGGTGTATCCCCAGCCCAGACAAGATGCTGGGACAGAGGGTTCATCTCCTGTCTGTGTCCTTCTTCCCTCACTCACACTCCTGGCTCCGGGAGACCTGCATGCAGTCAGGATGTCCTCAGGGCTGCTGTCCCTGCAGGAGATCAGGTCTCTCACTCTGGAGGCTGCTCTGCCCTGCCCAGCATCCCTGAGGTCTAGGGTGGCTGCCTTCTTTGTCTTAGGGCCTTCTCATGTCATCTCCACAAGCTCACCAGACTGGTGTTATCATCCAGAGTTTACCATTGAGGACACTGAACCTGAGAGATGAAGAGACTGGCTCAAAGCCACACGATCACCTTTTCACAGCTCAGCCATGAACCAGCTTCTGGACCTGAACCTCTGGCCGGAAGCCCTAGGCCAGCCGTGGGCAAACTATGGCCCGCGGGCCGGATCCAGCCCGTTTGAAATGAATAAAACTAAAAAAAAAGACCGTACCCTTTTATGTAATGATGTTTACTTTGAATTTATATTAGTTCACACAAACACTCCATCCATGCTTTTGTTCCGGCCCTCCGGTCCAGTTTAAGAACCCATTGTGGCCCTTGAGTCAAAAAGTTTGCCCACCCCTGCCCTAGGCTGACCTGTTTCCTGCCACCCTAAGAAATGATTCTGGCTCTGGCTCTCTGGTCTCGGCCTCTGTATTTCTGCATGAGTGGTATCTCCTCCCTGGAGGTGTGTGCACATGTGTGTATATGTATGTCTTTCTCATTATGTTTATGTCTCCCCCTGTTTCTCTCTGTGTCTCAGTTGTTTTCTCTTGGTCTCTCTCTTGCTTTGTTTGAAGCTCACTCCCTTTTCCCAGGTCTCTGACAGGTTTTCCCCCTCTCTCTCTGGGTGGGTGTTGCCCTCTCCTCCCCAACCCCAGGCATACTAGTACACCTAGTGCACCCGCTATTTGCCAACTGTGTCCCTTACAACACTCTAACCTCCAAGTCCTCAGGGACCATCTGCTTTGCTGGCAGTTACATCTTGAGTACCTACCACAATGTACAATGTAGAAGCAGAATGTATTCTTGTTGGATGAATAACTGCTTGTTGAACACGCTGTGAAGGGAAATGAATGCTCTCGAACACTGGGAGACAGTGGGGTCCCTCTTAGAGGCAGCTGGGAACTGGGAATGGAAAGGGAAGGAAAGCAAGGGACGGAAAAGGCAATTTTCCAGTCCAAATAGAGCATATGATTAGAGGATTCATCAGATCATCTATATCATGCTTGTTTACTGACAGGGCCCAGTGGCCTAAGAGCTTAAATATGTGTGGCATAGTCATCAAAAACTCCTTCCACGGAAGATGTGGGTTCAGAACCTGCTCCCACTGTCTCTTGACCTCTCTGAGTCTCATCTTCTCACCAGTCAAGTGGAAGCAAGAATAGGTCCTGGAGATACTGGCTTGTAGTTCCCTTTCTTTGACCTGTCTTTATCTGGTTTTGGAATTAGGGTAATGATGGCCTCATAGAAAGGTTTGGAAGTATTCCTTCCTCTTATATTTTTTTGAATAGTTTGAGAAGAATAGGTGTTAGTTCTTCTTTAAATTTGGTAAAACTCGCCTGTAAACCCGGCTAGACCAGGGCTTTTGTTTGCTGGGAGTTTTTATTATTACTGCTTCAATTTCATCAATAGTTATTGTCCTAATCAGGTTTTCTGGTTCTTCCTGATTGAGTTTTAGAAGGTTGTATTTTTCTAGGAATATGTCAATTTCATCCGGGTTGTCCTGTTTGTCAGAATAAAGTCATTCATTGTATTATTTTAAGATCCTTTGTATTTCTGTGGGGTCAGTTGTTACTTCACCTCTTTCATTCTTGATTTGCATCAGCATGGATAGACCTGGAGAGTATTATGCTGAGCGAAATTAGCCGGTCAGAGAAAGATAAGTATCACATGATCTCACTCATATATGGAATCTAATGAACCAAATAAACTGATGATCAAAAATAGTCCCAGAGACATAAAAGCATGAACAGACTGTTGAACCTCAGAGGGAAGGCAGGGGAAGGTGGGTGGGAAGAGATCAACCAATGAACTTGTATGCATATATGCATAACCGGTGGACACAGACAACAGGATGGTGAGGACCTGGGGGAGGAGGGCATGAGATTGGGCTGGAAGAGGTTAATGGGGGGAAAAGGAGGACCTATGTAATACTTTCAACAATAAAATAGTGAGTTAGGGTCAAAAGACTCTATTTGTAAACTGTAGAAAAATAAGTTGGTAGAAGAACTGCCAAATATGATTTCACTCTGGAACTTTTCCTGGGTAAAGGGACACCAGGATCGAGGAGAAGGAAAGATATGTGTGCTGACGACATTCCCCAGGGCCCTCTGGGAGGCAGTGGCAGAGCCCAGAACGGTGGGCCCACAGCAAAGCATGTCTCTAGCTGGGCTCTGCCTCACTGCTTGCCCCTGAGAGACAGACATGAGCAACCTCCTCCCTCCAGAATGCACCCTCTGGGATGTGAG
The DNA here is from genome assembly GCF_964212035.1 of Myotis nattereri. NCBI lineage: Eukaryota > Metazoa > Chordata > Mammalia > Chiroptera > Vespertilionidae > Myotis > Myotis nattereri. The sequence goes on from NC_138080.1 coordinate 79,578,524, forward strand.
GGTGGCACACTCAGCCAGCAGCCTCAACAGAGAATGGGGGAGCATCTTTCTCAAGGCTCTACAGGACCTTGGGCCAATCAACCCCTGTGATCCTGTGAAGTGGGCATCCTCTGCCTTGCTGAGGCGCTGTGGGGATTAGCTGGAATTAAAGTGTCCCGCACAGGGCCTGGCACACAGTAAGTGCACAATAAGTGCTCATTAAAACAGTTGCAGCCTGAGCCCTCTTCTCAGGCTGAGTCTCATCTGGGTCTGCTCCACTCTCACTTATAGCACACGCTGAGATAAGTGGATTCATTTCTCTGGCTTCCCCTCTCCCCAGGGCACGCAAATTCCTACCTGCCTGTCATCTGTGGGGCTGTTAAGGGCTCAGAGTCCTAAAAAGGCTGTGTTCTGCGGATGCAAAGGGTAAGCAGCACCAGGCCTCTCACTCCCCATTCAGTGCCTGGGATCAAAGACCAGAGACGATTGCAGGAGGCTGGCCCAGGGGAGCGGGGAGGAGGTGGAGGAGCTGGGAGGCGAAGGCATCAGCACCTGACCCCTCCTCACAAGCCTTTCTGCCTTCTCTGTAAATACTTCAAGAGGGACCAAGTGCTGGGCACCATGGATGCAGAGAAATTCAGGCGGCCCATGCCCTTCAGGAGCTCACAATGTACTTTTCCAAGTGTCGGGAGGGATCTGGCCAAGAACTCCTTTCTTCCCTTGGGTCTCTCCAGCTTAAAGCTGTGCCTAACCCCTCTGTGCCGTCCACCTGTCACCTGGAACAGGGCAGAGCCACTGACACCTGGACAGGGACTGGAACTGTCCAGTCTGTTCATCAGCGCGGGAGCCCAAGATCTAAGCAGGCAGATTTGAGAAGCTGCCTGGGAGCCAAGCCTCTTTCACAAGAGGCTCACCTCCCGCGGTGAGGCCCGACCTGACTCTCAGGAACCACAGGTAATGGGGGGGTGGGGTGGGGGGGCAGAGTCTGGAAAGGGGCAAGGCAGGGCAGCCAACAGGGAACATCCAGCCTCCAAAGGGGCCGGGCCACCTCCCCAGGAGGCTGTGGATTAAAGGCCAAGGTACTGCATTAGCAGGACGTCTGGCACAAATAAGTACATCATCAATGTACTGATGATAGTGGCTACTGCTACTATCATCACAGTAACAAATAGTTATTTACCAGCCACAGAAGATGGGGACATTTTGGGTCTGAAAACTTGGGCTTCGGTGTTTTTTTTCAACCATGTTTGCACTTCCCTGGGGCCCTTGGTGCCTTCCTCTCCTGGGTGCTCCTCGGCACACCCTTCTCCCCTCACCTCAAGGCTGAGTGACAGGATTAGGAACACAGACTCTGGAGTGGCTCCATCCTTTTGCAGACATTGCTACCTTAGGCAAGTTGATTAACCTCTTCGCATTTCGTATCTTCATCTGTAAAAAGATAATAGTAACTCAGTAGACTGTGATGGGAACTAAATGCATCGATAATAAGTAAAGCACTTGGAAAAATGCCTGGCACATAATAAGTACTCAATAAATGTTAGCTATTATTATTATTTCACATGTTGATATCTTATGAACCAACATAGTTAATAGTTGTATATTTTAATAAACTATATTTGTATATTTAATAACATTTGTATATTTAATAAAACATAATACTTATAAAATCCTCTAGGTCTAATAACAAACTTTTAAAAATCAATGCTTATAGCTGAATCTCTGTCTCCTCCTCCCTGTGCCTGAGACCAGCACAACCACATCACAATGATCAGCGGGCAGAGGCCCACACCACCAAACACCTACTGGAGGGACAGGCCTCACTGGGCCTGATTAAAGAAGGTCTTTGTGGGTCTGGCCCTGTTCTTGGCCAGAGAACAGAGACCAAAGGAACCCGGACCCTATCCAGGAGATCTACAGAGAAAACACTTTTAATCTGAAGACATGTAGGACTTAATCTATCTTTTCCACGTCTGAGACACAGAGAAATGACTACAGAAATGAAGTACCAAGACGGAGAAAGGTTCTCACAGTTCAGCTTTTATTAAAATGAAAGTAACAAAGTGTGGGAAACTAGAACATGATTCCTGTTAAAATAATACATCCAAGGAGCTGTTTCTTCAGAGAGCATGTGATGAGTGTTCTTTTACAACACAGACAGCCCCTAATGTCCGAGCAGAAAACACCAGACAAGGGCCTCTCCTATGCAATGTATTGGATGGGTGTCAGTGGTCAAGTCTGCCTGCCCATGGACAATCACAGACAGAGTGCACCCACACAGACATACACATTCAGTGTCTTGAGTCTCCTTCCAAAGGAAGTATTTTACACGTCATATACAAATTAAGTCCAACGAGGGTCCTTTATTGCCGGTGAAAAGGGAGGGAAAGAATTTTAAAGTCATAACCAAAGGCAAGAACATAGCACTAGAGCGATTTGTTTCTCCAAATGCCACAGTCCCGGGTGCTCTTGCCGTGGCTGATCCATGAGTCACTGAGTCCCACGACGAGGCGAGGCTGCACAGGCTGCGAGGTGTGATAATACGTCGCAGGAGAAGCCTCTCCGTCCCCAATGCGGGCAGTGCTGCCCGCTCCCCTGCTTGGTCTGTAGGTACCCAGCACAGCTAGGCGTGAGGGCTTAGAACTCTGAATAGTGCAAACACTTAAAGAAAATACATTCCAGCCGCCTTGCTTCTCCAGGCAAGCACTTGAAAACTCCAGCTGGCTGGAATGAGTTTGTTCAGCCTCCCAGCTAGACCCAACAAGGTGCAAATGGGGAGCACGGAGGCAATTCAAATGGCACCTGTCCCAGTAGTAATAAAAATAAAGTATTTTTAATGAGGCTAATGGCAGATAAACACACAAAAGAGACCTAGAGTGTAGACACAGCCCAAAACAAGTACTTTTGTAAGTGTGGTGTGAGCAGCCAGGGAGCACATGCTTGACACATTCTTCCTGGGGCCATGAGAGTGACCCTCCTATAAAGTTCACAGGCAACAGGCTTCCCAAGGGGCATCACCCAGCAGCAAGGGCCTTACGCTGCTGGAAGCTCCAGAAGAACAAGGAGATGGAAGAGAATGAGGATGGGTCTACTGGACCTAGGACACTCCTGGGAGCAGGTGCTGGGGGGCAGGCCTTTTGCTGGGGCTTCCCCACGCCACAGTGACCAGGCTGTGCCAGGCAGGGAGAGCCCACCAGCCTCACCACTGCAGGAAGCAAACTCCAAAAGAGCAGACGCAGATGGCTGAGTGCTGAGGAGGCTTAACTTGAGTCCCAAGGGTTTCAAGAAACACCGGTGGTGATTGTGTTTTCTACCTGGAGCCACTGAAAATCCGTTTTGGGAACATGAGAAACGAAGGGAAGATAGCTAAAGGCATGGACTATGTTTCTTAAACATAGGGAATGACGGACAGAACATAACATTTCATTATCATGGACAACAAAAAGCAAGTCAAATATCCTGAAAAATTATCTTATAAAAATACCTACATTAAATTTTTGCCTGAATGCTATAGCTTCGATTTTATAAAAAGGCAGTCTCTTAAAGGATCTGGCTCAGGAATATACGAACATCACACAACAGATATCAAAAGTAAGACAGCTCAAAAAGCATCTTAAGGGATGTTGCAACTGGTGTGCCATGAAACAAAATGAAGTATTCTTATTGCATAGAGAAGATGAGGTCACTTTCATTTGCATAATACTGCAACTTTTAGATGGAGGGATGCCATTGGGTACATATGAGAAATTACTTTGGAATTCAGTCTGACTTCTATGTAGTCCAAATCAGTATCCAAGTGGCGTCTAAGCTGCTTGTAACCTTGGGCCGCAATTCCATTTCATGACTGTGATCGGATTTCAGACAAACCACTGGCAAGGCTGCATTCACAAGTAGTTGTGGCCACCTGAACGGGGGCCGGGGGTTCATCTACCACATGATCAGCACAGACTTGAAATAAGTCTGCTGTGTCCACAATGGAGAGAGAATAGTACCTGGTGACAAAGAGGCATCTAGTTTTTATGGCATCTGTGGGCAGTTAGAGCAGTTTGGCTTTTTAGTGATGACACACCAGTGTCCCAGTCCCCAGGAGAAAGGGCACGAGGAGAAAATGAACATGGCCTCAGCGGCACCACCAGTAGGGGCAGTGCTTCCTTGGAAGGGAGGAGGGAGGGGGAACCAATAGCAAAAGCCCAAAAGCAGGAAACATGGCTAGCTTTCAGGGAAGGGACCCTCTGGGAAGATGACACGCAAACAGCAGCCTCTCCCACACAGAGTGGAAGTCCAGCTGCTACGTGTAGGGGAGGGGAGGGGATCTCAAACCAGCTGTGGGAACAGCACACATCAGACCCAACCTCACCCTCATCCCCACCACACACACACACACACACACACACACAACTAAGTCCCAAACCTTCCTCAGAGAGGGAGGAAGAACATTTGGAACAAAAAGCTCATTCCATCAGCTTCCAACCCAGAGCCAGGCAGAGCTCTAGAACTAGCCGTCTCCATGTCTCCGTGTCTCCATGTCTCCGTGCCTCCCTGCCAGTGAGAGCCGAGCACCAACTCAAAGTGTGCCCCAACTCCCCTGGAGGCATTTCTCCCAGCCCCACCAAATCTGGTATTTCTGGCCTCTTCCCAATAAATTCTGGGTGCCTTGGTCCTCTCCAAATGTCTCATTGAAATGACATCTGCTCAACATCAGAAGTTTCATCTTCAAGAGAGTTCAGTGTTTAGTGCACAATATCCTGTAAATACACAAAGTGGCCAACTAGCGGGGAAGATCCTGCGTTTCCAATTGTGAGCATGAGGTGGAGGGAATGCTGGTCTCCTACAACATCTGCTTGGAAGGAGCCCAGATGTATCAAAAGTCCAGTATCAGGCTCATAAGCCCCGCGGCTCCCTCTGGGCGGACCCTAACATCATGGAAGGTTAAACCCCAGACACAAGACCTCCCCTCCTTATGCCAGAAATCCCAACATAAGCAACTTGCTAATTTAGGAGCAGCACAGCTTTAAGGTTATTTTTCATGCAAATGACTATGTGCCCCCTCAAATACCTCCCTGCAGATTCTTGAAGTTCTGTCTTTAATAACTTTTACCTGTGGACTAGCAAAATTCTCTTTAGCTCCTCTCTTAAAATGTAGGTCCCTCTGAGAGAGATCACACATCCGGAGCCTACCATCTCCTTCCCCACAGGGGAAGCAAGGAGGAGGGGAGTGTTCTGAGGGCTGGAGAGAGGGTACAGAGCACAAGGGAAGGAAGACAAGGACCTGAGACAGACTTGACCACCATCACGAAGTGCCAACGAGCAGCCCAGGTGGTACACTCCTTCCATCCATGACCGTCTGAAGCACATGCGACCCCATCCGGTGCAGGACAAACCAGGCTGCGGGTTGGAGGTAGGGTGACCTTTTACTTATCCTCCATATCAGAACACTTTCGATGGTAAAAAGGATGTTGGGAATAATTACTTCTGGATAATAAATATAATGGGGACTTGCATATCCTGGAAAAATCCAGAAGTAGGATTCTCTCTGAGACCTTTGTGGGCAGGGACTGAAGCCTTCCCACTTTGGTTTTTGTTTTTCGTATATTTTTTCCTAGTGTGTTACTTGGGGCTTCTCTGAAGAGCCAGCTGAAGAGACACAAACTTCCCAAACCTGGAATTCATGACATCAAAAACCAGTGGTCCAAAGACTGAGCAGCTCTTGTGTGCTTCCTGTAGGAGAGACCAAGGAAGAGCCAGCTGAGGGGCAGGGCACCCGCGTGCTCCTAGTTCTAGCACAGAGAGGTCACAGAGCAGCTTCGAGAATGCTCATCTCTTCTGCCGACAGTGCCAGAGTCAAGGCCAGCATGTGGGCATGGCCAGAGCACTGCCTCTCCTGCCAGTCATTTCTTGGCAACCCTGCCCTCCAGGACACAGAGGCGGCAGTAGTCTCAGGTGCCCACAGGAAGAGAGTGTCTGTAATTTGATTTTTAGCACAGCGGAAGGATCAGTAGTTCAGAAATCCAGTAGACTGTCACACTCCACCCCAAACTTAGTGAGATATCATGTTCTAAACACACATATACACAACACTCTCTCTGACACACACACACATACATCCACATTCTCAGACACACGTTCTCCCTGTAGCCCAAAGCTACCAGAACCCACTGCTCGGGGTAGAGGCCAAACACTCTCAGAGGTGCATGAGGTGGGGCCCAGTCTTCACTCCAGACTCCACTCTGCCAAGTCAGAGGAGGGCGGTTCTCACTCCACTGCAGACTCTCCCAGCGAGTGGGATCCAGCCAAGTGGGATCCAGCCATCATGACCCCTTCTCTTTTGAGTCCCAGGCAGCACCCCTCCCTCACCCCACGTCCTGGAAGTGGGAGGTGGGGGTCACAAGGGCTTGTGAATCACAGCAACACCTAAGACAAAAGGGGGAGAACGTTATCAACTCAGTCTCTCCAAAGAGTCCATGAATATAAGACATCCTAAGCCGCAGCAAGGGAAAACTAAATTGCAATCCTACCTCTGCCACCGGGTCAAGCTACACTGTAGCCTCTTGACCTCTTTAGACTCCATTCCAATATGATTCAGTGTCATCTAACTGAACCCTCCACCCCCCAGTGCTAAGTTCTATCCTCGAATAAACCAGACATGTCTGTATGTGGTGCAGTTTTAGCCAAGTTGAACCACACTCAACAGCCAACTTTGTAAATCCATGTATGACCCTGCACCCCTCTGCAATGGATGAAGCCACATAGCAGATACTAAGGAGGTTGATTCCGTCAACATCCCCCCTAGTTTCTGACCTCCATACAGAGGCCAGCAAGTTCGGAGCCCAGCTTCCCAGACTCTCTCAGCTGGAAGGGCCATGTGACCCAGTCCTGGCCAACACGATTGTGATGCAAGTCTGCCAGTGCTACAACCTTGGCTTCGCCCCTTGTCCTGCCTGGAGTGCTCAGGCAAGGCCCAAGGGGCAGCAGAAGCTACTGATGAAGCTGGTGGGACAGAAAAGAGTAAAGCCTCTTCACTCACAGTCTGAGCCTCCAGACCTGCCCTTAAATTCTTTCTGCCCGAGACAAACACAATCCTTTCATACTTGAACAGGTAACTGTGAACTTTTCTGGTACCTGCAACTGAATAAAACCCTTACATGTAGGGTCTAGAATGATGGTACCTGGAGTCTTATTTTAATATATTCCCATGACTATAAAACCTCCTGGTTGAAGGTGAAATTAAGAGAGCATTGCTAAAAGAAACCCCAGTATACCCCAGTAGTGAGATTCCGCTAAGAAATCCATTTCATGGTCACTTCTAGACAAAGGTACAGACATAAAAGCTTAGCTGTATCAGAACCAGAGTCCTCAGACCTGATGTGCTGCCTGACCTTGAGGACATCTCACTGCATCTCAGGCTTCCCATAAATAAGGTAGCTTTTTTTTAAAAAAAAAAAAAAAAAAGCAGGTTCCTGTATTGTTTTTTTAATATAAACTTTCTCTTTTTATTATAAAAGTAAAATATTCCCATTATTGATAATTTGGAAAGTAAAGATGAATACAAAGTAAAAGAACTTCAGTCCCTTCATACAAAGAGAATCACCATTACCTTTTTGGAATATTTGGCTTCTAATATAATCACAATAATTTTCTGAGTGGTTTCCATGTGCTAAGCACTTTCTAACTATAACCGCATTTCATTCTTACAACAGCCCTAAGAGGCGTGGTATAATTTCATTCTCATTTTACAAATGAGGAAACAGAGGTTCAGTCAGATGGATTACCTTGCCCAGAGTCCCAGGGCAAGGTCATTCTAAGCATCACACCTGAGCCTTCGCCTCTGGTTCAGGCATGCATGGAGCCAAGGAGTGTCCCTCGCTGGCCCCACTGCCTCCTACTAGAGAATGCCCTGCCTGTCCCACGACGACTTCAGGAAGAAAATGACAGTCCTGGTTTTAATAATTAACCTTGAGAACAGAATCACTCTAGGACAAAAATACCTCTAACATCTCTTATATTGAGTAGAGAAAAATCCTAAATGAGCGGGTGAAAGTAAAATAAGTTCACTGCAATTGAAGCCCTGTGTTGACAGAATGTGGGAGGTGAGCCTGCAAGGCCCAATCTTCCTTTGCCCTGAAATCCAAACAAGGAGGAGTGACTGACCTTTCTAACACAGAAAGGGGATGGGAATACCGTCAGCGTCGTCCTTATGTGGACTAAATGAGATAAGGGTCTTCAAATACTTAGGATTATGCCTGGCACATTGTATGTGCTCAATAAGCACGTCAACTCTAATTATTCCAGTTTCTGAAGAACCAGATACAAGGCGCGGGGCTACATGATGGAAATATGTTTGCTTGTCTCCCTATTGACCCCTGACTTCAGCAACACCAGCTCTGATCCTGCCCCTGCACCAAACCCATCCCACACACTCCCCAGGAATAAGCCTCCCGTATTCCTTCCCCCAGTCTCTTGTGTGGAATGCTTTTCTCCCCCAACTCGGAGCTGGGGTCGTACCAAGGGCATGGTTTGAGAGTCAGACCTGGTTTGAATTCTGACTTTGCCATTTTTTAGCTGAGTGGTCTTGAGCAGGTTACTCAAACTCTCTAAGTCTTAGTTTCATCAGACCCAACCCTTGAACCTCAGTGTCATAACATGGAAGAAAACAGTCCCATTTGACCAGAGGGCTGTTGGCTGTTGAAAACATCTACACTGTACTAACACACTGCCCGGGGGCACAGGGAGGAGGCACAGCAAAGGGCAGCTTCCCGAGTGACTGTGACCTGCCCTCAACGTTTAATCAGCCCCATCTCCTCAGCAGGTATTCCCTGACTCTGCCAGCTCTCACCTGCCGTGTCCTAAAGCCTGTATAGTGCATTCCACTTAGAATTTATGTGTGCATCATCTTGTATGTCCTGTTTTGTGTAGGCAGATCTTAACTTCCAATTTCTGGAAAGCAAGAACTTCATCTTATTCCACCTAGACCAGCACAAAACAAACCAGGAATGGCAATAAAATTCCAATGCCTCTTATAATGACAGATCAATTGGAAGAGGCTCCCTGGAGCGTTATGTAAAGATTTCTGCGCAGCCGTGTGAAATTCAGTGCCTGCCCACTCATGGCAGGTACTGGTCCAGGAGGCTGCCATAGAAACACTGACTCAGGGGCCATGATCGCCTCTGCTGGGCCCAGGGGCAAGTTTGGTTACAGATACAAAGGAGGGAAAAAAGAAAGAAAGAAAAAGAAAAGACTTCCGAGGATACGTTCAGGTTTGCTGGGGAAACAAGTGCTAATTCTGAGTATCTGTAATGAGTACAGAATGAAGGAGTGGCCATGCCTGGAGGAGGCTCTCAGTTCCAAGTCAGCAAGCTTACCCCCCGCCCCCCTGTACCACCATGGGGTGGGGTGGGGTGGGGCGCACTGACCTGCGTAGCTCCGCCCCGTGCTCATGTTGGTTGGCAGCAGCGTCCATTTGTCAGTGGCAGGATTGTAGTACTCCACCGAAGCCAGGTTGCAGGATCCATCATCCCCTCCAACCACATACAGGAGCCCATTCACTGCACAGACCCCTGGGCATCAAACAGAAGCCACGGGAAATATGACAGCAGGAGCACCAAGGACTCGACATGGACAAGCGGCCAATAAATCTGGATTGCCTTGGAGGCTCTTCTTCTCCGCTTCATGGGAGCAAAAAAGAGAGCTGGCTCCACAGGTCTAAGCTTGTTCAATAAAAGCACATACTGAAAACAGCCACTGGCTCTGCCGCCCCCTTTCTGACAGGTCACTTCTCTGACCAGGGAGCTTTCATACTACAGGGCCTTGCAATCGCTCCCTGTTCCCGACTCTATAAGTAGGTAGAGCAGTAGGGGACAGGCCCATCCACCGGAGTGCTGGCCACCGGTGCACGCACAACTCATGCCCAGCCTGAGCTGCAGGATGAGACAGCTCAGGGGATTTCACGCACCCTGCTTCCACTCTGCTTGAAAGCTTTCCCCTGATCAACCCTATTATATTCATACCGTGTGCAGCTAATGGTGGTGTCTCTGACCCCTTCACATTCCTGGGGTCTAAGTCCACACACTGCCCCCGGGATGTGGCACTTCACTCACCCTCCTCTCAGAGGGAGCTGGTCTGGGGGCAGGGTGTCATGAGCGGGAACTCAACGTAGAAAAATATAATTCTTGCTCATCAAGTCTTTAAAAGACCATAGTCTAATATACTGTGCATTTTTTAAAATTAGAAAAAGAGGCTGATGATGCTCAAAAAGTAGTAACTATCAGTATTGGTAAAGATCCTCTCAAATACTGCACCTTCTTCCCAGGTGGTGTCGAAAGCACATGTGCCCCCTCTGACTCAAAAGTGCATTTCTGGACTTTTATTCTAAAAAGTAATTTTAGATGTATGCATTGATTAACTAGAAGGACAATTTATAATAACCAAAGCATTACTTATAGAAAGGGTGGAAATACTCTAAAATGTCCCATAGTAAATTAGTTAAATTGTGATATGGGCATTTAAATAATATCATAAATATATTTATAAGATATTCATGAAAGATTGTAAAGTGAATTAAACAGGCAGGTTATCAAACACTATTACAGAGTGATTTGATTTCTGTTATAAAAAACAGAAATATCTATATGTGAATGTGTGTACATATACACATTTACATCTAAATTTAATTCTCAGACTGCAGATAGACTAGCTGTCTTGCGGATTCTGTAATTCCTCAGCCAGGTGGCTTAAAGGACAAGTTATATCACAGCAGGCTTAGACAATGAGCAAATTAATAAGCTCTCTGTTTACAGTTTCAACAAGTCAGCTACAAATGGGTTTAACAAACAGGTCATTTGAGTTAAAGGAAATAAACCTGCCTGGAAGTCACCTGTTTGTCTTTCTAACCTGGGAAGCTGGGCTAAGCCAACCTTTTAGAGAGTAAGGAGGCTTAAAGTAGAATCACCTACACAGGACATGGCCCAAAGGGCAAAGTTCTAAAATAAAACAGTTTAATAGGGGTCTTGAGCTCCAGGAAGAAAAACCTAAACACTCTAAGGCAGTGGTTCTCAACCTTCTGGCCCTTTAAATACAGTTCCTCATGTTGTGACCCAACCATAAAATTATTTTCGTTGCTACTTCATAACTGTAATGTTGCTACTGTTATGAATCATAATGTAAATAACTGATATGCAGGATGGTCTTAGGCGACCCCTGTGAAAGGGTTATTCAACCACCAAAGGGGTCGCGACCCACAGGTTGAGAACCGCTGCTCTAAGGAAAATCATTTCTGTAAGAAAGGAAAAGGGTAGGCAAGGAAAGACAGGAAATACAAAGAAGGGAGTAAGGGAAGTGGCTCTATTGGAGAATGAATCATAAATCCCTTCACAGGTTCCCCTGAAAGGAAGCAGACTGGTTTCAGGCGGGAAGATGGAGGTTCTCAGAGCCAGGTCCTGGCAAAGAAAAGATAAAACCAAGTGCCATTGTCCGGTCATGTCCTCAAAGCATCGATGGCAACCAGAGGGCTGTTCTATGTCCATCTCTGTGCACTGAAAGTCATCACCCTTCCCTCTCAGTGCATCTCAGTGGGGACCCTGTGGCTAGCTTTTGGGATTCCAAGCTCTCCCTCCCCTCACCCAGAGCCCACCAGCAAATGCACACTCCCTGTTCATGAGACAGCTCAGCCCCAGCCTGGGAGTCTTTAGGGCCAGGGTTTGCAGGGAGAAAAAGACCACAACCCGAGGGAGACAGAGAGAGCAGTCACATTACCTGCATTGCGTCGGCACATGTTCATGTCTGCCACCTGCTTCCAGGTGTTTGTTCCAGGATCATAAACCTCAACGCTCTTCCTCACCAAGGGCCCATCGTGCCCACCTGTGGCATACAGCTGTCCGCTGAGAACCCCAACCCCTGAAAGGCAGAACACAGTGTCCCGCCTCAGGCTGGCTGTAGTGACCAGAAACCAGGAGGCCTGGCGTCCAGTCCCAGCAGCTGCCACCAGCAGGGTGACACGGGAGTGCTGGTTTGTTCCCTTGTACCTCAGTGTCCTCATCTGGAAAACAAATATGATAACCTGCCGCCTCATATGATTGTCAGCCTTTACACATCAAAATAAAAAGCAAATATGACCCCATTTCTACTTAAAAAAACAAAAACATATTTTATATGTGCATATACATAATATGTGTATGTAAGTGTAAATAAGTGGGGGTTTATATACAAAAAAGGGGAGAGGCACTGAAACAGGGGTCCTCAAACTACGGCCCACGGACCACATGCAAATACTAATATTGTATTTGTTCCCGTTTTGTTTTGTTTTAAGATATGTGCAGTGTGCATAGGAATTTGCTCATAGTTTTTTTTTTTAAACTATAGTCTGGCCCTCCAATGGTCTGAGGGACAGTGAACTGACCCCCTATTTAAAAAGTTTGAGGACCCCTGCACTGAAAGAACACAGCATTAAAAGGAGTTATTTCTGAGTGGTAAAATCGTTTTTCTTCTCCTTTCGCCTAGTTTTCCTTCACTGCTGTATTACTTTTATTACTCAGCCCTTTATCAGCCGTTGGACAGAAAGAGTTAAAGAGGAACCCAGCCACACAGTGGGTGTGCTGAGGTCATTATTGCAACCTCCCAGCTAGTCTGGAAGCAGAAGCCCTTCTCCACTCCTCCCACCCCCGTTCTCCTCTAGATGGCAGGGAAGGGCATCAAATCACTCAGTGTTGATAGGCCTCAGCTGAGTGCTAGAATTGCATCATTCACAAGTTTTAGTATAACCCTTAAAAAATGTTTAATATAGCCCTGGCCAGTTTGGCTCAGTGGCTAGAGCAGTGGCCTGCAGACCGAATGGTCCTGGGTTCAGTTCTGGTCAGGGCTGAACTTGGTTGCAGACTTAACCCCCGGCCCTGGTCTGGGCACGTGGGCATGTGGGCATGTGGGCATGTGGGCACGTGGAGAGGCAACCAATCCATGTGTCTCTCTCACATTGATGTTTCTGTCTCTCCTCCTTCCACTCTCTCTAAAAAACAATGGGGGAAAATCCTCAGGTGAGGATTAACAATATAAAACAAAAATCCTTTAATACAAGTCAAGAAAATCAAAGCCAGAGGGGAGGAGGGTGGCACAGTACCCTAGGAAGAACCACCTGGTGGCTGGGACACCGGGTCCTGGCCAAGCCTCTCACATCCCGTTGTTAGGGGGCTGGACTAGACCAGTGGTCTACTGCTCCACGGACTCCTCCGGGCACGCTGCAGCTGAACCAGCGGACTACAGGGCTTCACTCCCAGAGACCTGGGCGGGAATCAGAAAAAGTATCTCACGTGTTGGGGAGGTGCAGCCAGGTTTTAAACCCACAGACCCAGGACTTACCACGTTTCCCTGTGCCTGAAGGTAGGCTCTTAACAAATATTGTTTGAATGACAAAATACATAAAATCTCCTTCAGCAATTATGCTGGTTGTCTAGTGGCTCCTTGCAGTTGCCCTAAACCGACAGCAGATGGTAGTGTTATATCAGCAATGACTATCTAACGGGCTTAGTACAGGGATTTTCAACTGGTGTGCCGCAGTAATTTTAAAACAGGCATTATTTGACTATAGTCGGGGTACTGACCTCTTTCCCCTTAGACTGTCAAATAAAAAACACAACAATAGCCATTTCGTGTGAATGAATCAAAATTATACCTATTTTTTGCTGATCAGCAAAAAATAAATTTTTTGGTGTGCCGCAGAATTTTAGTAATTAGTTTGTGTGTAGTGAGATGAAAATGGGTGAAACTGGCTTAGGATCATAAAATTCAGTGTTCCACACCTTCCCCTCCACACACAGCAGGAACTGACACACGCCGGGACCAAAAATGGCCTTTTCCCCACAGCCATCTGCTGGCGTTGCCCTTGCCTGAGGAGGCAGGCACCTTCCAGGCTCAGGGCACACTGCCCTTTTGCCACCGCCTCTGGAACAGTCAGGCAGAGGCTTCCTGAACCTACAGCCACAGGAGCTCCTGGCACCACAAAGGGCCTCGGGCAACCAGAGGGCAGGGCCTCCGGGTCCTCAGCCACCAAAGACTACCCACAACCGCATGGTGGGCTCCCAACTCCAGAGCTGAGACCAGTGCCTAAATCAAGGTCACTGCTTTCCCAGAACACGGGCAGCAGCGCTGTAACCATCCAGGGCTCCCAACCAGGTGAGAGGCAGGAGCGGCCCGAGTGATCACCACTCAGCAGCAGCCCTGAGCAGCCTGGCAGACAGAGCCGTGTGGCCTCCAAGGCAGCTCTGTCCGCAGCTGAGCCCGAAATCCTAAGGCAGGTCTGTGCTCACAGCTCCACATGTTTCAGTGGGTGCTGCTCACCCCTGCTGAGCTGTCCCTACTTCCTTGGGCTTAAACACTTGCTCTCACCCTCAAATCACTTTGAGGATTTTTAGGAAGAACAAAGAAGACTCTATCAGGACTCTATAAACCAAAATCACTAGAAGAACTCTGTAAGGCATAAGAACCATGGGACTGGTGAACTGAATTGGCCCCAAGGGAACATCCACTACAACCCACTCATTTCACATGTCAGGAACCGGAGGCCAGAGGGAAAGGACCTGCCCGAGGCCCACAGCAGCCGGAGCAGACCGGGCAGGCCCAGCCCAGCCTCCTGACTTGCACCGTTGCTGCATGTTCAGGAAGTGCCAGCCCGTGGGGGTCAGCAGAGACAAGCTCCCTGAAAACTGCATGCCAACCATAGCGCTGCCTGAGTGGAATCATACAGCTTTTCTTTGCTGACCAGTGAACACCAAAGATTCTTTAAAATATTAGCATGGCATACTTTTTAACGAATGCTGAGGAAGTGGTCATAGGTGTGGAATACTGAATTTTATGATCCTAAAGTACTTCACTGAGGAAGTACTTTAAAATGAGATCACAAATCAATCTTCATAAATTCACAAAAGAGAAAGGCTTAACATTGTGGGGGAAATGCCCCATCGTTGCTTCCCTTCCCAGAAGTCACACCACCTCCCCGCCAGGCCCAGGTTGGTCATCAGTCCCCACTCCCCACAGGAACTGGGACAGAAATCGAGTGCCCACGCTCCAGGCCTCTCAGGTCCTCTCCTTTGAGCCTCTAAGATGATGAGGTAGACAAAACAGGAAGAAGGGAATGTTGCTCCACTTCCTGAAAAATCCTGAAGGGCCACACAGCTCCTAGTCTTCCCACAGGAAGTGAAAGTGGGGAGTCCTTCTCTTCCCATGTGGGGGAGGCGTGAAGAAGGGAACGTGAGCTGCGGCCACCTAAGTTTATCTCCAAGTATGAACTCTAACAGGTTGGCTTTCAACCCTCAAGACAGGCAAGCTTTAGCTTTTCCACTGAAGACGGGATAGCTGTGCTTGTCCTACTGCTTTGTAAGAATGAGATGTTGATCATTTGGAGGTCAAAAAAGCTTAACTTTGAAGTAAGATAGGTCTGAGTGGGAATGCTGACTCGGCCAGTTCCTAAGGATATAACCTTGAGCAAATTACTCAGTCCCCAGCTGACTTACTGTTAAGTGAAATTGATATTGTGTCTACCTCATAGGGCTGTGGTGAGGATTAAATAAACTGAGTAATAGAAAGTCATTAGGACAGAGCCTGGCACATACCAAGCCTTACTTTCATGAGATACAGGCATCCCAACAGAAATGGAAGGGATGAAGGGATGATGATGAAGAGAATATTATCTCATCCACTTTCTAGCAAAGTAATCCCCAGGGAAAGACTAACTGGGGTTATGTACTCTGAAAGGAAAGAAGAAGGAGGTTAAAAGATAGGATGTTGCTGGTCTCCAGACCCACCTGTGAGCAGATCAGACAGAGCCTGCGCCCTGAGGCTCCCCCCGTACCTGCGCCACTGCGGCGGGTGCTCATGTCCGCCACGTATGTCCACTCATTGGTCGCTGGGTTGTACTGCTCCACGGTGCTCAGGCACTGGCGGGAAGCCCCATCGTAACCCCCAACAGCATAGAGCTTTCCTGGAACAAACAAAATAGCTGAGGATGAGGCTTGGGATGCTGGCATGAAACCAGCGTGTGACTGTAACTCCACCCTCACCTGCATCAAAGCTCAGGACCCCTTTCCTCCGTGGGACCAACTTACTCCCCAGCCAGGATAAGCATCATTCACATCTCAGACTTCTACTGCCCATACATACTGAGCTCCTCACAGCTCAAAGCTATGGCCCAGCACTGCAGGAGCCCAGCATGTTCTTACTGGTGAACCATGTTAAGTATTCTCCAGAATGAGGTACTGAGAGAGGAAAACTAGAGGGCCGCAGCTACAGGCAGACAGAACAAATATGGGAAATTATTCTTTGGTGAGAACCCAAACTCTGTCTTAGCCATGGTTTGTGCTCTGTCCACAACTCTCACAGGTGGAGCACATGAATGGAGGGCTTGGTGTGCATGCTGGGCTGACACGGCTAGAATGAGTCTGCACACTCCCTTGTGATCTCTGAGCTCTGAAGCAAAATCACCTACTGGTAAAATAAAAATATCATAAGCTGTTACCTAAGAACATCGTTTCTGCCTGGGTTGAGATTGAGGTTGGGAAAAGTAAATTATTTGACTTCTCCCAGAGCAGGGGTTGAAACATTTTGGGCTGAACATGTAGTCTTAGAATGAAGTAGTGTGTGTGTGTGTGTGTGTGTGTGTGATGGGGAATCCTAGCTTACCTGCAGACCCCAAACCTATGGGGGACCTTGGAGTTATAACAAAGATCTTAAACACTAACTAGCCTATATAATAAAGAGGTAATATGCAAATTGACCATCATGCCCTCACATAAGATGGCTGCCCCATGTGGTCATAAGATGGCTGCCCCATGTGGTCACAAGATGGCCGCCCCCATGTCATCACAAGATGGCCGGCAGGGGAGGGCAGTTGTGGGCGATGAGGCCAGCATGGGAGGGCAGATAAGGATGACCAGGCCAGCAGGGGAGGGCAGTTCAGGGTGACCAAGCTGGAAGGAGAGGGCAGTTGGGGGCAACCAGGCCGGCAGCGGAGGGCAGTTGGGGGTGATCGGGCTGGCAGGGGAGCAGTTAGACATCGATCAGGCTGGCAGGGGAATGGTTAGGGGGTGATCAGGAAGGCAGGCAGAAGCGGTTAGGGGCAATCAGGCAGGCAGGCAGGCAAGTGGTAGGGAGCCAGCAGTCCCAGATTGGAGAGGGTGCAGGCTGCGCTGAGGGACACTCCCTCCCCTCCAGTGCACGAATTTCGTGCACGGGGCCTCTAATAGACTAAGTAAACACCACCAGATGAAAATCTACTTAACAGAGTTACTTAAAATATTTTTGTCAACATGTGCTTTCTTAATAGAGAAATACCAAGAGTACAACTAGTAAGTGAAAATCTGCCATTATTTTATGTTAGATTGATTCTCAGGCTCAAAATGATTTCTAGCATCAGGACTCTTGCTGTATCAGGATTCTACCACCAACTGCCCTGCAGGGACTCAAATATGTTCAATAGTTTTTTTCTTCTATCCTTGAGCCTGGTTTTGTTTTCTGCCCTAGAGTCCTCTCAACTGGCCCTTCTATAAAAAGGAACACCTCCTCCCCAGTTCTGCCCAAGAGAAAACTGACTCAGCAGCTCCTCTGGGGTCCAGGCCACTTTCTCAGTGTGTGCTGGCTCGGACACAACCACCTGCTCACCCAGCTGCCCGCCACTCGTCAAAGCCTAATCTCAGGGAGGAGAAAGACCTGGGGTGTGGGGGAGACAAGGAGCTCTGGAGGGCAACCCCAGGTAAGAGGCAGGAGCGGCCCAAGTGATCTCCTAGAAACCTATTTCTCCAAAACACTTGATCTCCACTCTATTGGGAACTTCTGCCTAATCTCTGAGCCTCACTGTCCCTCTTCCCAAGTAGGAATTCTTCTAAGCAGCCAGTAGCAAATGATCCTGATCTCCATTCTTTGTTTTTTTTCTGGTGTCATTCAGCCTGCATAGCCATGGTTAGGAGATAATGAGAGGGAGGAGCTACGTGGAGACCATGTGGAGAGCTGCATCGACAAGGCCACAGTGAAGCCGAATCCACTATAGATCCTCCCTTTAAGGACTCTGCTGCCCAGGATGACTCACAGCCAAAAGAGCTTCTGACTCAGGATGGACAAGGTGAACAACTGCCCACAGGGTATGCGGCAAGACAGCCTTCTTCCACATAAGAGAACATGCTCACAAAAGCCTTTGTCAAAGGGAGTATTTGAAATTACAACCATGAAGGTACCTCCTCTCTAATCCCCATCAACCAGTCCAACCCTGTGTCAGCTGAAAAATACCCACTGAAAGTTTCTCCTTGAATCTATTAACAGGGATATGCTATTTAAACCCTTACTTGATTGTTTGATACTCCTGGCTAAGAAACAAGGGGTGAAATGGGAAGGTGGCTAGACAAAGCACTTAGACTTGGCAGACAAATCAATTTCTATTCCACTAGGAGGATGAGATTGCAAGAAATAATTTATCTTTGCAGAGGATAAAATCCTTCCGCTCGCTAAGATGACTTGACCAGGACTTAGAATAAAATGAAAATTTAAACTACACAATACTGTACAGACTGAGAAATGCAGTGAGAAAATAGAATCCTTCTATTGATGTCTAATTCACTGCAAATTACACTCTCCCCAGAGCGCTCTGTGGTCTTGTGTGTGCCCGTGAGAGAGAGAGAAAATGCAGATATCTGAATGCACAGGTATTACAGCTCAATCCACCTTGGCACAGCTAATAAACCAGTGTTGTTTTGCAAAGTATAAAGTTTTAGCCCAAATAATATGCTAGGCTTTAATTCACATAGATTTGTAAAAACCCCCATTAGCATTTTCTAATGGTCTGCAGGAATAGCACAGTGGAAAGAGCTCTGGGTTAGAAGTTAGACCTGAGTTCAAGGACTCACTGTGCTATTTACTCACAAAAGGCAAATCACCCCTCTGGGACTCAGTTGGCCAGAATGGAGGAAATCTAAATCTCACCTTCTCCTTAAAAGGGTTTGGGATGGGGGGTGAGTAATTGGATGTGAAAGCCATTTACAAATTTCAACTTACTGTCTAACTAGGCTCCACACCTCCCCACTCCCTCCCACATCACCCCACACACCTTTCCTGACTAGAGCAGGACTCTACAAACAACCTGCCCTGCAGGGCCTAATCAGACCTGGGAAGAGGTGCCCACCTCACTCAGGCTCTGTTAATGTTCAACGTGAGGACAAAATTAATTAAAGAGTTAACTCTCATCCCCTCTACATATTGATTCTGGATCCCCCACCCTTCTCCCCTTCCCAACATGTAACAAAGCTATTAACAAATGGCCAAAGTGATAAGTAGGCATTTCCCTTCTAGGTTCCTCCTAGTTCACTTGCTGATTTTTTTGTGCCAGTAGCTTCACTTCTGAGTTTCACTTTCCTCATCTGTTCAATTAGGATACCAGTACCTGACTCAGAGCAGTAGTGAAAGGAATAGAGCCAGAGAACCAGGAGAAGGCCCAGGTCGGGCCATACCCGCTGTTGCTCCTTACCCTCCACGACACCCACACCCACACTGCTCCGCCGTGTATTCATTGGGGCCACGAAGAACCACTCGTTGGTCTTGTAGCTGTACGCTTCCACCGATGCTAGGCCTGGGAGATAAGAGATTTGTGAGATTTCTATGGCACCAAGCCTCACCTTGCTGTGCTGAGAAACTGAGGTGGGAAAGAGTGCAGACCTGGGTGTATGGCTCAGCACCACCTCTGCCGCACTCTGCAGCCCATGGCACCTGCCCGAAACACATCTGCAAGGTCAGGGGTTATAACTGAACTGCTTTGCAAACATAAATTGTTAAATCTATGGAATGAACACCTGAGGCTGCTTCACTGAACACCTACCTATTCCCACACTCCTATCCCTTTTCATCTACCTTAGAGGCTGAAAAGCTGAACACTTGCCTTCCCAAACTCCCTTGCAACTAGGGGTAACCGAATCAATGTGACCTACCCAGAAGTCTGATGGGGATTTCTGAAATAGCCCTCCTGCTTTTTTGTACCTGGAACACAAACATATTGGCTGGAACTGTAATGGCCATCTGTGACCATGAGGATACGGCCAAGAGACTCTTACAGAACTTGGCCCCAATATCTTTGAGCAACTGGACCAAGTCAGCAACTGCCAGCCTCTAGACTTCTTGTTTCATGAGTAATACAAAATCTCTCATTTTTTAAGCCACAATTTACTCAGTTTTTCTAATTACGACCAAAAGAAAATCCTAAAAGAATTCTAAAAAAAAAAAACAAAACAAAACAAAAAAAAAAAACACCACAATGTCCTGCACCCATTTGTTCTCTTTATTCCCAGGTCCTGTTACTGCCGGCAGCCCCAGAGGCACTACAGATGCTGGAGTTACAGGAGTGAGGCAAAGAGAAGGCTGGTAAAGGTCACCAACTTGTAAAGACACACATGAAAATTCAGAGAAGTGAAAAATATTTGTTTTCACATCCCTGGGGGCCAAAGGGTATCATTTTATTTTAATAGAGGTATTGCCTACAGAGACTCCACCTGGAGATATGAGGAGAAATGAGATAACTTCTCCAAGTCCGTGTCCACTAATAGTTTCTGATTCTAACTTTGAAGCTAGATAACAACCAGGAGCAAGGGGACGTTCCTGCAGTGGCATAACTTGCAAAGATTCAGACTGTGGGGCTTCAGACTGTGTCCTGAGCCAGGTCTCTTCCTATGGCTGAACCTTAGCTCCCTCATCTGTCCAACAGAGGGTTCAGGTACAGAGAGATGCCTTCGAGGTAAGCACGCTCTCTTTCTAAGTCTCATCTTCTGAATGAATGGTTCCCAGTCACTGGAAGGGAGAAAGGGCCCTCTTCCGACTATGGGGTCCTTCCTAGAGCCCTAGAAATAACAGCATGTGGGCAGTTACATGTTCTTTGTGTAGGAAAGCCTGGTTCTGGCACCCAAGCTGGGAGGAAGGACGGGTATGTTCTTGGGGAAGTATGGATGGACAGAAGGGTTGGCCCAAGAACTGGCTGAGCAAACCAGGGTTATATGGAGGGTGTGTCCTAGGCTGGGACAGGCGGGGACTGTGTCCAGGACCTACCAGTACTGCCATCAAAGCCTCCCACGGCGTAGAGCAGGTCATTGAGCACGGCTGCCCCCAGCGTGCTCCGGCGTTCCTGCATGCTGGCAATGGACGTCCACTGGTCCTTCACACCGTCATACACATCCACTGTCCGCACACGCAGTGAACCGTTAAACCCGCCCACAGCATACACGTGGCCAGCCATGAACACCACACCTGAGGCACAGGAAACCAAGACACACTGAGATCGTCTCAGGCATGTGAATAACTCACCACAGAAGGTGATCTCCAACCTTAGATATTTGGAAGTCATTATGGGACTCATTGGATTTTTTTCATATTTGCTTTTTTAATTTTGTTTGATTCAAGCAAATACTTGAATTTTAGCTGAAGTCCCTAAACACATAAGAACTGACCTCAGAAGGTATAGCTAGAAACTGGGCAGGTGGGAAGGAAAAGAAAGAGAGTCTGTAAATGCACAGAAGTTTGGGGAAATAAGGAGCAAAGCAGGACTCAGGCACCAAGCAAAGGCACGCGGCGAAGGCAGCTGCGCACGCGGCAGCAATGCTGCTCACCTGCTCTGCACCTCCTGGAAGGAAGCTCAGCAATCTGGTCCCATCGGTCCTCCTCGAAATCATAGCACTCCACGCTGCGGATCGCCTTGGGTGCCTGGCCACCGACCACAATCATGACCTCCAGAAAGACAAGTGAACATTAGCTGGGTCTCCCCAACATCAGATTCATGGGTGATCAATCCCTGGTGCTTCCACATTTGCTAACTTCCCAGGGTCCATGGGTGATCTGAGATGCCAGTTTACAGAGCCACATATATGAAGACGCTGCCTCTAATCACCAACAGGCATGACTATTCAAAAAAAGTCTAATGAGCATCTTCCCACAGAAACACAACCGTAAGGTCTATCTATGTTTACAGTACATGTGGTCAGTGGCATCTTCTGCAGTTTCAGTACCCTCAAGGATTTGGGGCAGGGAGACGAAATTTTATATTAAAACAAAATATTCTAAAATATGTTTCAAAATTTGGGTATATTTTAGAATAGAGTGTAGAACTCAGATGCATTTTTAAAATAAAATTATTTTTAAAGTATTTCTGAATGCATACACTACAGGGAGTACTTATTCATTGGAGTATGGAAAATATTTGTGAAGCACTGCTTTAGGTGGTTACCACAAAAATGTATGTAACTGATGATGATCTAAAAACAGTGCTAACAGTACCATTTCAAAGTAAGGTGGTAGCTACCACTGCCAGCCATTGTATGAAATATGTTGTCATTCCCTGTCACAACTCTGTGAAGCAGATATTATCAACTCCATTGACAGGTAAGAAAAGTAAAGCTCAGAGAACTAAACTGTCCAAGCTCACACAGCTAAGAGTGGCAGAACGGGGACTAAAAGTCAAGTCTACCTGATACAGAGGTGAGGCCAGACCATCCCTCTCCTGGTCTAGAGACAGGGTCCATGCAAAGACAGCTCACCACATCCATGTTTTTCCAAATGCAGGTCATGTTTCAATAGTGGGTCATAGGATCAATTTAATGGGTTGCAACAAGCATACTTTTAATAAACAGCACATAAAATATAGTAAAGGTGTTATTGCATGAAATATTTGTCCTGGTCATATACACATATATGTGTCTCTTGGAGAGCAATTCAAGCATATTTCTTAGTGTAGGGCAGGGGTGGGGAACCTTTTTTCTGCCAAGGGCCATTCGGATATTTATAACATCATTTGCAGGTCATTCAAAATTATCAACTTAAAAATTAGCCTGCTATATGTGGTCAAACATTTCATTAACTCACCCCTAATGCCTTGGCAGGGCCAGACCAAATTATTTCTCTGGCATTGTACAGCCCCTGGGCCGGAGATTCCCCACCCCTGGTATAAGGTATAATATAAATAAATAAAAGCCATTTTTCTGACCACAGTAATAGAACTGCAGTAGTTAACTGTGGTATCCTTGTTGTGACTTTTGTTATGTGTTATTAACAAGAAAAAATAAGGTATCAAAGTTAATAATATGTTAAATATTTTAATAATTTGTGCAAATTCATGGCTGTCCTCATAATGACATCACTTTCACTCACAAGATACTTTCTTTTTTTAAAAAAACAAATATTTTTTGTTGATTTTACAGAAAGAGGAAGAGAGATAGAAACATCAATTGACTGCCTCCTGCACGCCCCCACTGGGGACCGAGCCCACAATGCAGGCAGTTACCCTTATCTTAACAAACCAATAACCTCCTGGTTCATGGGTCGATGTTCAACCACTGACCCACACCAGCTGGGCTCCAAGAGAATGGGGTGGTAGTCACAAGCAACTAATCAATATAAGTCACAGGATTTTCTCATTGCCTGTAGACTGTCTTATTTATTCCAGTGGTTCTCAAACTTCAGCGTCCATCAGAAGAATCACCTTGAGGGTTTGTTGAAACACAAATTGCTGGGTCCTGCCCAGAGTTTCTAACGCAGTAGGTCTGGAGTGAGACTGAGAATCTGCATTTCTAACAAGTTCCCGGTTGATACTGCTGCTGTTCCAAGATTCATACTTTGATAACCATTGTTTTAACCCATAAACCACAGGGATTTCCTGGTGATGTGCCAGTGACAATTTTTGCCATTATGAATTATTGTAGTGCTCTTTACTTCTTCACAATTTATTTTTGGGGAGAGAAGTAATCACAAAATCTGTGTGAGTTCACAGAAGTACATCCCTCAGGTGAACATTATCTGCACTATGAGGAGAGGACAACCATTGCTCAAAATATCAAGCCTGTTTGCCCCAAGTTTCCAGATTCAGGCTCACCCACTGCCCATGTAGGCCATCACTGGTCATCAGAGTTAGTTCACAGCTGTATGGGGCCAAATGGGTGACCGATGTTCAACAACTCGGAATTTAGTTCTGACTTCTGGAACATCCTGAAGGAACCCAGGACACAGTTCAGGCTTAGATCTGCAGCTGCTTCTGGAAATAAACATTCTCCACTTGACTTTCCTTTGTGCTCAGGCACAGAGGGCCCATGCTCTGTGTCAAGAGAAGCCCTTTTTCAGAGGGAAGCTGAATTCTACACTGCTTCCCACCTGTAATTATTCTCTTAGAAAGGCATGCATGAACAGTTTAAGGGGGTGTTAATGGACACAGCCTCTCCATAAACTTCAGACAATGCCCAAGCCATCCAGGGCCAAATGACTTGCCCTGCATTCATAAACATACCTAGAACTTGCATTGTCCTTCTAGTTTTGAGTTGGTAAAGCTAAAATGAAGTCAAATTATTGCAAGGGTTTACTTTGAAATATAATTTGGGGAGCTCAGTGAGAATCAGACCAGTATTAAGATTCCTCCCGCCCCCACCACCACCCTAGTGACCTCAGGCACCCAACACCCTCACATATGCTGTTCCCTCTCTTTGAAACATTCCTCCCCCTTATGATCCCTCTGCTTTCACACGCTTCTTCCAGGTCTCAGTACATGTCACTTCTTCGTCTTTGAGATCACACATGCCCTGTGTTCTTCCATTAAAACTGACCATCATTGTACTTCAACTATCTGAGGACCCTTTCTCCCCTCCTAAGCAGTGAGTCCTGCCAGGACAGGAAATTTATCTACCTCAGTCACCAAGATAATCCTAGGGCCTTATGGTGCTATGTCAAAGCGAGAACTCAAATATTTATTTAGAATAGAGAATGAATGGATAGCAAATAGCACATTCAAAGAGGTTAATGAAAGGAATACACAGTTAAAGGGGGAAAATACACAGGCCAGAAAGTCATTTTCTTGGGTTAAGACATATTAGACACCAGATTACAATTTTGGAAACGCTGAGGAAAAACAAAATAAAAAGAGAAAGAGAGCTTTTTCCATCTTTTGACTCAATTATCAGAAGAAAGGTTTTATTCTTTATACAAGCTGTAAATTAAAAAGGCAAAGCTTTCAGGAAAGCTGACCATCCCCAGAAACCACCTTCCACCAGGGATACATTCATATTGAAGAAAATCCAGCACCCATCTCTGAGAGTTTTCATAGTACACAGAAACAGAATTATAGAAATACAAAAATTTCAATGTGCCAATCAAACATGAGTAGAAAGACAAAAATAATACAGGACAAGGTTTTCGAAATAAACTTGCCTTTGAACTCATAAAACCACTGGCGAGAGAAGACTTTTAATATTCAAAACTTGTGCAATGAACTGGGAAGAGTAATTATGAGGTTTTGTGGACTAGGCCATCAATTTCTGAAAATGTGGAGGTAGCCCAAAGCAGAGAGAAGTATCTTTCTGCTTGTCTCCTAAGTATAAAAAAATCCAGGTTCTATGACAGCTCTTGCAAAAAGCCATCATACAAGGAACACTACACTCATCATCATGTAATTGTGCACAATAAAAAGAAAAAAATTCCTGTCTGGAATATTAATGAATGATTGTTTCCATAGATACCTGATCTTAGCAACCGATTAGACAAAAAGGAGTACTCGCCAAGGTCTATATGCATTACATCTCTGAAACTATAAAACTCTAGTTATTTAAGACCACAAGATAGCAGGGCAAGAAGAGCCCTGAACCATTCTCTAATTGCAAGCCCTCATTTTACATTTTCAGAAAAACTCGGTCCCAAGGAGTTCAATAGACATGTTTGTTTCTTTCCCCAACACCCCTAAATCCCAATTTACTAAATAATTGTAATGCCTTTAATAGCAATTACTGAATCAAATCAGCCTATTTAATGATCCCTACTTTTAACATTTATCCTTCAAGGTAACCCTGAGTTAAGACATACCAGTGGTCATATGGAAATCACAATAAACTAAAGAACCAGGCTAACAATTATGATTTAATCATGCTCAAGAACTGCAATGCACTTGGGCGTCTCTCAGGGCACCCCACCCCACGCCCCAGGTCTCAGCTGACACTGTGTTGAAGGCTGCAGAAGTTTTGGTGAATGGAGAGTTCTGGTTGACAGAATATGGGTGAGCAGATTCAACTGTGCGTGGGGGGATGGTTACTGAATAATTCCCAAGGAAAACAAGCTCATTTTGGAAAGTCAAATGGCCATTTACTTTATGGAGATTAGTGAGTGAGACCATGGAAAGACTACCTGATTCCTTAAGAAGGACATTTCACTCCCAGCATAACAATGGTTTTTAAATAAATATAAAATGCTCCCTTTCACATAGATGATTCTGACTTTACCAGTAAGACTCTGGGAGTGAAGGCATGTTGGTCCCTCCTCATGATATGACAGCAGTGCTGTGTCTGAGAGCCATTAGGTATCAGAGACCAGACAGGGAAAGGAGCAGTAGGTAAACAGCAGAGCTTTCCAGCGCATTGTGGACCAAGACCCTAACCCTAACCCCATAGTCATTAAACACTCCACTAAGATGAGCATAACAACCTGGGCTCTGCACACTTTTTTCATCAGGCAAGAGTAGAGTGTGTGTCCAAACTCTCTTCCATGACCGGTGAGCTGGGCAGAAGGCAGGCCCAGCCAGTCGGTCCCTCGGGCCAGGGCAGGAAATGAGACTCTCTCTTACCCTGGTGCGTGGGGCCGCAGGGCTAACACCAAAAATTCATCCGAAGGAGCATGTCGAGGTGGAGACAGAAGACTTGTCCCAGCAGGTTCCTGAGCAACAGGTGCTCCAGGCAAGGACTGACAGCCAAGGTGCAGAGACAGGGGGGGAGAGAACCAGCAATGGGAAAGAACAAGACTGGGGAAGAGAGGATAGGAAATGGGCTTTGGAGTCAGGCACACCTGGCGTCAAATATCATCGCCAAATAGCTGTGTGACCATTGGCAAGGCACGTACCCTTGCCGTGTCTCACTTTCATTACCTATAATATCAGGATAATAGAATGTCTCTCCTGTGAGTGTCAAAAGGCTTAAATGATATTAAGTACTTAGCACAGTGCTTGCTAAATAGCACATACTAAGTATGGGCTTTATTACATCAACACCAACAGCATTACTGTTGCCACTACTATTAAAGCAATTGCTAAAAAACAGACTCCCAATACATGGTAGAAAAGGACATATGATCTATGAATGGGGGAGTGAGCACCACCACTGATTCCAGGGGTGATGACGGGGCTTTTTCAAGACCTCAGTGAGCTTTCCAGGTGTGGCCTGAGTCCATTTAAAGGGTCAATATGGAAGAGGAGCAGGGCCAACCCAGGGGCCAGGCCCAGGTGACACGTCATCCTACCCACCATGCCAACAGCCTTGTTTCCGATACCACTTACTGAAAGCAACACAGCCCACACCCACTTTCAGCCCAAATGGCTTTTTGGTGTCTTTTTGTTTTTTAATCCTCACCAGAGGATGTTTATTGATTTTTTTTCTTTTTTCTTTGTGTTTTTTTGTTTGTTTGTTTTTTGAGACAGAGAGAGAGAGAGAGAGAGAGAGAGAGAGAGAGAGAGAGAGAGAGAGAGAAAGGGGTAGAAGGGAGGGAGAGAAAAGAGAGAGACAGGGAGAGGGAGATAGAAACATCAATTGGTTGTCTCTCACACATGCCCCAGTCAGGGACCAAACCCACAACCTAAGTATGTGCCCTGACCAGGAAGTGACCTCACAGCCTTTTGGTGTACCAGACGATGCTCCAACTGAGCCACTGGCCAGGGCATGGTGTCATTTTTAAACAGAGATGTCAGCTGAACTGAAATTACAGTGAAAAGTGCCAGGCTCAGTACATCTCCAAAAGGTACATTTGCATCTTCCTGGAACGTCATTTCTCCACTGCAATCTGAACAAGACAGAGGTAGGAGTGTTTCCGGCAGCTGGGAGACAGCCTCTGGTTGCCCATAGCAACCTGGCCTCAGGGAAAGTGCTGGGCAGTGAATGTGTGGGAGCCCAGACGATGCCATTAGCTGTTCTGGCTTGAATGTGTCAGTATGATGGGGCATTTATGGCTCAGAAAAAAACTTCCTTATTAGCCTCTGCAGCTATCTCAAGGCAGAATCCTACTTCTTTAAGGGAGAGGGCTTGGCTGGCGAACAGGTTCACTGCTGAGAATTGCTGAGAACAATGCAATCTCTCTCCACCACCTTGTTTCTCAGTCAGCTCTGTCAGCAAGCCTATCTGGACTGAATTCAGGAAAGCCCAACCTAGGCTGCCCCTGGAATTCCTGTGGCTGCTCTGCCAACTAGCCCAATTATCTCCTAACTCCTCCTCTTTCTCCACTTATTTGGCTACTTATATATTTCTATCATATTCTCTCAGAGGGACCTAAAATTAAGTTCCCAGAAGGCAGGAATTGGGTTTCTTTCCACACAGCATCCAGCTAAAATGCTTTTGTGAAATTTTGAGATAATATAATAGTACAGTTAAAAAGCACAGGGTCTGTAGTCTGTCATCCTTGGCTTAAATCTCAGCTCAGCTACTTACTATCTGTGCTTTAAAGATACATCACAAACTCTTTGATATTCCTCCATTCAAGTCATATAACTTAATTCCCCTCCCTGTGAGTGTGAGCTAGACTTAGTGACTCGTATCTAGCAAATAAAATACAGCAGAAGCGATGGGACATCCCTTTGAGAGTAGGTTACAAAAATACTACAGCTGCCATCTCAGGCGTGCTCTCTCAACCTCTTTCTGTAGTAGAATCACTTCCTATGCGGGAAGCCAGCTGCCATGTCAGGAGGGCATGCAAGCAGCTTATTGAGAGGCCACAGGGTGAGGAAGTAAGGCCTACAAGTAACCACAAGGGTGAGCTTAGAGGCAGATCCTCCCCAAACAAGCTTGGAGGTAACTGCAGCACTAACCAACAGCTCACTGCACCTTTATGAGGCATTTGTCCAGGACAACCCAGCTAAGCCACTCTGGGATTCCTGCCCACAGACACTGTGAGATAACAAACATTTGCTGTGTTAAGCCACCAAGGTTAGGGTAATTTGTGATGCAGAAATTGGTAACTAAAACATAATGAATAGGTGACATAACCGAAGATCCAATTTCCTCATGTGTAAATGAGGATAATTACAATTTTGAAATCCTATGAGATAATAAATGTAAATCACTTAGCCCAATGCTTGGCACATGCTAAGTGCTCAGCAACTGGGATCTGCTATTTATTATCATCACTGAGCTCAAAAGCATAAGCTTTGAGTCCGCCAGACCTCAATCCAAGCCCTCATGCTAGCACTTAGCTGGGTAAGCCATTCAATCTCACTGAATCTCACTTTTCTCCAATATTAGAACTTCCAGAGTTGTTATCAAGATAAGATAATATAGCCCTAGCTGATTTGGCTCAGTGGATAGAGCATCGGGCCTGCAGACTGAAGGGTCCCGAGTTCAATTCCAGCCAAGGGCACATGCTCAGGTTGTGGGCTTGTCCCCAGTAGATGTGTAGGAGGCAGCTGATCAATGATTCTTTCTCATCCTTGATGTTTCTATCTCTCTCCCTCTCCCTTCCTCTCTGAAATCAATAAAAATATATTAAAATTTTTAAACAATTTAAAAAGACAAGATAATTTATATAAAGTGCTTTATCTAAAACACAAGGAAGCTGGATTTAGACAATCCTGCTTATATCATCATTAATGCCTTTGGTGATGACCCAGGGAAGCACAGTACAAATTACTCTAAGGGCCATCAGATGGTGTGAGCCAGTTCTCTCCTGCAGTCATCTAAACCAGTTTCTGGATGTTCACGCCCATGGACAACTTGCGTTTGACCTTGGAGACAGCTCAGGCCTCAGCTCCTGCAAAAAAGCTTTCCGCAGCCCCTTGCCCCTTTCCGAGTTCATAAAGTGTCTTGCCCATACCTCCATGTGGTACTTACAGAGTCCACTGTAACATCTAACTCCCCTCCGCCTAGTCTGGAGCACCTTGGGGAAGAGACCGGCTCATATTAGTCTTTGTGGCTCTAACACCTAACCTAATGGCTGGCAATTAGTAACTCAATGGAAGTGTGTTGGATGAGTGGATTAATAAATTAATGAGTTAATGCATGCATGATAGTTTATGGTTTAATACCAGGTTTGTTTGTTTTTAATCTAAGTGGTTTACAACCCGTCTAACTCCCTAGAATGACAACTGGATTCATTCAATATTGGACTTGTGAGCTGAACTAAATGTTCTAGGGTCGATGTACATTAGTGATCAATACAGGATATGATGTAAGACATCCTCACAACAACCATGCAAAACCACATGTATGAATGCTGAAAGCACTGGAAAACAACTATGGATAATAGAAATGGTCAGTATTAAATCTCCACAAGGTTATTTCTTCTTTAAAAATATCTCTCATTCATGAAAACTTTTACTCTCACCTACTCTGCGTCACATACAGGCTCTGTGCCAAGGACACAGATGGATAATTCCTGAGATCATGGAGCCAGTTTAGTGGAGGAGATAACACCCTAGAAGGGAACCCTAAATACCTCCCTGAAGTGTTAGCCTGGGGCCCTGAGTCATCTTCTGCACATGTTTTCCAGAAAAGAATGAAGCCATCATCAACCTAACCTCTCTTTCTCCATTAAATAAGGTTTCTCACCAATTATATTCTACATATTAACAATAAGTGATCAGAAATTTGAATTTTAAAAGAAAACATTTACAACAGCATCAAAAAACTATGAAATACCTAGGGTTAAACCTAGCAAACGACATGCAAGACCTATACACTGAAAACTATAAAACATTGCTAAGAAATTAAAGAAGGCCTAAATAAATGGAGCTATATAGTGTGTTCATGAATCAGAAGATTTAGTATTGCTAATATATCAATTCCCCCTAATTGATCTAAAAATTCAACACAATCCCTACCAGTCCCCATAAGCTTTTCTGTAGAAATAGGCAAACTGATTCTAAAACTTATATGGGCATGCAAATAACTTACAACAGCCAAAACAGCATTGAAGAACAAAATTGGAGGACTCACACTACCTGATTTCAAGACTTACAGTAAAGTTAGTAATTCAGGCAACATGGTATTACTATAAAGATAGACAAATAGATACAAGGAACAGAATAGAGTACATAAATAGACCAACACATATACTGTCAATTGTTTAGAACAAAGGTGTCAATGTAATTCAGTGGAGAAAAAAGAATGTTTCCAGTAAATGCTGTGGGGGAAAAAATGGACATTCAAATGTAAAATAAATGAACCTTGCCCCCTTCACATACCATTTTTTTTTATCTCAAAATAGATCATAGACCTAAATGTAAAACTTAAAACTTTGAAATTTCTAGGAGAAAGTATAGAAGAAAATCATGTGATCTTAGATTATGCAACGATTTTTTAGATAGAACACAAAATACATAAATTGTAACATAAAAAAACTTCATAAAATTAAAAACTTCAGCTCTCCCAAAGATAATGCTAAGAAAATGAAAAGACAAGACATATATTTGCAATATATATATATGTATATATATATATACACACATATATATGATAAAAGACTTGTATCTATAATATATAAAGAATTCTTACAAATCAATAATAACCCAATTTTTTAAATGGGGAGAGATCTGAACAGAGACTTTACCAAAGAAGATATACAGATGGCAAATAAGCACATGAAAAGATGCTCAACCTCATTAGTCATTAAAGAAATGCAAATTAAAACCGCAGTGTGATATCACTACATATCTACTAGAATGTTTAAAAATAGATAATACAAGTAGTGGGGAAACTGTAAAGTAACTGGAACTCTCATCCATTGCTGATAGAAATACATAATAGTACAGCCATCTTTTTAAAAATGTTTAACAATTTCTTATAAAGCTAGGCATATACTTACCATACAACCTGGGCAATCCTACTCCTGGGTATTTTCCCAAGAGAAATTAAAATATTTGTCCATACAAAGATCTATAAATGAATCTGGAAGTATGAGTTCAAAGCAGCTTTATTTGTAATAGCCAAAAACTGAACACCCAAATGTCCATCAACTGGTGAATGGATAAATAAATTATAGTACATCCATATAATGGAATATTACTTGCAATAAAAAGGAATGAACTCCTGATAAATGCAACAACATGGATGCATCTCAAAGCACTATGCTAAGAGAAAGAAGGCAAGCTCAAGAGGCTACCTACAGCATGATTCCATTTATATGACATTCTAGAAAAGACAAAAGTACAAGGACAGAAATCAGAAATAGTTGCCAGGGGTTGGGAGTGGAAGAAATGGCTTGACTACAAAATAGCACAAGGGAACTTTTTGGAGTGATTAAAATACTCTCTATATTTTTTTTAATTAAATCTTTATTGTTCAGATTATTACATTTGTTCCTCTTTTTCCCCCCCATAACTCCCCTCCTCCCAGTTCCCGCCCCACCCTCGGCCCTCACTCCCCACCCACTGTCCTCATCCATAGGTGCACGATTTTTGTCCAGTCTCTTCCCGCATCTCCCACACCCCTTTCCCCCCAAGAATAGTCAGTCCATTCCCTTTCTATATCCCTGATTCTATTATAATCAACAGTTCATTCTGTTCATCAGATTATTTATTCACTTGATTCTTAGATTCACTTGTTGATAGATGCATATTTGTTGTTCATAATTTGTATCTTTACCTTTTTCTTCCTCTTCCTCTTCTTAAAGGATACCTTTCAGCATTTCATATAATCTTGGTTTGGTGGTGATGAACTCCTTTAGCTTTTCCTTATCTGTGAAGCTCTTTATCTGACCTTCAGTTCTGAATGATAGCTTTGCTGGATAAAGTAATCTTGGTTGTAGGTTCTTGGTATTCATCACTTTGAATATTTCTTGCCACTCCCTTCTGGCCTGCAAAGTTTCTGTTGAGAAATCAGCTGACAGTCGTATGGGCACTCCCTTGAAGGTAACTGACTTTCTTTCTCTTGCTGCTTTTAAGATTCTCTCTTTGTCTTTTGCTCTTGGCATTTTAATTATGATGTGTCTTGGTGTGGTCCTCTTTGGATTCCTTTTGTTTGGGGTTCTCTGCGCTTCTTGGACCTGTAAGTCTATTTCTTTCACCAGGTGGGGGAAGTTTTCTGTCATTATTTCTTCAAATAGGTTTTCAATATCTTGCTCTCTCTCATCTTCTGGCACCCCTATAATTCTGATGTTGGTACGCTTGAAGCTGTCCCAGAGGCTCCTTACACTATCTTCGTATTTTCGGATTCTTTTTTCATTTTGCTTTTCCGGTTGGGTGTTTTTTGCTTCTTCGCATTTCAAATCTTTGACTTGATTCTTGCGCTCCTCTGGTCTGGTTTTGGGAGTCTGTATAGTATTCTTTATTTCAGTCGGTGTACGCTTAATTTCTAGTTGGTTCTTTATCATAACATCGAGGGTCTCATTAGATTTGTTGAGGATCTCATTAAGTTTATCAGCAGCTTCTAGACAGTTCTTGAGAGACCTTAAAAGTGTGGTTCTGAATTCTATATCTTCCATTGACAATTTAGTCCTGTTTCTTTGTCTCTGCATTTTGTTATGCTTTCTTGGTACACCCCCTAGTGGTCTTTGTGGTCAGTCTTGTAGTTAAGCCTTGATTGTTGTAGCTAATACTAGGGGGGATTTGACCACCAGGGCAAGTGGCTGTGAGAGTCAGCTGTGTCTGCAGTGAGAGAACTTCTGTCCTCTAGGGAGGTGCTAATCTGGCGTTTGCCTGAGGCTATCCGGCAAATGCCTCTGTGCAGGGCTTGGGCGGGGCGGGTCACATGGGATCAAACAGGGTGGGCCGGAGAGAGCAGTTATGGCTGCTCTCAGTCCTGTCCCCAGGGGCTCTGCCTCTCTGAGTCCCAGCAACCGCTGCAAACCTCGGAGAGAAAGCTGCACTCGCTCCGACCGAAGCCAGACAGTCCCGCTTCTCCCGTTTGAGTCAGGGTCCCTAAAGACTCGCCCGGATCTGGAGCTCAGAGTCTGCGACTCCCTCCTGATTGAAAACACCAACCGCGCCCTCCGCCGCCAGCGTTCCTGTGGTTCTGGGTGATGTCCGTTCAGTCTTTTAGTTTCACTTTTGAAGTGGTTGTTCGAGGCAGCAAACTCCGGCGTTAACCTATGCCGCCATCTTGGTTCTCTCCCTAAAATACTCTATATTTTAGAATGGTGATTACATGACACTATGCATTTGTCAAAATTCATCAAATTGCACCCTTAAAAATAGTGACTTTAAATATGCATAAAATTATTATTCCTCATAAGTCTGAATTTAAGAGAATAATCTGGGATGTTGAGAATAAGGGTAAGATATGCATGTATCAGGGCAGAGGTACATGGGAAATCTCTGTACCTTCCCCTTAACCTTGCTGTGAACCTAAAACTGCTCAAAAAGTAGTCTTAATTTTTAAAAAGAAGCAAATGTATTGGCAATGCATCTATTAATTAGATTAATGAAATGTTTTAATTAAAGGAGATTTTTATAACTAAAGAGAAAGAATAGAAAGAATCCTTTTCATCTGCCACCAAAACCTGAAAACTTGTCCCTGTTAGGCAGTTTGGTACAAGGAAAAGCACACAGACTTTGGAGTGGAACAGACATTGGTTCAACCCCCAGCACTGCGATTACTAGTACGTAACTGGGCAAATAACTTAATCTGGATATGCACAGTACTGACCTATTATTGTGATGATTTAATGACAATCCGAGAGTTTCCCTCGCATACTCCATTCCTCAAACGCACAGTGGGGATCCCCCTCATTAATTTAAGAGCTCAAACAATGGTGACAAGAATAGAGTTTGAGAAGCAGGTTGAACAGTCTAATCCTAAATCATTCACGGATTAAAGTCAGGGAACAATGGGGCAAAGAGCAGCAATGCTTTTTTTTTAATTCCTTCAACAGATTCAAAGCAAGTTGCTTGCAGAAGGCTGTGTGCCCAGGAATCTAAACATTTTCTTTCTGAAAACAAATGGTTCCTAAGGAGCACAGGCCACAGGGGGGAACGATGGCCTCATGAAACAAGGGCAGACTCTTCTCAACTACAGACTCAATGTCTGTCTGGGAAGGTGGGGAGTTGGGGAGGTGGGGGCTCAACTCACTTAGTCCAGGTTCAGACATAAAACTGGCTTTGATTTTTTTTAAATCCATCTTCTTATGGGTATTGTGGCAAAAGTTAGAAGTGGGGTCTAGGAAAAGAGAGGTCACTGGGTATGGCCTCCACAAATAGAAACTGGGCCAGCTCTGCAGCATTTCCTTAGCTCCAGAATACACTACCCAGGAAAAGATGACATTACCCTGATAACATAGTATGAGAATCTCAGTTTTCAAAGAGAAACATCACAAACAAGATATATCACAAGACCTGCTGAAAACTCAGGATGGAAAAACCCTCCTCCATGTAAAACAACAGTGCACCTTTGAATCAATAATCTCAAAACACAAAGCTTGTGGAAATTTAGATCAAAATGAAGGTGGTATTCAAATTAATGGGAGGGAGGGAGATTGGTTAATTAAAATAACTTGGAGCATCTGGCTCATTATTTGCAATATAAAGAAAGCTGTATTCCTACCCTCACTCCTTAACACAAATAAACTATAAGTGCATTAAAGATTCAAATATAAAACAAAAATCATAAAAGTACTTAAAAGAAAACATGGGACTATTCATGTTAATCTCAGAGTAGGGAAAACATTCGTAAGCATGATACAAAACCTAAGCTATAAAGTAAAAATCAGATCAATTTGACTACTTTAAAACTGTTTTGGCCCTAGCTGGTTTGGCTCAATGGATAGAGCATCAGCCTGTGGACTGAAGGGCCAGGTTCGATTCTGGTCAAGGGCACATGCCTGGGTTGCGGGCTTGGTCCAACATGCAGGAGGCAGCCAATCAATGATTCTCTCTCTCTCTTCCTCTCCCTTCCCCTCTGAAATCAAGGAAAATATACTTATTTTTTAAAAACTCTTTTGGAGGATTCAAAAACATTATAAATAAGTTTAGAGGCAAACTCTATACTAAGAAAAATGTTTTAAATATATACAAAGGCCTAACCTCTTTAACAAAAAAAGAGCCCTTAAATCCCTTGATAAAAAAACATACAGTCTAATAGAAATATGGGCAAACGACATGAATAAAGAACTTAAAAAAAGAAAAGAAATACAAATGCTAATAATCATATGAAGCCAAGATTAATCTTACAATTAAAGAAATGCAAACCAAAACAAGATGCCAGCTTTTAAAAGATGTTTGATACAGAAATGTTTATAATATTTAATAACAGAAATATCTGCAAATCTATCAATAAAGGACAGTTAAACAAATAATGGTACATAAATATAATTAAATACCATGTACCTATCACAATTTATATGCTGATTTTACCTCTACTGATGACACAGTTAAGGCAGTCTGTAGAATATGGCTGAGTAGGAGAAAAAAAGATTTTAATCTATGTAGCAAGATTCCATTTATCTAAAAGTGTACATTTTTATCTATTTGTGAATAAGTGCACAGAGATATGTCTGAAAGAAAATTCACCAAAATGATCACAGTGATTGCCTCTGAGTGGAGGGATGTCAGGAGATTTTAAAATTTTATTTCAAAATTGCAGTAGCCTTTTAATAATCTAAAATGAGTACATATTCCTACCATTAAAGAAAACTAAGTTATTTTCCTTTTGAAAAATATGAAGAAGCCTGAGTGAGATATTTCAACAAAATAGAACAAAAGATGGTCAATATGCAGTAAGGCAAGTGGCCACTCAGACCAAGGCCCTTGCCCTGTGGCTGTCCCCTGTAACCAGCAGTAGACAGCGGGAGGTAGACAGGTACACACATAATCTCAGGTTTACAATGGTGAACCAAGGTGCCGGTTGTCATGGGTTCAGAGAACAGGTTTGGAGGGTGAGAAAGACTCAAGTCAAACACTGGTTCCACCATATTAGCTGGTTTGCGACAGGCCAGTGGGCCAGACAAGGGAACAGGGAAGCTGAGACAGAGCTGAACAAGCTGGCAGACACTTTACCGCAGACACGGGCCACCTCCTAGAGAGAACATCTGGGCCTCAGTTGTAGTTCAGTTCCAGACCCAGAAAAGCTGCAAAACCTGGTGGGCGACACCAGGACCGGCTGCAATGACTGAAGACCCCTGCCTTGACTCTGACCCATCAGTGGAGACCATGGCCCTAAGGGAGCACACCTAAAAAACTGGTGAATATTCTGCTGAAGCCCTCCCCTGAAACCTCCCCTAATATTCCTGCCTACAGGAGAGAGATAAAAGCCTCAAGACAAAGGACCCAGCTCCTGCTCTCCCTCTGGGGAGTACCCCACACCATTCTCTTTCCCCTCTTCTTCCCCCACAGCACACATCTCCTAAACTCTAAGGGACCTCCTGGGCTGGCTGGAACCTTCCCACACTCAGCTGTATGTTAGGATCCTAGGAAGGCTACTTGATGCCAAGCCTGAAGGGATGTTAGAGACCATCTAGTGCAGCATCTTTCATTTGGCAAATGAGGAACCTGAGGACCAGAGAAAAGATGAGACTTGCAGGGAGGCAAAGCATTCAGTACCCTGCACAGACTCTTGATCATGGGGTCCCACCTATGCTCACCCTTTCCTTTCCCTGGCTGACCCCTCCTGCCCCACACAAGGTCTCATTTTCATTTCTATTCCCTGCTTCATTACTTATCAGACTTCTTGAGCCCCTTCTCCTCTCTGGCAGCCCTAACTGTCCTTTATGACCCTGTGGTAATGGAAGGAACCAGACTAGAACTGTTCTGAAAGAGGATTGTTGTGGCCATCACTAAGTCAAAACCCATACAGCCATTCTTCTGCTTTCAAAAGCAATGTAGCCCAAACCATGGTGTGAAACAAGAGAAGGGTAGAGGGAAGGGCTTTGAGGTATTCTCAATCTGCCCTGGTGACATCGGAGATTACCTTGAAACTCTTAAGAAAGGAAGAGCCCAGAAGAGAGAGGTACCAACAGATTCAAGAGGAACCAGCAGACTCCATCTCTTTGATCCTAATGCAACCAAGGTGCAGGGCAGCCATGGATGAGGAAAGACTTGGAGGCAGGAACAGAAGGCCACTTTCCCTGGACGCAGTCCCAACTCTTGGCAGTGACTGGGCTGGGACTTACCTTGGGTAAACTCACTGGAGTCCTGGGCTTGGTCCTGGGGTTCTTAATCAAGAGTCTCTGATCCAGAGGGAGTAGATGATATTTCATGGCTTCGATGAGGAAGTCCTTACAGGTATTATTATTCTTAATCAAAGCTTCCTCTTCAACTGTCTGGAGGTAATAAACCACAGGTGATCCAGGAGCAGAGCCTGGCCAAATCTGCCATGCTGTCACCCCAGGCTGAGTCATTCCGTACTCCCACGCTTATTCATTCTCACAGCACCTCATCTCAGACCTCAAGAGACAGGTCTACAGAGTTACAACTTGGTGGTCACCTCCTGCATTTCAAGAGTACTATGGAATAAGTGATTAAACTCAGGCATCAAACCAACAAGGATAAAAATTCCAGCTCTACCACTTAATTCTTCTTATCCTCAGTTTTCTCATCTGTAAAACTGGCATATTAAAATGACGCACAACCTAACTGTGTCTTCATTTGAAGCTTAAATGAGATTTGTTTTGAAGCTTAAAATGAGATTATGTAAAACAAAGACAATTAGTTGTCCTGAAAGCCTTTTTCCACATTCCACCTGATTTGAATGTATCACAATGTTTATGGCAAATGGTCAAACATTTGAGAGGAGGAAAGTGAGGGAGAGAAAGAGGGTGGGATCCACCAGCCAATCTTTGGAAGCATGAAATAAAACAACATGACTATCAAGAAGAAGAATTCATATCCATATTCTTAAGTGAAATCCTCAGGATAAAACTGGCCAGTGAGGCACGCTCTAATGGAGCAGAGATATAAGAGTAGAAAAAATGTCCTGCACAGAAGTCCCACCTACTGATCTCACCTTGGACCCCAATAGCTTCCTCGCCTCTTATTCCAGAGTTACGGACCTAAGCAGGTGCTCAGCAAAAATTAGCCTAAATGTTTCCTGAGCAAGGCCAAGGATGAAATCAGTCTGGTGCTCTCTCAAACCTCTACCGTTTGGTCCAGATCAGACTGCTATGTGGCATATCTAAAAGGGGCAGTGTGGTCTCCAGAGGCCACTTCATGTTTCCTTTGCTGAAGTGCTTGGAATCTGTTGGGAAAGGTCAATTCCATTCAACAGCTAACTGACTGAGAATGATTCTAGTTGGGCAGCCTAGCACCAGACCCCAGGATGAACAACATAAGGGTTCTGACCCTGAGGTGCTCAAGTCCAGTTGGAGAACGAGAAGGGCCTCCCCACTTCAATTATCTCCACCTCAAGCTGATCATGCAAAAGGCCTGACTGAGCCTCTCCTAGGTCCCCACCTGAACGAGGAGTGGAAATGTGGCCAGCGCCATCACCTGCTGGGCAGCATTGGATCTGGCAGGGAAAGAAGCGTTGGTAAGACAGGGCCTCTGTCACCTCTGGGAACTTCCTTCCCCACAGATGAATCCCAAGAATACTTTCAAAAACACTCTGTCTTCTGGGAAGGTTTTTTCACCATCCCACTGAGGGACTGAACCAGGTTGAGACAGATCATAAATTTTTAGGGCCAGCAACAACAACAAAAAAAAAAACAAAAAAAAAAATTTAGGGCCAGTTAAAAAAAGTAAAAGGTTGCGAGAGGAGCTCTAAAAAACCTTGGGAGGAAAGAGAAATGCATAAATAGCATTTCTCCCAAAGAACTCATTCAGCTTGCATGAACAGCTCCCCTAGAGAATTCGTGCTTCATGGGTACAGACTTTCAATTGTGGATGATGAAAAAGTTGTAGAAATGGATATGGTGATGGTTGTACGGCATGGTGAATGAAATTTATACCACTAAAATTTATCTACTTAAAATGGTTAAAATGAATTTTATGTTATATATTTTATCACAATAAAAGCTTATTTTAGAGATATAGCATGTTACATACTTAGGACAATATTTTTAACGGTTTAATGAAAGCCTAACAAATGTTACCTATTAAAAACAAACAAACAAGGAAACGCCTCCCCGAGAAGTCAGGCTGTGTGGGTGCAGGTCTTCCCAGGGCTTTCCCTTTCTCCTCCTCCTCCTCAACCAACAGCCATCCCCAGTGGGAAACACCAGTTTGAAGTTTCAAGGTCAAATGAGTGTTCCTGAAATATCCTCTCACTCCAGAGGTGTTCTGAAAAGAGCCCTTTTAAAAGGAGGTCTTACACAACAGTTCTCATGCCCGTTGCCTCTGATCCCTTCTTCTCCAGATCTGAACCCTACTCTGCCATACTAACCCGGGAACTATGTCCTAATGTCTTTGTTAAGTTTTGGTTGTGGACACCTGCTGGAGGATGTGACTAGGGGTCTCTAAGGCCCCTTGAGCTTCCTCTGGAACCCAGGGCCACAGGCTGTCCTTCCTCCCTGTGGAAACAAGACTGTGCTGGAGGCCAAACGTCCACTTCTACCTTTGGTAAGCTTCCCACAGGACAGTGGGAGGTTTGATTGACACTGGGAGCTCTGGCAGGTTCAGTCCCTCTGCTTAGGGGACCTTTCCTCAGGAAGGATATGCTGCCACCAGGTGGCAGTAGTACCATTCAAAGTGCAAAATGCAGGGCTCAGCACCTGAGAAGAGGGCTGAGGTTAAGAGTTCAGATGGCATTTCCCCGACATGAGGCCTATGGACTACAGTGTCATGAGCTGAGGACTTTACAAGTGTTTGTGAGGACATATTTCAGCTGGATTCACTGAGCACGGCCGCAGGCTTCACATGGATGGTTTCATTCTATCCCCAAATAATCCTGCACAGGCAGGTGCCATTTTTACCAGAGGAGAACACTGAGGTTGAGAAAGGTTGAGTATTTCTCTGGTGTGAAACTGCTGAGAAGTGACAGAGCTAGGTTCCTGGGCTGCTGAGCATCCTCTTATCTTTCCTTCACTCTTTCCATTCCTTCCAGAGACTTGTCAGGGATAGCTGAGGGCTGGCTTACTGCCGTGGAGTTTCATTTCATTC
The DNA here is from genome assembly GCF_964212035.1 of Myotis nattereri. NCBI lineage: Eukaryota > Metazoa > Chordata > Mammalia > Chiroptera > Vespertilionidae > Myotis > Myotis nattereri. The sequence continues at coordinate 79,619,463 of NC_138080.1, forward strand.
ATATATTTAAGTTCTAAACTCTCCTACTTGTAAGAGTATGTAATGTCATTTGCTGTACAAAGTAAGTCATGTAATGGATAAACAGAATAGAGAGCATTAAAGGTGGCGGCCTGCTTAGTGCAGGGTGTGTGAGGTGGAGCCAGACAGGCTTGGATTTGAATCCTACCCTGTCTCCCATCAGCTGGTGACTCCAGATAAAACCAACCTCTTAAGCCTCAAGGCCAACATTGTAACAAAGGGGGTTATAATCTCTGCTCAGGGGTTATTATAAGGATTAAATGAGAAAACATATGGCACCCTGTTTTCAGAGGAGGTAGATGCAATATGCATTCCAGACACCTGTGAGAGTTGGTTTATCAATCCCAAATTGGGCCCCAAGTGGCCTAAAGCTAAGGCAAAAGGGAACAAAGCAACATTATGGAAATGACCCTTCTGATTGGCCCTCTACAATACTGAACTAACTTACTGAACATTTGTTTGACCCTGCTCCATGCTAAACACCTAACTTACATATTTACAACTCTTTTGGTCCCACAACAACCCTCTTGGGCTCTGTTATAATTTCCCTTCTATGGAAGAAGAAATCAAAACTTTAAGAGGTTAAATAAAAACTCCTAGCTAACAAATAGGAGAGCAGGGACTGAAACCTAAATGTCTTATTTTCAAGCCAATGCTCTTATGCTACCACACCTCACACTTAACTCAATGGGTTGATGCCCTCAACCTGTACAGAAGACCCAGAAAACTCCTCAACCACTCCAGACAACCAGGGTAACCCATACCAACCCTAGAGGCTTGTTCTTCACACAGGACTCACCTGGACTAGGTAATCCCTAGGTAGAAGAGGGAGACGGACATGTTCCATCAGCTTTGCCATGTGCTCTAAACGAGTTTCTTTCTCATAATTGATCCACGAAATCACAGCTTCAAATACCTATAAAGAAAGTCAACATAGATAACTTTACCAAAGAGACAATAGCTTTCAAACAACTTCCTCAACCTGAAAAAAGAAAAAATAGTTAAAAGTCATCCACAAATGTGTTTAACTTAAAGTTCAATATTTAACATAAAAAAAGAAAGTCTTTGTTTACTAGCTGATGTAAGGGAGTCATCTCACACACACACACATAAGTTATGATAAGCCTGTTATCCCAAATGTAGAATCATCAAGTTCACTGCAAAATAAAAATCAGTTCCAATCGTTATTTAAGAGTAGACACACAGAGCAGTCACTCTGAACCAAGTTTTATAAAGACTGCTCAAGCGGACTGGAAGCCCTGGAGGCAATGTCATCCATCATCCCATTCACATACACCCTCCCCTCATTAATCTCTCCTGTTGGTCAAAACAGAATAAAAACAATAAGAAGACCCTCTGCCAAAAGTTGGTGGTAATGGTGAATGTGACATTGAATGACAGCGAATTTCTGACACTGAATAGCAAACATTTCTCCTTTGGTTTAATCTCTCCTTTGAAGAGAGATTTCATTTCTACACAAATCAAACTGGACTTGGAACCAAAAAAGGAGACTCTATGGTTTGGGTGTTTGCCTTTCTCAAGGAGAAGTCCAAATCCAAACTCTGCACCGCCATAAACACACAGACAGATAAAAATCAATGTTGGTAAGGCTGCGGGGAAAACCAGAACTGTTTGTGGAAACTTAATTAACATGGCTTTTTAAGGGAAGGGAAGAATTTGGCAATATCAACAAAAAATTTAAATGTCCATACTCTTTGACCCAAAAAAAGAAAGCTCTAGCCTACAAAAACACAAAAGTGGTGGAAGAATGTGTTCCAAGATGTTTGCTGCACATTTTCTTAAGAGGATAAAGAAGGGAATATCCCAAAGTTTACTAGTGGAGAAATGATTAAACTGGTAACCATGCCATGGGGTATTTTCAGCTGTTAGAAAGAATAAAACAAAACACCTTGTTGAAAGTGCCTGAAGGTTAAGGGGGACATGATAGATGGACACAGACAACACCTACTAGATGGGGTTTTCATTGCCAACATTTGGGGCAATTTAAACATAAAAGAGAATAATGAAGAAGTCCGATCAGTGCTACTTGGGCAAGAAGGGGGTGAAGGTGATGACTGGGAAGAGGCCAAAGGAAACTTTCTGTAGTGATAGATACGTTTTAAACTTGACAGGGTGGCAGTTACATGAGCATGTGCATTTGTGAAAACTAATTAATTATACACTTAATAGCTACACATTTCACTATGTGTAAATCATGCCTCAATTTAAAATATTCTTAGTTCAAACAATAGTAATGGATGATAATGAATAAAGAAAGAATTCATGAGTCCATAAGAATGCTAAAACAAAAAAAATGTGGGAAGGGCTCTTCTTCACAGAAAAATGCCAGCTAATAAAAGTAGATGGAATGACAGAATTAGAAAAACATCATCTTGCAACCACCAATGTGATATTTGATTCAGCAAAGATCATCCATGGATGCTGAAATCATTGGGTGAGGAGTTGTTGGGGAACAAGATATATTCACAGTTCTCAAAGTAGCACCTTGAAGATTATTTATCAATTATATGGGGTGGAGGAGGAGAGCCTCAGATGAGAAGATCTGACCAATACCACTTTTAACAAGAGATCAAAGTTACCATACCAATAGTAGGACAAACAAATTCTATTCCTGATTGTGATTTAATGGGAAGGACACAGTATCCCCTAAGTTGTATTCTCCCTAAAATGTTTAACCTGAATCTTATAACAATGAAACAATTGGACAACTCTGTATTTGGAACATTCTACAAGACAGCTGGCCTGGATTCTTCAAAACTGTTAATATTATGAAAGGGGGGAGAAAAAGAGTTCTAGGCTAAGGGGTTTAGAGACAGGAGAACTAAATGCAGTGCATGATCCTTGAATGGATTTAAAAGAAACAGTCATAAAGGACTCTTTTTGAGACTATTAGGAAATTCGAATACTTACTACATATTAGATATTATTATTGTCTCAGTGTGAAGTTTCTTTAGTATGATAATGGTTTTATGGCTAGAAAAGAAAGCTATTTAGCATATTCTAGGAGGTGCATGCTAAAATATTTAGGGGTGAAGTGTCATGATGTCTGCAATTTATTGTCAACTGGTTCAGCAAAATAAAAAATTAAATATGTAGAGAGAGAAAAAGAAAGCAAATGAAACATTGTTAACAACTGGTGAATCCAGGTAACGAGCATATGAATGTTCAGTCTTTCAAACTTTACAAGAGATTTTAAATGCTTTTTTTTAAGTGGATGGAAGAAGAAAAGAAATCCTAAGGGAAAGGGAAAAATACTGCAACAAAATTTACAATGTGACATGAAGTTGAAATGAAAACTATTATTTCCCTGGGTTGGTGGGGGGGAGCAGGAGGGAACTCTAGTTTTTCTTAACCTAACTGTATTTTTTGTGTGTACTGATATGTTGATATTTCCCACATAATTACTTAAGTCATAATTACTTGAACTGATGAAGGAATCAGAATGGACAGGGAAGAGAATGGAACAGAAGGAGCAGTATGTATGTACATTTTGCTCCCAGATATGTATAAAATAACCCATATATGCACAAACATACACAGATACGTCCATGGAAATCCTCCTTGTCTAGTTCTTTTTTAAAAAATTATTAACCGTCATAGAGCAATATTGCTCACTCCCATAGCATTATTTTATGAAAGATTGTATTTCTTCAACTAGCCCTTAAGATCTGTGAGAACAGGGACCTTGTCTTATTTGCTGGCACATAATACACACACAAATACTTTGTTAATGAATGAATGGACAAATGAGTTCAGAATGTAAGGAGGCCATGGAACCTGCCCAGGCTGGAGCAAAGGGCAGGACTGGGAGGTGGGGGCGGGAATCTTGGTGGAGAGGGCAGAGCCAGGACACAGACCAGAGAAAGCTGGAGAAATCTGGCATTGCTGGGTTAGGTAGTGAGCAACCACAGTTCCCCTCTGCCTGTGCTGGGATTATCCTTCTACTCCCCTTTACTAGACTGTGTGCTCTTGCAGGATGAGAGTGAGCCTAGCACCCTGCCAGGCACAGAGCAGGTGGCTGTTTGGGAAAGCTTTGCTAAAGAATGAACTGCAAGTCCTTGAGTAGGTGGCATTTACTGGTCACGCCCTTCCCCATCAACCAGCTTAGTCTTTGTTATAAAAGCTGAAAAGCAAGCTGAGTCTAATGAAGTCGATATTTAACCTTATCTTTATTTTTGGCTTGACTTGTCCAACTGGTTCCACTTAGCTGCACTGTTTACCTACTCAGCTGTGAAAGCTACAGCACTGGGCAACACCAATGACCTTCTCAGCAGCTAGAGAAGGCCACATATTTTTTTTTTCATTTAGACCTCATGCTAGAAAAATAAACAAGCAAATAAACTTCCAAGTAGCATTAGCCTTCAATGTGCCTAAAATCATTCCCAACAGTCCCCACCCACCCTCCCCGCCTCACACACACACACCCCAAATCAGGGGACTAGCCAAGTCAAGGGGGAACAAGTAATAGCAGCTGATATTCACCAAGTGCCAGCCCTGCGCCCCATTCTTCAGAGACACCATCTCCCTGGATTCTCATGAAAGCCCAATGAGCCGATACTCCTGCCCCTTATTAAGGGACTCACCCAAGTGCAAAGCAGAAATTAGCAGAGCTGGGGTCTGCACGTACCCGGCTCCAGTGCACATGCTCTTGCCATTGTTCTCGCTGCCTCTCCAACGCCTGCAACAGCGGTTGGCAGACAAAAGCCAACAGGCCCATTCAGCCTGCCAGCCTGCCACCTGTTTGCGTAAATAAGATTTTGCTGGAGCACAGCCACACTCATTCGTTTGTGTTCTGTCTGTGGCTGCTTTCGCACTACAACAGCAGAGCTAAATTGAGACTCTATGGCCCACAAAGCCTAAAATATTTACTCTCTGGCTCTTTATATAAAAATCTGTGGCTTCAGTCATGGAACAGGGTGATGTGTGCTCAGATGAAAATACTTTCCATGGTCCCATGATGAAATAATCAGCTGCCACAAGGCAAGCTTAGGGTTTCACTTTTAAACAAAAAAATAGCATCATTTTCTCCCTGCTTCGTATTCAAAACCAATTAATTAAGTGTTACAAGACTGCATTGTGGGAGGAGATGGAGAAAATCGGATTTTATCATCCCCTGCTCACTACACCTCTGAGTAAGCACCAGCTTGGCCAGAGAACACCAGACGGACTGATCTTCCTACAACCTCTCCTCCAGGCACACCGGACAGGACCTGCACCCCGCAAGTACTGCAGGGAGCCTGGGGCACTTACCCCTGCTTTCAAAATGGCTCTGAGAATCAAGAAAGGCAACTCAAGTTAAAACAGGCAGGGGAGTGACTTGGCAAAACACAAAACAGGGGAAAAGAAGCTAATTTTGACAACATCAGAGAAAAAACGTGGTTCCACACATGCACCTAATTGGTTACTCAAGATTTGAGAAGGACTGCCCTAACCGGTTTGGCTCAGTGGATGGAGCGTCGGCCTGCGGACTGAAGGGTCCCAGGTTTGATTCCGGTCAAGGGCATGTACCTGGGTTGCGGGCACATCCCCAGTGCGGGGTGTGCAGGAGGCAGCTGATCGATGTTTCTCTCTCATCGATGTTTCTAACTCTCTATCACTCTCCCTTCCTCTCTGTAAAAAAAATCAATAAAATATTAAAAAAAAAAAAAAAGATTTGAGAAGGACTAACTTGATCATTAACAGACACAGTGCTAGGCATTTTACATGCGTGATCACATTTAATCCACCCAAACCCAGTGATGTAGGTATCATCATTCACATTTTATAGATGAAGAAATAGCCTCACAGAGGTTGGCAACTCGTCCAAGGTCACACTGCCAGGAAGCAGTGAATCTGGGATGTGAATTCACCTCTAGCTCCAAAATCCAAATTCTAACAGTATGCAGTATTGCATCTCAAAGGCACAATTCGCTGAAAAACCTAGGCAGACTGTTGAGTTGGGAAACTACATTCCTAAACCCATAATCCTAACTAATCACACCCTCTACGCCCTCCCGGGACACCCCCTCTAGGTAATCTTTCTTTCCTAGGCATTGAGCCAGTAGCATCTACCACACCCACTGACATGATTTTAAATCAAGAAGACAGCACTTCTAGACACAAGAATGGTTCTGTCAGATTTCTGTTGTTGTTTCTTTTTTTTAATTTTTATTAAATCTTTATTGTTCGGATTATTACAGTTGTTCCTCTTTTTTTGCCCCATAGCTTCCCTCCACTCGGTTCCCACCCCACCCTCTGCTCTTACCCCCCGAACACACAAACTGTCCTCATCCATAGGTGTACAATTTTTGTCCAGTCTCTTCCCGCACCCTACACCCTTTTCCCCACTGAGAATAGTCAGTCCACTCCCTTTCTATGCCCCTGATTCTATTATATTCACCAGTTTATTCTGTTCATTCGATTATTTATTCACTTGATTTTTAGATTCACTTGTTGATAGATGTGTATTTGTTGTTCATAATTTGTATCTTTACCTTTTTCTTCTTCCTCCTCTTCTTAAAGGATACCTTTCAGCATTTCATATAATACTGGTTTGGTGGTGATGAACTCCTTTAGCTTTTTCTTATCTGTGAAGCTCTTTATCTGACCTTCAATTCTGAATGATAGCTTTGCTGGGTAAAGTAATCTTGGTTGTAGGTTCTTGCTATTCATCACTTTGAATATTTCTTGCCACTCCCTTCTGGCCTGCAAAGTTTCTGTTGAGAAATCAGCTGACAGTCGTATGGGTACTCCCTTGTAGGTAACTAACTATTTTTCTCTTGCTACTTTTAAGATTCTCTCTTTGTCTTTTGCTCTTGGCATTTTAATTAAGATGTGTCTTGGTGTGGTCCTCTTTGGATTCCTTTTGTTTGGGGTTCTCTGTGCTTCCTGGACTTGTAAGTCTATTTCTTTCACCAGGTAGGGGACGTTTTCTGTCATTATTTCTTCAAATAGGTTTTCAATATCCTGCTCTCTCTCTTCTTCTGGCACCCCTATAATCCGGATGTTGATACGCTTAAAGTTGTCCCAGAGGCTCCTTACACTATCTTCATATTTTTGGATTCTTTTTTCTTTTTGTTTTTCCGGTTGGGTGTTTTTTTGCTTCTTCGTATTTCAAATCTTTGACTTGATTCTTGCGATCCTCTAGTCTGCTGTTGGAACTCTGTATAATATTCTTTATTTCAGTCAACGTATGCTTAATTTCTAGTTGGTCCTTTTTCATAACCTCGAGGGTCTCTCTAGATTTATTGAGGGTCTCACTAAATTTATCGGCAGTTTCTAGAAAATTCTTGAAAAACCTTATAACCATGGTTTTGAACTCTATATCCAGTAGTTTGCATTCCTCCATTTCTGTCATTTGTAACCTATTTCTTTGTCTCCACATTTTTTATGCTTCCCTGTGTTGATAGAGTGGCTTTCTGTGCTAGTTGTCCTATAGGGCCCAGTGGCTCAGCCTCCCCAATTACCTGAGGTGGACACTCTTGGTGCACCCCTTTGTGGGCTTTGTGCACAGTCTTGTTGTAGTTAAGCCTTGATTGTTGTAGGTATCACTGGGAGGAATTGACCTCCAGGCCAATTGGCTGTGAGAATCAGCTGTGTCTACAGTGGGAGAACTTCTGTGCTGGAGACACCCTTAGGGGCAAGACTTGCTTCATTGGGGCTTTGGTGCTCACTGAGTCTGCCCCCTGAATGTCTTCCTTATGGATCTGAGAAGTTGTAATCTGGATGGTCCCACTCTGACCACTGGGTACACTGGCGCTTGGATCTCTAAGGAGGTGCTAATTTAGCTTCTGCCTGAGGCTACCCAGCAGGAGCTATGGAGAGATCTGCAGATTCCTCTTCTTTGTTTTGGGTTTGGATGTGCCCAGATGAGGCCCAGCTGTGAAGCAATGCAAGCTGCTGTGGGGCGTTGGGCCTTCTTTTGGAAGTTCTGGGTCTCTCTGACCCAGCTGCAGTTTGTTAGGTAATTTTCAGATTGCAAAGGGCCAGGCCTTTCATATGCAAAAGCCTCTACCCACAGCGTGGGTGGGGCAGGGTCTCAGGGAACCAACAGGGTGGAGCAAACAGCTATGGCTGATCCTCAGCCCTGTCCTAAGAGGCCCCGGGTCTAAGTGTCCCGGTAATCGCTGCAAGCACCTCTGAGAGAAAACCACCCTCGAGTTCCAACCGATGCCAGACAGTCCAGTTTCTCCCCGTATGTCCCCAGAGACTCGCCCAGAACTGGAGTTCAGAGCAGTCGAGAGCTTGTGCCTTCCTCCCAATTGAAAAAGACAACTGCGTCCTGTTGCCAGCCCTTTCCACGTGCACCTCCGTACCTCTGCACTTTACTTCCACACCTCCTCTGAGTCTCAGTGTGCTTTTCTCTTTCCTTCTAGTTGTAGAATTTCCACTCAGCAAGCCTTCCTGTGGTTCTGGGTGACGTCCGTTTTGTCTTTTAGTTGTACAGTGGGGCCTTGACTTATGAGTTCTTGACTAACGAGTTTTTCGAGATACGAGCCGTCTCTCGGCTGATTTTTTGCTTTGAGTTGTGAGCTAAAATTCAGGTTACGAGCCAGCTTCAGATACCCCACCGCTAGTTGGCGCAGCGAATGTCACAGTGAACGCCACATCAGCCCAGCATCACGTCTCACTCGTTCACTTTAATGATTTGACATATGAGTAATTTGAGTTATGAGCTCCGTCACAGAACGAATTAAACTCGTAAGTCAAGGCCCCACTGTATTTTTGAAGTGGTTGTGCGAGGCAGCAATTTCAGGTGTTTACCTATGCCGCCATCTTGGTTCTCTGTTGTTATTTCTTAAACTAAAGCTTAACAAGAGTTATGTTAACTACACTCCCACCCCGTCACACACAACACAGGGACAGCTGGCAGCAAGGATGTGCTGCGGCTGGAGCTCGTCCTGTCTATTTCTTTCCAGCCCAGCATTTAGTGGCATCACACTCGTCGTTTGGAACCAGTCTTGGTGGAAATATTTACAACATGGAAATTAGCAAATGAATCCGCAAACAAATCAGGGCTTTTAGAATTTTTCTGCAGAGGCAGTTGCTAAATATTTACCAGCCTACCATTGGCTAGATTTTCTGATCTGAAGGCTCCCGGATTCTAGAAAACCTAGCTAGTTGCACTCTTGGTTCTGACAGCATCAGCATCTTGAGGTTTTATAGGGCACTGAAGAGCTCTTTCTTATAGTTGCTTCACTTCAGACTCACGATGACCCAGTGAAGCAGCCAGAGGCACTCACAAAGGGGCCAAGTGAGGTGGAGAGTGAGAAAGTGGTCTGCCCAGTGTTACCCAGCAAATGGGTGACAGGGCAGCAATTAGAACCACTGGCTTTCAGTCCACATTTTCAAAGCACCCTGTACTCTTCCTCCATAGTGCAATTCCCAGTTTGTAGCTATTATTTATTTGGGTACATAGTTGATAAAATCTGTCTCCCTCAAGAGATTATGAGTTCCACAAAGACAGGGACCTCGTGTGTATCTGTGTACCAATGTCTCTCCTGTGACTAACACACTATCTGCCACATAGAAAGCACTCAATAAATATTTACTGAGAGAATGAGTGAGTTAACCAAAGCAGGAATGTGCATGGTTTTCTTCCTACAATAGCACGCTGCCAAATACCTGACTTTACAGAAACAACAAAAATGATGACAAAACAAAAACAGCAGCATTGCTTTGCCTGGAGATTGCTTTTCAGGTTTCCACTGCTGCCTATAGCCAGCACATGACCCTGAAGCGCATGGTTTGACAGAAATGCCCACAAGCTGAGAGATTACTTCAGGGCCACTAATCCGATAATGGCTGGAGCATGGCACAGGGATGGAGAATGCCCAAAGCTCCAAACACATGAAACTGGACTTCTTACAAAAAAAATGAAGATTTGAGCCACACTCAAAAGCAAAGAGAAATGCCCAAGTGCTTTAAATAAAAAGGAATTCAAGTCTGGGAGCTGAGTGGAAGCTGAGACCAAAATGGCTCACAGGCCCGTACAATGCAGATGTGGCTTTGATGTCTGGACTGGTGTGCCGTCAGGTTGCGAGTTGCCCCAGCTGTAACACTGGAACTGGATTTCCATCCATCTGCTATGGGAAGGGCCATCTCCTGTGGCTTTGGAGGTAAGAAATTTCATCTTCAAGAAATCAGAATCCCAGGCTCAAGTCACATACAGATGTGGGATTTGAACTAACATTATCTGGTGGAAAAGGGGATATTCAAGACGAAAAATAATACCAAAAATACCCCCTATTTCTAAACCAGTAAACACGCCCTATAGGGGCACTTCCACAGCCCAGAGCAACCCAGACTCCCATGGTTATAGCTGAAGGTGGCCTCGCAATAAAAAATTATGAATCATTAATGAAACAAACTGTCAAAAGGAAAATCAACAGATGCAGTACATTGTGGAGTGTTTGGACAACCAAAGAAAGGCGACCTCAAGACTGTTCTTCATAACGTGCTCTTGGGATACGAGGGACAGGAGACATTCTGCAGTAAAGAGGTCCTTGAACCAAAAGAGCCTGGGGGACACTTCATATACATACATACACACTCCCAAATCCTCTCTAGAGATTACAAAGTTCGTTAACATATAAAAGTTCTGACGAGTCCTGCAGTTTCTTAACCTGGTTCCTTTGTTTAGCCACTGTCTAACGTATCTAACTGAGAACTTTTTTAACCTCAACACCATCTCACAGCAGTGTAGTTTTGCAGCACACAGTTCAGTAAACACTGACCTAGAGAATAAAGTCCTCACTCCTAACCCTCTCCACAGACCCCCTACTTCATTCTCAGCTTCATCTTCCAACAGCCTCCCTCTAAGACCCTTGATTCTCATCACACAGGTTACTTTACCCAAAAGTACAATGTTCTTCCAAACTTCCTACAATCCTTCAACCTGAATAGCTTTCCAAAATCCTACTCTCATTCTCCAAGGTTTAGCTCAAAACAAACGAAGTTTAGGACTAAGTCCTTCCCCACACAATCATCTGGAATAACATACTCCAGGTGCTTTCCTAGAACTCTGATTACAAGCAAGTACTTCTCTTAGCCACATATTATGGATATATGTCTTGGGTCTGTCTGACCACCAAACTCTTAAATAGTAATGACTAAGTGTCACTCACCTCTGCCTCCCCATCGGGGTGGGTGTGCATTAATAAAGAGCTGGGACCTGGGAAGCAGACACAATCAGCTTCAATCCATGAAGTTATCTATTATTAACATGCCTTAGTTTCCTCTTCTGCCTTGTGAGTTCTTGTAAGAATTAGAAATGATGTGTGAAACAGTATGCTGGGCAAAAGAAGTCAGCACAAAAACATATACTAATAATATACACCAGTGTTCCATTTGTATGAAGTTAAAAACTGCAAAAACTAATCTATGAGAAGTCAAAATAGTAGTTATGCTTCTTGGGGTGGGCAGTGACTGAAAGTTCTGAGGTTCTGTTTCTTGATCTGGGTGCTAGTTATGTAGTTTTGTAAAAGTTGAGCTGTGTACTTTTTATGTGTTCATGTATATGTACTTACTTCAATACAAACACCACATTTTTTTTAATGATGTGTGAAATGTAACTGGAGAACAGTGAGCAGTCAAGGTAGCTTTTCGATCATAATGTTGTGGTATTCTACTCTTCAGTGCTTACTGATTTTCTCTCCTGAAAGGAGAAAAGGAAAGAGTATTGCTGAGCCAGGCGGGTGTCGCTCAGTGGTTGAGCATTGACCCATGAACCAGGAGGCCACTGTTTGATTCCCAGTCAGGGCAAACAAATATTTTTGTGTGTGTATACTATGAACCCAATACCACTCTAGCAGTGACCTTAAGACAGACAAAATCTATGACTATATTTGGTGCATACATTCTGGTGGGAGATAAAAAGCTTGCCCAAGGTCACTCAGCTTGTCAAAGCAGTGGAGCCAGGACTCCAACTCAGCCACTCTGACTGTAGAACCTATACTTCCAAAATCCCAAACTGCCTGGGCCCAGCGATTATCATCAATAACACTAAAATACCACATTTCCTCTATTTTAAGATACACAGTTTCTTCACATTTTAATATCTGAAACCTGGCTGTATTTTATAATATATGTTGAAAGAAATCTGTCTGCTGTGGACAAAGAGGAAAGTCATGGTACAGCTAATATTGCTGTTCAAGTGTGGATTTCGCTGAATACTGGTTATTTGATTAATGACTCAGCTGGGTTTTGCACAAATGTTAACATTAAATGCAGTTGAATTTTAGCTTAAATTAAGATCCCTGATATTACTTCAAATGCACTCCAATAGGTTCCCTATAATGCAATATTGAAAGAAAAAGCTACTGTGCATGGCAGAGATTGCCTATGTTATGTAATATAATGAAAGGGAGTAGAGATCATCAAATCTCCTGGAACAGATGACAGAATTTTCAAAGCCTAAAAGGCTAGCATCCAAATGATGAATATCTAATTGTTAAAGGCTTCCAGTCATTTAACTTCCAGCAACATGTGCTCAATTCAGGAGAAATAAAACTATGGGTTTACCAAAGAGAAAATGCAAGCCAAATCCCAATTATACTTTCATAAGCCTCAAAATTATACTGCCAGCCTTAAAGGTATCAATGGAATAAAGATCAGAGTAACCTCTTTCTGAAAAGCAGCACATAACTCTCAAGTTACACAAAACTTCAGAGAACCCAGTAATGATACACAACATCATTAATATGAACAATTCCTACTCTCCAAACTCGGATTCTACAGAATGAGAAACTCATATGTAAGCATATGAATCAGTAAGAGCTGCTACTGACAATTTTTAAGTGTGTAGATTGGATGTCATGCTTCTTTGTTTCTGGAAATATGCAATTAACTTCATGGCTTATTTTACCATTCTCAATGGTGCCTCAAAATTATGGTAATCACAATGACAAATGCCACTTTTTGAGCACCTGCCAAACACTGTATTTGCTATTTTATACCCATTATGTCTAATCCTCATGACAACTTTATAAGGGAGGTACTCTTATAGTCCCATTTTACATGTAAGGAGACTAAGGTTCAAAGAGACCAGTGACTTCTCAAGGTCAAAACCAGTGAGCATCAAGCCGAGCATGGAACCAGTTGCCTTTCCCTGCTAGCAACCCTGCTCCATCCCTGCCCTGGCACAGCAAGCAGATAAGTCCTCACCTGAAAAAAATTTACTATGATCCCAGGGCAGGAGGAGCCAGCATGAATTCAAAGTAGCAGGGTCACCCCTCTCAGCCCAAACAACCCCCAAGTTGATCCAAATCCTGCTGTTTTATGACTGCTTCCATTTTTTTCAAACTACGCTTGAGAACATGCTCAAGCAGGCCACAAACTGACCAACTGCCCCAACATTCACATAGCCAATCAATTAAGTAGCTCATTCCTTTGAATTATGACAATTTGGTAGCACAATCCAGAGAAGACATTAAACAGGCAAGAAGAGAGGGAGTCAACTCTGTAGCTGAGGCCTGGACAAGAAGGAGCCTTTGGCCTAGCAGGAGGCATTCTTTTTCTACAAAGGTGCTATTTCACACCAGTTAATGGAAGCAGAGGGCTCCTTGAACCTAAGGAAGAGTCTAGATTGCTGTGCCAGCCACCTTCTCTGAAGTCCTGAACTCCTTTTCTTCTTGATCAAACTTCTGCAAGATGACAGGCAGGAGCTTGTGGACTTCACCCCATTCTCTGGACATATGCTTTTGGACTCAGTCTAATCTCCAATGTAAAATCCTTTTCGAGGGCTTTTCCTGAAACATTCCCTTGGGAAAGGACCTCAAGTTTGGACACTAAGAGTGGACTAGGACAATTCGAGAAACATGTATTGCATATCTCTGAGGATACAGAGATGAATAAAATGTGACCCCTGCCATCAAAAAACTCACAGTTGAGGGAAGGAGGAAAGACCAGATCAGAACTAAGTACAATGAAAAGCAGAACAAGGTGAATGTTATCTTGGAACATAGAATAGAAAGGACTTAATTCCAGATACAAGATCAGTAATCAACTCAGCTAACACTGATGGGACACCTACTAGGTACCAGATATGATACCTGGCATTTTACAAACCTTATCTCATTTCCACAGCCACCCTATGGAATACATTCTATTAGTATCTTCACTTTATAAATGAGGAAACAGATATAGAAACAACACATTTTACCCAAAGGTAACACAAGTAATTTGTAAATACTAGAGATGAGATTTGAACCCAGCTGACCAACACTAACGCTTATGTTCCTTTCAGTGCAAAAGATTACATCTCCTGGAATAAATTCTTCCTGGTAATAGCAGAATCTGAACTGGTTTGAAATTTAACCAGGTGACGATGGATGGGGAGAATACTTTAATCAGAGGGTCAGTGAGGGGCAGGGCCTGGAAGTAGGAAAGATGAGCAGTCACAGGTGAGCTAGAGCACTGGGCAGAAGTCAAGCTTCCAGCACAAAGGAAGGGTGTGGTCAATGAATTAGGAGATGGGGTGTCAAGAGCCCTGGGCCACTGACTAACTGTGTGACCTTCAGCAGTTCCTATCGCTATCTGGGCTTCAGTTTCATCATCAGAGAGAATTCCAAACCCCTATTAGAATAAATATTCCCAAAAGGTCTGCTCTGGCATAAATGCTCAATGATACTCCCAAGAGGCCATGTGGAACAGTGATTAAGAACAGGTGACAGGTAGATGCTAGCTCTGCAGTGACCTTGGATAAGCTAATTAATTCCAGAGTCTCACTCTTCCTCATCTGTAATGTGGGGACAACAGCAAAGCCTGCTACACAGGGCTGTGATGACGGATGAGTGGAAAGAAGAACATAAAGCACTTAGCAAAGTGCTTGGCAAACTGTAAATGTTCAGCTAATGAATGCAGCTTTGTCACCACCATCACCACCACCACTATTTCTTCTTCAAAGAGTCCAGAAAGTGACGTTAGTGGTCAATGATCAGAAGGCCTTTTTTAAAAAAGAGACAAAAAATAAACTCTCAGAAAAGGTCTCACTAAACCATAAGTCCCTCCCATGACTACCTCACACATGAGACTCCTATTTCACCAAGGGGCCACATCATACCTTCTCTTCTGAAGAAACAGTCAGCTTGTCACTGGATATCAAGCTGCACACCTGGTCCAGACTTAGGCTAAGAAATTCTTCCCCCAGCATCACCTCTGGAAAGTGCTGCTCTGTTCCAAAAAAAAAAAAAAAAAAAGAAGAAGAAAAAGAAAAGAAGAAGAAGAAAGATAGCAGAAGTTCAAAAAACAAAGTTATAAAACGTTCCTGCCCTTCCATGAACCAAGGCCATGACAATATGTAGGATTCAGAGTGGAGTCCTAAGGGCCCTGAGGGGAGGGTGGAAGCAGAGGGTGAGACAGAGAGGCAGAGAGAAACACAGCACATCCTGGCTGGAGGGAAACTAGCCTTTTAACTCAGCAGCAAAAGCATCCCCCTGTGTGATCCTCTGTCCAGAACACCGACAGAGATGAAAATGGGGCAGAGAGATATGAGGCTATATTTTCTCCATGCTCCTGGTGTTGCGAAAAGCCTCACTGGGACCTGCCTACTTAACTGAGCTCATTTCCCCTCAAGGCTCATGCTGGCAGAGTTGCAGACAGTGCCCCCTGCAGCTCAGCCAAACAGAAGTGGGTCAGAACTGCTGTGTGGCTGGAAATCTCGGGGGTTCTGGTACAAAGTCAACATTAGAAGGCTGGCCGGAGGAGTCATCCTTTGCTGTCCAAAGTCAAGTCTATTATAGTGAGCCTCTGGTTCACAGGGAGGCCCAACTAAGAATCCATTCCAGGGTGGTGGCAACACAGCTGGTCCCACTGCCATTGGGAACAATCCAGGACAGCCAGTCGGTGGAGGCCATTAAAATGGAGGGAAATTTGGGGACAGCTAGAACAAGTCAGGCCTAAGGTCCACACAAAGGAAATGCCAAGTACAACTCCTACCCTGACACTTGCTGGGCCACCATCCTGCTATTACAGAGACGGTGAAATGTCAGTGAAAGAGCATGTATTTCAGAAAGAAGGAAGCTAGACTCAAATCCTGGCCTTGCCATTTACAAACTATTTTCTTGAGCCAATGGCATCACCTCCCTGGGCCTCACTATCCTCATCTGTGAAATGGGGATAAGACCACTTGTCTTGCCTCCCTCCCATGCTCTGGTGGGAAAGGAACTATGAAAGTGGTTTTGCAATCTATGACAAGGTGAACCAGTGTAAGGGTTGACAGTTTCTGGTGCAGCAGGTCCTGGAGGTGGCAGGATCCTTTGTCATTTGGCTCAGTCTTTGCTCCTTTTTCAGTTCTCTCACCACCCTGCACCATCACCTTAAGGAGCAGCTGTGCCCCTTGACCTCCAGGCTTCCCTACTTCCTTCTTTGGTGGTCTCTTTCTGGCCTGATAGCCTCTGGAGGGCTACACCTCCCGGTTCCCACTCAGGGCTACCCACACTTGGTCTGGCCAGCCCCTCAAGTCAGATTCAGAGACCCTCCACCCTTGAGAGATGCTGAAATATCAAGACTGCTATAGCTGCATAATGAAAAGGAACATCAGACCATGTTAAGGCCCTTTCTCACATTAATTGGCCTCTTAAAAACCAAATATTTAAATCATTTCTTGCAAAAATCTTCTAAATTTTATGTTGGAAATAATTCAGACCCAAAGAACTCCCATATAGCCTTTCTTCAGATTCCCTAAACCTTAATATTTTACTCTCAAAGATCAGGTTATAAACAACCTTTTCCATCTTTCACTGGACAAAAGGGTTTCCCACTTGCTCCCCCCCAGCCTAATGATATCACTGAGCCCACAGTTAAAGCTTGTCCATCCTGAGGTTTAAAAGTCAGATCCTTTATGAAGGGAAGCAACTGTCATAAAGGAAGAAGCTGGTCTTGCTTCTCTATATGTCAACAGGAAAAGGCCTTTAGTGTAAAGCTTAGATTTTAGGTGAGACATGCAAAAGGCCTCCCTAACTATGGGAATTTTTAAGACTACAGGGTATTACTTTTAAAGTGCCCATTCTTAAAGATTTTAAAATAAAAGCAAGTGAACAATCTTCTTTGGATGATAGGAATCCATTCTTGGCCTGGAGGCTTGGAAAGGTACAAGATTCTCCCCACATGCCTTTCTAGTCCAAGAAGTCTTTAACTAGAGTCCTTCATTTGTCAGCAACACCCAAGAAATAGCAAAGAGAAAGGCCGTCCGCACACCACAGCAAAGTGCAGGGCATCAAGGCTCAGCTCAGCAGGAGTGTCAGGTGAACCAGCACCAACACCTCTGTGGCCCAGAGCCGCACCCAACCTCTCCACCATTAGTTTTGGTTGACCCAAAACCTAACATTTGGAAGAGAGAAGAGAGAAGAGAACAGGAGGTGAGAGAATAAAATTCTGGGTTGTGAAAAATTCTTCCTTATAACTCATAAAGCTGAAAGTAGATGGGCTGGATTTGGAAAAGAAAAAAAATGGAAGTGCAGTGATGCATAGTCCAGGTGGCATAGTGAACAAACCAAAAATTCTCGAAGATAAATCAAGGCAGAAAGCAGTCAGCCCCCGACACCTTCCCATCTCTCGCCCTCAGACACTGCAGAATTTGAATCCAGGTCCCTCTTTCTGACTCAGGCTGCTGCTTTGCCCATCTGGATCCTCCCACTGAAATCCCCACAGAAAGCCTCCCAGGCAGCAGTTTTCAGTGGGTAGGGGCAACAGGGGAGTTAATGAGCAGCAGCTGCTGGCTCAGGGCTGGCCCCCAGAACCCAAGAGATTTGCAGGGCATGAGCAGGAAGAGAGGGAGCAAGGAGGGAATCTTCCCTACCCGCCCCCCACCCCTCAGTCTGAGGAGACAGGGCTAAGCCCCCAGAGTTGGGGAACTAGAGTCCTCTTTCTGTTAGCAACACTCAAGAAACAACAAAATAGAAAAAAACAACAACAAAAAACAGGACAAGGATGCTCTGACCAACTCCCTCTCCTGGGAAACAGGAACTCCCCAGAAGACTTGGCACTCAAGTCAGCCCTCTTCCCAGCTGCTTCCCGGAAAGAACCCCCTCTGCTCCCAGAATATACACCTCCCTGAGAATCAGCTTCTACCTTTCACACTGGTTGGTTGGTTGGTTGGTTGGTTGGTTGGTTTGGGGATTTTTGTTTGTTTGTTTTGCTTTGTTGTTAATGTATTAAAGGAGGATGTAGTGAAGAGCTTTGGCTTAGAGTCAGAAGACCTGGGTTCAAGTCCTAGCTCCACCTCTTACAGTCAGTTCTTTCCAGGCTTTGGCTTCATCGTCGATAAAATGGGACCATAACACCTGACCTAGGTCTCATGGTTGTTTTGAAGTCCAAAGGTATTAGTCCATTTTAAAATCTTTAAGAAACTCTTAGAAATTAAGGATGAGTATGATCAGCCCTGTCCCTGCTTTACACAGTCAGTCCTTGGGCAGCACTGCTCTCTAACAGAGAAGCAGTTCCTTTGGGTCCTGTGGACAAGTCTGTGGACTTCAAAGGTCTTAGAAACTCACTTTAATTCCATTGAGTTCAGAAAACTCTCTAGGGATATAAGTTATGTAATTTCTTAAGGCTGCACTTTTCTCATCTATTAAGTGAAGCTAACAATAGTACCTATCTCATAAAGGTGTGTGGTCATTAAGTAAGCAAATACAGGAAAGTCACATTTACTGAGGCCACTGCAAGTGCTCCATAACTGTTAGTGTATGATGTGCCAAATGCAGTGTTTCTTCAAAAATGAAGAAATCAGAGCTGATGCCTACATGAACCTTATAAGAGGGGTAAGACAAGGCACTAATAATTCCACCTCAAATCCACAGGGCCGTGACTGAAAGAGGCACTCCAAATACAAATAACAGCATGGAAGCAGGAAAATTCAGAGCATGTCTAGAGAGTAGCAATAGCTCAGTGCAGCTATAGCCTAGGCCAGGGGTGGGCAACCCCTGGCACACGTGCCAAACATGGCACGCCAGTAACTTTTGCTGGCACATGAAACCCTCTCCTATAATCTTCCATTTACAATTTTTTTCTTAATATCGACTCTTTTTATTTTTCAGATAAATTTAGTGTAGATGCATCTTAGATAAATAATTTTACATAACAAGTTATCTTAAAGACCATAGACATGGATTGACGAGAGAGGGGAAGAGCAATTTCTATGCCTCTGCCTTAACTCTCCCTGCCTTCCTAGATCCGACCAGTGTTTTGATTTCATCCACATACGCTTGTGAATCTTTGTTCTCAGTGATGAATTGTGTTAAGTCTCGTAATAGGAGTAGCCTGATGGATGAAAGTAGTAGCTCATGCATATCTCTGAAGGTTACGAAATGTAAACCTGATGTAAAATCTCTGTCATCAGTGATGCAGCAGCAAAAGTCCCACTGATAATATCAAACGGAGTCATAAAGTTTTCTGTCGGACTATCAGTGTACATGTATACATTAAAAAATAAAAGTATTTTTCATCATCATATACTGTGTTTTTGTCGCTCGAATGAATTTTATTATTTCTTCAAGATTCTTCACATATGTACACCTTAAGAGATATCAGGTAGGCATAGCATGTTCTCAAAAAATTAGGGTTGGCACACAGAAGAATTTTGAGTCAGAGATTTTGCTGGTTTTGGCACAAACTCACAAAAAGGTTGCCCACCCCTGGCCTAGGCAATGCCTTTATTCATTTAACAAATGTTTACTGAACATCCACTAAGTATGGGGAGCTATACCAGGCTCCAGGAGATGCAATAGAGAGGCAGATGCGGCCAGATCTTGGCGGATAGGTGGGGTGTGTAGGGGGCATAGTATCTTCTAACCATGGGCCAGCCCCTTGAAGGGGAACTCTCCAGTAATAACTCTAACTTTTCTGGTCTTTTTGCTTCTTTTTCCTTAAAGAGAAATGGAAACAAAGGGAAAAAAACAAGGGTCCTGGTTAAGAGTCCTAATTAACCAGGCTTTACTATAAATAACAAATACTGTTTAAGTTTCAAGTTTTGATTAATGAAACACAATGTGTCTGTTCCTGTCCATTTGGATGAGAAATTACAGAGAAGCGGAGAGGCACCAGATAACTTCAAGCAATACACATCTTCCTAATGTTGAAAGGATGACAAAACTTGGATGGTGTGTTCCCATGAAAGGACTTGTTCTAGGAGCAGAATTGGGTCTTTTCAGGAAAGCAGGCCTGGAAAAAGTTGAGAGCTTTACCTAATACGGAGTAGCTAATGTTGTGCTATGCATTTCACATGTACTATGTCACTTCTCCCAAAAGCCCTGGTGAAGTAAATATCACTACCCCCATTTTACAGATGGAGAAATGGAAGCTCAAAAAGTTATTTAGTCATGGGCTAAGAATCACACAGTATAAATGGTTGAGCCAGGTTTTGAAACCAAGACTGTCTGATTACAATAACAAACATTTAATGACTACCTGAGGCCCCAAGATAATATGAGCTTGTCCTAAGCAGGCCATTGGGGTAAAATTCAATATACATATCCGAGTACCCTAAGAATCCCTCTTCAGGGTGTGTCAGAGACACAAAAAGAATAAATCTAATAACCTATCTTTTAAAATAAACAACTTAGAATAGTGGTGTTCTAAACGTTTAGCATTGGTCCTACATTCAAATCTCCAACATACCCCTGAACTGAGATCTTTCCCTAATCTCTCTGTCTACCAGGCTAGGTGAAGTGATAACTTTCTATGTTCTCAAAGCCCCTGAAACAGGAAATAAAAATTACCATAGCCCTAATCCACCTGTTTTATCCTCTGAGGTCTTTCTCTCACACTGGGACGGTAGCCCCAGGAGGGCAGGGTCTGCCTTGTGTGAATCTCAATCCTCAGTGTCCAGCACATCTGCAAATACTGAGCTCTCAGATTTTTACTGTGCTTCCTTTCATTCTTCAGGACTGCCTACGGCTCAGGCAACCTCCTAAATTAATCCCAAGTTTCTCCTGATGGGAGGAAATAAGCCTAAGCTTTTGATCAGGTTCATCTAAACTATAAGTCTTAATAAACAAATGGAACTGAAAATCCATCTATGACTTCCCTGACCTTCAGAAATAAAACAAACCTCATTATCCCTGTGGCCCCAGGGAACAGGTCCGAGGGCTCTGAATTAAACCACTGGTTATATGTCTAAGGAAAGATTGGCTGACACAGGTGAACACACAAACAGAATCAAAACATTTTAGCAAGGTAAAAAATAAAACAGAAATGCTTTAAATCTCTCTCTCCTGCCCCCTATTGCCCTATTTGTGGAGAAAAGAGGTAAGTAAGCTTTCATAAGTCAGTATTTGGCTCTCAGGGCCCACAGTTTCCCTGCCCCAGGGAGAAGGCTCAGCTCCCACAGGGAAGTAACAGAGACCTACCTTGACGTCTTCCCACATGGGTCATGACCACCGACCCTCAGACTCAATGTTACTACCTCCACCTTCCCTGGGGATGATGGGATATGAGCTCTTTATCATACTGACTTAATTCCAGAAAGATATATATATATGGTCCCTCCTCCTTTCTCTATAACTCGCGTGCATTCACGGGGGGCGGGGGGGGGGGCAAAGGGCTGTATCAAAACTGCCTAGTCATCACTGTTATTGATTCAACACCAGAGTTCCCTGTTACCCAGAGAATGGGAGGACTAAGGGAAGCTTCCTAAAATCCCAACAGGGAGACCATCTAACAACACAGACTACCTGTGTCTGCTGTAAGGCTTCATTTGCCACCTTCAAGTTAGAAGCAGAAAATCAGGCAGAGCAGGAAGGAGGCGACCACCGTGCAGAGAGAGGCTGAACTGGCCTGGTGAGTGTGAAAATAAGTAGTGGGCTCGGAGCACAGGCCCTGGTTCAGACAGCCTCATCATGAATCTTGCCATTGCCACTTACAAACTAGGTGATCTTGGACAAGTTACTAAACATTCTGGAGTTCCTGTTTCTTCATCTATAAATTGGGAAAAGAATAACTACCTCTCATAGTTCCGTGCCTATTAACTGCACAGCACCCAGCCTGGAACCTAGCCAAGTGTTCAGAAATGGCAGAAACTCCTACCATCATCATCATATCATCATCATCATCTTATGATGCTAAGTTGAAGGCAGCAATTTCATTAAGACAACCCTCACTGAGTCAGAGGTTGGTGTTTTTTAAATGATTTGTCAAAGTTTTTTGCTGCCCTTAGTTTAATCACTTCATTCCATGAGCTCAAAAGACTCAATCAATTGAAAAAAGGCCATTTCTCTCCACAAACGCATTCAATCCCATGGCTTTTCCATCCCATGGCTGGAGGGTTTCAGCTCAGCTTTGGCAGACTGATGTAAACAACATGCCCAAGGAATTTTTATTGCCGTTTCATTAGTGGGGTCTCATTAACATGCCTCCCAACCAGCTCTGCTGATGGCCCAGTGCATAGCCGTCCAATTACCAAACAACAAATCCCCATAAACCTGTCCTGGCCTCTGAGGTTAAAGATTAAACTGTCCCTAGAAATAATAATGAGTTATAAGAAACAAGCTGTACAAAATACTCAGGTCCCTTTCCCAGCTACTAGCTACCCAGGAGAACTCTGATACCATCAACTGGGGACAAGAGTATGGGAGGTCAGTTTCTAAATACAGGATACCTTCCCCACCCCAGAATAATGTATCACAGCAAACACCTGGGGGCATAACCGTGAGGGGAAAACCAGACCTGGGAAAAGACAAGGCCATTCTAAACAGGAAAGCAAACAGGCAGCTGGGTGGGGAGGTGGTGCTCCCGCCTCTCAGAGTCCCACTGTTGTCTGCCTCTTGGTGCCTTCATCAAGAAACTAAGGACTAACCATCAGAAGGCAAGAGCTGGCTTTAAAAACGGTTACATTTTTTGCCAAAACCGGTTTGGCTCAGTGGATAGAGCGTCGGCCTGCGGACTGAAGGGTCCCGGGTTCGATTCCGGTCAAGGGCATGTACCTGGGTTGCGGGCATATCCCCACTGGGGGATGTGCAGGAGGCAGCTGATCGATGTTTCTCTCTCATCGATGTTTTAAACTCTCTATCTCTCTCCCTTCCTCTCTGTAAAAAATCAATAAAATATATTTTTAAAATGGTTACATTTTTTTAGAGCGCAATTTGTCAATAACTATCAAAAATTTTTAATGCATACTCCCTTTGAGCTACTTTATGCCACTAAGATGGTAAACTACAGGTATAATCTTACTTACATATTAGCAAGTGTACTCCAGAATATTACGTAGAAAATTTCTCACTCAACATTTTATATGAAAGAAAAAAACAGTAAACATTAGTGCCCATTAATCAAGGACTGGGGTTAAATAAATTATAGTGCATCCATATGATACAACAGATAAAAAAGACTGAGAAAGCTCTATGCTAGGTGCTGCCCATGGTTCTCTCTGGGTAGGATTGTGGTGTTTTTCCTGCTCTTTCTGCCTGTCTGCTTTTTCTGTAATAAGTATGGGTGATTTTTTATTAGATAGCAATAATAATTATAACAGCAAAAGAAAATTTGTCTTGGATAAGGACTAGGAACAGAATTCAGAGGCAAAGCTGGGACCATGAACAAGTGAGAGCAGAGGCCAGCTAACCAGAGACTAGGCAAGGTGAGAAAGCAGGATATACCTGTGCACCTGATACAGAGAAACCAAAATCAGAAGCTCTGGAAATGGTCCTCTCCCAAAAGTGCATGATGTCCGCAGCAACAGCAGCGGTGATGTCCCAGGGAGTCCCTCTCTCTGCCAGGACCCAGCTCTGAGGCTCTCTCACTGCGGATGGTGAGGCTGGCAGGGACGCTCAGAGCATGGCCATGGGTGGTGCCTACTTCTGCAGGAGGCTCTCCTCCCTGTCCTGCCCAATCCCCAGACCATCCTGAAAATGGGGCAGGATGTATTTCCCCCATCATAGAGAGGAGAAAACAGGCCTAGGGGTTGCTCCAGTGTTGGCTGGTCTGACCCCTACTTCTGATCTGGAGGGTCTCCTTGTAGTGGGTTGGCTTAAACCCCCACTAATGTGAGGCAGGGGGCCAGAGAAGCCGGTGACTACAAGGGCCGATACTGCCCCTTTTATGTGACCCTAGTGGGTGCCCACACCTCCACACTTACAGTGGGCGAGGCAGCAGCTCTCAAGAGGCAGTGAGGGCAGAGAGTGCCAGATTCCACCTCAAGTGAGGAAGTGCAAGACCAAAGAAACACAGCAGCCCACATCAGTGGGTGGACGAAAACCACTGAGGGAGTAAGCGAAGATAATCCTTATACACTTCCTTCGCTAACACTGTACAATTTACCTTCACACTGCTGCTTCTAACGTCTTTTCATCATGGTCTTACCACCTCTGCATTTTTGTGACTTCCCTGTGGGCTGCAAAGAAACCTGTACCAGGACATGGTCGCAGGCTCCAGGGAAGGCCTGTACAACAGGGAGAGGCTCTCAGCCTGAAGTCACACCGACCGAGCAGGGAAAATAGGAGGGCTCACACATGCAGTGAGGGGGCCAGCCGCCTCCCAAAATGGAAGAGAAGACATCCACGTCTCACTTCCCCACACGAAGATGACTAAACAGCCTGTGTCTAGCAGAGACAGCTGGTCGTCTGTCTACACTGTCTGGTTGTTGGCATCTGGCTATGTGGCACAGGCTTCCAGGCTCACACTTCTAATGGAAAATGCCAGCTCTAGCCACCAATACTCCTCAATTAGCAATCCACAGGGCTGCCTTATGTCCAAATGGGGCCTGCAAGCATAGTATGCAGTAGTTATAATCACTGGCTCTGGACTCAAACTGTCTGGGTTTGAAACCTGCCTCTGTCCTTACCAGCTGCGTGACTCCTACAAATAACTTCACCTGCCCATGCCTTAGTCTCCTTAGCTGTTGTACGCATCAAATGAGATGACACATAAAATGGTGAGCATGGGTGTGACCCAAAGTGAGAGCTCAATAAACACTAGCTAGAAATAATTCATCAGGATTTCTGCATTCACACGTCTGTGCACACCCTCCACACACACACTCACACAATGCTGGCAGGTCCCAATCACTGTGACATGAGGACCAGGGAGCACCACCACAACGTTGTGCTCCCAAATGCATCCTCCCCACTCTCCTACAGATGAGTCTCACCATCAGAAAATGAAAGGGGCAAGGGGAGAAAAAACAGATTTTGAAAGTGGGGAAAAGTCAGGCCAGAAGAGCCTGGGAGCCTTTGTTAAAGGTGAGGGTTCAGCACACTCCCCAAACCTGCGATGATCTTTTCGGCCAACTACAACAGGCTGGGATATGTGCTGTGTGTGCAGGCATGCATGCACACACAGTGTGGAAGGGGAGGGCTGGGAGGGACACCAGGAAGGGAGTCAGGGAATTCCTGGCATCTAAGCGCTCTTCCTTTGTCACTGCACCAGCAGGTGTTCATGAGCTGGCCTGGGTCTTGGCCAAGTTCTTGGCTCCTGCTGAAGCAAAGCCTCAAGAAAGTGGTCTCTTCAAAGACTGGGCTGGGGAGTCCTCTCCACAGAGAGGAAAGGCTCCCTGAGAAAAAGCAGCAAGGCATGGGGAATGTGCAGGGGAAGGGGCACAGGAAGCACAGCAGAGAGACAGGAGAGCCAAGGTTCAGAGCCAGGAAGAGTCAGGAGAATTCAGAATTGGGGCATCTGGAGAATGTCCTTCACAAAAATCATCATCATCAGGATCATCTTAACAACTGGTCCCATCTGTATCTCAGAAATAGTAACATAATTATTACTGCCTTTCTGATTAAAAAAAGTTTTTAGATTTAAAAAACTATAATTATAATACATAATTTAGTTCAGTTGTAGAAATAAGATTGTAGGAAATAAAGAGAAGGGAAGGATGTATGTATATGAGGGGAAAGTCTATGAAAGTTCAATCTTATTCTTCTGTGAGAAGTCAGCAGATAATATCTAAAACTATTCCAAAAACAGTGATGTAAACATATTGTTTCGCTAAGTGGAGATAAAGAGTAGACGAAACAGCTTTTAGCTGAATCAGAGCCTGCATTTTCACTCTTTTTAGAATTGAAGTGAGTGCCTCTAGAGAGCAAGACTTGCTGCGGAAAGGCAGAGCCAGGGACTCTTCCTTATCATCACAGGCCTTACAGTAGTATTTGCCTGTTAAGCTCCTGTTTAAAGAACACTTTGATCAAAATAGAAATCACCTTAAACAGAAATGATTTATTTCAAACCTAGCTCAAGTTACTCTTCCCCCAGGAAGTCTTCTCAGATCTCTTTCCTCTTCTCTCGTGAAAATTACTGTCTGTGTTATCCATCTGATAATTAATCATATTATACTTGGCAATGAGCTGGACTCTTCTATTGCTAACGATCTTCCCACCTGTGTCTTGTGACGCTGACTGAATTATAGCTGCTTCGCAGCAGAGTGCACTTCTCATAATCTTTGAGGTGTCCACAGCCGGCCAGGTTATTCAATCCACAAAGTTGGAGGAGGTATGGCAGCCCAGTCCCCATTACCTGCGTAAGCATTGGCCTGCTGCAGAAGGTCGGTGCAGGTGTGCACATCTGCAAACGCGCGGATGCCCAGGCAATTGGTGGGATGCAACTGAGACTGAAGGAAGTCACAGCAGTTCTGCCGAACATCCATGAGCTGCAGCAAGCTGGCTGCTGGGAGCAGCACCTGCAGGAGAAGGGGACATTCTGAGACACTGGATCCCTCCAGCAGGGCCTCACCTCCCCACCACACTGTTCTAATCACACCTCTCCCATGCTCGAGGTCCTGGCATGGCTCTCCACTGCCTGCTCAGGTCAGTCCAAACCATCTGGTCCGGCTGTCAGGGCAGCCCAAGCCTCATTTCCCACTACTCTACACCTCATGGAGTCTAAGCATTAGCCTATTCTCTGTTTCCCTCAGCCTACAGCAGTGCTTTCCAATTGCTAATGTCTGTATGAATTCCCTGGGGATCTTATTAAAATGCAGATTCTGATATAAGAGTTCTAGGGTGGGACCTGAGAGCCTACATTTCTAACCGGCTGCACTTTGAGTTTCAAGACCCTTAAGAGCCCTAGCTGGATTGGCTCGGTGGATAGAGCTTCGCCCTGCTGACTAAAGGGTCCTGGGTTCGATTCCTGTCAAAGGCACATACCCGGTTGCAGGATCAATCCCCAGTGGGGGCATGCAGGAGGCAGCCAATCAATAATTCTCTCTCATCATTGATGTTTCTCTCCCCCCCCACCTTCCGCCCTGAAATCAATAAAAAAATATATATATTTTTAAAAGACCCTTAAGAACTGAATGTCTGTGCCCCAACCCCACAATTTACATGTCAAAATCCCAACCCCCAATGTGACTTATTTGGAGACAGGGCCTGTGAAGAAGTAACATTGGTTAAATGAGGTCATAAGAGTGGGGCCCTAAGGTGTCCTTACAAGAAGAGGAAGATCCCTAACCGGTTTGGCTCAGTGGATAGAGCAGGGGTAGGCAAACTTTTTGACTCGAGGGCCACAATGGGTTCTTAAACTGGACCGGAGGGCCGGAACAAAAGCATGGATGGAGTGTTTGTGTGAACTAATATAAATTCAAAGTAAACATCATTACATAAAAGGGTACGGTCTTTTTTTTTTTTAGTTTTATTCATTTCAAACTGGCCGGATCCAGCCCGCAGGCTGTAGTTTGCCCACGGCTGGGATAGAGCGTTGGCTTGAGGACTGAGGGTCCCAGGTTTGATTCTGGTCAAGGGCATGTACCTTGGTTGCGGGTACATCCCCAGTAGGGGGTATGCAGGAGGCAGCTGATCGATGTTTCTCTCTCATCGATGTTTCTAACTCTATCCCTCTCCCTTCCTCTCTGTAAAAAATCAATAAAATATATATTTTTTTTAAAAAAGAAGAGGAAGAGATATCAGTGCTCGCTCTCTCTCTCTCTCTCTCTCTCTCTCTCTCCTCTCTCTTTCTCTCCCTGTGAGGACACAGGGAGAAGGAGGCCTTCTGCAAGTCAGGAACTGAATCAGCTGGAATCTCGATCTTGAAGTCCTAACTTCCAAAACTGTGACTCCATAAATTTAAGCCACCCAATCTGTGGTGTTTTGTTATGGCAGCCAAAGCAGACTAAGATAGATTGATTCTTGGCTACACATTAACATCACCTGGAAGATTTTAAAAATATTGATGCCTGGGTCTCACCCCCAAAGATTCTAACTTAAGAGGAATGAGGTGTGGCCTGGACAGTGAGGTGTTTCTACAGGTCCCCAGTTACCTCTGATGTACAGTCAAGTTTGAGAATCACTGCCCTACAGGCTTTAGCACACTGTCTTCACACAGAAAGGTACTTATTGAATTGTTCACTAGCTGATTCATCACTTAATTACTGAATGTCTGTGTGCCAGGCTCTGGCCTAGGCTCTAAGATTCAGTGGCAAGCATGATAAGCCCAACCCCTGCTCTAATGGAGAATATAATCTACTGGAACAAGGGAGTCACCCCCAAGTCCCCCGGGGCTCAGATAAACACACTTTATTCTCCCATCTAACAGATAAAGAGAACATCTTTAGGTACATTCTCAGAGAAAGAAGAGCTGAGTTCCCTTTTAAAAGGTCACAGGACACATGAGTATTCATACTACTTCCTGGAAGACAGAAAAATTTCCTGCTCAGGTGTGTTTGCATGTGTTTTTCCTAAAAGCCAGGGAAAATTGGCTTAAGCAGGCCAGATGGGTACTCGGATTGCCAACCCCTCTCAAGTTCCCTAGGCCTTTCCCATACTGCCCAGTCTGCCCTCTGGATCAAGAGTCCTGGACCCATGGCCAGAGTCCTACCTGACCCCAGCTCTGCTTCTCTTCCCCCTCTGCCCTGTGGAGGAGGTCAACAGGGTGAGCATGTCCTTCAAAAAAGAAATTTTAAAAAAACAAAAACAAAAACAGAACAGTTTGATTTGAGGCTGCTTAGCTCAGGGCCCACGACATCCATTTCACCCCCAAACAACTGCCACATCCTGGGCTTGCTCTCAGCTGCTCCCCCGGCTCGCAGGGAATGTCCGGACCAGCCAGATTCCAGCTGTTCCCTTCCACGAGGGTGTGCCCAGGAAGACACGGGCTGCCGATACATTTCTTTTCTTGACTTGGGCCACTACAAAAGTCTTTTTCTTTCCCTCAGAGATTTAAATTCTGGACCCTGACCATCTTCCAAAACAGTTCCGAGTCTTAGCTTCATTTCTCCTCACCAGCCTGTGCTCAGGCCCCACCCTGCCCATTGCCTTGGGCCTTGTCCCTCCACTAGGGCACCCAGTCATCCAGGTTTGCCGAGGTACCAAGGGGTTTCTAGGGCACAAGGCTTTCGATGTTTACACTGGGACAGTGGGTCGCCCTTTCTCATCCCTGTCCACATGCAGAAACCACCAAGAGCCTTCACCATCAGAGGCCCTACTCCCAAGCTACCTGTTTGCTTTCAACAAGGAAAGCCCTTCTGACTACAAGCTTATTAACCTCCTCCTTCACGAGGCTGAGTTCTAGAAAACATGCTCCTCTTCCCTTCCTCTCTATTCCCCTCTCCTGTCCCCAGCAGGACAGCAGCAAATTAGCATTATGTCCTTGGTATTTTCCAAGCCCTGATTTGTTCCAGAGAAGGAAAAAAGATCAAAATCACCCACTCCCAAGGGGGGAAAAATCACCCATTCTTAAGTTTTAGATCATAAGTGGACACAGCCAGGCTCCAAATCTGACCTCTTAAGCTCCATTCTCACTAGGCAGCCACTGTCCCCACTAAGCAGCCATAAACTGAGAAACTCAATTAAGCTGTGAGCTTGCTCAGCCTAGCCAAACAGATTCCAAACCAGATTAGTCTCTGCCTGCTAGTTAAGGAGAGAACCATTAACCATTCTTGTTGAATACATACCAGGAATGGAAGGCTCTGCTCCAAACTCCTAAATGACCTCCATGACACCCCTACCAGCACCAGCTGCAAACCCTACAGTTAGGGCCATAGGTTGACCAATCATCCTGGTTTGCTGTGAATGTGTCAGCTTTAGCACTGAAAGTCCTATGTCCCAGGGTCAGGTGTTCACCTGTGCAGAGGAACTTCTAACCAGTTACCCTAAGCAACCCTGGTGGAGAGGAGCAATCAAATGCTGTCCAGCACACACCCGACTCAGTGGTGTGGCAAGCCTCAGAAGAGTCAGGGGTGACCAGAGGAAGGAATGGGATAGCAGCCTTTTAGCTCCAAAGACAAGGATTTCTGAGGGTGCTATCTGCCCCACAAGATTGCATTCCCAGCCAAACCAAAATGAGATCATGCCAGGGACACTCACCCCCTCCCCGCATGCCCTCTTCTTCACCATGAGGGCAGCAGCACAAGTTGGTGCTTAAATTCTCAAGGTCATGACAACCAGCCAAAAAAATAAGATAATAAATATTTCCTGAACACACTCCTTAGGTTATGAATTTCAGTTTTAAAAACCTCTCTGAACAAAGCTACCCACATAGCTTTCAACTTCCCTACTGTTCATAAAACCCACTTAGTAAGCAAAAATTACAAGGCTTTTCACCTCTCCATGTGCCACCCCCCCCCCCCCGCCCCCATCCCCCCACCCCCATCCTGTTTGGGTCCTCTCCTGCTGAAAAGCATTCCAAAACTGACTTCCTAAAATAAATGGGGCTGGTGGTTTCTCTAATTGCTCCTTCCCTCTCTTTGATGTTACATTGAGATTAGCTATGAGTCAAAGGCCCTTTTCTTCCCACTATTTGCTTTATACAGGAAGGCGTGAAGGAAAGGAAAGGAAATCAGAATGCTGAGGGGGCTTGGAGACTGGGAGATGTATCACTGCTTAGCCTCTGAGTCTCAGGGATAAACTAGGCCCCAGGCCAGCGGGGTTCTGGGGGTACACATGAGAACAAACATCCCCAGTGGCTGTGAAAGAAGAGAGAGCATACGTCCAGGAAGGGCTGTCTTCACCACATCAACAAGAGCTTTCAGAGGATTTCCTCTTCTCTTTATCTTGCCTGCAACTCAACTCCCTCAAGTGGCAGCAGTAACAAGACTGTGAACAAGAGGCCAAGCCTGGGTCCTCAGCTTTAAAGCAAGACTGTCCTGATGGAATCACTAGGGCAGTCCAGGTGGCCCCTGGACGGAGGAGGCCAAGACAGGAGGAGTGGCTGGCTGGAACCACCACAGGGATGGAAGATGACTCCAAGCCGAAAGCCTTAGCTTGTCTCTCTCCACCTGACCTTCAACAAAGAGTTTACAGGCTCCCCTCCAGCTTGCAAACGGCCTCCCTCCATTCTTCATGTGCAGGCCTGTTTTGTTTTTTCTCGCCCTCGGATAACATGAAAACACAGCAGAGGATATCCCGTCACAGAGTTTACTTCCTTTAACAAAAACAAAAGGAAGTGCCCTGCCTCAGAAAGCACCTACTCCTGGAATTTCAGGGAGACAGGGCCATGGGCAAAGGGAGGGCACCAGCCAGAGGGCTAGGTGACAGGGCTGCCCGAGGCCTCTGCCCTCGCCACACCGTGGGACTGTCCCTCCCAGCACCTGGCATGAAACCTGGCACAGAAACAGTGTCAAATTAAAAATCTGTTGAGAAAAAGAAGAAATGGGATGGGGAAAAGAGGAAAAGAAAAGGGAGGTAGGAGGAGTGAAGGGAAGTCGGTAGGTGAACAAGAGAGCTAGCAGAATAGCACATGATTAAAAGTCTCGCTTGGATTTTGACTTCACTTACCAGCTATGTGGCTTAAGGCAAATTACTTAACCTCTCTGTGTCTGTCTCAAGAGTAAAAGGAGATAATAATGGTACATACTGTCTTAAAGACTTGTTATGAGGGTCAAATGAGATAGTTTTAAAGCGGTTAACAGTGCTCAGTTAAATTAGTTTTTATAATTATTAATTCTGAGCTAAAGTCAAGATTCTGATTATTTAACAAGAAACTCAAGTTCACCACATCAACAAAGCACTATGAGTTGTAGAGAGCTGGTTTCAAATCCCAGCTCTATCCCTCACTACCTAACTGACCATGGGTATGACTCATATAAGCCCTTTGGGCATCAGTTTCTTCAACTATAAAAGAAGGATCGTAGATGTACATCCCATTGGTGTTTACAAGAACTAAATGAAATAATGCATGTAAAATGATCAACACATGCTTGGCTTACTGTAAGCATTACTGTGCAAGTTATGACAATTGTTACCTCTACCACAGGAGGGCAACTCAGTAACTTCAAGGTATGTGTGGCCAGGAAGAGATTAGGGGCATAGCTCTCCCAGCCATTTAACCAAGCCCCAAATCTCTGACCCTTGTTTCTAAGACTTTCAGGAGAGCCCAATGCCTCCATGCTCACCTTCTCAGTGCACCAAATCTTCAAATACTGACGTCATAGACAGCCGTGAGCAATGGCCTCAGAAGATACATAACAGCACGATGAAGCAGCCACATTTTGATCCAAACTTTCTCTTTTCAACCTATTTTGTTTTGTTTTTCCCCAAGGTCAAACCACAATTTAAAGTGGAGAGGAAAAGGGAAAACAGTATATCTCATTGATTCCAAACAATGAAGTTCCCTGAAGGTTCCACATTGTGCTTCCCAGGGGAGCCCTTGTACAGGCTGGCCCCTCCTACCCTACACACAAGAGATGAATAGCAGGCCCATCTAGGGCACACACACCAGTGAGGATGCAGACTGGTGGGCAGAGGCAGGCCTGACCTCCCAGTCTTCCTTCAAGATCTGTCCCAAACAATGCTTCTTCAGTGAGGCCTACTGTAGCCATCCTCATCAAGGTGGTGATGACCATTTCCTGCTTCCTGGGTACCTCCACCCTCACCCCTACCAGTCTATAGGACACCCAGGCTTAGCCATGGTCCGGCTTCAGACCATGTGCTCCTTGGTAAAAGGGCTTCTATGCTCACAGTGCTCTCTGTGCCCATATTGTCTCCTGGCACACAGGGTAGCACTCTTCTAAGTTAATTCACTTAATCCTCACACCCACCCTATGTGGTAAGTACTACTATCTTGCACATATTGCAGATGAAAACACTAAGGCACAGAGAAGTTAAATAATTTGCTTTGGGTCACACAGCTAGAAAATAGCAGAGCCTGGATTTGAAGGCAGACAGTCTAACTCATGATTCCTGCTTTACAGATGAGGAACTCTGGTAGGAGGGAGAGAAAACAAATCAGAGGCTGGCTGAGTAAGTGTCTTCTCCAGCCAGAGGTCACTGAGTCTCATGCCCTCACTTTACAGATGGGAAACGAACTCCCTGCAGTGGGAAAGGGCTAGAATAAGAGTACTGCGAGAATCAATGGCAAAGCTGAGGCTCAACCCAGCTCTTTCCATTCATACATAACTCCTGCTTCATCTCTAGTTCTGCATATCCTCTGAACCTGCACATCTTCACTCTGGCACCCTGCTCCCACCCTTACAAAGTAGTTTTTTAAGAAGCAATGGAGAAGTCATTTTCTCCAGAGTCTTCTAATTAGTCTATCTGCTGCTACCTGCCTTAAGATAACTGGTACCATAGAGACCACACTGGGTTAGACCAAAGTTGCAAAGATATACCTAGCCAGGTGAAAAGAATTCAGAGTGAAACAAATTTTAATTATCTAGTCTCTATATACTTTGTACTTTACAAAAAAAACAAACCCTTGCCGAAACCGGTTTGGCTCAGTGGATAGAGCGTCGGCCTGCGGACTGGAGGGTCCCAGGTTCGATTCCGGTCAGGGGCATGTACCTGGGTTGTGGGCATATCCCCAGTAGGGGATGTGCAGGAGGCAGCTGATCGATGTTTCTCTCTCATCGATGTTTCTAACTCTCTATCTCTCTCCCTTCCTCTCTGTAAAAAATCAATAAAATATATTTTAAAAAAAAAAACAAAACCAAAAATCTAATAGAGGAATATGCAAATTAGCCAGGACACCGTAATGTCACTACTGATCTACAAGTGGTGGAGAGCTACAGGGTGGTGGAGTAGTGGGTGGAGCATTACAGGAGGGCGGGGCAGTGGGCAGAGAGCTACAGGGGGCAGGGGCAGGGGGCGGGGCATTACAGGAGGGCGGGGCAGTGGGCAGAGAGCTACAGGAAGGCGGGGCAGTGAGCTACAAGCAGAGGAGAGCTACCAGTGGTGGTGGGCGGGGTGGCCAGCTGAGGGAAGCGACGAGCTACTTGCGCAAGGATTCGTGCGCAGGGCTACTAGTTAATAAATACATGATGAAAAGGGAGGAAAAAAAGCTGATTTCAATCATAAATTCCACAACCTCCCCTACAAGTACTGTTTTAGGGGGTTGTTTTTGTGGCTTAAAACAACACAAATTTATTTTCTTACAGTTCTAGAAGTCAGAAGTCCCAAATGGACCTCATTAGGCTAAAATCAAGGTGTCAGCAGAGCTGAGTTCCTTCTGAAAGCTCTGCGAGAGAATGTTTCTTGCTTTTTAAGTTTCTAGAGGCCACCCACATTCCTTAGCTCATGGTCCCCTATTTTCAAAGGCAGAAACATGCAAACTCACATCTCTCTGATTCTTATTCTGCCTCCTTCTTCCACTTTAAAGAGCCCTTGCTATGACATTGGGCCCACCTAGATAAGTCAAGGTAATCTCCCCATAACATTTTCAGCTAACATTAATTCTATCTGCAACGTTAAGTTCTCTTTGACATTTCACCTAACAGATTCCAGGGATCAGGACATGGACATCTGTAGGGGCCATTCTTCTGCTTAGCATGTTATATGATTAGTTAGTTACTGAGATACCGTAATGTGATTTAAAAATTATTTACCCCCTACACATTTTTAGGTGGACATCTAGCTAGCATTTCTCATTAGAGTTTCAAAGAATGTAATTCTGTGCATTTTGTAAATCTCAATGTTTACATCAAGTACCTAAATGAATTTAAAGGTGATGGTAGCTCTAGCTAGTTTTGCTCAGTAGTTAAAGCATCAGCCTATGGACTGAAGGGTCATGGGTTTGATTCTGGTCAAGGGCGCATACCTCAGTTGCAGGCTTGATCCCCAACCCCAGTCTGTGGCCCCGGTCTGCATGTGGGAAGCAACCAATAAATGTTTCTCTCTCTCTCTTCCTCTGTCTCTCTCTCCCCCCTCCCTTCCACTTTCTCTAAAAATCAATGGAAAAAATATCCTCAGGTGAGGATTAACAAACAAAAAAAGTGATGATAATTTTACTTAACTATCTTTCATTTAAAAACTTTTTCAATACATGGCCTATACTCATTTTATACTAAATTATTTGCACTTACTGTTACTACCCAAAATTTATTCAGCTGTTCAAATTCTGCTTCTAGTCCTAGGATGTAACCATTGAATTTCCCACTCCATTCTGAATGGGAAAGATCAGAAACAAAATGGAAAAGCTGTTCATTTTACTGCATACAAAATATACCTCATTTTTTAAAGGGGGGGAGGAGGACTAGAGCAGATCACAATGCAACCCAAGAGTCTGTCCAGGGCCAAGAGGCAAAGGCAGAGCCTGCCCAAATGCAGTGTGCTTAGACCAGTGATGGCGAACCTCTGACACGAGAACTCATTTTTTTGGTTGATTTTTCTTTGTTAAATGGCATTTAAATATATAAAATAAATATCAAAAATATAAATCTTTGTTTTACTATGGTTGCAAATAATCAAAAAATTTCTATATGTGACACGGCACCAGAGTTAAGTTAGGGTTTTTCAAAATGCTGACACGCCGAGCTCAGAAGTTCTCCATCACTGGCTTAGACCCTCAGCTTGCCTGCACCCTGACCCGGCCCCCCACTTATGAGTACCCTTCCCCACCAAGCTAACTCCCACTCATTTCCAAACTCAGGTTAAATCTCATCTCCTGAAAGAGCCCTTCCATGTCCCCTCTGCCATCTAAACTGAGTCCCCTTAACATAATCTTTCATTGTATACCATGTTCTTTTCCTTCAAAGGATTTAACCACAATTTGTGCATAAATACTACTGTGAGCTTATTTGATGAGTGTGTGTCTTCACCCATAGACCACAAACTCCATGAGAGCAGGCAATGGAATCGCCATTGCTCACTGTCACAACCGCACTGTCCAACAAAGTGTGTGGCATATAAAAGTCACTCAAGCACTTGGGCTGAATTGAATGAATAAATGGTTATCAATTCGGCCTCTCAAACACCTCAATCCTAGAACAGGAGGTATGTTCTGGATAAGAGTAGTAGGTATTCTGGTCACTAGAGAGGTATCTGCCTCACAAAAATAAGGTGGAATTATGCTTTTAAAAAAGGAAAAGAAAAAACCTTTTTATCACATAAAATTTCCAGTACTTTAAATAAACAGTAAGATCCTTAATGATAAGAAATAGTGTATCCTGTGTCTCTGTGTAGCGGGTGACTTGGAGGGTTACAGAGTGGGCCACACCCTTAGCCCTCTCCCCAATAGGCCTCACAACCTCGCAGTAAAGACAACTGCCTTTAGGTGCAGCAGCATGCTCACTGACTCCTCTTTTCCAACTCCAGATGCTGAGGATGAGGGCAGGGCCGTGAAAGGAGGAAAAGGCACAGGCAACACATATCACAGCCAATGCCCCTGCTGAGACACGGACCTGGTGCTTGACACCCGTACGTGTGCAGAGGCATTCAACTGACTAACGTTGAAACAGAAAAACATTTTTAACAACCTTCCAATCCAATACTCAAAATCCCTGCGATGAGATGGTGACTGGGAAGAAGCAGAGTCACCCAGGCTTTTAATTCTTCCTTCACCAAGAGTTTGAACCAACAGGACTTGAAGACTTTCTGCTCTGAGGTTTTATGGCCTCATGGTGAAGAATGTGGGTGCTGTGGTCAGGCAGGCATGAGTTTGAGGGTCGTTCATCCACCTACTGGCCTTGTGACTCAGGCAAATCGCCTAACCTCTTTGGAACTTTGGTTTCCTCTCCAGTTACCAACTAAGTTGTTGTGAGGGTTAAATGAAAGGATGCTATAAAATGGTGGGCCCGGAGTGTGCAATATACTGAGCTAGTAGCTGGGCCTGAGTTTACCTGGACGTTCTCTTCAGTCACCTCAATTTCAGCCGTATAGATATAGTCAATCAGCTTACTCAGTGTCTGCCCATCCACGTCCTTGATTTCAATTTTCTTGGCTTTACTCTCAGACATGTCACCTACAGTTCAAAACAAAACAAAATGAACATGAACTTGGCACCTAGAGTATGCTAACTTTCACATGCCTCCTGCCCCATCTGGGTAACATAAAGCACTTGCCTACGCTCTGAAAGGTCATCCAGCTGACATCAGGTCACATCAACTTTGGGTCTGTGGTCATCCACAAACCCGACTTTATGCATCCCCCACTCTATCTGTTGCCCATTTCCATTTTGAAGGCAAATCTGTGCGCAATAATTCATTCAACCAACATTTACTGTAAACTGACCAGAAGAGGTTTAAAAAGTATGCACCTGTCCTCAAAGAGCACATGTTCTAGTCTAATAGAGCAGACTTATAAAAATATATCTAAGCAGAGGTGGTAAGAGCAAGCAGAGGTTTAGCAAAGTAACCATGATAACAACAACGACAAAAAAAAAAGTAACATATACTGCTAACTATGGCCAACCACTGTCTTAGGCACTTTTCCTATGATGTTTATTAATATTACCCCCATTTTACAGATGAAGAAACTGAGGCAAATCTAGAAAGGGGCCAGGCTGGGATTGAAACCAAGGATTCTGACTCTAGAGCCTATTCTTGTAATCAATATAGTATACTACATCCCAAGAATGCAGAAGATAGAACAAGAAACCCTGCCCAGGAAATCCAGGAAGGCATCCAAGTAGGTCACTTTTGAGCTGGGTATTAGAGAACAGAGTGCTCCACAGGCACCAAAGGTGAGGAAAGATGAGCTGGATGCAGCAACCATGAGTGTAAAGATAGGAAAATGCCAAAGGAAAATATTGGGAGCAGTAAGAGGCTGGTATGGCTTGTACCTAGGGTAACAGTGAGGAAGGAAGCTGGAGAAATAGGTAGGAGCCAGGAGTTGTAACTTACAGAGCCCAGTAAGCAATGCAAATGAATTTTGACTTTATGCTAAGAGTAGTGCCAATAGAAGGTTTTAAGGAGGGGAATGACATCCAATAGATGGATGTTTTTGAATGAAACTTGGGATGCACTGTTGAAGCTGGATTAGAGGCAGGGAGAACGGTTGGAAGACCCTCACAATAATCCACAAGAGAGGACCTAGGCCTGTGAACTAGGGCAGCAGCAGCGCCACATTTGCACAGTCCTGAGGCCCTTTACTTCAGCCTGCCCTTTCTACACAGCACAGAGGTCTGTCCAGAGCCAGGGTCATTCCACAAGGGCTTTTGGTTTCAGAAAGAAAAGGCAGGCAAGACATGTGTCTTTGTAGAATGAAGTAAAGGGGAACCTGACTGCAAGAAACAGGGATTCAGAAGTCCTCGTGCGAATGTGAAAACAGAGCTGGGAGGTTGTTTTTTCTCTGTGGAATTTGTACACTGGAGCCAAGACAGTAAGTACAGTACAGCAAGTGGGTGCCGACACCTACCTCCATGCTGCATAGGCTGCACAGGATTCCTCCCCCAGTGCAGTTGCCACCCTGACAGAGTTCTAGATATGAATGACTCTGGAACAGGGAAGGAAGGGGGAAACCATTCCAAAGCCTGACTGCTCCCTTCACTGCCAGATCAGGCAGACCAGAGACCCTCCACGTTGTTCTCTCTTCTCTCGGACTGCTTGTGGAAGCCAGTCAAAAGGCCTCAACACCAAGAGCCCTGAGACAGGGCAAAGAGGCAAAGAGGAAACGGAAAAGATTATGGCTTTCTCCTCTACCCATAAGATAGGCGCTCACAACCTCTCTCGAGTTTACTTCTGCACAAGACTTGACTGGGGCGGGGATGAACCTGCAACCAAGATATGTGCCCTTTACTGGGAATCAAACCCGAAACCCTTCAGTCCATGGGCTGATGCTCTAACCACTGAGCAAAACAAACCAGAGCAAGAGCAACCTAGTTTTAGACAAGACTACTGTACCCCTCATCCTCAAATCTGGGTCTCCTAAGCCATAAGAGGATGCCTGGCTTTGATGTGATTTGTTAGGGACAGGAAAAAGAAACCCTATGTCACTGTAAGCTTTAGCCCAGAGGAACTGACTAAAAGACAGGTCACATGGAAGATAAGGCCATTCCTCCTTAATCCCAAACAGCCTCTGATGCCTCCAATCTTTTTTTCTGAGTTTATCTACCTAATCCCTGACTTCACAGGGGCAAAACCCTCAGGAACCAGACCCTATCGCCTCCCCCTCCCCCTCCCCCTCCCTCTCCTCCTCCTCCTCTACAACTTCACTCTAGTCTTCTTTGTCCAAGGGAAGGATTCAGTTTCCTAGTGCTCCCTCCCTCCTAGCCTCACTACCTTGGATTAAGTCTTGTTGAGCTGCATGTTACCATGAAGATCTTCAAAGGCATCAATACATCATGCAAACAAAACACAGACAAGGGTCGGGGCTGGCAGAGTCTGGCATGAAGAAAGGGTGGAAACAGGTTCTGTGGATGTGTGCATGCCTGGAAGGTGAGTAAGGGCCGTCATTGTTCTGCTTTGTGATAGTCTGTGTCCACTCAAATTCTAAGCCCTTGCCTTTTACCCCAGCACATTCCTGCCTCTCCTCCATATTTCTACTCACCATATATTCAAAGACACCAGCTAAACATCAGCCTACATCTAATAAAAACTGGATGGCAACTCTTCTTTAAAAAACAAAATCAGCCCGGCTGGCGTGGCTCAGTGGTTGAGCATGGACCTATAAACCAGGAGGTCACAGTTTGATTCCCGGTCAGGGCACATACCCAGATTGGGGGCTCAATCCCCAGTGTGGAGAGTGCAGGAGGCACCCAATCAATGATTCTCTCTCATAATTGATGTTTCTATCTCTTTCTCCCTCTCCCTTCCTCTCTAAAATCAATTAGAATATATATATATATATATATATATATATATATATATATATACACACACACACAAAAATAATCTATAATCAGCCTCTGCATATAGAACCAGGACAGGACAGCTCACTCCAGGGGCTTCGTTTGGGATGGGAGCCCAAATGTCTTAACAGCTGTGATGATTGGTGTAAGACTCTGAGCCTGAGGTCTTCAGATCTCAGTTCCTTTAACACAGTAAAATGGAGTTGTTTTTAAAATATTTAGATGATTATAATGGAGTACAAATACCCATAGTCAACAGAACCCATAGTAAAGGGCATGATAAAAAGAGAAAAATAAACTAACTAGGCTATTTTGGGGAAATGAGCTTCCCCTGGGATAGAGGTCCTAGATGGGAAGGTGGATGGAAAGGCACAGATCTTAAAGATTCCATACTCACAGGGAAAATGGGCAGAACACAGCACTACTGGCCTCTCCAATCACACTATGCAAAAGGAGTAGAGGACCATTAAGCTGACTGCCCATCCCAGATCTTCCCACAGGCTGGCTGCCTTTGGACATTCCTGTGGGCATTCAGACCTCAGTTTCACATTTACACGAAATTATTGTGAGCAGGACATAGTCAAGGAGTAGAGCTGGTATAGGAACAACCACAGGACAGTTGGGCAATATAAATTCTGAGGACAAAAAAATAAAAAAACTTTAAGCCTGAGTAAAAGATTATAATCACATCAATCAAGTCAGAAGAAAGTCACATGTATTTTGTCTTCTTTTTTGCCTTAAACATGCTGACAGAAATGGACTCTGCATGAGTCAGCTGGGCCTTTTCATTACTAATTACTAATTTTATGCATTTTAAAGCTGAACCTGATCATTAGAACAAAATTTTGCAATGTTACTTTTTTTGTACCAGTTTACCAAGCTTTAAGCAAAGCCAGTCTCAAAAAATACACAAATCTCATATATTGCTGATGAAGCATAATCTGATTCAACTGTCTTAGAGTTGTAGAGTTGCAGCATGCCTCACAAGTCTTCCAAATGTGGATACCCTTCAACCAAATATTTCTTATTCTTGGGATCTATTCTTGGGAATGCAAATAAAGATTAAGATGCAAGGATACCCATTATGGTATTTACAGCAGCAAAACATTAGAAAGAACTATAATTTCCAACGAGTAAGGAAATGCATTTTCAATTAGGATACTTATGATGGAATCTCAAAATGCCATTACAATTATGAGGTAGATGTGATTTAACTAACATGAAAAGATATTCACAAAATTCTGTTAAATTCAATTAAGCAAGTTTTCCTTGAGTACTTGCTATATAGAAGAATGTGCTAGGCAGTGAGGACATAGCAGTAAATTTAAAAGGTACAGTTCTTACCCTCATACAGCTTATAACTGAACTGGGAAGTCAAATATTGAAGAAATAATGAGATAAGTAGTAATACTAAAGAGAAGGATAGGGTACCATGAGTAAACCAAAGGGATGTAACCTAATCCAAGGGGATCATAG
This sequence comes from Myotis nattereri, assembly GCF_964212035.1. Lineage (NCBI taxonomy): Eukaryota > Metazoa > Chordata > Mammalia > Chiroptera > Vespertilionidae > Myotis > Myotis nattereri. Next base: position 79,660,809 of record NC_138080.1, read on the forward strand.
AAGGCCTTCCTGAGGAAATGATGCTTAAGTGGTAATGAAGGATGAGTAGGAGTTAGGCAGGCAAAGAGGCGGGGAAGAACATTTCAGGAAGGTGAACACACATCAAGGAAGGCTATTCAACTCTATATAAAATGAACTCATAATGTTAAAAATATACTTTGTATCTATGTACTCATAAGTACACATAAATACATGTATATATTTATAAATACAAAATGTGAAAGAATATAAATTATAATCTTATCTAGATGTGGTATTACATGTAATTTTTAATTTTTTTACTTGCTCACATTTTCTAATTTTTTTTCTGCAATGAACATATGTGATTATTGGGTGGATAGATAAATGGATAGATGGATGGCAACCAGATTCAATGAAAGGCTTTGACTGGCATCACATTAGATTACTTTCTTCTCTTTGTTATTATTTTTAATCCTCATGCAAGGACATGCTTCCATTGATTTGAAAGAGAGAGGAAAAAAGAGGGAGGGAGGGAAGAAAGGAAAGAGGGAGAGAAAGAGGAGGGGAAGAAAGAGAGAGAGAGAGAGAGAGAGAGAGAGAGAGAGAGAGAGAGAGAGAGAGAGAGAGAGAGATGTGAGAGAGCAACATCGATTGATTGGTTGCCTCCTGCATACACCCTGACCAGGAATTGAACCCGCAGTCCTTCAGTGTATGGGACAACTCTCCAACCGAGTCATACCAGCCAGGGCAATTGCTTTCTTCACTGATTCTTTCCTCCCATTCAATTATTAGAATCCAATACCTATCCCAAAAGTACCTTTACTGTCCATTTCTAAAATCATTTTCATTTTGCTTAGAGACTTCCACTACCCGAGAGGCAAGTTCATTAGCAAAAAGTGGAGCCAACTCTAAAGTTATGCAATTCCCAAAAGATTCTTATCACAACACTGGACTTTCCAAACCACACATTTCCAAAGAATGACTGACAGATATTTATTGAAATTTCGCTAAATATTTATTGCAGACAAAATGAATTATATTTTAAAAAAGAGATTGATGAAAGAGAAGGGTAAAGATTAAAACATTACTACTAGGGTTTAAGATTACTCCAAAAGGAATGTGGCTCAAAATGTCCAAGTAATGAAATTATCTGGTTTTCCAGGCTACACTGTGAAATTCCTAGCCTAAGGTTCAAAGTGAGGTAAGAGTGGCTTGGTCCACTTAGCAGAGACATAGCTCTGAGCTGAGACCAGCTCCTTCACACGATGGGCCATGGGAGACACATATGTGAGGAACTCTCAAAATGTAAGTGCCAAGTTTTCCCCAACAGGAACCACTCTTGGCCAGCAGAGGCTGTGTACTGTATTAGGGAAAGGTCAGAGCCCATTCAAACAAAAAATGTGCCTGCACTCACCCATTCTTAGCAAATCTTTCATTCTTTTGACCGTTACTTATGAACTGTGTCAGGCCCTATGGTGGGCACTAGGATTCAGCAGTGACAAGACATGGTCCCCAAGTGTACAAAGCTCACAATCAAATGTGAGAAACATTTCATTCATTCCTTTAAAAAACATAAGCCCTACTGTGTACCAGGTACTCAGGATATAGTAACAAACAAGTCCGACAAAATCCCTAACTTCATGGAGCTTATAGTCTAATGAGGAGAGAGAGGTAAAAAACTACAAACAACTAACCAACATGATTTTCAGATAGTGATAAATGTTATAAAAAATATAGAGTCAGGTTACGGGATAGAAAAGAGACTTAATGGGGAGCCATAGCTAGGGTGGTCAGAGGAGACCACCCTATGCAATTCAGGAAGCGGAGACCTTTGAGCTGTAAACTGGAGGATGAGGAGCAACCAACATACAAGATGCCAGAGCACAGGCACTGCAGACACCAGGAAACAGACACTCTCACGGGAAGCACAGAGTACTTGGCGAGCATGGGAAAGGGACACTGATCCAGTCCCTGGTCTCACCCAGCCAATGGGCCTTCAGTCAGCAGTGATCTATAGAGCACTGCACATACCTAGTTCAGGGAAGGTGCTGTGTGGCACTACAGATGAGAAACTCGACATATGGGTTTCAAGAAATTCTATTTCAGAAGCAACACATGTGAAAGAGTTGGGCAAGGCTATTTGGCATGCTCAGGGAAGAGGCACTCCCTGGAAAGTTGGCGAAGATGCTGACAATGAATGACCAGTAGTAAATATTCCTGTCTTACTCTCCCCCATCCCAGGTCCCACTATCACCTCTCCCACATTCCTGTAAAGGCCAGAGGAGGCCCATGACCCTGCCTCCCTATAAGGAAGGGCTAGGAAAGGACAAGATGTGGGCCAGCCAGTAGAGCATTGGGCCAGCCATCAAGAAGCCAAGTTGCACTCATTCTCTGGGTAACCTTGGGCAAGTCCCTTCCCTTCTTTCCACTTCAGTGTTCCCCGTCTGCAAAATGAGAGATCAGAAGGCCTAGAGATGAGCCCAAAAGTTTATGCTTTTCACAAGCCCACATGATTATGATTCATGCCAAAGTATGAGAACTAATGGACTACAGGAATTCTACTCTCTTTGCCTTATGGTAGACAAGGGGCTGCATGCTCAACTGGCCTGGTTGAGATTATATTTTTAACAAGTCCTCCATGGGGCAAAGCACAGTATCTGGCACACTGGTGGGTGTCAGAGCCTACTCTTTCCTCCCTCCCCTCATGCCATCACCCTCAATTTTGTCCCAATTACTGTGGGTTATTGTTTCCCTTCACCATACCTGTGAACATTGCACAGAAGTAGGGGCTGCAGGCTGCCAGGACCACACGGTGAGCTTCTATCTCGACATCTTCTGCCACAATCATCACATCACACAACAGCTTCTTACTGTAAGACACCAGTGAGGGGACAAGATGAATCACAGCACCAACACCCACCCAGGATATTTTTCCTCCCACCCAGATTCCATGCTATCACCATATAAGGCTGTCATAGAGACCTGCCCTATCTTGAGGTAAGCAGGGGGATGGACTCATCAGCTTTTCCAAGTCCCTGATAAGCCTGACATTCATGCTTTCCGAAGGCACACAGAGTGATCCAACTAGTCTGGGGCTGCAAATTCAGAGTTCCTTCATGTGTCTTCACTTCTCTGCTCCCCACTCCATCAGCCTGGACTGAGACAGGAGTATGGCAGCTCAGGGAGCAGTGGGAAAAGCCTAGGGCTGTCAGTCAAGTGACTGAATAAATGTGGAGGGGCCACCAGCAAGAACAAGTATTGACAATTCCCCCAAGAAATCCTCTGCCTGAGTAATACTGTTAAGAGGCCAGCCAGATCTGGAGGACTCACATATTTCTCCTCCCATTCAGATTCAACGCTATCACCAAGAAGACTCTGCCTGCATACTATGCTCCCTAAAGACCCTGCGCAAACACTAGTCATTGCAATTATTAAGAATACTGTAACTACCTTTTTACTTGTCACTGCCACTACACTGTGGACTCTGAAAGGGACATGTCTTAGTAACTCTTAGACACCTGGCTGCATGCCTAGCCCACAGTAGGCCCTACATTTTTACCAAATAAATAAATGAATTTTGAAATGGGTTCAACCCACATTCATAGATAGAATAGATGTTTGGCTACTTTGGAGGCTAAAGGGGTACCATAAAACCCTGTCAACTGAGGAATTTTTCCTCTACCAGCCTTCCAATTTCTTACCATGCCTATTATTAATATCATGGTTAACAACAATGGAGTTATATGTGCCAGACACTGTTCTAAGCACTTTTTTAGATGTATTGCTTTATTTAGTCCTCTACAACCATATGAGGTAGGGCTATTGTTATGCTCCACATTATAAACAAAACTGAGGCGCAGAGAAGTAAGTAACTTTCCCGGATTCACACAGAAAGAGAGCAGTGGAGATAGGCTTTGAATGCAGGCAGCTGAGCCCCAGAACCCATGCTCCTAACGTCTATGGCATCCTGTTACCACTAGTCCCTTTTTTACACTGAAGCACTATAGGTGGGAGGAAGGACAGGCAGGACAAACATATTTCAACTATGATCCATTGGTCACAGTTAATTAGAACACTGTAGTGGATTGAGAAATCTGTCATGACTGGGTTTCATGTGAGAGTGATGAATGTAGTGAATTTACCATGGTTGATAATTAGAAGAGAAGGCACATACTTGTCATCCCTGATGTATCATATTAAACCATTGCCAACTACTAGGACATTAGTCCAGGTTCACTTATCAGAGAAATAGAATCATAAAGCCTGAAAAGGTTGCAGCTGCAAATGGGCTTAGAGAAGTGGCCCAAAGCTACAAAAGCCCGAATCTTAAATCCAGATAGAGTACCACAATGCCTCATCACTGGGCAACACTTGTATGGCAAAAGATAGAAATAGGTTAACTCCAATAAGGAAAAATGGTCAGGAAAGGTTTAACATATGAAATAATGTATCAGTGAGGGGGCTTCTGGAAAGGGTAACAACTCTGAGCATCAGGAGGCAAAACCTGGGGGTGGGGCCTCACCCTGAAGTGGCCAGCAGACCCCTACCTCACACCGCATGTAGAAATTAACTCATAATAAATCAAAGTTCTAAATTTAAGAGCTGAAACTATAAAACTCTTAAAAAGCACAGAGGTATTCATGACTTTGCATAAGAGACCAAAAGGGAACAAAAAACAAACAGATAAATTAGACATCAAAATATACAACTTTTGTGCTTCAAAGGAAACAAGTAAGATATCAAGAAAGTGAAAAGATAACCCACAGGATAAAAGAAAAGTTTTTCAAATCATATATCTGATAAGAGGCTTGTATATAAAATATATAAAGAACTTGAACACTATAACTCAATAACAAGTAAACATAATTTTAAATGGGCAATGGATCTAAAGAGACATTTCTCCAAATAAGATATAAAAATGCCAATGATCACATGAAAAGATGCTCAACATTAGTCATCAGAGAAATGCAAATCAAAACCACAATGAGATACTACCTCACACATACTAGGATGGCTATAATAAAAATAACAAGTATTAGTGAGGATACAGAGAAATTGAAACATTCCTACACCACTGATAGAATTGTAAAATGGTGCAACTGCTTTAAAAAACAGTCTGACAGTTCCTCAAAAGGTTATACATAGAGTTATATGATACAGAAATCTCACTCCTAAGTATATAACCAAGAGAAATGAAAACATACATCCACACAAAAACTTGTACATGAGCTTTCACAGCAGTATTATTCATAATTGCCAAAAGACAAATGTGGTCTATCCATATAATCAAATCTTATGTAGCAATAAAAAGGAATGAAATACTAAGACATATAACATGATAAACCTTGAAAAGGTTATGCTAAGTGAAAGAAACCAGTCACCAAAACCCACATATTGTATGATTCCAAAATGGGCAAATCTATAGAGACAGAAAGTATGTTAGCAATTGCCTAAGGTTGAGGGGAGAGGGGAAGGAGAAAATGGGGGTATTACACAGGATTTGAGGGGGGTGATAAAAATGTTCTAAAAATGATTGATAGATGCATGACTGTGAATATACTAAAATCCATTAAATTGTACACTTTAAATGTGTGAATTATATGGCACACAAATTATATCTTGTTAAAGCTGGTACCAAAAAAGAGAAAGAAATCAATGTGCTAAGATGGTTATTACAAGTTCTAAAGGCATTGTGGCAGATCACAAAAAAAAAAAAAAAAAAAAAGGATGAGGACAAAGAACTGTTTGTAATGGTGAAATGAGAGGTTAGAATTGTCAAGATGACCTAGATCTCCTTTTCAGATCTGGTCAGGGTGTGCTATTCTAAAAAAGACTACATCCCCTCTTGCTAGCTGGATGGTCAAAATCCAAAGAGCCATTAATGCTCTACTGCCCAGAAGCAGCTGCCGGTCTGACCAGAACAGAGCTACAAAGGAGGAAGACTGGGGGGTTACTATGCCAACAGTTCATTCTCCACTATGGAAGTAAAAAGAATAGGAAACTCATGAACTGTGTGATTCATAAATGGCAAAGAACATCTGTGCATACTAAAATAATGTACTAGTAAAACTGAGGGAGGGGAATGTGAAAACGATGCAAGAAATAATCCTAGACCCCTGGAATATCGTGTAACATTTCCTTAGCTTAATCCTGTATGGTGAGATGCTTTACCCAGGTTTTCATCAAAATAAAGTATGCCTCTCTCCAGTTCCCATTAAACTCACACAGATCAATAAAGTCTATCCAGGCCCTTCTGTCAGCCTCATCCATTACACTCTAGTTTTTAAAATGAGCCATTTACTTTCTTTTAATTTTGTTTTATTGCTTAAAGTATTACAAAGAGTAATACATATGTCTCCTTCCCCCCTCCCCCCTGACATTCCCCCGGCCTCCCCTACCCCTCCCCCCCAGTGTCTTATGTCCATAGGTTATGCTTATATGCATGCATACAAGTCCTTTGGTTGATCTCTTACTCCCACCCCTCTCCCCCGCAACCCTCCCCAGCCTTCCCGCTGTAGTTTGAAAGTCTGTTCGAGGCTGCTCTGCCTTAAAATGAGCCATTTAAATACAAAGATCATTCACTTAAATCTCAGTAAAGCACTGGTGTTTTCCAAAACAAATTTCACAAAACAGTCTACATAATAACAATCACCAAAGTGGGTTCTGTAGTCAAACACATGTGGGAAACCCTCACTTAGACAAATTTTTTGCAGGACTTCCCAGAGCCCATATGCATTACGAATCTCAGAGTGGGGCACAGCAGTTTTATATCTCATTTTTCAAACTTATTTGAGTTCCGAGCTCTTTTTTCCCCACACAGCATCTCGAGAAAATGTTCACTGGAAAATGCTAATTTACACAAGAGGAGAGGAAGCAGGACTGTGGGAGGATATTAAATCCAAGTAGATGCTTTTGGGGAAAGATGCAAAAATCTAACTTGCAAAAGAAGTAATAAGAGCATAGCATGATGACTTTAAGTTATTTAAGAAAAAATTTTAAATAATAGTAATGGAAAGTGAAGGGGGAGTCTATGTACATATCTATTCCCTGAGCTCTCCCTTTTAGCAGTGACTAGAGTTGGCTACACCTGGCAAAATAAGGTCTGATGAGAGACCTGGAATTTCTATTTTTTTCAGTTTTATTGAGATATAGTTGAAATATAACACTGTATAAGTTTAAGATATACAATGTAATGATTTAATATACATATGTATTATAAAATGATTACCACAGTCAGGTTGCTAATACAGATATACCGCACACAGCACCTATTTTTTATGGTAAGAAGACTTAAGATGTACTCTCTAAGCAACTTTCAAGCATACAATACAGTATTGCTAACTATAGTCACCATGTTGTACATTAGATTCCCCAGAACTTATTCATTTTATAACTGGAAGTTTGTACCTGTTGACCAACATCTCTCCATTTCCTCCCCCAGAACCCCTCCCCAGGACCCTGACAAACACACACCAATCTACTCTCTGTCTTGTTCAGATTCCACATACAAGTGAGATCATACAGTATTTGTCTTTCTCTGACTTATTTCACTTAGCATAGTGTCCTCAAGATTCATCCATGTTGTTGCAAATGGCAGTTTCCTTCTTTTTTTTTCCTTCAGATATATAACCAGAAGTAGGATTGCTAGATCATATGGTAGTTAAATTTTTAATTTTTTTAATTAAATCTTTATTGTTCAGATTATTACATTTGTTCCTCTTTTTTCCCCCCATAGCTCCCCTCCTCCCAGTTCCCACTCCACCCTCCGCCCTCACTCCCCACGCACTGTCCTCATCCATAGGTGCACGATTTTTGTCCAATCTCTTCCAGCATCACCGCCACTCCTTTCCCCTGCAAGAACAGTCAGTCCATTCCCTTTCTATGTCCCTGATTCTATTATAATCACCAGTTCATTCTGTTCATCAGATTATTTATTCACTTGATTCTTAGATTCACTTGTTGATAGATGTGTATTTGTTGTTCATAATTTGTATCTTTACCTTTTTCTTCTTCCTCTTCTTAAAGGATACCTTTCAGCATTTCATATAATACTGGTTTGGTGGTGATGAACTCCTTTAGCTTTTTATTATCTGTGAAGCTCTTTATCTGACCTTCAATTCTGAATGATAGCTTTGCTGGATAAAGTAATCTTGGTTGTAGGTTCTTGGCATTCATCACTTTGAATATTTCTTGCCACTCCCTTCTGGCCTGCAAAGTTTCTGTTGAGAAATCAGCTGACAGTCGTATGGGTACTCCCTTGTAGGTAACTGACTTTCTTTCTCTTGCTGCTTTTAAGATTCTCTCTTTGTCTTTTGCCCTTGGCATTTTAATTATGATGTGTCTTGGTGTGGTCCTCTTTGGATTCCTTTTGTTTGGGGTTCTCTGGGCTTCCTGGACTTGTAAGTCTATTTCTTTCACCAGGTAGGGAAATTTTTCTGTCATTATTTCTTCAAACAGGTTTTCAATATCTTGGTCTCTCTCTTCTTCTGGCACCCCTATAATTCTGATGTTGGTATGCTTGAAGCTGTCCCAGAGGCTCCTTACACTATCTTTGTATTTTTGTATTCTTTTTTCCTTTTGCTTTTCCGGTTGGGTGTGTTTTGCTTCTTCGTATTTCAAATCTTTGACTTGATTCTTGCAATCCTCTGGTCTGCTGTTGGGAGTCTGTATAATATTCTTTATTTCAGTCCATGTATGCTTAATTTCTAGTTGGTCCTTTATCACAACATCGAGGGTCTCATTAGATTTCTTGTAGGTCTCATTAAGTTTATCGGTGGTTTCTAGAAAATTCTTGAAAAACCTCAAAAGTGTGCTTTTGAACTCTATATCCAGTAGTTTGCTTTCCTCCATTTCTGTCATTTGTGTCCTGTTTCTTTGTCTCAGCATTTTTTATGCTTCGCTGTGTCGATAGAGTGGCTTTCTGTGCTAAGTGTCCTCTAGGGCCCAGTGGCTCAGTCTCCCCAATTACCTGTGGTAGACACTCTTGGTGCACCCCACTGTGCGCTTTGTGCACAGTCTTGTTGTAGTTAAGCCTTGATTGTTGTAGGTAACACTGGGAGGATTTGACCTCCAGGCCAATTGGCTGTGAGAATCAGCTGTGTCTATGGTGGGAGAACTTCTGTGCTAAAGACACCCTTATGGGGCAAGACTTGCTTCAATGGGGCTTTGGTGCTCACTGAGTCTGCCCCCTGAGTTTGTCCCTTATGGATCTGCGGAGTTGTAATTGGATGGTCCCACTCTGACCACTGGGTACACTAGCTCTTTGGATCTAAGGAGGTGCTAATCTTGCCTTTGCCTGAGGCTACCCAGCAGAAGCCAGCTATAAAACAATGCAAGTTGCCCTGGGGCCTTGGGGCAGCTGTAGTTTGTTAAGTAATTTTCAGATTACAAAGGGCTGGGCCTTTCATATGCAAAAGCCTTCGGGCATGGCTTGGGCTTGACGGGGTCCCAGGGGATCAACAGGGTGGGCGGAGCGAGCCGTATGGCTGCTCTCAGTCCTGTCCTCAGAGGCCCCGGCAATCGCTGTGTATGCGCCTCCGAGAGAAAGCTGCCCTCGAGTTCCGACCGATGCCAGACAGTGCCGTTTCTCCCGTATGAGTCTGGGTCCCCAGAGACTCACCCAGAACTGGAGCTCAGAGCCTGAGACTCCCTCCTGATTGGAAAAGACAATCGTGACCTCAGCCTCCAGCCCTCTCCGCATGCACCTCCACCCCTTTGTATTTTACTTCTGCACCGCACCTCCTCTGAGTCTCAGTATGCTTTTCTCTTTCCTTCTAGTTGTAGAATTTCCACTCAGCCAGCCTTCTTGTGGTTCTGGATGATGTCCGTTCCATCTTTTAGTTGTATTTTTGAAGTGGTTGTGCGAGGAAGCAATCTCTGGTGTTTACCTATGCCGCCATCTTGGTTTCTCTTAATTTTTAATTTTTTAAAAAATATTTTTTTATTGATTTCAGAGAGGAAGGGAGAGGGAGAGAAAGATAGAAACATCAATGATGAGAGAATCATTGATGGGCTGCCTCCTGTACACCCCCAATGGGGATTGAGCCCACAACCCTGGCATATGCCCTTGACTGGAATCGGACCTGAGACCCTTCTGTCTGCAGGCCAATGTTCTATCCACTGCGCCAAACCAGCCAGGACTAAATTTTTATTTTTTTAGGAACCAATACTCTTTTCATTAGTAGCTGTACAATTTCCATTCTTAACAACAGTGCACAGTGGTTCTCTTTCTCCACATCCTTGCCATCACTTATCTCCTTTTTTTTTTATAATATTCATTCTAATAGATATAAAATGCTATCTCATTATGGTTTTCATTTGCATTTCGCTGCTAATTAGTGATGTTGGGCCCCTTTCATGTAACTGTTGGTCACCTGGATGTCTTCTTTAGACAAATGTCTATCCAGGTCCTTTGACTAGTTTATAATAGAATATTTCATTTTTTGCTATTGAATTGTATGAGTTCCTTATATATTTTGGATATTAGTCAAATATATGATTTCCCAATATTTTCTCCCATTCTGTAGTTTGCCTTTTCATTTGTTGATGGTTTCCTTTGCTATGCAGAAGCTTTTCATTTTGATGTAGTCCCACTTGTTTATTTTGCTTTTGTTGCTTATGCTTTTGGTGATAAAAAGTCGGTGCCAAAACTAATGACAAGGAGCTTCTTCCCTGTTTCTCTCTAGGAGTTTTATGGTGTCAGGTCTTAACACTTAAGTATTTAATCCATTTTGAGTTAATTTTTGTGAATGGGGTCCAATATCATTCTTTTTCATGTCCAGTTTTCCTAGCACCATTTATTGAAGAGACTATCCTTTACCCATTGAGTAGTCTTAGCTCCTTTGTCAAAAATGAGTTGACCATATATACATGGGTTTATTTCTGGGCTCTCAATTCCATTCCATTGATCTATGTGTCTCTACCATACTGTTCTGATTACTGCAGCATTGCAATACAGTTTAAAATCAGGAAGTGCGATGTCTCCAGCTTTGCTCTTCTTTTACAAGATTGCTTTAGCTATTCAGGATCTTTTGTGGTTCCATACAAGTTTTAGTATTGTTTTTTCTATTTCTATGAAAAATGCCATTGGAATTTTGATAGAGATTACACTGAATCTATAGATGGTTTTGGATAAAGGCATTATAACAATACTAATTCTTCCAATACACGAACACAGAATATATTTTCATTTATGTGTCTTCCTCAATCTCTCTCATCAGTGTCTTATAGTTTTCAGTATACAGATCACTTACCTCCTTGGTTAAATTTATTCCTAAGTATTTATTGGGGATTTTTATGTTGTTGTAAATAGGATTGTTTTCTTTCTTTCTTAGTTTGTTGTTAGTGTATAGAAATACAACTGACTTTGTATGTTGATTTTATATCCTGCAACTTGACCAAATTTATTTATTAGTTCTAACACTTTTTTGGTGGAGTCTTTGGGTTTTTCTATATTCAGACATGTCATCTGCAAACAGAGACAATTTTATTACTTTGGTTTTTATTTCTTTTTCTTGCCTAATTGCTCTGTCTAGCACTTCTAGTACTATGTTCAATAGGATGGTGAGAGTAGTTACCCTTATCTTGCTCTTGACCTCAAAGGAAAAGCTTTCAACCATCCTATATAATAAAATCCTAATATGCAAATCGAGCAAACGGCAGAATGACCAACAGAATGACCGGCTGCTATGACACGCACTGACCACCAGGGGCAAGATGCTCAATGCAGGAGCTGCCCCCTGGTGGTCAGTGCTCCCCCACAGGGGGAGTGCCACTCAGCCAGAAGCCAGGGTCATGGCTGGCAAGCGCAGTGGCGGGGCAGGAGCCTCTTCCACCTCCGCGGCAGCACTAAGGAGCAGCGAGCCAAGCAGTAAGGAGCAGTGAGCAGGTGGGTGGTAAGGAGCGAGGGGTCCTGGACTGCGAGAGGGATTCTGGACTATGAGAGGGATGTCCGACTTCTGGCTTAGGCCTGATTCTCATAGGGAGTGGGCCTAAGCCAGAAGGCAGATATCCCCCGAGGGGTCCCAGACTGTGAGAGGGTGCAAGCCAGGCTGAGGGACTCCCCCACCCAGTGCACAAATTTTGTGCACCAGGCCTCTAGTCGAGTATAATGTTAGCTATGGGTTTGTCATATATGGCTTTTATTATATTAAGAGATGTTCCTTCTATACCCAATTTGTTGGGGTTTTTTCAATCATGAACAGGCATTGAGACATTTTTTCTGCATCTATTGAAAGAATCATATGATTTTTCTATTAATTTGGTTTCTCACATTTACTGATTTACATCCTTCTATCCTAAGGATAAACCCCACTTGATCATGGTATATAATCTTTTTAATGTGCTATTGAAATCAGTTTGCTAGTAATTGTTTTTTATTCCTCACCTAAGGATGTTTTTTTTCCATTGATTTTTTAGAGTGTGGAATGGAGGGAGGGAGGGAGGGAGAGAGAGAGAGAAACATCAATGTGAGAGAGACACATTAATTTGTTGCTCCCGCGTGCACCCGAACTGGGGCCAGGGATCAAAACTGCAATTCAGGTACATGCCCATGACCCTTGGGTGCCTGGGTTGAGACTCTAACCACTTAGCTCACCAACCAGGGCCAGTTTGCTAGCATTCTGTTGAGAATTTTTGCATCACCATTCATCGGGGATATTGACATGTACTTTTATTTTCTTGTACTGTACTTATCTGGCTTTGGTATCAGGATAATTCTAGTCTTGTTAAAAGAAATTTGAGGGTGTTCCCTCCAAGTTTTTGGAAAAGTTTGAGAAGGATTGGCATTAATACTTTGACCGTTTGGTAAAATGCACCAGTGAAATTATCTGGTCATGGGCTTTTCTTTGTTGGGAGATTTTTGGTTATTGATTCAATTTCCTTAATCATGACTGGTCTGTTCAGATTTTCTATTTCTTTTTTTATTCAGTCTTAGAAGGTAGTATGTTTCAAACATTTATCCATTTATTCTAGGTTATCCAATTTGTTGGCACATAATTGTTCATCATGGCCTCTTATGATCAAGTGTCTTTTTGTAGTGTCAGTTGTAATGTCTCTTCTTTTATTTATAACTAGAGGCCTGGTACACAAATTCGTGCATGGGTGGGGTCTCTCAGCCTGGCTAGCAATTGGGGCCAATGGGGGCATCTCACCCAGTCCTGATCGGGGCTGACTGGGGCCAGCTAACCTGGGGGAGGGACCGTGGGGAGTTGGCCGGCCATGGGAGGTTGGCTGTGGGAGAACACTGACCACCAGGGGGCAGCTCCTGCGTGTCATAGCAACCGGTCAACCAGTTGTTTTGTCATTCGGTCGCTTAGGCTTTTATATATATAGATTTTGAGTCCTCTTTCTATTGTCTTGGTTAGTTTAGCTGGGTTTGTGAATTTTGTTGATCTTTTTAAAAAACCAACTCTTAGTTTTATTGACTTTTTTCTATTATCTTTCTAGTCTCTATTTCATTTATCTCTGCTTTAATCTTTATTGTTTTCTTTCTTCTGCTAACTTGAGGCTTAGTTTTTTCTTCTTTTTCTAATCCCATAGGGTGTAAAGTTAGGTTGTTTATTTGGAAACCTGAAATCTTAAATTAGACAAAGGGAAAAAGGCAACTCAAGGGAACAACATGAAGAACTTCAATAGAGCCTAGGGAACACAAAACAAATTCTTCAGTGACAAGAGAACCATACACATAGGCACAAACATCAGCATTACCTACTGCCAAAGACAAATATGAACACAGCTTCCAGGAAATTTGGCAGGATGCCTAATAAAACTTGAGCAATAGGGCATAAGATAAATTTAATTTAACTTGGTTTTTATGCCAAAGACTGGGCCCTGCAAAAGGGAAAAATGAGGACACAAATATAGAATCAGATAGAACTTTTTTAAAAAGTAGTTCAACCCCTTACTCAACAAACATATCTTCAGCTATATATGCTTATGCTCATGTCATTTTCTCTGCTTGGAAGACTTTTTCCTATCCATTTGTCATTTAACTCTTACTTGTCCTTCAAAATTTACCTCAAGCATCATCCCCTTTAAGAAGTGTTCTCCAAATTTGCAGTTTGGCATACTTGCTTCCATAGCACCCTTTAAGAAACAAATAATTATTGCACACCTACTATCTGGCAGGTACCTGGTGCATTCTTCCTTCACAAAACACCTTTTTGTACTACAGAATATAATTTTCATTGACCTATTAATTTATTTAACTTTTTGCCCCCACTCACCTATCGCAGAGCCTAGCTACTGCCTCAGTTCCTATGAAGTACTAGGTGCTAGACAGCACAAAGATTCAGAAGTTGCCGCTGCCTGAGGAAACTCATGAGCTACATAGAAAAGAGGAAATAAACAATTACAGTTCACAACAGGATGAATAATGGCATGGGCAAAAGAAGCTTCTGTGTTCTCTAGAAAGGAAGAGATTGTGTGCACAAGCTTTGTACAAAAAAAGCATGTCCAGTGTCCTGAACCTGTCTTGCAACAAGCTCATCAAACATGCACACTGGCTTTTAGCTCAGTGAGGATGAGTGCATTCGCATTTCATTTATTTCTTTATAGAGTTAAATTGCATTTTAGAAGCTAGGTATTTTTCCATTCATGTGGCTAACAAGCTAAGTTCAGACCAAGAAATAAGAGGGAGGCCAAAAGAAAATGCATGGCATCCACAATCTTTAATCTGCAATTGTGTGTAGGTGTTATAATCATTCTATTATTGGGCTTCAAGTAGCTGGTTCAGTTGGAAACCAAGTCCAGGAACAGAATTTCTGTAACCATAAAGGATTTCTCCCCTGTGATTAAGTACTAAAATGATAGGTGTTAAATTCAAAGGAAAGAGAGAGATCTCTGAAAGACATCTGCCATGTGACAGAGAGTGGGTGGGGAAGAGTCAGAATTCACTAGGAGGTAGTGTCCTAACTTAATAGAACCTGATAACGCTCACCAGGCAAGGTGCTTCCAAAAGGGCACAGGCAAAATAGGAAATGTACCTCCTCAGTTCATTCATAACCTTGAACGCCTTCCCCATGTGGGCAGGATTGACAGTGATAGTCCTCTGGTTCTTCTCATCATCCCCAGCCTGTATCGGGGACAGGGAGCTCAGCTTGATGCTGTGAACAGGAAGGGAGTGGGAGGGGGGAAAAAGAGGATCACATGTTGATAAACCCATTCACCCAACTGCCACAAGTGCATGCATTTGCCCACCCACCAGGGGCATCCCTGTCAGCCTGTTCTCTTAACCATAGACCCAACAGGGAAGAAATGCATTGGGTCAGGCATTTCTGCAGGATCTTCCAATGCAAAGTGCATTCCTCTGGTGGAAGATGGGTCCTAGCTCAGCTTATTCCACCAAGCACTTCTGTGACTTTGTGGGAGTGCTTAATTTCCATCTCTCCAGATGGGGAAATTGAGGGGAAATTAAGCACTAAACCATTCAATTCATAGGAATGTTTGTTCATTCAACAAACATCTAATGGAGCCTACTGTGTGCCAGGCACTGTATTGAAATTTAAGGGAAACACAATAAACAAGAAACAGACCCTGCTCTCACAAAATTTTGAGTTCGGCAGAGGAGAAAGCCAAGTAAACATTTAACCATTGTATCTTAAGTATTATAATTTGACTAGAGGTCTGGTGCATGAAATTCATGCACTTGGGGGATCCCTCAGCCCAGCCTGTGCCCTCTCACAGTCCGGGAGCCCTCCGGGGATGTCTAACTGACAGACATCCTTAGGGCTGCTGCATCACCATTGTGCTCACCAGCCATGAGCCCGGCTCAGGGCTTCTGGCTGAGTGGCACTCCTCCTGTAGGAGCACACTGACCACCAGGGGGCAGCTCCTACATTGAGCGTCTGCCCCCTGGTGGTCAGTGCACATCAAAGCGACCGGTCGTTCTGTCATTTGGTCAATTTGCATATTAGCCTTTTATCATATAGAATAAGAGTTACAGAAACACACAATTGGGGAAAAGGAAGACATATGTAATACTTTAAACAATAAAAAAAGGGTTACAGAAACACAAAGGATGGGCAACTATCCCAATGCTGGTATGTTGAGGGGAAAACTTTGTAGAAGCTGAGCAAGAGCATACATTAACCAGGTAAAAAGGAAGATGGAAAGTATTCGGACAGAGAGAGCAGTATGCACAGAGACCTGGAGAAAAACTCAAGTGTGTTCAGTAAAACCAGAGGAGAGTTTCAAGGAAAAAAAGGTTATTAGACTGAACAGTCTTGTGTCATATAAGCAAAGCTAAGGAGTTTAGATTTCATTCTGAAACCATGAGAAGGCATCAAAAGGTTTTAAGCAGAGAAGTGGGGCAGGAAGCAGGTGAACATATTTGTGCTTCAGAAAGATCACATTGGCTACAGTATAGAGCAGTGATGGCGAACCTATGACATGCGTGTCAGAGGTGGCACGCGAACTCATTTTTTTGGTTGATTTTTCTTTGTTAAATGGCATTTAAATATATGAAATAAATATCAAAAATATAAATCTTTGTTTTACTATGGTTGCAAATATCAAAAAATTTCTATATGTGACAAGGCACCAGAGTTAAGTTAGGGTTTTTCAAAATGCTGACACGCTGAGCTCAAAAGGTTCTCCATCACTGGTATAGAGAATGGTGTCACAAGTGAAAGCTTTTGGGAAATCATAATCCAAAAAAAAGACAAGAGATTGCAATTTGTTATGAAAAGAAAGGCTATCTATGTGAGCTAAATGAGCAGATGGTTCTAGCAAGTCACTCATAATCTCAAAGCCACCTGTCCCAGACAAAACATTTAAATCCTTGTGGAATCCCACCCAGAATCCCAACTACTCCTAAGCAACATTTCTAAACTTTATGGGGGCTGGAAAGAATCAAAAGAATGAGTAAGGAAAGGACTTTCTCCCCAGATTAATGAAACTACTTAGCTCCATGGTCAAGTCTGGAACCTTGGAGTTACCTGTTTGGACAAGGCTAAGTTTAGCTTTGCTAGTAGGAAAACAGAACCTTCTCCACTTGAATAGATTTAGGGACCCACAGTTTACTCCAACTCTAAGACAACAACAGTACTTTCTTTTGCCTTTCCCTTTGCCTCTGTCCATGCTACCACCCAGCTCTGAAAACTCTTGAGAGGACAACCAAGATGGCGGCATAGCTAAACACCTTAACTTGCTGCCACACACAACAACATTAAAACTACAACTAAAAGACAAAATGAATATCATCCGGAACCATGGGAAGGCTGGCTGAGTGGAAATTCTACAACTAGAAAGAAAGAGAAAAGCACATTGAAGTAGGTAGGAGGTGCAGAGGTGCGGAAGTGCAGAGGTACGGAGGCACACCCAAAAGGGGCTGGCAGCTGGGTACACTATTGTTTTTTTCAATCGGGAGGGAGATACAAGCTCCTGACTGCTCTGAACTCCAGTTTCAGGTGAGAATCTGGGGACCCAGACTCATACGGAGAGAAACTGGACTGTCTGGCATTGGGCCGGAACGTGAGGGCAGCTTTCTCACAGAGGTGCTTGCAGCAGTCATTGTTCCTGCATGGGGCCACGGGACACTGAGACCCAGGGACCTATCCAGGCAGGGCTGACAGGCAACCATTGCTGTTCGCTCCGCCCTGGTGATTCCCTGAGACCCCACTCAATTTACAACCCCACCCAAGCTGTGCAGAGGCTTTTGCATATGAATGGCCTGGCCTTTCTCTGCCTAAAAACCTGTCAAACTGCAGCTGGGTCAGAGAACCCCAGAGCTTCTAAAAGAAGGCCTAAGGCTCATCAGCAGCCTGCATTGATTCACAGCTGTGCCTCATCTGGGCACCTCCAAACCCCCAACAAAGAGGAGTAATCTGCAGATCTCTCTATAGCTCCTGCTGGGTGGACTCAGGCAGTGACTGACTTTGCACCTCCTTGGAGATCCAAGAGCCAGTGTACACAGGGGTCAGAGTGAGACCATCCAGATTACAACTCTTTACATCCATAAGAGACACACTCAGGGGGCAGACTCAGTGAGTGCCAAAGCCCCACTGAAGCAAGTCCTGCCCCATAAGGATGTCTCCAGCACAGAAGTTCTCCCATTGTAGACACAACTGGTCCTCAAAGCCAATTGGCCTGGAGATCAATTCCTTCCAATGATACCAATAGCAATCAAGGCTTAACTACAACAAGAATGTGCACAAAGCCCACAATGGGGTGCACCAAGAGTGTCCACCTCAGGTAATTAGGGAGGCTAAGCCACTGGGCCCTATAGAACACCTAACACACAAAGCCACTCTATCAACACAAAGAAGCAGCCAAAATGTGGAGACAAAGAAACAGGTCACAAATGAAAGAAATAGAGGAAAGCAAACTACGGGATAAAGAGTTCAAAACCACAGTTATAAGGTTACTCAAGAATCTTCTAGAAACCTCCAAGAAATATAGTGAGACCCTCAAGGATATGAAAAAGGACCAATTAGAAATTAAGTATACACTGACTGAAATAAAGAATAATATACAAAGATCCAACAGCAGACTAGAGGATCCCAAGAATCAAGTCAAAGATTTGAAATACAAAGAAGCAAAAAACACCCAACCAGAAAAGCAAAAGGAAAAAAGAATACAAAAATATGAAGATAGTGTAAGGAGCCTCTGGGACAGCTTCAAGTGTACCAACATCCGAATTATAGGGATGCCAGAAGAAGAGAGAGACCAAGATATTGAAAACCTATTTGAAAAAATAATGACAGAAAACTTCCCCTACCTGGTGAAAGAAATTGACTTACAAGTCCAGGAAGCACAGAGAATCCCAAACAAAAGGAATCCAAAAAAGACCACACCAAGACACATCATAATTAAAATGCCAAGGGCAAAAGACAAAGAGAGAATATTAAAAGCAGCAATAGAAAAACAGTTACCTACAAGGGAGTACCCATACGACTGTCAGCTGATTTCTCAATAGAAACTATGCAGACCAGAAGGGAGTGGCAAGAAATATTCAAAGTGATGAATACCAAGAATCTACAACCAAGATTACTCTACCCAGCAAAGTTATCATTTCAAATTGAAGGTCAGATAAAGAGCTTCACAGATAAGAAAAAGCTAAAGGAGTTCATCACCGCCAAACCAGTATTATATGAAATGCTGAAGGGTATTCTTTAAGAAGAGGAAGAAGAAGAAAAAGGTAAAGATAAAAATTATGAACAACAAAGTGACAACAAATACATATCTATCAACAAGTGAACCTAACAATCAAGTGAATAAAAAATCTGATGGACAGAATAAACTGGTGAATGGAATAGAATCAGGGGGATAGAAAGGGAGTGGACTGACAATTCTCAGGGGGAAGGGGGGGTGGGGGGTGTGGGAAGAGACTGGACCAAAATCGTATACCTATGGATGAGGACAGTGGGTGGGGAGTGAGGGAGGAGGGTGGGGTGGGAACTGGGTGGAGAGGAGCTATGGGGGGGCGGGGGGGGGGGTGGAGAGGAACAACTGTAATAATCGGAACAATAAAGATTTATTAAAAAAAAAAAAAAACTCTTGAGAAAGGGAATGCTGTAGTTAAGAGAATGTTCCAGAGGACTGAGAGTCTCTATAGATCTCACACTGGGATTTGTTAACATTCAAATACAATCAAACATGCCCCAGACCCACAGCTCATCTGACCATGACAGACTCCTCCTTTGACTTCCTTCCCTACCTTCAGTTCAGCATGTAAATGTAAGCCACAGGCATCTAAACTGTGGGACTGTTTGGATTCTGAGTACAAAGAAATTAGATGAGCACAGGACAATAAATATAAAGATGCACAAAGGCAAATGATTAGAGTCATGTTTAAGGAGATAAAGAACATCTCAAAACTGAAAATGTGATCAGGAAGAGGGAGGACCAAGTAAAGATGAAAAACTTCATGTAAGAAATCCCACAAGCATAATTTATTGTTAGTGTCCTTCCCTACTCCAAGGCCAGAAAGATAGCTTTTATTTTCTACTAACATTTTTACTTTTGATATTTAATCCCTTATATTATCTGATGTTGATTTTTGTGTCATGATGTGAAAAAGGGATCTAATTTTTCCCCCATAAGTTCCACTTATTGATTACTTCTTATTTTTCCCACTCACCTGTCATTGTCATGCCACCTTAGGTCCCTATCAAAGTTCCAAACATACAGGGATCTATTTCTTGACACTAACTTATTCCGTTGGTCAGTTTACCTGCCTCTGTACCCATAATACATTATTTCTGTAGCTCCATAATAAGACCTGATATCTGATAGAGCAAGTCCCCAATCCTATTATTGTTTCAGATGTGTTTTGATCATGCCAGTCTCTTTACTTGTTCATACAAATTTTAGTATCAGTTCTATGAAAGACTCTGATGGGATTTTGATAGAAACTGCATTGAATTTATAGATCAATTTAAATAGAACTGACATCTTTATGATATTGTGTCTTCCAATCCATGAACATGAAATATCTTTCCATTTATTTAGGTCCTCTTTAATGTCACTCAAACTTTTATATTTTTCTGCATGGGGAACCTTACACATATATCATTATATTTATTCACTTTATGATTTTTGTTGCTATTTTATAATGGAAATTATGTCATTTTAAATTATATTTTCTGATTATTATGGTTTATAAAAGGCAACTGATTTTTGCAAACTCATCTTATATCTAGCCACCTTACCAACTGTTTCTATTATTTCTAACTATTTGTCTGAAGATTTAATTAGGTGATCTATATTAATAACCTCATTGCCTGCATTTACTGCAAGAGTGTTTTTCCTCTTTTCCAATTCTTAGGGCTTTAGTTTCTTTTTGTAAGAAATTCTGCACTGGCTAGGATGGTCACACAATGTTGAACAGAAAGTGTGCTAATGAATATTTTTCTCATCCTCCTGATGTTAAAGATGCTTCTAATGTTTTCCTATTGTGTTTGCTGTAGGATTTTTGTAGATGCCCTTTCTTGATCAAATTAAGAAAATTTTCATGTATATTACTGTTCTTTAATCATAAAGTATACTGAATTTTATCAAATGTTTTTGCAAATCTAATGAATTATGTGAATTTTTCCTTTTATTCTTTTAATATGGTAAATAATGTTAATATATTCTAATACTAAACCATACTTGCATTCCTGGGATAAATCTAAAAACTATAAAACACTGCACAAATATTCATTATAATTTTCAAATTATAGAGAGACCTAAAAGCCAGGAAGAGAAACTGTCATTTGGTATCGATCAGGGAACCACTGAAGGTTTTTAATAGGGAACTAATAAAAGCCTAGTGGACAAACATTTTAGTTCTATTTCGCATACATGGAGTGGATGTAGACCAAATAGAGACATATTGGAAGCAATGACAATCTCCAGTATGATTAGTGGCAGGATGGCTCGCTCTTCCTTGTTGTGTTGCTCTTGACACTTTCCAGCCTTCCAGAATGGCCCAATAATGATATATCCCTGTTAAAAATATTGTGTTTACCAAAGTTATCAATCATAGATTGACTGTTATCAAAAAATTAAATTTCAACAAAATGCAATTCACACTGAAGCTTCCCTAAAAGAACAATTTGATGACTACAGGGCTGGCTAAGGAAAGGACATCTGGTTTCCTCATTCCATCCTTGATGCAAAGGCAAGGCTTGACATCAGAAGGAGCCCAAGGTCTCTAACATCCCTTGCTCCCCTTGGGTGTGAAGACACAGGAAGTCTGAGGTGGAATATCTCATTTCTGGAAAATACAAGCTTCTTGGCAACTCACTGGCCTTCCAGGGAATAGGAAGTTAAGTAACTTCTTAAGTAAGGAGAGGATCTAAGGACTCGGAGCAGCTAAGAATCTTGTACAAGATCACAGATAATAAGTGGCAGAGATGGGATCTGAGCTCAGGTGTCCTTGACTTGAATCAGCCTAAGTTATTTCCACCACAACCCATGCCCTCCAGCAATATAGTACATAAATATATGTACTATACACACACACACACACAAACACACGCCTCAGCCTAGGATCACATGCTCAGAGTTGCTAGATCCCACCATTCTCTCCCCTATACCTTTCTCCCTCCATTCATACCAGATCTTAACTAATTGATCCCCAACAGATAGCCAATTCCACTTTCTCAAGGCCCAATCTCCAGCATGCTCAGTTCTTGATACCAAACAAGTCTGGCAGATTCCCCCTTTCCACCTGTGAAACATAAACCATCCTGAGGTATATTCTCCTCTCTTGCCCATACTTTTCACCCTACTCAGACCCAGCCAAAATCACACACACACACACACACACACACACACACACACACACACACTTCTTTGGGCAAACTCAGCCTACTCCTCACCTTCCCTCAGTCTACTCTTCTTTCTGTGTTTTCTATCACCAAGGCATAATCAACAACCCACACACCTATCCAAGGCAGAAACTGGGATGTCATCTCTCTCTCTCTTCCCTCTTCTCTTCTCTTTCTTTCTTTCTTTCTTTCTTTCTTTCTTTCTTTCTTTCTTTCTTTCTTTCTTTCTTTTTCTTCTTCTTCTTCTTCTTCTTCTTCTTCTTCTTCTTCTTCTTCTTCTTCTTTCTCTTTCTCTCTCTCTCTCTCTCTCTCTCTCTCTCTCTCTCTCTCTCTCTCTCCCCTCACATACAGCCATAGTCCTATCATATCTATGTCCTTTAATATCTTTCCATGCCATTCCCTTCTCAGTCACTGTTACTACAACCTCAGTCTACCAGTGGTCGGCAAACTCATTAGTCAACAGAGCCAAATATCAACAGTACAATGATTGAAATTTCTTTTGAGAGCCAAATTTCTTAAACCTAAACTATATTGGTAGGTACATTGTTATTAACTTAATTAGGGTACTCCTAAGGCAGTGATGGCGAACCTATGACATGCGTGTCAGAGGTGACACACGAACTCATTTTTTTGGTTGATTTTTCTTTGTTAAATGGCATTTAAATATATAAAATAAATATCAAAAATATAAATCTTTGTTTTACTATGGTTGCAAATATCAAAAAATTTCTATATGTGACATGGCACCAGAGTTAAGTTAGGGTTTTTCAAAATGCTGACACGCCGAGCTCAAAAGGTTCGCCATCACTGTCCTAAGGCCTAGGAAAAGCCACAGTCAAGGGGCCAAAGAGCTGCATGTGGCTCACGAGCCGCAGTTTGCCGACCACGGGTCTAAGCCATCATAATCTCTTGTTTTATTACTATGATAACCTCCTCCCAGACTCCAGAGTGATCTTCAAAGAATGTCAGTGTAAGCATGGCATGTTCTATCTAGAACAAATCTCAGAGACTTAACCTGGCCCTTCATAATCCCATCATTTCCCTGAAAACTTCTTGTTACTGTAGTACTAAAAATACTTGCAACTGCCTAAATATACCAGGCTCTTTTGCCCTATCCCCATTCTCCCTGATGTCTAGTTCATTCCTTTCAGCCCTTCAAGCCTCTTGCTGGGATCTTCCTATCATCCTCCACTACCCACTACCAGTGGTTCTCAACCTTCTGGCCCTTTAAATACAGTTTCTCATGTTGTGACCCAACCATAAAATTATTTTCATTGCTACTTCATAACTGTAATGTTGCTACTGTTATGAATCGTAATGTAAATATCTGATATGCAGGATGGTCTTAGGCGACCCCTGTGAAAGTGTCGTTCAATCGCCAAAGGGGTCACAACCCACAGGTTGAGAACCACTGCACTAGATTAATTTTCCTTCCTATGTGTTCCCATGGTACTCTGTGCCTCCCTCTATATAATAATGTAATTATCTCTTACTTCTCTGTCTCCCCAACACAGTATGTGCTGGAAATGTTTAACAGTTGGTTTCAAGGAAGGGAGCCCTGATTTTTAACATTTGCCAATTTCCATGGTGTAAATACTCCCCCCACAACATATTTCAATCTACTAACACACTGTCACTGAGTATATGGAGGTGGGAAGAAATGTGCAGCAAGCACATCATTATATCACCATATAGTATTTCCACTATACAGATATAAGAGACATAGTCCAAGACAGTGGTTGCCAATCTTTCGGACCTCATGGACCACCAGTGGTCTGTGGACCACCAGTTGGTGACTGCTGGTCAGGAGACATAAATCATAGTAAAATAAATGGGAAGTGATGAGTTTTGAGTGTTTATTACACTTGTTTTTAATATAATTAAGTTACATAATTTAATTTTTAATAAAAGTTGTATTTAAAAACTGACTCATAAAATTCCTAAAAATTTAATAAGCAGCTCTTGCAAGTGGATGATTGTTGGCTCAAGCACAACACTGCTCACCCAACTTTGAGCTCCGTGAAAAACAGGATGGTGTCTTATTTCCCTCTCTATTCTTAGCTTCTGGCACATGACAGGTGCTCAATAAATGATTATTTGAGTAAATGAAGGAATGGGTAAGTAAATGAGGTATAACTACCAACTATTCTGTCTTTCTTCACTTCCCCTTATAAAAATAATTATGGCTTTATCCTTCTCAACTTCCACTCCTTCTTTCCCCATGGGGGATTTGAGGAATTATTTCTTAGCTGTCTGGTTCCCTGTATTGGTGATACAGAATCAGGAGGATGGGGGGGGGGGGGGCAGTGAAAGCCAGCATCAACTAAAGAAAAGGGAAGCAGCAAGAATAGTTTCTATTGCTGCTTACTGTGTCAGTTCTTAGGCTCTTTCCATCGCTGAGGAAAATTCAGCCAATGAATGGAAAGGAAAAGACACTAGATAGCAAGTCAGCAAAGTGGGAAACAGAAAAGCCTCTGAGCAGGCTGATTGTGCAGAGGTATTTGAGGGATCTGTCAGATGAGGAGCCCCAGCGCATGCAGGGTGTGAAAGAGGAGAGGAAAGGGTAGCCTTAGAAATGCTGCTGAAGCTAGGAACTACATAGCCTGTAAAAGGCTTCATGAGATGCAAATAAAGTTTAGGCAGAGTGGGTTGATACTGGGCAACATACACAGAGCCCAGACACATTATATTCAAGCTACAGATGAGACAGAAGAAAGGCAAAGTCTCTTAAAGAAGGGGAAAAACTAGCCTGGCTGGTGTCGCTAGTAGTTGAAAGTCGACCCATGAACCAGGAGGTCATGATTCGACTCCCAGTCAGGGTACATGCCTGGGTTATGGGCTCAATCCCCAGTAGGGGACGAGCAGGAAGCAGCCAATCAATGATTTTCTCTCATCATTGATGCTTCTTCCTCCCTATAAAATCAATAAAAACATATTTTTTAAAAAATAAGAAAAAAATAAAACTATCCCAAATCATTAAAATCCCTCATTTAAAAAAAATGCACCCTTTAGAAACGGAAACTAAAAAACAAGAATCAGAGAGAGAAAGCCTTTGGTCCCACTCACCCCACACTATCCAGGAAAGAAAATGACTTAATTACCAGACATAGTCATTTGGTTCAGCCTCAGGTCAGATCCCTGTGTAAAGCTTAAGTGCCATAACTTAGCTCCTAGTTTACTATGCAGCCTTTTGATCAAATTAGCCTCCCCCACAGTTCTCCTTCAGGAAGCAAGAAAAGTGGTGGCAGGCCCTCAGGAACATCTTGCCAGTAATAGTTTTCACGGCAAATTAACAAACTGTTGTACGCCAGGTTCTTGTGAGTTCACCAGCTTGACTCTGCTTCTCCAAGTCTGGGCAGCAATAGAATGCTGACAAGTTAGGATTTTGGAACCTACAGGGATCTGGGCAAACTGCAGATCTAGCATGTTTCCCAACCCTAAAGCGCAAGGAATGACCACTGACTTGGGATAATGTGCACAGCCTATCAGGCCAAGGGGGGCTCACTTCTTATGTCCTACTCTCTGAGGTTCTTCACTGTGCGGCCAAACCAGGCCGAATGAAAAGACTGGATCCTCTAGGACCTGTGACACAGCACTACCTCACCCCACGGACTGCGGGAAACTGCAGCGCTTACTGGAGTCAACATTATTCATTGTTTTGAATTTGGAATTTTCCTACAAGCCCACCATAATTCATCAAAGCCAACCAGCAGCTGTTGCCATTCTTACAATCAAGCTCAAGAACAGGTATGTTACTAATCACATTCCTAAGGGTCCAATTCACAGACTGCTTCCTTCAAAACCCAGGGGTAAAAATCTCTTAAGTGAGCCGAAACCGGTTTGGCTCAGTGGATAAAGCGTCGGCCTGTGGACTGAAGGGTCCCAGGTTCGGTTCCGGTCAAGGGCATGTACCTGGGTTGCGGGCACATCCCCAGTGGGAGATGTGCAGGAGGCGGCTGATCAATGTTTCTCTCTCATCGATGTTTCTAACTCTCTATCTCTCTCCCTTCCTCTCTGTAAAAACTCAATAAAAATATATATATATAAAAAGAATAAAAAAAAAAAATCTCTTAAGTGGGCTGTGTAAAAATGTGAAGCACAAGAGAATCGCTTGAGTTCAGACAGAATTAGACAAGGAGCAAGAAAGACTAAAAGAAAGCACACCCTTTGTTATGTGGTATTTTGGAAGCCAAACTTCTGTTTGGTTTGAATAGGAAAACTGAGCTTTTCCATGTGTGTAGCTTTGATAAAGGCTACAATAGACATTCATAAATTAAAAAGAAAAGTCCAGGAAAATTGTGCTGAGACTCTAAAAGTCTTTATAAATTATAAAAAGTTACAGATACCTAGCTTGAGAACCACAGAACTTATTTAATGGGGGAGGTGGGAATCTGATAACAAAGCATGTTCAATTTATTTTTTATATAGTTTATTAATGTTCTTTTCAGGCTAACCTAGTTCTAGGGTTCATCTAGCAACTGAAAAAAATTAGGTCAGTTCTACAATGGCAAATTTCATCAAATAAAGAACTTGCTTTAGAAAAGTTATCCAAAAATGTTTCTGTCTGGATCTGGAATAATCTAAAACCTAGCAAGCAAGATCCTAAAAAACCCAAACCTGAGTATGGGGAAACTACATGGTTTCTGTCACTGATTGTTTTTGTTCTTGTTTTGTTTTGTTTTGAGGGTGTTTTTTTTTTTCCAGTTGAAAACCTTATTTCACCAAAAAGTTTTTCCAAAATGGAAAATTTTATTTCAATTATCATGGGTAAAATGCACATCTGCTTCAGGCAACAGTGATGTTCAAGAATTTCTTCAAAAGTTCCTACCCACGACTTCTGAGGCAAGGGAGGACTCAGCAAAGTGCTGTGTGAAGAAAAAAAAAGCTTAAGTGCTGCACTCAACACTTGTTCTTCCCTGGATCTTGACTGCATTTTTTACTTAGCATCACAAAACCCAGCCTTTAGAGCCTCAATTTTCTAAATTGTATCTTCTCAGAAAATATGATCTATCTGCTCCTGGATCAAGGGCAAAGAGATACGCTCCATCCTGTTCCAAAGCTCCCCAAGGTCCAGGAGCAGGCCCCCCTCTGTAAAGGTGAGCCATTCTCCCTCTGAGGACTGTTCACACAAATTCATGGCATAATCTTGGGTGCCCGGGGCCCACCTCAAGCAGGGGCATCCTGATGCCTCTGATGAAGGAAACCACAATTTTAAGAAAAACAAACAAACAACTTCCCCTTTTTATGATGTTTCTTCCAGAAGTGTGGTTCTCTGCAACTCTTGCAGATATGCCAGAGACTAGGCCTGAAAATAATTTTTTAAATTATGGCAAAGTATATATAACATGAAATTTATATTTTAACCATCTTTAACTGTACATTTCAGCAGCATTAAGTACATTTATGTTGTTGTGCAACCATCACCACCATCCATCTCCAGAACATTTTCATTTTCCCAAACTGAAACTCTACCCATCAAACAATTATAACTCTCCATTCCTCCCTCTCCCCAACCATTAGCAACCACCATTATATTTTCTGTCTCTATTAATTTGACTACTCTAGGTATCTCATATAAGTCAGAAATTTATTTTAATTCATCCATAAGTATGATTTCCAGAACTGAAATAAAATCCCAATAGCAAGAGCAACTGCCATTTTCAATGTCTATCTGCTCTACGCACGCACAAATACATTCACACACACATGCTATCACTGTAGTAACTGAGAGCCTTTTTCTTTGCAAAACAGAAGACAGAATCATCTTCCTCTGACAAACCAAGCCACAGCAATTCTTCACACAGAGAGATGGGAAACAGCTTCAGAAGGACCCATAGAGCTGGAGAGCTTGCAGGATACAACAAAAACGAGTGTAAATTCACAGGTTCTTCTTAAGATTTTGGCCTGAACAAAGGTATATTCAGTGGTTCCAAACCTCAGGAAGTCTATAAAAAAAAAGGACTGAGGTAGGTCTTGTTGAAACCTAGAAGAAATGCCACCCCTATATCTGAGTACAAGAAGATAGTTTAGGTAAAAAAAATACTGGCCTGATAAACTCTCCCTAATTTTCTCATGGGAATGGTCCCATATAATCTGCTTTGGATGACAAATATAGGAAGGCCCTAAAATAAATTATGTTAGTATCCCACTAGAGTCATGGGATTCAGCAGGTCAATAAATGAATACCAATGATAACAGCAACTAGCATTTCCTGAGTACGTCCTCTGTTCCATAAAAACTTGACTAGGTGCTTTATACATTTTTTCTCATTTGATCTTCACAACAACCCCATGAGGTATAAATACTATTACTCCTTTTGCACCAAAAAGAAAAATTATTTCTGAAGAAATGTGATACACTCAAGGTCACACAGTTATGAAGTAGATTCACTGCAAGATCTGTTACTCCCAAGCCCATGCTTTCAATTAATAGCCTTTAAAGGTAGAAGTTATTTTCATACCCTTATGGCAAAGAAAGAAAACTGTTCATTAAAAATCTCTTGGCTGAAAATGTTTAATGCTTAAACACAGCCCCAATTAAGCTTCATCAGGTTAAGTGTGGAACAAGCCCCAGATTCAGGATTCCTCCAGTCTCTGGAGGTTTGACATGTGATCCTAGGCCAGTCACTCAGCTTCTCTGACCCTGGGTTTCTCAAGGAACTTGTAAAACAAGACTAATTCCCCAGTTCTCTCCTACCTCAAAGCATTCCATAGGGTCAATTACCCGTACTGAGATAAAAAGGCCGATATCTAAGGATGAACCTATTGGCCAAAAGTTTTCAATCTCCTCTCTAACCAGCTTGCTTTTTAATTATCAGAGCTTCCCACAGAAGTTATCAACTAATCAGCAAATTATTATCCAGGACCTACTATGCACGCAGTCACAGAGCAGTCACTGAGGACTATTCAGAGGTATAGGTACCATCCTTGTCCTTGAGGACCTGTCTCCAAGTTTGGGGACTTATAAGATATAAAAAACAAAAGCACAAAAATTCTGGTGGCTTCATCTATTATTCGGTACCCAACTATGAGATACTGAGAGATACTGGAATTCAGAAGAGCATCAGCTGGGACTAGAAAAGCTGAGATTTCAGAAGACAAATGCTTGGCATGGTAAGTTGGTCCTGGGGTAGAAACAAAATATAGTGAGCTGAGTGACCTGATGAATGTTGGAAGATGCTCAGTTTGTATTTCTCGCTACTCTCTGTCTCCAATACAGGAAAAGCATAAGAACATATGCAAAAACCAGGTGTTATAAAGCAAACTGTATCAGCCATGCCAGCTGAAAGGCACTGAATATTGAAATACAAGAGAGTTCCTTGAGGGCATGGACCCATTACATTTCTTAATACAGTCCTGGGAACACATTAGGTGCCCAAAAATGCTTGGGAAGCAGTACTGTGATCTGCTGCTGCTAGTCTCACATGGACCTTTCAGCCCATTATACCATGAGTCAAGAAAGCAGGCCTGGTCCAGACCCTCTAGCCTCCATTCACATCACCCTGACCCTACTGCTAGATGCCATACAACAGAAAGGTGAAGACACTGCCCACCTCTGCCCCAAGTCTAGGAAACAAGCTACATGGAGTCCAACACTATGCTTTTGCTGCAAAGAGCATCCAGGGACAGACTGCACCAGCAGCATACTCTGTCCAAAAAGCCCCAGATTCTTGAAGTCACATCAAGAAACACAGTCCTGCCCTGGCAGATGTGGCTCAGTGGTTGGAGCATCGGCCATGTACTGAAGGGTCGTGGGTTCAATTCCCAGTCAAGGGCATGTACCTGGGTTGGAGGTTTAAATCCCAGCCCTGGTTGGGGCCCGTGTAAGAGGCAACCAACCAATGTGTCTCCCTCACATTAATGTCTCTCTCCCTCCCTCCCTCTTCTTTCTTCCCTCTTTCTCCCTCCCCCCCTCCCTCCCTCCCTTCCACTTTCTCCAAAAATCAATGGAAAAAATTACCTCAGGTGAGAATTAACAAAAAGAAAAAAAAGAAAGAAACACAGGCCCTGGGCGGGGGGATAAAATGGACACATATGTAATACCCTTTGTAATACTTTAAGCAATAAATTAAAAAAAAAAAGAAAAAAAGAAACACAGCCCCTGAGGCCTGTTCAGAAAAGAGAACACCCAGCAATCATGTCAGGCCTCATGAGGTCTAGAGATGTTTAATGACATCACTCTGCACCACGAGGTGCAGGAGTTGGGGCAATCTGTGCAAAGGAAGTGTTTATTGCGGTACTCTCCAGACAGTGTGGATTTAATTAAACCTGTTATTTAACCAGCGGGTTACCATCTGCATCAAACCGACAACTCAAAGCAGCAGCCCTCCCCTCAGTGTGCACTTGCATGACCTGACCCCTCCCTGCTGCCATCTCACCTAGAGGAAAATGACAAGCCTTGTTCTCTATCAGCTGCAGATGCAGAATGAAGAGGCTGGCACAACATGAGATGTTTTGGCACACAGAGGAATGACCCGCCATGCATTGCTCTGGGCACCTTCACAGTAAAAGAATCAGATCCCCAGATAATAGTTTAAAATTTATAAACATGTGCTTGTCAGGAAATAAACCCTTACTAGTTAGATCCTGCTCAACAGATTGCTGATTCCTATTTCATAAGAAACAAGAGTTCCTCTTAAGAACACACCTCCCAGTATCATTTATAAACTTTTCAATGCCAATGAAAGTCAGATCAGAGTGAGTGTCATCTGATAGGTTTCTCTCCTCCTTACCTGAATTTGTGTGCGTATAAAGGCACACAGGCACGCAAGCAGGCACGCACGCTCACACACACACTTTTAGGAACGACATTACCATAACATGGTTCCTGAAGATTTGAGCACTTCGGTGTGAAAATGAAATCACTCTATGCCTGGCCAGCCCTGCTATAACATCAAAACACACACACACACACACACACACACACCACCACCCCCAAAGAAAAAACACCCCGGGAAAGTAGCCAGGAAAGGGAAATGCCTTGAGAAAGGCAATCCTGATACAGCCCATGCTGAAACTATTCCCAAACACCAGCCAGGAAGTCCTCTCGCAGGGTGCTCCGCTGCCCAGCAAATCCAGACCTGCCTTTATGGAAGCTAATCTCTGGAGAAAGGGGCTTCCCTGCTCTATTCGGCCTCCCGCTGGGATCCATCAGTGGCCAGGTCTTCCTTCCGACCCTGCCTAGCTAATGCAAACACAAAAGCTGGGGGCTGCCGCACGAGCACACATTCACTTACACACACACACAACACACTTGCACATACATACCTTTCAGCCTCCATTGTGCAAGGCCCAGCGGGAGTGGCAGCTGCTGAATTGTGCATGCACCCAGAGATCCTAGCTCTGTTCTCGGTTTTCGCAGCCAACCAGCAGGAGATCTGATCAGCAACAGTGATTCAGCATGGCTGCAAATGAAGCCTCCTCCCTCTCGATCCTCCTTCCTCTGACTTACTAGCGGCAGCTTCTACCGCAGAAGCAGCAGCAACAGAAAATGTCTTACCCAGAGCTCCCTGCAGTCCTTTCAGCAGCTAAAAGCAGCAACCCAGTTGCTCCCCCTCCCCCGCAGGCTTGCTGCTCCTCTGTCTCCTAGGAACAGCGCAGCTCCAGCAACCCAACTGCGGTGCCACCTTTCCAACTGCCTCCACATCTGCCCAGGCATCCCCAGCCCAGGCGACTTGCCTACCCCAAGGACTCGCGTCTTCTCTGCCTAGACTGCAAAGACTCAGGCAGTTATTCACTAGCCCAAGAAATACTGGCCCCCACCTCCTCCCCTGCCCCCATCAGCTATGAGTCTGTCAGCCCGGCCAGATTGCTGGAATGAGGAGGCCCCTCCCTCTGAGCCTTGCAGTGGAATTTATCCACCTGGGGAAATTGACTTGTAGATCAGCTCATGTTCCAATTCCTTCTCCCAAAATCTACAGTAGCTCTGAGAGTCTGATAGATAGGGAATAGTTAGGGGGAAAGGGCCTGATACAACTGAGAAGAATGCACAGAGAAATTAGAAAACTGGTAGATATAGGTGAAAATGAAACAAGCCCCATTTTACTGCAAGAGGCCAAATTTCATAGCACAAACCTAAAATAGCTTCCTAAAGTCTGTCGTATTGAAATTTGACTAAGCTGTGCTCTATCTACTAAGTCTCCCACTGACTCCCCATCTCCAGCCTAAGTATCTCACACCCCGTTAACTCCAGCTGTTGAGACTCAATTTAGACTAACTTAACTCTAAAACATAATCTTGGGGAGGCAGGAGGCTGGTCTGTGTCCTAGCTACAGCCAAGAGGCTTAGTGGTAACTAAGGCAATCAGCCACTGATGATTGACTCTGCACAAAAATGGGTTTAGAAGCTTCCCTGATGCCTCAGGAAATCACACCTGGGCATCCCTATTCTGGGACCCTCCATGGCACACCTGTGCTTCTCTGGATCCACACTACCACTAGCTATCTGAGTGACTTTCAGCAAGTCTTTTCTTCACTGTGGACCTCAGCCCCTCATCTCAGGATGAGACCAGACAATTTCAAGAGTCCCTTTCACCTCTAAAATCACAATGAGTGTAAAAAAATGTCTTAATGTTCCATTTTTCTTCTCATTAGAGTAACCCATGAGATTGTTTTAAGGAGAAAATCTATTGGACTCTAATTTTTTGTAGGATGCTTCAGGGAAAGTATGAGAGATGCTCTATAAATCTATTATTGTTATAATTTAGGCCTTTTTTCACTGCTACAAAGCCCTGAAACCAAGGCGGGAAGGAGGGGTACTGAGGTAATACAAACTAAGAGTAACTTAAAACTTAATTTAGTCTGTTGAACTCAAACTGGCTAGGATGTTATTCTCAAAGATTATCTCTGATACGTCAGGGCCTTCTTAGATTAGGCCATTACCCAAATTCATTCTTTCTCAAATGAGAAGAAACCTAGGTGGTCTTATTTACACCCATCAGCCCTGTATCACCACTTCTTCTCACAATACTTCTCTCATCTTTTGCCTGCTCTGTCTCTTCCTCCTCTAATCAGTCTTATGGCTCTATTCCAGGTATTTCCTCTTGAAGTAAAGCACACAGACCAGGAGTAGCTAACATCACAAATAAGGAAACTGAATCCCAGAATCCGTGCCAAAGTGCAGACATCCACCAGGAAGACAACTGGGTGATTCATAAAAAGGCCATAAAAATAAGAGGAGTCTCTCTTTTATAACTTCATACCCTCATTCACAACTTCACCAATCAGGAAATGAGGGAAATGTCACATCTAACAAAAAGGAAGGAAGGAAGGAAGGAAGGAAGGAAGGAAGGAAGGAAGGAAGGAAGGAAGGAAAGAAAGAAAGAAAGAAAGAAAGAAAGAAAGAAAGAAAGAAAGAAAGAAAGAAAGAAAGAAAGAAAGAAAGAAAGAAAGAAAAGGCCAGGAAAGGAAATATACAAGGGCTGAACATATTCAGGTTTCAATATTACAACTACTGAGGGGCAGTTTAAAACTTTACAGACTTTTCTTTGCAATCTACTTTTGCCATGCTAACTATCACTACAATGTATGTGTTGAAACCATACTACTACCATCTACACCGCTCACTTTATCCACAAGAAGTACACAGGAGAGACGATTCAGAGAAGGTAATCAAGAAAATACTATCTAGTAAAACCAGGGCCAGAGCTAGGCCAAGAATTAGTCTCCAGACTGCTGGCACAAAGTTCCTGCCCTAACCATCTCTAGTTTGGGCTACAGTTTACATTTTCTACCTCATTATCCAAATGTTTTCTGGGCCACAACCTGAACCTGTTTGCTCTAGGGTAACCTTCCTGAATGGGCTTCAGATTAAGAAAAGTTACTAATGAATTCTTGCAATGGAGGAAAGTTAAAAGAACCAAAATACAGTGGGGCCTTGACTTACAAGTGTCCCGACTAACGAGTTTTTTGAGATAGCAGCTGTATCTCCGCAGATTTTTTGCATTGAGTTGATAGAGTAATTTGAGTTAACAAGCTCCTTAACAAGCTCGGTCTCGGAATGAATTAAACTCGTAAGTCAAGGCCCCACTGTAGTGTCTGCCTAAGAAAGAGGTCCCACCCTTGGAAGCCTAGCAATAGTGCCTTACCCCCTTCTTAGCTCTCCTTCTCATACTCAAGCCTCCTCCCACAGCTTACCAATAGTGGCCTCACCTTTCCATCCAAAGCAACTTTGTTCAGGATCCTTCAGCTCTATGCAGCTCAGGAAGAACCATGTTAGAAGAAATTTTGTGGTTGTGGATTTGGTCTAGAAAGTTCTCTGCTACACACTCTATCTTGCCACAAGTAGTCAGTACAGCATAGTTTATCTGGAGAGAATTAGAAGACAAATCATTCTTAAATTTTTTTAATTGAATTTACTGGGGTGACATTGGTTAATAAAATTATATAGGTTTTGTGGGTACAATTCTATAACACATCATCTGCATATTGTATTGTGTGTTCACTGCCCCAAGTCAAATCTTTCCATCATCATTTATCCCCCCTTTACCCTCTTCTACCTTCCCACCCCGTTCCCTCTGGCAATCACTATACGGTTGTTGTTTTTGAGGTTTTTTTGTTTTTTGCTAAATCCCTTCACCTTTTCTACCCAGTCCTGCAACCCCTCCCCTCTGACAGCTGTCGGTTTGTTATCTATGAGTCTTTCTATTTTGTTTGTTAGTTTATTTTACTCATTAGATTCTACATATAAGTGAAATCATATGGTTATTTGTCTTTTTCTGACTGGCTTATTTCACTTAGCATAATACTCTCCTGGTCTCAGTCTTCCTTTTAAGTATCTTTTTTCTTCTTTTCTTGCTTTTACCCTCTTTCTCCAGGACTTCAGTTTCCCACATGTGCAGGCACCTTAACACAGTACAGTGGTCCCACACCTAACTGTGCAGCAGAACCATCTGCCCAGCTGATAAATATTGTAGGCATCAGGGAATCAAAAGGCACAAGAAACTCTTTAGGGTTACAGAAATGTTTCATATCTTGACTGTGCTGATGCTTACACAATTGTATACAACTATCACATTTCATTAAACCAGATGAAATGGGTGAATTTTATTTTATATAAATGATACTTCAATAAACCTGAGAAAATTAAAACAGTACAGGGGCCAGGCACCACCTCACACCTATAGAGTTAGGGCCCAAGGAACAAGAGTGTTAATGAACTTCGTAGGGAACTCTAATACACAGCTAAATTCAAAATCTACTTAGAACAATAAAAAGAGCTCACATCGTTAAAATCAAGCAGACTAGGGTCCAAATATATTTACCAGAAACATAACCCTCGACAAGTTACTTTGCAAGTCTCAATTTTCTCATCTGTAACAGATAATAATTGTGCCTACCTCCAGGGTTGTTAGGTTTCAATGTAAAAGTATATAAAGCATTTAGCAGAGAGCCTGGCCTATACTAAGCATTCAGTAACCACTGACAGCTATTATTTGCATTTGCATTTCCTGTGCCATTGTTACCAAACTATTCCTCTGTGAGTCCTTGGTTCAGAGGTTAAGAAGTCAGCCGGATACCTTATGCCAGGAAGGACAGCCATGGGCCTCTCCTGAAGCCATTTCCACATTTCCAATAATGACTATTACCAACAGGTCACCAATGACCAGCAGAACCAGAGCTAACTTAAGGCCCACCCACATCTATATTGCCAAAACTTCCCTTCAGATCCTGGACCACTTGATGAGTAGACTCTACCTATAGGTGCCTATAGTGCCCTAGCCCAGGGAGCCAGGCAGAAACTGAAAATGAACTGAAGCCCCAAAATGTCAGAAGGTAAACAGAACAGGACCTTATCCAGAGTAAAGCTTGGCTTCCCTCAGGACTCTTCCTCTGAGGGTAGACGAAACCATGCCCTGAGTGGATACAAGAGACTCATCCATGACATTTGTGTTGCACTTTAATGCTTACAAAGTGTTTCATGTCCCTCATCTGCTTTGGTTTAAGATAACAACCCCTGAATAGTAATAACAGCTCCCATCCCTTGTTTATTTACTCTGAGCCAGATTCAGTACTCAAGACTTCAGTACCCCTCTCATTAAATCCTCACCAGAGAAGGGACTATTATCCTTGTTTTAAATGTGAGGTGTAGAGAAACACAACAAATTTGTATGAATTAATTTTGTATTGTGCAACTTTACTGAATTCTAACAGTTTTTTATGGAGTCTTTAGGATTTTCCATATATAATATCACGTTATCTGCAAATAGTGATAGTTTTATATCTTCCTTTCCAATTTGGATGACTTTTAATTATTTTTCTTGCCTAATTGCTCTGGCTAGGAATTCCAATATTATGTTGAATAAAAGTAGTGAAAGTGGGCATCCTTGTCTTATTCCTGATCTTGGAGAAAAGGCTATCAACTTTTCACCATTTGGTATGTTAACTGTGGCATATATGGGTTTTATTATGTTGAGGTACATTCCTTCTATACCCACTTTAATAAGGGTTTTTATCATAAATAAATGTTGAATTTTTTCAGATGCTTTCTTTCGCATTTATTGATATGATTCTATTATTTTTACCCTTCCTTTTGTTAATGTGGTGTATCACATTAACTGATTTGCATTTGTTGAATTATCCTTGCACCCAAGGGATAAATCCCATTTAATCATGGTGAATGACCTTTTTAATGTGCTGCTCAATTTGGTTTGCTAGTATTTAGTTGAGTATTTTTGCATCTATATTCATCAGGGATATTAGCCTGTAATTTTATCTTCTTGTGGTGTCCTTGTCTGGTTTCGGTATCAGGATAATACTGGCCTCATAAAAATGAGTTTGAAAGACTTCCCTCCTCTGTTAGAACTAGTAAGTTCAGTAAAAGTTGCAGGATACAAAATCAATATGCAAAAATCTGTTGTGTTTATATACACTAATAACAAACAACCATAAAGAGAAATAAAGAGCCCTAGCCAGTTTGGCTCAAGGTATAGAGCGTTGGCCTGTGGACACAAAGGTCCTGGTCTTGATTCCAGTCAAGGGCACATGCCTGGGTTGCGGGCTCGATCCCCAGTAGGGGACATACAGGAGGCAGCCAATCAATGATTCTCTTTCATCATTGATGTTTCTATCTCTCTCTCCCTCTCCTTTCCTCTCTGAAATCAATTAAAAAATATTTTTTTAAAAAGAGAAATAGGAGAAACCAAGATGGCAGCATAGGTAAACACCGGAGTTTGCTGCCTCGAACAACCACTTCAAAAATACAACTAAAAGATGGAACAGACATCATCCAGAACCACAGGAAGGCTGGCTGAGTGCAAATTCTACAACTAGAAGGAAAGAGAAAAGCATACCGAGACTCAGAGGAGGCACAGTGCAGAAGTAAAATACTAAGGTGCGGAGGTGCATGCAGAGAGGGCTGGCGGCTGAGGGCGCGGTAGTCGTTTTCAATTGGGAGGGAGTCTCAGGCTCTGAGCTCCAGTTCCGGGGGAGTCTCTGGGGACCCAGGCTCATACGGGAGAAGTGGGACTGTCTGGCATTGGTCAGAACTTTAGGGCAGCTTTCTCTCGGAGGAGCTTGCAGCGATTACCGGACATTGAGAAGCACAGCCTCTGAGGGGCAGCCATAACTGCTAGCCCCGCCCTGTTGAACCCATGGGACCTGCGCCGCCCAAGCCCTGCAGGGAGGCTTTTGCTGGATAGCCTAAGGCAGAGGCTAGATTAGCACCTCCCTAGAGATCCAGGAGCCGGTGTACCCAGAGGTCAGAGTGGGACCATCCAGTTTGCAACTCCATGGAACCATAAAGGACACACTCAGGGGGCAGACTCAGTGAGCACCAAAGCCCCATTGAAGCAAGTCTTGCCCCGGAGTGGTGTCTCCAGCACAAAAGTTCTCCCACTGCAGACACAGCTGGTTCTCACAGCCAATTGGCCTGCAGGTCAATTCCTCCCAGTGATATATACAACAATCAAGGCTTAACTACAACAAGACTGTGCACAAAGACCACAAGGGGGTGCACCAAGAGTGTCCTCCTCAGGTAATTGGGGAGGCTGAACCACTGGGCCCTAGAGGACACTTAGCACAGAAAACCACTTTATCAACACAGGGAAGCATAAAAAATGCGGAGACAAAGAAAAAGGACAAATGACAGAAATGGAGGAAAGAAAACTGGATATAGAGTTCAAAACCACACTTTTAAGGTTTTTCAAGAATTTTCTAGAAACTGCTGATAAACTTAATGAGACCTACAAGAAATCTAATGAGACCCTAGAGGTTGTGATGAAGGACCAACTAGAAATTAAGCATACACTGACTGAAATGAATATTATACAGACTCCCAAAAGCAGACCAGAGGATCACAAGAATCAAGTCAAAGATTTGAAATACAAAGAAGCAAAAACACCCAAACAGAAAAGCAAAAGGAAAAAAGAATACAAAAATACGAAAATAGTGTAAGGAGCCTCTGGGACAACTTCAAGCGTACCAACATCCAAACTATAGGGGTGCCAGAAGAAGAAAGAGAGCAAGATATTGAAAACCTGTTTGAAGAAATAATGACAGAAAACTTCCCCTACCTGGTGAAAGAAATAGACTTACAGGTCGAAGAAGCGCAGAGAACCCCAAACAAAAGGAATCCAAAGAGGACCACACCAAGACACATCATAATTAAAATGCCAAGAGCAAAAGACAAAGAGAGAACCTTAAAAGCAGCAAGAGAACGAAACTCAGTTACCTACAAGGGAGTACCCATCCGACTGTCAGCTGATTTCTCAACAGAAACTTTGCAGGCCAGAAGGGAGTGGCAAGAAATATTCAAAGTGATGAATGCCAAGAACCTACAACCAAGATTACTTTATCCAGCAAAGCTATCATTCAGAATTGAAGGTCAGATAAAGAGCTTCACAGATAAGAAAAAGCTAAAGGAGTTCATCACCACCAAACCAGTATTATATGAAATGCTGAAAGGTATCCTTTAAGAAGAGGAAGAAGGAGAAACTAAGATGGCGGCATAGATAAACACCGGGAAATAGTCGCCTCCCACAACAATTGAAAATTATCCCAAAGGACGGAGCAAACATCGTCCAGAACAACAGGAAGGCTGGCTGAGTGTAATTTCTACAACTAGAAGAAAAGAAAAGCACGCTGAGAGCCAGAGGAGCTGCGGAGGCTGAGTGCAGAGGTACGGCAGCGGCTCGCGCGCGCGGAAAGGGGGTGGCACCTAAGGACGCGGCTGTCTTTTTGAATCGCAAGCTCCCAACTGCTCTGATCTCCGGTTCTGGGAAGTCTCTTGGGACCCAGGACTCATACGGGGAGAGGCTGCTCTGTCAGGCGGCAGCGGGCAAACTTGAGGGCGGATTTCCCTCAGAGGTGCTTGCAGCCGTTACCGGGACACTGAGACGCACGACTCCGGGCGCGGAGAATCAGCCATAGCTTCTTTCTCCGCCCTTTTGACTCCCTGAGACCCGCGCCCCACCCAGGCTGCAGCAGAGGCTTTTGCATGTGAATGTACCTAACTACAGCCCAGCCAAGCAGACCCGGAACTTCCAAGAGAAGGCCCAGGGCCCCGCAGCGGCTTGCATTGCTTCACAGCTGAGCCTCTTCGTGGCTCCGGCTGTGTGGCCTCAGGCAGGGGCTGAATTAGCACCTCCTTAGATCCAGGAGCCACTGTACCCAGTGGTCAGAGGGGGACCATTCTCCCACTTCAGACACAGCTGCTTCCCACAGCCAATTGGCCTGGAGGTCAATTCCTCCCAGTGATCCTACAACAACCAAGGCACCAAGAGTGCACCAAGAGTGTCCACCCCAGGTAACTGGGGAGGCTGAGCCACTGGGCCCTACAGGACACCTGGCGCGCAGGGCCACTCTATCAACACAGGGAAGCAGCCAAAATGCGGAGACAGAGAAACAGGTCACAATTGTCAGAAACAGAGGAGGCCAGACGACTGGATATAGAGTTCAAGGCCACGTTTATAAGGTTTGTCAAGAATTTTATGGAAACCGCCGATAAATTTAATGAATCCCTCAAGGAGTATAGTGAGACCATGGAGGACATGAAAAAGGACCAACTAGAAATTAAGCATACACTGACTGAAATAAAGAATAATTTACAGAGATCCAACAGCAGACAAGAGGATCCCAAGAATCAAGTCAAAGATTTGAAATACAAAGAAACAAAAAATACCCAACCGAAAAAGAAAAAAGAAAAGAGATTCAAAAAATATGAAGATAGTGTAAGGAACCTCTGGGACAACTTCAAGCGTACCAACATCAGAATTATAGGGGTACCAGAAGGAGAGAGAGGGCAAGATATTGAAAACCTTTTTGAAGAAATAATGACAGAAACCTTCCCCCACCTGGTGAAAGAAATGGACCTACAAGTCCAGGAAGCGCAGAGAACCCCAAACAAAAGGAATCCAAAGAGGACCACACCAAGACACATCATAATTAAAATGCCAAGAGCAAAAGATAAAGAGAGAATCTTAAAAGCAGCAAGAGAAAGACAGTCAGTTACCTACAAGGGAGTATCCATCCGACTGTCAGCTGATTTCTCAACAGAAACCATGCAGGCCAGAAGAGAGTGGCAAGAAATATTCAAAGAGATGAATAGCAAGAACCTGCAACCAAGATTACTTTATCCAGCAAAGCTATCATTCAGAATGGAAGGTCAGATAAAGAGCTTCACGGATAAGAAAAAGCTAAAGGAGTTCATAACCACCAAACCAGCATTATATGAAATGCTGAAAGGTATTCTTTAAGAAGAGGAAGAAGAAAAAGGAACTCTTACCATTTGCCACAGCATCGATGGAACTGGAGAGCGGATAAATACCACAAGATCTCACTTATTTGTGGAATATAATGAACAACATAAACTGATGAACAAGGACTGATCCAGAGATGGAGAGGCTTTGATTGGACTGTCGGGCCTTGGAGGGAAGGTAGGGGAGGGTGGGGGCAAGGGGGAAGGATCAACCAAAGGACTTATATGCAAGCATATAGGCCTAACCAATGGACACGGACAACGGGGGGGTGAGGGGGGGTAGAGGGTACACATATGTAATATCTTAATCAATAAAAAAAAAAGAAGAGGAAGAAGAAAAAGGTAAAGATACAAATTATGAACAACAAATATACATCTATCAACAAGTGAATCCGAAAACCAAGTGAATAATCTGATGAACAGAATGAACTGGTGATTATAATAGAATCAGGGGCATAGAAAGGGAGTGGACTATTCTTGGGGGGGAAAGGAGTGAGGGAGATGCGGGAAGAGACTGGACAAAAATCGTGCACCTATGGATGAGGACAGTGGGTGGGGAGTGAGGGAGGAGGCTGGGGTGGGAACTGGGTGGAGGGGAGTTATGGGGGGTAAAAAGAGGAACAAATGTAATAATCTGAACAATAAAGATTTAATTAATAAAAAATAAAAAGAAAGAAAGAAAACTATACCATTTACAATTACATAAAAAAATACCTAGGAGTGCTTGCTTTGGCAGCACATATACTAAAAACAATAATTAGGAATAAATTTAACCAAGGAGGTGAAAGACCTGTATATTATAACTGCAAGACATTAGTGAAAAACAACTGAAGACACAAATAAATGTAAAGATATTACTTGCTCATGGATTGATAATCAATATTGTTAAAATGCCCATACTAACCAAAGCAATCTATATATTCAATGCAACCCCTATCAAAATATCAATGGTATTTTTCAAAGAAATAAAACAAATAATCCTAAAATTTGTAGGAACTACAAAAAACATCAAAGAGCCAAGGAAATTTTGAGGAAGAAGAACAAAGCTGAAAGTACCATGCTCCCTGATTTCAAACTATATTACTAAGCCATAGTAATCAAAACAGTGTGGTATTGGCATAAAAGCAGATATAGAGCCTGGCCGGTGTTGCTCAGTGGTTGAGCATTGACCCTTGAACCAGGAGATTGTGGTTCAATTCCCATTCAGGGCAGATGCCCAGGTTTTGGGCTAGATCCCCAGTAGGGGGGATGCAGGAAGCAGTCAATCAATTATCCTCTCTCATCATTGATGTTTCTGTCTGTCTCCTCTGAAATCAATAAAAACATTAAAAAAAACAGATATATAGATCAATGGAACAGAACATAGAGTCCAGAAATAAACCCACACATATATGGTCAGTTAAAATTTATGATGGAGACAAGCATATTCAATAGGGAAAGGACAGTCTTTTCAATTAATGGTGTTTGGAAAACTGGACAGTCACATGCAAAAGAATGAAGCTGGACCACTATCATATATACCTTACACAAAAATTAACTCAAAATGGATTAAAAACTTGAACATTAGACCTGAAACCATAATCCTAGAAGAAAATATAGGGTGTAAATGCCTTAACATAGGTCTTGGCAATGACTTCTTGAATCTGACGATAAAAGCAAAAGCAACAAAAGCAAAAATAAGTAACTAGGACTACATCTATAATAAAAA
Organism: Myotis nattereri; assembly: GCF_964212035.1. Taxonomy (NCBI): domain Eukaryota; kingdom Metazoa; phylum Chordata; class Mammalia; order Chiroptera; family Vespertilionidae; genus Myotis; species Myotis nattereri. Next base: position 79,703,426 of record NC_138080.1, read on the forward strand.
GTTCCTGCGCAGCAAAGAAAAACCATCAACAAAATGAAAAGGCAATCTACTAAATGGAAGAAAAATATCTGTAAGTCATATATCTGATAAGGGGCTAATAACTAAAATACTTAACGCCTACAACTCAACAGCAGGAATACTAATAACACATTTAAGAAATGGGCAAAGACCTGAATAGACATTTTTCCAAAAAAAGATATTCAAATGGCCAACAGGTACATAAAAAGATGCTCAACATCACTAATCGTCAGGAAAATGCAAGTCAAAACCAGGAGATATCACCTAGCACCTGTCAGAATCACTATTAGCAAAAGATAAGTAACGGGTGTTAATGAGGATGCAGATTGTTGTTGGGAATGTAAATTGATGTAGCCACTATCGAAACAGTATGGAGGTTCCACAAAATATTAAAAAAATAGAACTACAAGTTATCCAGCAATTCCACTTCTGGGTATTTATCCGAAGAAAATGAAAACACTAACTTGAAAAGATATATGCACCCTCATGTTCATTGCAACATTATTTACAATAGCCAAGATATGGAAACAACTTAAGTGTCTGCCGATGGATGAATGAATAAAGAAATTCACCCACACACACACACACACACACACACACACACACAATGTAATATTATTCAGGCATTAAAAAAAAAAAGAAATCTTGCTATTTGCAACAACATGAATGGAACTTGAGGGCATTATGCTCAGACAGAGAAAAGGCAAATACCATATGATCTCTCTTATATGTGGAATCTAAAAAAATAAAAAATTTTAAATTAAATATAATTTTTTTATTGATTTCAGAGAGGAAGGGAAAGGGAGAGAAAGAGAAACAACAATGATGAGAGCAAATCATGGATCGGCTGCATCCTGCCCGCCCCACACTGGGGATCGAGCCCACAGCCTGGGCATGTGCCCTAACCAGGAATCAAACTGTGACCTCCTGGTTCATAGGTCAACGCTCATCCGTGGAGCCACACTGGCCGAGCTAAAAAAAATTTTAATTAAAAAATAACACAAGGTTGGTGACGCTCCATCTGAACAAAAATAAATGTGAGAAAACTGAGGTTCTTAGAGTTAGATGACTTAACCATGGCCCCATAGGTTTGAAACCAGATCCACCTGACCTCAGTGCCCACCATTAACTACTCCTATATTACTACCTTCATTTTAGAGATAAGCCAATGAGGTTGAAAGCGATGCCTAACCTAATGCCCTTCCCACCTTACCTGTAGAACCTTTAAAGATGTTTATACAGACTGTCACCCAAGGCTTCCAAATACTTACTATTATAAAGTCCTTCTCCATGGTTTCCTCTGGTCCCTTAGCTTACCAACCCTTAGCAGATTGCTCTTAGAAAAAGCTGGATACATACCACTGAACCCCAAGTGAGTCAAAGAAAAGCCAGAGCAACTATAGCAGCAAACAGGATGCTTTACAGAGGCCAATACATTGCAAAGATTCCTTTTCAAGGGTCTTCATAAGAATTCCTTCCTCTGCCCTGGCCAGTGTGCTCAGTGGTTAGAGCCTCAGCCTGTGCACCAGTGGGTCTTGGGTTCATCCTGGTCAAGAGCACATGCCTGGATTGTGGGTTCAGTCCCCACACCCTCACATCCCCCTTCCACCTCCAGTCCAGCATGTGCCAAAGGCAACCAACCCATGTGCCTTTCTCACATCAATGTTTCTCTCTCTCCCTTCCACTCTCTCTGAAAATCAATGGAAAAAACATTCTCACTCCTTGAGTGAGAATTAAAAAAAAAAAAAATTCCTTCCACTATCAAATCTTCAACCTGCAACTGGTGCCCTCTGCTGGCAAATATGTGCATCTCTTCATAACAAAAACAAAATCTAGTTTCACCTGTGGCTTAGGAAGGGGGAAAAATCTGCTTTCCCCATGAACAGAACATTCAAGAATGAGCATTAATTCCTACTTACAATTTTTCATAGGTACTTTCAACTTTAAATTGATCCTCTACCTGCTAGCCCTGTCTTACCTCTCTAGTTCTTTCCTTTCTGGATACAAAGAAAACTGGACTATCCTATCCAATAAAAGACAAAAAGGGTAATTGATCATACCTTCGCTATGCTTCCCATTGGCTAATCAGGGCGATATGCAAATTAACCACCAACAAAGATGGTGGCCGGCAGCCACGGAGCTGAAGCGAGCAGGAGGCTTGCTTGCTCCAGTGATGGAGGAAGCCAAGGTTCCCTGCCTGCCGCGGCCTGGCTCTGAACTCCGAAAGGAACAAAGTTTCAATTATAGAAGCTAAACAAATTCCAGGTACCTGCTTTCAGCAGGCCGTGGCCTCAGAGCTGGAGCGAGTAGGAGCCAGCTCTCAGCTCCAGTAACGGCAACAAAGTTTCAATTACAGATGGTAAATAAATCCCAGAATAAAAAAATAAATAAAGGAGAGGCTGGGAGCTTCAGTCGCCGGCCAGCCTGAAAACGGCCCTCAGCCCCTCCCCAAGACTGGCCAGGCACCCCAGTGGGGATCCCCACCCTAAAGGGGTGTGGCCAGCCTGAAAACAGCCATCAGCCCCTTATCCAGGCTGGCCAGGCACCCCAGTGGGGACCCCCACCCTGAAGGGGGTGTGACCAGCTGCAAACAGCCATCAGCCCCTCACCCAGGCTTGCCAGGCACCCAAGCGGGACCCCCACCCTGATCTGGGACACCAACCAGCCTGCACCCATGCACCAGGCCTCTATCCTATATAGTAAAAGGGCAATATGCAAACTGACCCTAACAGCAGAAGGACTGGGAATGACTGGTCACTATGACACACACTGGCCACCAAGGGGCAGATGCTCAATGCAGGAGCTGCCCTCTGGTGGTCAGTATGCTCCCACATGGGGGAGCTCTGCTCAGCCACAAGCCAGGCAGATGGCTGCCAGTACAGCGGTGTGGTGGGAGCCTCTCCCACCTCCTTAGCAGCACTAAGGATGTCCGACTGCAGCTTTGGTCTGCTTCCCGCTGGCAAGTGGACATTCCCCGAGGGCTGCCGGGCTGCCAGAGGGATATCTGATTGCCAGCTTAGGCCCAATCCCCCGGGGAGCGGGCCTAAACCAGCAGGTGGTCATCCCCTGAGGGGTCCCAGACTGCAAGAGGGCACAGGCCGGGCTGAGGGACCCCCTCCCCTGAGTGCACAAATTTTTGTGCACCAGGCCTCTAGTCCTATCTAATAAAAGAGAAACAAGGTAATTGGCATACGACCGCTACCCTTCCCATTGGCTAATCAGCGAGATATGCAAATTACCTGCCAGCCAAAATGGCGGCCGGCAGTCAGGCAGCTTGAAACTAACATGAGGCTTGCTTGCTCCAGTGACGGAGGACTGCAACGTTCCCCGACTGCCTTGCCGGCCTCTGAGCCTGCAGTTTCAAACATTGTAACAAATATAGATGCTAAACAAAATCCCAGAAACCAGCTTTCAGCCGGCTGGGATCTCAGAGCTGGAGCTGATACAGAGTTTCGATTATAGAACCGAAACAAACCAGATACCTGCTTTCAGGAGCAGAGGCCTAAGAGCTGGAGCCTCAGAGCTAAAGCTGGCCCAGAATTAAAAAAAGAAAAAAAGCAGCAGTTGGGAGCTTCAGTCCCAGCCTGAAAACAGCCCTCAGCCCCTCACCCAGACTGGCCAGACACCCCAGTGGGGACCCCCACCCTGAAGGGTGTGTGACCAGCTGCAAACAGCCATCATCCCCTCATCCAGGCTGGCCAGGCACCCCAGTGGGGACCCCCACCCTGATCCAGGACACCCTTCAGGGCAAACCAGCCAGCCCCCACCCATGCACCAGGCCTCTATTCTATATAGTAAAAGGGTAATATGCCTCCCAGCACCAGGATCAGCGGAGCTGAGAGGCCTCCAGGCACCAGGATCAGCGTGACAGGGGGCAGCGCCCAAACCCCCTGATCGCCCTGCGGCTCTGTGTGTGACAGGGGGCGGGGCCACAACCTCCCTATCGGCCCTGCTCTGTTCGTGACAGGGGAAGGCGCCCCAACCCCCTGATCAGCCCTGCTCTGTGCCTGATAGGGGGGAGCTCCCCAACCCCCTGGTCACCCTGCAGCTGTGTGTGACACAGGGTGCGGTGCCCCAACCCCCCCGCCCCCACCGGCCCTGCTCTGTGTGTGATGAGGTAGAGCCATAACCTCCCCATCGGCCCTGCCCTGAGTGTGACAGTGACAGCGCCCCAACCCCCTGATTGGCCCTGCTCTGTGGGTGACAGGGGGTGGTGTGTCAACTCCCCTATCGACCCTACTCTGTGAGTGACAGGGGGGAGCTCCTCAACCCCCTGATGGGCCCTGCTCTGTACGTGACAGGGGAGAGCTCCCCAACCCCCTGATTGGCCCTGCTCTGTGCTTGACAGGGGGGAGCTCCCCAACCCCCTGATTGGCCCTGCTCTGTGCTTGACAGGGGGGAGCTCCACAACCCTGATGGGCCCTTCTCTGTGCTTGACAGGGGAGAGCTCCCCAACCCCCTGATGGGCCCTGCTCTGTGCGTAACAGGGGGGAGCTCCCCAACCCCCTGATTGGCCCTGCTCTGTGCGTGACAGGGGGTGGTACCACAACCTCCCCATCGACTCTGCCTTGAGTGTGACAGGGGGCGGTGCCCCAACCCCCCAATCGGCCCTACCCTGAGTGTGACTGAGGGTGGCATCTCTACCTCCCAATCCGCCCTGCTCTGTGCATGACAGGGGGTGGCGCCCCAACTCCCCAATCGGCCCTGCTCTGAGCCCGACCAGGGGCTGCACCTAGGGACTGGGCCTGCCCTGTGCCACCCGGGAGCAGGCCTAAGCCAGCAGGTTGTTATCTCCCAAAGGGTCCCAGACTGCGAGAGGGCACAGGCCAGGCTGAGGGACCCGCGCCCCTCCCCCCGAGTGCACAGATTTTTGTGCACCAGGCCTCTAGTCCTATATAATAAAAGGCTAATATGCAAATGGACCTAACTGCAGAATGACCGGTCACTATGATGTGCACTGACCACCAGGGGGCAGACGCTCAATGCAGGAGCTGCCCCCTGGTGGTCAGTGCACTCCCACTAGTGCACTCCCACCAGAAGCCGGGCTCACGTCAGGCAAGTGCAGCGGCGGTGGGAGCCTCTCTCACCTCCGCAGCAGCACTAAGGATATCCGATTGCTGGCAGTCAGACATCCCCTGAGGGTTCCCTGACTGCAAGAAGGCCAGGCTGAGGGCCCTCCCCCTCCAGTGCACAAATTTCATGTACTGGGCCTCTAGTTTTGTATAAAAAGGTAAAAAACAGATGAGACAGAGCCCCAAAGTTAAGAATACAATGATGTGTGTGTGGGTGAGATCAGGTCTGCACATACAGCAAGTACAAATAATTGAGGCAGGCACATGATTAATGTAAAACTCATGAACAAGAATTCCCAAACATTCTGGTCACTCTCTACCTTCAAATAACTAACTGCATGCTTATAATTCAGTCTCACTGAATATCATACTCTATGTCAGCGGTTCTGGGAGTCGAACGACCCTTTCACAGGGGTCGCCTAAATACATCCTGCATATCAGATATTTACATTATGATTCATAACAGTAGCAAAATTACAGTTATGAAGTTGCAACGAAAATAATTTTATGGTTGGGGGTCACCACAACATCAGGAACTGTATTAAAGGGTCACAGCATTAGGAAGATTGAGAACCACTGTTCTATGTAAAGGGCTGTCCCAGGGAGCTACAACATACATCCTACGTGAATAAAATGTCAAGGAGCTTACAAACTTAGTTGGAGAAATTGCACAGGGACCATTAAATAGTGGTGAAAACAAACAAAAACAGCCAGAACCTCAGTGGATAGAGCGTCAGCCTGAGGACTGAAAGGTCCCAGGTTCGATTCCGGTCAAGGGCATGTACCTTAGTTGCGGGTACATCCCCAGTAGGGGGTGTGCAGAAGGCAGCTGATGGATGTTTCTCTCTCATCGATGTTTCTGGCTCTCTATCCCTCTCCCTTCCTCTCTGTAAAAAATCAATAAAACGTATTTTAAAAAAATAAATAAGAGTCTCAGAAGAAGTGCAGAAAAGCTACTATGGAAACTCAGTGGAGGAAGAGACACCTTTCAGTTTGGAGAACAAGGGAGTAGGACACAAGAAATAAAAATGAAGTTGCAAATTGGGTAAATAATTCTGTTACGCTTTTCATAATTATAAGTAGTGGCAACTAGGTAATTTCAATGTCTCATGACTACATTTACATAGAGGAGATAAATGGTGAAGAAAATGGTTAAAAATCTATATCATAAAAGGCCTGTGGTCGTGATGCCGTAACAGCGGAAAGACCAAACAACGGATCACCAGGAAGTACATGGAGCACCTCTCTCGGGCTGGGACTTGCGGCGAGGCGGGGCTTGCGTGGGGCTGGCGGGGCTGGCACGGCAGAGGCGGGCCCGCAGCGAGCTACTCACGCACAATTTCATGCACACTGGGCCTCTAGTAATAAAATAAAAATAATTTAAAAGGCTTAATTGTTTACCCCCTCTACTTTAATACACTTACATATTGTATTACATTAAATAATATATATTACATATTTTATTATATATATAATTTTATTGTGGTAGAATATGCATAAAATTTACTATTTTAACTATCTTTAAGTGCACAAAGAAGTGGCATTAAGTACATTAACAATGTTGTCCACCATCACCATATCCATCTCCAGAACATTTTCATCATCCCCAAAGAAACTCTTTATTCATTAAATAGTAACTTTTCATTTTGCTGTCCTCCAAACCCCTGATAACCTCTAATTTTACTTTCTGCCTCTATGAACTTGCCTAGATACCTCATGTAAGTACCATCATACGATATTTGTCATTTTTTGGTGTCAGGCCTATTTCACTTAGCATAATGTTTTGTTTTTGTTTTATTTTTATTGATTTCAGAGGGGAAAGGAGAGGGAACGATTGAAACATCAATGATGAGAATCATTAATCGGCTGCCTCCTGCACACCCCCTACTGGGGATTGAGCCTGCCAAGTACCCATGATCTGAATTGAACCCGGGACCCTTCAGTCCACAGGCCAACGATCTATCCCCTGAGGCAAACTGGCTAGGGCATAGCCTAATGTTTTTAAGGTTCATCCATGTTGCGGCATGTATCAAAATTTCATTTTTTTGGCTGAATAATAGTCCATTGTATGTATATACCATATTTTGTTTACCCAGCCATTTGTTGATAGAAAATGTTTTGTTATATTTTACCTTTCCACAGAGCACAATTTAATAAACACTTCCCTGATGTTTGACATTTATAGTTTCCAATCTCTTGCTACACATAATGTTATGATAGCCTTTGTGCAAACTGTTTTCCTTTTATTGAATTGTTTTTTTAGGTTAAATTCCTAGTACTAAAGTCCTAGAGTCAAAGGATATGAATACTTTAATGGTTCTTACTAAATAAATCCATATTTATCCTCCTCATTCATCATCTTTCCCAGCCTGACCGTGAAATTAGTATCTGCAATTTGATATAAAAGTATAAAACTTTGATTAGAATCAATTGGAAGGTACAAACAGTTCTACCAATTGAAAATAAAAGCTTCAAGTTCATGGATACATGAACCCAGAGATTTGAGGGGAACTTTCTGTGACTCTGATGTTAGGAATAAAGTAAAAATTTAGAAGAGATGTCAAATGGGCATTTTAGTCACAATCTCTCTTCTATTTGACCCAAGTCTCATCTTCTCTGTATCAAACTCTTATTACAAGATCAGGACAGAGCCCTAGCTGGTTTGGCTCAGTGGATAAAGGGTCGGCCCAAGGACCTCAGTTGCAGGCTCAATCCCCAGCCCCGGTTGGGGCATGTGTGGGAGGCAACCAATTGAATGGCTCTCTCACATCAATGTTTCTCTCTGTCTCTCCATCTTCCTTCCACTCTCTCCAAAAATCAATGCGGAAAAAATACACACACACACACACACACACACACAACTAAATAAAAAATAAATAAATCGATGGAAAAATATCCTTGGGTGATGATTAACAAAAAATAAATTTCAATAAAAGAAAATATTATCTTTTGTAACAACAAACATGGACCTGGGGATTATTATGCTAAGTCAAATAAGCCAGTCAGAGAAATACAAATATCATATGATTTCACTTATATGTGGAATATAATGAACAAACTTAAAAAAAAAAAAAACACTCATAGACACAGAGAATAGACTGACAGCTGTCAGAGGGAAGGGGAATTAGGGACTAGGTAAAAAAGGTGAAACAATTTAAAAAAAAACACTCATAGATACAGACAACAGTATGGTGATTGCCAGAGGAAAGGGAGGTAGAAGAGGGCCAAGCGGTATAAACGGTGATGGAAGGAGACTTGACTTTGGGTGGTGAATACACTACAATATACAGGTGATGTGATATAGAATGTGCATTTGAAACAATTTTATTAACCAATGTCACCACAAAAAATTCATAATAAATATCCACTCCATTGACGGAAGGGACTTTTTAAGTATATGTTTATATGTTTTATATATGTTTTAAAATGTGTTTTTATTGATTTTAGAGAGGGAGAGGAAGGGAGCGGGAGAGAGAAACATTGATGTAAGACAGTGGTTCCCAAACTTATTTGGCCTACCGCTCCCTTTCCAGAAAAAATATTACTCAGCGCCCCCTGGAAATTATTTTTTTTTAAATTTTAATAGCAATTAAACAGAAAGATATATGTATTAATGTTTCTACCTTTTTTGTAAAATATAGTAAAGAAAGGTGTAAATTAGAAACATTGAAGTTTGAAATTATGAAACTATGGAACTCAGAATAGAAAGGTAATACAAAAAAAGTTAAAACAAATGCACCTGTGTCCATCACCGTCCCCCTGGATCGCTGCAGCGCCCACCAGGGGGCGGTAGCGCCCACTTTGGGAATCACTGATGTAAGAGAAAAACATAAATCAGCTGCCTCCCATACACACCCGGACCAGGTGGCCAGGGCACTGCTCTATTTCCAGCTAAAACATCAAGCATAAGGGTCATAAATTTAACCTGACATCATACGAAAACAGGGAGACAATTTCGAACAATACGAGAAAACTTATGATAGGTGAGGAGAGTAATCTAGTGCAAATGGGTCTTCTTCATGTATGGTGGTGCCTGGGAGATCAAGTCATTAGAAAAATGTGGAGGCGATTAAAATTTTTTGCACTGAAAAGATGACAACTGATGGCACATTCAAAAAGATTGCTGAAATCTTAATAAAAGTAATTATTTACAAGAGTGTGGGCACAGTCACGGAAACAAAACTGTTTGAAGAACCATCTGGGGGCCAGCAACAGGGAGCCTAAAGTAGCAATAGGGGGGAGTAGTTACCAGAAGCCAGAAAGGACATAGAGCTGTGAAAGCCACTGGAGCAAAGATGTGGCCACTGATAACCCGTTTGCTTAATATATATGGGGACAGGAAACAAATATCTTGATGTCATCTTTCTCCCTCTCCAAATCTCCTGCCAGTTGCTCCCACTGTCCAAACCCAACATGAAGCCAGAAAAGATAGTGCCCAGTTCTTAACAAAGAGCAAGGAATAGGAAGGTGGAGAGTGGCTCAGGCAGAAAAAAGGTAATCATTATAGGAACCACTCTGTAAAGCTATCCCGAAAAGAAATAATTCTTTGGACCTGGCCAGGTGACTCAGTTGGAGCATCATCCCATGAAACAAAAGGTGACGGGTTCAATCCCGGTCTGGGCACAAACCTAGGTTTGGGTTCAATGCCCAGTTGGGGCATGTACTGAAAGGCAACTGATCAATGTTTCTCTCTCACATCCATGTTTCTCTCTCTCAAAATCAATAAACATATTCTTGGATGAGGATTTAAAGAAAGAAACAATGCTTCAATGTGCTTACCAGCATTGTCAACTATGTCCAAACTTTCCTTCTAAATCTCTTCCCATTCTCAGTGGCATCACCATCCTTCTATTCACACAATAACTGATTCAACTACTCCTTCTTTATTCCCCACATATCCAATCATTTGTCAATTATATTTCACAACTTCCCTCAAATCCCCTTTCAGTCTATTTCCAGTTCTGCCTGTTTGTACATGCTCTCATTTTCTTACCTGGTTAATATCAGTTGTTAGTTAACTTAGCCGCCTTGCCACCTAAAACGCCATTCAAATGACACCTATTTTACTCAATGCTACTGGATTAATCTTTCTAAATTAGTTTCACTACCACTATTGTTGCTCAAAAACTTTTAGGGACACCCAGCTGGTATGGCTCAATGGTTGAGTGTTGACCTATGAACCAGGAGGTTATGGTTCAATTCTCAGCACACATGCCCGGGTTGTGGGCTTTTCCACTGGGGCTGGGGAGACGGTGCAGAAAGCAGCCAATCAATGATTCTCTCTCATCATTGATGTTTCTATCTCTCCCTTCTTCTCCAAAATCAATAAAAATATATTTTAAAAAGAAACTTGAAAAAAAAAAATAAAACCTTTAGTGACTTCCACTGCCTACCAGATAAAATTCAAATTCCTTAGCATACTACTCAAAGGCCTAAGTATGCAGTTCCAGCTTTTCCCACTTTATTTCCCACAACCCTATCTTTAGTATAGATTAGCAACTTGTATTTGGAAGCAAATGAAGGTTACTGGAAAGTGTACGACCATTGAAATTGGTCAGACTTGGATTCAACTCCCAGCTCAATCACTTCACCAGCTGGGTGGCCTTGGGAAAGTTACCTCCCCTTTCTGAGATAAGCTTCAGGTACTTAATCTACAAAAAAAGAGGATTATTGAATGGAACCAATGAGAACATTTGTTAATGTACTCAGTAGTGTTTAGCACACTACTCTGTATGTTCCATGTCTCTGCCTATTTGTCCCTCTACATGAAATTACCTCTTCCCCACACCCCTTTTTGTGGCCAATTTTTTCTAGGTCAAATGCTCTATCTAGCCAGTGCTTCTCTTGACCTTTCTTCCTACCTGGAAGTCACCTGTCCTCAACCTTCACATTATTTTTATCTTCTTTATAGTAGCAAGTACTTAAACACAAAGAGCTAAAATGGTTGATATCTCCAATAGAGTTGAAGTGTTGTAATGTACCCTGCGAATCACACAACGATGCCTCAAGAAGTCGAATTAAAGGGTCACCTTTATTGCAAATCCGGGACCATGAGGGGGCATTTTGCTCTCCCAAATCTCACAGTGATAAGATGGCCACAACACCAGATTTATATAGGCAAAAATCAAAAAGGTATTGATTACATCCCAGGGTTTGGAATGAGGAACCTGGTTCGCAAAAAAGCAGTTTACAGAAGCAGAAGCAGCATGTTATCTAAATTATAGTTTTGGGTCTCCAGAACAATGAGTCAACAGGGACACGTTAACTGGAGCCCTCTGACCTTGGGATGATTGTGCTGTCCTTCCCAGGTAAAGGAAAATGTGCTTTCTAAGACCAGTATGACCACAACCAATAGGATATTCACATTACAATCAATAGGGTATTTAATCAAATGGGGTGATTTATATAATTCAGAAAATTAAAATAACTTTTCTATTATTTTAGCAAGCAAACAAGTACAGAAGCCAAGTCAGCAGGGTTAAAGTTAAACTATAGTTTCTACCTGAGATGATTGCTACCATACTTCAGAAGCAGCAGAGGTATGGGGGTCCCCACATCCAAGCTAACCCAGCAAATCTTCAAGGGTAAAGCCTAGATTAAAAACCAAATCTGTTACTAAGGCTGCTATATGGACTACATATGCTTACATCACTATCCTTCTCAAGAGTTATTCAAATACCATGTGATTGGGATGAGGATGAAATAAAGGTACACCTTTTGCTAGTCAACCATACCTCTTATCAGAGGTTCTAACATTAGCAATACTATGCATCAGTGACAATAGTAAGCCCTTTTACTTATATGTATTTTCACTGAATCTGTTTAACCCTGTGACACAGACATTACTAGTAGTCTCTCCTTTTTAAAGACAAGAAAACTGAGATTCAGGCCAATTTGTTCAAGATCACAGAGCTAGAAAGTGACAGGGTCAGGAATAGAACCTGGTCCTTTTTTTTTTTTTTTTTAAATCCTCAACCAATAACATGTTCACTGATTTTAAAGAGGAAGGGAGAAAGTGATGTGAGAAACATCAATCGGTAGCTTCCCATATGTGCCCCAACCAGGGATCTAACTCACAGCCTAGGTATGTGCCCTGACCCAGAACCAAACCCATACCTTTCCCTATATGGGACGACACTCCAACTGAGCCACACTAGTCAAGGTGGAAACTGGTCTATTGATGCTAAAATGTATGTCCTTAAGGATTATAAAATATTAAATCAGGTGCCTACTCTGAGGCAAATTATTTTACAATATATGCATCAAAGAAAAAATGCACCACTCATGTTATCTGAACAAGTAACCAATGAATGAGTGAAGCCTTAATTTTAATCAGAAAACGTACACTAAATGACAAGACTAACTCTAATTTGTTTGCATGATATGAACAATACGACATGGTGCCACAATGCTGAAAAGGAATGGATACATAATTTCAAAAGTAATAGAATTTCAACCAGAATGCAAGTTATTTTAAGACAGGAACCCACTGCTATGTATCTCTGGATCCCAGATGTGTTTTGCACAAAGAAGGTAATCAATACCTGATGAAACAGATGGTAACCACTGGGAAATAGGCATACTATTTAAATGGTACAAGTTCATATCAGAGAATTTTAGAGCAGGATATGGACACAAACCTATTTCAGGATTTCTTTTTTTTTAAGCAAACCATATAAAGTGGTAGAAAAATCAATGGAGCCAAAGAAAATCTGCTCGAGTAGAAAAGAGAGCACATAACTATGAATAGAATGCCTGGCAAGGTATCTTCTTAAATCCTTTCCCTCTCTGAATATTCAAATCTTCCAGCTTCAAGTGCAAGTAAAAAAGTAGATGGAAAAAGTCAGTATATGAGGCTCAACTGCCCTTTCTAGCCTTCCAACTTTGGGATTCCTATTTATTTATTTATTTATTTATTTATTTATTTATTTATTTATTTATTTGGGGCTGGGGTTCCTTTTTAAAAGCAGTTTTCAAGTTATCTCCTTTTTAAGATAAATGTTTTATCTGCAACATTTACATTCTCATTTAGGGAGAATTCAAAGTTCATCCTAAGCCAGTTCCAATGCCAAAGACTAATTTCCCCAAACCAGTTGTATGCTTCTCTTTGAAATGAACAATAAATTCTATTTTCCAAGACACTTCCACACATATTTAGAAAAAAACTAAATTTAAGCATCAAGAACATTCATGATGTGCTAAATTCAAATTCAACTTGAGGCTAATAATTCATGTCCACTAATTTTTCAAACTAACCCCAACTCCCCCAAAACTATACAACTGTTAACTTTATTATTTTTTAAATCCTCATCCAAGGATATTTTTCCATTGATTTCCTAGAGAATAGAAGAGAGAGGGAAAGACAGAAATACTGGTGTGAGAGAAACACATCGATTGGTTCCCTCCTGCACATGCCTTGACCAGGGCCTGGGCCAGGAAGGATCCTGCAACTGAGGTACATGACCTTGACCAGAAATGAACCAGGGACCCTTCGGTCCATAGGGCGACTCTATCCATGGAGCCAAACCGGCTAGGGCTGTAAACTTAATTTTTAAAGTGAAATTTAGGACACATATAAATCTTTCAATTATAGCACATTTACTTCTTCTTCAGAAACTGCATTAATTATTGCAAAAGTTATTTTCTAACAAAACTGTATTTTAAAATCAGCTAATAAGCCAAAGTACAGCAAAGATATAAAAAAATGCAAGGATGATGAGCATAATGCTAACAGTGGCCTACTATGTAATATACTAGAAGCCCGGTGCACAAAATTCATGCACGGCTAGGGTCCCTAGGCCTGACCAGCGATCAGGTCCAGCTGGGGACCTGGCTGCTGGCTGGGGCCTTCCTTTGTTCTACACTGCCCCCTGGAGGTCAACGCACATCATAGTGAGCAATCGAACTCCTGGTCTCTTGGTTGAACTCCCAAGGGGACACTTTGCACATTAGCCTGTTATATAATGATTATCATTTCCCAATTTAAGATCTCAACTGATTTAAGTTGTCTCCCTTAAGGTGATTTTAATACTTACCAAAAATCATGAATCATAAAAATAATGCAAAATAAAAATGCATGATGTCCTTTTAAAGGTCTTTGTGGTATAACAATTTAAGAAAAAATCAAGGAGCCCAATACATCATGCTATGAGCTTTGCCATAAGCTGTGGAATGAATGCCCTTCCATTCAAATTTCAAAGCCAGTCCAAATGTCTCTTAACATTTTCCTTGACCCACATAGAATGTCACCACTATGGCTCATATCTAACTAAAATGCCCACTCCATCACAATTCCTTAAATTCCCACCACACAAACTAAATTGTGGGTACCTGTGAGCAAGGGCTGTTCCTTATTTATTATTTAGCTAAGTCATGCTCAATAAATTTTCATTGAATAAATTAGAACTAGTCTAAGGGTTCCTCTTGAAGGCTGTTACTGAATAATAACCAAATATGATGAAAAGAATAACATTATCAAATTAGAATTCAAGTGATTTTTAGTCTTCATTCACATCATAGGAAAATGAAGTCCGAATAACCTAATTGACCAAGGTAAAATAATAAGATCTGAATTCACATTTCAATTGGATTATTGCCCAACTAGGATCTAAGGCAGTGGTTCTCAACCTTGGCTGCACATTAGAATCACCTGGGAATCGTTTTAAAATCCTGATTTCTGGGCCTCATCCTCCGGAAATTCTGTTTGTTGGGGGGGGGCACAACATTAGTAACAAAGAAACAGAATTTCCAGAGGATGAGGCCCAGAAATCAGGATTTTAAAGATTGCCAGGTGATTCTAATGTGCAGCCAAGGTTGAGAACCACTGAATAAGAAAACCTTTCCCAGGATACCCTTTCCATTGTTATTTTTTCCTCTTTAGCTTCTTGAGGAAATATTTAGTAAATCATTTAAAATTCAACTAAAGACAATTTCTATAGTAAAAATCCTCTATTAACACACAACTGAAATATGATGCTGCAAGTTTTAAGTAGGATAAACCAGAGAAGAGCAATAAATGGCGTATTTATTACTACAAAATAATCCCAAAACTCAATGTATAGTACCTTCAGAATATAAAGGGCACTTGGGCTTATTTTTTTGGTTTGGTTGGTAGGTGTTTTGGTTTTGTTTTTGTTAATTCTCACCCGAGGATATTTTTCCAGTGATCTTTAGGGAAAATGGGAGAGGGAAAGACAGTGAGAAACATCAATGTGAGAGAAACACATCCAGTGGTTGCCTCCTACAGGAGCCCTGACCAGGGCCGGGTCCAGGGAGGAGCCTGCAACCAAGGTACGTGCCCTTGACAGGATCAAACTCTGGACCCTTTGGTCCGCAGGCTGACAAAACCGGCTAGGGCAACTTTGTTTTTAATAGAGATGAATTACATATTTTTTAATCACGTCTTTCTCATAAGAAACTAAAACAAAATTCAGAAGAAAAAATGACAAAGTAAATTGGGATGTTTAAGACAGAATATCCATCAAATCGTTTCAGGGCCCCAGCAGACTTCTTAAGAGGACTGACTAGCTGGACAACTATATAAACAATGGCTTTAGCCAGGCTCCTATACTTTTTTTCCTCTCTGACATGTTATAAATGGCAAAACAAGACCTGTAGAGGTTGTTTTAAATTATACGAGAAGAAAAACTGGAAACGTGTTAATCAATAAATTACAGTATTCATGCAAATAAAAAGATCTAGAAGTACCCAGAGATAACCTAATACAGAGTACTGGGAGAAAACAAGGAAGAGGGTTTTTTTTTTAATCTTACAATGTGCCTTTTAAATACAAGCAAAAAAATGCCCATTTCTTGTTCTCAATAGCTACCTGATCTTACACAAATTATTTCAATTAGGTAAGCCTGTAGCTACTATGCAAGATTTAGACATTAGGATCTCATCATAGAATTATTCTGGGAACTAAGATAAATGAAATGATGCATGCAAAGTACGTAATAGTGCAAAGCATAATAGCCAACACCGTAAATAATGCTAAGTCATATGTATAGACATCATATGGAAAAACTGGCAAATATCTCTGCAGTCAAACTATTGGAGAATACAAAAAGGGAAGACAAGTCATTAACTGTATTATCATATATAATCTAGCTTTCACAATTTTCAGTAAAATGTTTTAATTGAATTTACCTTAAAGCTTTAAAAAAGCCACCAGAGTATGTACCTTTTTCTATATGTATACTGAGAACTAAAAAATACTTACACCAGACAACTGCTGCATTATCTAGCACATTTAACTCTGAGGTAGCTAATTCATCAACCAAGTATATATTTGATGATAATCACTGCATTATTCCTAACAGCAATGGAAGAAAACTCATATTCACCAACAAAGGAATGTTCTAAGTTGTGGTATTATGAAACAGTATACAGACATATATGGGAGAATACACACACACTGGACAACTATATAAACTTGTTTTTTTAAAATTAACCTAAGTGCACACAAAAATATCTAGCTGGCCCTGGCCAGGTGGCTGGTTGCGGGTTCAATTCCTAGTCAGGAGACACACCTAAGTTGTGGGGTCAATCCCCTGCTGGGGTGTGTACGGGGACAATTGATGTTTTACTCTCTCCCTTCCTCTCTAAAAAATAAAAGCACATCCTTAGGTGAGATTTTTTAAAAGATCTAACTGAATATATATATATTCATTCCTATTAACAAAAATTATCCTTGAGAAGTAAAGTAGGTTTGCTCACATAGGTAGAATTTTTATTCACTTTAGTTTGGTTTATAAGCAGTTAATTCTAAGTTATTTTTAAAAATACACCAGAGCCCCAAGATTCATTAAGATTTTCAAATTTCCTATTTCCTTATAATACTGATATTTTCTGTGACTTAAGTATAATCCAAATGTTATGCAACATTTTTATAGCACATAGCACAAAGTATGCTTCTTAGCTTTATTATTTCAAGGAACTTAATTGGAAAAAAATGTACTATTTTTTGTATATCCACTTTTAATAAAAAGTATGAGACAAAGGCACATTAAATTAACCTATAGTAAAACACTAGGAAAAAGCAAAAAAAAGCATTGTCTTCTCTTGGTTTAGAGGTGATCTTTGTTGCTGTTTTAGAAGAAAACAAAATAGGGCCTTTTGAAACGGAAATAGAAGCAATTTTTCCCAGAGATCAAAATCTTCACTGACTCAGAAAATTGGTTAAAATGGAAGAGACGTACCCTAAGTGCAAATGTTATCTTTTTGGGTAATATGCATAATGTCTAGATGCAGTTCTGTTCAAATCAACCCAACACCCAAACACCCATTTTCAATCAGCAAAAACAGAGGCATACAATACTTGACATTAACTGCAAATTCTTAAAATTTCAGAAAATTTAGCAGTTAAATAGTTAAATAAGGCTACAAATCAAGTAACTAACACTGTCACTTCTGGTCTTGAAATAATCATAAATACCAAATTCTCAAGTATCCTCAATCTTTTAACCTTGCTTAAAAACAAAAATGTATGGTGAACTAGATTTAAATATGAAATCTATGTTCCAAATCACTAATTTATAGGAAATAATCCATTATCATTCTAATTTGATAGTAACCACTATGAATTACCACTTGCAAACTTAAAATTTTAAATTACTATCAATTTTTAAAGACCTTTTAAGCCACTTTTAACTAATGATTACCACTGAATTTATACTAAAATTACTGTATATGCAAAAGTTCTTCACAATAGAGACACAAATTGTATTCATAAATGAAAGAAATCAAAACATACAACTGGTTGCCCCCCTCCCAATAAAAGTCCCACGCGCCAAAAATGCTTGCATAAAAACTGACAAGAGGAATTCTGAAGAGAGTAAATACCAGTCCAAATTACAGAAATTTGTAAAGGTACATACATGACAATACAGCTAAGTATTAATATACCTTAAACAGGACACTAAGTCACTTTTCTAGCAAACAGGAGTTACTTTCACATAATTCAACTTTTTAGAAGTCACTATGTTGGAATTCAAAATGACAATCTTATCACTTTGAAAACCCTCCAAAAGGTGGTCTATTCCCAGAAAAAAATAGACCTTCCACTAAAACTGAGTAGACAGTGACAATTATAACAAAAAATTTAAATGTATCATTCTCTGTACCCTACAGAACTCCAAAACATTGGACCAAAATACTAAATAAAGCCCACATGTAGGGTTTCACTAAAAGTGAAAAACAAATTTAAGGAAACTGTAGAACCATAAGAGCAAAAGACCTTGTGTTTACTCTATGTGCAAAATCATCTATTCCATTTGCCACAGAATGTACTTATTTGTACCAAGCATCAGCTACCCTTTGTCAAAGTGACAACTGAGCAGCCATAACCTAGCTTAGCAATCTTGACCTTTCTTCCCCTTGAGAGTAGAGCCCTGATAATTAAAGGGAAAAAATTTGGCAAGCATCTTAAAAAAATATAGTGACAAGAACTAAAAGAGAAAAGGGGTCAGATGTTAAAATATCCTTTTAAGTCCAATAATCTCCTTCAGAAAGCTTCTTAGCACAGCTTTAGACAGCAAGATTGAAGCCAAATATTTTCTAACATTAAACTAAATGTACTAGATTAACAGGTACTCTGAACCCACCCACCAGGTTATACATACTCTCACTCAATCGTGTAAAGAATTGAATTCTTTATTTGTTATATCCATAAACGTTGCTATTCTATATTACTATCCAGGAAGGTAATTTTCTCCTATATCGTTGTGTTTTGTTTTTTATAAACAACAACTTGAAATCTATCGCATGAAAGGGCTACAAATATACATTTGTTAACCAAGCAGAATACAGATATTTTGCTTTACAACTTGCACCTAAGATACCAGTACACGTAGCTGGTTCGTTTGTTGTCAAAGCAATTTGGGGCCATTTGCCCAAGCTATGCATAACAATTTACATTTTCAAATCTCATGTAAAAAGGGCAATTGTGATATGGACTCATAACTACATTCCTGTAAAGCCCACCTTAGTTACAAGAAAATGTGTAACCAAGTCTGCACAGATTTTTGATGGCAAAACTTCTAAATCTGATGCAATTGTCCTAAACTCAAGTTTTTAAACAAATTGTTTTGCCCATATAATGCCATCCTGCCAGTAGATGGCGCTACAAACACTGGGAGAAGGATTTCCATGAGGGCAGCAGCTATAGGAAAAAAACGTTTAAACCTGCTCTGAAAATACAAAAATGCATTTAGAGGGTAAAATATAACCCTTATTGTAACCATTCATTACAGACAAACCAATAAGAGGGAAGAAACTAGGCCATCTGAAAATTTTTAAACAGTTTATATGAATGAAAACACATGCTTAACACAAAATATTTTAGAACTGCACAGTACATACTTTGAAGTAAATTCTCATAGAAAGAAGTAACCAATCATGTCAAGATGATAAGCAAACCCTTTAAGTACAAGAGATGGATGCACAGAAATTTTGAAAATTTTAAAAAGCCCCATCCACCATTTCAAAAGTTTTACCTGTAAAGGGATAAAATTCAACACGTCACTAGCAGGGCAACAGAAAAAAATAAAAACCACAGGACCTTTTAAAAGTTTGTCTAAGTACACATCAAAATTAAGAATTAACACGAAAACTTTTCAACTAATATCCCTTAAAACGGTACGGAATGGATCCTAGAAAAAAAAAATGTTAGACATGTACGGTCAAACACAATGATTTATTAAAAATAAAACGTAAAAATGATTTTTGTACATATGCTTCCAAATTTCAGGCATGGGATCCAAGTAGATTTCATAGAAAACGCTGTAGCCAGGTATCAAGTCCTTACAACAAAGTAAACTAACCCCCCACCCCAACCCCCACCCAGGTTTTGCTACAGAATCAGCAAGTTCACTCCCTCCCCCCCCCCCAAAAAAAAAACACAAATTAAAACAAGACATTTTGCTAGTATAAAAACGACCAAGGTCCAAGTAATAATAAAAAAATAGAGTCCATCAATAACTAACACAAAAATGTGTATGTGGGGCAGAGTCCATCTTCAGAGGGAGAGACGAGAGGTGGCAGGCAAATAGGGCAATACCCCTAAGGGTAAGCAGCCTTAGAAGCGGCTCCCCCAAGGGCAAATGGGGAAGGCGGTGGGAGGGAAAGGAACTCAGGAGTTGACCCTAGGGTTGTTGAAAACAGCCACCCCTAAAGTCAACCCAGACATTAAAATTTTTTTAGAAGGAACTGCCTCCATAACCACCCCCACCGCCATAGCCACCTCTGTAAGGTCCACTGTTACTGCGACCGCCCCAGCTGCTGCCGCCGCCGCCGCCGCCGCCGCTCTTCATGGGCCCGTAGGAGGACTGGTGCTGGCTGTAGCTGCCGAAGCCGCCGAAGCCGTTACCGTAGTCGCTTCCACCGTAGGACGAACCGCCGCCGCCGCCTCCGTAGGCATTGTAGCCGCCGCCGCCGTAACCACCGTAGCTGTTGTAACCGCCGCCGCCGCCCTTCGACAGGCCGTTCTGGTCACGACCACCGCCGCGGCCCCGGCCGCCCCGGCCGCCCCGGCCCGACCGGGAGCCGCCTCCGCCTCCACCCGAGTGGATATCCTCCTTGGGGACGGCCTTTTTCACCTCCACGCGATGGCCCTGGATCGGATGGAACTTGACCACTGCGGCCTTGTCTGCCGCGTCGTGATTCTGGAAATACACGAAGCCGAAGCCACGCTTCTTGCCGGACTGCTTGTCGGCAATAATCTCGGCTTTCTCTACGGTGCCAAACTGCGAGAAGTGCTCGATGAGGTCGCCTTCGGCCACGTCTCCTTTAAGGCCACCGACAAAGAGCTTCTTAACCTTGGCGTGGGCACCGGGCCGCGCCGAATCCTCCCGGGACACCGCCCGCTTCAGCTCCACCGTGTTGCCGTCTACGGCATGGGGAGAAGCGGCCATGGCGGCATCGGCCTCCTCCACATTGGAGTAGGTCACGAAGCCGAAGCAACGGGAGCGCTTGGTCTGGGGGTTCACCACCACCACGCAGTCCGTCAGGGTCCCAAAGGCCTCAAAGTGGCCGCGCAGGCCCGACTCACTCGTCTGCACATTGAGGCCGCCGATGAACAGCTTACACAACTGGGAATTCTCCATCTCCAAGGCCCGGGCCTTCCCCCCGCCCTGCGAGCTCCGAGGTTTCGCCGTCGCCGTTATCGTTGGCTAAGGCCTCTTCACAGATCGGGCCCAGCCGTTGCTGGAGCCGCCACCGCCGACCACCGACGGGGAAGGGAAGGAGGGAAGGGGAGGGAAGGAGGAAAAAAGGAAGGGGGAGGGAAGGGGAGAGATGCCGGCTAGAGGGCGAGCCGAGGAGACTGGAAGACAACCAAGGCCGCAGCTACCGCCACCTCCGATCCCCTATCAAGGCACCACACAAAGAGGCCGCTGAACGCGCGCGCACCCTCCCCGAGACGTGCGTCACCAGCGACGTACGGCAGCCCAGGGCTACCCGCCAATCCCCGCCTTGTTCTCCTTAGTCCCGCCTACCGTGCCGCAGCGCCGCTCTTGATGACAGACTCCCCGCCCTCCGCGGTCTAATCAAGCTCACGGCCTGCTCCGTTCCTGCCTTGCCTCTACCGTCCCGCTTTTACTCCCGAGCTCTCCAGTGTGCCCTGACGAGAGACTACCCCTGCACTCCCCGCACCTCCGCGATTCATTTGCCCCCAGCACCGCGGCTGTTCCCAGTGATTTTACCCCTCCCCTTGCCGTGTCCCCTCGCCCAACTCCGCAGTGGCGTTCGCGCCAGCCCCTTGAGAGACATGTCAATTCAGCCAATCACCGCAATCCGCTCGCACCCACTTCCGTTTTCTGCAGCCGCTGACGGGCGCGCTCCCCGGAGCGCGCCGGCCCCGCCGCCCCCGCCGCCGACGTACGGAGCCTGCCAGCAGCCTCACACCTCCTCCCGCCCTGGCTGGCAGGGGGTTGGGAGGGGCGATGAGCGGAGGCACTCTGGGGCCGTTCCCAACGGATGCGGCCTGGGAGCCACGCGCGGGTTTTTTGAAAACTTGACTGTTGGGACAGGGGGCCTGGATTTACACGCGCTACACCTGGCGCCCTTGCCCCTCCCGTCCGCAGAAAGATGGACGGTAGCGGCCTGGTCGGGGAAGGTGGTTATTAGACGTTTACAGTGGGCCCGACGCGCGATTAAACTAAACAGTGGCACGTGGCCCTGCGGAAGCGAGCCCGCCCGAGGCGCTGTGAGGAGAGCAATGGGCCAAAGGGCTTCGGGCCGACAGCCAACCGAGCACCCTCTGGCCGCCCGCGAAGCCCTCCTGCGACGCCCTTCTCTCCTCCCTTCGCGCACTCCCACAGCAGATGTTTTCATTTTGTTTAAGACATTTTATATGTTTAGTTTACGTTACATATACGTTGCTTTCTTCCTTTCTAAAACGTTAAAGGTGTTTAATACCAGACTGGAAGCTGAGGGAGTTAAACACATGAACATTACATACAAATATCACGCACCCCTGGTGCTTGCCTTACAGACCCTCACTAGGTGGGAATGGAAGAAAATTATAATGGCTTCTATTTATTGAACCTTTGTGTGCCAAGCAAGATACACTGAGTAGGACATAAGATGCGGCATTATGTGACCAAGCGCCCCCAAACCATGTGGTAAATACCGCAGAAGAGGAATGATTTGTGAAAGAGGTGGAAGTTGCACTGAATTTCAGAGTGGACGACTGAAGATTTCTATAGGGAGTTTATCTGAGCAAATGCTGGAAGAGACAAAGCTACATAAGTTTCAAGGGGACCAGTTTGGAGCAGGAGGTTTTGCTACAAGATAGAGAGCCCTTGATATTATGAATGTCTGGAATTTTATATTGAGTTTATTATTCCAAAGGTATATAGATAGGCTATACATATTTGTATATACATTTGGAATAATAAGGTTTGGGGACAAAGAGCCCAATGCCTGCCTGGCACAAAGTAAGGGCTCAGTTTATCTAACAAATACTATACCAGGTGTTGAGGATATTGCAGTAAACAATAGACAAAAATCTCTGCCATCAAGGAGTTTACGTTCTAGCAGGAAGAACCAGACAATAAAGAATGGTATATAGCATGTTAGAAAATTGTGTCACTAGAAAAGAAAAGAGAGGACAATAGGAAACTATTACCTTGTTTAAAAAAAAAAAGTCAGATATATGTCAGGATTGCTAAGTAATTGATGATAAAGAATGAGGGAAATAAAAGCATTCCAGTGATTGGAATCTGGAAGCCTAAAATACAGCAATGGTAGAACTAGAAAATCTAAGACAATAAACTATTTTGGAGGGAGTGGGGAAGATGATGAACATAGCTGTAAATGTTTAAGGGGACACTGATATTCATGGTGCTATGTTTTCTGGGATACCCAAGACTATAGCTCAGATGAGAGAATATATTTTAGAATCATCCAAAAAACGTTACAACAGTAAAAGGTGAATTCTGAAGGAAAGAAAATAAGGCCATAACTTATTTTCCCATCTAAACTGTAAATTCTAAAGTAACAGCCCTAGTGGGTGGGTAGAGCCTCAGCCTGCGGACCTGAAGGGTCCCAGGTTTGATTCCAGTCAAGGGCACATGCCTGGATTGCCGTCTCAATCCCCAGTAGGGGGCGTGCAGGAGGCAGCTGATCAATGATTAACATCATTGATGTCTCTCTCTCTCTCCCTCTCCCTTCCTCTCTGAAATCAATAAAAAATATATAACAAATAAATAAAAATAAAGTAACAATTTTCTCCTACATTTTTTTTTTATTTTTTTATTTTTTGCAATTTTTTTTTTGCAACCAGCTCTCCTACATTGTTTAAAAATAATCCTCCATATCACCTAATTGGGGATCCATTATGGGTTAATTTATCTTGAGTAGGAAAGCTTCACAAAGGTGTATGTCTGGTATAAGCCTTACATATAGAAGAGATATTCAGGAAGCCATCTACACTAATAAAAGAGAAAAATGGTAATTGGCGTACGGCGATACCGTTTTCATTGGCTAATCAGGGCTATATGCAAATTAACTGCCAACTAAGATTGGCAGTTAATTGCCAACAAGATGGCGGCTAATTTGCATATGTAGGCACAATGCAGGGAGGCGAAAGGGAAAGCAGGAAGAAGCCCCCTGCCACTGACAGTGATCTGAAACCCAGGGGGGAGCTAAGAGCTGGGGGGCAGGGCAAAGGCGGCCCCAGGGCCGCCTTTGTCCTGCCCCCCAGCCATGATCAGAGAATCAGGCGCCTTTGCCGCCCTGGCCAGTGATAGCAGGATGTAGCGGTGGAGCCAGCGATGGGAGCTGGACACGGTCGAAGCTGGCAGTCCCGGGAGCTAGGGGTCCCTTGCCTGGGCCTAAAGCGAAGCCCACGATTGTGGGGCTGCTGCAGCTGCGGGTCCCCGCTGCCCGGGCCGGACGCCTAGGCCAGAGGTGTTAGGCCTGGGCAGGGGCGGAGCCTGCAACCGCGGGGAGCTGGGGGTCCCCTGCCCAGGCCTGACACCTCTGCCGGAGGCCTCAGGCCTGGTCAAGGGGCCGATCCAGTGATTGGTGATCGGAGGGTGATGAGGGTCAACTCCTCTGGCCGAGGCATCAGGCCTGGGCAGGGGGCTGGGGGTCCCCTGCCCAGGCCTGATGCCTGGGCCAGAGGCATCAGGCCTGGGTGGGGGGCGGAGCCGGGGATTGGGGGGATATGATGGTCCCCTTGCCCAGGCCTGAAGCCTGGGTCAGAGGCGTCAGGCTTGGGCGGGGGGTGGAGCAAGCGATCAGAGGGAGATGGGGGTCCCCTGCCCAGGCATGATTCCTGGGCCAGAGGCCTCAGGCCTGGGCGGGGGCCAGAGCCAGTGATCGGGGGGAGATGGGGGTCAACGCCTGAGGAGGTCCCTCCTCACCTCTGGCGGAGGCGTCTGGCCTGGGCAAGGGGCCGATCAGGCGATCGGAGGGTGATGGGGGTCAACGCCTGAGGGCTCCCAGTATGTGAGAGGGGGCAGGCTGGGCTGAGGGACACTCTCCCCACCCCACCCCCACACCCAGTGCACGAATTTCGTGCACCGGGCCCCTAGTGATAAATATAAGATAGTTGAATATTAGATTCTTTTCAGAGATTAGATTGGTAAAGGTAGGTACAGTGAATAAGGAATGTTATATCAACACTTAAATGATGCAGTTTTCTTCCCCTCCGATCACTTAGGGAGACAAACTTGTTTTTACCTACTTTACCTTTTAAATCATTGCCTGGGTTTGTTTCTTGGCTTTACTTTGCTTATGGGTGTGTCAGCCTTCCAACACACACACACATGTAAAAATTAACTGACATTTAGACAACCTTTGGTTTTCATCCTTCCTGCAAGATTGATTATAAAAACCTTCTTAAATGCGGTGGTTACAAACTCACAGAACTTCACACTAAAAAGGGTGTATTTTAATGTTCCTAAATTATACTTAGAAAAAGAGAGAGCTGGAGGAAAAAAAATTGAGGAAGAAAAGGAAAACTATGATATCAATATTTCCAGAAAGAAACAATTTTTATCTTTTTTAAATCAATGTTTTATAACATCCAAGAATTTTTTTTTTTTTGCATTTAGGGCCCTGTTATGGACTGAACTGTGTTTCTCCTACCCCAAAATTCTAATGAATGTAACTGTAGTTGAAGATAAAGTCTCTGAAGAGACCATTAGGGTATGACCTGAATCCAATAGGACCGGTGTTCTTATAAGAAGAGGGTGAGACTAATAGAGACCAATACAATATAATATTGAATGTAAACTGCAATTGAAAAAATGTTAAATAAGCACCCATGTAAAGGAGGAGGAGGAGGAGGAGGAGGAAGAGGAGGAGGAGGAGGAGGAGGAGAGGAGGAGGAGAGGAGGAGGAAGAGAGGAGGAGGAAGAG
Organism: Myotis nattereri; assembly: GCF_964212035.1. Lineage (NCBI taxonomy): Eukaryota > Metazoa > Chordata > Mammalia > Chiroptera > Vespertilionidae > Myotis > Myotis nattereri. Next base: position 79,729,384 of record NC_138080.1, read on the forward strand.
AGGAGGAGGAGGAGGAAGAGAGGAGGAGAAGGAGGAAGAGAAGAGGAGGAGGAGAGGAGGAGGAAGAGAGGAGGAGGAGGAGGAAGAAGAGGAGGAGGAGGAGGGGAGGAGGAAGAGAGGAGGAGGAGGAGGAGAGGAGGAGGAAGAGAGGAGGAGGAGGAGAGGAGGAGGAAGAGAGGAGGAGGAGGAGAGGAGGAGGAGGAGGAAGAGGAGGAGGAGGAGGAGAGGAGGAGGAGGAGGAGGAGGGGAGGAGGAAGAGAGGAGGAGGAGGAGGAAGAAGAGGAGGAGGAGGGGGAGGAGGAGGAGGAGGAGGAGAAGGGGGAGGAGGAGGAGGAGGAGGGGAGGAGGAGGGGGAGGAGGAGGAGAAGGGGGAGGAGGAGGAGGAGGAGGAAGAGACACCAGGCCACATGTGCACAAGAGGGATGACCATGTGAAGAGACAGCAAGAGGTTTGGCCATTTGCAAGCCAAGGACAGAGGTCTCAAAAGAACCCAGCCCTGCGGGCCCTTTTTATTTTGAACTTTGAACCTCCAGAACTGTGAGAAAATTAATTTCTGTTGTTTAAGCCACCAGTCTGTGGTACTTTGTTATGACAGTGCTAGCAAGCTATTACATCCACCTAGAAGAAAAAGTGCTTTCAGTATCCATATTCAGAAGTATGAGACCTTACTGGATTTCTTTAGGCAAGATTACACCAGATTTTATCTATGAATTTCATAACAGGGTGACAGAATTACATTCCTTAAAATTACATAAATTAGTGTAATACTTTAAACAATAATTTATTTTTTTTTAAATTACATAAATTAACTTTTGGTTTTGAATTTTATGGCTTTGTTTTTTGTTTGTTTGTTTTTAGTGCATTGTTTTTACTTAGTCCAATAAGAACTTCAACTTTTTTGAGTATTTCCTTCAGCAAATCAATGTGAAAATCAAGTTTTTTATCTTGTTTTACCTGTTAAGTCCATTTTCAACTTCTTGTTTCAGCCTATAGTTTAGTTGGGAATGTGAGTAACAATTTACAAAGCTTCGCTTCCTAACTTACAACAGAAAAGAGAAAAAATTTATATTGATTGAGATCAAATTTCCATCAACCTAAAAAATGGCAACTCAGAATGAGATTTAATTTGTGAAGTATTCTATACTCATATCTGTGAGTGAAGCAACATTCATACCACCTTATACATCTTGATTCCTCAGGAATCTGGTCCTTCCTCATTTCTAAGTACATACTGAACAGAGGAAAGAACAGGTTAGTCTTATTCAGTAAACTTCAGGAGTAGTATTTAGTTGTAGTTGTTCAGTGAGTTCAGATTATGTATAAAGTCTTTCTGGATCACTCGGGATCTAAACATTTTAAGTTAAATTATATTTACTATAATTTTAGCACATTAATGAGAAAAATTATGCACATCTTTTTTTTCCAACGAAAAGTAGGAAAACAATAGAAAAAATAGCCAAGATTTATATGAGCAAGTATAATGATGAGATTAGCAGCTATGAAACCAAGAATCACATGCTCTTTGAGAAACCTATTCCATATGATAATCCCTGGCTGAAATCACTCAGTATATATAGAAGTGATTTGTTTGGGATTGGCTATATACACACCCTAATTTACCTGAAATCTATTTTATTTTGCTGCACAGAATTCTGTACTATTAAGCAATAATACAAATACCTTTTTTTCCTGAATTGTAAGTAAATTGCCATATGACGCCCCAGTGCCCATACTAAAACTTTAGTCAATAACTGCTACAAGCAAGGACATAATCATAATACCACCATCACAATCAGAAAATTAACATTGATCCATTACTATCAACTAATACGCTAGCCCTATTCAAGTTTGATAATGGCTCCAAGAATGCAAAAGGATCTAGTTCAGGATAACATGTTACATTTAGTTGTCTTGTCTCTTTAGTCTCCTTGAACTATAATAGTATATCAATCTTTCCTTGACTCAGATGAACTTGACTCTTTTGAAGATTATAAAACCAGTTATTTTGTATAATATCTCTCAATCTGGATACTTGATATCTCCTCATTAGATTAAGATTATGTGCTTTTGGTAGGAATGTCACTAAAATGATATTACATCCTATCAGATGACACATGATTTCTATTTGTTTCATTACTGTTTTGTCAGGAGGTATTTTGAGATTACATAATATCTCTTTCCTCATCAATCTTTCATCCACTAGTTTTTAGTATTTATTGATGCTTCTTGGCTGAATTATTACTATTATGTTTTTGAAATAGTAAGTTTCTAAATCAATCATTCCTTCTACCTCTATTAATTATCTTTCCACCAATTATTTGTCCATTTTTTATATCAATATGGACTCACGGATTCCTACCTTTTTAATGGGTTGTAATTTGCTATTATTGCTATTTTGATGCTCTCAGTAGCCCAGATTTGGCCACTGGGAACTCATTCAAGCTCACTTCTCTGTTCTTTTGACATGTCCCCATAATTCACTGAGCACTTTTTGCTTGCTGGCCTAACAAGATATTTCATATTCATCTTGGACTTTCAAGATGCCCTGGAATCAGCTATTTTTCCAAAGAGTCTTGGTTCCCTTTAGTGAAGATTGGTACTTAGAAACCAAGTTACGGGCACTAGAAGTGTTCATTGCTATTTGTTGCTGCTCCCAGGCAGAGAAAGATAATATACATATATATACGGTACATTATATATACATGTACATTACATGTATATAATCTACACATTTACATCTACATCTATTTTTACATCTACCTACCTATCAATCAATCAATCAAACCACTGGTTCATACCACTACCTCCAATTCCAATCCAATAGCACAGAATTCATTCTAGTTTGCATCCATTTTCATATTTATATCTTTTTTCTGACAGTCAAAAACCTGGTTGCCATTATTCTAAATATATTTACTTATTAGCTTAGTCCTGCCTGTGTGGAATAATTTTCTGCCCTGCCCATCATCCTTTCACAAAGATGTCCTCCTTACTCTGCTCAGACATAAATATAGTGTTGGCCCATCACTGTTGCTGCAGTTGCCTCTCATGTGGATGCCTTTCTCATCCTGCTGGGCTTTAATAGCCCAGGCCAGGCCAGTACCACCCTTGTATAGAGATTCCTTCCCTACCCCAATCAAGCTCTGACACCTGGTGCCAGGCCAGCAAGCATTCTCCTTACTCCTCTTAGACTCCAATATGTATCTCTTAGCTAGCACTCCACCCCAAATTAGATGCCCTCTTCACTTCATTCATGTTCCATCAACCAGCCAGGCTACTACTGTCACCACAATCTTGTGCAAAAAACTTTCTCACCTCGCTCAAGCTCCCAACGACTATATAGGCTGCTACCATCCTCTCCCTGATACACACCCTCTCACTCCACTCAGGCTCTGATATGCCAGGCAGCCTTCCCACCCCCATCCTCCACACTACATCCTATCAATTCTCACCTTTCCCTTCAAAGAAACACTCTTCTTCTTTTTTCAAGAAAAATGATTTTAAATATAAAAATGTTACATGCAATAAACCTTAATATTTCAAGAAAAACGTTCTTAAGTAATGTTACATACAATAAATATTAATATCTCAAGAAAAACTATTTTAAATACGATAATGTTGCATGCAATAAACATTAATATTTAAAGCATAAAAGGATTTTAAGTATAATAATATTACCAAAACTGTACTAACATAGTATGATATCACAAAAGTTGTAGGAAATATTAAAAATCTGCAAATAACAGGATTACTTCTATTATATTCTAGAATATTTTTCCCGCTGGCTCTATTTTTGTTTATCAGTTTATGTTGTTCATTATATTCCACAAATGAGTGAGATCATATGATATTTATCTTTCTCCAACTGGGTTATTTTGCTTAGCATGATGCTTTTAAAGTCCATTTTGTCAGATGTATCGCTAATCCAGCTTTTTTTTTTCTTTTCCATTTGCATGGGAAAAAAAATTTCCATTCCTTCACTTTCATCCTGCCTGTGTCTTTTGAGGTGGGTCTTTTGTAGACAACGTATAGTTGGGTCATGTTTTTGTATCCATTCAGATACCCTACACCTTTTGAATGGAGCATTCAATCCATTTACATTTAGGGTTATTATTGAGAGGTACTTATTTATAGCCATTTTAATTCTGTATGGCTAGGTTTCTCTCTCTGTTTATTCTTCTCAGCAATCCCTTTAGCATTTCTCGTAATCCTGGCTTGGTGGTGATGAACTCCTTTAGCTTTTGTCTGGGGAGCTCTTTATTTGACCATCTATTTTAAATGATAGCCTTGCTGGATATACTAATCTTTGTCTCAGATCCTTGTTTTCCATTACCTTGACTACTTCATGCCATTCCCTTCTGGCTTGTAGAGTTTCTGATGAGAAATCAGGTGTCAGCCTTATGGGAACTCCTTTGTAGGTAAAAGTTTTCTTCTCTCTTGCTGCCTTTAAGATTCTCTCTTTGTCTTTAATTTTGGGCATTTTAATTATGATGTGTCTGGGCAGGGGTCTGTTTGGGTTCTTCTTGTTTTGGGTTCTCTGTGCCTCCTTAACTTGTATAACTTTTTCCTTTACCAGGTTAGGGAAGTTTTCTACCATTATTTCTTCAAACATCTTCTCTATTCCTTTCTCTCTCTCTGCCTCTTCTGGCACACCTACTATTCTAATATTGTTACATTTCACATTGTCCCACAGCTCCCTTAAGCTGTCCTCCTGTTTTTTAATTGTTTTTTATTTTTGGTTCTCTAATTGAGTGATATTTTCAACTCTCTTCTAATTCACTGATTCAATCCTCAATTTCCCCTAATCTGCTGTGTATTCCTTCCAATGTGTTCTTTATTTGTGTTATGCTATTCTTTATCTCAGACTGCTCTTTTTTCATAGTTATTATATCTTTTTGCAAAGTGTTGAGCATTTTTAACATCATTACTCTGAACTTTGTTTCAGATAAAATTTTTATCTCTGGTTCATTTATCTCTTCTCCTGGAGAATTCATTAGCTCTTTCATTTGGGGTTTATTTCTTTGTTTCCTCATTTTGGTTGTCTGTTTGGGTTTGTGACTATGTTTCAGTAGATTCTCTATATCTTTCAATCTTTAGTACAGGACAGTGTTAAAGGCTGTTTCTGACTAATTGGATCAGATAAAGACTCAAAGCCTCCAGAGACCGCCCCTGTCTACAGACTAATAGGATTCCAAGTTGAATTGCCCCCAGGAAATCATCCTCAGGTGTGGTAAGAGTTTTTTTTCAACAGGGTGGAGCAGTTGCTTCTGCCTGGAGGCTAATTGTTACTTTTAATCTCTTAAGTGACCTCAGGGCAAGGTGTTTTCCAATAGGGTATGTCGACTATCTCCCCTCCCCCCCCCCCCCCCCCCCAGGCAAGGCAGATGTCTATGTGGGAAAGATGTCCTCCACTGTGTGAGGGAATGACTCAGCCCAGGAAACTTGGGGTGTCTGCCTTCTAGGCTCTGTCCCGAGTTCCCAGTCCTGGGTTTTGCTCTCACAGCTCCAGTCCCCTTCACCCTCCCTCTGCCAGAGCACAAGGTGGGTAGTTCCACAGGGAATTTTTGTGCATTGGCCCTTTTAGAGGTTGCCCGAACTTTCAACTGCCACTCCCTGGCAGACAGCACCCCACTCTTTTCACAGCTAGGTGTTATATGGGTACCCTCCTCAGTTTGGTACTTTCTGCTGGGGAGCCCACCTTCGGGATGAGATCTCAGAGTTCTCAGTGGCACCCCCCTACCCCATAGCTGAGATATCTCTCCGTCTGTGAGTGCCTGGCCAGCCCTTTCATGCCTCTGCCCCTCCTACCAGTCTCTATGCGGTCTCCACCTTTAGTTCTTGGGTATCAGGACTCTCTCCTGTTTGTTTTCCATTATTATTCAGGAAACCTTTCTGTATTTCAGTTGTAATTCCAGCTGTTCCTGGGAGCATGTCCACAGAGCATCCTCCTACTCTATGGCCATTTTTAATCTCAAGAAAACAATTTTATTTTTAAAAAATTTTTATAAGACTTTAAGAAAACTTTGTCCAGGGGGAGACAAAATGGTGGCTGAATAGGCGGATGGGCCCAGCGCAGAACACATAGAACAGCCATGGGCAAACTATGGCCCACGGGCCGGATCCGGCCTGTTTGAAATGAATAAAACTAAAAAAAAAAAAAGACCATACCCTTTTATGTAATGATGTTTACTTTGAATTTATATTAATTCACACAAACACTCCATCCATGCTTTTGTTCCGGCCCTCCAGTCCAGTTTAAGAACCCATTGTGGCCCTCAAGTCAAAAAGTTTGCCCACCCCTGACATAGAAGAAACAGCTGAATTGAATAACATCCACCCAGAATTGGCAAATTAAACACAGCTGGTGAGACAATCCATGGACAGAAAGTGTTCTACATTCTATTTTTATTTTTTTTATCATTATTTTACTCTATCTCATTTTTTCCTGTATACCAACCCTTTCTTCCTCACTTCCCCCTTTTTTCATCCTGTTTCTCTTCTCCTATTCCTGCTTTAGTTTTTCTCTCTCCTTTTTTTTACTCCTTGTTAAAAATTGATCTTCTTTATCTGCTTTATTGACACATTACTATTATAGTAGTCTCTGTTGGCTTACTCATATATCTAATTTCCTCTCCCCTACTCCAAGTTCATTCACCCTTCTCTTTTCTCTTTCTTCAATAGCCAATATTTTTTCTTATTGTTGTTGTTAGTTTAATTGTTTGTTTGTTTGTTTATTTTATGCTTTTGTTTTTCCTCTCTTCACTTGTTCTCTTCTACTAATAGCTTAATTAGTTTCACTCACCAAACTCAGGCCTATCTGCTCTCTACACCATTCTCCTTTTCCAAAAATAGATGAATATGTAGATAGATTAAAGGAAGGAGAAATTTTATTATATATATATATATATATATATATATATATACAAATTTTATATATATTTAATTATTTTAATTACTTTTTTTTAATTGAGTATTTTGGGTTTTTTTCTTCTTATACATTCATTCTCTTTCTACCTCCTCTATACTGAATCATGGCCATTCCCCCATTCATTCAATTCCTTTACCCTATCTTCTGGAAATAAGCTCTGCCTCTTCAGATTCAGCTCCCCTCCTCTTTTTTCTGGGTGTTTATTGTTTGCATTTTTTGGTTTAGTGGAGTTTTCTCCCCATATATGTATTTTTCCCCCTTGTTTTTTCTTCTATTTCTTTTCTCTTACCTTTTTTCCTTTTCTCAATATCATTTTTGTGCTCTTTTCTCTTCCCCGATTCTCTTTTCTCTGGTGGTCACCTTTATTTGGGGTTATCGGTGTCGTGAATACATTTGTGTTTTGTTACCTCTGTGTCCTGTCTTATCGAGTTGTATTTTGTGCCTTTGGTCAACGTGGTAGAGAGTGAGCCACATAAACACACACCCAGAGAGGAGCGAAAATGGGTAGACAAAGAAATAGCCTCATATGAAAGAAAAGGAGGAATCACCAGAAAAGGAAATAAACAAAATGGAGACAAGCAATTTGTCAGAGAAAGAATTCAGAGCAAAGGTCATAAGGACACTGAAAAGGATGGAAGACAAATTCAACAACATGTAAGAATTGAGAGGAAATGAAGAAGAACCAAGAAGTAATGAAGAATGACATAGCTGCAATAAAGAACACAATAGAAAGCATCAATAGCAGACTAGAAGAAGCTAAGGACTGCATCAGTGAACTAGAAGACAAGGTAGGAAAAAACAACCAAGCAGAGCAGCAACTGGGAATAAAAACTTAAAAGACAGGAGGAGAGCCTAAAGGAGCTTTGGGACAACACAAAATGAGACAACGTCTGCATTATAGGGGTGCCAGAAGGAGAGGAGACAGAGCAAGGAATAAAAAACCTGTTTGAAGAAATAATGACAGAAAAGTTCCCTTATATTGGGAAGAAAAAACTCACACAAGTCCAAGAAGCTCACAGAGTCCCAAACAAGATGAACCCAAAAGGATCAACACTAAGAAACATCATAATTAAATTGGCAAATACCAACAACAAAGTAAGAATCTTAAAGGCTGCCAGAGAGAGACAGGAAGTTACCTATAAGGGATCGCCCATTAGACTACCAACTGATTTCTCAACAGACACATAAGGCCAGGAGGGAATGAAATGAAATATACAGAGTGCTGCAAAGCAAGGGACTGAATCCAAGAATACTATACCCAGCAAGGCTATCATTCAAAATTAAAGGTGAAATCAGAAGCTTCACAGAAAAAATGGGCTAAGCGAGTTTATTACCACCAAACCATCAATGCAAGAAATGCTAAAGGGACTGCTGTAAAAAGAAGAAATAGGAAGGGAAGAAGGAACACAAGCATAAAGAATAAAAATGGCGACAAACAAGTACCTATCAATAATAACCTTAAATGTAAATGGATTAAATGCTCCAATCAAAAGACTTAGGGTAGCTGAATGGATAAGAAAACATGACCCACCTCAGAAGAAAGGAGTCACACAGACTGATAGTGAAGGGATGGGAAAAAAAATTTCAGGTGAATGGAAATGAAAAAAAGCTGGGGTAGTAATACTTATATCTGACAAATTAGACCTCAAAATGAAGGCCATAACAAGAGATAAGGAAGGCCACTTCATAATACTAAAGGGAGCAATTCAACAAGAGCATATAACTCTGGTAAATATATATTTACCCAATACAGAAGCACCCAAATACATAAAAAGACTTCTGGAAGATATCAAGGGAAAGATTGACAGCAATACAGTCATAGTAGGGGACTTTAATGTCCCATTGATACCACTGGATAAAATCTCTAAACAAAAAATCAGCAAGAAACATCAATCCTAAATGAATCACTAGATCAGATGGAATTAATTGACATTTTCAGAACATTTCAAAGAGAAACCACATATTGGGACACAGGCAAAGTCTCCTCAAATTCAAGAAGATAGAAATCATATCAAACATCTTTTCAGATCACAATGGCATAAAATTAGAAATCACAGTTGATGCAAAGGTCGTAGTCCTCACACCCGGGGCGGAAAAAAAGAAAAAGAAATCAACTACAATAAAAACAATGAAGAAAATCAAACACTTGGAGTCTAAATAGCATGCTATTAAACAATGATTGGGGTTACCAAAGAGATCAAAGAAGAAATAAAAAGCATCCTGGTAACAAAGACAATGAAAACACAACAATCCAAAATCTATGGGACACAGCGAAAGCAGTCTTGAGAGGGAAGTTCACATTTCTACAGGCCTACCTCAAAAAACAAGAAAAAAATGGTAATAAATTACCTAACCCTACAACTCAAAGAATTAGAAAGAGGGCGACAAGAAAAGCCCAGAGTAAGCAGAAGGAAGGAAATAATAACGATTATAGCAGAAATAAACAACGTAGAGACCAAAAAACAAACAAACAAACAAACAAAAAAAGATCGATAAAACCAAGAGCTGGTTCTTTGAAAGGATAAACAAGATTGATGAACCTCTAGCCAGGCTCACCAAGAAGCAAAGAGAGAGGACCCAAGTAAATAAAATCAGAAATGAAAGAGGTGAAGTAACAACCAACCGCACAAAAATACAAAGCGTTATGAAAAAATACTATGAACAACTCCATTTCAACAAACTGTACAGCCTAGATGAAATGGACATATTCTTAGGACAATACAAGCTTCCAAAACTCAATCAGGAAGAATCAAAAACCTCAATAGGCTGATAATGACTGAAGAAATTAAAGCAGTAATTAAAAATCTTTCAGCAAACAAAAGCCCCGGTCCGGACAGCTTCACAGGGGAGTTCTACCAAGCATTCAAAGAAGAACTAAAACCTATCCTCCTCAGACTATTCCAAAAAATTCAAGAGGAAGGCACACTTCCAAGCTCTTTCTATGAAGCCAGCATTACCCTAATGCCAAAACCAGATAAAGACACCACAAAGAAAGAGAACTATAGGCCAATATCCTTGATGAACATAGATGCCAAAATCCTCAACAAAATTCTAGCAAATCAGATCCAGCATTGCATTAGAAAGATAATACACCATGACCAAGTGGGATTTATTCTGGGGATGCAAGGATGGTACAATATCCGCAAATCAATAAATGTGATACATCACATAAACAAATTGAGAGACAAAAGTCACATAATCATATCAATCGATGCAGAAAAAGTATTTGACAAAATCCAACACCCTTTCTTGATAAAAACTCTCTCAGCAAAGTGGGATTAGAGGAATCATACCTCAACATAATAAAAGCCTTATATGACAAACCTACAGCCAACATCATACTCAATGGGCAAAAACCAAATCAATTTCCCCTAAGGACAGGAACAAGACAGGGATGCCCACTTTCACCACTCCTGTTCAACACAGTACTGGAGTCCTAGCCATTGTGATCAGACAAGAAGAAGAAGAAGAAATAAAAGGCATCTAAATTGGAAAAGAAGAAGTAAAACTGTCATTATTCACAGACTAGGGGCCCGGTGCACGAAATTCGTGCACTGGGTGTGTGTGTGGGGGGAGTGTTCCCTCAGCCCAGCCTGCCCCCTCTCACATACTGGGAGCCCTCAGGCGTTGACCCCATCACCCTCCGATCGCCTGATCGGCCCCTTGCCCAGGCCTGACGCCTCCGCCAGAGGTGTCAGGCTTGGACAGGGGACCCCCATCTCCCCCCGATCACTGGCTCTGGCCCCCGCCCAGGCCTGAGGCCTCTGGCCCAGGAATCATGCCTGGGCAGGGGACCCCCATCTCCCTCTGATCGCTTGCTCCACCCCCCGCCCAAGCCTGACGCCTCTGACCCAGGCTTCAGGCCTGGGCAAGGGGACCATCATATCCCCCCAATCCCCGGCTCCGCCCCCCACCCAGGCCTGATGCCTCGGCCAGAGGAGTTGACCCTCATCACCCTCCGATCACCAATCACTGGATCGGCCCCTTGACCAGGCCTGAGGCCTCCGGCAGAGGTGTCAGGCCTGGGCAGGGGACCCCCAGCTCCCCGCGGTTGCAGGCTCCGCCCCTGCCCAGGCCTAACGCCTCTGGCCTAGGCGTCTGGCCCGGGCAGCGGGGACCTGCAGTGGCAGCGGGGGGCGCCGCGATCGTGGGCTTTGCTTTAGGCCCAGGCAAGGGACCCCTAGCTCCCGGGACTGCCAGCTTCAACCGTGCCCAGCTCCCATCGCTGGCTCCACCCCTACTTCCTGCTATCACTGGCCAGGGCGGAAAAGGCGCCTGATTCTCCGATCATGGCTGGGGGGCAGGACAAAGGCGGCCCTGCCCCCCAGCTCTTAGCTCCCCCCTGGGTTTCAGATCACTGTCAGTGGCAGGGGGCTTCTTCCTGCTTTCCCTTTCGCCTCCCTGCATTGTGCCTACATATGCAAATTAGCCGCCATCTTGTTGGCAATTAACTGCCAATCTTAGTTGGCAGTTAACTGCCAATCTTAGTTGGCAGTTAACTGCCAATCTTAGTTGGCAGTTAATTTGCATATAGCCCTGATTAGCCAATGAAAACGGTATCACTGTACGCCAATTACCATTTTTCTCTTTTATTAGTGTAGATGACATAATACTGTACATAGAAAACCCCAAAGACTCCATCAAAAAACTACTAGACTTAATAAATGAATTCGGCATTGTAGCCGGACACAAAATTAATACCCAGAAATCTATAGCTTTTTTATACACCAACAATGAGCACACAGAAACAGAAACTTAAAAAAAAATCCCATTTACTACTGCACCAAAAAAATTAAGGTACTTAGGAATAAATTTAACTAAGGAGGTAAAAGACCTGTACTCAGAAAACTACAGGACATTGAAAAAAGAGATAGAGGAAGACATAAACAAATGGAAGACCATACTGTGTTCATGGATTGGTAGAATCAACATCATTAAAATGTCCATACTACCCAAAGCAATTTATAGATTCAATGCAATCCCTATTAAAATACCAACAGCATATTTCACAGACCTAGATCAAACTCTCCAAAAATTCATCTGGAATTAATCTCCAAAAGACCCAAATAGCCACAGAAATCCTAAGAACAAAATTGGAGGGATCACAATACCAGATATCAAACTACATTACAAAGCCACGGTTCTCAAAACTGCCTGATACTGGCACAGGAACAGATATTATAGACCATTGGAACAGAACAGAGAACCGAGAAATAGACCCAAGCCATTATGCTCAATTAATATTTGACAAAGGAGGCAAGAGCATACAATGGAGTCAAGACAGTCTCTTCAATAAATGGTGTTGGGAAACTTGGTCAGATAGATGCAAAAAAAATGAAACCAGATCACCAACTTACTCCATACACGAAGACAAACTCAAAATGGTTAATGGACCTAAATGTAAGATGGGAAACCATAAAAATCTTAAAAGACTCCATAGGCAGCAAAATATCAGATATATCTCATAGCAATATCTTTACCGATACAGCTCCTAGGGCAATGGAAACTAAGGAGAAAATAAACAAATGGGACTATATCAAAATAAAAAGCTTCTGCACAGCAAAAGAAACCATCAACAAAACAACAACAAAACCCACTGCATGGGAGAAAATATTTGCCAATGATATTTCTGATAAGGGTTTAATCTCCAAAATTTACAGAGAACTCATACAACTTAACAAAAGGAAGATAAACAATCTAATCAAAAACTGGGCAAAGGACCTAAATAGACACTTGTTGAAAGAGGACATACAGAAGGCCGAGAGACATATGAAGACATGCTCAAAGTCACTAATCAAGAGATGCAAAGCAAAACAACAAGGTACTATCTCACACCTGTAAGAATGGCTATCATCAACAAATCAACAAATGACAAGTGCTGGTGAGGATGCAGAGAAAATGGAACCCTCGTGCACTGCTGGTGGGAATGCAGACTGGTGCAGCCACTGTGGAAAACAGTATGGCGTTTCCTCAAAAAGTTAAAAATGGCATTTCCATCTGACCCAGTGATCCCACTTCTAGGAATATATCCCAAGAAACCAGAAACACTAATCAGAAAGGATATATGCACCCCTATGTTCATAGCAGCACAATTTACCATAGCTAAGATCTGGAAACAGCCTATGTGCCCACCAGCAGGTGAATGAATTAAAAAACCATGGTACATCTACACAATGCAATACTACACTGCTGTAAAAAAAAAAAAAAAGAAAAAAAAAGAACTTTTACCATTTGCAACAGCATGGATGGAACTGGAGAGCATTATGCTAAGCGAAATTAGCCCGTTGGAGAAAGATAAATGTCACATGATCTCGTTCATATGTGGGATATAATGATCAACATAAACTGATGAACAAAAATAGATCCAGAGACAAGGTAGCACTGAACAGATCATCCAACCTCAGAGAGAAGGCAGGGGAGTAGTTGGGGGTTGGAGATCAACCAAAGAACTTGTATGCATGCATATTAGCATAACCAATGGACACAGACACTGGGAAGGTGGGGGTGGGAGTCAATCAGGGAAAAAAGAGACATATGTAATACTTTAAACTGAAAGGTCTCAGGTTCGATTCTGGACAAGGACATGTACCTTGGTTGCGGGCACATCCCCAGTAGGGGGTGTGCAGGAGGCAGCTGATCGATGTTTCTCTCTCATTGATGTTTTACTTCTCTATCCCTCTCCCTTCCTCTCTGTAAAAAATCAATAAAATATGTATTTTTTTAAAAAGACTTTATTTGAGCTAAACTTATGACACATGACAGAGAGCAAGATTTCAAATGCTCCCACAATCTGATGGGAAGAGGATCTGCATAGACATACAAATTGCCAAGAAGTACAGGAAAAGGTGCTCAACGTAACTAATCATCAGGGAAATGCAAATCAAAACCATACCTGTTAGGATGGCTATTATAAAGAAGACAAGAAATAACAAGTGTTGGTGAGAATATGGAGAAAAAGGGACCCCTGTGCACTGTTGGTGGGAATGTAAATTGGTGCAACCACTATGGAAAACAACCTACTAGTAAGTGTTGGTCAATGGATGAATGGATAAAGGAAATGTGGTACATATATAAATAGTGAAATATTTTTCAGTTATTAAAAAGAAGGAAGTTGTGCCAATTGAGACAATATAGATGAAACTTGAAGGCATTATATTAAGTGAAATTAGTCAGAGAAAAATACTGTACAATCTCACTTATATGTGGAATCTAAGAAAAAAACATAACTCATAGATACAGAGAACAGATTAATGGTTGCCAGACACAGGCCAACAAAATAGGTGAAGAAATCATTCCGTCAGGGTACATGCCAAAGTTGTGGCTAGACCCCCAGTGCAGGGTATGCAGGAGGCAGCCGATTGGTGATTCTCTTTCATCATTGATGTTTCTCTCTCTCTCTCCCTCTCCCGTTCTCTCCCTGAAATCAATAAAAATATTTTTTTAAAAGAATAAATAAGTCTTGGGATGTAATGTACAGCATGGCTACTATAGTTAAAGATACTATATAAGTAGAACTAAAGGAGAAGACACATTCATACAGGTCATAAAGCCAACACTGGGTTAATTAAGAGAAGTGCTTAAGTAAATTTTTAACTGATTATTCAGTTTACTTAGCACTACATATAAGACTGAAAATGCCAGATTTTTTTGAAGCAAGGCAAAAGAGTTAAGAGAAGAATAGGCGAAAATCCAGAAAATACCACAGAAAGACAAGCTTCTGTGTCCTATAACTATTGCTATGATTTGGTGGTTTCAAAGTTTGGAATCATAAACACACACAACTATATATTGCTTCTCTTTGGCAAGTTACATATTTCAAAATAAATTCCTTATTTTCCTTTCAAATGCGATATTCCATTTACATGCCACAAGATGGCAGAGAAGAGCAGAGAACACATTCCTAAATACCAAAAAACAAAACAAAACAAAACAAAACAACACACCTTTTTCTTTTACTTGAACAAGTCCAGCTCTCTGGATAGAGGGCAAATCCAAACATTTTAAAATACAAAAGTGTCTCATTTTTAAAGGCTTCAATGTCACAATTTTCCTCTGATATTTGGGAAACCTGTTAAAAAATTTATATCAAGACAATATAGCCAAGATGAGCTCATTTTGGCAAATTAACAAGTTCAGAAAGAACTAAGAATAACTTTGGCTTTAAAAACTACCAAAAACAAATAAAAAATTAAAAAATGCCTTGGCCCTGACGTCTCTGGGGAATCTTAATGGCTGCTTCCTGGTAATCCCTACTTGCCTGTCCTTCAAGCATCTCAAATTCAACTTGTCCCACACTAAATTTGTCATCTTCCACACTTTCTCTCCTTTGTGTTCCTATTTCAGTTAAGAATACTATGGCCCGGCCAGCATGAACCAGGAGGTCACGGTTAGATTCCTGGTTGGGGCACATGCCCAGGTTGCAGGTCTATCCCCATTGTGGGGCCTGCAGGAGGCAACCATTCAATGATTCTCTCCAATCATTGATATTTCTTTCTCTTCCTCTCCCTTCCTCTCTGAAATCAATAAAATATATAAAAAGAATACTTTCATTGCCCTGGTCAGTGTGGCTCGTTCTGAATACCAAAAGGTCAAGGATTCCATTTCCAGTCAGGACACATACCTAGATTTTGGGTTCAGTCCCAGTTGAAGCATGTACAAGAGGCAATCAACTGATGTTTCTCTCTCAAATCAGTATCTTTCTCTTCTCTTCTCTTCTCTCTCTCTCTCTCTCCCTCCCTCCTCTCTCCCTCCCTCCCCCTCCCCCCCCCCGCCCCCGTCTTTAAAATCAATAAAAACATATCCTCAAGTAAGGCTTTAAAAAAAATACTACTATCATCAACCTGGTTGCCAAATCCAGAAACCCTCAGGTCATTCTTGTTGTTTCAATATCCGACATTATGATAAAGAATCACTCTTCCTCATTATTGTTGTTGTTATGAAGTCAACTATTAATCCAACAATTTCTCCTTTGAAAGTAATCTACTCTTTTCCTCTGGTGCTTCTGAGGTTTTTTTTTTTTTCGTTGCCTATTATTTGATATAGTTTCTATGCTGTGTCTTCAGTGAAACTCTTTTTTTTTTTTTTTGATTGTTGACAGTATTACAATGTCCCCCATTTTCTTCCCCTTTGCTCCCTTCCACCCAGCCCCCACTCCACCCCAGGCCTTCACAACACTATTGTTTGTGTCCATGGGCTCTGTATATGTGTTCTTCGGTTAATCTCTTCCTGTCCCCTCCTTCTCCCTCCTCTCTGAAATCTGTTATTTTGTTCCATGTATTCATGCCTCTGGACCTATTTTATTCTTCAGTTTATTTTGTTCATTAGATTCCACATGTAAGTAAGATCATATGACATGTCTTTCGCTGACTGGCTTATTTCACTTAGCATAATAATCCCCAGATCAATCTATGCTGTCACAAGGGTAAGAGATGCTTCTTTTTCACGTAGTATCACATTGTGTAAATGTACCACAGCTTTTTTATGGGTGGATTTTTTTATTTACCCTATCCAATTGTTGAGCTTCTTTAACTCATTCTAAAATATTTTAGTCATTAATATTCAAACAATGCCTTTGTCCCATTCTTTCTCTCCTTTCCTTATGTCACCCCAATTAAATGAATGCTAAATCCCCTTATCCTACTCACCACACATCTTTTAAGAAAAATGATTTTATTGATTTTAGATAGAGTAAGGAAGAGAGCGTGAGAAAGAGAAACATGGATGAGAGAGAACCATAGATTGGCTGCCTCCTGCATGCCCCCTACTGCATGGGGATACAGTCTGCACCCCAGGCATGTACCCTGACCAGGAATTGAACCCATGACCTTTAAGTGTATACGATGACGCTCAACCACTGAGCCACACCAACCAGGGCTCACCACACATCTTAATCATTCTTCCATATTTTCCGTATTTTTCTCTCTCTTCAAAGCATCCCGGATATCTTTTGGTCTACCCTATAGTTCACTAATTCTCTTTAGCTTTGCTCAATATTCTCTCAAACCCTTCAACTGAGTTTTTATTAAGTTATTTATTCATAATTTCTAGAAAATTCTATTTGATCCCTTTTCAAATATTTTCTCTTCATTTTATTTTTTTAAAGGTTTTTAAAATTGATTTTTAGATAGAGAGTCCTTGACAGAGGTAAGGATAGCTATAGCAGGGTGAGAGAAAAAGGAAGATTTTCTTCACCAACCTCTGGTATAATCTATCAACTGTAACACAGATAACTGAGACTTTGCATTTAGATACTAATATTTTTCAAGATGCTCCTCAACCTTGATTTTCCCTAAACTGGTAAAAGTATAGGCTCAGAGAATCAACTAAGGTTTTAGTTTATACTTATGAAGGTATATTAGATTAAAGACAAAATGTGGTTAATACCTAAAAAAAAAATGTATGAATAAGAAATATTTCCTTATAGGAGAGTGAAGGCTTTGAGAAACAAGTTTGTAGAATATCAAATATAGTTGAAGATATTTTTGTTATCACTTACTGGATAGACTAACAACATTCAGAAATATTTCCTAACCCAAGGATTCAATGATGGAGCCCCAAATTTTAGACCTAAGCTATACAAATCAATTCTGTTTTCCCAACCAATACACCAAAAATCCTATATAATAAAAGCCTAATATGCAAATCGAGCAAACAGGGGAACAATGGGTGAAATGACTGATCACTATGACACACACTGACCACCAGGGGTCAGACGCTCAAAGCAGGAGCTGCCCCCAGTCTGCAGGCCCCAGGCCGGCCAAGGCAGGTGCCAGTAGGGGCCCCCCCGACTGCCTCACCAGTTGCCCCAGATTGGTCCTGATCGCCAGGAGGCCTAGGGACTCTACCCATGCACTAATTTCGTGCATTGGGCCTCTAGTTACTAATAAAAACCCAATGTTCCTAGGCAGTCAACAACACTGAAATTGTGTATCTGTGTTTTACAGACTCTTGTTAGACTGGGTGGAGTAGGTGGAAGAGTAGAAGTGGGTGTGCACTACAGGAGAAGCAAGCAATCTTCTCTATAGCAACTTGATGAGCAGATATGGCCAAAGTAGTTCAGGGCCCATACCTCTTCTTAACCCAGTCACCTTTCAGTGGTATCCCCATTATTTACTTATTTATTTATACTTGAAGTATAGAGAGTAGCAAACTTTGGGAGACTGCTGGGCTTATTGAAAAACAAATCATCCTATATAATAAAAGGCTAATATGCAAATCGATCGAACAGCGGAGCAACCAGTTGCTATGATGCGCACTGACCACAAGGGAGCAGACGCTCAATGCAGGAGCTGCCCCCTGGTGGTCAATGCGCTCCCACAGGGGGAGCACCACTCAGCAAAGGCTCATGGCTGGCGAGTGCAGCAGTGGTGGCAGGAGCTTCTCCTGCCTCCGCAGCAGCACTAAGGATGTCCAACTGACGGCTTAGGCCTGCTCCCTAAGCCATCAGTTCGACATCCCCCAAGAGCTCCCAGACTGTGAGAGGGTGCAGGCCAGGCTGAGAGACCCCCACCCCCACCCCAAGTGCACAGATTTCATGCACCAGGCCTCTAGTTCTATATATAAAACACTGGCAAACACTAACAGTAGCACAGGGTTGGTGGATACTAAGAGACCATCTTAGTCGTCTGTGGTGTTGGTGAAGATTTTGAGAAGCAGCTTAAGCCAGCTCTGAACCCAGCTTCTCCCATATTATCAGGCTGAGTCATCTTGAGTTTCTCTGTGTTATTCTTTTTTATAAGGAGAATACTGCCATCTATCTGGCAGGATTTTGAAGATTAATGATAGCACATAGTTGATATTCAATAAGCGGCAGTTATTATTATTTTTCTTAGAATTTCCCTTAGCAGAAGTATATAATCCAGGTTAAGAGCAGAAGTAATTGTTTTCTAGTCCTGTATCCCTTTCCAAAGAAAGTCTAGAATGAATATGAGAAATGGTGAAACCAGAGTCTTTTTTGTTGTTGTTCTGTTTTTGTTTTTGTTGTCTTCAGAGTTGTTTCTTAATTTTTAAGAGGATGTTTGGTATAATCCTGTGCTGTACTTATGAATGATAAAATATAGCAAACATTAGGGTTTCATTTGCCTCAGTTAAAATTCACTGTTTTAATTGTAAAAGTTAGTTTATAGGCTAATAGTCTTAGACAGCAGGCAATGGAATTGATAAAAGTATCCAGAGAAAGAATTAGTCTCCGATTACTCCCCAGAGTCTTTGCAGCTGTGATATTTTTGCTCTCATTATATTATATGCTTTACTTTCAGTTATACAGGGTGGGGAAAAAGTAGGTTTACAGTTGTGAATATATGAAACAGAGTGTATTCTCATATTATTTATTATATCATTTTCCATATGAACTATAAACTTACTTTTGCCCAATCCTGCATATGCAAGAAAATGCCACAGATTTTCATCTCTACAAGATGATTGAAAATGATAGTTTGACACATCTTTTAAACAGCTCCATCTAATGTCATTGGACTGAGATTCTGACTCCTCCCTTCTGGTTTTTCAGTGGCCTCAGATCCTACTGGATTCCAGAGCTGTGTGATGATTTCAACTCCAAGGAGCAGCATCCGAAATGAAGCTATAGATTGTTTGGTGGACAGATAAGCCAAGAAGGAAGAGGGGGATGTTGTGACTTGGAGAGGTGGCAAGCATGCCATCTTTTGACAGAGAAATAAACTTAGAAAAATAATCATGGAAATGAAGAAAGAAAACATGTAGAAGATGAAAAGAATAGCATTAGAGATAGAAATTTCCAACAGGTAAGAAACTGGGTGACAAACCTCTACAATGCTAAAGAAGAATCTTGCTGATGTGTTTTTCAAATGTTTATTTTGTATTAAAACAATCCCTTTTAAAAATATGTGATTTAAAATAATAAAATAAAATATGTGAAGATTATTAAAAATTAGAACTATCTTATTTTCAGGCCTAATTATACCAGCTGTCTTCTTGTTTATGTGATCTGAAAAACAACCCCATATCATATCTTTAGAATACACTATTTCTAAAAGAAATCGTCAAATGCTAGTATTAGCACAATGGGGTTTTAATTACTTTCTGTTTATCTGTTTGTAAGTAGACTTAAAAACCTGGTATTTTTTTTTTCCATTGGCAGAATTTAGTTCTTCTTTCTTGATACATTTAATGAATTAAAAACCTCAACATCCCTATAATGATAAGCTCAGTCATTAACCTTCACAGAAAATTAAAGCCAATTCAGACAATCTGTGTTGGCTTGATTTTAAAAGTAATTATTAGACTTTTGAAGATGAAATGTGTACATTTTTCACTAACACTTTTTGTGGACTCAGGCAATTGAAAAAATTCAAGGAAAATTGGACAAACTATCTCCAGCAGAGAAAATCAAAGTACATGTAATAAAAGAACAGATGAGTCAAATGTTATCCCCAAATCTCAAGTGCGCAGCACACACTGCTGCAATAGATAAACATGAAATTGTATTTTTTGGAATGGGTGAATAGTTGACTAGGATAAGGAGTTTGCATGATGTGGAATAACTAGGCCAATTACACTTTTAATAAGGCTGAGAGAGAGTAGGCATTTGTTTCTTGATGCTTCTTGTGGTTACTTAATATAGTCCTTTGTTCCTAGGGAATGCTCTAAAATGTATCTTTACAGAGATTCTAGTTCTATCTGTTTTCATGGGGGACAAAAGATTAATTTAATTGTTTTTTAATATGAAATGATGACATAAACTAGCAATATTACTTTGCATGTGGTTTAAAAAGCAAAAGTCCTGTCTCTGCTACTAACTACACAACCATGAGAAAGTCACTGGGTCTTAGTTGCTAGTGACTTAGTTGTCTACTCCAGATAGAATTAAAGTATCATTCCTATCAAAAGTAAAGGACCACTGTAGAGATCAAGGGAGACAGAACTTGTCAGCACTTAAATTCTTGAGTGAATTAATGAATGGGGTAGTATTTTAAAAAATCATTAAGCTCTGCAATGGGGGAAAAAGGAGACATATGTAATACTTTCAACAATAAAACATTTTTTAAAAATCATTAAGCTCTAAATAAGCATGAGGTGTTATTTGTATCAACACAACCATAGAATCTATATTCTTAGAGGTTTAAAAAAAGGAGAGAGAGTTCTAGTGGGGGGGAGGGAGATGCTAGCACTGTGGTCTTGTTGTGTTTTGGGACCCTTACATACATACTTGGGGAGTGGGAATATAGAAAATTTCACTTTGCACAAAGCCACAGACTCCCTGAAGTTACATAAAGAATTTTTTAATATAAAAGAAATAGAAAATGTCCTCCTCACCTGCTTTTATTTTTTAAATATATTTTTATTGATTTCAGAGAGGAAGGGAAAGGAAGAGAGAGATAGAAACATCAATGATGAGAGAGAATCATCCATTGGCTGCCTCCTGCACCCCCACACTGGGGATTGAGCCCGCAACCTGGACATATGCCCTGACTGGAATCAAACTGAGACCTCCTGGTTCATAGGTCAACGCTCAACCACCAAACCACACCGGCCAGGCTACTCATTTGCTTTTAATATTAAGAGCAAGAAATACAGAAATTTCTTGTAGTTTTCCAGGTCAAAACACCACAGCACCAAATGAAATATAATACATAATCTAACATATACTTTAGTTTTTCTGGGTTATAGATAATTAAGGGAAAAGGTGAAATAGAAGAAAATGAGACAACAGATAGGTAGAAAGAGAAGAAAACTATGAGAGGTAAAGAAAAAAACACAGAGAAACCAAAGGACAGACACATGAACCCTATCCCTAACCCTACACACTCCCCCCCAAAAGAGTTATTGGAATAGAGACATAGGAAAGGACACACACTAACAAGAAGACATTCAGAAACAAAAATAAATATGCATCTATTTATTTACATGGTGGAGTAATGCTCTTATTTCAGTCATCTTGAAACTTGAAACAAAGAGTACCAAAAAGTGTGTAATGTAATATTGTACTTTTACACAAAAATACAGGAGCCAGTTCAAGGCATCTACCTCATAAGCTAGATACAATGAAGTTGAAAGTTTAAGATTACCAACCTCTGCCACTTGCTAAACTTATTTTTGGGCAAAATATCAATTGGTAACTTGAGATCTCACATTCCTGGTCATTTCCAACCAAATAAACCAAAGATGAACTTTCCTAAAATAAAAATGTATCCCAACATTTTGTTTATGAATCAAAGCTTGGCATTATTTTGCTTCCAGAGAGGCAGTATTCAATATTATAACTTAATAGGTATTATGTAAAGTGTAAATCCCACATTGCCATTGAAAAGTCTATATTGGGGTTTCTTGTTAATGTTCCCTGTATTGTGTAGAAGGCACTGGATAATGTGAACTCCAGCACTCCCCTTTGATTCTTTCCCACATGAGGCCTATTAGACCCTCTTCTGACTTTTCTGAGCTCTATAGCAATTTATAGACTGGGGAGTTAATTTGTACTTTGCTACTAATCAACACAGAGTGTAAGGGGGCTCTACAAAGTTACAGACCTGCTGTTACAGGGAGATGAGTGATTCCCATTCACTCAGCCCAGACAACCCAGATCAACAAGAATGGGCAACACAGGGGTTCCCACTGTTTATTCCCATCTCTATTATCAATCTGCTAGGAGCTCTGCAAAACTGTATGAATTTCCATATCTGTAAAGAGAAAACTATTCTTCAGACCTACCTTTGCAGGATTCATAGGAAGCATTTCCTTCTTGTAGACAATAAGGGCTGGAGTGGGGGGAAGAGAGTACAAGACTCTGCTGCTTTTGTTTGGCTTTAGCTAAGCTCTAGGACCTTTCTGTACTTTGGTTTCGGTCTACGAAATGGATTAAATATAATTTTTAAAAAAACACAATCCCACCTCTTGCCAGCAAATCTGATGTTGGAGAAATAAATAGTACTGCAGATATGAAAGCCCTCGTGGCTCTCTGGAGGACTCAACAAGGATAATAACAATACTAGTAAGCACTTGAATTTGCACAGTGTTTAAGTTTATAGGATTTTTAAATATATTATTTCATTGGTTCCTATACCAAAGTGTAAGAGAGGGAGGACATTTTTTAAAATTTCATTTGAAAGATGAAGAAATTGAGGCCGAAAATCAAAACAGCTAGTTAGTAGCAGGACTGACAGAAGTCTAATGCTCATTCTAGCCTACCAAACTGTACATGTAGTTATTGCCTATTTCCTTTTCATTCCTTTTTTCCTCCAAGTGAAGCTTGCTTGGTAAAAGGTCTCTAATAAACAATCAAAGCTTTCTATTTCTCATTTATAGTTCTGGTCCACTGACTGTCATAAAGAACTTAAATCTGTCTTGACATTCCCCTTCAGCCAATACCTGTAAACTCTAGGGCTGCTGAATCCCTGAATCATCCAAGCCCTAAACCTTCATTTCAAAAACCACTGTTTTTTATTTTAAATGTTGCTATTTCTACTTACCACTGTACCATATCTGAGCCATAGATAATTTCCTTGGGTTTTTCTTTATAAAATATATTGTCTTTATCAACAGTTTCTATTAACCTGTGGTATTTTTATGGTGTTCCTTATTGTTCAAAACATGACAGACATAGGTATTCTTAAGGTTATTTCTTTGCAATAAGAATCTGCTAAGCCTTTGAACTCAAAGAGAATGTGAAAGCAAGCCAGGGTAATTTCAAACAGCAAATAAAAGTCTGTTCTCTTTCATTTCTATTGCTCAGCTTCCTTTATCAATGTTATTTATGTTTTCCTCGAATTCCTAAAGAATAAAGCGAAATGAAGGGTATTTTTTTGCCTTTGCCCTTTTCAGTGTGTCCTCTTTGGGCCAGAAATCTAAGCACTAAGAATGGCAGGGGGATCACCATGCCTGTTGTATATCCTGGTATGAATAATTCCACTGAATATGACCACCCTAAGTCATGCTCAACCATAGGATCAAGGCCCCTTTTCCTCTAGAAGTCACAAGAAGGGAGGGAGAATTGGAGAATGCTTTCTAAATAAAATTAATTCTGAGTAATAGCTCACTAAGCAGTAGCTTACCCCTTTGCCTTGATCTCCAGAATCTGAGCTGTGTACCTAGAAACCGTGCAGAGTATGGCTTTAGCTCCAGAGAATGGAAGAAGTACCAAAAGGAGGAGTCATATGCTATTCCATACCAGGCATGATCTGTGGCTTTAGCCCCGCCCCACAGAATAGACTAGCTCTGGGCAAGGGAGATGGCAAATTTTATTCAGCACATATACACTGAACACCTACTCTATGCGCTATGTAGGGAACAAATTCAGTTGCATGTTTTCATTTAATCCTTATAATGACCAAACAGACATTTTTATCCCCATTTTACAGATAATAAAATTGAGCAGAAAGGCTAATTAATTTATGCCAAAGTCATACAGACACCAAGTTGTGATGCTCCAACTGGAACTCAACTCCAAACATATTGCTCTGGCCTCCACAGCACACACACACAAGACCGAAGGTGACAGGGAAGGAAATGTGTATTTGGGCGCCTTATACAGTTGACAGGATGCTGTCACATATCCTTATTCACCAGCTCTAAAAACTATGCTGGTAGAACAAAAATAAAGCACTCTGAGATGAAAGGAAGGCCAGGATATAGAGAGACATTGGATATCTACCTATGTCCTCTCAGGGAAACTGCCCCACCTATAGAACTGTCCAGTTTGTTAAGAACTTACATTAATATTCTGCATTATGTTTAATTTTTTAGGATTTTAAGAGCATACTCAAGTCATTCATGCATTTTCATCAAGCACAGACAAAGATCAACGAAGATTAAATCCTACTAATTACTCCTTGGAAGTCTCAGAGCAAGTACTTCCCAAGAACTGGTGGTCAAAATATTCACCCACAAAACAAGTAAGCTTAGAAAAGCTTTCTCATAACCCTGACAAAATGGAACTTTCTTTAAACCATCCAGCACCTAATAAAACCAATATAAAGAGCAACAACTCTGCATTTTTCTACTTTGAGTCCTGTCGACCCCCTTCTCTAGCCTTGTTCCTATTACTCATAGCCTACACTGTGGTCTTAATTGTGGGCCTTTCTGGAAACCTCTCTCTCATCATCATCATCTTCAAGAAGCAGAGAGAAGCTCAGAATGTCACCAACATACTGATTGCCAATCTCTCTCTCTCTGACATCTTGGTATGTGTCATGTGCATCCCTTTTACTGTCATCTATACTCTGATGGACCACTGGATATTTGGAGATACCATGTGCAAACTCACTTCCTATGTACAGAGTGTCTCCATTTCTGTATCCATATTCTCACTTGTGTTAATTGCTGTTGAAAGATATCAGCTGATTGTGAACCCCCGTGGCTGGAAGCCGAATGTATCTCATGCCTACTGGGGTATCACCTTGATTTGGCTGTTTTCCCTTGTGTTGTCTATTCCCTTCTTCCTGTCCTACCACCTCACTGATGAGCCTTTCCACAACCTCTCTCTATCCACTGACTTCAATACTCACCAGGTGGCCTGTGTAGAGAACTGGCCCTCCAAAAAGAACCAGCTCCTCTTCACTACCTCCCTATTTATGCTCCAGTATTGTGTCCCTCTGAGCTTCATCCTCATCTGCTACCTGAAGATTATTATCTGCCTCCGTAGGAGAAATGGAAAGGTAGACAGAAAGAGAGAAAATGAGAGCCGGCTCAATGAGAACAGGAGGATCAACACAATGTTGATCTCCATTGTGGTGACATTTGGGGCCTGCTGGTTGCCCTTGAATATCTTCAATGTCATCTTTGACTGGAATCACAACGTGTTGATGACCTGCCACCATGACCTGGTATTTGTGGTTTGCCACTTGGTTGCTATGGTTTCTACATGCATAAACCCTCTCTTTTATGGTTTTCTCAACAAAAATTTTCAAAAGGACCTGGTGGTGCTTATTCACCACTGCTGCTGCTTTACACCTCGGGAAAGATATGAAAATATTGCCATCTCCACTCTGCACACAGATGAATCTAAGGGATCATTAAGATTGGCTCCTACATCAACAGGTATATAAAAATTGTTAACACTTAATACTAAATCCCTTCTTGAATGGGAGATGAAGAGTTAATGGATGAGGATAGGGCAAGATTCATAAAGAAGAAGCCAAAACCAAATAATAAAAAAAGCAACTTCATACTACCCAGTTTTGTTTAAGGCCAAACCTATCTGTCATCTCTCTCTCTCTCTCTCTCTCTCTCTCTCTCTCTCTCTCTCTCTCTTCCCCCCCCCCTCACCCCCCCCCCGCCCCATCTCATACACACACCCCACCCCTTTTGTCTTAGGAGAATAACTCAAGCAACTTAGCTTCCATCATTTGTAGCAAAGAATGAAAGTGAAAAAGCAAGAGAGGTAAGCAGTGCCAACTGCTGGTGAACAAAGTTCCCAAATACTATTATTCAATGGAATATCCACAGAGTTATTTCTAATGATATGTCTAGTAAAAACAATGCTTTAGTGTTGAAGCAATTTCTTATGGATATGGAAATTATAACTTTCAACCATGTAATTGGCAAACTCAGAAAGCCCCCATCCTAATTTATTAATTAGCTAACAAAATAAGTATGGATTGAAAATTAAAGGAATGGTTTGAACTTAATAATATTTAAACTAAGTATTACAATTATCATTTATTCCAGTAACTAAATCAGATTCTTTAGTTTATGATAACACCACATTTTCTTCACTAACAATGCTATTAGCACCACTAGAACTGGCCACAAACTCTTTTACATTCCAATTATACTAAAAATCACATTGACTAATTTATTAATGGCCAATGTAGATAGAACCCTCATTTCAGAATGCTTTTTATCCTTAATTTTTTATGCATATTAAGTAGAGGTCATTATGACTGTATCATTGGGCCTGAGGGAAGTCACAAGTAGCACTTCTATAATTAGCACCAAATTTTTTAAATCTCTTGTAAATGTTATGACAAAGATTTTTTAAAATCCCTCATCCCCACAGTCACTTATTTTGGAGAATTAGCTATATTGTTTTCAAAAGGATACCAAGCTACTGTTCAAATAGTCATTGACTCAGTGACTTCCACTAAATCATGACCAGCTTTATATCTTTTGATAACTATCCCTTATACTATTACATTTGAGGTGCAGCTTACTTATATGTTTAAAATGTAACTGTATTTTATTTTTTCTTTTGAATAAAAAGTAGTGTTTCTCTGAATACCTGTGATTTTTCCATTGTGTTTTTTTTATTCTTGCACATTAGCCTACATGTTTTCCACTCCTGAAAGATCTCTTTCTCTCTTTCCCTCTCTTTTTTTTAAAATTATTTTTTAAAAGATATATTTTTATTTATTTCAGAGAGGGAGGGAGAGATAGATAGAAACATCAATGATGAGAGAGAATCATTGATTGGCCATCCCTTGCACTCCCTCTGCACGCCCCACACTGGGGATCGAGCCCACAACCCAGGTATGTGCCCCTACCAACCAACCTACTGGTTCATAGGTAGATGCTCAACCACTGAGCCACACTGGCTGGGCACTCCCTCTCTCTCTTTTTGCTCTCCTCCCCTCCTCCCTCCCTACTCTCTCCATCTTTTCCTTCTCTTCAGGATTTCTATTCTCTCTGTTATGTCACTTTGGGAAAAATTAATAGCAAAAGCATCACAAGACACTAAAATGAAATGAAATGTAACAGTCTCACAAAATTAGCTGCAAATAAAAACTCTTATCTAAAAACCAATTCAAATGATGTCAACTTCGAATCTTAAAGGTACAGGACTATAGTCACTTAGACCAGAAAGCAGTCAACTCTCCCTAGATATGTTTTCTAACTCTTTTGACAGACAGTGATTAGTGCTATAGTTAAGACTAATGGAATATCTTACTTCCTTCATAAAGATATATTGATTCTAGTTTCCATTACTACAATGATTCTGATCAAGCCACTGAAAGCAGGAACGAGCTTTCATCAAACTCTGCTACCACCTCCTCTCCTGACCCCTACATATATACCCAGACTCCTGCAACCCTGGTCCCTACACTAACATTAAGAAGAAATCTCTAATCTATGTTTAAATATTATGGTGTTCTTTCTGGCTCCATGAGAAGAGATTTTTCATTTTCCTACAAAACTGTTTTATCTTTTTTTCTGAACTTTCTTTGAGCTCTAATGAAACAAAAGTCATTAATGATATAACCATCAACAACAATCTTTCTTGTTTTTATTTTTATCTCAAAAAAGTAGTGAATTAAATCTACTTTTTAATGAATGTCTTTATCCTTAAAGGGCTTACATTCTGACAGGTAGTAGAGCACAAGTCAGTAAGTAGCTATTTGAGAAGGTATAATGGAAATATAAACAAAGTGTTGTAAGGGCCCAGTGGGGGTAAAACTCATTTTTGAGAGAAAACAAGGAAAATTTTCAGGAAAGTCAATCTTATTTTCTGTTTTTGCAATATTTGTGGATGATTCACACCAATATGGTCTACTGTTGAAACTCTTAGTAAATAAAATAAGGCCTCATTTTCTCACTGGCCTCTCCCCAGTTGTCACATGGACCTGTATTCTCCTTTCTAGGACTCCCTGTGATATTGGAACTTCATGATGTTTGCTAGATAGCCCTAAAAATCCAGTTTCCTCTAGTCAGTGTTCCAAAAATCTGTTCCTCTATCCCCTTACCTCAAATCACTTTGGATTAAAAGTAGTATCCTATCTTTAAAGTTTCCAGAAAAGATGACTATTAGTGGATGAATAAATATTTATCACCTCAAAAAATTAGTGTAAATTAACTGTATTGAATGTGTCTGTCCAGTGAACCAGAGCTGAATGAGAAATGCTAAAAACATTCTTGCAATAAGTTCCTTAAGTTTTCTTTCTGCCTATTTCTAAAGATTTCCCAGGAGTAATACTCAACAATTTCTAACAGAATGAGCAATACAAATGATACAAAATAAGGAATAACCAAATGTGTTTTAAATGTGTATAGTCCATTTTAAATGTGTATGGAAATGTGATGTTCTGAAAAAGGTGTAAATAACTAGACAGATCATCATGAAGCTTCAACTCAAAGAAGTTGCTCCCCACTCTATGCTGAGCATGAACAGCAAGTTCATTAGTCCAACAAAAAGAGTCAATCTCTCTTCCTATAAGCTTTGTTTTTTTGTAGAAAAAAATCAAGAAAAAATAGATTAAGTTCTAACTATGTACTCAGCACTGTGTTAGATATAAAAAAGTGTAAGACATAGCCTTAAAGAGTTTACAATTTAGTTATGGCTTTAGAAGAGTTTACAGTATACCAGGGGGATAATTCAGTGTCTTAGTTTTGAAGGCTTTCCTTCTGGTTAGGTTGAAAGTTGCCTAAAGAAAAGTTCAGAATAACTGAAGGCAGAGTTAATATCAAATGAGAATTCAATTTATCTTTATATCCATAAGTGAGAATATACTGGAAAAAGAAAAGGAAATATACTAGATGAAGGGCAAGGGGGAATATTTCAAGACTGATATGACCAGGAATACCTAAAATCCTCCCTGAAGTCATCTAGGCAGCAAATGTGTTCACTCAATAAATTGGAGAAAGAAGACAAGGGATATTTCCAGTGGGGTAATGAAGGCAAAGCAGGTCTCTTTCCCCTGGTTCTGTGCCCAAATCAAACTCCTTGTTGAAGCTGGGATAGTGGTTCCCCTGCAGGAGAACTGAAAGGATGGATGTGTGCTGCTAGTGACAGGAAAGCATGCATCTTACATCTGGTCACTGACTATTTCCTGCTACTCTCTATTTCAGATAGATAAATCTGTTCTTCTCAACTAGACTGTGAACTTTCAGAGACCATGACCTATATCTTTTATTCCATCTGTATCAGCCCTCACTGCCCCCTTAGAATGGTTAAGATAGGACTAGGCAAGGGAAAAGCATTTAACACATATAGATTTTAAAAGTTACCTCTTAAAAAAACAAGTTAGGCAGTACTTACTGAATGCCTGAATGTTTTCAAACCTATATTTTATTAATTATTCAATGAGAATATAAAAATACAATCCTAATTATACAGAAGTTATAAGTAATATCTATAAGCTGCAAAATCCTGGGTCCTTCAGTACTAAGCATAAATGTTTCTTAATAACCACCTCTGATCCCCAAGAGCTATTAGGACTCCCTGGACACCGTTTTCATAGCACCCCTTGTATACCTATCATGTAAAACCATGAAGGCCCATTTACATGTGTGTCTGCTTCACCAGACATGATCTCTTTGAAGGTAGGGAATGGGTCTTATTCATTGTAGTGGCTCTAGTGCCAAGCAGAGCATTTAGCACAAAGTGGGGGCTCAATCAATATTTTCAAACTGTTCATGTAGAATAAATCTAGGGATAACAAGTCTTTGCTTGGAAGTGGTGTGTGGACCTGAATAGTAAGTGGGGCCTGAACTCCCTGGATCAGTACCTGAAGCAGCAGAATGTCAAATTCCAACTGAAATATAAGAGCCAGTGCTCAGGAAATCTGCACTGGCAGGAAGACAAACACAAACATGCCTTGGTTCCAGAGGAAGCTCAAGGGCAATGTGTGCTTTTGTGGCTCAAATGTTATTTGCCAATAAGTGTGTGCCAGTAAGAGCAAACTGGCAGGTCCAGAGAATGAACAAAATGCTCTATCAATTCCCAATTAACTAAGTTGACAGGTTTTAGGAGCTAACAGCTTTTAGAAATGGAAGGTCAGACTTCTAGGCCAACCAGTCTCCAGGAGAGTGGGCCCCATTATTATTCTATTAGAAGAAAAACCAGACTCTCCATAAAAGACTAAGGCAGGGAAAAACTTAGTCTTTTTCAGTGAGCCGGATTCTTCTATTTAACTAAGGGAACATAAAACCTAAAAGCAGGCAGAAGTAGGAGAACCAAGATGGCGGCATAAGTTAACGCCGGAGTTTGCTGCTTTGAACAACTACTTCAAAAGTGAAACCAGAAAACGGAAGGGACATCACCCAGAACCACAGGAACGCTGGCTGAGTGGAAGTCCTACAACTAGGAGGAAAGAGAAACGCATACGGACACTCAGAGGAGGCGCAGTGCTGAAGTCAAATTCTGAGGTGCGGAGTGCGCGCGAGGAGCGGGCTGGCGGCGCAGGGCGCGGTTGGCGTTTTCAATCGGGAGGGAGTCGCAGACTCTGAGCTCCAGATACAGGCGAGTCTTTAGGGACCCAGACTCAAACGGGAGAAGCGGGACTGTCTGGCTTCGGTCAGAGCGAGTGCAGCTTTCTCTCCGAGGTTTGCAGCCATTGCTGGGACTCAGAGAGGCAGAGCCCCTGGGGACAGGACTGAGAGCTGCCATAACTGCTCTCTCCGGCCCACCCTGATGATCCTGTGCGACCCGCCCCACCCAAGCCCTGCACAGAGGCATTTGCCAGATAGCCTCAGGCAAAGGCTAGATTAGCACCTCCCTAGAGGACAGAAGTTCTCTCACTGCAGACACAGCTGATTCTCATAGCCTCTTGGCCTGGAGGTCAAACCCTCCCTGGTATTAGCTACAGCAATCAAGGTTTAACTATAAGACCATGCACAAAGACCACTAGGGGGTGCACCAAGGAAGCATAACAAAATGCGGAGACAAAGAAACAGGACAAAATTGTCAATGGAAGATATAGAGTTCAGAACCACACTTTTAAGGTCTCTCAAGAACTGTTTAGAAGCTGCCGATAAACTTAATGAGATCTACAAGAAAACTAATGAGACCCTCGATCTTATATTGGGGAATCACCTAGAAATTAAGCATACACGGACTGAAATAATGAATATTATACAGACTCCCGACAGCAGACCAGAGGAGCGCAAGAATCAAGTCAATGATTTCAAATGCGAGGAAGCAAAAAACACCCAACCGGAAAAGCAAAATGAAAAAAGAATCCAAAAATGCGAGGATAGTGTAAGGAGCCTCTGGGACAACTTCAAGCGTACCAACATCAGAATTATAGGGGTGCCAGAAGATGAGAGAGAGCAAGATATTGAAAACCTATTTGAAGAAATAATGACAGAAAACTTCCCCCACCTGGTGAAAGAAATGGACTTACAGGTCCAAGAAGCGCGGAGAACCCCAAACAAAAGGAATCCAAAGAGGACCACACCAAGACACATCATAATTAAAATGCCAAGAGTAAAAGATAAAGAGAGAATCTTAAAAACAGCAAGAGAAAGAAACTCAGTTACCTACAAGGGAATACCCATACGACTGTCAGCTGATTTCTCAACAGAAACTTTGCAGGCCAGAAGGGAGTGGCAAGAAATATTCAAAGTGATGAATACCAAGAACCTACAACCAAGATTACTTTATCCAGCAAAGCTATCATTCAGAATTGAAGGTCAGATAAAGAGCTTCACAGATAAGGAAAAGCTAAAGGAGTTCATCACCACCAAACCAGTATTATATGAAATGCTGAAAGGTATCCTTTAAGAAGAGGAAGAAGAAAAAGGTAAAGATACAAATTATGAACAACAAATATACATCTATCAACAAGTGAATCTAAGAATCAAGTGAATAAATAATCTGATGAACAGAATGAACTGTTGATTATAATAGAATCAGGGACATAGAAAGGGAATGGACTGACTATTCTTGTGGGGGAAAGGGGTGTGGGAGATGTGGGAAGAGACTGGACAAAAATTGTGCACCTATGGATGAGGACAGTGGGTGGGGAGTGAGGGCGGAGGGTGGGGCAGGAACTGGGAGGAGGGGAGTTATGGGGGGAAAAAAAGAGGAACAAATGTAATAATCTGAACAATAAAGATTTAATTAAAACAAAACAAAACAAAACAAACAAAACAAAAAACCTAAAAGCAAAAGTTATTGAGTTATTGATTTATTTTTTTTTTTTTTAAATATATTTTATTGATTTTTTACAGAGATGAAGGGAGAGAGATAGAGAGTTAGAAACACCGATGAGAGAGAAACATCGATCAGCTGCCTCCTGCACATCTCCTACTGGGGATGTGCCCGCAACCCAGGTACATGCCCTTGACCGGAATCGAACCCGGGACCTTTCAGTCCGCAGGCCGACGCTCTATCCACTGAGCCAAACCAGTTCCGGCGAGTTATTGATTTAGAGGCAATCTTTCTCATCCTGGGATCCCAGAAGAAAGCTTCTATGATTTTGTTTGTATGTGTGTGTGTGTTTTACAGCAACAGGAGTCTCTGACTCCAGTTTTATACCTTTATGTTTCCTGCAATTTAAAAACAAAGACAAATGTGTCTGAGCATATGTGTGTGCATACACATTTGTGCATAGCACCTAAAAATATTTCTTAAAGGAAATATTCCAAAATGTTGTGTGTTTATTCCCCAGCGATAAAACTTTGGGTCATGTATCTCCATTTCTTTTTCCCTTGTTCCATCTTGCCTTCTAACCTCCCTTCCACGAGCCACCTCTTTTGTGTGTGTGTGTGTGTTTAACTTATTTGCTTATCTGTATTTTCTAAATATTCTACTAGGAACATGTTTTATTTGTATAATTTTTTTCAAATGGGTGAGAAAAAGATAAAAACTTAAAAAAAAAAAGAAAACTAAGAATCCAAAGTGCCTGTCCATGAGGCAGCTGTCAAACAAGAAGTCAAGAGACATGGGTCTGGCTTGGAGATTGGACAAATCTATTATCCTTACTAAGTTTCCAGTGCCTCATCTGTAAAATGGCATCACTCATTCAATAAATATCTTTATTTTCATCCCTTAAATATCTTAAGCATTGACTATGTGATTACATACAATAGTGAGCAAGGTTGACATAATTCCCTGCCCTCATGGAGTTTAGAGTCTGTCAGAGATGATACTTTTTTATTTTATTTCTTATTTAAAATAACTTATTGATTTCAGAGAGGAAAGGAGAGGGAAAGAGAGATAGAAACATCAATGATGAATCATTTATCAGTTGCCTATGCACACCTCACAATGGGGATCGAGCCTGCAACCCAGGCATATATCCTGACTTGATTCCTGTGACCTTCTGGTTCATAGGTCGATGCTCAAACACTGAGCCATGCTGGCTGGGCTAGAGATGGACCTTTAAAGCAGGATAAAATGTGGTCAGGGAGAAATGGGAAGAAGGAATTCAAGGTAAAGGCAGCAATGACATATACGTAGGGAAAGACAGAGTGTTTACAGCAGTACTACTTAGATTACAAGTGGCAGAAGCCCATTCAAATGTCTCAAGAATAAAAAGACCTTATTGGTTCTGATATTTGAAAAGTATATAAGTGGTCTAGCTTCAGATACATGTAAGAACCAGGTGCCTAAAATATGCCAGTAGGACCACAGTATCCATCTCTTGGCTCTGCTTCCCTCCGTATTGACTTCTCAAGTCACCTCTCCCCAGTGCTAGTTACATTTCACAGGCTGAAAAACCATGGTGGAAAAAAGAGATTCTCATTCCCAACAGTTCCAACAGAAGTCCAGAATTACACCTCATGGTCACATGCCTATTTCAGAATCAACTGTGATAAAGACAATGAAATGCTCCAATTGCCAGGTCTTATCATGGATTCTTTACTGGGTCTGGTGGAAAGGGTGGGGGTGATTAGCCTCCAGAGAACCACAAAGACTGAGATTGATGAGGGGCAATGGGAATTGCCTCATTTTAACCTGTGCCTCTGAGAAGAATATAATTGGGAAAGCAAGCCTAACACAAAAGCCCATCTATTGAAAGGGGTCCCTTAAAACAATTCTTTCTCCTCCTGGGGCATTACCTGTTACAGTTCTTCTATATGCACACCTGAGAGTTCCTAAAGCCTTCCTTTCAGATACTTGGGATCCCTAATCAGGTGCTTCTGGCAACGCTGCTTCAGAAGATTTTTCAAATGTGTGCTACAAAAAGTCTCCTATTTCCCTCTCCCGCAGAAAGCCCTAAAAATGCTCAGTACAGGGAGAAACAAAACTGCTTCAAGTCTCCAAAAACACCTTGAAAATACTCACATTTGCAAATGGACCAAACCCATAGGACGAAACCTGGTTGAAGTCTTAATTCTTGAATAAACTTATTGTATAATCTTGGACAAATTATTTTTCTTCTCTGCACCTTAGTTTCTTCTTCTGTAAAATAAAGGGTTAGATTAGATGGTTTTCCGGGTCCACTGAGCTCTCATTCAAGTATAAAAATGAAAGTAAGCCCATCAGTGTGGTTCAGTTGGTTGAACATCATCCATGCACCAAGAGGTCGCCTGTTCTATTCCCGGTCAGAACACATGCCCAGGTTTCAGGCTCAATCCCCACCAAGGGGCAGCAGGAGGCAACCAAACGATATTTCTCTTGTCAATGTTTCTCTCTTTCCTCCCGTCCTCTCTCTCTAAAATCAATTTAAAAAAACAAACATCTTTTTAAAACATAAATAGTGGATGGTTTGGGGGGTGGGGGTGGGGGTGGGGAATGAATATGAGTTTGGAGTCCCTAGCAGTAGAATTCCAAGAGGGCAATAGTTCTGTGAAAGCCCAAAACCCAGGAGAGGTGTGTAACCAACCATTAACTGAAACCTGCCATGGCTGGTTGAATTTCACAGTGGGGAAGTGCCCTGAGGTTCTGATTTAAGAATGTGAATCCTTTGAGAAATTATTTAATACGGAGTTGAAGGATTTGGTGGAGAAATGTAGATAGTGGTAAAGGAATAAATCCTCTTCACCTTTGCAGAACAGAGCAAAGCAACATTTCTTTCCTATGCTAAAAACAAGAGCAAAGATAGGATCCTGCTGCCATCTTGTGGCACACTAGGCAGCTTAGGAAGAAGGGTTTACTTAAATCTCCCTCAGGAGACCACATCCTCCTAGGCCAGCGGTTCTCAATCTGTGGGTTGCGTCCCCTTTGGGGGTCGAACGACCCTTTCACAGGGGTCGCCTAAGACCATCGGAAAATACATATATAATTAGATATTG
Organism: Myotis nattereri; assembly: GCF_964212035.1. Classification (NCBI taxonomy): domain Eukaryota; kingdom Metazoa; phylum Chordata; class Mammalia; order Chiroptera; family Vespertilionidae; genus Myotis; species Myotis nattereri. The sequence goes on from NC_138080.1 coordinate 79,765,178, forward strand.
TTTTTGTGATTAATCACTATGCTTTAATTATGTTCAATTTATAACAATGAAAATACATCCTGCATATCAGATATTTACATTACGATTCATAACAGTAGCAAAATTACAGTTATGAAGTAGCAACGAAAATAATTTTATGGTTGGGGGTCACCACAACATGAGGAACTGTATTAAAGGGTCGCAGCATTAGGAAGGTTGAGAGCCACTGTCCTAGGCCCTTACAATCAATCACACAGAGCTTGATAATTCAAAAAACCCTTTCAACCCATTATCTCATTTCATTCTCAAAGCAACTTTGTGGAGTGGCAGGAAGAAGATATAACTCTTTGCCAGAGAAGGAACCAAAGCTTAGAAAGACTATGTGACCTACCTAAGGTCACACAGTAAGTAACTCGCAGTCTGGGTTTGAACCCACATCTCCTGACTCTAAATCAGACAACTCATTCACTCTACTGTGTAGGGGATGGTATAAAACAGGTTTAGGTATGCTCTAGGAATTTGAGAGGGAGGCTTAAAGTGGAATGCTCAATTTCTTCTGCAGACTCAACAGCCACAGGCCACAATCAGGTTGCAGAAAAAGGCATCCAGATAAGCCTGGATTCCTGCCTCCTTCCTGATTTGCACATTCTTAGTTAACATCTACAGGTCTCTCCAGTTGCTCTCCCTCCCTCTGTTCCCCAACCCCAGGCTACCTATCAGGGCTGAAGACATTTGTAACTAAATGCTGACCAAATGGATCTCAGGCAAGGGAGCCATAACATCCAGAAATAAGCAAAAGCTACTGCGATCACTGCTCTGTCCTTGGGTTATAGTTCATAATATCTGTGGACCAGCCCAAATTTCCTAATAAATTTTGATAAGAAGACTAGTTGGCTTGTGCCATAATGATGTCAAGCTCACCAAAATTGAAGGGGTAATGCTTGGGTTATATGATTTACCAACTAGCATACAGAAATGACTTACTAGTAAAATTAATCTGAGAATTTCCAATTTGTCTAAAGCAACCATAACTTTTTCCTATAGAATTACAAAGAAGAAAAAACTTTCCACTAGCATAGTATTCCTTTCATTTCATTCATTCATTCATTCATTCATTCATTCATTCATTCACTAAGTGAGCAGACATTCACTAAATGAATAGAGTACTATGATAATCCCTCTGATGAAGACTTTGTTGCCTAGTGGTGAACAGGGGAAAACAAGCAAAGAATATAATTATAAGTGCGTGTGAGATATAAATATTAAGTGATTGGGGTTAGGAAGAAAAAAAATTCCTCTGGCTAGGGAAAGAAGTGGATAAAGAATGATTTCACGGATATCTATAATAATAAAAGCATAATATGCAAATCGACCAAACAACTGAACAGCAGAATGAATGCCCAGACAACCTTCTGGATGGCCACTCTATGACACGCACTGGCACCAGGCCAGCCAAGGTGGGTGCAATGCGATTGGTCAGGGGCCCCGCCATCGCCCCACGATCACCCCAAAGAGGGAGGCCCAGGCCACTGGCCTGTGGGGTGATCGATGGGGGTGGGGGGTGCTCCGTGATCGCCCCAAAGACGGAGGCCCAGGCTATCTAGCCTGTTGTGCTGTGGTGGGTGGGCAGGGTCTCCCTCTGCGGGGTGATTGATCTGGGGGCCCTGCGATCGATTGCCCCACAGAGGGAGGCCCAGGTCAGCCAAGTGATCACACCCCATGCCTGTTGCCCACAGAGGGAGGCAACCAGTGGCAGGGGAGGGAGTGCAACACTACACAGATGGCAAGCAGTGGCAGCAGCGGGGGCAGGGCCAGCTGCCAGCAGCAGGGGGAAGGAAAGCCCCGATAGGCCCTGATTGCCGGCCAGGCCTAGGGTTCTGACCCGAGGGGTCCCAGATTGAGAGAGGGCGCAGGCTGGGCTGAGGGACACCCCTCCCCCGTGCACAAATTTTGTGCACTGGGCCTCCAGTATAATACATAAAACCTTTCACAGATTGGCCTTTTCAAACCCTCTCTGCCTTCTCTCCTGTAACTACTTTGCTCTCACCCTACTATATGCTCTTTTTTTCTTCTTCTTTCCTTTTTTTTTCTTTTATCTTTTATATGCTTTTTTATTATATTGATTTTAAAGAGAGAGAAACATTAATTTGTTATTCCACTTATTTATGCATTCATTGGTTGATTCTTGTATGTGCCCTGACATCGAACCTGAAACCTTGGCATATCAGAACGACGCTCTAATCAACTGAGCTACCCAGCCAGGGTGCCCTACCATATTCTGAACATAAGTTTTCTTCAGTATTTTAAGGATAAAAACTTAGGTTTTGGAATCAGATAGATCTTGGTTCTAATCCCAGCTCTAACACTTTAGACAACATTGGGTAAGTTATGAAATTCCCCAAGCTTCAATTTCCTAATCTGTAAAGTGGATATTATAGTAATTTTATTTTTACAGGTTTTTGTAAGAGTCAAGTGATATAATGTATGCAAAGCATATAGTTTTGTGCCTGACATACAGGAAATACTTAGTAAATACCAACTGATAGTTAATTATCTCTGTGCCTTTGATGATATTGTTTTCTTTGCCTGAGATTCCCTTTACCTTCCCAAACTGTTTTACCCCTATTTCTCCTTTATTTTTATTTTTTAAATATATTTTTATTTAAAAAATAAAAGGGAGAAGAAGAGAGAGATAGAAACATCAATGATGAGTGAGAATCACTGATCAACTGCCTCCTGCACACCCCACACTGGGGATCGAGCCCACAACCCGGGCATGTGCCTGGACTGGGAATCGAACCGTGACCACCTGGTTCATAGGTCAATGTTTAACCACTGAGCAACGCTGGCCAGGCAACCCCCCCCCCCCCCATACACATCATTTCTCTTTTAGAGCCATCACAAAGATCTCTTTTTTGAGTACCCCAGGTCCTGCTTGCTGTTCCCCACTGAGTGCTCAGAACCTTTATTCATATCTCCTTTACTGTACTTATGTGAAATCAACTTGTATTTGTTTGTAAGTCTGCCTATTAGATCTGTAAGGCTCGGAAGGGCAGGAGCTATGTCTTACTCCTTCTGTCCTAGTACTTCAGAGTACATGACTCATGGTACCACTAGAGAAATTATAACTGAATAAATAAGATTATATTTGAGCTATACCTTAAATAAGTAAACAGAAATTAAAGCATATAGCTAGGTGGCCTTCAAATGTAATCATTAACCTATTAATGTTGTACATTAAACCATTTGAACCCACTAATACTGATTATCAAGAGTTAGCCTTTAAGATGGACTGATAGGACTAAAGTAGGTCACAATTTCATGAGGAGAATCTGGGGGTGAATGCATGGATAAATGGAAGCAGCCTGGAGTGCAGGCAGCAACTCAAGAAACCAGTGCAGGACTTCCTTGGATAGCCAGTAGTATTCAGGAGGTGTGTGTGTGTGTGGGGGGGGGGGGGGGCGGGGAGGATATTCAGTATTATAATAACTGTTTTAATGTCTTTGTATACTAATCCTATGATCTCTCATTTCTGGATTCTGTTTCTAATAATTGAATGTTCTCCATGTTATGATATGGTATGGTATGATCCTGATTTTTTGCATGTCCAGTAATATTTCATTGGATGCCAGACATTATTTCATTTCCTTTCCTTTAGAGATCACAGTCCTGTGGTGCCTGTTATCCAATGTCTGAAAACTACTGTTTTTCTATATCTTGTTGGATTTTTAGTTGTTTAAGGTGAGAGAATAAATTCTCTTCCTGATATTCCATCATGGCTGGAAAAATAAGAAGGCCTTGCAACCTCAAATAAATTAATGTATCTAGGCATTAAATATCAATAATTGGTAACAAAATCTGATGAACAGAGTAAACTGGTGAATATAATAGAATCAGGGGCATAGAAAGGGAGTGGACTGACAATTCTCAGGGGGGAATGGGGTGTGGGGGTGCGGGAGGAGACTGGACAAAAATCGTACACCTATGGATGAGGACAGTGTGGGGGGGTAAGGGCAGAGAGTGGGTGGGAACCAGGTGGAGGGGAGCTATGGGGGGAAAAAAGAGGAACAACTGTAATAATCTGAACAATAAAGAATTATTTAAAAAAATATGAAAGGCCCTGGCTGGTTTGGCTCAGTGGATAGAGCATCAGCCTGTGGACTGAAGGGTCCCAGGTTCGATTCCTGTCAGGAGCACATGCCCGGGTTGCAGGCTTGATCCCCAGTAGGGGGCGTGCAGGAGGCAGCCAATCAATGATTCTCTCTCATCATTGATGTTTCTATCTATCTCTTCCTCTCCCTTCCTCTCTGAAATCAATAAAGATAAATTTTTTAAAAATAAATAAATAAAAAACCATGAAAAAAAATAATTGGTAACATCACAAAAAGAAAGATAGCTAGGCATTATGTACCTTTTGATGACACATCATCAATGAAGTAGTTATGCAAAAAAGTACACACCAAACATGAGTCTCATCAAACCTCTAGATCCAATTATCAATTTACAGGAAATACAGAAGACAGAGGAACATCTTAAAATGCACCACAGGAATAAAATCAACAAAATCAAAATTGCAGGAAACTCTATAGGACAAATAACTACTATTTTTTTCAACAATTTAAATTAGAAGAAAATTTAAAAGAGGGAAGGAGAGCTATAAATTAAAAGAGTAAAAGATATATCAACCTACTATAATGTATGGACCTTATTTGTATCCTGATCCAAGCAAACAAGCTGTAAGAAAAAATTATGACACTTATGAGCAATTGGAAATTTAAATTCAGACTAGATAGTTGATGGTATTAAAGAATTATTGTTAACTTTAGGTATGATAATGATTATGTTTATTTTAAAAACTCATCTTTTAGAGAAACATTCTGGTCTATAGATAAAATAACATGTTTAGTATTTGCTTAAAATTAATATGATGGGGCAGGTAGATGGGAGTATAGATTAAATAATATCATGGATAGGTAATTAATTCTAAAAGCTGAGTGATACGTACGTATGTTTGAAATTTTCTATTATAAAATAATTTTTTAAATATTTTACATAAAATTGAGATGGGTTCTAAATCTGGCTCTGACATCATTCTGCTCTGTACCTATGGACCAATCTCTTCTCTCCAAGCTTCAGCTTTCTCTATAAAATATGAACCCATTCCAATACCTTTCCATTATATACACTTATAGGCTATGTGACATGGGAAAGTTAATCAGTTTAAGCCTCAGTTTCCTCATCTATAAAAAGTAATATAAACAGTAACTAATTTTCAGAACTTTTGAGTAGGTTAAATTGGGTATTGCATATTAAAACCCTCATAGTAGTACCTGGCACAAAGTAAAGATTCAATAAATATTATCTACTAGAGGCCTGGTGCATGAAATTTGTGCACTCGAGGGGATCCCTCAGCCCAGCCTATGCCCTCTTGCAGTCTGGGAGGACACTGGGAGCAGGCCTAAGCCATCAGTCAGACATCCTTAGTGCTGCTGCGGAGGCAGGAGAGGCTCCGGCCACTGCTGTTGCGTTTGCCAGCTGTGAGCCCAGCTTCTGGCTGAGAGGTGCTCCCCCTGTGGAAGCACACTGACCACCAGGGGGCAGCTCCTGAGTTGAGCATCTGCCCCCTGGTGGTCAGTATGTGTCATAGCGACCAGTCATTCTGCCATTCAGTCAATTTGCATATTAGCCTCTTATTATATAGGATCATTATTATCTCTTGCTGCATCTAAAAAATACCCATAAGAAAAAATGTGAATTCTGTACATTTTTAAAATGAAAGGACTCTATAATTTATTATTCCCTATCCCTTCCTTCTCCATATCTCCTTTCTTCAGAACAAAGACAGGAAAATCTGAAACTTTCTCTCTAAAAGCCTATGGAACAATGTACCCAAAAGCAGAAGCCAGGAGAGAAAGAGCTTAGCTCTCATACCCAGTGAGAGTCATTGCTGTGGATCTGGAAAAAACAGAGGCGCCTCTTTCATCACTTCAGAATATAGCATGCAGCTGTTCTTCTGCTATGCCACACATCCTGAAGTTGCTACCAAGAGCTAAAAACAGAGCTCAGGCAATCAGTCCAGTGTAGCCAAGATCATTCTTTTTCAAGGTGGCCCCATTGGAAATAATATGGGCACTTTGTACCCTTTTTCTAACCAAGAACTGTTCTTCCCCACCAGACTGTGAGTTTCTTGAAGGCAAAACCTCTATCTAGTTTATCTTTATAATTTATGCTCCTAGCAAAGCACAGGGGAAAGAGCAAGTACTCAATAAATATTTGTTGAATGAAAGAATTAACTGCTTGTTCTTTGTTTTATTTGGAGTAGAGCACAAAAAGGAAAGGAACATTGATAGTCATACAAAGAATTGTTGGGGGAATCTTTTAACAATTCTTGTCAGGGAGTACAAACTTGTTCACAACTTCCAATTCTTTTTTCTCCTTATTTCCCACTACTTATCTTTTTATAACTTCCCTACACTCTCATGAACTACTTACGATTCCCCAAATACACCTGAATATTCTTCCTTCTGACCCTGCGCTCATACTATTCCCTCTATTTGTTAATCTCTCTCTCTCTCTCTCTCTCTCTCTCTCTCTCTCTCTCTCTCTTTCTCTCTCTCTCCCTCCTCCCCTCTGTCTCTCTCTCTCTCTCTCTCTTTCCCTCCTGCCCTCCTTCTGCACCCCCCCGCCACATGCATCCTTCAAAACTTGGCTCCAGTGCCTCCTCTTCCATGAAGCTTTTCTCAACTACTATAGCTGAAAAGGATATCTTCTTGATTTCCTATAACACTTTAGATTTATCTTGACGCATTCATAATATTCTAATATATTGTGATTAGTTGTACAGGTTTCATAACTTTTACAACATTAAAGGCATAGTGCTTGGTACACACCAGCCATCTGATGAGTGTTTAGAGCATTCACATTCATTGGCTAAACTTTGTAGAATAAAAAATACAATCATTCGACCCAATTTAAAGTATAAAACAAGTGAGCCTTAAGTAGTGTTTTATTCATAAGATTTTTTTTCTTAAAAGTTGATACACTGTTTTGGAACTTTTGCCACCCTATTACTTTCTGTTTTATTAAGTAATATCTTTTACTCTTAAAAACCTAACAAAAACTCTCATGAGGCATTTTTTTTTTTAGTCAAGTTGAATTTAAAAGAAAAATTCACCAGGATGGGGGGGTGGGGGGCGAGGAGGGAGGAAATGGGAGACATATGTAATGCTAGCAACAATAAAAATATTTTTTTAAGAAGTGAGCACCATTCTAATACATTCATCTCTGAGGATAAGAAACAGGCACACAGGTTTGGAAGTTATACACATTCTGCCTTGATATATAAGGTCCAATTTAGGTGAAGGCCAAGGTAAGAGAGTCCCTGTATTTTTCTTGAGGACCTGCTATGTGCCATTGTGTTAGGCATTTTTCATGATAAAAGCTTCTTTTGGAGTATTATTATTTTTTCTGTTACCCAAATGTTTCCAATTTCCCCAATTACACAAGTTTCCCACTCCTTTGACATTTAAATAAAGTAACTCAAGACCAAAAGATATTTCACATCTATAACAATAAAAGCATAATATGCTAATTAGACCAGACAGCCCAGGTGACCTTCTGGACAAAGCCTGGGCTGCGAGGGACGAGGCAAGCCACCATGGCTGCGAGGGCCAAGCCCCTTGCACAAATTTCGTTAAAAATAATAATTTCACATATTCTTCAAATTCCAGACTAAGACAACCCAGGGTATCAAAAAACCAAGGTTGAGAATCACTAGACCACAACACACCTTGGCCAAGCCCTTGGTTTTTTCAACTATCGTCCCTAACTACTTCTCAGCATAGAAATAGGGCACAAAGGAAAAAATGAACCATTTAAAAAGTTAAATAACTTTAGGCTGTTATACTTCTCAAAGGTAAGGTCTAGAATAGAAGTAAATCTCATTTCTTGAAATTAAGTGTTAATTTGTTACTTGGATAATTGCTTATTTTCTCTTCTAGATGATACACTCTAGATCAGGGTGAGGAACCTTTTTTCTGCCAAGGGCCTTTTGGATATTTCTAACATCATCTGAGGGCCATACAAAGTTATAAACTTAAAAATTAGCCTGCTATATTTGGTCAAACATTTAGAAAACTCACCCCCAATGTCTTGGCAGGGTCAGACCAAATAATTTCTCAGACCTAATATGGCCCGAGGGTCGGACGTTCCCCATGCCTGTGTCTAGATACCATTGTCATCAGATATTTACCATTTTATTGCCCTTTCCTCTCTGTTCATTCCTTCTAGATTAAATATTAAGGTATATAAACCAATGGCATTTCCCTACCACTCCTATGCCCAGCAAGCAGTTCATTGTGGCCTTCTCAGTGTCATTTCTTAAAGTTATCATATTTGACTGTTGGAGCACATTTAGATCATCTAACCCAACTTTTCCATTTTATACATGAGGAGTCCAAAGTCTAAAGAGAATATACTGTTTGTTCAAGGTCACCCACCTAGCGTCAGATCCCTTAACAGAATTTCTTTTCCTAACTCCTAGTTCTCAACATTATACCCAACAAATGTCTGGGTACACAGATGGTCATTAAAAAATATTTTATTGAACTGAAATGAAGGTAATTGCTTCTTTGTTTGACTAAACTATCTGACAACCCTATAGAATTTAGAAGGAAGAGGTGAAAGTGCTGTTCTGAATACTATGACTTATAAGGCAATTTGGCACAGACACTAGAGCAGGCTGCCTGAGTTCTGATGTGGTCTCTCACCACTGCCCATCTGTATGACCTTAGGAAATTTTACATATTTTAGCCTCAGCTTCCTCAACTGTAAAATGAACATACTAACAGAACAGTCCATCATATTTTGATTATGCTAGGGAAACTGGCTTTTGAGAGAAAACCTTTGATGACCCCCACTATAAAACAAATAATTATCTTCAAATTTATGTTTTTTAACTTAAGATTTTATACATTAAGTTTTATTAAATGAATAAAATGGTTGTTTATCTGTCATCAAGTGGTTGTTTATTTAATAACATTTGTTGAATACCTATTCTGCAGCATGTACTGTGTTAGATGCTGGGAATACAACAATGGACAAGAAAAACAAGATCCTACCCTTAGGAGCTAACATTCTACTATGATTAAAGGATATAATTCATATAAAATGCCTAGTAGAGTCTGGCACCTAATAAATGTTCAATAAATGTTAGTTGTTGTTGTTGTTTAAAATGTACTATATATCCACATTTAAAGAGCAAATCTTACAAAAAGACAGCTCCAAGCAATACTTTAGGGCATTAAACAGTTCACCTAACAGTGTTTCACAAGCACAGATATTATCACCATGGCAACATTTTCTGAGTACCTTAAGAGCACTTTCTTGATACTGTGGAAGGTTCAGGCATCGTCTGTGAAAACATCTTGTAAAGAGTGGCATGTAGAGGGTAGAGAAAATCCTCTCCAGTTAATGTCCCAAAATGACAACTTTCTCTATAGAATCATTTAATAAAACTTAATGTATAAAATCTTAAGTTAAAAAACATAAATTTGAGGATAATTACTTGTTTTATAGTGGGGGTCATCAAAGGTTTTCTCTCAAAAGCCAGTTTCCCTATCATAATCAAAATATGATGGACTGTTCAAAACTCCACACAATTAACAAGCACATGAAAAGATACTAGTAATTACCAATGGCATATTTCACAAATCTAGAACGAACGTTCCAAAAATTCATCTGGAATAAAAAAAGACCCCGAATAGCTGCAGCAATCCTGAGAAAGAACAAAGTAGGTGGGATCTCAATACCAGATATCAAACTGTATTACAAAGCCACTGTTCTTAAAACAGCTTGGTACTGGCACAAGAACAGACATATAGATCAATGGAATAGAATAGAGACCCCAGAAATCGACCCAAACCACTATGCCCAATTAATATTTAACAAAGGAGGCAAGAGCATACAATGGAGTCAAGACAGTCTCTTCAATAAATGGTGCTGGGAAAATTGGACAGGTACATGCAAAAAGATGAAACTAGACCACCAACTCACACCATACACAAAAATAAACTCAAAATGGATAAAAGACTTAAACGTAAGACAGGAAACCATAAAAATACTAGAGGAATCCACAGGCAGCGAAATCGCAAACATATGCTGAAGGAATTTCTTCTCTGATAATGCTCCTAGAGCAATGGAAACTAAAGAGAAAATAAACAAATGGGACTACATCAAAATAAAAAGCTTTTGCACAGCAAAGGAAACCATCAACAAAACAACAAGAAGACCCACTACATGGGAGAACATATGTGCCAATGATACCACCGATAAGGGTTTAATTTCCAACATTTACAGGGATCTCATGAAACTTAACAAAAGAAAGATAAACAATCCAATCAAAAAATGGGCAACGGACCTAGATAGACACTTTTCGAAAGAGGACATACAGAAGGCCGAAAGACATATGAAAACATGCTCAAAGTCACTAATTATACGAGAGATGCAAATCAAAACAACAATGCGTTATCATCTCACACCTGTCAGAATGGCTATCATCAACAAATCAACAAACAACAAGTGTTGGAGAGGATGTGGAGAAAAAGGAACCCTTCTGCACTGCTGGTGGGAATGCAGACTGGTGCAGCCACTGTGGAGAACAGTATGGAGCTACCTCAAAAAACTAAAAATGGAACTCCCATTTGACCCAGTGATCCCACTTCTAGGAATATATCCCAAGAAACCAGAAATGCCAATCAGAAAGGATATATGCACCCCTATGTTCATAGCAGCACAATTCACCATAGCTAAGATTTGGAAACAGCCTAAGTGCCCATCAGCAGATGAATGGATTAGAAAACTGTGGTACATATACACAGTGGAATACTATGCTGCGGTAAAAAAGAAGGAAAAAAAAGGAACTCTTGCCTTTTGCAACAGCATGGATGAAACTGGAGAGCATTATGCTAAGTGAAATAAGCCAGTCAGAGAAAGATAAATACCACATGATCTCACTCATTTGTGGATTATAGAGAACAACATAGACTGATGAAAAGGGACAGACCCAAAGACTGAGAAACAGCAATCAGGCTATCAATCCCCAGAAGGAAAGTAGGGGAGGGCGGGGGTAAGGGGAAGAGATCAACCGAAGGACTTGTATACATGTATATAAGCCAAACCAATGGACATGGACAACAGGGGGATGGGAGCATGAGTGTGCGGGGCGGCGGGGGGGGGGTGGGGGGGGAGGTTGGGGGTTAATGGGGGCGATGAGGACACATTTGTAATACCTTAACTAATAATAAAAAAAGAAAAAGAAAAAAGAAAAGATACTAGTACTCAACATTCTTAGTCATTAGGGAAATGCAAATCAAAGCTACATGAGATGCTACTTCACAGCCATATAATTTTAAAAACGGGAAAGTAAGTGTTGGTAAAGATGTGGAGAAATTGGAACCCTTGACATTACTAGTGGGAATGTAAAATTAGTTCAGTCTCTGTGGAAAACAATTTAACAGTATGTCAAAAAGTTAAACATGAGAATTGTCATATGATGCTGCAGTTCCATTCTTAGATGTATAACCAAAAGAATTGTATGTCCATGCATTCTCACAGCAACACTATTCATAATAGCCAAAAGGTAGAAATAGCCCAAATGTTCAACAACAGATGAACAGATAAGGAAATTGTGATATATACATACAATGGAATATTACTCAGCCATAAGAAGGAATGGTTTACTAATATATCCCACAACATGGATATATTTCCAAAATATTATGCTAAGTGAAAGAAGCCTGATATAAAAGACCACATGTTATATGATGACATTTATATGAAATATTCAGAATAGATAAATCCATAGACACAGAATGCAGATTGGTGGTTACCAGGGGCTATGGGGAGGGAGGAATAGGAAGAAACTCTTAACAGATAAGGGGTTTTACTTTGGAATGATGGAAACATTTTGGAATTAGGCAGAGGTTGTACAACATTGTGAAAGCACTAAATGCCTCTGAATGCCTTTAAAATGGTTAGTTTATAACAAATATTCTTTTTAAAGTCCTGCCCACCATTGCTCAGTGGTTAGAGTGTCAGCCTGTGCACCAGAGGGTCACCAGTACAATTCCCAATCAAGGGCACATACCTGGGTTTCTGGTTTGGGTTCAAGTTCCTTCCCCACCCTCTACCCTCCACCCCATTGGTTGCGTGTGGGAGGCAACTAATCAACATGTGTCTCTCTCACATCAATGTTTCTCTCTATCTCTCTCTCCATTCTCTCTCTTCCCATCCTCCCTCCCTTCCGCTCCCTCAAAAAATCAATAGGAAAAATATCCTTGGGTGAGGATTAACAAAATAAATAGTAAATAAAATAAAATAGAAAGGGTTAATTTTATGCTATATAAAATCATCTCAATAAATTATTTTTAAAATGTTATCCACATGGCCTAAAGACATAAAAATGTAAGGAAAAAAGTACAAGTTATTGCATAGCCATCTCAGAAACCTATGTAAACTAGAGACCCGATGCACGAAATTTGTGTAAGGCTGCCTGGCGGCTCCGGCTGCCTCATAGCTCCGCGCCCCCTCTTCCCCCCCCGCCCCCCCCGCTCACTGGTCATTCTGGAAGGTCATTCCACCATCCAGTCTAATTAGCATATTAGCTCTTTATTATATAGGATAGGGCCTATTTCTATTCACAGTGAAGGAAAGAACAAAGAGCTCTTAGTAAAAACCTGGTTTTTTCCTATTAAAGGATAATTTTTTAAGGTATAACTATACTGTCATACAAATACAAAATGCACACATGTCAAACATTTTATTTAATTCATTCATTAAAGACAGAATCAATAAGATGTTAAAAACTGCTTCAAGAGGTAACCAGAATTACTGGAATTGTTAATAAATGCAAAACTAGTTTCTGTGTGTGTGCATGACAAATAGATCCTCTTCTTTGGACTTCAGGTCTTTGGTCTGTTTAAAAAAAAAAAAAGTAAGGAGGAGTTGGCTTGGATGACCTGAAGCTGCCTTGATCTTTGACAGCCTGGTAAGAACAGGATCCAGGGGCCAGATGCTGAGTCACAGATTCCTACAGTAACAGAGACCTTTCAGCCATCTGCACTCATGACCATATCGCATAAATTACTTCTTTTCTGATGAAACATGCCATGCCTTGATAAGGGATACCATATTTTTAATGAATCATTTCAGGACAATTAGCCTTTTTGTACTACTACTGGAAATAGGATTACACTGAATTTCCCCAGCTTCTGTCATGACCAACAGGCATCATTTAATTTTTAAACAACTGACTGAAACTAGATAGAGAAGTAGTCTACAGCTATGAAGCAAAAGAAAATAGTTGGCCTACATAACATCCTCAAAAAAAAAAAAATACTGGCTGAGTTGAATGGCTTTCAAAACTTTTATAATGTGGGGATGAGCAATTCCACTTAGTTTACCATATTACAGTAATCCTGTCTTACTTACTTAGGGCTTACTTACTCAAGGAAATTAAGGATTACTAAGGTTGTATTTAGGATACACTTAGTTTGCTGTAAATGTAGTATGACATTTTCATTTCTTCCTTTTGTTAGTTCTTTCATAGCACTCTCCACCTGCTCAGCACTGGGCACACAGTAGATGGGTCTTCAATCAAAGCTTGCTGTCCAATCATATAATCTGGTACAGAGAGTGAAAGGCTATACTTGTCACAAATTTTCAGTTTATTCGTGATAACATGAAGTTTATTTATTAGACCTAAATTCTCTTATTGTATTTAAGGTGTACTGATCAACCAGGACAATCAAAAGGGCATCTACCACTAGTATGTAAAACCGAAGTCTTAAGCTTCCAAGAAAAAATGTGCTTGTTCCACATTCCTCTCCATAAAGCTCTACAACCCTGCATACATTCTCCACCAAACCCAATGCTAAGATTAGATTTCTGAAATCAGTCAAGTGGTAATGCTGACCCCAGCAACTGTAGCTATCTCCTGTCTTCTGTACTGAAAGAGCAGCTTGAATTTCCTCGAAATGCCAATACCAAAATTCTTTACATTCCAGACAAAAATGCTTTGATCACCATGAGACTTTGGCTTCTGCCATGCCTTTTATCACTTAGTTTTCATTTAGATTTGATATGTAATTATTAGTGGTTAACTCAAGGTCACATATTTTTGTCCTGCTGTGTGGTTAATTGAAAGCTGGGGCTGCACCAGAGTTGAATCGGGAGACCCTTCCCCAACCCTTCCAGCTGATACCCTAGTCTTTTTCCACACAGCTGTCATTCCAGTTTTATGCCCCTCCTTGCCAGACAGCAGGGATCTACCTCAAACAAATCCAGCCTCGAGGGGCTCTTTCTGTGGGGACAACAGGAGCAGAAAAGCAGACAGACAACGTGGAGGCTGTAAGTACCTTTGAAACCAAGGCTACTGGTTGGCTGGGTTTTCTCATATCCTACAAATGAGAACAAATATTCCTAATTCCTTGGGCCCAGGACAGAGAATACAATCCTGATGATTTTAATTTATAAGTAGCTAGTATAGTGGCTTCCCACCTCTACTCCTCTCAGGAGTAAATACATTTACTCACTTATCAATAAACACTTATTAACACTAAGCAAAATACAGGAGGGGATTCAAAGATATACTGCAATTCAATATTTCCTGGCTTCAAACATCTGGAGCTATACAAGTACCTGCACTTCCCAGCACTCCTCTCCTTGGTCAGACAAACCTTCTAAATGCCAAGCTGGGTATGTAGGAAGCCAGAGAAAGAGCAGCCCTCTCACTCTCTTCAATTTTATCTGGGCCCTTGACTCTGCACTGGGGAAACCAGGTAGAATTTGAAAAAAGATCTGCAAATCAGCTGCAGGTGACTGTAAGACTGGAAATGACAGGAAAAAATAAAGAGAAATTGTAGTAACATAGCCAGAAGGAAAGGGAAAAGGATGTGTAGAAAAAGAAGTCATGAAAGAACAGTAAATGGCTGATCTCTACCAGAGATGGCAGTGTGATTTTGGCTCACCTTGTAGAACTCAACTCAGAAGGTCTTGAGCCAATACCTACCTGTGAAGGATCCCTGATGGCTAGATTAAAACATCTATCATGTACATTATGCTAAATACAGGGAAACAGGCAGAGACAGAAAAGCACGACTGAATCCCTATTTGATCTTTCCTTTCATCATACACATTCAGTCAAAAACCTAAGGAAATCCAGTGTATTTGTTTTTGTGTACTGAGTCTGTGGTTGATTTTTTTTTCTATTACCTCTCTGCCATATGTTCCAAGTTTTCTATAATGAGAAAGCATTTTTACAGAAACATTTAAATACATTATTTTATAAAAATTTTAAAACCTCCAGACTTGGAGAGAGGGCCTTGGGTCAGACTGGGCATTGCTGCGTGGACCTAGAAATCCCAGAGCTCCAGGGCTCTTAACACTAATCCCTGCCAAGGTCTGGATCTGTTGGCTTTTCTTTTTTTTTTAATTTTTAAAAGTATGTCTTGATTGATTTTAGGGAGAGAGGGAGGGAGAGGGAGAGAGAGTGAAACAGTGATGTGAGAAACATTGCTCGGCTGCTTCCTGCACACCCGCTACTGGGGATCAAGCCCAAAACCTGGGCATGTGCCCTGATCAGGAATCAAACCAGTGACCTCTCAGTTCATGGGAGGACGTTCAACCAACTGAGCCACACCAGTTAGGGCTCTGTTGGATTTTCTGAATCTAGCAGTTAACAAGGGGATAATAATACCAGCTTTCCTTACAGACTTGTCTGAAGGTCACAAGATAAATATGTTAAAGCGTTTTGTGAATGTCAAGCACTTAATCAGTGTAAAACAGTATTATTCCAGTTAAGGGCAATTTCCTATAAAACTAAAAGAGGGTAGGGATTTACATAGATTTATCCCCCCCACCCGACTTTAGTTCAAATGAGATTCATAGATTAAGTCTGACTGGCAAAGGCTCTTTGCTCAGGACATCTGAACCAACTACAAAAACAGAAATTCAGCAATAAAAATCTTTACTCCATGTCAGGTGACTTGGATCACTCTGAAATCTTCAGGTCCTAGACCTGAGTTCCTGAGAGCTCTTTTCACCTTTCCAACTCTGATTGAATCTGATCCCTTGGGGAAAACTCTGAAACCCAACTGACATGGAAGAGCCCTAGCAAAAATATATTTGAAATTAGAATACATCAAGTGCTTTCCCCTGAGATTAGCCCTGAGTTTGGTTTGATGAGGCCCAGAAATCAGGATTTTAAAAAGATTCCCAGGTGATTCTAATGTGCACCCAAGGTTGAGAACCACTGGACTAATTAATTGAGCCTGACAAGAAGCACCAATAAGTATATCCAAACAGGGCTACAGACTTTTACTGATACTAGTCCATGGCCAAATCTGTTTCTCATTCTTGCTCCTGTTTGCACAGTGCATTAGAAGAATGGATGATGTCAACACCAGCCGAGAAGACAAGTTATCTCAATACTCAACCCCTGGCAGGAGAATCTGTGCCCTGATTTATTTTTAGTACTTTTCTACCTTAGTAATCCAGTCAGCTGAAGAAAAGCCAGCAACCTGATGTTCTCTGAGCTCACTACCCTTATTTGTCCCTGAGCAATCAGCAAGACATTTAGTCACCTAGGGGAGAATTTACTAGGAGTGTGAGGTCCCATCATTTGCAAACTTTCAGAGGCCACATAGGATAATTATCCCAACCTAAGTAGAAGTTGGGTCTCACAATTTTATTGATAAAAACCTTTTATTCCAGGGAGAAAGACAAAGAAAGAGAGGTTGCTAACAAAAACAAGTATGTATAGCCTATCATTTTTGTCAGCAGGGTGGAGGATGGGGTGTAAAGCAAGAATTCTGCTTTACCTTTCATGAAATGTGAGACCTTAAATGTGTGAGGGCACACATTCTGTTCATCTTAAGCTTCAAGCTGGACTATTGCCAAGAGTTCACAATGAATAGTCAGTGCCTTTTCACTAAGATGCAGAAAGTAAAATATCAAAAGATTAACTAGTCATTTCTACATTTTTGCATTTGAATTTAACCCCAAATATTAAATTTTATTTCAATCTCATATAGCTTGTCAGGACAGATTTATCCAACACCAGCTGTCCTCTTATTTAAAAGCTGCACCACAAAGACAAAATTAGAATCAAGTGAGGATCATATTCCTCAGCAACAATTCTGCTGTATGTCCCACTGATGCCCTGAGCCACAACTGACAGACAAAATACCGGCATTATTATTGTTTCTCTTAGACATCTCCTAAGCAGCCACAATGTAGTAGAAACTGTATAGATCACCAAAACAAGGCATAAGCCCTAAACTCATAGAATTATACTCCTGGGTACAAAATTATTGCCAAGGTTATCTTTCACCAAAGTGGGAAGAAAGTATGTACTGTTTTGACAGAGAAAGGAGGGAGTGATATCAACTATCACAATCCTTCCCCAGTTTTTTTTTTTTTTTTTTTTGGAGTTTTCCTCTTTAAGAATTTTCCAAACTTATATGAGGCTCAAATTAGACTAAAGTCTGGATAAGGTTCAACTGCTCATTATATCAAACAGAAAAGATCAAATGCCAACATCTTGATATTAGATACTTGGTGGACAATGTATTGTATAAAAAAATAATAACAAAGAATAATCTCAAAATTCTAAATCTCAATGGAGTCCAAGTGTAATTAGAGCTGTAAAAATACATTGTGAATGTTTTATGTTCAGTTTGAAAGATCATATTTCTCAACAGGCAATTTAAAAAAGAAGAAAGCAAAAGTGACCAATAAACACACAAAAGATGCACCTCATTTATGATTAAAGGCATGTAAGTCTACAAAACAATAAAATATCATATTATAAGGATTATAAGGAAGTTATTCTCAAATAACTATTGAGAATGTACCATTTTAGAAAAAGGCAATCTGGCCATGACTATTAAATTTTAAATGCATGTGCTTCCCCCCCTGAAATTCCACTGCTATAGATATACTTATAAAAGTATGCAAAGGTCTATTTGTAAAGATGCTCACTTATGTATTGTTTTGAACAGCTCACATATTCTTCAATAGGGAACTAATTAAACTATTATAAACCATATAAAATTCTTTGTAGGAATTTAGAAGAATAAATTAGATTTTTGTGTGCTATTATCAAATGATGACTCAGATATATTACATGGAAAAGTAAGGTATACAATATTATATATAGTACTAGGGGCCCGGTGCACGAAATTCGTGCACTGGGTGTGTGTGTGGGGGGGGGGGGGGGAGTGTCCCTCAGCCCAGCCTGCCCCCTCTCACATACTGGGAGCCCTCAGGCACTGACCCCCATCACCTTCTGATCACCTGATCGGCCCCTTGCCCAGGCCTGACGCCTCCGCCAGGGGTGTCAGGCTTGGACAGGGGACCCCCATCTCCCCCCGATCACTGGCTCTGGCCCCCACCCAGGCCTGAGGCCTCTGGCCCAGGAATCATGCCTGGGCAGGGGACCCCCATCTCCCTCTGATCGCTTGCTCCACCCCCCCACCCCGCCCAAGCTTGACACCTCTGACCCAGGCTTCAGGCCTGGGCAAGGGGACCATCATATCCCCCCAATCCCCGGCTCCGCCCCCCACCCAGGCCTGATGCCTCGGCCAGAGGAGTTGACCCTCATCACCCTCCGATCACCAATCACCGGATCGGCCCCTTGACCAGGCCTGAGGCCTCCGGCAGAGGTGTCAGGCCTGGGCAGGGGACCCCCAGCTCCCCGCGGTTGCAGGCTCCGCCCCTGCCCAGGCCTAACGCCTCTGGCCTAGGCGTCCGGCCCGGGCAGCGGGAACCCACAGCTGCAGCGGCCCCGTGATCGTGGGCTCCGCTTTAGACCCAGGCAAGGGACCCCTAGCTCCCGGGACTGCCAGCTTCGACCGTGCCCAGCTCCCATCGCTGGCTCCACCCCTACTTCCTGCTATCACTGGCCAGGGCGGCAAAGGCGCCTGATTCTCTGATCATGGCTGGGGGGCAGGGCAAAGGCGGCCCCAGGGCCGCCTTTGCCCTGCCCCCCAGCTCTTAGCTCCCCCCTGGGTTTCAGATCACTGTCAGTGGCAGGGGGCTTCTTCCTGCTTTCCCTTTCGCCTCCCTGCATTGTGCCTACATATGCAAATTAGCCGCCATCTTAGTTGGCAGTTAACTGCCAATCATAGTTGGCAGTTAACTGCCAATCTTAGTTGGCAGTTAATTTGCATATAGCCCTGATTAGCCAATGAAAAGGGTATCGTCGTACGCCAATTACCATTTTTCTCTTTTATTAGTGTAGATGATTACATTTATGAAAAATAAAGTCTTATACATAATTATATGAGTATGTATAATTATATATCTGGAAGGATATTAAGAAACTGTTAATAGTAGAAATTGGAGACTGGAAAGGGTCAACTTTTACTTTTCACTTTATACCTTCTGTACTTTCTGAATTTTTAGAATTTTGCCCTAAGTATCTACTACTTTTTTTGAATTTTTTTTTTATTGTTTTGGTTTTTTTTGTTTTTTAAATATATTTTATTGATTTTTTACAGAGAGGAAGGGAGAGAGATAGTTAGAAACATCGATGAGAGAGAAACATCGATCAGCTGCCTCCTGCACATCTCCTACTGGGGATATGCCCGCAACCCAGGTACATGCCCTTGACCGGAATCGAACCTGGGACCCTTCAGTCCGCAGGCCGACGCTCTATCCACTGAGCCAAACCAGTTTTGGCTGAATTTTTAATTTATTGATTGATTTGAGAAAGAGAGACAGAGAGAGAGAGAAAGAAACATTGATTTATTGTTCCACCCATTTATGCATTCACTAGAGGCACATTGGACAAAATTCGTGCAAGGGCCTTGGCTCCGGCCCCCGCCCGCCACTGCCGCCTCTGCCGTGGCCCCCACCCACTGTGGCTTTGTCCGGAAGGAAGGACGTCTGGTCTAATTAGCATATTACGTTTTTATTATTATAGATTGGTTGATTTCTGTATGTGCCTGACTGGGGATCGAACCCAAAACCTTGGCATATCAGGATGATGCTCTAACCAGCTGAGCTACCCAGCCAGGGCAACATCTACTACTATTATTTTTAAAAGTCTTTTGGCACTCATAAGTTTGTTTCAATTTTCCAGAAAATTCATTTGCATGGAACATCCCAAATCCCTTACAAATCAGAAAAATTAAATCATATTCAGAGTAGTTTTATTACTAACTATATTTTACTGTATTCTAATTACCTAAAAATTGGTAATTCCTATAGGTCAGCGGAATTGGCCAGAATTCCATTTATTTACTAGGAAAGATAACAAAAGGAACTGTTTTCATATATCACTTTTATTATGAAAACTAGAGGCCTGGTGTATGAAATTCATGCACTGGGGGTGGGGAGTCCCTCAGCCCGGCTGAGCCTTTTTGCAGTCCAGGACTCCTTGGGGGATACAGCAGTGTGCCAAGCAACAGGCACCCAGGGAGGAGCCTGAATCAGGGCCAGGCGCTGCTCATACTCATCCCGGCCCTCTGTGCCTGCTGCTGCGGAGTCAGGAGAGGCTCCCGCCATGGCAGCTGCACTTGCCAGCCATGAGCCCAGCTTCTGGCTGAGCAGAGCTCCCCATGTGGGAGTGCACTGACCACCAGGAGGCAGCTCCTAAATTGAGCATCTGCCCCCTGGTGGTCAGTGCACATCATAGCTACCAGTCATTCCAGTGGTTCTGCCATAGCGGTCACTTAGGCTTTTATTATATAGGCTAGAGGCCTGGTGCACGAACTCATGCACCAGTAGGATCCCTCGGTCTGGCCTGTGGGATCGGGCCGAAACCAGCTCTCTGACATCTCCCAAGGGGTCCCGGATTGTGAAAGGGTGCAGGCCAGACTGAGGGACCCCACTGGTGCATGATCAGGGCTGGGGAGGGAAAGAGGTTGGCCAGCCGGGGAGGGACCGCGGGAGGGCTCCAGGGCGTGTCTGGCCTGTCACACTCAGTCCCAATCAGCTGGACCCCAGCAGCAAGCTAACCTACTGGTCAGAGCATCTTCCCCCTGCTGGTCAGTGCACATCATAGCAACTGGTCAGCCAGTCGACTGTCTGCCCCCTGGTGGTCAGTGTACATCATAGCGAGTGGTTGAGCATCCTTAGCATATCATTAGCATATTATACTTGGATTGGTTGAACAGCAGACTGGTTGACCGGACACTTAGCATATTAGGCTTTTATTATATAGGATGGATTTGACCTACCAGGATATATTTCTTCATACTTTAGTGTCATTTTAATGACTACAAAAGATTTAATGTCATAATATCTAATGTCAGAAGAATTTAAGTATGACAATACTTTGAGGCCATTACATTTGTTATGGGACCTCTGACCTCAAGTTCAAGAATCCAAGAATGTAACACTGAGTAAACAGCAGGCAAGCATGTTCTGATGTGGGAAAGCACTCTATAAATTATTAAATGAAACAGAAATTTAGATAGTAAAATATTAGTATATTTTGTTGGGATTACTGCCTTACCTGATTTCACCAAGCCTCAGGCTAGACATAACTACTCAAATTATCTGCATTTTGGTATACTGCACAGAAAAGGTATACTCCACAGATATAGGCTAAGGTGGCAATTTTAATTTCCTTCTCTTACTTTTGGCAGACACTGTAGATAGGATGGATTCTCCATGATGTTATTTTTGAGTATATAGATGTAGTTTTTATAAATGAACTCAGGTGCATAACATATATAATAAGTCCTATTTTGAAGTAAATTATAAATTAACATTCATGCCACTTTTCTACTTTATTTTATTTACTGCTTTATTTTTTCTTTTTCTTTTTTAATAATTCTTTATTGTTGAATGTACTATACATGTCCCTTTTCCCCCACTGACCCCTTCTAGCCTGCCTCCACCCCCCCCCCACCTTCACCACCCTATTGTCTGTGTCCATGGGTTATGCATATTCGCATATAAGTTCTTGGTTGATCTCTTCCCACCTACCCACCTCCACCTTCCCTTTGAGATGTGTCCTTGCTTTTTAAATAAGTCTTATCCATGGTATATTATTGACTCTTAAGTTAAAATAGGAAAGTTAAAAGAATGAATTTCTTCATCCATTAATGTTACAATGAATTTTATGAAGGGCAGGACCCTGCATTGGACACTTTGTGAGATATACAGATACCTGAGATAGCAAAGCACTGTACCTGGCACTCAACACATTTTTGTTGAATTGGATCTAGCAGAAAAATATACCAAGTACATAGTTTATGGTTGCATCCTTAAGTAGACTAGGAATTAGCATGGGTCACTTGGAATTTGGTCAGAGTAAAGAGATTTATGATCCAAACAACTTCCCATCCACCCCCACACCCCACATCCTCCCAGGGTCAGTCTGTAAAGCAGGTAGCTTCCTTGTTGCCAGTCCTCTCCTCTCTCCTTTGTGCAAGTTGTCTCATTTGGCATTAAGGGCCAGGAGTTGAGTCTCTGCTACTTGATACCTAATATGAAACTTCTACCCCCTCTGTCCTATACATGTTGACAGGTAAATCTCCCTTAAGTACAGGACCTATCATGTCACTGTATTACCAGTACAGAAACCTGCAACGATTCCTTAATGCATAATGTCTACTAGTAAATCTTTACCGTGGTACTCAAGGATCTTTGAGATCTGATCGTAACCAACCTTCTCTTTCCTATCACAGTGACTTACTGGCTCTCCCTTTGCATGCCTCACACTTTAACAATGTTAAGACTTTGCTCATGCTATTTGTCAAAGTGTGTTCTGTGGACCAGCAGCATCAGTTTTATCTGGGAGGCTTATGAGAAATGTAGGATCTCGGGCCCCAACCTAGACTTATTAAAGGCGATCCTCATTTTAACAAGATATTCAGGTATGCTTATGCAGGTTAAATTTTGAGAACTACTGTAAAACTATCTAATGCATTTCCATGGTGCTTGAGAGGCTGCTATTATTAATTTATCTCTCTACAGAATCTGTGAGTGCCTAGAAAGCAAAAGCCTATCCAAATTATGTGCCTAAAGTATGTTGTCCAGCCCTCAGAAACAAAGAAATACTTTGAGTGGATACTCAAAAATCTATAGATTAAGTTGGTTTCAGTTTTTTTTTCTTTTAATTAAATCTTTATTGTTCAGATTATTACATTTGTTCCTCTTTTTTCCCCCCCATAACTCCCCTCCTCCCAGTTCCCGCCCCACCCTCCGCCCTCACTCCCCACCCACTGTCCTCATCCATAGGTGCACGATTTTTGTCCAGTCTCTTCCCACATCTCCCACACCCCTTTCCCCCCCAAGAATAGTCAGTCCATCCCCTTTCTATGTCCCTGATTCTATTATAATCAACAGTTCATTCTGTTCATCAGATTATTTATTCACTTGATTCTTAGATTCACTTGTTGATAGATGCATATTTGTTGTTCATAATTTGTATCTTTACCTTTTTCTTCCTCTTCCTCTTCTTAAAGGATACCTTTCAGCATTTCATATAATCCTGGTTTGGTGGTGATGAGCTCCTTTAGCTTTTCCTTATCTGTGAAGCTCTTTATCTGACCTTCAATTCTGAATGATAGCTTTGCTGGATAAAGTAATCTTGGTTGTAGGTTCTTGGTATTCATCACTTTGAATATTTCTTGCCATTCCCTTCTGGCCTGCAAAGTTTCTGTTGAGAAATCAGCTGACAGTCGTATGGGTATTCCCTTGTAGGTAACTGAGTTTCTTTCTCTTGCTGTTTTTAAGATTCTCTCTTTATCTTTTGCTCTTGGCATTTTAATTATGATGTGTCTTGGTGTGGTCCTCTTTGGATTCCTTTTGTTTGGGGTTCTCCGCGCTTCTTGGACCTGTAAGTCCATTTCTTTCACCAGGTGGGGGAAGTTTTCTGTCATTATTTCTTCAAATAGGTTTTCAATATCTTGCTCTCTCTCATCTTCTGGCACCCCTATAATTCTGATGTTGGTACGCTTGAAGCTGTCCCAGAGGCTCCTTACACTATCCTTGCATTTTTGGATTCTTTTTTCATTTTGCTTTTCCGGTTGGGTGTTTTTTGCTTCCTCGCATTTGAAATCATTGACTTGATTCTTGTGCTCCTCTGGTCTGCTGTCGGGAGTCTGTATAATATTCATTATTTCAGTCCGTGTATGCTTAATTTCTAGGTGATTCCCCAATATAAGATCGAGGGTCTCATTAGTTTTCTTGTAGATCTCATTAAGTTTATCGGCGGCTTCTAAACAGTTCTTGAGAGACCTTAAAAGTGTGGTTCTGAACTCTATATCTTCCATTGACAATTTTGTCCTGTTTCTTTGTCTCCGCATTTTGTTATGCTTCCTTGGTGCACCCCCTAGTGGTCTTTGTGCATGGTCTTATAGTTAAACCTTGATTGCTGTAGCTAATACCAGGGAGGGTTTGACCTCCAGGCCAAGAGGCTATGAGAATCAGCTGTGTCTGCAGTGAGAGAACTTCTGTCCTCTAGGGAGGTGCTAATCTAGCCTTTGCCTGAGGCTATCTGGCAAATGCCTCTGTGCAGGGCTTGGGTGGGGCGGGTCGCACAGGATCATCAGGGTGGGCCGGAGAGAGCAGTTATGGCAGCTCTCAGTCCTGTCCCCAGGGGCTCTGCCTCTCTGAGTCCCAGCAATGGCTGCAAACCTCGGAGAGAAAGCTGCACTCGCTCTGACCGAAGCCAGACAGTCCCGCTTCTCCCGTTTGAGTCTGGGTCCCTAAAGACTCGCCTGTATCTGGAGCTCAGAGTCTGCGACTCCCTCCCGATTGAAAACGCCAACCGCGCCCTGCGCCGCCAGCCCGCTCCTCGCGCGCACTCCGCACCTCAGAATTTGACTTCAGCACTGTGCCTCCTCTGAGTGTCCGTATGCGTTTCTCTTTCCTCTTAGTTGTAGGACTTCCACTCAGCCAGCGTTCCTGTGGTTCTGGGTGATGTCCCTTCCGTTTTCTGGTTTCACTTTTGAAGTAGTTGTTCAAAGCAGCAAACTCCGCGTTAACCTATGCCGCCATCTTGGTTCTCCTGGTTTCAGTTTTGCA
This sequence comes from Myotis nattereri, assembly GCF_964212035.1. Classification (NCBI taxonomy): domain Eukaryota; kingdom Metazoa; phylum Chordata; class Mammalia; order Chiroptera; family Vespertilionidae; genus Myotis; species Myotis nattereri. Next base: position 79,790,201 of record NC_138080.1, read on the forward strand.
GCTAAAAAGGTAACTAAAATCACCATCCTTCACTCTATTGTCTGACAAACCAGACCCAACATAGACATCATACCCACACAAACACAAACAGATATACATACACATACAGGGTCATTAATGAATAGGATTTTAAACAAGAAACAAAATTGCAAAAGAACATGAGGATAAAGCCTGCCATGAATAGCCAAACTGTTTCTGAAGCAACTAAACAATCGCTCTAAGTTCCCTTTAAACTAGAACTGAGGGGCGAGGTTTACTTGATGGGCTCTAAGGTCATTTTGGGCTCTAATATTAAATAATTTTATGATTTTAGGTGATATCACTTCTGCACTGTCCCTCCCTCTGCCCCTTACCCTCTCCCCCACCTGTAGCTGTAGGAACCAGGGACAGCCCTGAGATTAAGTCTGAAGCTGCAAAGCCTGAGTTCCTCTCTTAGTTCTCTCTAAACCCCAACTTCTCCATAACCTCCCTGAAAAGCCTGCTCCGCATGTATCTACTATCATTACACCTCCCCCACAATCACCTGGCATTTCAAACTGTCCTTTGTCTCCATGAGCTTGTCACTTCTCTTCCCTACTATACTAGTATACTCATCTTCTCAATCTCTCACACAGCTCAACACTGTCAAGGTGACAGTAAGTTAAACTAAACCGTGTTAAAAGAAGAAAGTTAGGGGAAAAAGATGTCCCACTAGCCTGCCCTAATCACTGTCTTCCCTTCCTCTTGTATGCATCATATTCTATAGTGAGGGTTCTGGACCTAGAGGAATTTGCCCTTGGGGTCTCAAATATTTTATTTACTAAACACACTTTCAGTTCTGCCTCTGCCAAGACCTCTGATGTGGGTCCTTGGGGCTTTGACCTAGAGCTATTTCACATCTCAAAATGAAATCAATAGTTACCACACATCTCACATTCTGCAGAAGCTTTTTGCACACTGTCCAGTTCTATTTACTGGTATCTCAACACCACATATATTTTCTTATACATCTGAGAAATAGCAGAGACCACTGTCAAAGTTAAGTTTCTGACCCAGGGTCCTGTATATGAGAAGATTATTGGTGGATATTTCCATTCATATCCTTATAAGGCCCCTTCTAAAACCAAAGGCTAGTTATGAAGTAGAACTTCAGGCTTTTCCTTAGAACCCAGGTCCCCTTTCCTCCTAATTTCCAAGAAGGGCACAGGTCATGGAAGTATATTTCTAATAGCAGAGGTTAGAATTGCTCTAGAGATAAACTGTGTGGATTTACTCCTGGCTCCACCTTGTGTAACCTCCCTAAATTTGTTTCCTTATTTGTAAAAGAAAAAGAATATCTCTACATCCTGGATTTTTGTGAATGAGAAAATACATATAAAGTGGTTAGTATGTAGGGAATTAATCTCACTAAAAATCAAGCTCAGAGATGATTGTGCATGGTATTTTATTTTATTTTATTTTTAATTTGTAAAGCCAGCTTAATGCTATGGATTCTCCTCTCTAGGACTCTTCTAGTTACATATAGCTCTAGTACATGGCCCTGTCCATGTGGTGGGTACCCTGCTCCCAGCTAATGACAGTATGTGGTCCTAGCTGTCCTGTGCACACAGTATTCCTCTTGGTAATAACTGTGTATGTGTCAATGGCATCATTTTATAATATAGAAACATATATTCAAGCCAGTAGCATCAAAAAGGACAAAGTTCCTCTTCTATTTAAAAAATGTTTTTTAATATACATATTTTATTGATTTCAGAGAGGAAGGGAGAGGGAGAGAGAGATAGAAACATCAATGATGAGAGAGAATCATTGATTGGCTGCCTCCTGCATGCCCCACACTGGGTATCAAGCCCGCAACCTGGGCATGTGCCCTGACCAGAAATTGAACCGTAACCTCCTGGTTCATAGGTTGACGCTCAACCACTGAACCACACCAAGCAGTCTCTTTTTCTATTTTAGGTTAAATATCAATGGAAATAATAGCTTTAGGATTAAATATCAGTCTCTTCTGAATTTAGCAGGATGTGAAAGATATTAGAAGGAATCTAATCCCACACACCCCACCTCCAAGATGCCTTGCCAATTGACTTGTCTACTTCAGAGTGCCACCACTGGAGAAGGTGTCATTTGGGTTAAAGTAATGGCTCTTCCTGTTTAAAGACAAATGGGACCTGTGAAAACTACAAAGCATTATTAAAAGAGATTTTAAAAAGACACAATGAAATGGTAAGATATTCTATGTTCATGGATTAGAAGAATCAACATAGTTAAAATGTCCATATTACCCAAAGCCATATACAGATTTAATGCAATCCCCATAAAATCCCACTATTTTTTAGCTAAATAGAACAAAAAATCATCAGATTTGTATGGAACCACAAAAGACCCTGAATAGCCAAAGCAATCCTTAGAAAAAAGAATGAAGCTGGATGTATCACACCACCTGACTTCAAATTAGACTACAGAGTAATGATCATCAAAACAGCATGATATTGCCCTGGCCAGGTGGTACAGTTGGTTGGAGCATTGTCCCATACACCAAAAGGCTGTGGTTTAAGTATGTGCTTGGTCAGAACACATAACTAGGTTGTGGATTCAATCTCCAGTTGGGGTATGTACGGGAGGAGCCCAGAAATAAAACCACATGTCTATGGGCAAATAATTTTTAACAATGGAGCCAAAAACATACAATGAAAAAAAGAAAGCCTCCTCAATAAATGGTGCCAGGAAAACAGGAAAGCCACATGCAAAAGAATGAAACTAGATTACAGTTTTCCCCATGTACAAAAATTAACCCAAAAATGAATCGAAGGCCTAAATATAAGATCTGAAACAATGAATTACATAGAAGAAAACATAGGTACTAAACTTATGGGCCTTGGTCTTCAAGAAGATTTTATGAATTTGACCCCAAAGGCAAGGGAAGTAAACACAAAAGTAAATGAATAGTACTATATCGAACTAAAAAGGTTCTGCAGAGCAAAGAAACCATCAACAAAACAAAAAGACAACCAACTGCCCAATCGATGTAGCTCAGTGATTGAGCACTGACCCATGAACCAGGTGGTCACTAATTTGATTCTCGGTCGGGTCACATGCCTAGGTTGCGGGCTCCCTCCCCAATCTCTGGTGGGTTGCTTGCAGGAGGCAGCCGATCAATGATTCTCTCTCATCATTGATGTTTCTATCTTTCCCTCTTCCTTCCTCTCTGAAATCAACAAAAAATATATATATTTTTAAAGACAACCAACTAAATAGAGGATATTTATAAACAATAGCTCCAACAAGGGGTTAATATCCAAAATATAAAAAGAACTCACATAGCTCAACAGCATACAACAATACAATTAAAAAATGGGCAGAGGACCTAAATAGACACTGCTCCCACGAAGACATACAAATGGCCAACAGATATATGAAGATGCTCTACTTCACTAGCTACTAGAGAAATGCAAATCAAAACTACAGTGAGATACCACCTCATACCTGTTAGAATGTCTATTACCAAGAAGACAAGTAACAATGTTGGAGAGGTTGTAAAGAAAAAGTACTCCTCATTCACTTTTGGTAGAACTGTAAATGGGTACAGCCAGTATGGAAAACAGTATGGAGGCTCCTCAGAAAATTAAGAAGAGAATTACCATATGACCCAGCAATACCTCTTCTGGGTATCTACCTGAAAAAAATTGAAAACATTTATTCACAAAGATATATGCACCCCTATGTTCGCTGCAGCATTATTCACAGTGACCAAAACATGGAAACAACCAAAGTGACCTTTGATAAACGATTGTATAAAGAAAATGTGGTACATATACACAATGGAATACTACCCAGTCTTAAGAAAGATGAAATACTGCCATTTGCGACAATATGGTCTTGAAAATGTTATGCTAAGTGAAATAAGTCAGTCAGAAAAGCTAAGAACCACACTTAGCACAGAAAGGCACTCTATCAACACAGCGAAGCATAAAAAATGCCAAGACAAAGAAACAGGACACAAACGACAGAATCGGAGGAAAGCAAACTGCTGGATATAGAGTTCAAAACCACACTTTTAAGGTCTTTAAAGAACTGTCTAGAAGCCGCCAATGAACTTAATAAGGCCCTCGAAAAGACTGGTGAGACCGCCGATAAATGTAGTGAGATCTTCAAGAAGACTGGTGAGACCGCCGATAAATGTAGTGAGATCCTCAAGAAATCTAATGAGACCTTCGATGTTGTGATAAAGGACCAACTAGAAATTAAGCATACACTGACTGAAATAAAGAACATTATACAGACTCCCAACAGCAGACCAGAGGATCGCAAGAATCAAGTCAAAGATTTGAAATACGAAGAAGCAAAAAACAACCAACTGGAAAAGCAAAATGAAAAAAGAATCCAAAAATACGAAGATAGTGTAAGGAGCCTCTGGGACAGCTTCAAGCGTACCAACATCCAAATTATAGGGGTGCCAGAAGATGAGAGAGAGCAAGATATTGAAAACCTATTTGAAGAAATGACAGAAAACTTCCCCTACCTGGTGAAAGAACTAGACTTACAAGTCCAGGAAGCCCAGAGAACCCCAAACAAAAGGAATCCAAAGAGGACCACACCAAGACACATCATAATTAAAATGCCAAGAGCAGCCAAATCTGGTTTGGCTCAGTGGATAGAGCGTCGGCCTGCGGACTGAAGAGTCCCAGGTTCGATTCCGGTCAAGGGCATGTACCTGGGTTACGGGCACATCCCCAGTGGGAGATGTGCAGGAGGCAGCTGATCGATGTATCTCTCTCATCGATGTTTCTGACTCTCTGTCTCTCTCCTTTCCTCTCTGTAAAAAATCAATAAAATGTATTTTAAAAAAATAAAAAATAAATAAAAATAAAATGCCAAGAGCAAAAGACAAAGAGAGAATCCTAAAAGCAGCAAGAGAAAGAAAATCAGTTACCTACAAGGGAGTACCCATACGACTGTCAGCTGATTTCTCAACAGAAACTTTGCAGGCCAGAAGGGAGTGGCAAGAAATATTCAAAGTGATGAATACCAAGAACCTACAACCAAGACTACTTTATCCAGCAAAGCTATCATTCAGAATTGAAGGTCAGATAAAGAGCTTCACAGATAAGAAAAAGCTCAAGGAGTTCATCACCACCAAACCAGTATTATATGAAATGCTGAAAGGTATCCTTTAAGAAGAGGAAGAAGAAGAAAAAGGTAAAGATACAAATTATGAACAACAAATACACATCTATCAACAAGTGAATCTAAAAATCAAGTGAATAAATAATCTGATGAACAGTATGAACTGGCGATTATAATAGAATCAGGGACATAGAAAGGGAATGAACTGACTATTCTTGGGGGGGGGAGAGGGGTGTGGGGTGAGGGAAAAAAAGAAAAAAAAGAAAAGCTAAGAACCATGTCATTTCACTCGTATGTGGGATTAAAAACTGAAACTCATAGACACAGACAACAGTATGGTGCTTACCAGAGGGAAGGGGGAGTGGAAGGTATTAAAGGTTAAAGGGGGCGAAATATATAGTGATGGAAGATGATTTGACTTTGGGTGATGGGCACACAATACAATATACAGATTATGTATAATAAAAATGTTCAGTTGAAACCCATATAATCTTATTAACCAATGTCACCCCAATAAATTTAAATAATTTTTAATACTCACCGGAGGATATGTTTTTCACTGATGAGAGAGAGAGAGAGAGAGAGAGAGAGAGAGAGAGAGAGAGAGAGAGAGAGACATCAATCAATTGCCTTCCCTACACACCCTGCCTGGAGATCAAACATGCAACCTGGGTATGTGCCCTGACCAGGAATCAAACCCATGACCCTCATTGCTCAGGACGATGCTCTAACCAACTGAGCCACTCTAGCCAGGACTCAATAAATTCAACTTTTTAAAAAAGACAAATTGAGGTGTATAATGTATTCATGGAAAGATGTGTGTCTTTGTCCAAACCAGTCTATCAGGGATTGGTATAAAACAAATCAGTTTGATGTAGGCTTGAGTAAGTGATAGCTTTGGGAGCTAAGTCTAAAGGAAGAAAAGGCTGTAACTGTGAAGGACAGGGTGCTGAGAAGGGAGCAGATGAAAGAGGTGGAGAGAGCTTGCAAAATACAAATTTTGTCAATTTGGCAGTTCTACCAAAAGTTGGATTGAAAGTTGTTCATTGCTTCCAAGATGGTAAGGCTCTTAACTCTAAGCAACTTTTCTCCTGACATCTCTCATCAGCACAGTCACTGCAGGTGCTGCAGAATGAGACCAGGAACTACTACAGATCATTCTCTTGGAGTCCAGGCCTCTGCCACCACTGCTCCTTTGTATTGGGGCTGGTTCAATTTCAATATTTTATCAGCGAATAAGAAAAAAAATTCCTAAACCTAATCTTTAGCTAAAAAGTAAAAGGTAGCGTGCCACATAATTCAAACCAATCATTTGTTTATCTCAGTATCTGAACCTGAAGACCTAACTTGTTATATAGAAGATTTCTACGAATTGAGTCTTTTAAAATTAGTTCCTATTCTGCCATAATTGAGGATTTAAAAAAATCACAATAAAACAAAGTGAGGAAGGTTTTCTTTAAAAGAGAGATGATTCTTCGAACACTTGCTCTTAGAACCTTAAGCCTCCATGTGAGAAAGCCAACTACCCTGAGAACTGTGAAAAGTTCAAGACACACAGAGAGGTCCTGAAGGATTGGACATCATATTGAGCAACAGACAGACAGACAGGTACCAAGTAGCACCAAGGTTCCAGACATGTGAATGAAGAAACCATTTTGGAAAAATGCATTTAGGCCCAGATGCCCCAGCTGACCACAGGAGGATCAGAGATAAACCACCCAGCTAATGCTTCTCAAGTTCCTGACCTAAAACATCAAGTCACAGGAGAAAGACTATATGCTCCAAAAAAGCCCCTCAGTGAGCAAGAGCTCCAAGATATGCCCCAGTTGTTTCCAAGCCTAGTAAGATCTCAGCATCAGGGGAAGGAAGTAGTGACATTTCCTAATTCATGGCCAAACATCATATCCTTTGATGAGAACTAGTCTGAGAAAGGCCATGAACAATGTGGACCTTGTCAACTGGAAAACAAGTACAGTAGGGATTGAGCCACATAGATATCCATGTAGCTAGTTAGAGTAGTTATCTTCTAAGATAGCTTCATAAAGTAAGTGGTTTTAGAGCAAAACACCATTTAGCTATTGAAGGAACTATCAGAACCAGGACAGTGAGTGCTCTAACATGGAAAAACATGATTGAAAATCTCCTTGGCACTGTGTAAAATCAAGAAATTGGACAAAACACTGTGAAGAGGCAAAACATTAAGTAAGATCAGATAAATTTTCTAGTTATCTAGAAATACAAAAGCTCACCCTTGATAATTAGTTTAATGTGTTGAAAATAAAAAGGTGATTTCTTTTCTGAAAAGCAAGAGAGAAAGAACAAAAGAAAGAGTCAAACATGAAGACATTATGGTAAAAAAAAAAAAATCAAGCGATCAGAAAAACTAAAAACCTACTGTTGCTCAAAAATGGTCTAGATAAACTGGGGAAGAAATGGTGAAGTGCGTGTTTATAATTTCTCACGTACCAAAACTTCCTTAAGAATTTTTCAAAATCATCAAAATACTCAGTTGATGTCAAATATCATCTTCTCTTCAAACACCTTGAATATGTTCACAAGTCAAATTCATTCATTTTTGCAAACTGATACCCCTGTGCCATAGAAAGCAGAAACTTTGGACTTGTTCAAAAAGTGATGAAAATCATCATACATGCACACAACAACTCTTTTTCTGACTTAACTCATGTACCTCTTTCCTCAACTATTTTTCTCCCTCTTCTTGCTGTGTTAGGTATAATACAAAATAAAAAACAAATGTCTTCCATAATATCTGTTGCTCTGTGGACACTTCAAATTAATTATCTTTTTTCTGTGAAAGAAGGTTACTTAGTATGGCATTTTTTAACAAATAGTAAATAAATATTTCAAATAAATCTAAAATAGACAAAATCATTTGACATTTAAAAACATTTGAAATGTATGTTGCTAATCGGCCTACTTCACTTCTCTTTCCCCAATTTTTGCTTAATGTAGCTATTATCAGATTCTTCAACTGTTCACTTTTATAAAGAACTAGGGTTCACCCAGCCAGGGTGACTCAGTGGTTTAGCATCGACCTATGAACCAGAAGGTCATGGTTTGATTTCCAGTCAGGGTACAATGCCCAGGTTGCAGGCTCGATCCCCAGTATGGGGCGTGCAGGAGGCAGCTGATCAATGATTCTCTCTCATCATTGATGTGTCTCTCCCTTCCTCTCCCTCTGAAATCAATAAAAATATTTTAAAATAATAATTAAAAAGATCTAGTGTTCTATTTTTCAGACCACTGAACCTACATTATATCCCTTAAGCTAGCATAACTCTGCAGACACCCTAGCTATTCAGGCAATGTTATAAGGGCATCATCATTGTTCATTTGTATGATCTCTATGTATCCTGTCATCTTTCCAGAGTAAGATTGCCAAGATCTTGGACTCTTCATTTGGTGGAGTCTAATTCTGTTCTCTTTACAAAGAGCTAGGGTTACACTCAGCAAAGGTTACCATTTACGTGAGACATGAAGCCTGCTAGCATAACTCATCCCCAAAGTAAAATCCCTAGCTATTTTTTTCTCTCAAGGACATACCCAGTGCTACCTAAAATCAAGAAGGAACACTTCAGGATAGGTCACATGTATTCTGAACCCACATTTTCATTTTAATACTCTGGGGTATGGTATTTTTTCATTAACAGTCAAGCAAAAGGATTTTTATTACTTATTTTTCTAAACATCTTTTTCTAACTCCTAGGGGAAGATATATGAGAATCAAATGTAAAGACTACAGTGGCTTTAGTGAAAGAACTCAATATGTAAGAGGGAATTTTCTTTTATAAAGTATTCCTTTTCTGGAAGTGAGGTGGTTCTCATGTTGTATCACTTACCCAATGAGTTTTGAAAAATTTGTTTTCATAAATAAATAATAATTGTTTAAGTAACTCTAAAATTGAGCTAAAAAATAAAACTAAAACTGAGCTCATTTTTCAAACCTCTACATTCCAGAATGGCAAGTCTAAGCCACAGACCCAAATGATTACTGCTTTTGCTTTTAGCCCAATGTTCATCTTTATCTTATCCTCTCATGGAATTTCATCTATTGTAGTAATTACGTAAATCAGAGATTTTTAAAGCATGATCAGACCCTGAAATTTGAAAATATTAAAAAAGAGAAAACAGACCTAGAAGAAACCTTAGGGACCATTCCACTTCTCACAGATCACTAAGATCCCAAAGGGTCTTGCTCAAGATCATATAACTAATTAATGACAGACCTGGAACCAAAATCTAGATTTCTTCAATCCTGAACTAATTATCTATTTTCCACACTACCTGTCCTCTCTATATTTTTTCCCAATCCTATACAATCTTCAGACACAGACTGTTTAACTCATGCTAACCAGTAGCATATGCCAACGTAAAATTCAGAGAATTTCTTGCTTTTATTCGTTATCACTGTCTCCTTTCATTGGTTGGAAGATAAGTCACAGGACATGGGAAGTCCTGCCTACCCTCCTAACCCCGTGGCTTAAACACTAGCATTGTCCCCTGACTGGAAATCTTGTCTATGAAGTTTGATTATTCATGCTTAGAACAGAAAGCATCTGGAATGTTAGGGGGTCCCAGTATGACCTTCCCTTTATAAGGCTTGGATTTTCTCTTTTCCTTCTCATTAGCCTGGGGACATAGAACAATTTCAATGTGGGCAAAAACCTGAATTTCATCCACCACCATAACTATTCTGCTGTTTTCTAGCTTCTCCTTTGAGACATGCCAAGGGACTTAGAGGAAATTCTAGCCTCTTGAACCAACTGGCCTTGTATTTATTTATAAGTTATGTTTCTTCCAAGAAGTTTCATACATACTCTCTCACTTAATCCTTCTCTTCCCATGAGGGGAAGCTTTTCATTTTTATCTTCCTGCTACAACCAGAGTTTCCCTGCTGTTCATAGGGTTTCTCTCCAGGGTCTAATACTTAAAGGTTAGAATCTCTAGAAACCACAAACATTCTCCACTAAAGTCTTATAGACAATATTGTCAATAAAGCAAATTAATTCATTCAACAACTATTTACTGAGTATCTTCTATGTGCCTGGCACTATTCTACACATGGTGGATATAAGAGTGAACAAAGCAAATATCTCTGCCATCATGGAGCTTACATACAAAAAGGACTATTCCATTACCCAGTGAATTCATAACCATAAATGCACACTACCCTGGTAAAAGGAAAAATAATCACTATAGTCTCTATTCAAACAAATTTTTAATTATAAAATTTTAAATGTATATAGTAATATAGAGTTCATTTGCTAGAGGCACTAGAAGACAGGAGATTGGGATTCTAATTCTGACTCTACCAATAGATTGCATGACCTTGAGCAAAAAATATAACCTCTCTGTCTTTTAGTTTTGTTGTCTGAAGATGTCAGACAAGATTTCCCATATCTTCCCTTAGTCTGCAATGCTGTTATTGCTTAACTTCACCTAAGATGGCCAGTGTAGTGTGAGGACTTACTGCCAAGGTTAGAAAAAGAGGAATCTGCCGAAACCGGTTTGGCTCAGTGGATAGAGCGTCAGCCTGCGGACTGAAAGGTCCCAGGTTCGATTCCGGTCAAGGGCATGTACCTGGGTTGCGGGCACATCCCCAGTAGGAGGTGTGCAGGAGGCAGCTGATCGATGTTTCTCTCTCATCGATGTTTCAAACTATCTCTCTTCCTCTCTGTAAAAAATCAATAAAATATATTAAAAAAAAGAAAAAAAAAGAAAAAGAGGAATCTTTCTGTATCAATTGCTTTTATTTGTGAGATGGGGTTGAGGGAAACAGCATAAAGCAATACACACCTTTGTGGAGTCATGTGATCTAAATGTTGGATTGGGTAAATAAACCATCACAGATATAGTTGTTGTTGTTTTTAAGTATCAGGTTATAAATGGAGAAGATACTGACTCCAAATTCTGTTGAATTATTGGCTATAAAGTGAGCTCTAAACTTTCAAGTAGGTAACACAACAAGAAATACAACCAATATTAGGGGATTGTCAAGGGTGGGGGGAAAAAAAGGACACATATGTAATACCCTTTGTAATACTTTAAGCAATAATAATAAAAAAAAAGAAATACAAATATTAAGGTTCAGAGTATCTGTGAGGAAAAACTAAACTAGCAGCACAGGAGAAGCCCAATTATTCATGATACTAAGAACTGAGATCTATTTCTCTACTAAGTCCTCATAGAGATAATACCAACATTGACAACATCCTTCCTTATAATAGACACAGCAATTTGTTTTTATTAGATTTCTTATTATAACAAATATTCTGAAGACTTCAGACAAAAACACAAATTCACAGACACTAATATATGCCCTCTGAAATGATGTTTTTTGGAAATAACTCAGTATCTTTTCTGAGTGCAAGTGCTATAGTTCTGTAAAGGTAAACATCTGGATTTTTTAAACAGAAAATATTAAAGTAGTTCCAACTTAGTAAAGAATGCAGATGTTCTGGATCGACCTACTGTCTGTAACAAACCAACTTGCTGGTCCTAGAGTGAATGCGGTCAGTTGATTTTATTAAATTCCAGTGAAATTTAGACAGAATTTTTTCCTCTTTCTTGTAGGTACCCAGGGAAGTAAGAAAACATTTCTCTCTGGGATGGTGTTCGGAATATGCAGAAATGTCAGAGTAAGTACAAAAGATGCATGCGAATGGGCATTTGTTGCATATGAATACAGGGGGGAATTCTGCTTATTAAAAAATACACCAAAAAAATTATCAAACTTTGAGATTCTTATTTGCGTTATACGTTATTTCGTGTGCATACATTGTTTAGTAACAGCCCACTCCCTATTGAATTAAGGAAAAGGAAGTTTAAAGCAAAAACTTTTGGAGACATAATCCCCTAATAATTGGTCAAAAAGAAAAAAAACTAAGATTATTATGCAAAAGAAAAATAAGGATTATAGGCAAAAAATGATATACATTCAAATGTATACAGTTGGGCATTTCTATCAAAGCCACCTCTCATCTCTCTTTCACTGGACTGTGTTTGGTTTTGTTTCTTCCACAGGATAAAGAAGAAAACCACTAGAGTTTCTCTGACCATCAGTTCCCAGATTAATGAAACCTCCAACATCAGATCAAGCTATTCTACCTTAGTTCACCCATTGTGTATTGACCCCCAGAGGGTAGGTTCGGTTTTAAAAGCCTTCCAAGGAGTCCCGGTAATGGAGACTCGGGCCCAGAGGAGAAGTTGCATGGATTAATGCAACTTTCTTGAAAAGTAGTAGACATGAGGAGAGCATCCAGCTGCATGATCTCAGAAACAGCAATAAAGAAATCCATGGGGCCCTAACCGGTTTGGCTCAGTGGATAGAGCGTCGGCCTGCGGACTGAAGGGTCCCAGGTTCGATTCCGGCATAGTGCATGTACCTTGGCTGTGGGCACATCCCCAGTGGGGGGGAGGGGTGTAGGAGGCGGCTGATTGATGTTTCTCAATCATCGATGCTTCTAACTCTCTATTGCTCTCCCTTCCTCTCTGTAAAAAATCAATAAAATGTATTTAAAAAGAAAAAAAGAAATCCATGGGTCTCAGAAATAACTCCATGGTAGTTCTGTGGTCTGGCCATTTGTCTGCATGCCAGACCAAAAGGGACAGTTGGTTTCTAGGAGCTCAGTACCATAAAGAGTATTCTAACTATCTCAGGAATGAATTCCCTATTTTAAAAAATGGGGGTGAGAGGAGATGCTTTTTCAAAAACTTAAACAAGGACAACTGTATGAAGGGAGGGGAAAAAATCTAGTCAGTAAAATTTAGAAACTTTTAACATACAGCCTCTAAATAATTGCCAATACTCATTTCTCATCTATATAATTGCCCAGTGTTCTATTTCACCATCTCATCTGATGGAATGCTGAAGGAGAGAGATAAAAACGTGGCATTGGAGCAGACATTCAAGGTGACATCTAAATTAGAAGCATGAGCCTCCCTTTCTGATGTGGCTCAGTAGTTCAGTCTCAACCTATTAACCAGAGGTCAAGGTTCAATTCCCGGTCCGGGCACAAGCCTGGGTTGTGGACTGATCCATAGTATGGGGAGTGCAGAAAGCAGCCAATCAATGGTTCTCTCTCATCATTAATGTTTTCTATCTCTTCCTCTCTCTTCCTCTCTGAAATCAACAAAAATATATTTTTAAAAAAGAAGAAGCATCCTTTCCAAAAGTAATCTTAGGGTGTGGTTAGTAGCAGCTAAAACTGATGCAATTAGTTTACGGCCACCATGCACCTCAGTTTCAGGGCCTTGACGATATGGATGATAGTGTCTCTTCTATTTCTTAAACCAGATGCAGAGTCCCTGCAGCAGCCTTTCAGAACCCACGTGTGTTGTGGCCCCAGTGTTTACCAAGGTAACCTATCCATACTGCATGACAGAGTTTGGATTTTATAGATAAATTGTAGGCATTATCAAAGGAGTGAAAAGGAGGAAAGGGGAACTAGAAAGGACCTCAGAGATTATTATTATTTTATATATGAGAAATCTGAGTTCCAGAATGTCACAGAGCAACTCATGGTTTATCCTGTGCTCTCAGGCTTTTGCTCTGTCAATCCTCCAGCTCTGGAGGGCAATCCTGTGTCCAAGCAATCCTCTCTCCTCCAGGTTTATCAGGTTCTCCTAACTAGCTATAAGACACCCTTATGAAGAAGTCAATACGCAAAGCAGTATCTATTTCCTGCTTTGGTCACAGTCAGAAATCAGGATTGAGAAGACTCCTCTATCACCTACTGAAAACAGCAAAATTTAATCAGCTAGGTCAAACCAAACTAAGGTTGAAATCCTCTTCCAATTTCCAAACCTGACAGAACTGGAACATTTTTCTGCCCATTGCTGGCCCAAAGTATGAGAAGCATGGTAGGGACTTAACCTGTACCACATACAGGATGGGAGACATGGAAAACAATGTCAGAAGGAGTAAGAAGTTCTGCCCTAGCTGGTTTGGCTCAGTGGATAGAGCGTCAACCTGTGGACTGAAGGGCCCTGGGTTTGATTCTGGTCAAGGGCACATGCCTGGGTTGTGGGCTCAATCCCCAGTAGGGGGCCTGCAGGAGGCAGCCAATCAATGATTCTCTCTCATCATTGATGTTTCTGTCTCTCTTTCCCTCTTCCTTCCTCTCTGAAATCAATAAAGATATATATTTTAAAAAAAGACTAAGAAGTTCTATCAATTCTGGAAGCTCGCTTTCAACAGATACTGTCAGGCTCATGTGTCAATTATTTCCACACATCTCATTTTCTGCTGGATTCATTCCCTATGATATGCAGTCCTAGGCATCAGGCTCAAGTGCTGGGCTGGTGGTCATTATGTCTCAACTAAGCTTAACCTAATAGGAGGACTTCAGACATTCCCTCTCTGGTCTCAGGACCAATTTATAATCTGAAATGTAATTCTAGATTCTAGAGGTCCCTGGAGCTGGAAATAGGAGACGTGGGAAATGAGGATTTAAGATGGAAATTTACCACAAATGCCATACATTCATGTATGCACTGTGAGACTAAACTAGCTATCGTCAATAAACACTTTTTAATATATTAATATAACTCTTCATTCTTTAAAGAAAGTTTTCAGATTATTTGTCTGAAATGAACCTCAAAACCTCAAGGTAGGCTGGACATTTTTCTAGTCCTATTTCACATGTAAAAATCTTGAGTTTGATTCCCAGTCAAAAGCACATACCTGGGTTGCAGGTTCAATTCCAGCCCCAGTGGGAGTGGGGCTGGGAGGCAACCAATTGATATGTCTCTCTCATATCAACATCTCTTTCTCTCTCTCTCTCTACACCTCCCTCTCTCCCTTCCACTCTCTCTAAAAATTCACAGAAAAAATATCCTCAGGTGAGGATTAACGAACAAAACAAAACAAAACAAAACGTGAGTTCCACAGAGATTAAGAGTCTTCCAAGTTTCTAGGATCAGCTTCAACCAGACAGTGGCAGAGTTGAGATTTTGGCTCAAGTCCTCTAAGTCACGGTACAGAATTCTTAACAAATTACAATACTGCCCAAGCTACTTGACCAATAATAAAGTTTAAATCTGTGACTATATATGTACTCAACAAAATGGTCAATGAAGTAAAGACTTTTCTTTTTTTTGTGTCACTTTTTTAAAATTTATTTTTAGAGAGAGAGAGACATTGATTTGTTGTTCCACTTGTTTTATGCATTCATTGGCTGATTCTTGTATGTGCCCTGACCAGGGATTGAACCCACAACCTTGGTTTATCAAACAACTCTCAGGCAGTAAAGACTTTTCAACTACTCTGTTTCTATTTTGAAAAATGGCTCTTGGGGCATGAATAACAACCTTCTTATTAAACACAACTCTATAAACTTAAGATAAAAATAATTTATACCTGACTATAAAGCATACTATAAAGTGCAAAAGAATGCCCAGAAGCTCCTTGTTTTGATTAAAGTAGTCAGTTGTCAATAATTATGATGAAAAGTATGCACACTTACTGTAACTTATATCCCAAATCATTGTATATGGTAAAAGTTTTTTCCATTCTGTGATTCTGTGTTCTTCAGCATCTTCAAGACATCTCTACCACCAGAGGTCAATTTGTTGTGTTTGAATGCCAAGTCCAGGCCACAGCCACAGTGCAAGTTCACTGGTACAGAGAGAAAGAGAAGATAGCAGACTCAGATGACTTTCGGATTCTGAGGAAAAGTATCATGATAAAATTTTCAATTTTCTTTTTATTCCAATTAACCTTGAAATCTAATTCATGTTTTAAAAGTTTAATAGCTGATTTGTTATAGACTCAGAGATTTCTATTGTTAACTGTTATTTTATATCCAAATGTTTCCTCAACAGAAACAACCAAAAAGAAGGCGTGCTCTCACTCCCAGGAGCATGCCTATGCCTCTCCCTTTCTCTTTTTCTGCCCCCATAGGTATGCATCTCCTAAACTGTAAGGGACTCCGTGAGACTTGCAACCAGAAACCAAGGGGCACCCCCTGAACCTATCTTCAATGCCCCCTTTTCTCTGACTTCTTAGTGAGCCAGAGCAGCCAAACCTAAACTCATTTCCCTATCTAATCTCTCTCCTGTTGTGCTTCTTCTATCCTAAGCCCTTCCTTGTTTCACTGTCCCCAGCTTTAATATAAAGAAGAAGGAGGGGGGGGGGGGAGAGATAGCAAATTGATGAAACCATAATTTTAATAGCTATGAAAGGACTGATTTTTATAAATTAATCTTAGCTATCTTCCCAATGAGTTCTTGGCATACAAACAAGAAAAAAAATGTGAGAATAAACATATTTTTTAAAAGAGTTAAGACAAGTGAAAACTGATAGATAACTTTCTAAATACTTTATTATGTAAGTGTTTTATAGAGTAATTAACTTAGGGAAGGGTAAAAAACATGACAATATCACTCAAGCTAAACACTAAGTTTGTACTTTATAAACAATTTCTCATTTAATCTTCACAACATTTTGAGGTATGTGCTGTTACCGCCACTTTACAAGTTAAAAAAAAAAACTAACATCAGAAATGTTAAACACCTTGTCCAAGGTCACAAAGCTAGTAAATGCTGCAGCCAGGGTTTAAGTCAAGATAGTTCTGGAACCAAAGGAAGAAAACATATTCACTTAAAATGGTAAGTCAAAACAACTAAACATTTCCACATCACATTTAAGAAACATCTGTATGACACAATACGATATTTCTTTTTTTTTTTTTTAATCCTCACCCAAGGACATTTTCATTGATTTTTAAAGACAGGGGAAGAGAGAGAGAAAAAAAGAAAAATATTGATTCATTGCCTCCTGCACATGTCCCCACTGGTGCCGGGGATCAAACCCACAACTTAGGTATGTGTCCTGACCAGGAATCGAACCCTCAACCTTTTGGTATATGGGACAATGCTCCTCCAACTGAGCCACACTGGCAAGAGCATGATATTTCTTTTTAAAATAACATTTATTGTACTTTTTTGAATCGGATGCTTCCTACATGTTCCCTACTGAGGACCAAGCCAGGAACCCAGGCATGTGACCGGAAATTGAACCTGCAACCTTTTGGTGCACAAGACAATGCTCAACCAGCTGAGTCACACCAGCCAGGGCACAAATTTATTATAATAAATGTAGAAAAACTATAACATAAAAAAGACACTTTAAATAACCCATTTTCTCACCACCCAGAGAAAACTATTAACTTTTATTGTATTTTTCTACAATACTACTACAGTATTTTTATAATGTGTTTAACTTTATTTTAAAGATATTAAAAGAAAAGGGTTTTCTTGGGGAAAAGAGAGCACCTCAGATTAGTGTTTCAGCAATGGTTCACATTCAGTGAAGAGATATTACCTGGTCTTACCTTCATGTTAGAAATAAAGAACAAAGGTCCAAAGAAGTAAAGTAATTTTCACACAGTCACAGAGCAATTTTGTGGCAGAACAAGATAAAATACAGTTCTTCCAGCACCCTGCAAAGTGTCTGTTCCTTTATGCACTTTTTATGAGTTTCTCCAGAATTTATAGTCTCTGATTCCAGATTTCAACCTCAAGTTATTTCTCATATGCACATGGCCCCTTTTCCCAACTAAATTAATTGTTACCATTTAAATTCTCTCTCTATTCTCTTGTTTTATCTTTCAGAAGCTTGTTTATCACCCATTCCTGGTAAGTACAAATTTCCAATATCTTGATAATAAATGACTAAGCCAAAATTAGTATCTAAGAATACGTTGTGTCCTAAATTACTTTTGCCATTCATGAGCAGTTTTCAGGCTACCCTGTGCCAACTCTTGAACTGACACACAGAAGAAACAAGATAACTAGACTCTTTAAGTGTATTTATTCATCTATTCATCCACTCAACATATATTTCCTGAGTGGAGACTATGGCCAGGTTCCATTCTTGGCCATTGTGTCTGACCTCATAGAGCATGCATTCTTCTAATTCCAGTTGATATAGTATTTATGACTCATGAGGCAGTAAGGAGGTGTTCTGACATCAACCATCCAAATTGTTGACTGTCCAAGAAGGAAATGTGCCTATCACATAGTGGCCATCACTGTACTAACATTAAATCTAACTACCATGGCAATGATAATTTTTAGGTCAGTTCAGAAAATCTTTCTATACAAAACTTTTATGCTAAGCACTAAAGCTACAGAAATCTAGAAGAATAAAGTGTAATCTCTGCTTCAAGGAATATACAATCTAGTAGAGAAAACAGATATGACTAAAAGGCAGGTGATGGGGGCTGAGCTAGTACTAATTTGGGTTATATTTTTAAGATTTCTCTTCATGAGCCCACTCAAAGACAAAAATCTAATCAGATGGATTGTCTCAGGAATATTCTACTCTTAGTACTTACTCTCCCTGACATTTTTCCACATTATTCAGTTAGTGGTTGAATTTCCCCTAGAATGAATCACTTTTGTTTGTTAATTAGAGGCACCCAAATATTCTGGTCATGTTGAATCTCTTCCCTTTTCAGAGGAAGTCTGCACCTTGATTATCACAGAAGTATTTCCTGAAGACTCTGGGGAATTCAAGTGCATTGCAGAAAATGAGGCTGGGACTGCAGTCTCCACAGCAAGACTCATTGTTTCCCCAGGTATTTATTCTTCAGGATCTCCCTGATTCTATTCAACCCTGAGCCAAGAGGAATTTTCTCTGCTTCTATCTTAACTGGTGACTAACTATGTTTTTCAGAAGGAAAAGAGAGTTCTCCAAAGTTACTGATCAGAAAATTTTCTCCAAAACTGGCCTCCTTTCCTTGGAGCAGTGACAGCTACAAAAAGAACAAAAATCCAGACAATACCCTAATAAGCCATATGCCAACTACTTCCGAAGCAGCCAGGCCCACTGAATATGAGATCCAGGTTCCAAAGGAGAATTTCTGCACCATAAATGAAAATTCCTCTGAGCTGCCACCACAATGGTAAGGCCAGAGAGACCTAACATTCACTCATACAACATATGTTCTTGGTTCTATAGATAGAACAGTAAATACTATAAAGCTCCTGCCCTCGGGTAGCTTGCATGCCAAGATGAATCACTTTTTATTTTATTTTAATTTTTTATTTTATTTTATTTTATTATTTTACTTTATTTTATTTTACACTGTACTAGGATAGAATGGACCACCTCAGTAGCTTCTGAGGCTAATACATTTCTATCACCACAATTACTTTAGCAAACCTGGTTCCCCTCACTTCTGCAACATCATGCAGTTAGTGACCAAGTTTCCACTAGGATGAATCATTGTAACTGTCATTTCTCTCTTGCCCTCCATCACCATGGATGCAACAGTAAGTCATGTGCTTAGATTCATATTTAAGGGTTTGTTACAGAGACTTAATGAAAAAAATCAACAATGCTCAAATGGCATGAGATTTTGAAGAAGTAGAATCTTTTTCCAAAACAGAATTCAGTGTCCTATCTCAATATAAATAGGTACACAGGTTTCTTCATGGTCAGTCTCAGAATACAGACAGAATTGTCTATACTGTATTGAGAGAACAAATGTATAAATGGAAAGAAAATTCAGTAAGTGAATTTGCCAGTCAGGCTATGTTTAAAACAATACCATCTACTTCCATCCCCACCCCTCAAACAAACTATTGATTAAAAAACAACCTAAGGCCTAGTTGGCATGGTTCAGTGGTTGAGCATCAACCTATGAAACAAAAGATCAAGGCTCACTCCCCAGTAGGGGGCGTGCAGGAAGCAGATGATCAATGATTCTCTCTCATCATTGATGTTTCTCTCTCTCCTCACTTCCTCTCAGAAATCAATAAAAATATATTTAAAAACAAACCCAAAAAAGCCCTAAGCCCTGGCCAGTGTCTCTCAGTGGTTAGAGCATTGGCCCATACACCAAAGGGTCACAGGTTCAATTCCTGATCAACTTACCTGGGTTGCAGGTTCAACCCCGGCCCCAGTTGGAGCATATATAGGAGGCAACCAATTGATGTGTCTCTCTCACATCAAAGTTTCTCTCTCTCTTCTTCTCTCTCTCTCCTTCTCTCTCTTTTTCTAAAAACCAATGGAAAAAATATCCTCAGGGGAGGATTAACAAACAAAACAAAAAAACCCTAAAAATTGATACTTAAAAAGTCATTTGAAAATTTTTTTCTTTTAACAATACCTAACGTAGCCTACTAAGTATTTTACCAGCATAGTTAAATTTACATAAATTTAGGTTAAATATCTTTAATAAAACTTAAACAGCATTCTTAAGTACTTACCTAGTACTACTAAATACAGTCTGTAAATTATAAAATAAAAAGATATTGGAATCTCTTTTATGACGAGATTTCTTGCGTAATATTTGAGTCTATGAAGTGAAAGAAATATATCATGTTAGAGACAGAAGGAATCAGAGGTCATCTAAATGAAGTTCCTCATTCTGCAAATGACTAGATTATAAATGGTTGGCTCACATTGTTAAAGGATGGTTCTTCATGCTTCCATGACCTTGGATAGGTACTTTTCCAAGTGTTTCTTGCAATGAAGACAGTGAGAAAAAGAGTTTAGACTTAGATACCAACAGACCTGGAACAATATATGTGAAGAACATAGTAGGAATTCAATAAATAGTAACTATCACTTCCCTGCATTGCTTTTTATCAGGTTCAGTATATCTCCAATAAGTTTATGACTGTGATTTCTGTTGGTCTCCTGGAACCCCTTTAAGATTCTAGGATCTCTAGTTGCCTGATCAGTAGTTACCCCTATAAATAAAGATGTCTCATGGGATCAAGTAAGAATGGGTGTGTAGGGCAATAAATAAAACTGCAATTTATTCAACAAACATTCGTTAAACATGTTCTATGTGTTTATCAGTTTCTGTGCTAGACTTGCCTTGGGAAGATAGCCAATACTGATATCTAAAATTTTTCTACATGAGTACCTGTTTTTAGCTGTGAGCCTTTAGGTCTTAAAAGACCTTGAATTTATAATATATTATCTTTCACAGGATATAATATACCATCTTTATCATTAACAACATCGTCTGGGGAAAAATTATTGGGTAAAAGTTAAGTTTTTATAGGGTCTATTCTGAGCTACACTGTCCTAGGCAAGATAAATAAATAATGAAGTCCCTCCTACATTAAGTTAACAGGAAAAAGGTTAACATAATGTAGGAGATATACCACAATATAGTCCACTGTATGATTTCCTATTTCATTTGAGTCTCTCAGGAACCTCTGATTTAGGTTAGTATAGCAGATATTATCTTTGTTTTCCAGTTAATAATTAAAGCTCAGAGAGTTTAAGCAGCTTGTCTAAGGTTACACAGTAAGTAGGTGGTAGAGTGGGCATTAAAATAGATTCAGGTCTTCAAAATACAAAAGGTTAATATGCCTAGAAAATTGTAGAACATTATCACTTTTCCTGTTTGACTCCAAACCCAGTGGAGTGTCCATTATTATTTCTTATGAGAAGAATATAAGATTGAGTAAGGTGTTAGGATGGATATTTCAAATTACAAGTGCTACAGTGGGATTCCCTTTCACTATATGTCTATGCAGAACTTCAGTAATCAGAGTGAATTATGTATAACCTGAAAATACTAGTAAGTAAAATGTTCTTCACTCTTTAGTCCCTTCATCTTCAATGTGACATTTTCCTTCTCAGTTAATACAACAGAAATTAGCTTCATCACACACACCTAACCTCTGACTTTAGAAGAAGCTCACAGAAGCATTTTTACAACAGCATTTATACTTCTCATTAAAAACAAAACAAAACAAACAAAAAAACACCAAGAGCTATATATGAGGAAGAGATGAATGAATGACAGTTAAACAGCTACCCTTCTACTGATGATAAGGAACTGATGTTAAGGAACTCCCTTAACATGCAGCAGGAAATAACAGGAAGTTACTTACATACATTGTGTGAGACATTAGAATGATTTACCAGAGACCCTTACTGGGAATTTAGAGAAAGAAATGGGAAAAGTTATCTTTGGGGGAAGATTGCAATATGGTTCACCCACCTGACATCTTAGTGATTTTTCCATTTTATGATTTTTCTCAAATAAGCAACTAAACCATTCAAATAGCTATATTTGTGAGATGATATAAAACATTCAAAAAAACAAACCAAACATTAAAAGTAGAAAACCAGATTCATAATAGATTATTAAATACAGACCTTTAACTTCTGAGAATGGTGTCATAACAGAGGACCTTGCCCTAGCCCAGGGGTGGGCAAACTTTTTGACTCGAGGGCCACAGTGGGTTCTTAAGCTGGACCGGAGGGCCGGAACAAAAGCATGGATGGAGTGTTTGTGTGAACTAATATAAATTCAAAGTAAACATCATTACATAAAAGGGTACGGTCTTTTATTTCAGTAGTTTTATTCATTTCAAACGGGCCAGATCCGGCCCGCGGGCCGTAGTTTGCCCACGGCTGCCCTAGCCGGTTTGGCTCAGTTGATAGAATTTAGGCCCAAGGACTGATGGGTCCCGGATTTGATTCCAGTCAAAGGCACATACCTTGGTTGTGGGCTCAATCCCCCGTCCAATTGATGTGTCTCTCTCACATCGATGTTTCTTTCTGTGTGACTCCCCCACCCCCTTCCACTCTCTCTAAAAATCAATGGAAAAATATCCTCGGATGAAGATTAACCAAAAAAAAAAAAAAAAAAAAAAAAAAAAGAGGACCTTACTTACCTTTCCCAATTTAACCCTTGGGCCCCTTATTGTAGTGAGAACCTTAGCCTAGATGTACCATAGAGGTACTACACTGTAACCCATGTTACACCTTACGAAGACCCAGGGAAAAGAAGAGGCAATTCTTTTTTTTTTTTTTTTTAATATTTTTTATTGATTAAGATATTACATATGTGTACCCTCTACCCCCCCTCTCCCCGCTCACCCCCTCACCCCCCCGTTGTCCGTGTCCATTGGTTAGGCCTATATGCTTGCATATAAGTCTTTTGGTTGATCTTTCCCCCTTGCCCCCACCCTCCCCTACCTTCCCTCCAAGGCCCGACAGTCCAATCAATGCCTCTCCGTCTCTGGGTCAGTCCTTGTTCATCAGTTTATGTTGTTCATTATATTCCACAAATAAGTGAGATCTTGTGGTATTTATCCGCTCTCCAGTTCCATCCATGCTGTGGCAAATGGTAAGAGTTCCTTTTTCTTCTTCCTCTTCTTAAAGAATACCTTTCAGCATTTCATATAATGCTGGTTTGGTGGTGATGAACTCCTTTAGCTTTTTCTTATCCGTGAAGCTCTTTATCTGACCTTCCATTCTGAATGATAGCTTTGCTGGATAAAGTAATCTTGGTTGCAGGTTCTTGCTATTCATCTCTTTGAATATTTCTTGCCACTCTCTTCTGGCCTGCATGGTTTCTGTTGAGAAATCAGCTGACAGTCGGATGGGTACTCCCTTGTAGGTGACTGTCTTTCTCTTGCTGCTTTTAAGATTCTCTCTTTATCTTTTGCTCTTGGCATTTTAATTATGATGTGTCTTGGTGTGGTCCTCTTTGGATTCCTTTTGTTTGGGGTTCTCTGTGCTTCCTGGACTTGTAAGTCCATTTCTTTCACCAGGTGGGGGAAGTTTTCTGTCATTATTTCTTCAAAAAGGTTTTCAATATCTTGCCCTCTCTCTCCTTCTGGTACCCCTATAATTCTGATGTTGGTACGCTTGAAGTTGTCCCAGAGGTTCCTTACACTATCTTCATATTTTTTGAATCTCTTTTCTTTCTTCTTTTTCGGTTGGGTATTTTTTGTTTCTTTGCATTTCAAATCTTTGACTTGATTCTTGGGATCCTCTTGTCTGCTGTTGGATCTCTGTAATGTATTCTTTATTTCAGTCAGTGTATGCATAATTTCTAATTGGTCCTTTTTCATGACCTCCATGGTCTCACCATACTCCTTGAGGGATTCATTAAATTTATCGGCGGTTTCCATAAAATTCTTGACAAACCTTATAAACGTGGCCTTGAACTCTATATCCAGTTGTCTGGCCTCCTCCGTTTCTGACAATTGTGACCTGTTTCTCTGTCTCCGCATTTTGGCTGCTTCCCTGTGTTGATAGAGTGGCCCTGCGCGCCAGGTGTCCTGTAGGGCCCAGTGGCTCAGCCTCCCCAGTTACCTGGGGTGGACACTCTTGGTGCACTCTTGGTGCCTTGGTTGATGTAGGAACACTGGGAGGAATTGACCTCCAGGCCAATTGGCTGTGGGAAGCAGCTGTGTCTGAAGTGGGAGAATGGACCCCCTCTGACCACTGGGTACAGTGGCTCCTGGTTCTAAGGAGGTGCTAATTCAGCCCCTGCCTGAGGCCACACAGCAGGAACTACGAAGAGGCTCAGCTGTGAAGCAATGCAAGCCGCTGCGGGGCCTTGGGCCTTCTCTTGGAAGTTCCGGGTCTGGCTGGCCCGGCTGCAGTTAGGTAATTATCAGGTTGCAAAGTTCTGGGGCATTCACATGCAAAAGCCTCTGCCGCAGCCCGGGTGGGGCGTGGTCTCAGGGAGTCAAAGGGCGTAGAAAGAAGCAATGGCTGATTCTCCGCCCCCGGAGTCGCGTGTCTCAGTGTCCCGGTAACGGCTGCAAGCACCTCTGAGGGAAAGCGGCCCTCAAGTTCGCCCGCTGCCGCCTGAGAGAGCCGCCTCTCCCCGTATGAGTCTTAAGTCCCCAGAGACTTCCCGGAACCGGAGTTCAGAGCAGTCAGGAGCTTGTGATTCAAAAAGACAGCCGCGTCCTCAGGTGCCACCCCCTTTCCGCGTGCGCGAGCCGCCGCCCTACCTCTGCACTCAGCCTCCGCAGCTCCTCTGGCTCTCAGCGTGCTTTTCTTTTCTTCTAGTTGTAGAAATTACACTCAGCCAGCCTTCCTGTTGTTCTGGACGATGTTTGCTCCGTCCTTTGGGCTAATTTTCAATTGTTGTGGGAGGCGACTATTTCCCGGTGTTTATCTATGCCGCCATCTTAGTTTCTCCGATCGAGGCAATTCTTAAAAGATAAAAAAATGGAACTAGGAAGCATTTTTCTCAGTCTATTGAGATCTTGCTTCTAGGCATATCCTCTGTTTAACGCAAATAATTTTTTTTTTTTACCTCTCAAAAAACAAAGAGAGCAAATGAATGTAAAATTCTGCCTCAACTATGGTACATTTACTAGTAGAATTGACAATTTCACTGCTTGTCCTAGGCATCTTCCTTACTGGCCGTTAGAGTATTTCTCAAACTTTTAGGTACTAACAGACCTCAAATCTACTATCTCCTCTTCCTTGCCCCAGTCAAACCTTGTTTTCAGGAAAAACCAAGTATCAGTCACATATACCACACTTAGTCCTTAGAATAATGTCTTACTCATAGAAAAATCTATACATGTTGGTTATTTTTATTATTCTTGTTGTCACTTGCAGTTGCATTTTAAGTCTTTCTAATTTGGATGAAAAGGCTTTTCCCTTTAAATGGAATTTGAAATATCAGTGAGCAGATATGGAAAAATAGTTGGGAAATTCCTGAAATAAGACTTTGTAGGCAAACACCTACTCAAGTCTAGTGTGCTTTTTCTACTGAATAATGTCTGCATGCCCAGGCAGCAATTATTAAACTTTTTCTGAACACAAAAGGAAGGTAATACCTACATGGTCAGCTGAGAAGAATTTCATATGACTCACATATGCTCAAACATCTATTTATTGGACCCCAATGTACATGTTAATTAAATCAAGTTTAGAGTATCCATAAGGGAGGGAATAAATAGATATGCTTTAAACAGTAGAACCATATCAAAATTGAAGCCACTTAAAGGGGGATAATTCCACTCCATTGGACTGATCCTCATGCCACCTAATCCTCTCCACCACCTCTTTTGTTGATTTGAAGGTTTCTTCCTCTGTAATTATTTACTTCCCTGCACAAAAAGGAAATATAAATACCAAGATGGTCTCCTTGGTGTAAAGAGAAAGGAAACTGTTAGCAGTAAAGAAGATGAAGGAAAGAGAATTGATAGTACAGAGCCCTAATGTATAGACTGCTTCTTTGATAGTTTAAGTGTTTCAAACTTTTAGTATAAAAGTACAAGGACAAGGAGGCATACACCATACAGATTCAGAAAGCTTGCTAAAGAAAACATATTAGGTTTTCCACCAATCCACCTTCCCAATGACATGTCACAATCACCTGCTCTGCTGCCTTTACTGAGACCACACCCCCTTTCTTAAAACAAACTGCTTGAACCCAGCTCCACCCCCACTCCCATTTGGAATTTTTTTAAAAAGTCTTCAGATAAACAACTATCAAATACAAATTAATTTGGAGCCCATCCATCACTGGCCTTATTTCTAGAGAAGCCTTACAAGATAGAACATCAGTCTTAAAATCTATGAAGAGGGGATTTAGTCCTTCTTTCTTCAACAGGGAAGATTCACAAAGCCCTCACCACGAAAAAGAAATTGAGTTTTCTTTATACTTTTTTATATTCCCAAATTCATTGCTCTTCTCCCTACATGAGCTTGCTAAAGATCATAGTCAACATTCACATCTAAAATAAAGAGGCCTGAGAGAAAAGCTCATGTAATCCCACTCCTTAAATACCACTAAGACATCTGAGATATTGTTTAGATTGTGGACTCTTACTTTGACATGCCAGCATAGGTAGATGGACAGACAAGCACATCAGATGTCACTGTTTGGCAGCTGATAAAAGTCAGTGGTGCTATAATACTAAGCACAGAGCTACTAGATTAGTCTGTGAGGGAAGGGGATGCCTCTTCCTTCCCTTCAATAGTGGGTTAAACCCAGCTGGCACCCTCCAGAATTACGGGTAAGTCCCTTCTTTATTCCTGCTGCCGTTTTGGGTTTTGTTTTTGTTTTTTGTCCAAATCAGAGGAGCATGTACAGAAGTGGCCTTCAGATAAAAAGTTTGAAAGCCACATATCATAATGGTATTATACAAAGATTTGAAGAGAAAGTGCTCTATTCATTCCACTGAAACTGGAGGGCATTAGAGAAAGGGTAGAAGAAAAAGTAGTTATGTGTTATTATTTTTAAGTCATGATTTTTCCTTGAAAGGAGACACTTCGACTGACTGTAATTGTGGTGATATCCTACGGCTTCAAAATATCCTCAATCAGTTTTTTCTGCAAGTTTGTGCTATATTAGAGATAAGGAAAATAATGTTAAGATTTTTTAGAATAGGAGACTAGTATTTTATTTATGAAATATTTGAAATATATTTAACATAATTTAGAATAAAATGATAACTTGCATGTAATAGAATTGATTCTAGAATTGGATTGTTGAACAGTAACTACAAACATGAAGAAAAGCCTTTCAGAATTAACCTGTGGAAACATCTTTCTAAAATTTAGTGAGATATATACAAAATAAAACATTTGAAAGAAAAAATTGAGCTTCAAAAAGTAAGTAATTTTTAACTACGTAGACCGATACCAAAATGAACAAGATAGTTGACATTACAAAAATATATATGAAGAAAAATAGGGGACTTTTGGAAAATATCTGCTGGCTATTAAATAGTTTATTTTTTGCTATTTGAAATAAATCTGAATCACTTGCCTGCCCAAAAAGGAATTTAGAAAACAAACTGGATTCAATTCTGCAATGTAATAAATAAACCAGTAACTACAAAACTACTTACCTTGAAATAGCCTTTTCTTTTCTTTTTTTAGAAAATCTAATTAAAACCTCCTCTGGATGTTTTTCTTCAATAATTTAAAGGCCTAATATAGTTAACTACTAAAATGGAGTCTAGTTTAATATACTTGTGTTCAGAAACTTGAAGTTAAGGAATATATGACTTTTTAAGTCTTTTCAATAGAATCTTTCTCTTGGCTGTGTAGTTGCATTTTTGTTCTTCCCTAAAACTACTAGTTTTAATTTAAACTATATGCACAATTAGGATGAAGTTGTCTAGAAATTTTTCATTAAAAATACTTTTTTCTAGATAGGAAATTAAATAAGATTTTGTTTCAATAATGACAATTTGGCTAATTTTATCAGCTAAAAGTTTGATTTAGCATTATCTCAGTGTTGGTTCAAACTATGTGAAACAAACTAAATGTGTTTTGAACTAAATTACCTGATATTTTTAATGAAAACAGAATCAATGCTACAATTTACAGGACTAGTCTTTGTGTGTAATGTCTGTATATAGTCCTGCTTAGATATACCATACTAATGGAAGAAATCAGAGGCAAATATAATCCCTTAAGGTAATTTTAGTGACAAATAATTCCTCTAAGGAAAAATGGGGATCTACTATGGAAAGTCAGGTGAACCAATGCAGAGCTAAGTTAGAGAAACGGCACTCATCTTTTCTTGGTAAGGTAGAGGCTAGCTTCACAGCTGTCTTACTTCCTTCTGTACATCCTGTTTACCATTTATTTTAAAAAAATGTTTAAATTAATCTAAAATACATATTAAACAGGTAAAAAATAAAAAGTAAAAATAAAAGAACATCCAAGATCAATAACCAGATAGTTTAATCTAAAAATAACAGAAAAAATCACAAATGTATCTGGAATGCAGTTGGTGACATACATTATATACATACAAAGAGACACAAACACGTAGTCACTGCTTAATTATTGTCTACTTTGTACTATGGCAGTCGTCGGCAAACTGCGGCTCACGAGCCACATGTGGCTCTTTGGCCCCTTGAGTGTGGCCACGAAGTTTCAATCACACTGTACGTGCGCGACCGCACGTGGTATTTTGTGGAAGAGCCACACTCAAGGGGCCGCAGTTTGCCGACCACTGTACTATGGTCAATCTGAAATCAAGGGAAGAAAAAGAGGCAGTGAATCGTAAGATAAAAAAAATCCACTCAAAGTTGTTAACTGTCAATTATAGATGTTCACTCTACTTTGTGAAATTGTGAAAGGGCAAAGGAGTAAATATGGACATTAGAGTAACATTCTTTACAAAATAAGCATATATAGTTCCCCTTGATTTACCAAAACATCATTCATCACAGATCACAGGGACCTGAATTAACTGGTGTATCAGAAGAGCTGTTCATTGGTTTTGATGAGCAATGGGAAGGATTCAAACTGAATGAAAGCTGACATGTTATATATTTAACTGCTAATAATTTTTAAATAATTAAATTTCTGTGGTTAATGAAACAGTAGCCTCTGGACAAAGAAATAATCATGAAACATGGAAAAAGTCATTTGTGCAATGACAGAGAAAAAGGAAGTGTAGAAACCTGGAAAGTTCTACACAGAGATAACCTTGAAAGCACTTAAGTTCCTAAAGATGTTAAATAAACAGTACTGTTCTTTGTGCAAATATTGTAACTGAATCATTTTCTCCTTTTGAAGGAAAGACATTCTTCAAGAGAAGGCCCCTCCATCAAAGCCAGGAACACAATATTCCCAGGATCTCAACAAGAAGGGGCAGACCAAGGTTGCTTCTGATTCCTTGCGACCTTCTATAATTCCAGGCTTGCAGTGCCAAATTCTGGACCCCAACTCTTCAGGAGCAAATCATTATAGTAATAAATTGCCTTCATCTCCCGTATACCAGCTAAGCATGTTTAACTACGAACGGCCAAAACACTTCATCCAATCCCAAAATCCATGTGGCTCCAGACTGCAGCCTCCTGGACCGGAAACCTCCAGCTATGCTAGCCAGACCAAACAGTCTTCTATTATCATTCAGCCCCGCCAATGCACAGAGCAAAGATTTTCTGCTTCCTCAACAGTGAGCTCTCACATCACCATGTCCTCTGCTTTCCCTGCTCCTCCCCAGCAGCCTGGTGGCTCCAACCCGGGCCAAAGGGTTACAGCCACCTATAACCAGTCCCCCGCCAGCTTCCTCAGCTCCATATTACCATCACAGCCTGATTACAGTAGCAGTAAAATCCCTTCCACTGTGGACTCCAAGTAAGTGAGTTTTTAAAATATATGCATATGGATATATACTGCATATACAATGTCCAAAGATGGTGGGGGCAGGGGGAGGTAATGCTGTAGTTCATCACTATCTAAAAAGGCAATGTGACCTCAATGTCTGATCTCAAAATTCTCCTAGAACACCTTGAACCAGGGTACTCGCAATAAGAGATCATCTGACCCATTATGCAGTGTCCAGGCTGAACTGAATCAAATCATCTATGACCCCACAATTAGCCATTATTTTCCACCTTCAAAAAATATTTCTAATATACCAAGGACAGTGACTATTGCCCCAGTCCTAAGCTAAGTTCCTCATGCTGTAAATTTAATTGCTCTGGTTCTGGGCTCAGCTGAGATGAAGAACACCTGCCTGCTCATCCTCAGATAGGATTTCCTTTCACATAAGCAAAGGCTATTAAATTTCTTCTCAGTCTTTACCTTTCTTCCTTTCCATTTTCCCCTCTGATGTTGAATATTCACTTGGCTAAAAAGAAAATCTGGGATTCAGACACTAAAATGTATGACTTTTCCTTATTATGTTCAGAAAAAAGGCTTGAATAGATACAAGTTTACAACCTTAAGGTTTCCTTTGATGATTAAAACCACACTTTGTTCAAATTGGTTAGGCTGATCTAAACACAGGGAAGAATACCTGCAGCCTTATGCAAGCATGTACTATTTTCACAGTCCTAAAACTGTAGTAGGAGAACCTGATACGAAGGACATAGTGGTTGTGCTTTTTTTAAAACATGAACTGAATACTTTGTCCTTATGTAAAGTTAGGGCTATCAGTTTTCCTATTCCTTGGCTGGCTAGAACATCAAAGAATTAAATCAGAGGCATCTGAAAAAATTGTCTGGATGGAATGTGTTTGTTGCAGGCTGACAAATTTGCAGACATTCTTGCTAATTTCTCTCAGTCTTCTCTAGAGGCTAATTTTTTTTTCTAGAGATTCCTACTATTGGTGACTACTCTGGAAACCTAATTTAACTGACTATAGCATTCAACCTGCAAAGAAAACTTTTTAATATTTTTAAGAATAAAAACCAAAAATTTGTTAAAATCCTATCTACTAGGCTGAACCATTTGAAATGGCTGATAGCTATTTTAACCTACAAAAATGGCCTGTCATATGTCTGATCTAATATATTTACTTACTTTAGTGGTGGGGGGGCGGCAGAAGAAACATCAATTTATTGTTCCACTCATGTATGCATTCATTGGTTGCTTCCTGTATGTGCCCTAATTGGGAATTGAACCTGCAACTTGGTGTTATTAGGATGATGCTCTAACCAACTGAGCTACCCAGCCAGGGCTCAATCTAATAATTTTAAAAGGTGTATTCAAGAATTAAAAGCCCTCTCTTTCTTTTCCCTCCCAAATTTCCATTATGGCAATTATAACACATGGTAGATTTTTCTTGGTAACATTTTATCCAGACGATCTTTTTCCATCTAACTTTCAGTGATTTCCACATTTCTTATATGAACATTTTAAAATCTAAAATAACCTTTTCTGACTATATTTTCCTTAATAAAGTATTTCAGTCCTACTCCAAATTCCTGTCCAGAAAAGAAAGCCATCAAATAAATATTACCGAGCCTCAACCATGTGTACAAAACTAATAAGAGATAAAGAACGGCAAAATGGAGAGGATAAGAAATAAAACATGGGAGGTCCCCAAACCAGAGATCAAAGATCCAGCTTTAGCTGTTCCATTTTCAGCAACCACAGATAACCCTTTTAATCTGCCCACAGCCACTTGATATCCATTCTATGCCCAGCTGCACACGGTGGAAAGCTCTGGGCCTTTGAACATTTGCGCGCCAACTCCCTCATTGTTATCATGGGCTTAAGTTTGCCATGTCTTCTAAAATAATCTCTTGGATTCTGACCTAGACAAGTTTGAAAGTTTTATTTAGTTTTTTATCAGTAGGATAAACCACCAACTAGAAACTGAGTGGAACTCTTTAATTCTAATGATTCCTTCCAAAAACTTTGCTGTGTGATATTCAGCAACTTTACCTTACCCACTCAGTGATTCAGTTTTCTGATTCGTAACAAAATTAAGGATCTGGGTGATAACAATAGAAAAAAGACCTATACAGCAGTGTGCAAATATAAGTTTATAAATATAAGTAGATATCAAGTCCTAACACTTAAACCATCTGAACTGGTAATAATGGGTGAATTCAGTGAATAAAGTGACTGATTCTCAGGCTTGGTTTTGATATCCCTCAAGCTTTCTCAGAGATATTATGAGAGTCTGAAAAAGAATTATTTAACAGTAATTCACTCTAACAAATGTGTGACTTTTATAAAGATGATAGGTTACCATTAAAAAAAATAGGCTATTTTAACTTCATACAGTTGGAGGAACAGATCTATAAGACCAAAGGAATTTTACTATTTCAACCTGAGAATTCAATGGCAAAACAAACAAATGAACAAAAACAAAAACCCTACTTATTTGGTTTGGCTATTTACTTTAATTAAGGATTAATATAGACAACCTTGAAGATCTGAAATGTAAGAAGAGGAAATGTGTATCACCAACTTTCATTACAGAGCATCTTGAATACAATGAAAAACATTCATTCATTCAACTGATAGTATTACCTATACCCAAGCTCTGTTAGTGGATATAATGATACAATAATGAGTAATAAGACTTATTTTTCAGTTATGTTTACAATCTAGAGATTACTAACCAAGTCCCCAAAGACTACAAAAATTAAAATTCTGGCTCCATTCAGAGAAGATACACTTCCACTTAGCTTACAAATTCTTTTTCCCATTTTGTTAATCCTCTGGTGAAGATATTTTTTCCATTGCTTTTCAGAGAGAGTTAAAAGGGAAGAGAGAAGGGGAGAGAGAGAGAGAGAAACATCAATGTGAGAAAGATACATCAACCGATTGCCTCCTGAAGGCACCCCTACCAGGGGTGGGGAGCGGACCCACAACCCTAGTATGTGCCCTTGACCAGGAATCCAACCCACCACCCTTCGCTGTGAGGGCTAATAATGTTCCAACCACTCAACTACACCAGCCAGGGCACAAATTCTTTTAATGATTATTGAGAATATTTGAATAAGAACATGTCACAGAAGAGAGCAAGTTTGTTTCATCTAGGTAACTGGAGAATGTTTATTATACTAATGGTAAAATATTCATTAAAGGCCACTTTCCCCACATTAAATAGATATAAGCTAGCACTTATATGGCCCTAAGCGACTAAACTATGTGAAATATGAACAAAGCACTGTGAAAACTCTTCCTTACAGATCTAATAGGATAGGAGTCTCACACTACTACCTCTGCTCTCCAGCAGAATCAACAAGGGAACTCTGGGAGGAGCAAGAACATCTTAGAAGGAAATTTAGGATCAGAACTTGAAATAAGGATTTAAACCAAACTCTTCAACTGCTATTCAAATTTGCTTTTTTTCTCTCCAAATCTCCCCTTTTATTTTACACTTCTTTCTCCTTCCTTTCTCATTCCTTTCTTTTTCCAAATATCATTTCAGCAACATTAAAGAAACTGTCATTACTTAGAAGCTATTTGTTATATAGTGCCATATTTGCATTTTCTAGAATAAGAAATTAATAGGAGCCCTGGCCAGTGTGGCTCAGTTGTTTGGGCATCATCCCATGCACTGAAAGGTCACCAGTTCAATTCCAGGTCAGGGCACATACGTGTCTGGTTTGATTCTCTACTGGTTTGATTCCCAGTAGAGAGCATGCAGGAGGAAACCAATTGAAGTTGTACTCTCACATGCATGTTTCTCCCTCTCCCTTCCTCTCTAAAAATCGATTTTAAAAAATCTTTTAAAAAAAAAGAAAGTAATAGGAATTGGAAATTAAAAGAAAAGCCAATGACTATGTAAACTGTACACTCCATTTAGCAACAGAATAGTCACTAAATATCAGTGGTTATACTGGTAAATGTGTAACAATCAGCTGGAGGAAGGAGCCATGATCTGTGGTACTTACCAATTTACCTGGTGTAGATATTCCCACCACATCATGAGATCACAGGGAGCTGGGAAGAGATGCTAAAAATCAGCCCTCTTGAGCTCATATGAGTCAAGCACATCCACCTATAATCAAACTTAGGAAATTCAGTTTTAAGATTAGAAGTGCTCTCAAGCTACAAGTAACTAGACTTACTCTCACCTCTTAGGGAAGACCTTCAAGAAAGGACATGCTCCTTGCATCTAATCTAAATTATTCCTCCTGCTACTTTTCACTTGCCAAAATGAAAAGAAACAAAAAAGCTGGTAACAACTCTTATAAAATCCTTCTTGTTACTAGGGAAATTAGTGTTTGTACTAACACTAGTAGTACTAAGTGTTAGATTCAATCTATCTAAAGGTGACTGACAAAATAAGGCCAAGTCTCTTTTAGATACAAATCTTTTTTTTTTTTTTTGGTAATATATTTTGGAGTAAACAACACAAACCTCATAGACAACAGTACGGTCATTACCGGGGGGAAATGGGGGTGGTGGGAAGCAGAAGAGAGTAAAAGGGGAATAAATGGTGATGGAAAGAGACATAAATTGGGGTGGTGAACACACAGTACAATATACAGATGATGTATTATAGAATTATAAACCTTAAACCTATGTAGTTTTATTAACCAATGTAATCCCAATAAATTCAATTTTTAAAAAAGATACACATCTTAAATATCTTCTTTTTAAAAAATCTTTTTTATTTTTAAAGCTATCAACAACTCTCAGTTGGCCAATCTGTGAATGCTAAGCCATCCCAAAGTACAAATGCTAAGCCCACACCAAGGACTCCTGACCATGAAATACAAGGATCAAAAGAAGCTCTGATTCAAGATTTGGAAAGAAAGCTAAAATGCAAGGACAGCCTTCTTCATAATGGAAATCAAGTGAGCAAGAAGTCTATTTTTTTTTAATATATTTTATTGATATTTTACAGAGAGGAAGAGAGAGGGACATGGAATTAGAAACATCAATGAGAGAGAAACATCGATCAGCTGCCTCCTGCACGCCCCCCCACTGGGGATGTGCCCGCAACCAAGGTACATGCCCTTGACCGGAATCCAACCTGGGACCCTTCAGTCTGCAGGCCGATGCTTTATCCACTGAGCCAAACCGGTTAGGGAAAGAAGTCTATTTTATACAAAAAGCCAATTAAACTATAAAATCTAATCTCAATAAGAAAGGTCTTTCTGTCTCACAGATCTATGACTGTATAATCAGCAAGGAATAGGATAATCTTTTTTTAAAGGAATATTTGAGCCCTATTTAATGTTTCTCTGCATGAAATCACCTCTTTGGTGTGGAGTAGTAAAAAATGAAGCAAATTAAAAATCAATCTGAATGATTTAATATTTTCTGTTTTAAGCATTACCTCTCATAAAATATGTCTAATAATCAAATAATAGGAAATATTGTCAACCTGACTTCTTCATATATTTGGTAAATATTATTGATGGACAAATAGCTATAACTTTTATTATGTAACTCTTACTGTGTACATTGTATTTAGTCACCTATCTTTGAAACAGTACTATATGCCTTTAACCCAAATACATTTAACATATCAGTTGCACTACTTTCAGCCAGAAGTTAGTAAGTCAAATATTCAGTGTTCAAGTAATACAAGTTCTTTCTGAAAGTGAGGACATGTAGTACTATAGTCAAAGACAGAGGTGATTGGAACATAACACAAGAAGGAAGGGAAAGAATTTCCCTTGACTTAGGAGAGCCATATTCAAGGGTGATTATGCCTGCTCTTCCAATGAGCAAAAAGAAAACAAGCAAATATCACAGATGAAAGAAGTGGCACTACAGTAGAAGGAAAGGCTTTGAATGAAAGAAAATAATTTTTAAAACATAGCATCTACCTATAATTCTAAAGACAGAACTTTTTTGGTAAAATTCATAGTGGTTTTAAATTAAACCTGTACAAACAACTTATATTAAATCTCATTACCATTCTCTTTAATGACATTTCTTTAAAGCGGCTAACATATGAGGAGAAGATGGCTCGAAGATTGCTAGGACCACAGAATGCAGCTGCTGTGTTACAAGCTCAAAATGACAGTGAGGCACAAGATTCACCACAGGTAAATTAAAATAATCTTTATCTAACTGGAATCCTTTTTGTGTGTATGATTTTTAAATATCTGCTTTCTAAATGTTTATAAATAGCATTCAAAGTAAAAGTCAATCGCTTCCCTGGGAGAGGTGGTGATAACCTAAAATATATATGTGAAGTTTTACTTTTACCCCCTTTTCTGGTGATTCTAATATTCCCTAAGAAATGTCACATGCCCAGCCAGCATGGCTCAGTGGTTGAGTGTCAACCTGTGAACCAGAAGGTCACGGTTCAATTCCCAGTCAGGGCACATGCCCAGGTTGCGGGCTCAGTCCCCATTAGGAGTACAGGAAGCAGCTGATCAATGATTCTCTCTCATCATTGATATCTCTCTCTCTCTCCCTCTCTCTCTCTCTCTCTCTCTCTCTCTCTCTCTCTCTCATCCTCTCCCTTCCTCTCCCTGAAAATAGTAAAAATACATTTGTTTTAAAAAACACTTTAAAATGAAGGTGGTGGTACCAGGAAAAGAGACAGCAGCAAAATATATCATTATGAAATCAGAAAATATAAATCCTACATTTTTTGTACACTTCAAACAAAATGTCATCAAACTATGTATAACTGAAGTTTACCATCTACGAATACAAATATATACATATTCAAACCACCTTAAAATGACAAAGTAAAAAACTTACTAAAATGTTTTCAGCTTAAAAATGTACTATTTATAAATCCCTCAAGCTTCCCACATATCTTTTTAAAAAACAATGTGAATCTTCTAATGTCAGAGATGATGACCAAAATTTTTGGAAATTTTGAGTTTAACTGGATTATTTTTAATTTTTTTAAAAAAATAGTTGATTTGCTTGATTACTAAATTGTTTTGACATTTTGCTTAGAAAATCTTACTGCCAGCCAAAAATTGTGAGTTTTAAGAATCTTGTTTTAAAATGACAAAATACATTAAACATATTCATCCAGAAATAAATTATTTGTAATGATCTGCTGTGTTGCTGTACAGATGTTTTTTAGATATTTGAGTAGGAACTATATTTTTCACTTCTTTTTATCTCCCACTATGCCAAGAACAGTGCAATATATAAACAGGCATTAAATATTTAATCAATTTATTAACTCTACTATAATTTCCATCAATTCCTGATTTTACTTTCAAATAGAAATAATTTTCTGGTGCTCAGATAGTAAATTCTAAAAGATGTTTGCTTAAATTAAATATATCTTTATTAAGCAGGAAGTAACTAATGTTGTTTTTCAAAGACTTTTCATAGCTCTACACATGTCTTCCATGAAGTCCATCAGGATTTTGTGTCATGAGCTAAAAAGAGAAGTATTTTCCAGTCTAATATGTGTTTACTGCTGTTGGTGCCACTTTTAAGCAGCAGGTATAATACCCTGTATCTACTGCCAACAAAAATGACTTCATGTCTATTCCTGTTTTACTAAAGGACAATCTGTACTAAGTGCTCCCATTTCAAATATACCAGAGGGACACATCATCCTTTGTCAAAAAAAAAAAAATAGTCAACTGGCCCAGCCAGTCGGGCTTAGAGGTTGAGTGTTGACCTATGAACCAGGAGGTCACAGATCAATTCCCAATCAGGACATTGCCCAGGTTGCAGGCTCAATCCCCAGTGGGGTTGTGCAAGAGGCAGCCAATCAATGAATCTCTCCCAACATTGATGTTTCTATTTCTCTCTCCCTTTCCCTTCCTCTCTGAAATCCATAAAAATATATATATTTTTTAAAATAGTCTGAAAAATGAACCACTATCAACTCGGTCTCATAAATCATGCCTGTGGAACAGTCTTATTAATTCTGAGGATTTCTTGCTAGAATATTATAAGGTCAGTGCAGTATGTTTTAAATGTTTAAAAGCTAAATATATAGAACTGACCATAACTGTAAAAATACAGTTAACAGAGAAATGTGTCCACGTCCTGCGTGGTTCAGGGTTCAGGATCTGGAGAATGGCCGCGTGCAAATGACAGAGATGAGACAAGAAATAATAATTTGGAAATACTGGGGGCTAGGAGGGAAGCCCAGTGCGAGGGAAAGGACTTCCACTAGTGCGTAGGCCTTGCCAACCTTTTATTCAATTTTGGATACACATCTAGTTCTTAGACAGGTAATTGCGGTAACAGACAAACTATCCTAAAGGCCAGTAAATATTAGAAAGATTTACTCTGAGACTATTTGGTCAGGAAATTGCTTGAGCCCCCATTGTCTGGACTAAACAATCTGTGCGTAGCTCTGGCCCTTGCCAGGGGCTCTAGGTTCACCAGCGTTTGGGATCCTTGTTTACACTTCTCTGACAGTGAAGACAATGGGTGGCTTCCCACAGAAATGTTCCTTTCAACTACAACTACTTAGTTCTGCTTCATTTCAAGCTAACAATTATATGTTGACATTATCACTCTGTTTTAATTTCAAGCAGCACAATTCAGAACATGCACGGTTGCAAGTTCCTACGTCACAAGTAAGGTAAAAAATAATTTAATTCTAAATATATATTTTGCTATCTGAAATTTTTTAGCTTAAAAATGTAATCCTTTTAAAGCTCTCAAGTTTTTCATATACCTTTTATAAAAAACAATGTGAATTTTCTAATGTCAGAGATGGTGACCAAAATTTTATCTGGCCCTGGCCGGTGGTGCTCAATGATTAGAGCATCGGTCCATACACCAAAGGGTCATGGATTCAATTCTCAGTCAAGGGCATATACCTGGGTTGCAGGTTCAATCCATGGGGTACTCTGCATTTTAGTAGATCAGTTTCTTCACCAATTCATGGCATTGTAAAAAAGAAAGAGTGCAATTTGTACCAAATGTTTTTAACTGCTACCATTTCTAATAGTTATCAAATATTCCACAGCTAAATACAGCCCTAAGGCCTTTCTCCATTGTTACTACACTATCAAACAGTATAGACTCTGGGGTTTCAGATTTGATGGCTAAATTATGTTTGTGTGAAAGTAAGAACAATTACAACTTTTTGCATAGTAGTTATTAAAATACTTTTGTAGAAGTAGATCATCTTCAAGGGGAGGTGTGAATGATGAGGATGCAATCCAGGAGAAATTTTACCCGCCTCGTTTCATTCAAGTGCCAGAGAATATGTCAATTGAAGAAGGAAGATTCTGCAGAATGGACTTCAAAGTAAGTTTCAAAATATTGGAAGAAAATTAACAATGAGATACTAAGTTTTAAAAAATGTTCTCTTCCTCTTCATAGCTTGCTATACAACTTGAGAAGTAGTATGTATAGTGGATAAGAACACAAATGCTAGAGCCAACCTTACCTGGGTTTGAATCCTGGCTCTGCCACTTTCCAGCTATATAACCTTAGACAAGTAATTTAACCTCACTGTGCTAATGAGAATAACACAGAGAATAACAAATGTACCTACTTGATAAAGTTGTCTGAGGACTGAGTAAATAGGTATAAGGTATTCATAATAGTGCCAACCACCTAATGAATGCTCTAAGTGAAGCTATAATAATAGGATTTCAAAAGTAGAGTGCCTCTTTAGTTCTTCTCCATTAAGAAATTCAAGCAACTCTGCTTTCTCTCTGCCTAGAAGAGTTCTTCAAACTAGGCCAGCTTTTCCTACAATTTCATTATCCTCATTTTGGAGAATTTTTTCTTATAAAATGTTTTTCTGGATTGAAAAACATTTTATAAGAATGAAAGTCAGTATGTGGACTTAATTGTTAAGGCTTATATAAGAACACTTAACAAACTGCCACTCATACACCAGAACTACAGCTCGAGAACACTGTTTTGGAAAGGTTATTCATTAGATCAGCAAGCCTCACATGTATGTGCTTCTGGGACTGCTTTTGCAGTCACCATTAGCCAG
Organism: Myotis nattereri; assembly: GCF_964212035.1. Classification (NCBI taxonomy): domain Eukaryota; kingdom Metazoa; phylum Chordata; class Mammalia; order Chiroptera; family Vespertilionidae; genus Myotis; species Myotis nattereri. The sequence goes on from NC_138080.1 coordinate 79,830,142, forward strand.
AAAAGCCATATGACTTCCATAGTCCTTTATTAAAAGATCTTAAAGAGCCTGACGTTGCACATGAAAGAGCTAGATGTGGTTTAAGATAGACATAAAATACTATATTAATTTGAAGAGTTTTAATTTATACTGTTTTGTTAAAAATTATTGAAAGCAAATACCTTTTTAAGCTCTTGCTTTGCATTTTCAATCACAAACCCACTCGGGTACTGAAATTGTTAAAATTCATAGACAAATGGGTTCCAGTGATGCTATCGTTTAAAACTCTGTTATCTCCTTATGTTTTCATTTCTAGGTGAGCGGACTGCCAGCTCCTGATGTGGCATGGTATCTAAATGGAAGGCCAGTTCAATCAGATGATTTTCACAAAATGATAGTGTCTGAGAAGGGTTTTCATTCACTCATCTTTGAAATGGTCAGAGTTTCAGATGCAGGGGCTTATGTATGTGTGGCCAAGAACAGAGCAGGAGAAGCCACCTTTACTGTGCAGCTGGACGTCCTGGGTAAGCCCTCCAAGAGATCATGAAGTTTCTTTAATCCTGCAGTATTAAAAAAGAAAGTATTAAAAAAGAAAATCCTAGAGGACTTCATAGTTAAGGTTAATGTCCACACCATACAACCCAGTAGAACCCCAGTTTTTACCCAAAAGCCAAAAATGAGGTGGGAGGATGAGGGGGATAATATTCTTGAGGAAAACTCAGTGAAATTAGAATGATAGATCTACCACCAAAGCTTTTCTGGAAAGGAAATAAAGAAGTGGTACAATTTCAGACAGACCAATAAGATAGTAGAAGCATTTCTATAGATGTAACAAACAGGTCTTAAAGTGAAAAATTTTAGTCTAATCATTTGTCTGGTCTACAATCTAAAATAATCAATCTGACACATTTTCACAGAACTGTCGTAATCATGCATAGTTTAAAACTGAAGAATAAATGTCAACTTTTACCTTAGACTGTGTTCCCTTTACTAGGACACTCATCTGTAATTATGATAAAAACATGCCTACTAGCTTTAGAAAACATGTATGGCAAAACTCATATCTTAAATGTTCTTTGTAAGGCTATTCTCATAAAGTTGATGTTCTATTTTAAATTATTACAATTTAAATGCTTTAAATATATCACATTTGTAATGGTTTAAGCTATGGTATATCACATAAAAGAGTTTGCTATCATTCATTTTTTGTTATATAAAAGCTTGACAACTTGAAAAATTTTCTTCAGTTTGTATTCTACCCAGATCAATGAAAAATCTTTAAAATTATTCTATGATATAATAAGGGGCCTCAGTCTAAGAGAAAAATGGATGATCGAGAAATCAAAAAGCAAAAAGTCAAGTGATTAAGCTTTGGGCAAATCCTCCTTGCGCCAATAGTTTCAGAAATGCCATAATGTTAGAGCTGAAAGAGACCTTGGCAGGCATCTGTCCAATCTCCTCATTTCTCCCTCAGAAAACCTAGGGTTATGGTATTATAGTATCATTTCCTCTTATCCTTCAGGTATTTGAAGAAAAGACATAATCATTATTGACATTTGTATATTATTTTATTGTTTACAAAGTGCTTCTTCATTCATTATCTCAATTGATCCTCAGAATAATTTTGTATGGTAAGCACAGCAATCACTATTGCTTGTGTATTGTATTATTTTACAATGGATAACACTGAGCCTCAGAGAAACTAAACAAAATTTCCAGAAGTTGGCATGGCTAATGGAGCAAATAGAGAATTTGAACCCAAGTTGATGGTACTCTTTTGCACCACTCATGCTGCCTCTCTATAGATGACATGATAAATGACATTAAGACTTAAATTCTTTGAATGAAACATGATTATAAATTCAATGCATCATTACCTTACTGTTTTAGAACTCTGAATTGTATAATACAATGGTATTGTATATTATTTTAGCAAAACTAAAACATGAAGCTTCCAATCTTTTTTACTTTTAAAAACTTTTATATCAACATACAAATTTCATAATACTTTGGTTTGATTTGATATTTTTTTATAATATTTAAAATACTTGATTTTTTTTATTAATATGTAGCAAAAGAACATAGAAGAGCACCAATGTTTATCTATAAACCACAGAGCAAAAAAGTTTTTGAGGGAGACTCAGTGAAGCTAGAATGCCAAATCTCAGCTGTACCTCCACCAAAACTTTTCTGGAAAAGAAATAATGAAATGGTACAATTCAACACTGATCGGATAAGGTAGGATAAGTATTTCAAGATTTAACTGTAATTTACTTTAGTCAATCCAGTTACACTTTGAAATGCATTATAAATGGCATGCATTTGTGATCTCAATTTGTCTCGTTTTTAAAACATATATAGAAATATAAACTTCATTAAGCCAGAATCCACTAATCAGAAATTTAAAGCATAAAGTAGGCTAGCATTTAGCTTGTTACTAACAATAAACAAAGATGGCTCAAAGAAATAGATGATATAAACAAGATTTGCTGTGGGGATATTTAATTCGAGAAAACTAATAGCTATTTGGCAATGACTAAATATAGCCTCAGAATTCCCAAATGCTTCTTTTTCATATTAGTCTGACTTTGTAGATCACGAACATCCTAAATAAACTTTCACAGGAAAATCAACTCCTATACTTTCATTTTTTAATTGTTTCTTTTCAGCTTATATCATGATAATTCTGGAAGAGTTACTTTACTGATAAAAGATGTAAACAAGAAAGATGCTGGGTGGTATACTGTGTCTGCAGTTAATGAAGCTGGAGTGATCACATGTAACACAAGATTAGATGTTACAGGTATGTCACACTGATATAAAGCATTAAGTCAAGTGTTATAAATGACTTTACCAGGAAGTCACAAATCCCAGCATAGCACAAAATCTGAGGGATTTTTCCTATATATATATAATCAGTTTTGGTTTCTTTTTCTTTTCCTAGTCTGATATGAATGCCTAATGCAACCCCTTTGTTTAGGTTTTCTAAATTAATTTTTATTTGCTCTATTTCAGCCCGTCCAAACCAAACTCTTCCAGCTCCTAAACAGTTACGTGTTCGGCCAACTTTCAGCAAATATTTAGCACTTAACGGAAAAGGTTTGGATGTGAAACAAGCTTTTAACCCTGAAGGAGAGTTTCAGCGTCTGGCAGCTCAATCTGGACTCTATGAAAGTGAAGAACTTTAATAACTTCACCAACATTGGAAAGCACAACTACACTATTAGTAATATATTCAATTGAAGTTTTGAAATAAATCGATGGCTGTATTAACAGATTATGACTTTCATTAGGTAATAAAACTAATGTACATTTATAATATTATTTATCCTTTGACTCTTGCACATTCTATCTACTTCTCTGGCTCGTGAAGCCAACAGAAAATCCAGGTACATGGTTTGTAATTGTAGAAGACTATCTTAAATTAAAATGTGGGATTTTAAACACTGAAGTCATACATTTAACAATTACAGGTTACAAATTAATATCAACTTTTTAGACACAACTAATGCTTATAAATACTGGTACTGCTTTCTAAATACTGTTTTACCCATTTTCTCTTATACGAATACTAACATGGTAATCAATTATCTGAGTGTTCCGAAGTTTTATCTCAAAAAGAATAAAATTTCAATTACTTAAAACAGACTGTCTTCTCTTCACAAAACTCTAGATCTTTAACATAAAACTTCTGGTTTTTATTTCTCCAACAACTAGCAAACCTTAAGGGTAACAAGTTCCAAAAGAACATTATATTCTAGAACGGTGTGTCTTCTTGGTAAAAATTCACGGCTCGATTTCTCCTGAAACTGGGCCAGATTTTCCAAGGTTTGCACTTCAAAAGCATGAGTAAATCTCTCCTGAAATTCTCATTGTTTTATCCAGATAAGTAGCTAATTCTTCAAGATCTTTGAGACTATTGAACTCAATGGAATCTGAACTATTTGTAGCCCTAACCGGTTTGGCTCAGTGGATAGAGCTTCGGCCTGCGGACAGAAGGGTCCCAGGTTGGATTCCGGTCAAGGGCATGTACCTGGGTTGCAGGCACATCCCCAGTAGGGGGTGTGCAGGAGGCAGCTGATCGATGTTTCTAACTCTCTATCCCTCTCCCTTCCTCTCTGTAAAAAAATAAAAAAATATATTAAAAAGACAAAAGCAAAGCTTGGATTTAAAAAAAAAAAAAAAAAGAACAATCTGTAGTCATCTGCTTAATTCTTATATTTAATGTAAACCTGAATAGCTGTGTTTTGGGGGTTTTTTTCCTCCTACATTTCAAGCTCATATAGCCTGTTACATTAAAAAGCATACTTTTGTAACCATCGGAGAGTCTACGCGCAGGAAGGGGGAGACCCTTTTATTAAACTGAAGCTGGGACAGCAGCCTTTTCTTCTCTGGCCCCTGTCCAGCGGCTGTTAGGCCTCCCTGTCCCTTTTATCATCGGTAGCCTCTGACCCTCCCTGCTGTGTGGCCTCGTTTTTGCTTTTTATCTGCACATAAAACAGCATTTATCAACATCAGTCTACATCTCTTTCAGGAAAATAACAAAAATGGCTTTATTTCTTTACTTTCAAAACAGCCTGATGGTTTTCCCTGCTGGCGGCCCCAGGGCCCTTCAACTGATTCCCGCCGTATTTTCCTTTCGCCGGCGCGGGCGTCCCTTCCGCCTCCGCCTGGCCGGCTCCGGTGCCCGTTCACAGCGGGTTTGCTCGGCCTTTTCTACAGCTGGTTTACGAACCTCGAACCTCCCTCGTCTTAGCAAAGCGCCGGGCCAGATGTGAGTCTGGGCCCCCAAGGAGTACCGCTTCGGCCGGCCTTTTCCATAATCACTGCAACGCTGGGTTATTATTTATTTGTTCGTTTTTACCTATGTTAACGTTCCCTTTAGCCATACCGAGTGGGAAAGGAGGCTGGACGCTATTTCTGGCAACATCTCTCGGCTAATAGCCAGTTTCTCCGAGAGCAGAGGCAGGCGGGGGTCTCGGTTTCGCCTCGGGCCCAGGCGTCCGGCCCGGCCAGCCTGCACTTGGATAAATTAGCCTCTCGCACCCTCGGTTTCTTCAGACCTAAAATGAGGACAAAACACCTACCTTTCAAGAAGGGGTGTGTGAAGACCAAACAAGCCAATTAGTATTAAAAGTATTCAAAAAGAGTAGCCCGTTATAGTGAGTTACCACTATTTTTATGATTAGCCGCAGGCCCAACGCCAGGTTTGCCCTAGAAGTGGCCCTCCGCTGGAGGCGAACGCCGCGACCTCCAACCCCACCTCGGGCGAAGCGCTTCTAGAAGGTCCTCGGTGCGCACGCGCGCTCACAACCTGCAGCGCCGCGGGCGCCCCTCGCGGAGCGGCGGGCTCGCGCAGGCGCAGGAGCGAGGCGGCTGGCGCAGGCGCAGGCGCGGCGGACCCAGGGTGGTTGAGCCGGCGTCTCTCCCAGGCCCGCCATGCCTGTGGCCTCCCGTTGGCACCGAGGCGGTGAGGGATGCGTCTGGGGGGGTGGGGGGGGGGGGATTTTGTAACCTCGTATCTGTTCCTGTGAGAGAGATGACCTCCAGCACCTTTAGCCTTCACGACCTCCCCTTAGCGGAGGACCGTCTCTAGACAGTAGGGAGTCGTGACCTTGACTGAGTCCTAGGCCGAGTCCTTTTCCCGTCCAGGCTTCCCAAGAAACGGTATTGCCTGGTGGAGGAAACGATTAGGGACAGATGTGGGGGGTTTATTTTCTATTTTGCTTTTTCCTTTTAAAACAGGACTGGTCTTTTCCTGTACATCCGTTTCATGTTACAAAATTCATTAGTATACAGTCACAAAATGCCTGCCCACTTATCCCCAAGGGGAAATGTTAGAAATTATTCCTCCCTTATAAAAGTGAGAAGAAAAATATAATCAGAAGCCACAGACCCTGTCCTTCACACAGGATAGCACTAAAAGTGGCTGGCTTTACATCGTTCTTATTTCTATACATTATGAATTACATAATAACGTAAGGAAAATTTTGTTTTATATCCCACAGGGGCTCCAAAACATAACCTGCATTTCAGAAATGAAGTAGAAAGTAGAACCACACTTCAGGAGTTACTACTCTACTCTATTTTTTTAATAATCCTATGTATATGTAAGTACACAGATGTAGATGAAATGCTACTTGAACTAAAGTTATGTGGAGATGAGAAATAAAATGTGGACTTTATAAGCCATAGGCTTTCAGAATACTAAAACACACATACCAGTGGCACGTTTCAGACATTACCTTACATTCATTTACACTGACACTATTTCCAATTCTTAAGGGACAAAACTTGAGATCACTGATGTAATTAATGTAAAGCTTTCATAGGCAGCATTGGTTGAATTGATTATTCCTTTCAGTTGGCATTTCTGTCTTGACTGTAAATTATTCCCTTGAGTTGGCAATTCTAACTTCTTTTAGAGCCATATAGATACACTGAGGCCAGGTGCATGAAAATAGTGCGGAGGGGGCCGGGTCCGAGCCCAGCCTGCACCCTCTCGCAGTCCAGGAGCCCTCGGGGGATGTCCAACTAAGCCGGCAGTCGGACATCCTTAGCGCTGCCACAGAGACGGGAGAGGCTCCCGCCACCATCATTGCGCTCACCAGCCATGAGCCAGGCTTCTGGCTGAGCCGAGCTCCCCCTGTGGGAGCGCAATGACCACCAGGGGGCAGCTCCTGCATTGAGTGTCTGCCCCCTGGTGGTCAGTGTGTGTCATAGTGACCGGTTGTTCTGCCATTCAGTCGATTTGCATATTAGCCTTTTTATTATATAGGAATAGGATTAGCTCAGTTTCATAGGTGAAACTACAAATGAGGCCAAAGGAGTTAATTTTAATCTGCTTTGTTCTTTTTCCTGTTCTGTTGCACAGTTAATAGTAAAATATGCTTGTGCTGAGTCACAAAACATGGATCAATACAGATCTGTTAAGGAGGACTGGGAAAACTTCTCAACCTACTTTCCTCCTATGTCGGTCAATGTCATTGACTTCAGTTATAAAGAACATTTTTAATAATATTTTTACTTATTTGAGAAAAAGGGGAGAAACATCTCATCTGCTACCTCCTGCATTACCCCCATAACCCAGATATGTGCACTGACTGGGAATTGAACCAGTGACTTCTTGGTTCATGGGCTGACACTCAAATCACTGAGCCATACCAGCATTTTGTCTTTAGAGTGCCTAACATAGAGTAGATATAAGCTCACCGGCCTGACTGACTTCATTTTGGTATGGACTTAAACCAGTGATGGCGAACCTATGACACGCATGTCAGAGGTGACACGCAAACTCGTTTTTTGGTTGATTTTTCTTTGTTAAATGGCATTTAAATATATAAAATAAATATCAAAAATATAAGTCTTTGTTTTACTATGGTTGCAAATATCAAAAAATTTCTGTATGTGACATGGCACCAGAGTTAAGTTAGGGTTTTTCAAAATGCTGACGCGCCGAGCTCAAAAGGTTCGCCATCACTGGACTAAACACTGGTAATCATATATCAATTAATTAATAGGTTTGTAGGTGTGAGTTTGACTTGGATCTTGATTTAAAAGACAACTACAGCCAACCTTATAAATTAAAATGTCTTAGACTGGTTTTTAAAAACTACAACATTTAGGGAATAGAAAAATGTAAAAAGATCATAATCCCATTATTCAGGATCAAAAACCTTTATATAATTAGAATTGAAAACAACTTAAATCTCCATCAACGGAGGATTTAACATTCCAGTGAAATAATGCAACATTAACGAAAGGCATAGGCTCATTCATGTGTGCCATGGAATGATGTTAAAGATACATGATCTGTAAAAACTAAAGGGCTTCTAGAAAAAAAAAATTATTCTACACTCCACTCTAAAACTCACCCACCCACCCCTAGAAAGAGAAAGAATTCTAGTTAATACTTGTTAAAATTATTACCAAGTGCCATAACATAGTTTTAAATGTTCCACATGCATTATCTCACTTCTCATAACAAAACTATGAGATAAGAAATACTCTTCCTGCCGAAACCGGTTTGGCTCAGTGGATAGAGCGTTGGCTTGTGGACTGAAAGGTCCCGGGTTCGATTCCGGTCAAGGGCATGTACCTGGGTTGCGGGCATATCCCCAGTAGGAGATGTGCAGGAGGCAGCTGGTCGATGTTTCTCTCTCATCGATGTTTCTAACTCTCTATCTCTCTCCCTTCCTCTCTGTAAAAAATCAATAAAATATATTTAAAAAAAAAAAAGAAATACTATTCCTATGATAGGACTCAAACCGTTTGTAGTCAAAGTCTATAGTCTTTTTTAAAAAATATATATACTTTTTTATTGATTTCAGAGAGGAAGGGAGAGGGGGAGAGAGATAGAAATATCAATCAGAGAGAATCATTAATCGGCCACCTCCCGCATCCCCCCTCCCCCCGCCCCCACAGGGGATTGAGCCCACAACCCAGGCATGTGCCCTTGACCAGAATCAAACCCAGGACCCTTCAGCCTGCAGGCTGATGCTCTATCCACTGAGCCAAACCAGCCAGGGCAAAGTCCATAGTCTTAACTATTCACCGTAATATATTGCCTGCTCTCAATGTACGTAATAGAAAAAAGCCAACTTGCAGAATAGTATGTAGAATGCAATCTCATTTTTATAAAAATAATTTTCTTGCCGAAACCGGTTTGGCTCAGTGGATAGAGCGTCGGCTTGCGGACTGAAGGGTCCCAGGTTCGATTCCGGTCAAGGGCATGTACCTGGGTTGCGGGCACATCCCCAGTGGGAGATGTGCAGGAGGCAGCTGATCGATGTTTCTCTCTCATCGATGTTTCTAACTCTCTATCTCTCTCCCTTCCTCTCTGTAAAGAATCAATAAAATATATTTTAAAAAAAAAATAATTTTCTTTATAAATGTGTGTGTATAGAAAAATGTGGAGAGTATATGCCAAATCTAACTCTAGCAGTGGAAGTACAGGAATCTTCTTCCTGATTTATATGTTTTTATTTTACTTTTATAATTAGACAAAAATTAAAATTGAATTTTAAAACAAAATTGGGGACAAATTATAAGTACATATTTAATCCTGATAAACTCAGTTTTTAAATATAAGTTTTTAAACAAAAAAATTCTTCTCCTTAGTGTCTTTTGGGATGGTAAACCCACATATGTATTACTTAAACAAAGTTATGTCATCTCTGTTTTTGGACACTTCTGTGCCTGGTGATGAAAGGACCAACTTTAAGTCTATTTGCAGCATCCCTGATTTTTGGAAGGTAAGGTATCATGTGACTGTGGATAAAGTAGCTTTAGTTATTGCATAAACATTTGGCACATGTAGTAGGCACTTGTTCCTACTAACTTTGGCACATGTAGTAGGCACTTGATACAGTGCATATTTGGTGAAGGAATGAATAAAAATGAATATCATTTCTTTATATTAGAGTCAACCAACCAGTGAGTGTTTATTGAAGAGCTATGTTCTCAGTGTGTGCTTATTTTTAAAAAAAATAATAAATATTGTCCTAGCCAGTTTGGCTCAGTGGATAGAGTGTTGACCCACAGACTGAAGGGTCCTGGGTTCAATTCCCAGTAAAGGGCATGTACTTGGATTGCAGGCTTGATCTCCTGGTGGGACATGTATGGGAGGCAACCGATCGATGTATATCTCTCACACTGATGTTTCTCTCTGTCTCTCCCTCTCCCTTCCATTCTCTCTAAAAATCAATGGAAAAATATCCTCAAGTGAGGATTAACAAAAACCTAAGATTTTATTTTATTTTATTTAAAATAAAATTAATCTTATTTATTGCATTTGGAAAATAGAAAACTTGCTTCTTATGTGATAGGATCCAAAGTCAGTCTATAATTGTGTATAGTGAAAATTACTCTTTAATTGCCCATAAAGTGAAACATAGGTTATGTGGGTATACTATACAACCCTATACTGTGTGAGTGTTACAGTAATGTACAGTATATAATAAAGAGTATGTATATAAAATATAATTTTATAGTGTTTTTAATTGCAAAAGAGAATAATTCCTTCAACACTGAAACAGATTTGTGTTTTTTTTCATTACACTTAGCAAGATGCTTACATTGTGAGGAAAGAACAACTAAGAAAACAGTAGTTTTAGGTATCCCATGTCACAACCATTGGAGCTGGAAGAGGCAGGAAAGGCTTTCAAGAGGTGACTATTCAGTTGAATTTTAAAGGATTCGTAGCAGAAGGGCATTCGAGGAAGAATTAAACAATATGTTCTATAAGTAATTGTACATATGGGGCTATATTTGACATTATAGGCATACTAGAGGCCCGGAGCACAAAATTTGTGCGCTCAGAGAGGTACCTCAGCCCAGCCTGTGCTCTCTCCCAATCCGGGAGCCCTCGGGGGATGTCTGACTGCTGGCTCACCAGCCATGAGCCCGGCTTCTGGCTGAGTGGTGCTCCCCCTGTGGGAGTGCACTGACCACCAGAGGGCAGCTCCTATGTTGAGCATCTGCCCCCTGGTGGTCAGTGTGCATCATAGCGACTGGTCATTCAGCCATTCGGTCTATTTGCATATTAGCCTTTTATTATATAGGACAGAAGATGAGATAGAAAAGGCCAAACTATGAATTAGGTCAAATAATGAAAGCCATGCTAAGAATTTGGAACTTATCAAGGAGACAAGGTCATCGTTATCATTAATATTAATGTTGGCTTGGTCAATAATTTTCATACTCATCCTCAAAATCACTGATTTTTATATTCTTATGGATAACATTATGAATGTAGAGTCTGTTATTCAGTTGACATGAAATATTTTCCCCATAACATTTATTTTTCCATGTGAAGTTTATGGAAGGACCCCTTTTGGAAGGTCTATACTGGGACTCATGGTACAGTAACAGCCAATTGTATAATTCAAAGAACAGCAGTCGCATCTACTCTGAGAACATACTCTTAGGAGTCCCCAGAGTCCGTCAACTAAAAGTCCGAAATAACACATGCAAGGTCTATTCATCCCTTCAGTTTCTGATGAGCGATTGTTATGCCAAATACACTTCTGAAAATGAAGACATATCTGATTTTGGCCTTAAAGTTCATACTGAGTAAGTAGCATAAAATTACATGTAACATTTTCTAGCAGCTTACCGTTGTATCTATAAACAATTGTGAAAATATGTGTATTTTCCAAATAATACCAACAGGGGTCTTATTCCAATAATAGTATCAAAGGATGACTCAGCAATGCAGTGTCTAAAAAACAAAAAAGAAGGAGTTGAACCTGTTATTTTTTTTGTCTACCAAATGGTATATGAAGTGCTAACTCATTGGACACAAGGCAAAGTGTCCATTTTTGCTCTTATAAGACTCAATGAGCTCTTCTGGCTTTGGCCAGACTCACTTCAAACACATCCCAAATGCTTCTTGGGATCCCTAAGGAGTATCCTAGGTGTCTTGGGCAACTTTCCTTCTTTCTCACTGCAGCTTACTTCAGTGATGTCTCTATTGTTGCTAACATTAAAAAAGGGGCAGTTATGCTCTACAGGCACTGCATCTGATGATGCCTGCCAAAGTTGTTATGACCATTGTTCTTCAAAATGACTGAGGCTACTGCTGGTGTAGACTCCTGTCTATATATATATATATATATTTAAATAAATGCGTGCCCTAGCTGGTTTGGCTCAGTGAATAGAGCATCGGCCTGTGGACCAAAGAGTCCCGGGTTCAATTCTGGTCAAGGGCACGCACCTTGGTTGCAGGCTCCTCCCCCTCCCTGGCCCTGTTTTCTCTGTCCCTCTCTCTTCCACTCTCTCTAAAAATCAATGGACAAATATCCTCAGGAGAGGATTAAAAAAAACACAAAACCAAAACCACTGACACTACCTCCCTTTAGCACAGAAGCTGCTGGCATCATTGTTTTTAGGGTCCTGTGAAAATTTTAGGGGGCAGATAATCTTTTTTATGGAATTTTCATTAAATATGAGTATTTTTTTCTTAGTGGTGTCATTTTTCCCCCCTATAAACAAGAATAGTATCATTAATAGAAATACAATTTAAGCAGTACATCTTTGGATAATCGTTCCAATCTGTTTTGGGTAGATAGAATGACTGAAATGAGGAATCAAGGCTTTATTTTTTTTATATACATTATAATTAAGTTAAAAGAAAAAATGGAAAAGAAACTTAGTTATACACATTTTACTTTATTTATGTAATTTCATTAAAATAACATACCTATATAACAATATTTACATTATGACAAAGGTCCTATGTACTGAGTATTTTATAAATGGTATATGACCTTTAGAAGACAGACAATGAAGCACCTTTTTTTTCCCATGCTGAGACAGATATTTCTGAATCTAAACCTTTGGTATTCTTGTTCTAGTCAAAGACTTAAGATCTAATAAAACAACAGAGACAATATGTTAAAGAACAAAGTCAGTTATTATTTTCTAGTTTTTAAGCTCCCTGAGGCAAAAATAGATTTAAAAATTTTTTTTCTTATAGGTAGTCCAGTGTCTTGTTCACAATAAGCATTAAAAAATGAAAACACACTATTGCTGTGTAAAGTAGGGGGCTAGAGGCAGCATGCAGCTGCACAGATAGTAACTGTGGGTTCAGAGACTGATGCTGCTTTATGGGAAGAATTTGTATTTACCAGCTGGTGTCTGGCTGCCTGTCTGTATATGGACGTTGCTGTGACGAATTGTCTTGTCTGATGGCTATATGGCCACTGGCTACTGCAATAAAGACTCATTCTTATACAAAAAAAAAAAATGAAAGCATATTAAATATTCTTTTAACTTCATTCTTAACTCATTGTTTTGCTTCAAAATTACTACAATACTTACAAACTTAGTACTATTTTTTTTTAACAACTACTTTTGAACCAAAGTTTACTGAAATTCTTAGAATGCTTCTCATTCAGGTCCTTCTCATCTCTCCACTGTTCTTTTTATATCTAACAGATGGAAGTATTCTACTCCTAATAGCAACTCCCCTTGGCACTGGGGATTTGTTGGTGTTTACGGAAATGGGGGATATATTTTCACTTTATCAAAATCAAAATCTGAAACCAAAAACAACTTCATTAAACTTCAACAGAACAACTGGATCACAAGAGGAACTAGAGTTATTTTTATTGATTTTACGTTATACAATGCTAATGTAAACTTGTTTTGCATCATCAGGTGAGTGACTCAAAACCATTTGTTAACTAACTGGCTGTTTTGTTTTTGTTCTTGTTTTGGCAGCATCTTATTCCAGTACCAATAAGATTTGCTAATATCTTTAGGTAGAAATAATAACTTTGTGACATGGTGATAGAGATGCTTGTTCCTTAAAGTACTGCCAATTCTTAATTATCTGAAATTGTGAAGAACATTAGAAGTACAGTGAACAACCTCAAAATCTTATTATATTTAGTGATGGAATTCATTTTAATACTTATATTTACATAAAGATCTTCATATCTAACATCAGTGCCTAAAATAAACATAACACTTGCTTTAGTAGAATATGTGATCTTGACATTTAGAATATGTGATCTGCCGAACCGGTTTGGCTCAATGGATAGAGCGTCGGCCTGCGGACTGAAGGGTCCCAGGTTCGATTCTGGTCAAGGGCATGTACCTTCTTTGCGGGCACATCCCCAGTGGGGGGCGTGCAGGAGGCAGCTGATGGATCTCTCTCATTGATGTTTCTAACTCTCTATCCCTCTCCCTTCTTCTCTGTAAAAAAATCAATAAAATATATATAAAAAAATGTAGAATATGTGATCTGATATGGTAAAGAAAGAAAGTGTATTTCCCTTCTCTGACTTTTCAAGAATTACTTATTTTGGGGGGAGTCCTGACTAATAACAGTAACTAACGGTATAGCATTTTCTTGAACATCATCTCATTCTCCTGTGGAGATAAATTAGTATTCCCAGTTATGAACAAACAATCTAAACGTAGCATAGAATGAATGTCTGGCTAAAATCACAGCTCATTTTCTTATTTATCTTGGTCTTTGACCACTGGAAATATGCAAAGTACATAAAGAGTACAGTCATTAAAAAAATAAGTAAATCCAGTAGAAATTTTTCAAATTGAACCCGTGACCTCAAGAAAACATATTTTGTATAAAATAACTGGTTATCATTAAATTACACATCAGCACTGATTAGAAATTTCACATTGAATTACGTACTGAAATATAAATGCCTGAAATGCACACATCTAATTTTACAGGTTGGTGGCAGAATTCCCTGCAACTGGAGGAATACTTACTTCATGGCAGTTTTACTCAGTGAAACTCCTCATCTATGTTAGCTACTATGATTATTTTATTGTTTTCTGTGAAATCACATTTTTAATTTTGTTTACTCTCTTCCTAATACAAGAAGGCAACAAAATGAAAGAATTTAAGTTTGCCTATTTCAAACGTATTTGGAACTGGCTAGAATTACTACTTTTGGTGGTAAGTATATAGTCACATGTATGAAGGAACTCACATATGAACCCATCAATAAGAGGTGCAAAAAGCAGAAATTTTTATTCATCGTAACTTATTTTAAAAGCTTCAAATATCAAATCATAAAATGAACTATTATAGTACATACTAATGGTGTGCTTCCAAAAGGGAAAAGCCTTTTTTTTTTTCCTGGTTTGATTCTTGGGAGGACCAGGATAAACCTAGAGGAATAGGTAATTCCATAGGTATCATGATTTAATGTGCACAATAGGTCTCACCTACCCCCACTCAAAAATCTATTCTTTACAATCACATTGAAAATCATGGATCTTTTCTCTGTTGCCTAAATCTGCTTTCCTCCTCACAATGAATTTAGGAAGAATAGCTAAAAGACACAAAATACTGAAGGGGGAGGAGGTTTGAACAGTTAGAGGGTAGGTTGTGGGCACAGAGGACACCAGTATAGGGAAATAGTCCCTGAAAGAAACTCCGAATACTGCCAGTCCTGGTCACTAGAACATAATAAAATAAACAGAGATGTAGGTAGGTAAGAGCGTGGTTTAGGAACAATGAACAAACACTTCTGGTGTATACAATCTGATCTTTCACCCCTATTGGCCAAGTTAATAGATAAGCCTTGTTTCCCAAAACCAGATTGAAAGTTTATCAGAGTCAGAAAGTGTGCCATCTACCTTTCTAGTACCCCCAATAATGTTTTAACATATGGCAGGCATAGTGTTACATGTTTAATGATTTGACTATTTCAGGCAAGGGAAATCAAAAGGAAATTTCCATGACAGTTATAAAGCTCTGGCATCTAGTCCTGAAATCTTCTAAAGAAGTTAAAGGGTTCCAACGGGGCTTCTTTGTTTGAAACTGTAAAATTTTGTCCTTGTAGTGTTATATGGTGGAAATATAAAACCTTTAGGTATCATGTAGTTACATGGAGCAGAAATCCTTACAGCCTAGTCAGAATTATAGAAGCACTATATACATTTGTGTTTTAGGACTCAAGGAAACAAGCAGGCAGAGTAGGGTGGTCAGGTTGATCAATATTTTTCTACATTTATGATGATTAAACTTCTATAAATTAAGGCTTACTTCCATGTACTAAAACCCTATGTTTTATCTCTCCCTCCCTTTTGTTGAACTTTTGATGAACTTTTTCATGTGCTTCTTCATAGACTGCAGGAGATTTAGAGGTAGAAATAGCCTCTAATTTAACCCTTCTCTTTTTTCCCCATATAGCTGTGTTTTTTGACCATTTTCTTCAACTTATTCTGTAAAATACAAATTTTTCTCTTACTTGAACAGCTGTTAAAACGTACTGAAGAATATTCAGACTTCTATTTGCTCGCACACTGGCGCATTTTTTACAACAATATGCTTGCTATTACCATCTTTTTTGCATGGATAAAGGTATTTACAGTTTATTATATTCGATACAATAGAATAGATATAATATTTTTATATTAGATATCAAAATGGGAACTTAAACTACAAAGCATGAAAAAACAAAAGAATATCCTTAACTATACAGAAATTTTACAAGTAGTTTGGCAATGTAATGATTGCTGACACGTCCTTAAATGCCCCTATCATTAAGCACCTCTTTGAAATTAAAGCAGATTTTTTTCTGAAGCTAATTTAACTTATTCTAAGTAATTATAATCTTTAATACCCTATTTCAATTAACTATGTTCTTTTTCAGATATTCAAATTCACAAGCTTTAATAACACAATGTCTCAGCTGTCATCAACCTTGTCCTGCTGTATCAAAGACATAGTAGGATTTGCCATCATGTTTTTTATAATACTCCTTGCTTATGCCCAGTTAGGATTTCTTGTTTTTGGATCACAGGTTGACGACTTTTCTACTTTTCAAAATTCCATGTAAGCTCTTCATATAAATGTAATTATATTTTCCAATTTATAACAAAAAAATCACGGAAAGATCTATGTTAAGTAGTAACATAAGCTTTAATAACTTTAAACTTGGTTTTATATTTTCACTAACAGCTAAGTATGTCATACTCAAAGTATGGTTAGGCATTGAAAGATCCAAATGGATGGTGATACCATTTTTTTAAGAGTTACTAGGTTAAGTTGGAAAAATAATTTTCATTTCTCACTAGAAGTGAAAATTTTACCTAAGATAAAAGAAATTGGCTCCATGTCTCTGAGCAAAGGAAATCGTGTTTTCTTTAGAGGCCTCCATCTTTAGAATCCTTTTATTGATGTTGACCTGATTGCTCTTTGCTGCTCTGATAAAGCTGTGTTTTAAAAATAGCTTTATACACATAAAGCAATCAGCAGGCAACAAACTTATAAAACTAATTAGAATCCTTAGAAAAGTATTCAGGCTTTCCTTTAAAACTGAATAATTTTAATAAATTTACTCCATTTTTCAAGTAGGTAAAGCAAGCTCTGTCAGTATAAGTAAACTGTGATATTCTAAAATATCAATTCTCAAAACACACTCTGTGGACTCTAGACCAAAATTGTCTGCGGGGAAATGGCCTCAGATTTAAGTAAGATTGGGAAAATTTGCAGTGCAAAGTAATGGCTGTGAGAAAAACCCCAATCACTTTCTTAACTTTAGTTAAGAACATATTTGTCCATGACCCTTTCTGTTGATTTTGGGGACATCTGGTCTAAAGAAATGTCTTAGGTTGCCCTCTTTTCACCACCCACATATAAATAATTGAAGTACCAATGTTAAAAAATGTAGTAACATTTTTCTGAAATAAACCTGTACTAAATCAGTAGTGGGAAGAGTAGGGCAGAAACCAAGAGGATTTAACTCTACTTTTCCAATTCTGCCATTTGCTATTTAACATTTCTAGACCCTAATTTCTTTATCTGTAAATGAAGGGATTGATCTAAATCACTTCCAAAGATCCTTCTCAACTTCAAACAACCTATAATTTAAGAAGTCTAATTAACCCGATCAGTGTGGCTCAGGGGTTGAGCGTCAATCTATGAACCAGGAGATCAAGGTTTTATTCCCTGTGAGGGCACATGCCTGGGTTTTGGGCTTGATCACCAGTAGGGGATCATGCAGGAGACAGCTGACTGATGATTCTCTCTCATCATTGATGTTTCTATCTCTCTCTCCCTCTCCCTTCATTTCTCTGAAGTCAATAAAACATTACAAAAAAATCTTTTTTAAAATGTCTAATTAGCTTATCCTGAGTAAAGAATATTTGCAGTTTTAACAACTTTTTGGTCATTTCCTAGGATATCAATTCAAATGTTACTTAAAACGTAGTTGTATTAAATATTGAATATAAATGTAGTAATTTACAGAACCGCAGAAATTTGTCTTACCTTGGTTGGTGGGAAAATTGGAGGTATAAGCCACAGAAAAAAGTAGAGAACTCTGGAATGGGTTCAGGGTATTTTTGTGCTTGGTAATGATGTCCTAGATTATTCAGATCAACCAACTCTTCAGGACAATTGAAAAAGCTGGAAAACATTGAAATTCTTTAGAACTAACAAAAAAGCGAGTAATAACTGGGCCACAATCTGAAGGCAAGAATCCAGAGAAGCCCAGCACCCAATGCTACTTTTGCCCTGAAGGGCTTTTTTTAAGTCAGTAAGAATTTTTTTTTATTGTGGTAAAATACACATAAATTTATCATCTTAACCATGTCTTGTAAGGTACAGTTCAGTGATATTAAGCATACTTATATTGTGCAACCATCACCACCACTCATCTCTGGAACCCTTTTTAATTTTGCACAACTGAAACTCTATACCCAGTAAAAAAGAACTCTTCATCTCCCTGCTTATCCCAGACCCTGGCAACCACTGTTCTACTTTTTGTCCCTGTGATTTTGACTACTCTAGGCACCTAGAGAATCATACAGTATTTGTCCTTTTGTGACTGATTTATTCCACTTTAGCATAACAGTGTTGTAGAGCATGTCAGAATTTCCTTCCTTTTTTAGGCTGAATAATAGTCCATATATGTTTATACCATATTTTGCTCATCCATTAATCTGTCAGTGGTTTGCTTCCATATTTTAATTGTTGAGCACATGGCTGCACAAATATCTCCCTGAGGCTCTTTAACTAGTAATTCTTTGGGGTATATGCCCTAAGGTAAAAGTGCTAGATCATATAGTAATTCTATTTTGAATTTTTTTGTTTGTTAATCCTCACGGAAGAATATTTTTCCATTGATTTTTTAGGGAGAGTGGAAGAGAGGGAAAGACACAGAGAAACATCGATGTGAGAGAAACACATTGATTGGTTGCCTCCTACATGAGCCCCAACCAAGGCCCAGGCTGGGGAGGAGCCTAAAACCAAGGTACATGCCCTTGATCAGAATCAAACCAGGGACCTTTTGGTCCACAGGCCAACGCTCTATCCACTGAGTAAAACCAGCTAGGGTATATTTTGAATTTTTTTTTAGGAACTGCCAAACTTTCCCACAGTGGCTATATGATTTGGCATCCCCACTAGCAGTGCATAAGGGTTTCAACTTCTCTACAGCCTTGTCAACTTTTTATTTTCCAGTCTTTTTTTTTTCTTTTTTTAGTAGCTATCCTAATGGGTATGAGATATTTCATTGTGGTTTTGATTTGCATTTCCCTAATTAATGATAGTGATTTCACGTGCTTACACATATGTTGGCTCACTTGATGGCCCCAAGGTCCCTTAGCTCTGCTTGCTTTTCTTCAATCTTTTTTTTTTCTGTTCCTCAGACTCAATATTAATCTTCAAATTCACTGATTTTTTTTCCTTCTGCTTGTTCAAATCTGCTTTTGAATTCCTCTGGTGAAAAAAAAATTATTTTTTTTTTTGGTGAATTTTCATTTCAGTTATTGATCTTTAGCTCTATAATTTTTTAGTTTTTATTTATATTTCCATTTTATTCATATGTCCTTTTCTCCATGTCTTCTTAGTACTTTGAACATCTTTAAGATGGTTTGTTTTTAAAGTCTTTGTCTAGCAGGCATGCCATCTGATCTTTGTCTAAAATTATTTCTATTGGTTTATTTCTTTCCTTTTAGTGGGCCTTACTGTACCTTTGTATGTCTTGTCATTTGTTGTTGTTGAAAACTGGACATTTGAGTGTAATAATGTGTTAACTCTGTAAGTTAGATTCTTCCCCTTCCCCAGAGTTTGCTGGGTTTGTTGTTATTGCAGACTGTCTCCATACTAAGTATCAGCCTAAGATGTAAACTTAATGTTTTTTTAGGTCTTTTCTGAGCCTGTGTTTTCCTTAGGGCATGCATGGTGAATTTCTAATTCCTCCATATATGCAGTTGGTTTTGAATACCATCCTAGGCTATAGTATCTCCCAAAAGGGGAAAAAGAGAAAAATGAAGGGGGAGGAAGGGCACTAGCCCTTTAAATCCCAAGGACATTGCTTCAGCTGCGGGGAGGAGCTTACAACAAAGATGTGGAGAACACCTGCCTCTGTGTCTGCACCTCTGTGATCAGAAGCAGCAATCAGAACACAAACCCCTGATGACTGGAGAACAGGGTCCTTATTGCCCATCGTGGCTCCCACGAGCTGCGTGTAAACTATTCCAGGAATACATGCACAGCTGTAGGCCGTGGGATGGAGGTGGGAGATGGGTAGCTACTGCCAAACTAAAAACTGGAATTGAACAAAATTGTCTGAGCCTTTCCTTGGAAGTTGTGAGCCTTCAACAGACTCCAGCATTCCAAAATAATTATATCAGACCAGACAGCTGCCGATGTGATTGTTGTCTCGGTGAGGAGACAGATTCTGAGTTTTTCTTACCATCTTCCCCAAATCTCCACCCTGAAGGCGTTTTTGCTGATCTAGAAAAAGTTGAGAAACTGTGTTTCTGACCACCTCTTCGGAAGGAGACAAAAGACAATGCCCAGGACCTGCATGTGTGTTTGTGTTAGGGGGTGGAGGGCAAACGTGGATTTTCAGATAACCTCTTTACAAATCAAGCAGGAAGCCTAAAGTGTTCCAGCCTCAAGTTAAAAGTAAACCCCTTATAGTGACTTGAAGCCTGAATTTAATCACCTAGATTTCCAAGGAATCTCATACCTTAAACTTGAATTAAGATGTCCTGGGCTAGCCCTAGGTGGTTTGGCTCAGTGGATAGAGTGTCCATCTCCGGACTGAAGGGTCTCGGGTTCGATTCTGATCAAGGACATATGCCCAGGTAGTAGACTTGATCCTCAGCAGGAGGCAGCCAATCGATTCTCTTTCCTCACTGATGTTTCTATGTCTCTCTCCCTTCTCTCTGAAATCAATAAAAAAACGTGTGTGTGTGTGTGTTTTTAAAAAAAGATCAAGTTAGAAATATTAAAACAGAACCTTTTATTCTCCTATCCCAAAAAGGAAAAATCATTTGATTTGTTGCAAAATTTTGGACTCTTTGCAATTTAGCATTTCTCTTTTTACCTTGTGTAGAAGAGCATTACAAACCAGTATTAAAAGCTGGATAAATACTTTGAGCATGACTTAATAAGGTTTTGGGTATTAGGAATGAAATTCCAGATAACTCTGAGTCCCAGGACTCCAAATAGTCGATTTCTTTGAACGCATTTTCTTCCTTCTTGGTAGCTAGCCCTATGACCCTTTATGTGATTGGCTAAAGCAACAAGTAACAAGAAGCGCTCTCCCTTTTGATTGACTGGCCAATCATGCGAAGTATCTACATACTTTCAAAAATTCCTTCCCAGATTCCCCCTTAATAAACAGAACTCACATAATTTATTACATACCCCTGATGTGTCTGGCAATGCCACTGCAAATTAATGAGAATATAAGACCTCAGATTAAGAGATTCTAATTCTACCTCTACCTCTACCTCTAAGCCTTAATTTCTTAATTTTCCATCTTTAAAAGAATTAAAAAAATATTTTAAATGCTATTTCACTTCAAAACCAAGTTTTTATTGTTATTAAAGAGAATAAAATAAACCTCAGGATCATGTTTGAGACTCAGCAAGTGACTAATTATTGGCTCTTTATTTTCAAAGAAGAGCAAAAATTAAACATATCATTGATATCAGAAGACATTTTAGGGCTCTTGGTTCTAGGTACAAGTTGAAAATCACTTGAACAAAGTGAAAGTATTCTAAGCTTTAGAAAGGCACAGGAATAGCTAAGGAGGCCACTGTGAAGATCAGTCGGTAAAAAAGTAGCTCAAGGTTCAAATCTTGCAGGTAAACATTGAGTTGACATTAGTTAAATAAATTGATGCCCAACATTTCCTGGACTACCTGTTCATCTATTGAGGTACCTCAAGTCTTGCCTTCAGGGGAATTTTCTACATCCAGTTTTATAGAACTCTGTGCTGTAACATAACTAAAGCCATACAGCATATGCCATACACAGCTAAATACTTTCCTAAACACATTGGTAACCCCCATCAGTTGTCATGCATGTATAAAGGGATATAATATTTTCTAATCTTTTTCTTTCTTCTCATCAAAGATTTGCACAGTTTCGAATTATTCTTGGGGATTTTAATTTTGCTGCTATTCAGCAAGAAAATCGTATCTTGGGACCCATTTACTTCATCACCTTCATCTTTTTCATAGTCTTTGTCCTATTGGTAAGAATGACCATATATGTTTCCTTTTTTGCATAAATATTTTAGAGTGAAAAATGAACAACTTAGAAGAAATTATAGTACCACTGGTTAGCTGTCAGAACACTTCACATTGACTAATGCATATATAAGTAACCACTCATATGCACTATTTTAAATTCTGTTTATTTTCCATAAACATGTCTGCCCAGGTCCACAAACTACACATTACCCAGTCTACTATATTTTAGTCTTCAGAGCAATTTCTCTATTACTGACCATCTGACCATATGAGTTACTTTTAAAATTTAAATCTAATTTTACAAATCCCAGCACTTGCCAAAATCACTAACATTTAAACTAAATGTTTATTGAAATAATTTCTTATTTGAATATTTCTCTCCAGAACATGTTCTTGGCAATAATTAATTATACCTATTCGGAAGTGCAAGATGATTATTCATTAGGCAGAAGACCATCTTTTAAACTTGGTGAAATGATTAAGAAGGTATGTCAAATTCTTTTCCTAATTAGAATTCTAAGACAAATCTTGTTCAGTTTATACGCTTGTAGTTTGAATAACACTTAAACCCAAAAGTGGGTTCTGGTTCTGGTGTGTGTGTTTTTGAGGAGAGTGTGTGCGTTTTTTTGGTTTGGCCCAGTGATAATCATTTTTGTATTATTTCACTACCAGGGCAGTGAAACTCTCTGGCTTTTTAAAAAAACGTGACCAAAATTATTTCAGAGTTTAATGTATCAAATAGTAATTGGGCTATTTACTAAATGCAAAGCACTGAATAAACATCCAAAAGTTTTCCATTTAGATGCTGGCTAATTTCTATAAACAATCTAAACTCAGAACTCCATGTGCCTTACCTTCCTCACTTTCCTATTTCCATTAATGACAACACTCTTCTCAGGTACCCTAGGCTCTAATACCTTGGACTTATTTCTTTGTCGCTTATACAATCTGCTGCCAAGGCTTGTTGCTGGGGTCCAACCCCAGCAGGTCCAGGGGTCCCCAAAGGTGTGGACGGAGTGGGCGAAGAAGGAATGACACGGAGACAGCGTTCAGTTGATCAGCAGCCTAGCCAGGATCTCTAGCCAAGTTCTGGTCAGGATCTCCAGCGAAGTTCTGGTTAGGATCTCCAGCCAGGTTCTGTGTCCATGTTCTCTTGCTAGGTTCTCCAGCCAGGTTCTGTCCAGGTTCTCCAACCAGGTTCAGTCACCAGGTTCTAGTCAGGTTCTCTTGCCATGTTCTACCCAGGTTCTGTAGCCAGGTTCTGTTTCTAGGTTCTGTGGCCAGTTTCTGTCCAGGATCTTTTGCCATGTTCTCTCGCTAGGTTCTGTCTCTAGGTTCTGTGGCCAGTTTCTGTCCAGGATCTTTTGCCATGTTTTCTCCAGCAAAGTTCTTCTGTCTCTAGGTTCTGTGTCTAGGTTCTGTCCAGGATCTTTTGCCATGTTCTCTCCAGCGAAGTTCTTCTGTCTCTAGGTTCTGTGTAGGTTCTGTCTCCTGTTGTCTTGTTACATCTGTATTTATACCAGTTGATTCCAATCCTATCAATCTATTCCAAAGGTTAGGGCGTTTCTTATCTCCATTCCAGGGAGTAAAGATTATGTAGCTTAAGCATGATTGTTCATAGTTAAAGTGATTAATTACCCGCCTGGCACTTAGTTAAGGGGTTTTATTCCCTCCCTAACTTCAGGGGAAAATCCCTACCTGGGGAAACAACCTTTCTCAGAGAGGTGACCTTGGTTAAAACACATAGTGCCAAGAAGGTGAGCAAACATATTAAGAACAGTATGCCATATATGCCAGGTCCCTTGAAACAGCAAGGATGGACCGGCTCCCGGCAGCTTGTCTAGTTTTTGCTCATGTATGTGGAACTCAAGGACACCCTTAATTCTGTCACCACTTTATCAGGGCCCTCAGTACTTTTCACTCAGGCTTTTGTATAGTAACATCTTACCTGTTCTAGCCTCTTTCCCGTGCCAGGCCAGCTCTGAGCATATCATTTTTCTGCTCAAAATTCTTCAGTTTCCCCAGGCCTATCAAAAAAAGTTCAAATTCTTATTATTCTTATTGTTAACTCTCACCCAAGAATATTTTCCCATTGATTTTTAGAAAGAGTGAAAGGAATGGAGACACCGAGAAACATCGATGTGAGAGAGACATCGACTGGTTGCCTCCCACATGCGCCCTGACCTGGCAGGGATCGAGCCTGCAACCCAGGTATCTGCTCCTGACCAGAATCAAATCTGTGACGCTTCAGTCCGCAGGCTGATGCTCTAGCCACTGAACCAAATGGGCCAGGGCTACGAAAATAATATTCAAGTATTTATTTGAATAATATTCAAGTAAATTATTTCAAATTCTTTACCCAAACATTCAGTGCCCTTCCAAAGTCTCACAGCCCCAAACTATCTTTCTTTACAGTCATCTAACTATAGAATTTCTACCTCCTATGCCTCCATTTCCAGTATGGTAGGTCCCAGCCAATGTTGTAAGCACAGTGCTATTTACTATGCTTCCTCTCACTCTCTCCTCTGCTCATGTCATTCTCTGACCCCAAGTATATTCTCTCACTGACAGTCTATTTCCTCCAACAAAGGAATCTTCTCTGGCCTCTATTTCTTTTTAAAATATGTTTTTATTGATTTTTAGAGAGGGAGAGGGAGAGAGACATCGATGAGAAGCATCATTGATTGGCTGCCTCCTGCATGCCCCCCAATGGGGACCACGCCCGCAACATGGACATGTACTCTGACCGGGAAATGAACCATGACCTCTTGGTTCCTGGGTCAATGCTCAACCACTAAGCCACACAGGCCGGGCTTTCTCTGTCCTTTTGACACTACCTCACTTTGGATGGTAGCAATGTCATGTGTGTACAAACCATCTTGCCTACCTCTGCATAGCCACAGCTTTAACTAAAACACTTAACATGAAAAAGGTCCTAACAGGTGTAGGGTTAGTGGGATTTAAGAACTGTGTCCAAGAACTTATGTGTAAAAGAAAACTATTAATATGTCCACCAATGAACTTCCTTGTGGTTTCATCATTTATCTTGATTATGTTGGTTCTATGCATTAAAGTGTTAACTTTTTAATTTTAATTTTTTTATTTTATTGATTTGCGGAAGAGAAATATTGACCAGCTGCCTCCTACTGGGGATCAAGCCTGAAACCCAGGCAAGTGCCCTAACTGGGAACCAAACAGGCAATCTTTCTGTGCACAGGACGATGCCCAACTAACTGAGCCATATGGGCCACAGTGTGTTAACATCTTTAATGCCATAACTGTTAACAGTACTTTATTTCTATTGTTGACACTATTACAAATGTTCTCCCTTCCTCCCCTCTTTGCCCACCTATCTCCCAGCCCCACTGTTGTCTGTGACCATGGGCTATGCATATATGTTGTTTGTTAAAGTACTTTTTAAAGGGTTTTGTTTTTTTTTCAAGTGCAGGTCTGATGCCCACAAAACTGTTTCCTTTGCACCAGCAGGCAGAAACCATAGTGCTGACAAACTGAAAAGAAGGATAATCATAGCATTTGCCTCTACTTTTCTTTAGTGTAGCAATCCCTAGAGACAAGCATTCCATATTTCCTTCACCTGGACCAAAAATTAACAATACAGGATATATTTTTTTATTTTTTATTATGTCCAGAGTTACAACAATGTGCTCAAAAAACTCAAACTAAAGAAACCTCAAGAGGATGAAGACAATAAAAGGTAAGATGACTTTAAAATTTTAATTTACCATTTTAAATCTCTATATTGTATGAGAAACTTATGAGAGTAAGATTTTGATAGCAAAACCACCACCATCCAAAGTGCTGGCTCTAAATATGTTAATAAATCCGGTAGTGCTTAACTTCTGAGAGTGTCTTGAAACTCTAAGCTAATTTAAAAGAAATATAAGCTATGCCATACCACTAATAAAACTTAACAGAAGCTGGACAAGAGGGTGAAATTCCTTCTCTAAAGGTAGGAGACAATTTTAGTCTACATTTAATGCATTTATTTAGTTATTGAAATAAAAACATTTACACAAAACATTAAGAATACACTTACATTTATTGAGTCACTTTGTCATTAAAATGCTTTCCAAACCCACACCTCTGACAATGGGACATAAATACTTTTTTATAGTTAGAAATGTAATTCTCTGAGTAACTTCTTAATGACCACATTTTCCAAAAAGTCAGATATCAGAAAGAACAGAAATGCAACTCAGAACCTTTATATAAATCTGCTTGTATTTTATGCTGGCATTTCCCTATTTACTGACATGTGCCTCTAATTTTTCTTTCATATTTTCAGTAGGAAAAACAAAGATTTGGCTGAACAAGCCAGAAGAAAAGGCTTTGACGAAAATGTAAGATGTTAATTTTCTCATAATGAAGTTATAGCTTTATTAGAAATATGCTTACAAAAATGTTCCAAGTTAGGACTGAAATGATTTCTTTTTTCAGAGCATTAGTTGCCACCTCCAAATATTTCTCGCAGAATCTATACCCTTGTTTAGGACAAATCATTTGGATTCCAGATGCTCCCTCTTTCTTACTGGTGCCTTCAGCCAGATATCCTGGTCCTACAGCTGTACTCTCACTGTGGGATATTCACACAGGGGTTAGTGAGTATACTCAATTGAGATGATTATATAAATTTTCTCTAGTAATCAGTAATATATGATAAATCACTTTAATGATTTTTTATATTTCAGAACTATAACATTCAATAAATGACTCAGTATATATACATGTATGTTTAAGAAATAATTATAAAGCACACAATATATGCAAGGAAAGAAAATGTAAGCCAAGGATTTTTATATCTAGCAAAACTATACTTCAAGGCTCAAAGAGTTTTGAACATGGAGGAACTCAGGTAATACTGTTGTATTCCTGAGGATTCTACAGGGATCAGCTTCTGCCAACCAAGAGATGATTGGAGAAGTTTTGGAAAAAAGGAGGGACAGAGAAGGAATAAGCAGAAAAAGCTGATTGGTTCATATACTAGTATAATAGTTGAAATTATCTTTTAGAGTTAACCAAGAAGAAAAAACATTAGCATATTTAAGAGTACAATAGTAAATAAGATTGTTTTAATTATTTTAAAACTCCTTTATCACATTTTAACATCTCTGAAATCAAGATGTGCCTTATGGTTGATAGTGTGTCATATGTTAATTGGCAGCATTTTTCATAAGTGGTACATAAAAAAAAAGTGTGTCTTACAGTAGACTCCACTTCTCATATACAAGGAAATATAGAAACATAATTTAAAATGTAATTGGGTAGTAGAGAGGAAGGAGATGAGGAGGAAGAAATTATAAGCTAATTTTCTTGTTAAACTTGTTTGATTCCTTGTGGAGGGAACCAAAGCAAGAAAGGGAGGTCTCAGTATGTATAAAAAGTTACATGACTAAAAACAAACCACTGAGCCTGGCCACCGTGGCTCAGTGGTCGAATGTCAATCTTTGAACCAGGAGGTTATGGTTTGATTCCTAGTCAGGGCACATGCCCAGGTTGTGGGCTCAATCTCCAGTGTGGGGTCCCCAGTATGGGGCATGCAGGAGGCAGCTGATCAATGATCTCTCTCTCCCTCTCCCTTCCTCTCTGAAATCAACAAAAATATTTTAAAAACATGCACTGGAACAAATGGGCAAAAGTACAAAACCAAAAAAGAGAACAGAAAATATAACACATGGTAAAAGACTTAAAATATAATCGTAAGACAATATGATGTAATTGTGACCAAATATAGCAGACATATCAGTAATGGCAAAAAGTATAATCTATTTAAAAAGAAAAATATTTTCAGACTGAATCACAAAGCAATACCCAATGCTACACTATATCCTAAAATATACACCTAAAATAAATTCAGAAAAGTTAAACATAAAAGCATGAGCTAAGGTATAATAGGCAAGGAAAAGATATCAGGGGACACAATCTAACTAAAGATAGAATTCAAGACAAAAAGCTCTGAATGAGATGAAGGGCACTTTATAAGGCTAAGATCAACTCTAATAGTTATGATTATCAATGCACCAAATAACATGTCATCAACTTCCATAAAAACTACTGGACTTACAAAAGGAGTAATAGGAACACACAAAAAATAGACAACAGATCAAGAAAAATAAAAGGATTAAAAAAGACAACATAATAAACAGGCAATCTTACAGTTATGTGTTAAATTCTGTACTCTCAGAAGATACATACTTTCGAAAACCCATTCATTAAAACTGATCATATATTGGGCCACAAAGAAAAGCTCAATAAATTCCAAAAAGTAGTTAATACAGAAAAAAATTCTTGCCCTCGCCTATGTGGCTCAGTTTGTTGAAAGCTATAGTTTTCAAAATAGTATGTATTGGCATAAGGACAAATAGACTAATGATCAGAATTGAGAGCCCAGAAATCAACCAATCAATGTTTCACTCTCACATAGATGTTTCTCTCTCTCTCTCTAAAATCAATAAAAACATATTTTAAAAAGAAAAAAATCTGAAAATGACATAAAAATATAGTAATAAAATTATAAAATAAAAAATTATTTAACCAAGAAAAATTTTAATTATTAAACAATTT
Organism: Myotis nattereri; assembly: GCF_964212035.1. Classification (NCBI taxonomy): domain Eukaryota; kingdom Metazoa; phylum Chordata; class Mammalia; order Chiroptera; family Vespertilionidae; genus Myotis; species Myotis nattereri. Next base: position 79,858,687 of record NC_138080.1, read on the forward strand.
TTAATCAAAGAGAAAATACAAAATGAAATTGCAGAAAACAAAATGATAACACTATTTAACAGAATCTATAAGATAAAGTCAAATACCCTACCCAGAGGGAAAATTAGTGGCCTTAAATTTATCAATAAAAATCAAAGAGAGAAAACACATTAATTTTAGCATGTGACTCAAAAAGAAAATAGACAACAAATAAGAAATAAAAATAAAAGCAGAACTGAGTTACAAACAGCAATTAGTATACTAATAAATAAATAAGAAGGCTGGTTCTTTGGAAAGATCAGTGAAAAGAAATCACTAGACAACAAACGGAATAAGAGAAAGCATAAACATGCAAAGTAAAAAACTACAATGGGGGAAATAATCAAGAAACAAAAGAAAATTTTAAATATCACCAAAATAAATTGAAGACAACATAAACAAATGGAAAGATATTCTGTGCTCATGGATTGGAAAAATTAATATTGTTAAAATGTCCATACCACATGAACCCATATATAGATTCAATGGAATCCCTATCAAAATTCCAATGGCACTTATCATAGAAATAGAACAAATTCTTAAATTTGTATGAAAGGATAAAAGACTGAATAGCCAAAACAATCTTGAGGAAGAACGAAGCTGGAGGACTCATGCTCCCTGATTTCAAACTATATTACAAAGCTATAGTTTTCAAAACAGAAAATATTTGCAAATCATATATCTGGTAAGGGGTTAATCTCCAAAATATATACAAAACTCATATAACTCAATAACAACAACAAAGTAGGCAGAAGACCTGCATAAACATTTTTCCATATAAGATATACAGAGGGTCATCAACAGGTAATAATAAAGATGCTCACATAATCATCAGAAGATTGCAAATCAAAACCACAGTGAGATTGCACCTCACACCTGTGAGAATGGCTATCATCAAAAAGACAAGAAATAACAAGTGTTGGCAAAGATTTTGAGAAAAGGGAACCCTTGTGCACCCCAGGGGGGCAATGTAAACTGCTGCAGTCACTATGGAAAACAATATGGAGCTTCCTCAAAAAATTAAAAATAGAACTACCATATGATTCAGCAATTCTACTTCTGGGAATTTATCTAAAGGAAATAGAAGCACTAACTCAAAAAGATATCTGCACCCATGAATCCATTGCAGCATTATTTACAGTAGCCAATACATGGAAGTGTACATCAATGGAAAAATGGGTAAAAAATGTGGTCTATATACACAATGGAATATTATTCAGCCATAAAAAAGAAAATCCTGCCATTTGTGACAACATGGATAGCATTATGTTAAGTGAAATAAGTCAGATAAAGAGAAGAAGTGCATTGTTTCACTTACATGTGGAATAATTTTTTAAAAATTCACAGATACAGCCCTAACCAGCTTGGCTTAGTGGATAGAGCATCAGCATGCGGACTCAAGGGTCCCAGGTTCAATTCCGGTCAAGGGCATGTACCTTGGTTGTGGGCACATCCCCAGTAGAAGGTGTGCAGGAGGCAGCTGATCGATGTTTCTCTCTCATCGATGTTTCTAATTCTCTATCCCTCTCCCTTCCTCTCTATAAAAAATCAATAAAATATATTAAAATAAAAATACAGAGAACAGATTGGTGTTTGCCAGAGGTGGGTGTGGGGGATCAGCTAAATGGGTGATGGTAGTCAAAAGGTACAAACTTCTAGTTTTAAAAGAAGACATGGGGATATAATGTTCAGCAGGGTGACTATAGTTAATAATACTGTGTTGTATATTTGAAAGCTGCTAAGAGATCTTAAAAGTCCTTATCACAATAAAAAAATCTGTAACCGTATGTTGAGGGATGTTAACTAAACTTACTGTGATCATTTCACAATATGTACAGGGTGAAGCAAAATAGGTTTACCGTTGTGAGTACACAAAACAGTTTATTCTTTTTTCTTTTCTTTTTTTAATCCTCACCAAAGGACATGCTTTTATTGATTTTAGAGAGAGAGGAGAGGGAAAGAGAAACATTGATGTGAGAGAGAAACACTGATCGGTTGCCTCCCATATATGCCCTGCCCGGGGGTGGAACCGGAAACTTAGGTCTGTGCCCTGACCAGGAATCGACCCCACACTGGCCAGGCCTACAGAGTTTACTCGTCTTATTTTTTTTTCATACAAACAACTGTAAACCTATTTTTGCCCCACCCTGATATATCAAATCATTATGTTGTACACCTGAAAAAAGTCACTAAGAGACTTTTGGTACAATTTTATGCAAATAACATTTGAAAAACTGAATGCAATGGATTTTTCTATAAATATCAAATTGATCAAAACTGAGCACAGAAGAGATTTTTTAAAGCCTAAACAAATCTGTACTGTAGAAGAAATCAAGTCATCAAAGAGCTACCTTCAAAAGAAATCAGGCCCAGTTGGTTTCACAAGGGAATTTTACCAGATTTTTAAAAATTGATTTTTAGAGAGCAAAGGGAGAGAGAGAAACATGGATGTAAGAACGGAATATCATTGCCCAGCCGATGAGGCTCAGTAGTTGAGCATCGACCCATGAGCCAGGTCATAGGTAGATTCTCGGTCAGGGTACATGCCTGGGTTGCAGGCACAATCCCCAGTAGAAGTCGTGCATTAGGCAACTAATCGATGATTCTCTCTCACCATCGATGGCTTTATCTCTCTCTCCCTCGATGGCTCTATCTCTCTCTCCCTCTGCTTTCCTCTCTGAAATCAATAAAAATGTGTATTTTTAAAAAGAGCAGAACATCAATTGGCTGTCTCCCCGCGACCCTCACTGGGAATCAAGCCTGAAACCTGGGTATGTACCCTGACCAGGAATTGAACTGGCAAATTTTTGGTGCATGGGACAACACTAAACCAACCAAGGTGTATTTGACCAGATTTTATACAGAACAAGTAATTTCAAGCTATTTAAGTTGTTCCACAGCAAATGGAAAACTTCCAAATTATTTTTACAAAGTGATTATATAGTGATTCTAAAATCTGGCAAAGATCCTACCAAAAATAAATAAATAAGAAAGTATCACATAAATCCAGAAGCAAAAGTCCTAAATAACATATTAGCAAACCACCTAACAGAACAAAATTATATATCACTAGAGGCCTGGTGCACACATTCGTGCACCAGTGGGGTCCCTTGGCCTGGCCTGCACCCTCTTGCAATCCAGGACCCGTAAGGGGATGTCAGAATCCGTGCACCAGGCCTCTAGTATGCATATAAGATCTTTGGTTAATCTCTTCCCACCCTCCCCCTCCCCCATTCCCTCTGAGATTCATCAGTCTATTCCATGTTTCCATGCCTGTGCATTGAGCATCTGCCCCCTGGTGGTCAGTGCATGTCATAGCTACCAGTCCAAGGTCGCTTAGGCTTTTATATATACAGATGATTTTAATAGAATTTATTCTAAGATGGAAAGATGGTTCAAAATTGGGTAATAATTCATTCTATTAATAGAGTCTAAAAGGAAAATTACATGATCATTTTCCATAGATGTTGGATATTTGATAGGATTCAACATTCAATCTTGAGGGGGAAATAAAGCAATATAGGAAGCGATGGATACTTCCTTGATATAATAAGAACATATTTATTCACCCCAAATCTAGCACTTGCTTAATTGGGAGAAACACTGGACACATCAGAAACAAGACAAAGAGGTATTGGAGGGATCAGCCAAAACAATTAAGAGAAATAAATTAGAAGTATAAAAAGTACCTCTGTGATTCCTTTAAGTTTTCTAGGTATACAAATGAACTGAAAATTTATAACAAATTCCATAAAGTAGTAGGAAAAATGATTACATACATGCAACCATGTTATATATATAAATATCAACTAGTTAAAAAAAAATTAATAGAAGACTCTATAAAAGCAACAATGTAGAAAATGCCAAGGAATTACTAAAAAGTATTTAAAAACAAAATAAGGAAAAATTTCAAACATTCCTTAAAGACACAAAAATACACTTGACAAAATGAAAATATATACTTACTAATGTATCAGTCAGGACCTAGTCAGGAAGATGGAAATCACATTATATGTTTCAAATAGAGAAAATTTACCACAGGGAATTTGGTTAATGAAGTACTGGAAGACAGAAAAAATAAAAACACTGAGGCAAAACATAAATAATCACTGTAGGATGATGCTACCACTCCAGGGTGAAGGTACAAAGGCGGGGTTATCAGAACCTACTATCATAGAGAAGGGCCCTGAATAGGTGCTCAGACCTCTAAGGGCACCCCCAGCCCACACTGAGGGAGTGTGATAAGTCTTGTTCTGGGTACGCCAAAAAATGCTAGTAGCAAGTCTGGGATGAGTTTCAAAGCCTGAAACACAGCATCACAGAGAATAGTATGAGGATTAAATTTTTAGTTGGGAGACATTAGCTGAGTAGTTGGCCCAGTTTATCCTATTGGCTGTTTAGTAAACATATTTGAATTCCCATAAAACAACAGTAACCACTTCAAGCTTCCATCTAATAAGATGAAACTATCCTTTATACAAATAAAGGTACTCTTAGCCTCTCCCCAAAAAGGGAGAAGCAAAGTCCCAATAGTAATTACATCCATCCTCTGAGTGACTTTAAGGCTTTTTTTATTCAAATCAAAATTCCTTAAAAATATGTTTAAACTAAAAGCTTATTTTGGGACATGTAAGTATTGGAAGCACCTGTCCACTCAAGAATTCCTAGGCTCCAAATATAGCCCTCTCTGCACTCATTTTGTAGTTGCAACCAATTTCCTCTTGATAATTAGGATCAATCACCAAAGCCAGTTGAATCTTTGCCTAAAGCAGCAGTTCTCAATCTGTGGGTCGCGACCCTTTGGGGGTCGAACGACCCTTTCACAGGGGTTGCCTAAGACCATCGGAAAACACATATATAATTACATATTGTTTTGTGATTAATCACTACGCTTTAATTATGTTCAATTTGTAACAATGAAAATACATCCTGCATATCAGATATTTACATTATGATTCATAACAGTAGCAAAATTACAGTTATGAAGTAGCAACGAAAATAATTTTATGGTTGGGGGGTCTCCACAACATGAAGAACTGTATTAAAGGGTCGCGGCATTAGGAAGGTTGAGAACCACTGGTAAAGGATCCCAAATGGACAGGTGGAAGGTTCAAATTCTTAAGTCAATTGTCCCTTGATGGAAGCATGCTGTTCTGAGTTTGTTCCTTTGCACCTCCCCTGCCACCGAGTACTCATCAGTTAGGATCCAATCAGAAAAACAGAAACACACTAGGTAGTTCAAAAGGAGGTTTACTACAGAGAATTCATTTCTGAGCTTTTAGGATGACTATAAGAACTAATGTGGAACACCAAATTAATCCAGAAACAACTATAAAAGGCAGCTACCACTTACAGGGAAGAGGTGGGATGACCAAAACCTAGAAACTTGGAGGAAATGTCCCTAGTGGGTTGCTGCTCTGCCTTTGATTTTCCTATGACTGTCTAGGAAGGCTTCATGGAAAAAAGTGATGGTTGAGATGGGTGTTTTGAAAGATGAGTCAAGTTTAGCAGGCATAATCTATTCAACCCATATTACTAATGTTTCCACATTATTATAGGCCTGGTCATTTAGAGATAGTTATGGGGCCTACCACTTTTTAAACAACACATCAAAAGCATTTAGTAAATATGTCAAAATGTGGGTGCTGTAATGTGGCCAAAATAAAACTAGAAAGATTAAAAGCAATCTTTTCCTACTTCAAATACTATCTGATAAGTTTCTCTAACCAGAACAGCACACATTTATCAGGTGAACAACACATAAACACAGGTGTCATCATCCTGAGGAAGGTAATCAAGAACCCTTGTGCCCTAACTGGTTTGGCTCAGTGGATAGAGCGTCGACCTGCAGACTGAAGGGTCCCAGGTTCCATTCTGGTCAAGAGCATGTACCTTGGTTGCGGGCACATCCCAGTGGGAGGTGTACAGGAGGCAGCTGATCGATGTTTCTAGCTCTCTATTCCTCTCCTTCCTCTCTGTAAAAAATCAATAAAATATATTAAAAAAAAAAACAAAACCTTGTAACACGGATCCACTTTGCTACTTAGTGATATTGCTGGAGCAGGGCAATATCATACTCATTTACTGACAAGTATTTGAGTCACGTCTAAATGCACTTTCCTCTTTCCCTCTTTTTCTAGAGTTGTCCTTATTTTCCACAATGTACAAGGCAATTTTTCCAAAGTTTGGGAAAAGGTATTTGCACACTAAAGGAAAGTGGGCGGTTGTGAGGACAAAGCACAAGAAGGACTCCTTAGGATCAGAGAAGGATGTAGCAAAGAATTTGCTGGTACGAGGAACTAATTTGGGGGTATGTAGACAGATTGGAGTGTACAAATTGATGCAGTAATTATGAAGAGGGGATTGGGATTGTTAGGTAAAACTGCAGGAGTGTGGCTGAGAAGCAGCTGTGCAGGCAAAGAATACACACAGATATACTTTGAAGTATAGTTGCAAAAATAGAGGTACAAAAATATCTCAGGTTTGGCCAAGTGAAGAATGAAGAAAATCATGAAAAAAGTGAGCTGGAGATGCAGTGAGGAGGAGGCAATGAAATGAAAATAAGCTGATAATTTTAATTTTAAAATTCCCCAACTCTACCAACAGTTCTAACACCAGGTCCTCTGAAGTGACTGCTAATGCAAAAAGGCAGTGGGACTCAAACCTCAACCCTGTGATCCTCGTAAGACAGACTTGAAATAAAGAAAAACTTAAAAGATTGCAGACTAGGCTTTTCCTCTAACTTGACAGGAGATTCAAAGTGCAGAGCAGATGAAAAAATGGAAAGAGAGGCTTGAGAAAAAGTATTATTCTACAGAAATTCAAGATGACTACCAGCCTGTCACTCAACAAGAATTTAGAGAGTAAGTATTTGTTCTCACCAGGGTACGATGGGATTATCATGACATGGGTGTTGGGGACGTGAGTTACACACTTTATTTTCCCGAACCCAAAACCTCTTCTGCTAAGATGTCACTTATTTTTCCAATTGCTTTTATCCAATTTTAAAGTTAAACAGAAAGCGCAGGCCTTCTCTTGTTTAAATGTAGGAGTGAGACCAACTGCTTTTTATCCTTGCTTCTCTAAAAAGGAACTGCCATTTATACTTGATATGGGTAGCAGATACTGTTCATTCTCCACACAGCTTTAGATTAGATGCATAACTGACCATACCAGGCATATTTTAGTTCAAATAATCCCTTACCACTCAAAGCACTTTACAACAGGCACAAATAATCTGCTATCTCTTTTATGCACAAAAGTGTGTTACTGATTCATTCTCTACTTCCTTCTAAATTATCTCGTAGCCTCTTTTTATATGCCGTGGAGCTGGAGAAAGAATTACACTACATCAGTTTAAAATTAAACCGAGTGATGAGAAAGGTTTCAGCTCTATCCTACTGAGACAAGTGGAGGTGAGAATCTGTGATGCAATCACTGTACATTTCTAACAAAGATTCATTTCTGTATTGAATTATTTCTTAAACTTGTCCCCATTTCCGATATACTTTAAAAGCACTAAACCACCTATCATCAAACTATTGCCAGAGTCAATGATAATCATCAAATGATTTCTGGGACTTAAGTGCCCCTGGATGGGACCCACTGTACAATCATGTATATTACAACATGCCTCCAAAGTATATATACACTGGTTCACACAGAGGACTTTATAATGTTATTATTAAACTACAGGCCCGGTGCACAAAAATTTGTGCACTCAGGGGGGCGAGGGGGGGGGGGGGTCCCTCAGCCCAGCCTGTGCCCTCTTGCAGTCTGGGACCCCTCGGGGGATGACCACCTGCTGGCTTAGGCCTGCTCCCCTAAGATGGCAATCAGACATCCCTCTGGCAGCCCGGCAGCCCTCGGGGGATGTCCACTAGCCAGTGGGGAGCAGACCTAAGATGCAGTTGGACATCCTTAGTGCTGCTGAGGCAGGAGAGGCTCCCACAACCACCGCTGTACTGGCAGCCATCAGCCTGGCTTGTGGCTGAGCAGAGCTCCCCCATGTGGGAGCACACTGACCACCAGAGGGCAGCTCCTGCATTGAGCGTCTGCCCCCTGGTGGTCAGTGTGTGTCATAGTGACCAGTCATTCCGTCTTTCTGCTGTTACAGTCAGTTTGCATATTACCCTTTTACTATATAGGATAGAGGGCTGGTGCATGGGTGGGGGCCAGCTGGTTTGCTCTGAAGGGTGTCTCAGATCAGGGTGGGGGTCCCACTGGGGTGCCTGGCCAGCCTGGGTGAGGGGCTGATGGCTGTTTGCATCTGGTTGCACCCCATTCAGGGTGGGGGTCCCCACTGGGGTGCCTGGCCAGCCTGGATGAGGGGCTGATGGCTGTTTTCAGGCTGGCCACACCCCCTTTAGGGTGGGGGTCCCCACTGGGGTGCCTGGCCAGTCTGGGTGAGGGGCTGAGGGACGTTTTCAGGCTGGCCAGCGACTGAAGCTCCCAGCCTCTCCTTTTTTTCTTTTTTTTTTTTTTTTTAATATTCTGGGATTTATTTACCCTCTATAATTGAAACATTGTTGCCGTCAGTGGTGCTCCCAGCTCTGAGGCCACTGCTGGCTGAAAGCAGGTATCTGGGGTTTGTTTAGCTTCTATAATTGAAACATTGTTGCTTTCGGGCTCAGAGCCAGGCCGCGGCAGGCCGGGAACCTTGGCTTCCTCCATCACTGGAGCAAGCAAGCCTCCCGCTCGCTTCAGCTGCGTGGCTGCCGGCCACCATCTTTGTTGGCAGTTAATTTGCGTATCGCCCTGATTAGCCAATAGGAAGCGTAGCGGAGGTACGGTTAATTACCCTTTTTGTCTTTTATTAGATAGGATTCTATGAATGTGAAGGGAAAAGTACAAAATAATGCTGCTTACAGTTCATGGTGGAGGTCTCTACTTAATAGCTCAGTAAGTAGGTAAAGATGATTTTTCTTTCTTTTTTTTATGATGATTTTTCAATGTTCCACGAACTGTAAAAACCACTGGTGCTCTCATCATGTACCATGAACCAGATAATAAACGCATAGGACTCTGCAAAGCCATCACACAATGACTGAGGTAAAATAATCTCTCATCTCCATTCTTCCAATTTGAAGTCTCCTATAAAAAGCTAAAGTGTTAAAGAATAAACTTTCTAACCACTTACAGAAATTTCACTAATACCTTCAAACTAGAAACTCATTTAAACGGTTTCTATAGCGACATCTAAAGTTTCCCAAAAGTGCTTCCTCAACTACTTTAGAAAGCAAAATACACTTTAAAAAATAAAGAGCAAAGTAGGAGTATCAGGGTTATAAAAAGTCATGTTTGAAAAGTGTAAATGAAGGTACTCCCAAAGCCCTGTTTGGATGGTTGGAAAGTTATGTGTGGCTGGCATTTAGGAAACTCTTCTAATTTTTTTTTTTAAGTTACATAAATCCTCCTAGAAAAACCTTTTGTTCTCTTAGCCCAAGCAATAGCATTTGACCATAGTACTCAACTTCCACACTGCTGCTCAATAGTCCCTGGATTTTAAATCTGAATAAAGGACATTTTAAATCTACCCACATTCCTCGGGCCAAGCTCACCACATTTTCTTAATAATTCACTGCAACAAGAAATGCTTACTATTCTCTCTGCATCTTCTCCCTACATTCCCACAAGGGAATCAACAACATGCCTTTCCCTGTTTTACCACTTCCCAGAGCTGTAGCCAGCCAGATAGTTTACTAACCCTATTGTCCCCCCATATGATACCGGGTTAGGGTAATTCAAAGCCTCAGAACATTAAGACAAGGGAACACTTGAGGTCTCTCTTTTTCACTTTTCAACATCTAGTGGGGGTGGAGGTGGGGGGAAGCAAACAACATTTGCAATGACTTAGAACATCAAAGTTCTTTTATTACAAAAGTCTATACAATGAAGTGCCAGACATCAATGCAATTATATGGGTAGTCATGTATATATCTATATATTGTTTATATATAGATATTCAGTTTTAACTTATACCAAAGTAAAACTATCACAAACTGCCTTATTCTACCACCTACAGCTCAACTATGACACACAATATTGTCACACAGCGTAAGTGCTGCCATGCCACTTTTATCTATTCTATTCACAGCCAAACAATAACAGTGAATAACCAATATCATGAAGCAGCTGTTAATTTTAAAATGAAACCAGTCAGGCCACTGACTTATAAAAATATGGTACTCATATAGATTTAGCATTACAAAGAAGGAATATATTATTTAAAACATTTAAATAGTGCATATGGACATTTTTGCATGTGGTATATAAAATAAAACATTCATATAAAACAATATACAGTGCACATTAAATGTTTGTATATACTCCTGCCTGGAGAGTGATAGAAATTAACTAAATGCACACTGCATGATGGATTCAAATCAAAGTGATCTTTTGGCATTCTCAATTTCATTTTTCTAGGTATACATTATGAATGACCTAGCTGCATCAAAAGAAAGGACATGCAAAGGGCAGGATTTAGTGCTGTACTCCTTAACTACATGTTGACTACCAATGAATATTCCCTCCCTGCAAAAAAGACATTGCACACACACGTGAAATATGAAGCACTAGAAATACTACTTATTATCAAGCTACTTCATGGGCTTACTATGCAATAGTGCCAGAAGACTGAGGTTCATGCTTCCTCATCTTATTAAAGGATGTTGCAAAAGTCCATTTTTGTATGGAACAAATTGTTAATATTAACTAGTTAAGAAAACCAAGCACGAGTCATTACATGCAAAACATGGGCACAATCAAAGTAAGACACTCATCATTCCAAAAAAGCACCGGAAAAAAATGAACACTTGGATTGAGCCTGACCAGAATATGCTATTAATGACAGTTACATTGTTAACACAAATAAAGTCACCGTTCTGTGAAAATGATTAGCAGAATCATACCTCGTGAGTACTCAAAGAAAAAGCCATGCAAAGCCAAAGAAAACAAGATATACTTAGAGTATATAACAAGGGGCACACCACTACATATCTTGTGACCAGCGCTTTAAACACCATGTGACTGAGCAAAAAGTGGTCCCTTTAAAAGATGTTTTCTTTATGGATTTTGCTGATTAAGAGAAAAAAAGGATGCAACCTCCTAAAGGAACATGTAAAAATGCAGTGGTATAGCCCTTGTTAAGAACAGATTTACTTCAGGCATAATGATTCTTTTGCCAATTTCGGCCTATTTAATTGAAATCACAAATCTGAGTACCATTCGAGTTCCTACATACTGACATGGCTCTTTACTCATATTATCTGGAGGTCAGTGGGGAGAAAATATGGAGGATCTGATCCAGACAAATCACATCATCACCAGTTGATGAACAGTAGCTGAGAAAACAAATAGTAATTTAAGTCCCATAGGCAGCATGTGGTATGATTCAGTTCTGTGTTTTCACCATACGAATAAGCAAGGTCACTTTTTGGTCTAACCTCTCTTATCTTGATCCAGGAGCTGTGTGACCACTGAACTGCAAAATTTTGTTAACATACTACCTGTGAAAAAGTGTTACTTTGGGAATTAAACAGAAATGTGTTCCACAGTAGGACTTGAAATTTCAGTTGATTTTAGTTTTCGAAGAAAACATAGAACATGGAGCATATGTGCACATTTATATGCTTTTCTTTCAAATTTTCAGTCATTGTGTAAGAAAAAGGCAACCAAAGAATTCAATGTGAAGATTTTCCTCTTAATTTTCTTCCGTAATGAAAAAAAACAATGAAGTTGGTAGTAACAAAAAGCTTGTACTTCCAAAGTCCTTGAGGTTGAAAGGATAAAATACTAGTCTTTTCTAATAGGATGTATCTGTAGTACAAAACAATGAAGAAAACGGGATGTTTGTTAAAGGTGGAGAACAGTCTGTGGTTAATATGGAACATTGTGCTCCCTAGAGAGGGTCTACTTACCCTCCCCCCATCATTTCTCTAGTGGCACCACAACCAAATTACAAAATGAGATTCTGAGTGCCTGACAAAAAGTACCAGCCAAGTACACACGATGATAATTTTAGGGAATACAACTGATTTTATGATGTTTCAAGCATTTTTATATGGATTTTGAAGAATCTTGCTTGCTGATAAGAACTTCAAGAAGCCTAAGCTTGGCTTTAATTTTCTTGTACTCCCTGTACTCCTCAAGTACTGGAACTCGATCCTCTTTCTGGGCATTCCTAGGGGAGAAAATAAAACGTGTAATATTCTAGAGATCATCTGGAAAATAAAGTCCCAGAGTTATCCTAATGTGAGACAATGCTACCAAATATAAATTTAAATAAAAAATTGCTCTGTAAGGAAAAAATATTATTGGATTAATCCACCCCCCCCCATCCCCAAAGAACATTCCTGAAATACTTCTATTTCTGATGGATTTTTTTTCTATTGATACATTAAATGATACTATACTTAGCAATGATAATTGTAAATAACTAGAGGTAATCTTTTACTTTATATTTTATAGGTAAAATTTTAATAAGACATACACTGCTAGACTCTGTCAGGTCTGTGAGTGTACATATTAAGTGCCAGAGGGCTATAATGAGTCATTTCAGACATTAACTCTGGCTTCAGTGAATTGAAATGTAAAAGCAAAACATCTTACTTATAGTAGCAAATAAGTAGTCTCCTAACTTTATATCCTATATAATAAAAGCCTAATATGCTAAGTGTCTGGTCACCTGTTCAACCAATCAAAGAGTAATATGCTAATGATATGCTAAGGCCACTCAACCACCTGCTATGACGTGCACTGACCACCAGGGAGCAGATGCTGTGACCAGTAGGTTAGCTTGTCGAGTAAGATGGGCCGGACACGCCCTGGAGTCCTCCCATGACCCCTCCCTGGCTGGCCAACCTCCCGCGTCCCTCCCCGGCTCTAATTGTGCACCAGTGGGGTCACTTGGCCTGGCCTGCGCCCTCTCGCATTCCGGGACCTCTTGGGGGATGTTAGAGAGCGGTTTCGGCCCAATCTCACAGGCCAGGCCGAGGGACACCACTGGTGCATGAATTTGTGTGTCTGGCCTCTAGTTATTGATGACCCAATACAATCCACTTTAATCACTAGGTAAAGCACTAGGTATAATAATTATAAGCAAAGTTTCTTCCAATAAGACAAAGAATGAAAAGGTACTTGGAAAATTCATTCTTGTACTTGAGATTTTTTAAAACTATTTTTGCTAACCTATATAGATAACTCTCAAATTATTTAAAGTAAACACATTTTAGAATTTGTAATCTACCCATTGGCTGGTAAGATCACCATTACATGGTAAGACTTTTCTGAGACCTGAGATAGCCCGCATTTCTGGCTACCATTTGAATTAGAATGTATTTTTCTTACTCAAAAAAGAGTCTCACTGAGTCAACTGCACATTATGCAGTTAGATAAAGCCAACTGTCATATTGTATTATAGGAGCCACATGATTGCCACCCTGTGACAACCTTGGAAATGGGCAGCCTGGAATGAACAATGAAACCTAACAATGGTCTCAGTATAAGAATCCAAACCAATTGAAGATGCCACTCATGTTATGAGACCCTTGCTAATACATCTTGTTTCACAAACACTTCCAAAAGGGTGAGCGTGTGGTATAAAAGAACAAAAAATTGACACTCAACCAAGCCTATCTAGGACATTAGAATATTTTATCAGATGTTGTTTACTTCAGCTCTGACTTTAATATATTTTTATTGATTTCAGAGAGTAAGGGAGAGGGAGAATCATTGATCGGCTGCCTCCTGCATGACCCCCACTGGGAATCAAGCCCACAACCCGGGCCTGTGCCCTTGACTGCAATCAAACCCAGGACTCGCCACAGGCTGACGCTCTATCCTCTGAGCCAAACCAGCTAGGCACCTCTGACATTTTCTTGCCATTAATGTATAAAAAATGTTTTCAGGGCTTCAATGTATAAAAAAATGTTTCTTTTATTGTCAGTGCTAATATTCTTATATGCACAATTTATTTCTGATCCTCTTTATTTAACATGTGAGCACTTGTGAGTTTAAAAAGGCTCAATTTTGTGATGCTCAACAAACCTTCCATTTTGTTGATAAAATGCTTCTTCAAATTCCCGTAATGTTTTACGTAGTTTCTTTTTTTCAGCTCTGGCTTTCCAAAGTTGTTCCAGTAATTCAGGCCTAAAATTGAAATAGGAAGAAAACATTACTGAAAGGGCACTGTTGATTCAGTATGTTCTCAACAGTGGTTTGAACCCTTGCTCCACCCCAGACCAACTAAATCAGAATAGTTGCCAGTAGGGCTCTGCAGCAATACTTAAAAAAAAAAAAAAAAAATTCCTGCCCTTTATTCCCTTTTAGCACTCACTAGCAATAGCCCGCACTCCACTTTCCCCTGCTGCCGCCCAGCTCCCGGGTCAGCCAACACCATGGGCTTTGGAGACCTGAAAAGCCCTCCGGCCTCCAGGTCCTCAACAACTACCAGGAGGACAAGAGCTAAAGGGGTGTGTACCATCACAAGCAGGCGTGGCAGTATTTGAAGCAGTCTCCGGGCCACCACCTGCCAACCTGTACCATGCCCCTCATTGGTACAATCACATCAAGTCTTACGAAAAGGAGAAGGCCAGTCTGCCTGGAGTGAAGAAAGCTTTGGACAAGGATGGCCCTGCTAATGTGGAAGACACCACAGGAAGTGGGGCTACTGATAGTAAAGACAATGACAGTGACATTGATCTCTTTGGACTTGAGGAGGAGGAGGAAAGCAAAGAAGCAAAGAGGCTAAGAGAAGAACACCTGGCACAGTATGAGTAAAAGAAAGCCAAAAAACCTGCACTTGTTGCCAAGTCTTCCATCTTATTAGATGTGAAACCTTGGGATGATGAGACAGATATGGCAAAATTAGAGGAGTATGTCAGGAGCATCCAAGCAGACGGCTTGATCTGGGGCTCTTCTAAACTGGTTCCAGTGGGGTATGGAATTTAAAAACTTCAAATACAGTGTGTAGTGTAGTGATGGCGAACCTTTTGAGCTCAGCGTGTCAGCATTTTGAAAAACCCTAACTTAACTCTGGTGCCGTGTCACATATAGAATTTTTTTGATATTTGCAACCATAGTAAAACAAAGACTTATATTTTTGATACTTATTTTATATATTTAAATGCCATTTAACAAAGAAAAATCAACCAAAAAAATGAGTTCGCGTGTCACCTCTGACACGCATGTCATAGGTTCACCATCAGTGGTGTAGTGGAAGATGATAAAATTGGAACAGATATGCTAGAGCAGATCACTGCTTTTGAGGACTATGTGCAGTCCATGAACATGGCTGCTTTCAACAAAATCGAAAATCCATCCTGAATCAGTGCCCTTTAAATTAAAGCTTGAAAGATTAAAAAAAAAAAAAATCCTCCCAGGTGATCCTAAAGTGAAGCCAGGGCTAAGAACCAAAGTCAGACACCATATCAGGTAAGAAGCTGACAGAGAACTTAACAAATAACTCTCAGCTGTTTCTGGCACTTTGTTAGAAAGCAAATATAGAATTTTAGTTTTTAAATTTTTCAACACACTAATATTTAATTTAAAAATTGTGAACTGGACATGTATTTGTAAATCACATTTTTTTTAAAAAGGATGTATCTCTTAAGTACTGTATTAATTCCTGCCAAGTGCTCAATTATTTAACATTACATTTCTTGTCATATTAAGTTTTATTATACAAATAGACTAAAATCACAAACTAGCCAACATACATAGATGCTGCTCGAGTACTTGACAATCGGAGATCCAGAGCCAGTTTTTCTTGATTTTCCTCCACATCAGATTCTGAGTTTTCTAATGAAGACTGTGCCTGTACAGCAGTTTGCAATATATCAGTTAACTCAGAGGACAGACTAACACCTTCTTCTTCTTCTTCCTAAAAAGATATTCAAAAATAAAGAATCAAACAGGCATAACTTTCAACTTTTCTTTTAGAAAAGAGATCAGAGATTAATTCTTTTAAGGATTACCTTGATTTCTTCAAAAAAATGTGCAGTTTCTCCTTCTATGATTGGCTGTAACATCTGACCCCTTCGCTTGGTGGATGGAGAGCCCTGCAATAATTAACATACAAATGATTAAATTTTAATTATTAATTCAATGAGGCTTCACTTCAATAATATTAAACTTTATTTTCAAAATCCTAATCATTTATGCTATTATTTAGGAATTCCTTAGTAAAAAAAAAACAAAAACGTTCTTGCTTATATGTATTTTCTAGTTGTGTGTACATAAAAGCGATAAATTATATTTTATGTGCAAATAATTCTAGCCTTAGCCGGTTAGCTCCAGTCAAGGGCACATACCTTGGATGCAGTCTCCTCCCCAGTCAGCGCCCTGGTCAGGGCGCCTGTGGGAGGCAACCAATCTATGTATTTCTTCCTCATTGATATTTCTCTCTGTCTTTCCCTCTCTTCTACTCTCTCTAAAAATTAATGGAAAAATATTCTCAGGTGAAGATTAAAACAAACAAATAAATAATTCTAAAAGGGCTCATTCAGTAAATATTTTTAAAATTCTAAATAAAAGAATGACAGCCGAAACCGGTTTGGCTCAGTGGATAGAGCGTCGGCTTGCGGACTGAGGGGTTCCAGGTTTGATTCCGGTCAAGGGCATGTACCTGGGTTGCGGGCACATCCCCAGTAGGAGATGTGCAGGAGGCAGCTGATCGATGTTTCTCTCTCATCGATGTTTCTGACTCTCTATCTCTCTCCCTTCCTCTCTGTAAAAAATCAATAAAATATATTTAAAAAAAAAAAAAAAGAATGACAATTTAATTGGAAAAGAATTTTCTTTTTAAGAATAATTGTCAACCATTTTGGTCTGAGGAACACTTCATACCTCTTTTAAAAAGTAACAGCTTTAGTCCTAGCCCGTATGTCTCAGTGCCTAGAGCATTGGCCTGCGGACTGAAGGGGCTCAGGTTTGATTTCAGTCAAGGGCATGTACCTCGGTCGCAGGCTCGATCCCCAGAGCATGCAGAAGGCAACCAATGGGTGTGTGTCTTATATCAATGTTTCTCTCTCCCCTTCCCCCCGACTTAGACTCTCTCTAAATCAATGGAAAAAATATTATCTTCGGGTGAGGATTAACAACAACAACAACAAACATTAAAAAGTAACAGCTTCAGCAGAGCCAGCGTAAACCAGGAGGTCATGGTTCCAGGTTTCAGGCTTAATCTCCAGTGGGGTGTGTGCAGGGGACAGCCAATCAATGATTCTCTCTCATCATTGATGTTTCAATCTCTCCCTCTCCCTTTTTCTCTCAAATCAATATTTTTTTGTAAAAAAGTAACAGCTTCATTGAGATATGTCACATACCATAAAATTCACTTTTTTTAGTGAGTTTTAATATACTGAATTCACAAGTTATACAACCATCACCACTAGAACATTTCATCACAACCCTCACCCCCCAAAATCGTATACTCATCAGCTGTTATTCAGGTGCCCTCTACCCCTAGCCCTTGGCAAACACTAATCTTTCTGTACCTATGGGCTGGCCTATTCTAGATATTTCATATAAATGGAATCATATAATATGAAAAAAAAAATCAGTAATGATTAAATTAACTTTTATATACAAAGAATATAAACTGTACAGGCTTTTTTCCCCTTGTTCAAAGAAAGCTGACTATATCTAAATAAAAGTGCTGAGATGACCAACTTGAAAAAAAAAACAGTCAATTCAGAATAGAATCAGGGCCACCTGGCCAGTGTGCTCAGTGGTTAGTCATCCCAATATGCCAAAGTTAAGGGTTCAATCTCTGGTCAGGGCACATACAAGAAGTAATCAATCAATGTATAAATAAATGGAACAACAAATTAATGTCTCTCTTCCCCTTCCCTCTAAGTATAAAAAAATTTTTAAATTAAAAAAGAATCAGTTTCTATGAAGGCTAAGTAAAAAGTGCTCAGAAGGCCAATGTGAACTTTCTAATGAGTAATCAGGTGGTGAGAGCCTGAAGGAAACCCCCCATGAAAGTGGCTACAACCATAAAAATGGCCTGCAAGCCTAAGCAAACCATAAGCTCTAGTAAATTAATTCCTATGAGAGGATGCAAAATGGGCTATATGCTGTTTTCTACTTGAGCCTGAGAGAAATCTAAAGCCATACAATTTAATGGTTAATTTGGGGATAGCACTTAATTTATACATTAGTATTAGAGTTACAATTCTCTAAATTGTACATGAATATGAATAAGCATTATTTTAACAAACTTTTTCGTTTAAAAAGATAAACTTGAAAAAAATCAGTTGATATTGTGCAAATAAAAAAACATAATCATGATGGACATCACAAAACTAATGTAATTTCAAAGACATGAATTTAAATGGAAAAAAGCTAGGTAAGAGTTTGAAATATAGGTTATTTTAATTCCACAAAGTAGGTGACCCTGGCATATTGTTCCTGAGCCTCAGTTTCATCATCTGTGAAATGAGGCTATGAGGCTATCTTCTGTTACCTGTTGAAACTTATCAGGATGTAATGACATAATCATACAGAAAAATGCTTTACAAAAATGACTACTAGTAGAGATAATAGCAGGCACTTCTTATTAATTTCCTATTCTTTTTTAAAGCAGTAACCACCTTACAATATACAATTCATGCTACCAAGTCTCTTTCTCCCACATACTACCATAATTTTTTTAAGAGTAGGTCTTGGCAAAATTAACTAGATAAATTTTTGCATGTTTTACTTACAAGGATAGGAGTGATGCTAGCTCTTGTCAACATCTGTTTTACAAGTCTGTATCTATCATAGAGAGGTTTAACAATGTGCCTTTCTTCCCTGGTCACCTGAAGCAAAAACAATGGAAATTATCTGGTCGTAAGAAATGTAAAATGTCCAAAATATTGAGCAATCTGACTTTCCCCCCAATTTTTAGAAGTTATTTTAAATAAGTAGTCAATTTCCCAAATGAAAGAAACAATGCTCTATAATATAGCTCTGAAGATGTGGGCCACAAGTGTGATCCTCTTTTTTAAGATAGACATCAACTTTATTTTTTTAAGCAAGAGAGACATTACCGGCCTTCCATGTTGACTTTCATAGTAAAGAAGACTTTTCTGGAGCGAAGTTTTCTCTTCTACCAAATGATCTTTTGTCATTTTCTAGGAAAAAAAACAAAACACTCCCATTGGCACCATCATTACTGTCCTCACTCCCAATGTAAATAATTAGGATGAAAGGGCAGCCCATCACCACTCTAACTGAGGCTAATAAGAATACATCTTTGCTCGTGAATTTACAGGCAACATTTCTCAGTCACCTGCAGAATCTGGTCTTCTAATATTTAGGTACCAGTCTTCGTTGGTGGGTTTAATTTATATTTTATCTGAATAAGTTATGAATACCAGCTTAGTGGCTTTACGTAAATTATTTGACCTCTTTTTGTTCACTATCTTAATCTAGAAAAGGGGAAACTTCACCTGTCTCATAAGGCTCTAATGCAGGGGTGGGCAAACTTTTTGACTCGAGGGCCACAATGGGTTCTTAAACTGGACCGGAGGGCCGGAACAAAAGCATGGATGGAGTGTTTGTGTGAACTAATATAAATTCAAAGTAAACATCATTACATAAAAGGGTACGGTCTTTTTTTTTTTTAGTTTTATTCATTTCAAACGGGCCGGATCCGGCCCGCGGGCCGTAGTTTGCCCACGGCTGCTCTAATGAGTTAGTATATGTTGTAAAGGCATACAATAAGCACGCATAAATGCCTATTAATTTATTTGTATTTACACAGTTTTATTGATATTTAACTATATACAGGTCTTATAATCTAATATTTCTCCTAAAAACAAAATCTGGAAGCAGTATAGTGGAAAGAATGTGAATAAAAACAATGTCAATTTGTGACTTTAGACCTTATAACCTCAGTATCTCTTCATCTGGAACTTTCTTTTCACTATAATCCTCTTGTCATAACTTTTAGTACTCTAAATTATACTAGAGTAGGGAAGACACCCCAAATTTATTTGCCTATAGAACCTCCCAGCTTTCTTTCAAAGGACCTTTTAACATATCAGCAAACCACTGTTCCACAGACTTCCCTTTAACACTACACCAAATAAACTCTCTACTTAATCCCAGGAATAGATAATACTATCTATCCCAGTGGTTCTCAACCTTCCTAATGCCGCGACCCTTTAATACAGTTCTTCATGTTGTGGTGACCCCCAACCATAAAATTATTTTCGCTGCTACTTTATAACTGTAATTTTGCTACTGTTATGAATCGTAATGTAAATATCTGATATGCAGGATGTATTTTCATTGTTACAAATTGAACATAATTAAAGCATAGTGATTAATCACAAAAACAATATTAATTATATATGTGTTTTCCGATGGTCTTAGGCGACCCCTGTGAAAGGGTCGTTCGACCCCCAAAGGGGTCGCGACCCACAGGTTGAGAACCGCTGATCTATCCTGTTTCTCACCAGAGTGAAATTAGAGGTTAAAAAAAAAAAAAAAATCACTGGATATCTTCCTCTAACAAGTGTCACTTTAGGTTATATACATTTAGTAGAGGCCAGCTGGGTACAGACCAGCGGTTCTCAACCTGTGGGTTGCGACCCCTTTGGCGGCCGAACGACCCTTTCACAGGGGTCGTCTAAGACCATCCTGCATATCAGATATTTACATTACGATTCATAACAGTAGCAACATTACAGTTATGAAATAGCAACGAAAATAATTTTACGGTTGGGTCACAACATGAGGAACTGTAGTTAAAGGGCCAGAAGGTTGAGAACCACTGGTATAGACTCTATAATAATATGAACAATGTAATTTCAACCTCAAGCCTGATTCTTAAACCTAGGATAATGAATGTGAAAAGCTAATCCAATCAAAATAACTTAAAGGGAGGAGGTTGGTCTAACACAAGATCAAAAAACAAAAAGGTGGAGAAAAGGAGCAATTAGAATTTCTAACCCAGCTCTGTTCAAAGGAGAGCAACCCCAATACTTAGATAATGAGAGAGGTATAACTCTTTGTTGAGAGAGCATGGACAAAATTTCACTTGGGACCATCTATCTACGTCTGTACTCTCCCAGCAATTCTCATGATAAATGATTTGGGTTGCCAAGTGCTTTGACCAGGACTGCCTGAGGCATTGGCTTAGTGAGTAATGGTTCGTTTCAAAAAAGTCATTCACTTGATCCTTATAATAACCATATTGTGTTAGTATTTTAATGGGCATCATCATATCCATGTAAGTCATAGAGCTATCTAAGACCTCTGCACATACTATAATCAGTCAGGGCCAAGCATAAAAATTCAATACATATAACTGTTAAGATACAATGCCAGAATTCAAACTCACATTGTTGCATGCTCTTTATTCATCTTACCAACTGCCTCCCATGTAAACGCACAGATCCCTAAATGACCGGGCACTCTTGGTGTGCTGATAAACACATGTATCTATATCTGCAAGCTTGGGGAGCAGACTCTGGCTAGTCACACTACCTAGACATTTCTATGCCACTGTGGTAATTACTTTATTTTAGGGACTCTAGGCTAGTCTGGGCAAAACCATAGCTCAAAATTACTTTGATATCTTCTGGAAGACACCTCTCAACACGTTTTTCCTTCAGTCTTTTCAGAATAAGTTCCAGTGTTGCTTCCTTAGATGGCTTCTTCTCCTTATGAATGACCCTGGATTCATCTTCATTCTCTTCATCCTCATGGTCTAGAGAAGAGCCAAAGCTTTTTGGAAGAGTGTTACTACGTGGACGTGTCTGAGGTAACAATTCTCCATCAGAGCTTCTGTGTTTTGCGTCTACATTTCAGAACCAAGAAGATAAATCAGTGACTTTAACTAAAATGCAACTAAGTCAAAAGAGTAAGCAGCAAACAAGATATAAAAGAGGAAAATATACATTAACAGCACTCAGGCTCAGATATTTCAAGATTACATGAAATGTTTAAATTATATATAGCAACCAATATTCATAGACATTGTAAGATGCTCTTACTATAATGTAAGATGCTCTGATAAGCATTGGAAAAACAGACATGTCCCTATTTTCATGTAGTATATAATTCGGGAAGTAAAAACAAAAACCTAGTAATCAAATTCATAAACCAAGTAATTTCAGAGTGCTAAGTGCTATAAAGAAGACAAGATAGGATGGTTTCACAGTGCTGAAAGGAACAGAGCAGTGATTGTGGAAGAGCAGCTACATTGGATGGGATTGACAATTAAAGCCTTTCTGAGATAGTGACATCCTCGTTGAACATGGAATAAGAAGATAAACTAGTAAAAAGATTTAGGGGAAGGACATTCCTCCCCAATTGAGGCAATAGCCAACAGTGCATAGGCCCTAAAATGTGCCATGTGTAAGGAACAGAAAATGAGAAAAGAAAGTGACAAAATGAGCTAAGGGCAGAGTATGCAAGGCTTTGAAATCCATGGCAAAAAATCTGGACTTTATTCTAAGTGGGAAAGGAAGCCTAATGAAGGGCTTTAGACAAGATTAGTAACAGTTCTTGAAAAGATAATTCTGGCTGCTATGAAGAGAATGGACTATAGGACAAGAGTGGGAAAAAAATTAAAAATTACTTGGAAACCAATTTTCCTTGTTTAATGTCAATATGGTTGAAAATTGGCATTAAAGAAGGAAATGCTTAACGGAGTTGTAGGAAACAATTCTAAAAAAGAGATATTAGAACGACAAAAATGTAAACTCAATGACAATAGGAACACTATCTTGTTCACTGCTATAACCTCATGTCTTCAAGTACAACTACTTTATACCTAAAGATACTAAAAATTTGGTTGAATTCAAATGAATACACTAAAACATGATAGTCCAGATTATAAACCCCTACTGGGTACAGATAAATTTTTTAATATTAACAATTATTTTAAAACATGCTCACTACCCTGGCCAGGTAGCTCAGTTGGTTAAAGCGTCATCCCAACAAGTCAAGGTTGTGGGTCCGATCCCAGATCAGGGCACATACAAGAAACAACCAATCAATGCATAAACAAGTGGAACAACAAATCAATGTCTCTGTCTCTCTCTCTCCCCACTTCTTCTCCCCTCTCTAAAATGAATAAATGAAAAAAAAATTTTAAAAACATGCTCACTAACCATACAAAGTAATTATATCTTAGCAACTGCTGTTCTGGATTAACAGTAACACAACACCTAGTTTTGGATTCAAGAAGGCTTATTATTTAGTTTTTGTAGTAAAAACAGTTTATTATGATTAGATATTCTTAGTCTAAGATGAAATACCAAACACCAAAACTGCTTAATATTTGAGATATATTTCAGATAAACTTTATAATATCACCTATGAATATACATTCAAGGGCACCTTTCCAAAGAACACTACTAATCAAAACACAGGAAGACATTTGGAAGAACTGTAATAGTGCCACAACTGACCATAACTAATAAGAAAACTTCTACTTTGGTGAACAGTGTCCAAGATTTAAAATTATCAAAAGTATAACTATAATTCCCATACACATTATAAAGAATATTTTAAAAATGAAAATATATTACAAAAGTGGCACATTTTATACCTTTAATTTGCTTCCGCAGTTTGGTAAGCTCTGTCATCCATTTTAATACCTTTGGGTTTGCTGCAATATCACTGTAAGAAGGCTGGAAAATAAAGAAACAGAACACTGACACTTTTGTGGTAAAAAATAGTTACATTAATTTATGCCTAAGTAATATTTTATAGTTTCCACAGCAGAGATTTCACT
Organism: Myotis nattereri; assembly: GCF_964212035.1. Taxonomy (NCBI): domain Eukaryota; kingdom Metazoa; phylum Chordata; class Mammalia; order Chiroptera; family Vespertilionidae; genus Myotis; species Myotis nattereri. Next base: position 79,882,445 of record NC_138080.1, read on the forward strand.
CAATCCTCATTTTCAACTTACCTTATTTTAAGTAGATATGAAAGCTCTCAGAGCAGTATTTAGCAACTGGCAAGAGCCAGATTTGAATATGGGTCTTCTTTCCACTTCATGTTCTGATTATTAAATTTATTAAACTATCTCTTTCTCCACCTCCTACCCTTGGTACTTGTGGTTTGGAGGGAGAACAGAAGTAATATTAATGTCATTTGTCAATGTAAAGCAGTGGTTCTCAACCTTCCTAATGCCGTGACCCTTTAATACAGTTCCTCATGTTGCGGTGACCCCAACCATAAAATTATTTTCGTTGCTACTTCATAACTGTAATTTTGCTACTGTTATGAATCGTAATGTGAATATCTGATATGCAGGATGTATTTTCATTGTTACAAATTGAACATAATTAAAGCATAGTGATTAATCACAAAAACAATATTAATTATATATGTGTTTTCCGATGGTCTTAGGCGACCCCTGTGAAAGGGTATTTCGACCCCCAAAGGGTTGTGACCCACAGGTTGAGAACCACTGATGTATTTACTTTAAAAATTCTATAGCCCGGCTGGCATGGCTCAGTAGTTGAACGTCGACCTATGTACCAGGAGGTCAGTTTTATTCCTTGGACAGGGCATATGCCTGGGTTGTGGGCTTAATCCCCAGTGTGGAACATGCAGGAGGAAGCCGATCAATAATTATCTCATCACTGATGTTTCTCTCTCTCTCTCCCTGTCCCTTCTTCTCTGAAATCAATAAAAATATGAAACTCTACAAGCTGTTTTTCCAATGGAAATAGCTGGCATGAAAACCAGGAAACTAAGAGATCTATATAATTTTAGATCTGTATGATGTCTGGGCATCTCAGATTCTCTTTCCCAGGAAGAGATGGACTAATGCTCTCCAAATACATTCTCCCAGTTCCAATAGATCTATCTCACACTGGAAATGTTACAAACTTACCTTGCTATTTCTTTCCCTTTCAAACTGTTCTTCAAATTGTCTGATTTTTTTCTGAAGTTTCTTGACCAACTGATATGGTGTTCTGTCTTCTCTTTTTTCATCTTTTGAACTAAAGGATGATCTTCGAATCCTGAATTAAAACAAGAGGCAAACACTATGTGTTAAATTTTTAAGTTAACACCGTATCTCTTATTGCCCTTATGTAACATGATACTATTACCAAGAAGTATATCCCTAATACTAAAAAACAGAAAAAGAAACTTATGCTATAGTGTTACAGGCCATAAAATTAGCTAATGCAAGCACTGACTAAAACAATTTGAAATCATTCAAAAGTTGTTTGGGCAAAGGCAAAAACAAAGCTATCTAGGCAGCTCAGAGCTCTTTTTGTGTTCAAACTGCACAGGAAAGATTTTGACATTAAGGATCAATTCAAAATTTTGACAAGCTCCACTTGCTGCTTCCCTTCCAGAGATCTGTAATCCAATCATAAGTGATTAAATGAATAAATGCACCGTGAGAAAATTTCTATTAGAGAACAGATCCCAAACAGTATTCCCCAATGAACCCAGAATTTAGGGATCAAAAAAATTAAGCTACAAAAATGTGCTTCATGATATATGGGAGAAAGCTTTGAACCTCATTGCCTGAGTTTCAAAGGACCTGGGTACATAATAGGAATTACTCCTCATAAGTACATAAAAATCATATACCTAGCAAAAGACAGTGCTTTAGATGAGGAAGTCAATGTCTCTGGATCATGTAAGAAACGCTGGCTTTGGCCAAAATCTAAACTACGGTGTGATAATACTGGAGGACAGTCCTCTTCCAGGGGGTGATGATTCATTCTTCCAGCTTGTGGAGAGAGTTGAGCCTCCCCAGACTCAGAGTCTTCCTGCCAAGACTTAAAAGCAGGAAATGGCTCTGTAAAACAAACACAAAGAATAGTACCATGGGTCTCTTGGTTCCACATGGAAAAGAAGTCACACAACATCAGCTATATGTCTTTTAAATCAGATCATTATGTGGTGAGTCATATAATATTTATGATATTAAAAACAAGGAATATTAGGATCTTCATAAAGCCTACTATAGTTTAAAATTGCCTGAGTTTCATTTTTAAGTCTAGAGTTCTATTTTCATATAAGGAGTTAATACTTTAAATTTCTGAACCTAGTCGCAAAGTAAGAAAGGACACTGTCAAGCTCTTTAAAATTACAAAAATGTTATTTTTCAAGTATGGCAAAGTCTTCATTTAGAAACACTCAAAAGTCCTTAGGCAGGAATTTAACTTAGCCAAATGCTGCCAGGTGAATAAATTGTCCCTGACTGTAAAGTGGCTATGTTAAGAAGTGGAAGCTAGCCCTAACCGGTTTGGCTCAGTGGATAGAGCATTGGCCTGTGGACTGAAGGGTCCCAGGTACGATTCCGGTCAAGGGCATGTACCTTGGTTTCGGGCACATCCCCAGTAGGGGGTGTGCAGGAGGCAGCTGATCAATGTTTCTCTCTCATCGATGTTTCTAACTCTCTATCTCTCTCCCTTCCTCTCTGTAAAAAATCAATAAAATATATTAAAAAAAGAAGTGGAAGCTATTCCCCAAGCTATACAGAACACTCACCAAATGGAGTTCTCTGACTCCAAATGAATTCTAACATTTCCAAATGAGTAGCTAACTCACCTAATAGCACCTAGCCTCTAACATTAAACTGTGGTGGTTATTTTCTGTTACAGGATTCTGATGCACAATATATATTTTAATAATTAAACACCCAACAGTATTATCAAGACATAATTTAATAGCACATCTTTCCTAAGCACATTTATTTTATTGGTTACCCTGTATGTTTTCAAATAAAACCACAATGACATATTTAATATCTTTGCATATATAAGGCTTAATTACATATAAACACAGAGATAAATACACAGGCCATAAATATACGCCAAATATAAAATTAACTTTCAAGTATTACTGGAGTCTGTGGGGAAGGGGAGACACTTTTCACTTTTCTATCTACACATTAACTTTATTTAAAACTACAATTTAAAACTTTTATGCCATGGTTATTAACAATAACAAAAATGAGTTTTAAAGTATTTTTGGATGCAAAGATGGTTTGACAGTGTCAAAAATCAAGAATGACGTTTTCTTTTTCTGCACTCAATAGCTAAGGATTGTTACTTTAGTAATTTAGTTTCTAACTTTATGCATTAGCAGTTTAAAGCATTATAGTTTTGCCAGGGTAATAAAAACATATATTTTGTTAGTTTTTAAAGCCAAGATCAACCTGATCACTAAAAAGGTACAAAGCGTGCCTTTCCACAAGAAACCCAGCAATAAAGTGATTTTCAAAGCAACCCCTTGTACCTGCTTCCCAGCATATAAGTAACTGGCAAACATTTTACAAGAAATCTCCTATTTTAAGAAAAGATAGAAATAACAGAAACAATTTTTTCTGGGTACCATTTTTAACCCAGATCAGTTTTCCAACCATATGGGGACAGCAGGAGAAGGGCTAATAAAAAAGGCAAACAAAGTGAACCATAAAAAGGCATAAAAACTAAACTATGGTGAACCATACTTACCCTCCCCATCTCTCTGCAGATGCATTGTTTTGAAATCAATGATGGGGAAAGTGATAGGGCATGATGCTAATAAAATGGAAAAAAATGGCAAAAAATACTAAAGTGAACATACAGCACAGTCAGAACAAACCATACACATAACTAACACAAGCCAAAGATACCAAAAATATTATCCTAAAACCAATTAGGCATTCCACTCAAAAACTTTATCCAAAGAAATTACTAACCAAACTTTAAAAACAAACACAAACATAACATTTCCATTTCAGCAAGCAAGGCAAAAAAATCAAAGAGTACTGTTTATTAAAACTCAAACATAAAACTAAAGAAATGGAAACTCTTAACCAGGTACTGTTTGAAGCTTTTCAGTATAATTGATTTGACACACACAAAAAATCTCCCTTTGACTGTTCTTTGATTGCTGTTTTCCATTCAAGAGTTAGCAGGAGAGAATCTAAAGGAAAAATGTTATCCACTTCCATTAAAAGCCAGGACCTTTTGAACAACTGCTACAAATGCATACCAGTGGTATATATGTGCTACCTGCTTGCTAACTGCATTCTACTGACTATACTTGGAGCAATACAAAAAAGAAAACTCACACATAGGAAAAAGTGGACCTCTATCTGGAGTCACCCCACTTCTCTGCTAAGAGTTACACTCAACAAGGTTTGTCTCTGATTCTAAGGTATCTAGGGTTTAAAGTAATTCAGCCTCTTAACAAAGACATTTAGAACTAGAGGCCCGGTGCACGAATTCGTGTACCAGTGGGGTCCCTCGACCTGGCCTGCAGGATCGGGCTGAAACCGGCTCTCTGACATCCCCCAAGAGGTCCCGGATTGCGAGCGGGCGCAGGCCAGGCTGAGGGACCTTACCAGTGCACAATTGGGGCCAGGGAGGGACACAGGAGGTTGGCCAGCTGGGGAAGGACCATAGGAGGGCTCCAGGGCGTGTCCAGCCTTGTCTCTCTCGGCTGCATCCCAACAGCAAGCTAACCTACCAGTCGGAGCATCTTCCCCCGGTGGTCAGTGCATATCATAGTGAGCAGTTGAGTGGCCTTAGCGTACCATTAGCATATTATACTTTGATTGGTTGAACGGCTGACCAGCTGACCAGACACTTAGCATATTAGGCTTTTATTATATAGGATATCCTAACTTTACAGAAAATCAATCCTTGTGTTATTGGCAAAGTTGGAAGGAACAACATGGTGTGCTAATGGCCACTCTTCCAAGTACATACAGGTTCATGAATGAGAAGTTCACTCAGATGTCTGAAAAATCACTGACCCTATTCCTGGAAGTGCCAGAAGGAGAACTGCAGGGACTTGTCAAGGCTATTGAGCCAGGTGGGTGACAGGGCACTTTGGGCACTGAAAATCAGGGATCGGTAGTCAATGTTACCTCCCTTCCATAACACCAGCTGTTAAGGGGTGGATTCTGACACAGAAACAAAAAAGAGGCCAGCATTAGGTTCTATTTGGGAAATGCCCAGAAAGCTGAAGCTAGACAATGTCCTATTTCCTCAAATGATGAAAAATAATTGCTCTTTTATGCTTAATACTTAAGATGAGGACCTTCAGCATTGGATTGTAAAGGGCTGCATTCTCCATGAGGAAGGAGCCTAAGTCCTTTGTCAGAATCCCAGCCTCATCTTTCAGAGATTCCTTTCCTACTGTGGCTTGAGGGATGATCTATTGACCATCATTCCTTTTCAGTGACTATGCCAGGATAAATAACTAAGAGGGACATTTGATTTTCACTGCCACCAGGATGCCAACGTGTCCCCCTAACTCTGGGGAACATCTTCATAAATTCTAAACATCCTGAATAACCCAGAATATAGCAAATGAAAGACAACTTCCTTATCTGTGTATCAGTCTAAGTTAAAACACATAATATGCCACTGGGGGGGGGGGGGCGCGCATACAAAACATCTAAACAAAAAAAATAGAGGGGGAATGGGAGACAGCAGTAAAAGTTGGCACAGAGAATGACTTGGTTGGGACTTTAAAAATTGGCTATATCTTAAAAATAAATACATAAAACACTCCAAATGTGATCAGGTGAGTTGACTTAAGGCGGCAAAAGGATTGGTATTGGCATTGCAATTTCTCGTTATTGCCACTGTATGTTATTAGCTAACTTGCCAAAGGTGAGATATCCAAGGGATCTTCATCCAAGTGAACAAATATGTAACTTTACTTAAGATTCCTGAGTTGTCTCAATTCTTTTTATCAAGGAAGGTGTATGATCCAAAAGGACTCCTGGATCCAAATTTGTTGCTTGCTAGCTCTTCCCACCCCAACATTTTATTTGGAAGTTTACAAATATACAGTTAAGTTTAAAGAATTTTACAATGAACACCTGTATCAATTACCTAGATTCCACCATTAACATTTGACTATACATGCTTTATAACATTTATCTACCCTATTAACCATCTTATTTTTTCATGAATGTCAAAGTAAAATGCAAATATTAGCATATATCCCCATAAACATGCAAACCAATCACTGGAATTCAATATTTATTTAGTTTTTGCTTTTTTTGATAAAAAAGAAAAACTCATATATAATGAAATCCAAGTACCCAGATGTCTTGTTTTTTAAATTTAAATTCTAACTTCTCTCCTTTATAAAAATTGCTAGGGCCTGGCTCCCAAACTTCATAACCAAACCTAACAGGGAAATGGTACAGTATTTGCACAGAAATGCCCCTGAAGATCTTTTTTTTTTTTTATGATCATAAAGAACAGGCAGCTATGTATAAGTCCCCTCTTTAATATGGTGAGATCCCCAAGACGTCAAGATACTAGACTTTTAAAGACTGGTCAATATTATCTAGTTTAACAATTAATAAAAGCCTTTCCTGAGTGTTTTATTTTTTACTGTTTTAACATTTATCTTCAAAGCTAATGGATCAGATAAGATCGTCTAGTTCATAAGAGATAGTTGCCCCATAATCTCATTAATGCATTTGACTAAAAACATTCACTCTTCTTATATGAAAAAGAGAACAGAAAATAAAAATCAATAAGATTTCCAGAAAAAGGCCAGTAATCTCATAACTGCTTGGAAAATTTCATTTACAAAGAACATTATCAGGAAAATAATTCATGTGAGTAAAATTACCTTCCCATTTATCACCATCAGAAATATTCTTCAGATCTAAATGTGGAATTTGGACACATGCTGCTTCTCCTTGAACACCACTTTGATCTGCTGGCACTTCTGATTCAGTGTTGGCATTCAAATCACACATCTTGGTACAAGAGTCCTGTATTTTAAAATAAAGAATACATTTCACATCTAGGAAGCTTTTCAAACCCATCTGACAGACAACCAGCATATATCCTGTGTAGTCTTCATTAGTTTACTGTGTCTATACAATAAGTTGCCCCACTCCCACCATCCACAATACTTTCAAATATAAATTTGCAGTTTTATATGTCTTATTAGGAAACAATGTTTGGACCCCAAATTCAGGAAAGTATTTTCATAACTAAGTTTCTTGTAACCAAAAGTGACATAGTAAGTGCTACTTTAACTGTAAAACATTTGGTAAGAGTATATTTTAAACCCCCTTGAGATCTATACAACTCAGAAGTTAAAAGCCAGATATAATAATTAGAAGCTTAAGCCTAGTCAAATTTCTAAGAACCATAAACGAAAAAGAATTCTTACCAGAATTAAGTGCGACAATTTATCACTGTCAAATGACAAATATTCTTTCCTAAAAATACAAATAAAATTATTAGTCTTTTAAGAATAAATAGGTTACTATCACTGCATATTTCTTACCTAGATTCATCTCTTCCCCATAGAGTTAGCATTTATAATGTGACAGAAGAATGACAACTAGACACATTCCCATTCTTTGGAGCCCTATATCTGAAAATCACACACTACTGAAAAGATCCACAGAATCACTTCAGGTTAGAAAAATTAAGTAACACTCACCACCTTCCCATACAACCACACACACCCCCCAAAATTTTCTTTAAACTGAAAAGAAAAATAAGCCCGGCCAGAGTGGCTTAGTTGGTTGAGTGTCATTTTGTGCACCAAAGGGTTGCCATTCAGGGCACATGCCTGGGCTGGGGGTTTGATCCCCAGATGGAGCACATGTGGAAGGCAACCAACCAATCAATGTTTCTCTCTCTCTGCCTTCCTCTCTCTAAGCATGTCCTTTGGTGAGGATTAAAAAAAAGAAAATCCAAAATAAATAGAAACCAAAAGAACTGAATGTATAATACAAAAGATTTTGTCAAATAAATATTAGTTTTAACCAAACAGCTCTATATTCCCTCACTCTAGGATATATTTTTCTTTTAAAGATGATTTTTGAAAGGTATAGCTATGACCTATATCTTAAATCTGATTGTGTTCTATCACAATCAAAACTTCTAAACCTCTCCTTCCTAAAATTATCATGATAAAATGTAAATAGGAAATTTTATTTCAATTCACCTCGTATTTCCCCACAAAAACCCACCCCTATTTAGAACAAGTGTAACAGCAAACTATCACAAATGATCTCTGCTTATATAACCAGTCAACAGAGCATCTAGTATCATAGTAGGTTAAAAATATAGTTACTGAGGGAAATTTCTTCTCCCCAAAGACACTGTGCCAATTTACAATGATATGCACAGGTGCTACTTCTACCCTGCCATAACAGGATATGCACTCAGAAAATAGGTCTTGATCTAAATAGGGCAAGTCATCTCTTCATATACCTAATTAATTATCTTATTCTTGCTAAACATGTAAACAACTAAATTCCCTGGCAAACTCAAAGGCCTTCCTTTGCTTAGAATAGGAACAAGTGGTGGGATAAGCTAAATTGTACCCTAACAGACTAAATTCAAGAAACGTGTGTGTTAAACATACAAAATGTAAAATCCACCTAACCAAGAAACTCTTTGGATCTAAAACAAGTTTGCTAACCTATACACAAGTTGAAGAGGAAAGAGCTTTTTCCAAAAAGATTGAGTCCTCACTAAATGGATCCTTATTGTTCTACCAAATCCAGATGTCATCATTCTGGGGATGCCTGTCAATGCTGTTAATCTTATATCTTCAGCCCATAGCTCCAATACTCCCTGGGCTGGAAGAGGGTCATTCCTGCCTCCTGAAAGGAAGCACAAGGAACTGCTGTAAGCAGGAAATCTGTGGACCTTCAGAGTATGGGGACACTCCAGAGACATGGCTCCAAAGAATTTACTTACCCTCAGGGAACAGGTTTCCTACTCACAATTAAAAGAGACAATGGCATTAACGCAAGTTTATCCTTGCCAATAGGCTATCACCAAATTAATAATGCTATCTGGAATTTCTCAGTATTTACAATCTAGTCTGCAACTTTATTACTGATTTGTTTTCAGAATATCAATTATCTTTCCTAAGAAAGTTACAATACACTTCTTAGCAACATCTTAAAGAATCACAAAAAGGGTAACAAAATCTAAAACCTACGTGGTGACTTAAAACATTCTAGAAAACTTCTTACTGTTCAAAGAGACTCTATCTATTGAGTATTAGAGTCTCCATTGTATATGGAAACTACATATGGCTTAAATATTCACTGCTGCAAGGCATCCCCTTCCCATTACTGCTGATAAACAAGGAGGGAAACAAGCATCAACTGCATGAGATGGTTATGCAAAGTGAAGTCAGACGAAAAAGATCCCCTAAAAAATATAATTCAAACAAACTAACAAAACGAGCTAAAACAAACTCATAGATAGACACAACAGAACAGTGACTACCAGAGGGGAAAGAGGGTGGGGAGAGCAAATTAGGTAAAGTGGGTCAAATATCGGTATACCAATATCGAATTATATAATGTTGTACACCTGAATCTTATATATTAATGATGTTATCTCAATAAATTTAATTTTTTTTATAAAGAGACAGTCCTGGGACATACCAAGGAGAAGAGGAACAAAAACATCCTATACATATTTGTTGAAGCAAATATACTACAATCTTTCAGTTAGTCATGCATAGTTCCAAGACTATGATACACTGAAAGATATATTGAGAGTATCAATAAATTCCTAATTGTTCTACAAATGAACTGAAAGTTTTAAGTGTCTCTAAGGTGGCTGTGTTCATCCCTCTGAATGTTTTCCAAGTTTTAACTGTCTAAACCTACACCCTTTTGAATTTAATCAGCTTTATGCTTACCATTAAAATAAGAAGCTTGGTTCTTTAGATTATCTAAAATATATGCTACAAAAGAGTCATCGAAAAATTCCACCCACAAATTTAAGAACCCCAAATCTCAAAATGATTCATTAATTAGCAACAATAAGAGAAAATGCTTACCTCTCAAGACAGCCATCTTCACTATCACCATGGTCACCACATGGCTCTAACAGTATACCTACAGACTGATAAAAAGAACACCACTATTGTATTAATGGAGCTCCTAATACTCATATATGAGAGGAAGTTTCCAATCTTAGAGAAGTAGATCACAAGTTAGTCAAATGCCCCTCTTTAGCTCACTACCTTATTATGTAATAAGTACTACTACCACTATCACATTCTTTTTCCTTCCTTATAATTCTCTCCTCCAAAAAAGATTGTTTTGTGTCCCACTTGCAAACTCTGCTTCTCCTGAGTCACAAACATAGAAGTTGGTAACTTCTTAGCAGGTGACAGAGAGGTCATGTAGTTCACCAGATCCTTTTATTTGAAACAACTGTGAATCTCAAAACACATAAGAACACTCCTCCATTTCTTAATGGGCTTAGTGACACCATCCCATTCCTATTACTCCCCATAATAAATACCTACCAAGTCTAACACAAATGTCCTGTACATTACTACAAATTATGTAAACTTCTTAGTGTTTATCACTACCTCTGAAATCAACAAAGGGTTCAATTCAAGATTCATTTGTTTTTTTTTAATTTATTGATTACATATGTGTCCTTATCCCCTCATTACCCCCCACTCATGCCCTCACCCCCCTGTTGTCTGTGTCCATTGGTTAGGCTTATATGCATGCATACAAGTCCTTTGGTTGATTTCTCCCCCTTACCCCCACCCTCCCCTACCTTCCCTCTGAGGTTTGACGTTCTGATCGATGATTCTCTGTCTCTGGATCTGTTTTTGTTCATCAGTTTATGTTGTTCATTATATTCCATAAATGAGTGAGATAATGTGATATTTGTCTTTCTCTGACTGGCTAAGAAACTGACCCAATTTTGTTTAATATGAAAGACAGTCCATAATTATCTGAAAGAGCTATTAAAATACTTCTCCCTTTTCCATCTACTTATCTCTGTAAGGCTAAATTGTCTTCATACACTTCATACAAAAGAATCTATAGCAACAACCATGACACTCCTCAAAATAAAAAAATTTTAAATAGCCGCTTTTTATTAAGAAAAAAAAGCAACCTTATTTATGTTACCTTGAATGAGTGTATTATTGTTTTATTTGAGTTAAGAAACATTTTTATATTTCTGTTTTAATTTCTAATATAGTAAAACTGATAAATATATCTATGTAAATAATACTTTTATGGGATCCTCAGTAACTTTTTGTTGTTGTTGTTAATCCTTACCAGAGGATATTTTTTTCCATTGATAATTAGAGAATGGAGGGGGGAGGGGGGAAACGACATCAACGTGAGAGAGACACATCAATTGGTTGCCTCCCACACACACCCCAACCTAGGGCGGGGATAGAACCTGCAACCTAGGTACGTGCCCTTGACCAGGAATCAAGCCCTCGACCCTTCGATCCTCAGGTCAATGCTCTAACCATTGAGCAAACAGTCCAGGGCAAGGATCCTCAATAACCTCTATATCTATAAAACCCTAATATGCAAATAGGCCGTACTGCGGAACAACTGGTTGCTGTGACATGCACTCACCACCAGGGGGTGTGGGTGGAACATGGCAGGCATCAGCAGCAGGCGGCAGAGCACGGAACATGGCAGGCGTCAGCCATGGCGGGATGGTGGAACAGGTGAGCAGGGGTGCCAGACCAAGGTGGGGCACCGCGCCAGTCACTGTCATCAGGGCAAGCCTCTGGCAGGGCAAGCCTACTGAAAATTCTTTGCTCCCGCACACCACAGTCCCGCCTGGTGCTCGCACCTGCTGCTGGCACTGGCCTCACTTGTACACACTGCCGGCAATAGAGCCACCACTCGCAGCTGCTGCCAGTGCCCAGCACCAATTGCTCAGCACAGTCAGTGGGTGTGAGCAGCAGCTGCTGGCCCTGATTGCCCCTCAGGGCTTCTCCACCCGCCCCTGCTCCTGAGGGGCGATCGGACCGGCAGCCGCCTCTCACACCAGCTTCTGGCACCAGAGCTGCTGCTCGCACTAACTGCTGGTGCCAGAGCTGCTGCTCACACCCACTGCCGGCGCCAACCCCACTTGCACCCGCAGCTGGCGCTGGAGCCACCACTCACACCCACTGCTGGCACCCAGCACCGATCCTGATCACTCAGTGCTGTCAGCGGGTGCAAGCAGCGGCTGCTGGCCCCAATCACCCCTGAGGGCTTCTCCACCTCCCCCTGCTCCTGAGGGGCAATCGGGGGCCACTGTGAGGGGGTGGGCGGGGACACAGAGTATGGGCCAAGACCAGCCCCTGTGCCCACCACAGCCTCACCGCTCACAGTTCCTTTCAAGGTGCACAAATTTGTGCACTGGGCCCCTAGTCTATATAGATAAAAGCCTAAGTGACTGGATGGCCGGTAGCTATGACACACACTGACCACCAGGGGGAAGACACAACACAGGAGCAGAAACCACAGGCATGGAAACATGGAACAGACTGATGAATCTCAGAGGGAGGAGGGGGGAGGGCAGGAAGAGATTAACCAACGATCTTATATGCATACTAGAGGCCAGTGGGGTCCCTTGGCTTGGCCTGTGCCCTCTTGCATCCAGGATCCCTCAGAGAATGTCGGAAAGCCGGTTTTGGCCTAATCCCCGCAGGCCAGGCCAAGGGACCCCACCAGTACACTAATCCGTGCACCAGGGCCTCTAGTTTAAGAATATAAAGAGGTCCTGAGATACAAAGTGTGAGAAGCACTGGTCTAGAAATAGACTTCAGCAACCTTCATTTTCTAAAACATAAGATCATTTGATGTGGCCCTGCCAAGACAGTAAGGGTGAGTTAAATTTTTGACCAAATATAGCAGGCTAATTTTTAAATTGATAATTTTATATGGCCCTCAAATGATGTTATAAATATCCAAATGGCCCTTGGCAGAAAATAGATTCCCTACCCTTGCTCTAGAATATAGTAGCTTCGATTTCTGGGTACATGAAATAACTATTACCCAGACCAAATATTTAAAACAAGACCTGGTGTTTTACTCAAAGAACCAAATTAAATCCTAGCTCTACCTTCCTCTCTCTAAAATCAATAAATAAAAATAATTAAAAAGAAATGTTAATGAGCCCCCTTCCCCCTTCTCTCCCATCCCACCCACCCTGCCCTACCCCCACCCCTCTGGAAAAAAAAATGTTAATGAAAATTACAATGTTCAAGTTTCCCATAATAGGCTGTAATTTAAAAAATCTGCTGGAAGAGGTTTATGGGGGAAAAAAGGAAGACCTATGTAATACTTTCAACAATAAAGATTAAAAAAAATCTGCTATTGGAGAAGGCACCATGAAATAGGTACTACTATGCATTGTTAATTGATAGTGTAAATTGGTTCAATGGAGGGCCATTTGGCAATATATAGTAATATTACAAATGCATGCATTTTATGACCCAAAATTCTTCTTCTATAAATTTATCCTAAGATAAGCTTGTATAAGGTGAAATGGTTAATTCTGAGGCTATTCACTGCAGCATTTATTTGCATAGGACAGTTTGGGGTTTTTTTAATAGTTTTATTTTATGTCAGTATGATGGAGGAGAAATTAAAATGGATAGATGGGAATAGGGAGGTGACTTTTCCATAGATCCTTTTGTAACTAAATTTTTTACTATCTGAATATATCGCTTTTTCAAAAGACAAATATGTAAAAATTGTATCTTAAAATCTGTAGAGCCCTGGCTGGTGTGCTCTATGGTTAGAGTGTCAGTCCATGCACCAAAGGGTCACCAGTTCGACTCCCAGTCAAGGGCACCTACCTGGGTTGCAGGTTCAATGCCTAGTCAGGATACACGTGGGAGACAACCAATCAATGTGTCTCACATACATGTTTCTCTTTCTCTTTCTCTCTCTCTCTCTCTCTCTCTCTCTCTCTCTCTCTCTCTCTCTCTCCCCTGCTCCTTCCCTCTTCCCAAAACTCTCTAAAAAAAAAAAAAAAATCAATGGAAAATATATCCTCAGGTGAGGATTATCAAAAAGAAGCAGGAAAAAAGGGTTGTCACTAGACTGGGATAAAGGTGAAAAGAGGGTGTGTGTTTTTCATACTACACATGAGAGAAATAATAACATAAATATCTTAATGGAAATGATCCAGGAGGCAGGCAGAAATTAATAGTCCAGGAAAGGGTAAGAAGACAACCTCAGAAGCAAAAACCATGAATAGAGGAATTAATCTAATATACCAGAGTAAATAGCATTAATACACAAGCAATATACAAGTCCAGTCAGTAGTAACAGCAGCAGCTTAAATTCTGTGAAATGTTTTCCAATTTATAACATAATTTTATACTTTTACTTCTTTCCATATTTAAAATAATTCTCTAACATTGGTATTAACCCTTCCCCTCCCCCCCACTTATCTATAGAAAAGAAAAAAAAGAAGCTCAGAGAATTTAGGTGACTTACTAAAGTCACACTGCTATGAAGAGGTGAAGTCAGAATACAAATCTCAATTGCCTGACTCTAAATTTATTATACCTACTTTGATTTATGGTTTAGAACAAGCATGTCAAACTCAAAGGCTAACACAGGCCAAATAAACAAGGTTTAAAGTTTATGTGGGCCACAAAAAAACAAAAGCTTCAATTTTCATAGAAACATAGGTTTATTTTGATAGAGACATGCTAGATACAAAGGGCTGAAAATGAGTAATTGTTAACATAAAATAACAGAAAATTTTAATAAAAATTAATATTTTTTTCTTGAACATTAACTTACCAGACACTGAATAACTGCACAAATGAACAAGTGTAACACAAATAAACCTATTTTTCTTGTTCTCCAAAAGCGAAATATTTGCTGTTGTGCACACCAAACAAGTCAGTCCAAGACTAATGACGTGGCCATCGGCTGCTAAAATATTCACTGCTAGTATCAGTGGAGAGAAATGGTGTGCCTGCGCGTAAGGCACGTAAGGGAAATGAATGCAACACAATTATAGTAATCAGTCATTAGTGAACATTGTGGTTCATTATGAATAATTATGTATAACAGGATATTGTAAAAATTAAGTTACAAAATTTTTATTAAAATGTTTCTTCCATACTGTTATATTGGCTGGGCCGTGAGTTTAACATGCTTGGTTTAGAATGAAAACATGCTGAAGAAAACTTCCTTATCAATTAAGTATATTACCTTAAAAAGTGTTATCAAAGCTATACTTTGAACCTAGCCAGTTTTGCTCAGTGGACAGAGCGTCAGCCCGTGGGCTGAAGGGTTCTGGGTTCAATTCCAGTCAAAGGGCATGTATCTCAGCCCTGGTCGGGTCTCATGTAGGAGGCAACCAATCAATATGTCTCTCTCACATCGATGTTTCTCTCTCTGTCTCTCCCCTCCCTTCCACTCTCTTTAAAAATCCTTATCCTTGGGTAAGGATTAACAACACCAAAAAGTAAGCTCTGAAACATGTCTTAGAAAGATGCTGCTTTGTACATTTATTGAAATTATGTTAAAAACAATGCTACTACTAGCAATTGTGACAATGAAAATAATTTATTTTTAAAATTATATTCATGGGTTTTCTCTAATTATAAAAAGGCCCTTCATTAAAAAAACCTGGGAAATAAAACCTTTTAAAAGAACAAAATTTAAGGACAATACCACCAACCACCTCAACTAACGTCATAATTTGTCTTTCCAGAAAATATCCTATATGATAAAGAGGTAATATACAAATTAACCCTCACGCCCTCACAAGATGGCTGTCTATGACCAGGCCGGCAGGGGGGTTAGTGAGGGGCGGGGGGGGGGAGGGCAGTTGGGGGTGACCAGGCCAGCAGGGAGGGGGCAATTGGGGGCAACCTGGCCGGCAGCAGGGGGCAGTTAGGGGCGACCAGGCAGGCAGGCAGGTGAGCAATTAGGAGCCAGCGGTCCAGGATTGTGAGAGGGATATCCGACTGCCGGTTTAGGCCTGATCCCAGGGACATCCGTCGAGGGGTCCCGGATTGGAGAGGGGCCAGGCTGGGATGAGGGGACACCCCCCCTCCCCAATGCACGAATTTCGTGCACCAGGCCTCTAATTTAAAATAAGGCATTTTATACCTACTTCTCTACCCAATAATGGTTCCTCACCACTACTAAAATAATGTGTGTTCCTTGAATCAAAATATATACGTGTGTTAGAAAAGATAGTGAACTATGGCTTCTGCTGTCAAAGGAATACATGAAACAATCAGAATTGTATGTTTAGCACACCCAACGGATTTTTTTTTAAGTCTTTGCATTTCTTACCTGGTTATTTTCTTCATCATCGAATACAAAATCTTGCTGCATAACTTCATTGTCTAAATTAGTGCTGGCCACAGGTTCTGAGCAGTCTCTGCTTCTTTCACTGGCATTAATAATATCATCAGCAATATCAACCCTAGAAATGATGATTAAAAAATCAGATCAGGTCAAATATTGAATATGTAATGCCTTTAAAATAAACAATGATCTGAAACTTTTACTTATTAAAGAAAATACACCCTTTTCATAAAAATCCACTCTCTCTTTATCCTGCCAAGTTTCATTAAATGCACTAAGTTTATTTTTGTCTCTCCAAGGGATGTTGTAAGGAATCTACCTTGTTTGTTAACTCTTTTGAAAAAATGAATGGTGCCCTGGCAGGTGTGGTTCATTTGGTAGGAGTGTTGTTTCATGCACCAAAAGGTCACAGATTCAATTTCTGGTCAGGGCACATACCTAGGTTGTAGGTCCTATCCCCAGCCCCAGAAGCAATGAATCGATGTTTCTCTCCCTTTCTCTCTACCTCCTTTCCCCTCTCTCTAAAAATCAATGAAAATGTCCTCAGATGAGGATTTTTTTTTAAAAAAACAAGATGAATGGCTTTAAAACTCATTTATGTACTAAAATAACAATTTTCCTTAAAAATATCCACTCTCAATCATAATAATGACCTATTTGTTTAATTAAAATACAAATTTAGCCCTAGCCAGTTTAGCTCAGTGGATAGAGCATCGGCCTGCAGATTGAAGGGTCCCAGGTTTGATTCCAGCCAAGGGCATATGCCCAGCCCAGGCTGCGGGCTTGATCCCCAATAGGGGATATGCAGGAGGCAGTCAATCAATGATTCTCATCATTGATGTTTCTCTCTTTCTCTCTCTCTCTCTCTCTCTCTCTCTCTCTTTCTCTCTCTCCACCCCCCCCCCGCCTCTCCCTTCCTCTCTGAAATCAATAAAGATATATTTTTTAAAAATAAAAATAAATAATACAAATCTAGCACTAGACACCATAGTGTCCAACACTTTACCAAATACAACAGGAATAGCTCTACTGCAGATTTCCCATCTTACATAATTTAGAATATACAAAACTCTGCAGGTTTTTGTTTACAAAGACAATACCACTACTGAGAGAAAATGAGTGGTAAAAATAAGAATACTGTCCCCAGTTGTAGAAATGAGAATATTGTCTAAGCATGGGCATAGGTTTTCAACATCTCTAGCCAAGCTAAGGGCAAACTCTAAGGAACCTGCTTATATTACATCTTTTGAAACATTTTCCCACTTTTTCCAACTTTTAAATACTGCTTTTTCCCTTCATATTCAGCCCAAATACTCCCTATAGATCCAGTTCTATCAATTTTTTTGTTTTTTTCCTTACTCCTCACCAGAGAATATTTTCCCATTGATTTTTAGGGAGTCTGGAAGAGAGAAAGTAAGACAGAGAGAAACACATCGATTGGTTGCCTCCTGCACAAGCCCCGGGCAGGGCCCAGGCCAGAGAAAAGCCTGCAACCTTTACCGTACCCTTTACCAGAATCAAACCCAGGACCCTTTAGTCTGCAGGCCAATGCTCTATCCACTCAACCCAAATGGCTAGGGCAGTTCTATCAGTTCTAATCATGCCTTAAAAGGAGATAAACCAGGGCCATTGCTTAGAGCTGCACAGGCTGGTGATGCCATTCACGCAAGCTACATGACACACCTGCAGTTATACAATACTAGAGGCCCAGTGCATGAAAATTCATGCACTGGCAGGGGGGTCCCTCAGCCCGGCCTGCCCCTTCTCAGTCTGGGAGCCCACACTGGTGAGAGGCGACCCAGTGATCAGGGGAAGGCAATGCCCATCACACCTCTGCTGCTGCCACTGCCAACAGTGCAAGCCTCAGCCGGCCCTGGTTACCTGAACCTCGGGCGGCCCTGGGCAGCCAGGCAGCTGCCATCCGAGGTTTGCCTGCACTTTGGGCCGGCCCTGGGCAGCTGGGCAGCCACCATCCAAGTCTTGCCTGCGCCTCGGGCCAGCCCTGGGCGGCTAGGCAGCCGCCAACCAAGGTAGATTCCTTACAACATTCCATGGAGAGACAAAAATAAACAGTACATTTAATGAAACTTGACAGGATAAAGAGAGAGTGGATTGATGGACATTCATTCATTTAAAGGTAACAAGTCATATTAAAGAATGGAGTTACATCACATAACACAGTACACAGAGGAACTTTAAACTTATGTAAATTCAACTAACAATGGCTACTCTTAAGGAAAAAGCAAAACAAAACAAAAAAACCATGTAAGGAGAAAGGAGGCTAGTGACAGGGGATAACAATTTAAACAGGAAAAGATGATTCTGCTCACCATGTCATTCAATGATCACATGCACCAGGAGTGATATTCTCCTGTCCCTGTAACCTATCAGTCTAGATCTCTGCTTGTTTCTCCTGGTGTGACCCTGTTGCACAGAAGTCTAACTTTTAGAAGTATCCTATCTAATAAAACAGAAACATGATAATTGGCGTACGACCGCTACCCTTCCCATTGGCTAATCAGCAAGATATGCAAATTAACTGACAGCCAAGATGGCGGTTAATTTGCATACTCACAATGATGAGAGGCGAAAGGGGAAGGACTGAAGAACGGTGATCAGCAACCCAGGCGGCAGGCAAGAGTTGGGGGGTGGGCAACGGCTGCCTTTCCCCACCCCCCAGCGGGTGATCGCCATAGGAAAGCTGGGGTTGCCAGCTGGCCTGCGGCCCTGATCGCCATGGCAATCGGAGGGCGGGAGGGCTGGGCCCAGGCCAGGCAGCAACCCCGGACCGCCATGGCGATCGGAGGGCGGGAGGGCCAGAGCGCAGGCCAGGCATCAACCCTGGACCCTCACCATGGCAATTGAAGGGCGGGAGGGCCTGCGTTCCTCCATCGCCATGGCGATTGGAGGGCAGGAGGGCCGTGTTGCAGGCCAGGCAGCAACCCCGGACCCCCACCATGGCAATTTAAGGGCGGGAGGGCCTGTGTCCCTCGATCGCCATAGCGATCGGAGGGCGGGAGGGCCGTGTTGCAGGCCAGGTAGCAACCACGGACCCCCACCATGGCGGTGGAAGGGCGGGAGGGCGGGGTGCAGGCCAGGCAGCAACCCCGGACCCCCGCCATGGTGATCAGAGGGCGGGAGGGCCGAGTTGCAAGCCAGGCAGCAACCACGGACCCCCACCATGGCGATCGAAGGGCGGGAGGGCGGGGCGCAGGCCAGGCATCAACCCCGGACCCCCACCATGGCAACTGAAGGGCTGGAGGGCCTGTGCCCCTCGATCACCATGGCGATCCGAGGGCAGGAGGGCGGGGCGCAGGCCAGGCCGCAACCCGGACTCCCGGAACCTCTCTTAAAGGTTCTCTTAAGGCAGTTGGCGAGGGACCTCGGAGAGCCCCAGGGGGTCCTGGTGCCAGCAAAACTGAGACCTGGGGCGGCTCTCCCCAGAAGATCCAGGGAACAGCCACTGCAGCCCACCCCCACCCCAGCGCAAGGCATGGCACGCTGGGCCCAAGGACCCACCCCCTCCCAGAGGCCCCTGGCTTGCTCATGCAGCCCTGGTCATATCACCGGAGCAGCTACAAGGCACAGAAAGCACCAGGGACAGCCGCTTGCCCCCACTTGTGTTTGCAAAGACAAGGCCGGAGGGTGTGAGGGCCGGTTCACATCTCCTTCTCCCTCCTTTTGCTCCTCCTCTGGCTGCTTAGCTCGCCCAGCTTCTTATCCAGGCTCCTCTGCAGCTGGGCCCACAGCCATGGGCAGGCAGTGGCTGAGGCAGTAGCGGTGGCTGCAGTGTGAGCAGAGCAGTCCCGGATTACGAGAGGGATGTCCGACTACTGGTTTAGGCCCAATCCCTGTAAACTGGCAGGACATTTTTCAAGGGGTCCCAAATTGGAGAGGGTGCAGGCCAGGCTGAGGAACACACCCTCCCCCGTGCACGAATTTCGTGCACCGGGCCACTAGTTTTTCATATAACAGTCTATAAAGGTAAGCTAACTACTTTATCTGATGTTCTGGGAGGAAAACCTGGCTGTGTTGGGCTTAATAAACAATTTCAGAGATTTTTCTATGTACATACGTGTATATATAATACTAGAGACCCGGTGCACAAAATTCGTGCACACATGCGGTCCCTAGGCCTGGTTGGCGGTCAAAGCGTGAGCATCTAGCGTGGAAGGGCAGGTCCCAGCTAACCTCTGGGCCCTGGGCAGCACCTGGACCCCCACTCCCTCCTCCTGACTCATGGTGCCCGAGTCCCCACGCGGAGATGCGGTGAGCATGGTTGGACACCACGGGCTGGGGTGCAGTGTGGGCCTCTGGGCCATCCAGCGGTGCCGCATGGAAGCCAGGCAGGCAGTGTGCTCTTTCCCACCAGGCCTCACAGATCTGTTCCTGCGCAAAACCACAGGGAGCCCATGGTCCTGGCAGCTGTGGTCCTAGCAGCTGTGGCCCGGCTCACCCAGAAGAGGCTGCACGGGTGCGGGGCGGGCTACTCGCAGGCGCCCGGCACCTGAGCAAAGGCTTCCCCAGTGCGCGAGCCCTGGCACCCTGGGGAAGGGTAGCAGGGGAGTGAGAGCAAACTCGGCAGACACCCCGCATTCTCACCACACCTCCGTCCCTGTCACCTCTGCCCCCAGGTAGCTGGCGAGAGGTCGCAGCCCCCCGCCCAGGCGCCACATGAGGTTGGTCGCCACCACCCACCCTCAGTTCCCTGTTGCAGCCCGGGGCCCAGCCCTGATCGGGCAATCAGAGCCTACTGGCTAGGGGGGGAGAAACCAGGAGGTCACGTAGCAAGCCCCATCCAGCAATCAGGGCCTGCAGGCTGGGGGCAGCTCCTGCTTTGAGCATCTGCCCCCTGGTGGTCAGTGCATGTCATAGCAGTTGGTCATTCCATCATAACGATCACTTAGGTTTTTATATATACTAGTATAGATAATTTACATACAAGTACATACAAAGTCACTTCTCACACAAAGTTCCAGAAATCTCTAAGATGAGACCCCATTATTTAAATAAAAATAAAGGTTTTTAATGATAACAAAACAATTTTATAACTCATAATAGTAGTAAAATGTTTTTAAAAGTTTCTTACTGGTTATTAGATCCTTCCCCATCACAATTAATACTTCCTGCTTCATTATTACACACCAGACTTTGCTGTTGTAAATTAAGATCCTGATCTATGCTGCTCTGCAGATCAAAAAGGTGCTGTTCCACAGTTGTTCTAATTGTTCTGTCTAAAATGCTACAAAACAGAACACATTTTAGTGAGACACAGTCATCCTAACTGCATATTTCACTACATAAACATAAATGTTAAAAACTATGACCAGTAAAACAAATTATCATGAATTTTAAATGAGTGAGCTAGAGTGTAAAAAGAAATACATAGAAGGAATACAAAACACAGGATCAAATTCTATAATGAAATCTGCCCAAATAGATATTATACAAATCAATTATAATGTCACTATTACTACAGAGGTGGGAAGGACCAGTGTCAATCATCCTCACTACTATATAGTCACTTAAATAGCCTTTTCAAAACTATGTTTATAAACAAAATAATTTACCATGCTCAGTTAAATAAAAGAAAGAAAATGTAAGGGTATTGTTCCTACTTTTTACGTGAAGTCTATTTCTTATTTTTCTTTTTATTTTAAACACTGATTTGTTGTTCCACTTATTTATGCACTCATTGGCTGATTCTTGTATGTTCTCTGAATGGGGACTGAACCTGCAACCTTGGCGTATCGGATGATGCTCTAACCAACTGAGCTTACCTGGTTAGGGCCAAAGTCTACTTCTTCAAGAAAATAATAAAAAAGCTCTAACAGTTTTCAATCTTACTGACTTCTTCATTTGTTTCTACTACAGTATATAAACTACTAACTAGTTTCACTGTGTTATGTACAATCCTTCCTCTAAAGGAAGCACAATAAATACATGATTTTCATTTCTACAATTCAGCAATATTTTTTTTTAACTTTTAAATTGTCTTCTGTAAGTATACTACTTACTCTGCAGAGGCTGGTAAGATGCTGGTGGGAGAAATATGGGCACTGTAATCAAAGAAAGAAATTAGCTATAAAACTTTAAAATACTAAATGACTACAAAATATGCTGAAAACTGCCACATTTGTACTACCTTGAAACAACCAGAAGAGCATGTAGTTAGTTTTATGTTCATCTCTAGCAGAGTAAGACACTAATTTTCTAAAGAAATTACTTTTTCACACAAAAAGGATCCTTAAAAACATTCTCCCTCCTGTGTGTGTGTGTGTGGCGGGTGGAGAGATGATGCCAGCTACTTCATCTGATACTCACTTGGAGAAACACTGACTTATTCCAAATCTTAAGGAGGAAAAGTTGACTACTTCCCAATAAAAGTACCCCATGTAGGATAGTATGATGATCTCAATACTAGCACTATACGCCTTGACAGAGTAATAGTATTTGCTATTACTCAGAGGATGTTCTCAAGCAACAAACAGAAAAGGCAAAACCTGGCCATTTTTTGCTAAGTGGTTAGTGTCAGCTCTCAGACTGAAGGATTCTGGGTTTGATTCCGGTCAAGGGCATGTACCTTGGTTGCAGGCTCAATCCCCGGCCCTGGTTGGGGCATGTGCAGGAAGCAACCAATGGATGTCTTTCTCATATGGATGTTTCTCTCTCTCTCTGTCTCTCCCTCCCTTCCAATCGCTCTAAAAAAAAAAAAAAAAAATCAGTGGGGAAAAAAAAAATCCTCAGGTGAGGATTAACAAAAATAAATAAATTTGTGTTTTTAAAAAGAAATATATGTAAGAGATTGTATTTAAAAAGAAAGATACCTATGTTATAACTAAAATTTTCTTAGCAAGATTACTTTAAGTTTTTCTTGTTTGATTTAGTGGTTGAGTGAATCTACTTCTAGAATAAAATGCTCAAAAGCTAAAGTTCTTTCAAATGAAATACTACCTTGTTGATGCTGTAACACTATTTGCTTCCAGGATGTTTTCAGTCATCCTTAATTGTACCACCTCTGGCATGTCATTTGATTTTTCTGTTCCTTCTTCTGGAAGTTCTTCTATATGTTCCAGCTTTTCATCTTCCTCTTCTTCCTCAGAAAGTTCATTAACCTATATAAAAAGAAACAGAGAATTAAAATTTGATGAAACTAGAAAAGAACAAAAAAGAAAAGAAAATTTCATGAAACTATTAATTAACATTACCTAAGATGTACTATTCTAAGAAAATTTTAAACACAGCTCATTTTTCACTTCATTTCCTAGGACCAAAAAAATCAATGGGAAAATATCCTTGGGTAGGGGTTCACACACACACACACACACACACACACACACACAGCTGAAATAAATAAATAGAGACTTAAAAAAAAGAATTGATTATATTAGTTTGGGTAAGAGTAAACATTAAAACCTTAAATAAAAATGCTCTCTCACCCCACATTTATCTTCAAAAGTTCTTCTGATTCTCTCCTTGTCAATTTGACCTTCCACTTATCAACAGTCTATTCTGTTCATAAGTTATTCTGAACCTGCCCTATATATATGCAGCTACCTCAACTCCACTTAAAGAAAACCCTCATCCATACCTCCATCTCTTCTTTCTTTGACTGCTATAATTCCCCTCTCTAGGGTCTTGTGTAATGCCTGCTCTCCACACTCCAGGTTGTGGAGAATGCTGCTACCTGCCTTCTCAAATGTATACAGAAACATAATTATCACCTACATCTTCAAACCATTCTACTGGATTCACATTCATTTAAGGACCCCATGTCTACTGACTCTGGGCCATTTTTCAAACTCACCCTATTCATCATATCCAGTCCTCTCTCTCATACTATTACTAAAAATATCTACTACGTTAAAAGATTCTAACAGCCAAATAGTTAGATTAATAGGGTGAAATTCAAAAAGAAGAGAGCACTAGACAAACTTGCTTCAAAAGTTACAAACAAGAGTTAAAAAATTACTTGCAACCTAAACTTACTCTAATGCTTCTCATTAATGACAATGATTGCACTGCTATACTGAGTTGCTACTTTAACTAAGAAACACTTTATTTGCTTAAGAGTTTGCATGAACTTTGTATTGAACCTTTCCCTCTACCTTCTACTTCTCACCCTCTGCCTACATTCCTCTATGCTAGCAATTCTTCAAACACACACACACACACACACACACACACACAAAACCACTATTCTTACAAAATACACAAAGCTTAAGTTAACAGAAGAAAAAACACAAAGAAGAAATAAACATACAAAATCTCTACCATATATTCTGGTTTCAATGCCTTTCCCATATTATCCAAATTGAGGACAAGTTGTTTAAAAAAAATATCACATTCAGCTATTACTTGGATGTAGATGATTCCATATAATAACCAACAGCATGTCTTCCAATTTAGTACTTAAAAATTCCACCAAAGTTTGTACCAAGCCCTTGAGAGCAATTCTTTTTTAAAAAATTCTTCCTCCAAGTAGAATATGTAAAATATTCTCACCTGTTCAGTAATTGAACTCAAATCATTAGATGAAAAGTCTTCTTCTTCATTTTCAAAAAACTCATAGTAATTTTCCAGAAGTCCAGCCATTATCCTGCTCACTATTTCTTGCTCTTTCAGATCTTCCACATCTGTGTAAACGCTAAGAATAAAAGTCCAAATTGAATTGAGAGTTCTTAAATCAATCACAGGTAAAGTCAGAAGACAACCAATGAGTCATTTCATAATCTTGAGCAATGTCATCATTCTGTGCCTCAGTTTTCCCATCTGTAAACCCTACCTAATTTGTACCCTGTCCAAAAAAATGCTAGGAAGATTAAGCAGCTCTAGTATAAAAAATAATGGTTCATCAAGCAACCTTGGAGAGACAGCATAATGATCCTTGGGAGACAGCATAATGATTCTATTCCACAAACTCGGGGGGTTTTTTTAAACAAAAATTATGAAAAAACTTACTGGAAGACATCTGGACCAAAGACAGCAGCCAAAGAGTTTGCAGACCAAATTTCTTCATGATGTGATGCTACATTGGCTAAAAATCTACACAGAAACTTTAACAAGCTGTAATTAACAGATGGAAGCTGTTGCAAGAGGAACCTCAACTTTCTTCCAAATTCATCTTCGTTATTATAATCTATAAAACATAATGACAGGTGTTTTTAATGAAGCAAAAGCAAAGCTCAAATACTGTGCCAGGTTCACATTACTCCACCCACATCACCTTTTTTCTGTAACAATTCAAAACCTCTTCACTTCCTCTACTAGAGGCCAAATGCCCTCAGGCTTTGCATTTTACTTATTAAGTAGAAAAGAGGAGTGGAGAAGGAACTCAACTCCTCAATTGCTGGAGGATGTTTTCCTCATCTATTACTCACTGGCCCCAATTCTCTATTTTTTTTTAATTCTCATCATATTGTCTCTTGCATGACTGTACCTGTATTTCCAAACTAGTGTCAAATCTAAGTCAAAATACACTAGCCAATACCAGTCAAGTACTAGTGAGCAAAGAGAAGCAATTTAACCCTAGCTGGTTTGGCTCTGCGGATAGAGCGTCAGCCTGCGGACTGAAGGGTTCCGGGTTCGATTTTGGTCAAGGGCACATGCCCAGATTGCAGGAGCAATGCACACAGGAGGCAGTCGATCAATGATTATCTCTCTCCCTCTCTCTCTCTCTCTCCATCTCCTTTTCTTTCTGAAATCAATAAAAATATTTTTATTTTAAAAAAAGAGAGAAGCAATCTAACCTGATAACAATGTCATACTTTTCAACTTGAACTTATGGGAAAACAAAGGAGTGACTTTCTTCTGCCTTGACATTCCAAAATGAACAATTAACTTTGGCAATACTAATAGAACTAAATAAAAAGGAATTCCATTTCTCATGTGTTTTTCTCCTCTAAGCTGGTGTTGGTTTCTGTTATGCAAGTGAGTTTTCAACTAACAGAAGTAGGCCTTGTGTTTACCATGTCAAACATGCCAGGGTTGCAGGCTTGATCCCCAATGTGGGGCGTGCAAGATGGTTCTCTCTCATCATTAATGTTTCTGTTTCTCTCTCCCTGTCCCTTACTCTATGAAATCAATAAATATTTTTTAAAGTAAGTAAAAATAAACCCAATTTTTAAAAATATTTTTCTTCAGGTTCTTAATACTAATTTTAAAATTCTTGGTTGAAAAACTCTTACTAGGTTGTGGTCATGACACTGACCATCTGTGAAAATAACACATGTCTAAGAAGTTTGTCAGGAAGGGCGACAGTCACGTAAGTTTCACTTAAAATGTGAAGTGCAAGCAATAACAATTCTATATTTTGTAATATTATCAATGTCCCCATTCAAACACACATGTACTTTGATTTTATATTTGGATGGAACAATGCCTGAATTAATGTTTTTTAAACAACCATGCCTTACTGGTGGAAAATTTTAAACTAAGCATTTAGCAAAAAAGGATTATTTAGAAAATCACGTTTATCAATTCAAAAAATACATGCAAGTAATAGTATCAATATGATGGCTATAGCAACACTGACAAATTCTATCTAACATCCTCTCTACTTTTGTAGCACTTACCATCTAACATACCCACATATTTATTTGGTTTACCATCTATTTTCCTCTCTCTCCCTTCATGACCTTTAAATTTTAGCTGATAAGACATTTTTATTCTGTTTTGTTCACTGCTGCATTCCCAGAATCTATAACAGTGCCTAGCATATAGCAGGTGTTCAATAAATATTAGTTGAATAAGCTGAACAATTACACAATCACAGAAAAAAGATTCCCAACTACTAAAACATTTGATTGGGTGGCAAGAATGTAGGCAAGAATGTTTTTACACAGTATTGAAATACACAATCATGTTGCTCTTCTTTTGTCTGTGTACATTTTTACTACACACAAATATTTATACCTGTCAGGCTGCTTCTAAAGTTTCCAAATAAGGCAGAGAAGCATTTTTTTTTTCATCTATATCTACACACACACACACACACATAAATTACAAACCCGCTTATATTTATTTCCTTTTGAGTGTACTTCCTACACATATATCAGGGTGGGGAACCTTTTTTCTGCCAAGGACCATTTGAATATTTATAATATCATTCTCAGGCTACACAAAACTATCAACTTAAAAATTAGCCTGCTAGCCGAAACCGGTTTGGCTCAGTGGATAGAGCGTCGGCCTGCGGACTGGGGAGTCCCAGGTTCGATTCCGGTCAATGGCATGTACCTGGGTTGCGGGCACATCCCCAGTAGGAGATGTGCAGGAGGCAGCTGATCGATGTTTCTCTCTCATCGATGTTTCTAACTCTCTATCTCTCTCCCTTTCTCTCTGTAAAAAATCAATAAAATATAAAAAAAAAAATTAGCCTGCTATATTTGGTCAAACATTTAATTAACTCATCCCTAATGCCTTGGCAGAGCCAGACCAGATGATTCATGGGCCGGACATTCCCCACCCCTGGTATATATCTAAGAAGTATCCCTCGACTAGCAATTCTTTCAAGCATCATTCACAAAACTGGGGACTGTGATTTCTATTAAAACATAATGTATAAGTAGTTGGACAAACCATCAAGGTCTAAACCAGTAGCTGACAAAATTTGAAAATCAAAAATCAACAGAATGGTTATCATGACTTGGGAGAGAGGGGCACTAGAATAAAGGCTGCCATATATATGATATACATATATATACACATATATACCCACATATACATATATATACACACACACACATATATATGTATATACACTTTATTTTTTTAAAGAATGCCCTGGCCAGCATAGCTCAGTGGATGAGCATCAACCTATGAATCAGGAGGGCTTGGTTCAATTCCCAGTCAGGGCATATGCTTTGATCCCCAGTGTGAGGCATGCAGGAGGCAGCCAATCAATGATTCTCTCTTATCATTGATGTTTCTCTCTCTCTCCCTCCTTTCCTCTCTGAAATCAAAAAACATATATATTTTTAAAAATGGTCAAAAGACAAATAAACGAAATAAAATAGATTTTATTACAACAGAAATGCCAATATCACCTCAATTACTGCCACACCCATCTGCATAGCTATTAAAGAAATGGATGTGTATGTGGTTGCATGTGTACGCATATACACACATGCTAATAGTTATGTAAATAGGGAATGGAAGGGAATGGTAGATTTCTCATACTGTAACACTGGAAGACTTATTAGCCACAAGCATTTTTGCACACCTTAAAAATTAGAGGCATATTGTAATTCCATGAATGATAGATAACACAGTACACTAGAGGCCCAGTGCACGAAATCCATGCACTGGGGGGTGGGGGGACAGGTCGTGGGTGTCCCTCAGCCTGGCCTGCACCCTCTTGCAATCCAGGACCCCCTCAAGTAGGGTCCCTAGGCCTGGCGGTGATCAGGGCCTATCAGGGCTTTCCTCTTCCTCCCCCCACCCCCCCTCCCCCCGCTGCCGGCAACTGGCCCCATCCCCGCCGCTGCCACTGCTTGCCATCTATGCAGCACTGCCCCCCCTCCCCCTCCACCAGTCACCTCCCTCTGCGGTCAACAGGCATGGGCTGCAATTGCTTGGCCGGCCTGGGTCTCCCTCTGCAGGGCGATTGCACACCCTCCACAGTGTCGCTGGCCGGTGGCCTAGGCCTCCCTCTGTGGGGTGATCGATCACAGGGCCCCCAGATCAATCGCCCACAGAGGGAGGCCCCGCCCACCGGCCGCAGCACCCACCGCAGCACTGCCAGCTGGGTGGCCTGGGCATCCCTCTGTGGGAAAATCATGGGGCGATGGCGGGGCCCCCCGACCAATCACATTGCACCCGCCTTGGCTGGCCTGGCGCCAGTGCATGTCATAGCATGATCATCCAGAAGGTCGTCCAGTCATTCTGCTGTTTGGTCATTCAATCAATTTGCACATTATGCTTTTATTATTATAAACCAGAGGCCCACTGCACGAAATTTGTGCACTGGAGGGGGGGGTGTCCCTCAGCCCAGCCTGCACCCTCTCCAATCTGGGACCCCTCAGGACAGTGGTCGGCAAATTGTGGCTCACGAGCCACATGCGGCTCTTTGGCCCCTTCAGTGTGGCTCTTCCACAAAATACCAACTTCTGTGCATAGGCCACGAAGTTTCAATCGCACTGTACGTGTGCGCCCGCACATGGTATTTTGTGATCCCCCACAGGGATCGGGCCTAAACCGGCAGTTGGACATCACTCTCACAATCCAGGACTGCTGGCTCCCAACCGTTCACCTGCCTGCCTGCCTGATTGACCCTAACTGCTTCTGCCTGTCAGCCTGATCACTCCCTAACCACTCCCCTGCCAGCCTGATCAATGCCAAATTGCTCCCCTGCCAGCCCAGTTTCCCCCAACTGCCCTCCCCTACCAGCCCGGTCACCCCCAACTGCCATCCCCTGGCAGGCCCGGTCCCCCCCAAATACCCTCCCCTGCAGGCCCAGTCGCCCCTAACTGCCTTCCCCTGCCAGCCCAACTGCCCCCAACTGTCCTACCCTGCCGGCCCGGCCGCCCTCAATTGCCCTCCCCTGCAGGCCTGGTCACCCCTAACTGCCTTCCCCTGCTGGCCTAATCGCCCACAACTGCCCTCACCTGCCAGCCATATTATGGTGGCCATCTTGTGACCACATGGGGGTGCCCATCGTGTGCAAGGGTGTGACGATCAATATGCATATTACCTCTTTATTATATAGGATGTTGCTGTCATACTTTAAATGAATACTGATTAAAATGACAATCCTAGTGACAAATAGCTTCTAAAGTCTCAATGAGTCAATGACTATATTACCATTAAATTTCATTCCAATTATTCTTTTATAAATTTTCATTCAAGGCTGAATATTATCTGATTCTTGAAACTTTAAAGACTTGTCTACAATTCAGCTAAAACAGGGAACATAAAATCCTATCACTATAAAGCAAAAATGGCTCTAAAGTCATAAAAAGAGCTCTAACACATCAGTTTCACCATATTTAATGGATGTAAAATGCTCATTACGTAACTTAAGGTAAACCTGGGGGAAAAACCTACAAAAAGGTGAAGAAATTAATTCTGAAATTAAAAATTATTTTAAAGGTAAATAT
The DNA here is from genome assembly GCF_964212035.1 of Myotis nattereri. Taxonomy (NCBI): domain Eukaryota; kingdom Metazoa; phylum Chordata; class Mammalia; order Chiroptera; family Vespertilionidae; genus Myotis; species Myotis nattereri. Next base: position 79,912,684 of record NC_138080.1, read on the forward strand.
TTGCTGGGGGAATAAAGTTATACTTTGAGAAAAGGTGACATTATCGATGACACTTCATTTTGAAACATGTTTTTTGATCCAGGTGGCACAATAAAAGAACAAAATTTAATCAGCTAACTATTCCTGAATATAGCAAGTTCAAAGTAAGCCCCATCATCTAGCTGTAAAAACTAAAACATATGTAAGAGGGCCATAAAATATAATTGTAATGAACTTTATACATAAATCAGAGGCATCCAGTAATTTAGGCTCGTAAGTGCTTAAAATTTAAGAAATAAAATGGAGAGCTATCCCAAAATGAAATCCTCCTTTCCTGACCACATACTGCTTAAGGATACACACAAGCTTATTATAAAACTAGAGGCCCGGTGCACAAAATTCGTGTACTTGGGGGTATGGGGGTGTCCCTCAGCCCGGCCTGTGCCCCCTTATAGTCTGGGAGCCCCCGGGAGATGTCCAACTGATGGCTTAGGCCCACTCCCTATGTCAATCAGGCACCCTTAGCGCTGCCGCGAAGCGGGCGAGGCTCCCACCACTGTTTTTGCACTCGCCATCTGTGAGCCCAGCTTCTGGTCTTCTGGCTGAGTGGCACTCCCCCTGTGGGAGCACAATGACCACCAGGAGGCAGCTCTTGCATTGAGTGTCTGCCCCCTGGTGGTCAGTGCACGTCATAGAGACTGGTTGTTCTGCCATTCGGTCGATTTGCACATTAGCCTTTTATTATATAGGACTAATGGCCTGGTGCATGAAATTCGTGCACATTAAAAGGTAATTAATTAGAGGAAATATTTTAGAGTCCAAGGTGCAGGGGAATGGGATTCTTGGTTGGCAGGCCACTGACAGCAAGCTGACCAACGACCGATTCTGCAAGGAATGGGGCTCCCTCCTCCCTCCTGTCAGCGTCTGTGGTGCAGGTGAATGGGATTCCTGGCTGAGAGGCCACTGACAGCAAGCTGACCAACGGCTGATTCTGCAAGAAATGAGGCTCCCTCCTCCCTCCTATCAGGGTCCAGTTTGAAGGCCAGCCACGCCTCCGATTGCGTGAGACCCAGAGTTCCACTGCACCCCAGCCGGAGCCCAGAGCTCCCTCCCACCATGCCGAGACCCATCAAATTTATCCTAACTGCCCCCCCTACAGGCCTGGTCACCCCCAAGTGCCCTTCCCCACCGGACTGGTCATCCCCAACTGCCCACCCCCGCCGACCTGGTCGCCCCCAACTGCCCCTCCTTGCCAGCCTTGTCGCCCCTCACTGCCCCCCCCTGCCGACCTGGTCACCCCATGCAGCCTGCTGTTTAGTCATTTGGTTGTCCCTCACTGTCCCCCCCACTGCCAGCCTGGTTTCCCCACACAGCCTGCTGTTTGGTCGTCCATGTGGTTGTTTCGGTTGTGATGGCCCCTGGCTTTTTATATATTAGGATGTCCTGCATTCAGGAAGTATTTGTAATTTCTTTTTTAAAATTTTTCCATCACCTTTTATTGCCTCTATGCCCTCTACCACCTCTATCCATCCCCCGCAATTACCACACTATTATCTGTGTCCATGAGTTCTTTTTTTTCTTTTTTGCTCAATCCCTCCATCCACCCATCCCTCCCCCCACACCCAAGCCATCTGCCTGCTATCTATGAGTCTGTCTCTATTTTGCTTGGTAGTTCTTCATTAAATTCCACATGAGTGAAATCGTATGGTATTTGTCTTTCTCTGACTGGCTTATTTCACTTAGCATAATGTTCTCCAGGTTCATCCATGCTGTCACAAAGGGTAATATTTTCTTCCTTTTTACAGCAGAGAAGTATTCCATTGAGTAAATGTACCACAGCTTTTTTATCCACTCATCTAGTATTTATAATTTCTTTTGTTTTGTTTTTTTGTTTTCTTAATCTTCATCCAATGATATTTTTCCATTGATTTTTGGGGCAAGTAGAAGAGAGGGGAAGACAGAAACATCGATGTGAGAGAAACACACTGATGGGTTGCCTCCTGTATGCACCCCGACCAGGGCCCGGGCCAGGGAAAAGCCTGCAACCAAGGTACATGCCCTTGACTAGGATCGAACCCAGGACCCTTTGGTCCACAGGCTGACGCTCTATCTACTGAGCCAAACCAGCTAGGACTATAATTTCTTAACATCACAGAATTTCTGTAGAAGCTCCAATTCAAAGAAATAGAGACATTCCATTACACAAAGAGAAAAGCCAGAAAAAAATAATTTAAATATTCAACAAATGTATAATATTATATGCCATCTTCATAAAGTTTCCTGTATAATCAAACATATCACTCATTATGTACACATGAATACCACTTGGCTCTAGGAACACAAGAATTTCCTCACTTCTTGGTTCTTTTACCTTTCTGCCTGTCACTACCTTTACTTTTCTTGTCCCTATTCCTTTCCAGCTGGGCCCTACTTTTAGTCACCACCAAAAAACTAACCCAACAAGAACAAATTTTTTTTCTTTATTTAGCTTGGAGCCTGATGTACAATTTGATATTGTCTTTCTTTCAGGCCAAGAATAAGCTTTAAATATATTTTAAACCTAAAATCAAAGTTGTCTTCTGATTTTTGCTAGAAAGTTCTATCAAACCAGGGATAAATATCCTGTAATAACATCACCACTAAGCAACACCACTGGCTACTCTGCTACACAAACCACCTTAAATATATTTTTTCTTTCTTCTTTCCCTATCCTCTTACTTCTTGTTCTTTTTTTTTCAATATATTTTATTGATTTTTTACAGAGAGGAAGGGAGAGAGATAGAGAGTTAGAAACATCGACGAGAGAGAAACATCGATCAGCTGCCTCCTGCACATCTCCCACTGGGGATATGCCCGCAACCCAGGCACATGCCCCTGACCGGAATCGAACCTGGGACCCTCCAGTCCGCAGGCCGACACTCCATCCACTGAGCCAAACCGGTTTCGGCTTACTTCTTGTTCTTATATCCTGCCTTTCCTCCTTTTAAACCTATTTCTTAGACCAATTATAAAAAGTAAATATACCACAGGAATCTGGTAAGTTGCCATTCCTGACTAGACCAAACAGCCCCAAAAAGCCTATGTCCCCGAAATGGGCACATAAAAAATGAATCTCAGAACTACTATAATTACTGCTTACACATCAAGATTTCTAAAGGTAAGGAGTTTGAAATTAATGTTAAATGACTGATAAGAATCAAATTTTGTTACCTTGAGAAAGCTGCATCAAGTGAATATGCAAACTGCCAGGGATAACAGGTTCAGGAAGTTCTTGAAGGAAAAACCTAAGAAGACTAATAGCTGAGGGAACATCTGCTTCCTTAACCAAATCCACTTCTTCTCCACTGTCGTATCTCTGCCGAAGCCACTCCACTGTCTCAGCATTTCCATTGACTTGAAAAAGTCCTTGTTGCTCCAGACCTCCTACATTAGTTCAAGGCAAAATTAAATAAGCTTCAACTTCGATTACTTGGTCGTATATTCTCCACTCAACTTAAAATATTCAGACTTTTAGAAAGCCATTCTTAGCTCCCCTGACTGGGCTAAACACCTTCAAATTACACACCTAAAAACATACTAACTCTGTCTGTCCTGAGGGATATTCTATTTTATCCCACCCCCCTATTTTTTTAATATATTTTTATTGATTTCAGAGAGGAAAAGAGAGGAAGAGATAGAAACATCAATGATGAAAGAGAATCATTGATCGACTGCCTTCTGCACGCTCCCTAGTGGGGATCAAGCTCCCAACCCAGGCATGTGCCCTAATCTCCTGATTCATAGGTCAAACAAAGTTCAATCACTGAGCACACTGGTCGGGCTATCCCACCCCATTATCCATTAAAAATACTCCTAATATCTCCCCCACACTAAAATGTTCTACATTGGGCATTTCTGAGTATAAAACACACTAAAACGTAAAAAAAGAATTTCTAATGTTTTTCCTCATTATATTTTGGACTTTCCATGCTAAAAAAAAAAAAAAAAATCCAAGATCAAAAAGGGACAAGTAGTGTTTATTAAAACAAAGGCTAGCCCTCAAAGTAAGGAAATGTATACCATGTTCCTCAATATAGTCCACAACGTGGCGGACTATGAATGGAACCTCATTGTCTGGATGTCCTCCCTGCTGCAGCTCATCAAGTGGAATTCCAAATATTTTGTTAGCAAGAACGGAGTTGCAGTTACTCAAGGAAGGGGAGGAGCTCTTCCTCATATCTTTTTTGCAGCCAGAAATCAAAGCTGTCTTTTCTGCCAAATGAAAAACAACAAAAAAAGACTATAATGATTAACAGGTGGCAATATGACTAAATACATTGAAGAAAAGGCTTTACACCTCAGTGTGTTCTCACCTATTAAATATGTTTCAGTTATCAGGCCCACACTAGTATGTTCTACAAATAAAGTTCAATATAATGACCTAAGCATTTTCTCTACTATGTAGGGTTAGGTCTAAATACTCCATTTAACACTTGCATATTTATCAAACAATGGCAAAGTTGATCATTAAACTTAGCAAAGGACATTAATGTCCTAAAGATGAATTAAAGGGCAAATCTGGCTCAAAGACGACCTTTACTGACCAAGCTTATTAATGACACAGGTAAGAAGCCAAACCCAATCATGTCTGGACTCTGTTATATGAAACTCATCTAACCCCTCTATTCATAAGCACCCAAATGTAAACGAATCACTTTTACAAGTGTTTCTTTTACAAAAATCACTTTTATGAATAATGGGCTAATAAAAACAAGATTAACCAGTTCTTATTTCTACATGACAGAGCAGCCATAATATGTGTTTATAAACAAAGGAAATTTTTCAGTTCTAGACATCGACTTTCAATGAGAATATTATCAATCCTGTTTCATAATTACCCAAAACAAAAATCTGCACAGCACAGAAGAACTAAGTTATTAGTCTTAACTTTGTAATTGTGATCAGTAAAGAGGCAGTGGGAAAAATGTTTCTAATATCTGAAGCATCAAAACCAATCCCAAGAAAAATTCATTTTCTAAAATAAACATATTACTATATGTGGGAAAGGAGTATTTTTAAAAGAAGGGGATAAATGGTGATGGATGGAGACTTGACAATACAGTGTACAGATGATGTGTTGTGGGATTGTGTAGCTGAAACCTGTACAATTTGGTTAACCAGTGCCACCCCAATAAGTTCAACAAAAAGGAATAAAAGAGAAAAAAACTTTTTCAAAAGTTAATAATGAACAAAATGATACAAACTGGGCTTTTTTCATCACCCCAGAGAAACAACTCCTTCTGTACTACAAGAGAATAATAACAAAGCAAAAAATTTAATCTGTTCAATACTCTGATTTTTTTTAATATATATATTTTTTATTTATTTCAGAGAGGAAGGGAGAAAGAGATAGAAACATCAATGATGACAGAGAATCATTGACTGACTGCCTCCTGTACACCCCCTACTGGGGATTGAGCCTGCAATCTGGGCAGGAACCTTGACCTCCTGGTTCATAGGTCGATGTTCAACCACTGAGCGACACCGGCCAGGCAATATTCTGAAGTTTTTACAAAAATAAAGTCCAGCCCTAACCGGTTTGGCTCAGTGGAGAGAGTGTCAGCCTGCAGACTGAAGGGTCCCAGGTTCAATTCCAATCAAGGGCACGTACCTTGGTTGTGGGCACATCCCCAGTAGGAGTGTGCAGGAGGCAGCTGATTTGATATTTCTCTCTCATCAATGTTTCTAACTCTCTATCCCTCTCCCTTCCTCTCTGTAAAAAAATCAATAAAAAATATTGTGAAAATAAATAAATAAAGTCCATATATACAGTGTATTCCCCAAAAAATGTATACACACTTTAACAGCTGATAGCTCAATTTTGAAAATAAAATGTCATTTAATAGACACTGCCTTTATAATTATTTAAAGTGTGTACATACATTTTTTGGGACACCCTACAGAATAGATGTACCCACTGGAGCAAGAAAGTGTCATAACATGACTAGGAAATGAATCCATCCAACATAAAAGAACAGTAGACATTAACTTAGGGACAGCAAAATGCCATAAATTTAAAATGTTTTAGACACATAAGATCCATTCTTCAATACATCTGGTACCAGCTAATGACTACAAAACCTCAAATTAATAATCAAATAGCAGTAATACTAGGTAAACTCCAAAATCTCTGTGGATAATTACCATTTTGAAAAACTTACCTTTGAGTACTTAAACACCTAAGTTTAAAAAACGAATTCTGCACCAGCTACCCTCACTGAGCAAGCATTCTTTTGTCATTTATGGCTGTTTGAGATTATGGCAGAAGATCAGCCTGTAGTTCCTCATTGAAGAAACGCAGAATTCGATCAGTACTTCAGCAATTAATCTAGAAGAAGAAAAAAAAATTCTTTTAATTTCCTATAACATCTTTAACTGTGAGAAGGGACTAGAATAAGCAGTGAGGTTCATTTAGGAAGATTCCTATACTGAAAGGCATTCTTCTGCCTAAAAAAAAAAAAATCAATCTGTGACCTATTTAGGGGCAAAATCTTGCACAAAGTTTAAAAGTATGATGGCTAACTAGGATAAGAATCTTTTTGCCAAAAATAAATAACGGAACTGCACAAGAGAATCTTTGGCAGTACACATTTTCAAAGATTATGCTATTCAAATAATTCATTTTCCTCAATGGACCCACATTTGCATAGACACCCCACCCAGTTCCATTCCATCCATAAATACTCAGAACAAAGCATGGAAACATTTTCAGATCAAAGAATGAAAGATAATTTTAAGCTTGAAACTTCACTTACATACTTTATTCTTTTCTTTGTATACAACGAACATTTTGTTAGCAAGAACTAGTTATCTGAGCTTTCTGATTTGGAGAGGTAATAGTACATGTTGGCAAAGATCAGTTAACAGAACCAGAAGGGCATGCAATCAAATATCAACTCCACCATTCTGTAGATGTGACCCTGAACAACTTCCATGTCTCTAAGCCTAGGTTTCCTTATATAAAATAATACCTACACACTTGTTAAAGTTTAACTGAGATAATGCATGCATGTAATACATAGAGAATTAGTTTCCATTCTCTTTTTTGAATAATATTAAATATTAGCAAACAGGCTGGAGAGAGAGGGGAAGAAGGGAAAAACCTGTTTGGCAATGTTTAATCACCTGTGAATTCTCATAATCTATTTTAAAATCTTTTAATAAGCTCAGTAAACTACACTGAAGCATTCTGCTTAAGAAAAGTTCAGGGTTCAATATTTATAGGGGATTTGTTACTCCTCCTCAGATATGAAATCTGAAGATGCTCAAGTCTCTACATAAAACTAGAGGCCCGGTGCACGAAATTCCTGCACGGGTGCAGTCCCTAGGCCTGGCTGGTGATCAAAGGCAGGTGTCTGGCATGGAAGGGCAGGTCCCAGCTCTGGGCCCTGGGCAACACCTGGGCCGCCGGGGCCCCACACGCCCCCCTCTGCCTAAGTCACGGCACCCGAGTCCCCACGCAGAGATGTGGTGAGTGCAACCGAATGCCACGGGTCAGGGCACAGCGTGGGCCTCTGGGCCTCCCAGTGGCACCGCATGGAAGCTGCAGGCCTCGCATACTGGCTCCTGCATGAACCCACGGGGAGCCCAACCATGCTGGGGTCCACCCCAGCAGGTCCAGGGGTCCCCAAAGGTGTGGACAGAGTCGGCAAAGAAGGAATAACACAGAGGCAGCATTCAGTTGATCAGCATGGTTGGGTTCTCTTGCCTGGTTCTATTGCCAGGTTCTGTAGGTTCTCCAGCCAGGTTCTGTCCAAGATCTTTTGCCATGTTCTCTCGCTAGGTTCTGTCACTAGGTTGTGTGGCCAGTTTCTGTCCAGGATCTTTTGCCATGTTCTCTCCAGCAAAGTTCTTCTGTCTCTAGGTTCTGTGTAGGTTCTGTGTCCTGTTGTCTTGTTACATCTGTATTTATACCAGTTGATTCCAATCCTATCAATCTCTATTACAAAGGTTAGGGCGTTTCTTATCTCCATTCCAGGGAGTAAAGATTATGTAGCTTAAGCATGACTGTTCGTAGTTAAAGTGATTAATTACCCGCCTGGCACTTAGTTAAGGGGTTTTATTCCCTCCCTAACTTCAGGGGAAAATCCCTACCTGGGGAAACAACCTTTCTCAGAGAGGTGACCTTGGTGAAAACACATAGTGCCACGAAGGTGAGCAAACATATTAAGAACAGTATGCCATATATGCCAGGTCCCTTGAAACAGCAAGGATGGACCGGCTCCCGGCACAACCAGCCCCTGCAGTCCCAGTGGCTGTGGCCTGGCTCACCCAGAAGAGGCAATGCAGGTGTGGGGCGGGCTCCTCGTGGTGCCTGGCACCTAAGCACGGGGCTTCCCCAGTATGAGCCCTGGTGTTCCTGGGGAGGGTAGCAGGGGGAGTGAGAGCAAGTTCGGCTGACACCCCGCATTCTCACTGCACCTCCGTCCCCATCACCCGCCCCCTCAGGTTGCCGGTGACAGGTCGCAGCCCCCCGCCCAGGTGCCACACGAGGATGGTCGCCACCACCCAACCCCAGTTCCCCGTCCCAGCCTGGGGCCAGCCCTGATCAGCAATCAGGGCCTGCCAGCCACTGGTCACCGTCTGCAGGGCAATCAGCGGGGTGAGAGGGCCCCCACTCGCACCTGCCTTGGCCTGGCGCTGCCCGCACACCTGCTCCACGATCCTGCTGCGGTCCCATTCTCGTCAGGGCCCGTCAGGGCCCATCAGGGCCGGCAGTGCCTCCACTGCTGCCTGTTGCCAGTGCCATGTCGCCAATGCCCACCATGTTCCGTGCTGCCACTTGGTGGTCAGCACATGTCATAGCGAGCGGTTGAACTCCCGGTCAAACAATTTCATATTAGGCTTTTATTATATCCTATCTAATAATAGAGAAACATGGTAATTAACCATAACTTTGCTACCCTTCCCATTGGCTAATCAGGGTGATATGCAAATTAACTGCCAACCAACATGGCGGCCAGCAGCCAGGCAGCTGAAGCGAACAGGAGGCTTGCTTGCTCCAGTGATAGAGGAAGCCAAGGTTCCCCGTCTGCTGCTGCCGGCCTCTGAGCTTGCACTCTAAGCAACTATGTTGCAATTATAGAAGCTAAACAAACCCCAGAAACCTGCTGTCAGAGCTAGAGCGAGCAGGACCGTGTTACAATTATAGAAGCCAAACAAACCCAGATACCTGCTTTCAGCAGCCAAGGTCTCAGAGCTGGAGCCGAGCCTCAGAGCTAAAGCCGGCTCTCAGCTCCAGTGACAGCCATAGAAAGTAAATAAATCCCAGAATAAAAAAAAAAAAGGAAAAAAGGAGAGTTTGGGAGCTTCAGCCACCCGCCAGCCTGAAAACAACCCTCAGCCCCTCACCCAGACTGGCCAGGCACCCCAGTGGGGCCCTACACCCTGAAGGGGGTGTGACCAGCCTGAAAACAGCCATCATCCCCTCATCCAGGCTGGCCAGGCACCCAAGCAGGACCTCCACCCTGATCCGGGACACCCTTCAGGGCAAACCAGGCAGCCCCCACTCGTGCACCAGGCCTCTATCCTATATAGTAAAAGGGTAATATGCAAACTGACCCTAACAGCAGAAAGACTGGGAATGACTGGTCACTATGACACACAGTGACCACCAGGGGGCAGACTCTCAATGCAAGAGCTGCCCTCTAGTGATCAGGTCGCTTTCACATGTGAGGAGCTCTGCTCAGCCACAAGCCAGGCTGATGGCTGCCAGTACAGTGGTGGTGGTGGGAGCCTCTCCTACCTTCTCAGCAGCGCTAAGGATGTCTGACTGCAGTTTAGGCCTGCTCCCCGCTGGCAAGTGGACATCCCCCGAGGGCTGCTGGGCTGCCAGAGGGATGTCTGATTGCCATCTTAGGCCCAATCCCCTGGGGAGCAGGCCTAAGCCAGCAGGTGGTCATCCCCTGAGGGGTCCCAGACTGCGAGAGGGCACAGGTCGGGCTGAGGGACCCCCCATGCCTCCCCCCACCCCGAGTGCACAAATTTTTGTGCACCGGGCCTCTAGTAGGATAATAATACAGTATTTGCATATAAACTATACACATCGTCCCTATACTTTAAATCATCTCTAGATTACTTATAATACCTAGTACAATGTAAATGCTATGTATATAGTTATCATGCTATACTAGAGGCCCAGTACACAAAATCGTGCACGGGTAGGGTCCCTAGGCCTAGCCTGCGATCAGGGCCATCTTCTGCCCACTCGCCAGTCCCCAGTCCCACCCCGCCGTCATCCCCCGGTTCACCATGGTTCCCCAATCGCAGCATGGTTCCGGTTCCCTGGAGCCTGTGGGCCAGGGGAGGAGGGACCAAGAGGTCGGCCATTCCACTAGTTCACCTGTTCGCCACGGTTCCGTTTGCCATGCTGCGATCAGAGCCTGTGGGCGCGGGGGGGGGGGGGGGGGGGGGGGCAGAGGTGGTCAATGCACCTCATGGCAACTGGTCACGTGGTCATTCTGGTCGTTATGCTTATGGTCACTGGCTTTTTATTATATAGGACTGTTTAAGGAATAATGACAAGGGAAAAAGCCTGTACATACTCAGTACCAACCATGACAGGCCTAACTATATAGCATGGCAGCAACAAAAAAGCTTTTTTTCTCCTAAATATTTTCCATCCACATCTGGGTTGAATGCCTGAATGAGGGCCCCACAGATACAGAGGGTCAATTATATTTAAGATCCTTTAAAGAAGTTAACTTCAGGGACAAGATGTTTAATGAACTTACAATTCAGGTTGATACATCATGACATAAAGAAAAGGGATTTGCTTGATGTACAATAAATGAAGACTCACTGGAGTCTGTCAGAAGCAAATTACATATAATCGCTAAAATAGCTACTCATTTAGTGTCCTTAGTGAAATCAGGAACCAGTTATCTCATCCTGTGTTCTCTACTACTCCCAGCCTCTAACTGAACAATCTGAAAAGCATCTTTCCTAAGGTTACACTGGGTAGGAATCTATGAATTCATCAGTACAGAGATCCTTACTACTAGAAAAACAAAGGCATAAATTTTTCAGCTATTGAGTTTTTCTCCTGAAGAGCATTGACAATGAAGATGAAAACAGGAGCAGCTAATATTAAATGAGCAGTTCCTGTGTGCTAGACAGTTCACGCACTTTACATGTATTAATTGGGTATTATTCTTTTAACCTTTATTTTAATGAGACATTGCATAGAGATTTATCAATTTACCCACAGAAATCCCAACTGTTAAGGGTCAGAGGCAGAATTTGAACCCAGACAGTTTGAACTGGGTTCAAATTCTGGCTCTTAAAGTCCTTGTTCTTAATCACTATACAATTTAAAGTACCATAGAATCCCACATTTTATCACTCAAACTGGCCACAAAATCTTACATACATTTTAGGAGGTCATTTATTCAGAGCTTGCTGAAAGGTTATTTAATGCATGACATTAGTGGCAAGCCCTACTAGTCAATGATTATTCACTTGAGACCATTATGTAGAGCACACTATTGAGGGCATTCAGACTGCAGTAGCCCAAAATATTTCTGCAGACTGCAAAATAGTTTTTGGCATTACTTAGTCCTGCTCCACTTCCCTTTACAGAACTTAAATCATGTAAATATTCCTTCTACATCTGTAGTGAGTTGAATAGTGTCCCCAAAAATCTCATGTCTACCTAGAACCTCAAATGTTACTATTTGGAAATTGGATCTTTATGTATGTAATTAATTATCTCAAAAATGAAATCATCCTAGTTGTAGGGTGAATCCTAAATCCAATGACTGGTGTCCTTATAAGATGACAAGACACACACAGTGGGTAAGAAGGCCACATGAAGATGGAGGGAGAAAAGTAAGTTATACTGTCACAAGACAAGAAACAACATCAAGAGCTACCAGAAGCTGAAAGAGGCAAGGAAGTCTGCACCAGAGCTTCAAAAGGAGTATGGCCCTGCCCACGCCTTAACTTTAGACTTCTGGCCTCTTGATCTGTGAGAGAAAAATTTCTATTTTAGAGTCATCACATTTGTAGTCATTTGTCATTGTAGTCCTAGAAAAGTAATGGAACATCTAAACTACAATTTCCGATTCTCAAAGAATAAAAAAATAAAATAAAATAAAAAATAGCAGGTACCACAAAAAATGTCCCAAAGAAATCTGATGAAATATCTTAACAGAGAGGATCAATAAAATGAAAAAGGCAGTTAAATAAAAGGCTTTACACAGAGGATACAATGTGTAGACTTTCAAGGAATAGAGTGGTCCTGATACACCAAGATTGTGGTTCCACACCCGATCAGGGGACATACAATCAGCAAACAACAAATGCATAAACAGGTGGAATAACAAATTGTCTCTCTCTCCCTAATAAATTAAAAAAAAATTTTAATACGTTTTTATTGATTTCAGAGAGGAAGGGAGAGGAAGAGATAGAAACATCAATGAGCCCTAACCGGTTTGGCTCAGTGGATAGAGCATCGGCCTGCAGACTCAAGGGTCCCAGGTTCGATTCCGGTCAAGAGCATGTACCTTGGTTGCGGGCACATACCCAGTAGGGAGTGTGCAGGAGGCAGCTGATGGATCTTTCTCTTTCATCAATGTTTCTAACTCTCTATCCCTCTCCCTTCCTCTCTGTATAAAATCAATAAAAATATATTTAAAAAAAGAAAAAAGAGCCGAAACCGGTTTGGCTCAGTGGATAGAGCGTCAGCCTGCGGACTGAAAGGTCCCAGGTTCGATTCCGGTCAAGGGCATGTACCTGCGTTGCGGGCACATCCCCAGTGGGAAATGTGCAGGAGGCAGCTGATCGATGTTTCTCTCTCATCGATGTTTCTAACTCTCTCTCTCCCTTCCTCTCTGTAAAAAATCAATAAAATATATTAAAAAAAGAAAAAGAAAAAAGAAACATCAATGATAAGAAAGAATCATTGACTGGCTGCCTCCTGCACGCCTCCTATTGGGGATCGAGCCCATAACCCAGGCATGTGCCTGACTAGGAATCGAACCATGACCACCCGGTTCATAGGATGACACTCAACCACTGAGCCAGGCTGGCTAGGCCAATTTTTTTAAAAATTTAAGATATAAAATAGCCAAAGGCTTCCAAAATGATGATTTTATTATAAATCAAAACAGCAAAGTCATTTTATTTATTATTATTTTTAAATATATTTTTATTGATTTTTTACAGAGAGGAAGGGAGAGCGATAGAGAGTTAGAAACATCGATGAGAGAGAAACATCGATCAGCTGCCTCCTGCACATCTCCTACTGGGGATATGCCCGCAGCCTAGGTACATGCCTTTGACCGGAATCGAACCTGGGACCTTTCAGTCCCCAGGCCGATGCTCTATCCACTGAGCCAAACCGGTTTCGGCAGCAAAGTCATTTTAAATACAAGTGACAGTTGCCTGGCATGATGGCATTGACAATGAATAAAAAATCTTGAATTCTACATTACATACTTTACCATGAGGCAAGAGTGATAAAACTAATGTAATTAAATACCACTTATTGATAAAGATGGCTGATGGGTACATTCAGAAAAGCCTACCTTCATATTCCAAAATGAATTCTGCTAAGGCTCAAGGTAGTTTTGCACTCCATTCAGATCCATTTATATATAGACATATGTATGACAGCAACACACCATTCTTATTAGCATAGAATCTAAGTTTTAAATACCTAATAAAACTAGTGAGGGTTTTTTTAAAAAGGGTAGAACACCAGCATCAATACTAAATATAAGAACAGATAGCATTAAGCTCTTACAATATGCCAGGAACTATTTTAAGGGCTTTAAATATATATCAACTCATTTAATCCTTACAATAATCCTATGGAAATAGATACTCCCATAATATCCATTTCACTAATGAGAAAATTAAAAAGCATTGAGAACTAAAAAGCAGAGCTGATGGAAATGTTCTATGTCACGAATGCGATCGTGGTGGTTACAATGCTTAATATACTTGTCAAAATATATAATGCTTATTGAACCGAACATTTTAAATTGGTGAATGCTATTGTATTTAAATTATACTTCAACTAGTGGCCTGGTGCACAAAATTCGTGCACTCGGGGCGGGGTGGGGGAGGGGGAAGGGTGTCCCCCACCCTGGCCTGTGCCCTGTCACAGTGTGGGAGCCCCGCGATCCATCGCCCCAAAGAGGTAGGCCTCCGCAAGCCTCACATCCCTGGACCCAGCACCAGGGGCAGGGATGCAAGCCTCAAGTCCCTGGGCCCAGTGCTGGGGGCAGAGACGTGAGCCTCACGCAAGTACCCAACACTGCAAGTCCCCACCCACCCACGCCTGCTGCACACACAGCCTCCTGCTGATTAGTTGTTATGCGTGAGGGTATCACAACCATTTGCATATTAGCCTTTTATTATTAAGATAAAAATGAAAAAATAAAGAGGAAAATATCACACAGCCCAGCAGACATGGCTCAGTGTTTGAGCATCGAACTATGAACCAGGAGGTCATAGTTCAATTCCCGGTCAGAGCACATGCCCGGGTTGCAGGCTCGATCACCAGTGTGGGGCGTGCAGGAGGCAGCCAATCAATGATTCTCTCTCATCATTGATGTTTCTCTTTCTCCCTCTCTCTTCCTCTCTGAAATTATATACACACACATACACACACATACACACACACACACACACACACATATATTTTAAATATTTTTCCACCTCAAAAAAAAATAAAAGATTTATTTTAACCGTATTTCAAGAACCAATCCTGGCCCTAGCTGATTTGGCTCAGTGTATAGAGCGTCAGCCTGCAGATTGAAGGGTCCCGGGTTCAATTCCAGTCAAAAGCACATGGCCGGGTTGCAGGCTCGTGCAGAAGGCAGCCAATCAGTAATTCTCATTGATGTAATCATGTCTCTCTCTCTTCCTCTCTGAAATCAATGAAAAAATATTTTTAAAAAAAATAACCAATCTTGCATTTGCCCCTTCTGTGCTATCTAGCATATCCAGAAATTACAATATAATTTTCAATACAGCATACCTAAGAAATACAGAATAAAATTAAACTGAAAACATTAATTACAGGCATCAGTTTAAAGTCTTTTCAAAGTAAATAATTTAAGAAAACACTACAACAGTAATAAGATTAGGTCTACAACTTACTAATAACAGTTTATCATTTTACATATAAGGCAACCTATAGTAAGAGCAGTATCTGCCACCCTAACCGGTTTGGCTCAGTGGATAGAGTGTCGGCCTGCAGACTGAAGGGTCCCAGGTTCGATTCCGGTCAAGGGCATGTACCTTGGTTGCAGGCACATCCCCAGTAGGGTGTGTGCAGGAGGCAGCTGATCGATGTTTCTAACTCTCTATCCCTCTCCCTTCCTCTCTGTAAAAAAAATCAATAAAATCTGTATTTTTTAAAAAGATGGAATAGTTTGGTCTTGCTCAATGTATCCATTTATTCATTTAAATGTTCATTAAATTAAAAAAAAAGAAAGAGCAGTATCTGCCAAGCTAAATTATCATTTTCATGTGAAAAAGTTCTACCTTCAAAATCAATAGAAATAAACAAGAAAAGTCGCTTTTGGGACTCTCATAGCCAGTTAGCCTGGAGGTCAAATCACCCCCGGTATTGCCGACAACAATCAAGGCTTAACTACAACAAGACTGTGCACAAAGACCACTAGGGGGTGCACCAAGAAAGCATAAAAAATGCGGAGACAAAGAAACAGGACAAAACTGTCAATGGAGGATATTGAATTCAGAACCACACTTTTAAGGTCTCTTAAGAACTGTCTAGAAGCCGCCGATAAATGTAGTGAGATCCTCAAGAAAACTAATGAGACCCTCGATGTTATGATAAAGAACCAACTAGAAATTAAGCATACACGGACTGAAATAATGAATACTATACAGACACCCAACAGCAGACCAGAGGAGCGCAAGAATCAAGGCAAAGATTTGAAATGCGAAGAAGCAAAAAACATCCAACCAGAAAAGCAAAATGAAAAAAGAATCTGAAAATACGAAGATAGTTTAAGGAGCCTCTGTGACAGCTTCAAGCGTACCAACATCAGAATTATAGGGGTGCCAGAAGATGAGAGAGAGCAAGATATTGAAAACCTATTTGAAGAAATAATGACAGAAAACTTCCCCCACCTGGTGAAAGAAATGGACTTACAGGTCCAAGAAGCGCGGAGAACCCCAAACAAAAGGAATCCAAAGAGGACCACACCAAGACACGTCATAATTAAAATGCCAAGAGCAAAAGACAAAGAGAGAATCTTAAAAACAGCAAGAGAAAGAAACTCAGTTACCTACAAGGGAATACCCATACGACTGTCAGCTGATTTCTCAACAGAAACTTTGCAGGCCAGAAGGGAGTGGCAAGAAATATTCAAAGTGATGAATACCAAGAACCTACAACCAAGATTACTTTATCCAGCAAAGCTATCATTCAGAACTGAAGGTCAGATAAAGAGCTTCACAGATAAGGAAAAGCTAAAGGAGTTCATCACCACCAAACCAGGATTATATGAAATGCTGAAAGGTGCCGGGGTCCAACCCCAGCAGGTCCAGGGGTCCCCAAAGGTGTGGATGGAGTCGGCGAAGAAGGAAGGACACGGAGACAGTGTTCAGTTGATCAGCAGCCTAGCCAGGATCTCCAGCCAGGATCTCCAGCCTAGTTCTGGTCTCGATCTCCAGAGAGGTTCTGCTTAGGATCTCCAGCCAGGTTCTGTGTCCATGTTCTCTTGCTAGGTTCTCCAGCCAGGTTCTGTAGCCATGTTCCCTCGCTAGGTTCTCCAGCCAGGTTCAGTCACCAGGTTCTAGTCAGGTTCTCTTGCCAATTTCTGTAGTCAGGTTCAGTCCAGGATCTTTTGCCATGTTCTCTCGCTAGGTTCTGTCTCTAGGTTCTGAGGCCAGTTTCTGTCCAGGATCTTTTGCCATGTTCTCTCCAGCAAAGTTCTTCTGTCTCTAGAGAATGTTCTGTGTAGGTTCTGTGCCTAGGTTCTGTCTCTCTCTCTGTCTCTTGCTGTCTTGTTACATCTGTATTTATACCAGTTGATTCAATCCTATCAATCTCTATTACAAAGGTTAGGGCGTTTCTTATCTCCATTCCAGGGAGTAAAGATTATGTAGCTTAAGCATGATTGTTCATAGTTAAAGTGATTAATTACCCGCCTGGCACTTAGTTAAGAGGTTTTATTCCCTCCCTAACTTCAGGGGAAAATCCCTGCCTGGGGAAACAACCTTTCTCAGAGACCTTGGTTAGAACACATAGTGCCAAGAAGGTGAGCAAACATATTAAGAACAGTATGCCATATATGCCAGGTCCTTTGAAACAGCAAGGATGGACCGGCTCCCGGCAGAAAGGTATCCTTTAAGAAGAAGAAGAAAAAGGTAAAGATACAAATTATGAACAACAAACATGCATCTATCAACAAGTGAATCTAAGAATCAAGTGAATAAATAATCTGGTGATCATAATAGAATCAGGGACATAGAAAAGGAATGGACTGACTATTCTTGGGGGGGAAAGGGGTGTGGGAGATGCGGGAAGAGACTGGACAAAAATTGTGCACCTATGGATGAGGACAGTGGGTGGGGAGTGAGGGTGGAGGGTGGGGTGGGAACTGGGAGGAGGTGAGTTATGGGGGGAAAAAGGGGAAAAAATGTAATAATCTAAACAATAAAGATTTAATTTAAAAAAAAAAAAGAAAAGAAAAGTCGCTTTTGTATACATGTATATAAGCCAAACCATTGGACATGGACAACAGGGGGATGGGAGCATGAGTGTGTGTGTGTGTGGGGGGGAGGTTGGGGGTTAATGGGGGGGATGAGGACACATTTGTAATACCTTAACTAATAATAATAATAAAAAAAAGTCGCTTTTGTCCAAAATGCTTTTGACAAAATAGGATACAATTTACATAGAGAAGTTTAAAAGAGCTACCTCAAAATTGCTAAAAATTACCCCCCCCCCGCCCCCCCGCCCCGCAAAAACAAAACAAAACAAAAAACTCATCGCTAATATACAAAGAGAGAAGAGCCAAGAGGTCTCTTTGAGAGCTAGGTCTCGAAGATGGTAAGCTGTGGGAAAAGAGATTTAAGTTTGTAGACAAGTGCTGTGTCTAGCTATAAATCAGTGAACCAAACTTAAGAAAAATAAATTTACCCCTGCTCCATACATTCAGCTTTTCATTAGTATACTCTGAACAATGCACTGAAGCAAAGGAAAAGGCACCTCTTTCATTCTAACTGAACAAGGATGGTACTTCAAAAGTTGCCAATATGCTAAATTGGTGGTTCCTTCCTAGACTGAGAAACTGGCAAGGCATTAATTTGTCTGAGATCCTTAACAGTACACTAAGCAAACAGAAAGGTCGAACACATGTCTCACCAGCACATAAACTGATCTGTCAAGTGTTCATAGATGCTATTTGATCAGGAAAACACAAGTCATTTAAATTATTATTAGACTCATATTGACTTTGCTCAAGTAGTTTATCAAAGTATAAGTAAGAATTCATTAGAAAGTTTTTAAATTAAAGAGAGCTCTAACACTCAAAAGTTTAGGAACGCCTTTGCCTACAAAGAAAAAAGAAAGTATAAAGGATTTCTTGCAAATCCTATGCCTGAGGATTTGTTCACTTCAACATACTATTTTTTAAACATATTTTTATTGATTTCAGAGAGGAAGGAAGAGGGAGAGAGAGTTGGAACCATCAATGATGAGAGAGAATCATTGATCGGCTGCCTCTTGCACACCCCCAACTCTCACTCTCACCCCGCTCCCCCTCCTCACACACACACAACACACACACTCTCTCTCAATAGGTCATCTGCCTATCCAAAGTGACACACACACGCACACACATACACACACACACACACTCAATAGGTCATCTGCCTATCCAAAGTGCCACACACACACACACACACACACACACTCAATAGGTCATCTGCCTATCCAAAGTGACACACACACGCATGCACACACATACACACACACTCAATAGGTCATCTGCCTATCCAAAGTGCCACACACACACACACACACACACACTCAATAGGTCATCTGCCTATCCAAAGTGCCACACACACACACACACACACACACACACACACTCTCACTCAATAGGTCATCTGCCTATCCAAAGTGCCACACACACACACACACACACACACACACTCAATAGGTCATCTGCCTATCCAAAGTGACACACACACGCACGCACACACATACACACACACACACACTCACTCAATAGGTCATCTGCCTATCCAAAGTGCCAGTACCAGTACCTCACTTTTGAGACCAGCAACCCAAGCACTGGTTCTCCTACTTCATCTGGGAGTGGGGAGGGGTTTATTCAAAGTAAGTTTACAGTTATGAATACTGAAAACAGAGTTTATTCTTGGATTATTATTTATTAACTGTTGTATTATCTTCTATACGAGCAACTATAAACCTACTTTTGTCCCACCCTGTATAGAATGCAAAGCCACAAGCCAATGCAGCGTTCAGGTGACTGTAATACATACAAAGTTTTAAGAACCTCTGGCATACAGGATAAACTCTCCAAGTATGTCATCTACCAGTAAAATCTCCTTTCCTGATACTCCTCCACCTGACTGGACTCTTCAGCAATAAATACTTAACTAGTTGGAGTTCACACAGGTTTTGCACATACTATTTTCTGTGCTTGGAGCCCTAACTCAACACCATGACCAACCCCATCTTGTTCAACAAACTTACACTGATCTTCAAAAGTCTCAACTCCAGGTCTTGCCGATTTGGCTCAGTGGATAAAGCCTCAGCCTGAGGACTGAAAGGTCCCAGGTTCAATTCTGGTCAAGGGCCTGGGTTGTGGGTTCGATCCCCAGTGTGGGGCGTGCAGGAGGCAGCCAATCGATGATTCTCTCACATCATTGATGTTCCTATCTCTCTCTCCCTCTCGCTTCCTCTCTGAAGTCAATAAAAATATATTTTTAAAAAAATAAATTTTTTTTAAAAGTCTCAACTCCAGCTTCCTGTCAAACCTTCCCTTACTTCCTGGGACAGACAGTTCTTTGCTCCTAATGTACCTTTCACCTTTTTAGCAATTACCTCACATAATAGAAGACAGGAACCATTTCATTTCACATTTGTATCACCAAAGACCTCACACAATGCCTGACACATAATTTAATTTTTTTTATATATATGCTGAATAAAGACATAAATGAGAAGCAAATAATATTGGCTATTCAAAGTTAAAAGCTGTCATACCGACTTCCAGCAATAACCAAAGATAATCAAATCAAGAAGGCAAAGCAACCATCCTTTATAGAATATCTGTAAGCATTTTACAGGGTATTTCTCATACCAAGAATAATGCTGTGTGAAGAGCTTAATGAGGGAAAAAGGAGTACCTATGTAATACTTTCAACAATAAAGATTAAAAGGATCAACCGAAGGACTTGTATGCATGCATATGAGCATAACCAATGGACACAAGACACTGGGGGGCATGGGAGGCTAGGGGAGGGTCAAGGGGAGAAAAGAAAGGAGACATATATATGGGAGAACCAAGATGGCGGCATAGGTTAACGCCGGAGTTTGCTGCTTTGAACAACTACTTCAAAAGTGAAACTAAAAGACGGAACGGACATCACCCAAAACCACTGGAACGCTGGCTGAGTGGAAGTCCTACAACTAGGAGGAAAGAGAAACGCATACGGACACTCAGAGGAGGCGCAGTGCTGAAGTCAAATTCTGAGGTGCGGAGTGCATGGAGCGGGCTGGCGGCGGAGGGCGCGGTTGGCGTTTTCAATCGGGAGGGAGTCGCAGACTCTGAGCTCCAGATCCGGGCGAGTCTTTAGGGACCCAGACTCAAACGGGAGAAGCGGGACTGCCTGGCTTCGGTCAGAGCGAGTGCAGCTTTCTCTCCGAGCTTTGCAGCGGGTGCTGGGACTCAGAGAGGCAGAGCCCCTGGGGACAGGACTGAGAGCCGCCATGACTGCTCTCTCAGGCCCACCCTGTTGATCCTGTGCGACCCGCCCCGCCCAAGCCCTGCACAGAGGCATTTGCCGGATAGCCTCAGGCAAACGCCAGATTAGCACCTCCCTAGAGGACAGAAGTTCTCTCACTGCAGACACAGCTGATTCTCATAGCCACTTGGCCTGGAGGTCAAACCCTCCCTGGAATTAGCTACAACAATCAAGATTTAACTATAAAACCACGAACAAAGACCACTAGGGGGTGCACCAAAGAAGCATAACAAAATGCGGAGACAAAGAAACAGGACAAAATTGTCAATGGAAGACCTAGAGTTCAGAACCACACTTTTAAGGTCTCTCAAGAACTGTTTAGAAGCCACCGATAAACTTAATGAGATCTATAAGAAAACTAATGAGACCCTCGATGTTATATTGGGGAACCAACTAGAAATTAAGCATACACGGACTGAAATAAAGAATATTATACAGACTCCCGACAGCAGAACAGAGGAGCGCAAGAATCAAGTCAATGATTTGAAATGCGAGGAAGCAAAAAACACCCAACCGGAAAAGCAAAATGAAAAAAGAATCCAAAAATGCGAGGATAGTGTAAGGAGCCTCTGGGACAGCTTCAGGTGTACCAACATCAGAATTATAGGGGTGCCAGAAGATGAGAGAGAGCAAGATATTGAAAACCTATTTGAAGAAATAATGACAGAAAACTTCCCCCACCTGGTGAAAGAAATGGACTTACAGGTCCAAGAAGCGCGGAGAACCCCAAACAAAAGGAATCCAAAGAGGACCACACCAAGACACGTCATAATTAAAATGCCAAGAGCAAAAGACAAAGAGAGAATCTTAAAAACAGCAAGAGAAAGAAACTCAGTTACCTACAAGGGAATACCCATACGACTGTCAGCTGATTTCTCAACAGAAACTTTGCAGGCCAGAAGGGAGTGGCAAGAAATATTCAAAGTGATGAATACCAAGAACCTACAACCAAGATTACTTTATCCAGCAAAGCTATCATTCAGAATTGAAGGTCAGATAAAGAGCTTCACAGATAAGGAAAAGCTAAAGGAGTTCATCACCACCAAACCAGGATTATATGAAATGCTGAAAGGTATCCTTTAAGAAGAGGAAGAAGAAGAAAAAGGTAAAGATACAAATTATGAACAACAAATATGCATCTATCAACAAGTGAATCTAAGAATCAAGTGAATAAATAATCCGATGAACAGAATGAACTGGTGATTATAATAGAATCAGGGACATAGAAAGGGAATGGACTGACTATTCTTGGGGGGGATAGGGGTGTGGGAGATGCGGGAAGAGACTGGACAAAAATAGTGCACCTATGGATGAGGACAGTGGGTGGGGAGTGAGGGCGGAGGGTGGGGCGGGAACTGGGAGGAGGGGAGTTATGGGGGGAAAAAAGAGGAACAAATGTAATAATCTGAACAATAAAGATTTAATTAAAAAAAAAAAAGAAAGGAGACATATATAATACTCTTTGTAATACTTTAAGCAATAAGACAATTAAAAAACAAAAAAATAGCAAAAAAATAAAATAAAGAATAAAGATTAAAAGGAAAAGGAAAAAGGTAAAAAATAAAAAAGAATGCTGCAAAGCAGGCACTATTCCCCTTTTACAGTCTCAACTCACTTGGCTAAACTTCAAAATTTGAAATGGTTATGCTAGAATGTGCCACTGAATCTAACTGCAAATCTTTCTAATGAAAGTCTTAAAAAAACCATAACATTAAAATAAGCACCATTAAAGGGCAAACTATTTACTAACATTTACTTAGAAACCAGCCACAATTCTGATTCAAAAAGCCAAGAAGACCATGTGGTACCTGGAGTTAGTCTCCAAAATCAGATAAATTTCCCCAAAGGATGACCTCTGAAATATCTGTCAAATCTAGAGTTCTACATGGTTCACATATCAATACATTAAAAATAAAATAAAAAACAGGAAAATGTTTAATCTTACTTATGCAAGTATAAGGAAAGGTGACTCTTTAAATGCTTGTCTCCTGATTAAGAGGCAAACCTTTAATGTTCTATGGCTAGATGGCCCCCCAAAGATTCCCTTTCCCCACTTAATGTCACTGGTCTGCTAATTTAGCATGATTTTCTATTAAGTCAAAGTGAATAGCTGCTAAATTAGCTCTTCCCACTAGGTATCAGCACAATGATGGATCCTTTTTTTAAAAAAGGTACACGATTTTATATGCATAATAGAGAACACATTCTTGTCAGTTATGTGTGTGCATAATCATAATTTTTACAAACGTACTCTTCAAGACTCCTCTATTCTGGTGACCTTTCACCTCTTCTCCATTGAAAGGATGCACACCAAGGGCCCACTTAGCGCAATGAGTTATGTCTTAAGAAGACCAGTTTATCATTTCTTATAGCTCATTAATACAAAACTACAACAAACTTCATTTTTTGTATAAGGGATATTAAGGGTAATTGAACAACTTGTTCTAGCCAAATGAATCCCTTGAAATCAGGACATTTCTCTTTTTGCACAGACGTATAAAAACTGCTTTGGGGAAAAGGAAGGAAGCTGGAACATGAACAAAAAAAAATACTAATTATACTTATTTGTATATCTGTCTTCTCCACTAGACTGTGAACTTTCAGTGCAAAAAAAGTATAGCTATAACAATTTATACTACTATTTCCCCAATACTAAAGTTAGTGTACAATGAAGAGGGAAGCCATGCAGACCAAGATTATTCATAAATGATAATAAAAGTAGTCATTTTATTGGAGAGAAACATTTCCGCCATTTTCTCTGTCCTAAAACAATGGCATTCTAATAAAAAAATATTTTACTTAACCCAATGAAGAATTTTATGACACTGTGATATGCCTTCCTACATCTTTCCAAGGACTGAAACTGTCACAGATCCCTAATTGGTGACACAATTAAATTGGAGAATATACTGCCCCAGTTTTTTTTGTTGTTGTTGTTTTTTTGGGGGAGGGGGGGTATTCATTTTATTTGTTGATTTGAGAGAGGGAAAGAGAAAGAGACATCGATTTGTTGTTTCACTTATTTACACATTCACTGGTCGATTATTTTATGTGCCCAGACCAGGATTCAACCTGCAAGGGGATCCAGGTGCAACCTTGGGAGTATCAGGACCTCGCTCCAACAAACTCAGCTGCCCAGCCAGGGCTCTGTCCCAGTTTTAAAAGCAGCACAGATTAAGGAAGTAAGAAGGCGCTCCAATGGATGTACAAATGATGACCAGTTCATTCAACTCCATTCAACAAGTACTTACTAAATGCATAGACCTGTGAGAAACCGGGCCAACAAGTACAGCAAGATAGCAAAAAAGGAAAGTTGACGACAAAAGTAGCCTCACATTAACCCAGAGTCACTTAATTCAAAACTATCCTTTAATGTCTGCCTTTTTAAAACTAAGTGCATCCCAGTTATTTGTTCCCAGTCAGCAATACTGTGGCTCCGGTTGCCATTTTTACATGATCACAAACTTGAAAGATAAATGCCCAATACTTTAGAGACTTTTTTCATTAATTCGACGGCATAATGGGGAACCGAATGCAATTCTGCAACTGTCTTTCTAAAAGTCAACTTTATTTTTCATTGATTACAAACAAAAAAGCTTACAAATTCCCACTGGGCAAGTGTGCCAACCGATTCCATTTCCTATAACCTTATCTCGGAAACCAGGCCCCCCCCCCCCCCGGAAACGTAACGCAGAGCCCTCTGGCCTGACCTGCGCGCAGTGCCTTCTAGACCAGTCCCCAGGGCACCGGCAGCCTAATTCCGGCGACCTTCTCCGAGCGATTTAAGGAAGTCGGCACTCGCTCCTCTCACGTGATCTTTAAAAGGGGCGCAGTGGAGCCTGTAGCGAACCACACTCCCTTTTCTGCATCAACTTCGCTGCCCAGCATAAAGGAAGTGGGCAGGGAGGCGGCGCGGGGCCGGTGTTCAGGGGAAGCCGGCAAACAAATGTGGGCTGCGGTGCCTGCTTGTATTTGGGAGGAGCGGGGCGGTAAGGCACGCCGCTCACGCGCACTGCAGCGGCTGAAAACCGAAGGCTGCCCCTCACACCCCCGCAGCCTGGGCACGGCTTCCTTCGCTCTCCCTCGGGGAGAAGGGGGGCCCCTTCTACCAAATGCCCCACCAGCAGGGTCCTGCCCAGGCGCCCCAGCTCCCCGACGCGCACCGCCCTTGGGCCCGCGCGGGTGGGACTGGCGCTGGTGGGCGGCAGAGGCGGGGGGAGAGCCGCGGCGACCGGCGGCCGGCGCATGCGCAGACAGGGTACCCGCCCGTTCACCTACCGTTGGAACCGCGACGCCCCGTTCCCCGGCCGCGGCCGCTTCTCCAGGACCCGCGGGGACGGGAGGAGGACGAGAACTGAGGCCTCGAGCGCGTCCGCGGCCGGCAAGCCTCTTCCGAAGACGGCCGCTGGCGAGGGTCTAAAGCGGCGGCTGAGGCACGGGGCCAGCCCGATAAGCGACCCCCGGATGTCCCCGGCGGTGGCGGCGGCGGAGACGCGGGAGAGGGGGCGGGAGCGGCGACGGTGGCGGCAGCTGAGGCGCAGAGCCTCCCTAACGGCAAGCGGGAGGAGCGCGGAGGGCGGAGGGCGGAGGGCGGCCAGGGGCCGGGCCGGACGTGACGTACGTGGGAGGGACGGGCGGGGGCGTGGCTTGCGCGCCGTGAGGGCGGGGATACCCCCAGCCCCAAGCCGCAGGCTCCGGGTCTGCGGGCTTCCGAAACGCCTTGCTTCTCTCGAATTCGGGCCCTGGATTGGGGTGCGAGAAGCCGGGCGCGGGCCTGAGGGAGGCGTCTGGGGCTCCTCAGTCTGGGGAGGGGCTGTAGGAAGGATAAGGACCGGTCGCCGGAAGACTGAGGTCGCGCCTGGGCTCTGCGGGAGATGGGGGGGAGGGGGTCGTGCCCCCCTGCAAAGGCCAGAATGACCCGGGTGCCCTTGTCCAAGTTAGGAGCACCGAGTCCTTCACGGAAAACCGCCGGCGGACCGAGGCAGTGACTCACGCTCCTAGTCCCAGAACGGGGGTTAGGTCGGGGACCAGGGCCGCCTCCCACCTGCCTCCTCACGTGAGGACGTGGCCTAGACGCTAGAGCAGTGGTTCTCAACCTTCCTAATGTCGCGACCCTTTAATACAGTTCCTCATGTTGTGGTGACCCCCAACCATAAAATTATTTTCGTTGCTACTTCATAACTGTAATTTTGCTACTGTTATGAATCATAATGTAAATATCTGATATGCAGGATGTATTTTCATTGTTACAAATTAAACATCATTAAAGCATAGTGATTAATCACAAAAACAATATAATTATATATGTGTTTTCCGATGGTCTTAAGTGACCCCTGTGAAAGGGTTGTTCGACCCCCAAAGGGGTGGCGACCCACAGGTTGAGAACCGCTGCTCTAGAGCGAGCACAGATGCCTCTGAGGCGGAGGGAGTCTGAGAATATGAAAGTCCATAGGCAACGTGTTCACAGGGAGCTTTCTATACCAAACCAGAGTTTGAGAGGCAGACCTGAAAAGAGAAAAAAAGAATGGGGAGCACTCTGAGCCTGGGGCGCCTGTACTTCATTGCAGCTCCCACACGCTCCCAAAGGTTTGCATATTCAGCCCATCTCTTCTTTGCTTCAGTCTGTTAAGGGCTTAGATGTTCCATTGAGTAGAACGCAATGTTCTGCCTTTGGACACCCTGGCAGTGGGTAGATCCACGCCTACACAAAGAATTCTGGGTGTCTGTAAAAATATAAACCGCCACGATTCGCTTGTCCCCTACCTGCCTAGCTGGAAGTCAGTAACCTGGAAAATGTAAAACAAAGAACCCTCATAGAACTTGAGACAATATTTAAAAAAAAAAAAAAAAAGGTCACCCTATGAGATGATCTGTAAATGTGTTACAGAGGCCAGGGTGGCTCCCAACTTTCATCAGAGTAAAATAAATAATCTGTAACTTAAGTGTCACATGCCCAGTTGATGCTGTCATAAAAGAAGGGTGGGGTCCATAAAGAGTCTAGAACCAGCAGAATCTCAATAAGAATGTATTGTGAGCTCCCACTCTGTCCAAGAGAAAGGCTACTGATTCTAATAACCAGGACCAATACCCATGATCAGGACAGTTAAAAAAACTTAATTTGGATCAGTCACACAATCAACAAATATTTACTGAGTGTTTACTAAGTTTTAGTCTCTTAGGATACTTTAGCAAATACGATTCCTGCCTATTTTGGGTTTATATCTAGCAAACTTAAATCCTGAATATTCTTTTAAGAACATATAAAGGCCCCTACTGTGATTCCACACTCATCAAGTAGTCTTCCCATCCCTCAGGGCCCTCAGAGTAGATCAGCACACCAGTGAGAAACAATTGTCCAAGGCACAGACTGGTTCTAGTTATACTAGCTATACAGTCTTTCTCAATTAATGAATTCACATCATGGTTTATAATCAGGCTTTGTTCACTGGGTTGAATTATAGAGTTGTTTTATCCAAATTAATTTCCCAGAGCCTGATTAAGTTGGAGTGAAGTGAAATGTAAGTTACTATATCTGCCAAACTGAGGACCAGACAGATCCTGGTTTCATAGAAGCCCAATCAGGATGCAGCCTATGCAGTCAGCTTTGCATCTCTCTTTAAACATCTTAAATGGAAGCTTTACCTGTGATTTCATGCTTGAAGAACAGGAGCAAAATAATTGCTTCTAAAGCTTAATCATAATCTAGTAAAAATCATAAGAGAGTAAATTGTTAGAGTAAAAATCCTCCTGAACCTGCCCCGCCTATGCAACATAGGCTCTTGCTGACATAACTGACTGTAATAAGTACTTTATTCTTGAGTATGGAACCCAAGACTGTAAGTTCCCAGAGGACAAGACTCCCTTGCATTTATATGCCCTACTCCCAACATATGGGAATCTCAAAAAACAAATGAATTGATTTAATGATCATTTTCCTCTATAAAATTCAAGAACATGTTTTTGGAAGACATTTTTTCCAGATCTTACTTTATAATAGGTAACCAGTATGTTCAACATACTGTTTTTAACTTTTAAAAATAAGACAGAATACCTTTGTTTTTATCTTTTGTCATCCCTTTAAACCTGTGCAGGGGAAGTAGATCTGTCATACACCCCGTTCAGTAATAGAAAGTCCTTTGTCATTGAGTCACAAAGAGTGAAACTCTTCCTTCTTATCCAGCTAGGACAGCTAGCTCACTCCTTGCGGTGGAGAGGCATCATGCCTGTTCTGTCTTGCCCTCTTCTAGCTTACCAACCAGACCCAAAGGGAGGGAGAGAGAAGAAAAGAAAGGGAAACAGGAAAGTTCTTAACTTTTATAGGAAGTGACAGTAAAGTGTTTTGTCCAAACTAAATTAGTGTGACTATTTTCCAATAGATGGCAATGAAGTTTCTGGACAAAGGAGGACATATTTCTGATGGTGCTGTTGAGGGCAGCACTGTATGGTTGATCCACAGCTGGCCCACATGAAGCTCTCACGCGCTTCTTGTCCAAACTGACTTGGGAGAATAGGCCAATCCCAGTTCCGCTTCAGTATTCCTCTGCTACTAAAACACCTGCCAGTCCTTCTCTGGTCCCTCTGTATTTTCCTGGCAGGAGTACACTCAGGTCCACTCTGCCCCTCAAACTGCAAGAGACACATCTCAAGTACCTGAACAATTCCATTTTAGGCTTTTCTCAGCTTGAGGTAAGAGGCAGGCTGGCATCTGAGGTAACAGTCAAACATAGCATACTGGCAACAGTCTCAAAAGGAAAACTCAATATTCTCACTTGACCTTTTATAACTTACTATAAGAATTTAGTCTTATCTACCTGATTTTGTCTAAATCCTCTCATTTATAGGGGAAGTCCATTTTATAACTAACTTTAGTGAAATTTTTTTTTTGGGGGGGGGGGGGAATCGTTGGGTATTTTGGTCCGGTTCTCCACTGGGATGATTTTTTGTTTTTGTCATGTCTGGAGACTTTTTGGTTGTCAAAACTCAGACGGGGCTATTAGCATCTTGTGGGTAGAGGTCAAATAAGCTGCTAACATTCTACAATGCACAGGACAGCCTTCCCTACAACAAAGAATTATGTGGCTGAAAATGTAACTTCATTTTGACATCTTGGAATTTCTATACTTGACAGTCACTATGAGAATACCTCAAAAGTACATCCCTTTTCTTTTTTTCTATAAATTCTTTACCTGTAGATGTAAAAGTGACATTTTAATATATAACTAGTGTCAAAAATAGCATTTTAGAAAAATGTTTGGCCAGGATGAGAAGTGACTGGTATGATTCTAAGACTTCCTCTGGAGGGGAGACCTGCCAGGAAAATTATTATTATTTTTTTTTTATAATGAGACCACTCATTTATTATAAATACCAGTGATACCTGAATGAAGAAAAGTAAATTTCTCTCTGCCAGGAAAATTATTATTTTGTTTTTTATAACGAGACCACTCATCTATATATATAGAAGCCTAAGTGACTGTTATGACCAGTTGACTGAATGACCAGTCGACCAGGTTGCTATGATGCACACTGACCACCAGGGGACAGACACTCAACGCAGGAGCTGCCCCCTGGTTATCAGTGTGCTCCCACAGCCAGCCTTTCCGCGGCTGGCCAACCTCCTGTGGTCCCTCCCCATGGCTGGCCCTGATCGACCCAGATTGGGACTGGGCAAGGTAGCCCCAATTGGCCCCGATTGCTAGCCAGGCCGAGGGACCCCACCTGTGCACAAATTTGTGCACTGGGCCTCTAGTTTATTATAAATACCAGTGATATCAGAATGAAGAAAAGTAAATTTCTCTCTGCCAGGAAAATTATTACGTGAGGTGATATTTTTATAGCCCAGGGAAACAAACATTTTACCCAACTTATCTGAACAGAGGTTAAGGCCTCTCAGAAGTAAAGTCATGAGTCAAATCACCATGGAAGGAATATATATTTCATGCAATCCCAGACCATGTCGTAGATGCCAGAGAGGACTTCAGTATGCCTGCCTCCCCAGAGTCACCAGTGTCACTGGAATGAGACTTGAAGTCAAGGAGTAGCTCTGTCTTTGCAGTCACTTTACAACTAATACCCTTATTATTCAAAGAGAATGTAAATGGCCTGGCCAGCATGGCTCAGTGGTTGAGCATCAACCTATGAACCAGAAGGTCACGGTTCAGTTCCCGGTCAGGGCACATGCCCAGGTTGCGGGCTCAATCCCCAGTGTGGGGCATGCAGGAGGCAGCCGATCAATGATTCTCTCTCATCATTGATGTTTCTATCTCTCTCTCCCTCTCCCTTCCTCTCTGAAATTAATAATTTATATATATTAAAACACACACACACGCACACACACACACAGAGAATGCAAATGGACTTCTTCCCCCCAGCTCCTCACCATAGATTAGTTTGATTGAATTCAGCTCTTCCAGATGTAGTAGGATGTTGAGCCACTCTCTTGTGCCATCAATAAGGAAACTTTCATTATTCCTATGTCTTCCTCTCACTTACTGGTCTCATCTCTGACCAAGGCTATTTGAGTGCTAGCATATAGATTAACTTTTGTTCAGGAGGCTGCTACTATCTTTTTTTTCTTCCTTTTTTGTTTTTTTAATTCTCATTCAAGAACATTTTTTTCCATTGATTTTTAGAGAGAGTGGAAGGGAGAGAGGGAGGGAGAGGAGAGAGAGACAGAGAAACATTAATGTGAGAGACACACATCAATTGGTTTCTTCCCAAACGCGCACCCCAACCCGGGCTGCAGATGAACCGGAAACCCAGGTACGTGCCCTTGACTGGACATCTAACCCAGGACCCTTTGGTCCACAGGCCAACACTCTATCCACTGAGACAAACCGGCTAAGGCTCCATTTATTTTTAAATGAAAACCAACAACTCCCACCCCCAAAATCTTGGTGCTGTTTTTAAAATCTTCTGAACCTCATGAATTACAACAAATACAAGCACACCTCCTCCTTAATTAGAAGCTTTTTACAGTGCCCACTCATAAGTGTAGATAGGGATGGGAAAATATATGCAATTTTTGTGGGGTGGGTGGGGAAACTCCTCCATAGGGAGAAGAGGTTGTAAGGACTCTGACTTCCACTGAGCAGTAAAATGCTATCAAATTCAATCAAACTCAGTAATTACTTTTCACTTTCTGGAAATATTAATTTCTTCTGAGAAAAAAGAAAGGACTAAAATCCTAACAAAATTTAAGTCTTCTGAGAGAGAAGCAACTCACCATTAGAGAATAGTATTTCTGGCTCTTCTGAGGAATGCAATGGAAATTTGTCTGTGTCACTTTCCCCCAGATCACTGTGTCAGTGTGCAAGAATGCATGTTTTTCATAAACAAAAAATATATATATACTAGAGGCCCAGCGCACGGAATCGTGCACGAGTAGGGTCCCTTGGCCTAGCCCGCGATCAGGGCCATCTTTCACCCAGCTCTCCAGTCCCATCCCGCCGCCACCCACCCAGTTCTCCGTGGTTCCCCGTTCGCCATGCTGCGATCGATTGGAGTCTGTGGGCTGGGAGGTTGCGGGGGAGGCAGGGAGGGACTGAGAGGTGGTCAGTGCACCTCATAGCGACTGCTCAAGCAGTCATTCCAGTCATTATGGTCACTGGCCCTTTAAATATAGTAGTACTAGCTGCAAAGAGAAGAAACTGTTCCAGGGTGTACAAATCCCATGCCAACATCAAAATAATGGCAAATACTGTTCTGATCTTAGGGCCAGGCACTATGTTAGGGGACATAATCATAATATTTGCCCTGAAAAAGCTTCATCATACATATCTCTGGAAGAGAAATGTTTTTGAAATAGAACCATAGTTAACATAATGTTGATTTCAGCTTCTGTATTCGCTCACACAGCCATTGGTGCCATCCAGTTTGGGGAACTGGAACAATTGACAGTAACTGTCATCTTTGCCAAGTCTACATTTTTGGCCTGATAACTCAAAATTCAGTGTATGACAATAACATAAACCAATGAGATTGTCAGCTATAAGACTAAGTTGTTTGGAGTTCTTTATTAAATCCTATAGTCAGCTAAATAATTTTTCTACAATCAGAACTTTTATTGTTTAAAAAAAAGAATAGATGTCCATTTCTTCCCTTCCCCTATATCCATGTTAAGGAAAGAAAAAGTGCTCAGAGACTCAATGAGACATTCACAAAACCATGGGCCTTCCACTGCCTCTTTAGCCAGAAATCCAGGTAGGAGGGTCTTGCTCTTGTCATTCTGCATATCCTACCTCTTCATTAGAGGCTTTAGGCTTTTTATCCTTCCTACCTTTTTAAAAAATATGTGTTTTTATTGATTTTTAGGGAGCAAGGAAGGGAAGGGAAGAGAGAGAAACATCAATGTGAGAAAACACCCATTTGCTGCCTCCTGCACACCCTCAACCCCCCCCTCCCCCCACAATGAGGGTTGAGCCCACAACCCAGGCATGAGCCTCGACTGAAAATCTAATCAGTAACCTTTTGGTGCACAGGGACAAGGCTCAACCAACAGAGTCACACTGGCCAGGCTGGCCTTCCTACCTTTGGACCAGCCAAGCTCCTTCTCAAACTCCTGTCATTGGGCCCACGCCTTCTATGGCAAACCAACAGCCCATATAATTGCAGATTGCAATCTATGTGCAACCATATTTTTGCTAAATATTTACACTTGACTGCTCTTATTCACTAAAGACAAGGGTGTGATGATTTGCAGAAGCATTTAGTGTTTTCCCAGTCCCAAGCTCACCAGCAGAGAAGCTCTAAAGCATGAAGGCTCACACCCTTTATTTTAGGCTTTCATAGTGAAAGAGAAACCAAACTGTGAGAAGTGTTATAGTTATTATGCATGTGTCTTATTATCCCTCTTAGCTTGTGGCACTGTCTGAATTCTAAATAAGTATCTTGCCAAAAACAAGTACTGTAAAAACAGTTGTTGAAAAAGAAATGGCAAGGTTTAACCAAATTTGTTGTTATTTAATAAGATTTTGCTATTTGTTTCTTCTTGTTGGCTTTATAATTTCTTTCTCCATCTGGAAAACTTTGATACTTCTTAGTTATTCACACACTTAAGATTTTATTGAGCACCTAGTTATGTGCCAGGTACTGTGTTAAATGCTGGAAACACAGTAGTGAACACACGAGACATGATTCCTGCCTTCTGATAAACACAAGTTATTATTCCTGTTGCATGGCTAACTCCTGCTTATTGTTCAACAAGCCCAAATTCAGCTTAAGTGTCCTAAGTGTCACTCTATCTGGGCAGCCTCCATGACCTTATCTAGGTTAAATAAGGCATCCCTATTCTCCAGGCCTCTGGCATCTTGCCCATATATCACATTGGCAACTTCCCCAAAACTAAGATCTCTGAAGGGTTATATCCTCAGTGGGAGAACAAGAAAAAAACCTGACCTACAGAGGGAAAGGGTAAGGATATCTGACTGTCTTCATGTTAACTGTGGATGGAACAGAAGAAAACAAGTCTCCTCTGAAAATTCCTAAACAAGTTCCCAAGCATACTATGGGGGGCCAGAATTTCAGACTGTCTATGTGACCCAGAAAACCCTGAGCTAAAAAACAAAAACAAACAAACAAACAAAACCCTGAGCTGATAATCATAAAGGTGATCACTTTAGTGCCCCCAGGCACCCTATATAAGCAAAAGTAAATCCTTTCTGAAAATCCTACAGGTAAGGTTCCAAGAAATATGACCTTATAATAAATTATCATCAAAAACACAAGGATATAATGAACTTCAGAATACCTGCAATGACTGCAAGTATTCTAGTTCAGATTCAGAATATAAAGTATGTGTGATATTGTGATACAATAAGAAATATGGCCCTAGCTGGTTTGGCTCAGTGGATAGAGCATTGGTCTGTGGACTGAAGGGTCCTGGGTTCAATTCCATTCAAGGGCAAGTGCCAGGGTTGCAGGCTCGATCCCCAGTAGGGAGCGTGCAGGAGGTAACCATCAATGATTCTCTCTCATCGTTGATGTTTCTATCTCTCTCTCCCCCTCTCCCTTCTTCTCTAAAATCAATACAAAAATTTTTTTTTAATATTTTTTAAAGCTATATGTATTTTGTCTTTGTCCCAGATCCCTAGCACAGAATATTCTGTTATTCATAACAAGTCCCTTTCCATCACACCTAAAGAGGTGACTTAAGGCGTGGCCCCTAGATAGCCTCAGGATGGGGCGGATGCCAGAAAGACCAAAGGATTGGAGGGTTGTAACTTTCAGCCCCACCCTTGACTCCCAGTGAAAGGAGGAGAGTTCTGTAAAAACAGCCTTCAGAATCTAAAAGGGCAAGGAAATGGAGTCTCCCCTGAAGGCTCCCTAGATTTTCCCCTAGAGCCCAGATTTCAGCCCAGTGAGACCCAAATTAGACTGTGAGATCATAAATTTGTGTTGTTGTTGTTGTTTTGGAATAATTATAGATTTACAGAAAAGTTGCAAAAAGAGTATTCAGAGTTCCCAGATTCCCTTAATACTAGTACTTAAGCCTTTTTTAAAAAATAGACCAGCCCGTTAGGGAGTTCAGTCAGAATATTGTCCTGATACACTAGGTTACAGGTTTGATAAGAGCATATACAAGAGGCAACCAATGAATGCATAAATAAGTGGAACAACAGATTGAAGTCTCTCTCTTCCAAATCAATAAAAGAAAAAAATAGACTTAGAACAGTTTTAGGTTCACAGCAAAAATGAGGAGAAGCTACAGAGACTTACCATATAGCCTCACCCCCCTCAATATGAATGTGTGTTGCTTTAAGGCCATTACATTTGTAGCAGTTTGTTAGAACAATTAAAAAAAATAATACAATGACAAATGGCATTTCTAGGAGAAAAAAAGAGAGAAGTAGATTGTTTAAAGTGCTAAAGAAAAACGAGAGAATAATTAATCCAAAATTGAGTATGTTAGTTCCAGTGAAGGTATGGGGCATGTTGGTGGGACAACGCAAGACAGGGCTGCACCAACTTCTAAGTTGCTTCTGTGGGAGCTAGAAAAAGGACCATTCTCTGGGCAGATGAATTAGAAAATGACAGCCCACAGCCTAGCAGCAGACAGAGTCTTTGTACCCCAAGAGACCTCCCTTCCCTTAGCAGGGACCTCTGTGCAGTGCACAACTTGCACCCACCACAGTGCTGGCAGCCCCACCACAGACCTTCAGGGGTTTTGTAATGTTCTGCTTCTCAAACTGGGTGGAGGATACATGGATTCGTTTTTCAGAATTATCCTTCAAGCTATGTCTATACATTACATACTCTTGTATAAATATTGTTGCCAATTTTAAATGTTAAAATATCAGCAACATGATGAAATGTAGGGCCATTCCCCTCTGCATACAATCTAAAAATCAGCAAGTTCTGAGTGATGTTTTTCTTAACTCCACGTAATCTCTTTTCAGAGTTGGAGTAAGTTACCCTTGAGCAGGAAAACAGGATTTCCCTTCTTTCAGCCCATCCCTATCTTAAATAAGAGGTTGTGTCTGTTTTCTCACCCAGATATTATACACAGTGGTAGGAGCGGAATGTGCAAACTCCAGAGAAGTTGGTGGGCACCTGTAATCCAAAAAAGCTCCCTGAGACCTAAAGCGGAATTTCATTATTAGGAATCTGGCCTGTCTGATAAAATCAGACATGCTGACTCAAGGGGAAACAGAGATATCAAGAGTCTTAGATTCTGAGAAACTGCAACTCTGAGTTCACCTTGACCCTTCCAAAGAAGTCCAGGACCTTTCTTTAATTTTTTATTTTTTTTTTTAACAGAGCACTTTGGGTAGACAGATGGCTACCGAAATACCTCTCTCTTGCTCCCAGACAGTCCTGCCATATTCAGAAGGGTCACTTGGGTTCACTGGTCCAACAATCCAAGCCGCAAACCATGAAGAGGAAGTTTTGCTTCTTACATACGAGCTCTTCCTGCTCTTCCGGACCTAAGATGTGCTTGGCTCTATCCAGCTCTTATGTTGGCCCTACCATAAATAAGTACTCAGAGAGGGGTTGAGAGATGTCTAATTTATACCACCACCCTTTATAATTTAACTTCATATATATTAACTCCTCACTAGTAACATCATCAATAGGTTCTTTAAGAAAAATTATGCATAATGAAACCAATTTTACCATAGACTAGTTGACATTAACAAGAGTTAAGTTCCTATGGCTATTTCTGGTCACAAAAACATCACCAAACTTCTTCTTTTTTTTTTTTTTTTAATATATTTTATTGATTTTTTACAGAGAGGAAGGGAGAGAGAGATAGAGAGTTAGAAACATCAATCAGCTGCCTCCTGCACATCTCCCACTGGGGATATGCCCGCAACCCAGGTACATGCCCTTGACCGGAATCGAACCTGGGACCCTTCAGTCCGCAAGCCGACGCTCTATCCACTGAGCCAAACCGGTTTCGGCCAAACTTTTAAATAAAGATCCAAAAACCTTCTAATATTAAATACTGAAATAAATGTGAGTTATACATACATTTAAGAAAGATTAATAAAAATAAGTAGAATCAGCCGAAACCGGTTTGGCTCAGTGGATAGAGCGTCAGCCTGCGGACTGAAGGGTCCCAGGTTCGATTCCGGTCAAGGGCATGTACCTGGGTTGCGGGCATATCCCCAGTGGGAGGTGTGCAGGAGGCAGCTGATCGATGTTTCTTTCTCATCGATGTTTCTAACTCTCTATCTCTCTCCCTTCCTCTCTGTGAAAAATCAATAAAATATATTTAAAAAAAAAATAAGTAGAATCATTCTTTTCCAACCTGCTATTGCAGTTTAAGGTCACGAGTGGTCAGAGCCTGTCCCGGCAGATCAGGGTGGAAGGTGGGAACCCACCCTGGACAGGATACCTTGCATTGCAGGGCCACTCACACACAGACCCCACTCAATCAGATGGGGACAATGCGGACATGCCAGTTCACCTCATGTGCATATCTTTGGGATGTGGAAGGAAATTGGAGTACCCAGAGAAAAACCATGCAGACATGGAGAGACCTGCATGCTCTATACACACAGTGGCCCCGGTAGGAACCCATTTTTTTCTCATCAATGTTATAAAATGACATTGAACAAAATGATATTATTTGAGGAACCACTGTACAAAAATAATATATAGTCATCAGGAAAATTCAAAAAATGTAGAAGACTAAAGAATAAAAAGCAAAACTCTCTCTTTACCCTGTAATCTTACTCCCTTTACTAAAGCTAAACTTTATGAGATACTAGAGGCCCGGTGCACAAAATTCATGCACTCTGGGAGGGGGGGGGGGTTCCCTTAGCCCAGCCTGCACCCTCTCATAGTCCAGGAGCCCTTGGGGGATGTCTGACTGATGGGGAGCGGGCCTCAGCTGACAGTTAGACATCCTTAGCACTGCTGCAGAGGCGGGAGAGGCACCAGCGTGAGCCCAGCTTCTGGCTCACTGACCACCAGGGGGCAGCTCCTGCATTGAGCGTCTGCCCTCTGGTGGTCAGTGCGTGTCATAGCAACTGGTCATTCTGCCATTTGGTCAATTTGCATATTAGCCTTTTATTATAGAGGATGTCCTCCCACACCTCTTTTCACACAATTATAAAATGCACACACTCACAATTATTTTTTTTTTAAACATATTTTATTGATTTTTTACAGAGAGGAAGGGAGAGAGATAGAGAGTTAGAAACATCGATGAGAGAGAAACATCGATCAGCTGCCTCCTGCACATCTCCCACTGGGGATGTGCCCGCAACCCAGGTACATGCCCTTGACCGGAATCGAACCCGGGACCCTTGAGTCCGCAGGCCGACGCTCTATCTACTGAGCCAAACCGGTTTTGGCAACAATTATTTTTCTTAATAAAAAAAGGATCATACTATAATGTTCTATAATGTGCTTTTTACAAATAATATTTCATAAAAATATGTCTATGTTAGTAAATTTAAGTTTTTGCCAGTTTTCTATATTAAAAACAGTAGTGCAATAAATGCTTGTACACTCGTGTATATTTGTGTTTAACAGATTCCAGGAAACAAAATTGCTGAGTTAAAGAGTAACACATTTAAAATTTAATAGATACTACCAAACTTACCTCAGAAGAGGCTTTGTGAACAGTATAGGAGAATGACTATTTGCTTAAATGTTCACCAACCATGGATATTATGTATATTTTTCACTTTTTGCCACTTTGATGAGCAAAAACAACAGTACACATTATTTAACTTATATTTTCCTAATTACAAATGAGACTGTGTATATGCTTCCTGGCCAGTTGTATTTCTTATCCAGTGCATTACTGATCCATCGCCATTGCCTATTTTTCTGCTTGTAACTTCCTAATTTTGATCATAAGAGTAGCTACTATATATTGAGCACTTGGTTGTGTGCCAGCCTCTGCACTAAATGCTTTAAAATGTTTTTTTTCTTTGAACATTCTGTACATGAGAAATATGAGAAACATATGGAGATGAAATTCAAACCATGGTCTTTTTCACTGGTCTCTTTTACTCTAAAAGCTGCACTTTCTCCACTGTATCACTATACCAAAAAGCTTCATTTTGCTGAAACGCAGAAACTCCAAATGGAGTGACTTACCAAACATAGCCCCGTAGCTACATGCCCATCTCAGTCCGGACCACTGGCAAGCTTTTCACCACCCTGGTCTTTCTTGAAAACTGCAAAAAGACTGTTCAGGCAAATTTATCAGACTTCACTACCTATAATATCTGTGTCCTTAGAGATAAAGAACCAACCCGCAGGACAAGGGTCGAAGATAAAATAGAAACTTCAAAAACATGGAGACCTTGGCCCCATTCCATCCATATCTCAGTCAAAGCAGAGGGCTGATGGCAGGACAAGCCAGCTCTAAAACTAGTGTGGTTTTCAGTCACCTCCCAGCACCCACCAGCCATGCTAATTTTTAAAAAATATATTTTTATTGATTTCAGAGAGGAAGGGGGAGGGAGAGAGAGATAGAAACATCAGTGATGAGAGGGAAACATTGATCAGCTGCCTCCTGCACGCCCCCCACTGGGGATGGAGCCCACAACCTGGGCATGCGCCCTTGACTGGAATCGAACCCGGGACCCTTCATTCAGCTCACAGGCCGACATTCTATCCACTGAACCAAGCCAGCCAGGGCTAATTTTTTTTTTTTTTTTTTTTAACACTGAGGCTGGATGAACTGTCAATCATAGGCATGAGCAGCAAACAGTTTGAAGTTCTGCTCTTTAAAAAAATAAAGATGTTTATCTTACAGCCCTTCTATTAACCCAGAATGAAAAGTGTCCTTAAGAATTTCACTTTTTTTCTCAAATGTGATTAACCTAATGAGAGGTGTAGGAAATGTAATTTTATGATTTTATTGTTCATATTAATCATAATCTTCTAAAGAAAAGGAGGGTGGAGTAAATTATGTCTGAGAAGCTGCCAAACTTCCTTCCTTCCAAAAGCATTAATTAAATACTTGTGTAATCCTATATAATAAAAGCCTAATATGCAAATTGACCAAACATCGGAACAACTGGTGGAAGGACCAGTCGCTATGATGTGCACTGACCACCAGGGGGCACATACTCAATGGAGGAGCTGCCTCCAGCCCGCAGACCCCACGCCAGCCAAGGCAGGTGCCAGTGGGGGCCCCCCCAATTGCCCCACCGGTCGCCCCACAGACCGGCCCTGATTGCCAGCCAGGCCTAAGGACCTTACCCATGCACCAATTTTGTGCATCAGACCTCTAGTAAATTGATAACAGCTTGAAGTGGAGTATATGGAGGTGCATTAAACAAGTCTTTCTACCTTTACATAATTAAACCTTTCCAACAATAAGAAGGTGTGTGTGTTTTTAAAGATTTATGTGCCAGACACTGGAGATCCAGCAAATTGAACATAGTTCCAATTCTTCTGAGGATCAAAAATCCCTTTCATTATTATGTCAACATGTTACAAAGCACTTTCACATGTGGTATCTGAGTCATCCTATAAACACATTATGTTTGCAAATTCAATGGAAGCCTCCTTTCATTCTTTTCTTCCTGATCTTTCTTTGTTCTCTGAGATAAATCTAACATAGGAAAGGCCCGAACTCTAACAAGTAGGATTGTGGTTGGGGGTTGGGAGAGGTGGGTGAGACCTTTATCCTATGGGTGGAATTAGTTTCAGGATGCTTCAGAAATTTAAGATTCTGATAATATTATCAGAATCTTAAATACCATCTCCACCCTTTTAAATACTTAGGGTGAGCCTTTCACTCACAAAATCTTCCTTTAAATTCAGGTGATTCTCTTATTTCAAGACAGTCAAACTGGTTGAAATGGGATTTGGAAACAGGTCTTAGTGCAAAACCAGTGCAATGTTCATTTCTGGAGTGACTGTGGGAGTTTGGCTACACACACTGAGTCCCAGGCTTTCTGAGGAAGGAAAGAGCAGACATCTGACTGAGTAGAAAAATAAGAGCCAAGTACACAGAATGAACACAGTTGTCTGTATTCTCTCAGGACAAGCCATTTTGTTCCCGTGGGAGAATGCTGCAATCAGTGGACATTGTGGCTTATGGCTTCAGATACCATGGCACCCACTCAAATGAATGCTGAACATTTCTGCACAAGAGGTTCTGGTAAATATTGGGAGAGAAACAACTGGAGAGAGAGAGAGAGAGAGAGAGAGAGAGAGAGAGAGAGAGAGAGAGAGAGAGAGAGAAGAAGAAGAAGAAGAAGAAGAAGAAGAAGAAGAAGAAGAAGAAGAAGAAGAAGAAGAAGAAGAAGAAGAAGAGGAAGAAAAGAGAAGAGAAGAGAAGAAAGAAAGAAAGGAAGGAAGGAAGGAAGGAAGGAAGGAAGGAAGGAAGAAGGAAAGAAAGAAAGAAAGAAAGAAAGAAAGAAAGAAAGAAAGAAAGAAAGAAGAGAGAAGAGAAAGAAAGGAAAAAAGATTCTATCAAGTGGTTTTCATTTCTGACAACGATTTTGTATTTAACTCTATTGCCAGCAAAACTCGTGTCACATTGGGAAGATTCCTTCTCTCTGGGCCGCAATTTTTCCTTTGTACAAATTAAAGGGTTAAAATAAATAAATCCCATAGGTTTTAAAAACTTCATGAATAACCACATATCTCTTTGAATACCTATTCCCAAGACATAGACTTCCATTCCATAAATATTTAGTAAATGCCTGCTATGAGCTAGGCACAGTGCTAGGCACTGGGAACATATAAGTGAACAAAACAAATTAAAATCCTGGGCCCAAGGACCTGACATTGAACTAGAACACTTACACAGTGCTTACCTTGGGCCGAGCAGAGGTCTGAGCACTTTACACATACCAGCTCATTTAGTCCTCATAACATCTCTCTGAGGCAGGTACCATTAACATTATCCCCTTTTACAAATGAAGACAGAGGTACAGAAACATGAAGATATACTAATTAGTTACAGAGCCGAGATGTGAACCAGGCAGGCAGTCTGACTTCAGGATCTAGGCTCTTATGTTATTCCACGGCTAACTCTGGAAAAGTCCAATGGAACTATTTTCAAAATTAATTGGTTTTGAATTTCTTGCCAAAAGATGATGACCTTATAAAGTTGGTGTAAGAGGCCAATTTCAAAACAGTATGTACTTAGAAAATTTACAAGAGAGAAACATTTTCTATTCGATATTAATAGAAAGTGAGAGACAGAAACTATCTATATATATAAAACCCTAATATGCAAATAGTCCCGATGGCTCGACAGCGGGTGCAAGTGGCAGCTGCTGGCCCCAATTGCCCTGAGGGCTTCTCCAACTCCCTCTGCTCCTGAGGAGCAATCGGGGCTGGCAGCTGTCTCTTGCACCTGCTACCAGCGACTGCCCCGCTTGCACCCACTGCTGGTACCAGCCTCAATCGCTCTTTGCCATCAGCGGGTGCGAGTGGGGCCAGTGCTGTCAGCACATGGGAGCGGCAGCGCAGCAGCGGCGGGAGTGGGGCTTCAGGCAGACAGGGGACTGGGGGCCGCGGTGGGAGGGGCCAGGTGGGGGAGGATGGGCCAAGACCCGCCCCTGTGCCCACCGCACCTTGTGGCCCACAGTTCCTTTCAAGGTGCACAAATTCATGCACTGGGCCCCTAGTTCACTTATAAATTTTAAAATATTTTTTTAAAAAATCCTCACCCAAGGATATGTTTTTATTGATTTTAGAGAGAGAGGAAAGGAGAGAGAAACATTGATGTGAGAGAAACATTGACCAGTTGCCTCCCTTATGTGCCCCAATTGGGGATCAAACTCACAACCTAGGTATGTGTCCTGACTGGGAATTGAACCCACAACCTTTTTGTGTATGGGACAATGCTCCAACCAGTTTAGCCACCCAGCCAGAGCTGTATATGCTATAATTTAAATGAATATAGTACCAGGCCCTTGATGGGTAGCTCAGTTGGTTAGAGCACTGTCCAGATATGCCAAAGTTGTGGGTTTGATCCCTAGTTAGGGCATATATAAGAATCAACCGATGAATGCATAAATAAGTGGAACAACAAATTGATGTTTCTTTCTCTCTGCCTCTATCTGTCTCCCCCTTCCTCTCTAAAACCAATCAATCAATTAATAATTTTTAAAAATAAATGAATATAGTGCTAGCTGAGAGCTTTGAGACATTTAATTACTAAGTTTCTTATTTTTGGTTTACATATTCCTTGAAACAATATGACAATTAGGAACAATAATCCTCACATTATTTTGTAGGTGACAACCAATAATTAAAATACACTATTTGCTGATATTAACTAATGTCACCCACAGAAAAAACTGTAAGAAAGGATGGTCTAAGAATTTTTGGTCCCTGAACCTTTGGGTGCACCCTCTGGTGGTTCTGCCCAGGCTCAAGCCAAGCTCCAAGAGGCAGCCTGGGCAAATGTCCGATTGTTCTATCAGGGCTGGAAGCGCTCCTCAATATCATCTTGTCTAGGTACCTTACTTTACAATTGAGGGGGAAACTCAGGCTCAGAAGGGAAGGGAGATAATGACAGATGCAGAGCTAGAGCCCAGGCCTCCTGTTGGGATACGGTCTTATTGATTTCAGACAGAGAGAAGGAGAGGGAGAGAGAGAGAAACATCAACCAGTTGCCTTCTGTACCAGCACCCTGATCAGATGGAACCCACAACCTGGGTATGTGCCCTGACTGGGAATCAAACCCACCACCTTTTGTTGCATGGGACAACGCTCCAACCAACTGAGCCTCACTGACCAGGGCACACACAGAATTTTAAAAACTGTATTCTCCTTCCTATTGCCCATTTCTCTTCATTATCTCTCCCTTGTTTTCTCTGGGAAAGCTGAGTTTGTGAGATAAGCAGGGTTATAGTCATTTAGGAGTTAAGAGGGAGTGATTTCATCTCTAGAAAACCAAGAATTCCAACTTGTGCTTCTGAATGGTCAAAATGATATCCGGTGGGGGGGGAAAATGATACCCAGAGAGTGAAGCAGTATCCCTCAGATCACATGGAAGGTAAAAGCTGGACTCTGAGCAGGCAGATAACTCCTGGAAAGGTATCATTTTAGAGGCAAGGATGGCTCTGACTACCTACTCTACACCAAATGCTTCTTCCTACTGATTCAAGCAATAATTCCATCATCAGAGTTTCTTATGAAATGCAAATTCCCCTTGCAAAGGCTAATAAATCAATGGTCAATCTCTCCAAATGAATGGCTTCCATAGAAACTCCGACCACTTCCCTGACTTTCCAATGCACTCTTCCTAACCTGTGTGTACACAGCTCAGGCTCACATGTTCATGCATTGTTGGAGACCCAGCTCTTCAACAGTCTGTATTTCATCTGCACACATTCCCTGTTGTGTCCTCCACAGGCTGGGGACATTTCTCCATCCAGTTCTGTTAGAGGCCACACGAGAGCAGCATCGCATAGGACAACGTGTTAACCCCTCTGCTTGCTGTGCAGCTCTGTCTGATTTGCTAAAGAATGTGCTCTAGAGGACAGGATCTGGTCTGCTGGTTCACAGATATAGTCCCAGCACTTAACCTGGTGCCTGGTCCACATGGGAGATATATATATATATATATATATCAACTAACTGATTCAACTCTTCCTACACACATTTATCACCTAAGACTTCCTGACTAGAACCCTCTACTCACAAACTGTAACAACTCCCTGACTTTGTACAGATACTCAGGTGTCTGTTGCACCTTGGTTCCTGGGCCTTTTCCTCTGAAAACTTCATCTCCATCCCCCTCCTCTGCCCATCCATCAAGTCATTTCTGCCATGAGCCTTCCTGAGTCATGAGCCAGGCAACATGACTTCTTTTGCCATTAAGCTACTATATCCATCACTCAGCAGGCACTCCCGCCCCCCCCCCCCCCCCCGCCCCAGTTTACATCATCCTAGGGTTCTGCATTGCCCTGGCGCTGCAGCCTTACTCTTCATTATCCCCCTGCCTCTCTTGCTGGTATCGCTTCACTGAGAACGTGTCTTTGGCCCTCTGCTCTTTTCTCTCAATTCCCTCTCTCCAGTACCTCATACAATCTCACAGCTTCCACTATTTCCTCTCCACAGTAGATTCCAAAATCTAGATCTTCAGAGTTTGTCCTCTCTTCCCAGCTTCTGAGCCAAATTTCCAACTACCAATGGACATTCCCATTGGTCTCTGTTGCCATCACCTTTATCACCAGAGGAAGCTCTGACTTTCCAGGTGATACCATCATCTTTCTCCCCAATTGTACTGAGTAGAAAATGCTGAGATTGAGGTGCAGATTGGGAATAAGGGAGAAAGGTAAATTAAATACCCAGGCTGTCAGTTCTTGAGATAAATCTCTCAATCTCTCCCCCACTCGCTCCACATTCCTCTCTCTCTCTCTCTCTCTCTCTCTCTCTCTCTCTCTCTCTCTCTCTCTCTCCCCGCCTCCTTTTCCCTCCTCTTCCCTCCTCCTCCCTCCTCCTCCCTCTCTTCCTCCCTCACTTCCACTCTCTCTAAAAAGCAATGGAA
The DNA here is from genome assembly GCF_964212035.1 of Myotis nattereri. Lineage (NCBI taxonomy): Eukaryota > Metazoa > Chordata > Mammalia > Chiroptera > Vespertilionidae > Myotis > Myotis nattereri. Next base: position 79,957,616 of record NC_138080.1, read on the forward strand.
AATATCCTCAGGCGAGGATTAACAACAATAACAAAAAAAGTGAGTCATATTCCCGGCTCCCCGCACTTACACTTAAAGCCCTTCAATCACCCAGATTATAGGGCCCATGTGATCTGGCTGCTGTTGCTCCCCTCAGCTTTCTCAGCTCTCTGCTTCCTGGACCCTGGACTTCATCAAGATCTCAGAGCATTTGCCCTTGGGGTTCCTCTGGTAGGGAACCTTCTCCCCCTACTCTCTGCATGGTTGACTTTTGTCTTTAAAAACCTGCTTCAGTTTGAACCTAACTCCTAAGTATTTTGAGAAATATCAGAAGGGCTACTTTTTATCTCCCATATACAAGGTTATACTTGAGTTTATCCCTAAAGTGACCTGTGTCCTCCTCTCCACTCTGTTCCTGTTTGTCCTTCAAACCCAGCCAAATATCTCCTCCTCCCTGAGGCCGAGGCCACTGAAATCACTCCCAGCCATGAATCCCACAGAACTTAGGGTCCGATTCATATGCAATACTTATCATACCCTCTACCTATTTCAGTATTGTTGATTTTAAAAATGTTTCATGTATGTTATATTTTCCAGATATAAAATTTCTTCTAAGAGCAAGGACCATTCTTTCTTAATATATCTTTTTATTGATTTCAGAGAGGAAGGGAGAGGGAGAGAGAGATAGAAACCTCAATGATGGGAGAGAATCATTGATCAGCTGCCTCCTACACGCCCCACAATGGAGATCAAGCCCCCAACCCTGGCATGTGTCCATGACCGGAATGGAACCCTGACCTTCCTGGTTCCTAGGTCGATGCTCAACCACTGAGCCACACCGGCCATGCAACACAAAAGGGCCTTTTATAAGATTAAAGATATGCTTCACAGACCTGTTGGGAGGAAAGTATATTCTGCATGTTGGAGGGATGTAAACCATTAGGGAGCCAGAGAGCAGATTGTAGTAGGCAGCCTCTAAGATGGTCACCAATGGTCCCTGCCTCCTGGTATTTTTTTTAAAATATATTTTATTGATTTTTTACAGAGAGGAAGGGAGAGGGATAGAGAGTTAGAAACATAGATGAGAGAGAAACATCGATCAGCTGCCCCCTGCACACCCCCCACCGGGGATGTGCCGGCAACCAAGGTACATGCCCCTGACCAGAATCGAACCTGGGACCCTTCAGTCCGCAGGCCAACACTCTATCCACTGAGCAAAACCGGCTAGAGCCCTCCTCGTATTTATTAAAACTCTTGTGTAATCCTTCCTGTTGAGTGTGAGTTGAACTTATGCACACACTTCTAACAAAATACAGGGGGAAGAAAGATGAACGTCACTTCTGGGATTAGGTTACAAAAAGACAGTGGCTTCTGTTTTAAGTGCACTCACTCTCTTGCTCTCATTCAATCACTCACCCTGGGGGAGCTAGCTGCCATGCTATGAAGAGACCTTGCACCAGAAGCACCTGGCTAAGCTGCATTCAGATTCTTACCCACAGACACTACAAGATAAGTGTTTGTTGTCTTAAGCCACTCATTTTAGGGGTAATTTGTTACACTGAAGTAGATAGCTAATACAGACTGCCAGTGAGCCAGGACCTAAAATCTTCAACAGATTGGAGGTGGAGGAGTACAGAGAATAGCTACAACAAAGAGGAGCAATGAGTAGTAAAGTTAAACAACACATGATACAAAGGTTGCATTTATGGAGGAGAGAGGAAGAATAGTCTGGAAGTGTCACTGAGTAGCAGGGAGGTTGTGAGGGCACCAAAGTGTGTGAAGTGTAGAACAGTCACTCCTTGAGAGGGTTTCAAGGAACAATGCCCTTCATACTGAGCTAGGGTCCAGTTAAAGCAAGAAAGAGAAGAGAACATTAGGAGAAGAAAGCTGTGCAGTATGTAGAGCAGTAACTGGGCCAGATTGAAGCAGGTTTGAGAGCTAAACATCTTGAGAGGTATTTTAGATAAGTGGCAGAGTTTGGGGTTGAAGTGATGATAACTACATAGAAAATTAAGCAAACAACAAAAGAAAAGATAATGATTTGTTTCAGGAAAGACAAAAGACTTGTAAGGAAAGAAAAGTAAACCTGGTTTATTATATTACTCTCATCTAAATAGTATTTACATGATCATAACGTAAATACTGAATATTGCCTTAAGTAAAATTACTATCTATATATAGTTATCTATATCTATATCTATAGATATATAGATATATAGATATCTAATCTAATAAAAGAGAAACATGCAGATTGACCATAACTTTGCTATGCCCCAAGCCACGCCCACCAGCCAATCAGAGTGACTATATGCAAATTAACCCAACCAAGATGGCAGCCGGCAGCCACGGAGCTGGAGCAAGCAGGAGGCTTGGTTGCCTCGGCGATGGAGGAAGCCAAGCTTCCCACCTGGTTGGCCGGCTGTGGCCTCCGCTAAAGGCAACAAATTTTCAATTATAGAAGCTAAATAAATCCCAGGTACCTGCTTCCAGCCAGCCTCCATTAAGAGCTTGGGTGGCTGGGGGCTGTGGCCAGCCTGCAAACAGTCATCAGCCCCTCACTCAGGCTGGTTAGGCACCCCAGCGGGACCCCCACCCTGATCCGGGACACCCTTCAGGGCAAACCAGCCGGCCCCCACCCATGCACCAGGCCTCTATCCTATATAATAAAAGAGTAATATGCAAACTGACCCAAACTGACACACACTGACAAGCAGGAGGCAGATGCTCAATGCAGGAGCTGAGCCCAGGTGGTCAGTGCACTCCCACAGGGGGAGCTCTGCTCAGCCACAAGCCAGGCTGACGGCTGCCAGTACAGCGGTGGTGGTGGGAGCCTCTCCCGCCTCCTCAGCAGCGCTAAGGATGTCCAACTGCAGCTTAGGTCTGCTCCCCGCTGGCAAGTGAACATCCCCTGAGGGCTCCTGGGCTGCCAGAGGGATGTCTGACTGCCAGCTTGGGCCCGATCCCCCGGGTAGCGGGCCTAAGCCAGCAGGTGGTCATCCCCCAAGGGGTCCCAGACTGCGAGAGGGCACAGGCCGCCTGAGGGACCCCCCCAAGTACACAATTTTTTGTGCACCAGGCCTCTAGTATAGATATACAGATATATAGATATATAGATATATAGATATATAGATATATAGATATATAGATATATAGATAAAAGGCTAATATACAAATTGTCCCCTCAGGAGTTCAATCAGGAGACCAGGAGTTCGATCACTCAGTATGACGTGTGTTGATCTCGAGGAGGCAGCATGGAATGAAGGAAGACCGCAGCCAGAGAAGGAAGGCCCGGGTTGGCAGCCAGAAGGAAGGCCCTGGCTGGCAGCCAGAAGACCCCAATCGGCCCTGATCACTGGCCAGGCCTAGGAATCCTACCTGTTCATGAATTTTGTGCACCTGACACATACTGACCACCAGGGGACAGATGCTCAACGCAGGAGCTGCCCCCTGGTGGTCAGTGCGCTCCCACAGCGGGAATGCCGCTCAGCAACCCACCAGCCCAGCAGCAGCCACTCACTCCCTCAGTAGTCCTGCAGGTCCAATCTCTGGAGAATGGGCCAGGCACCTACAGACCAGTGCTGCCTGATAGCACCGCAGCCTCCTGGAAGTTGGCCTTGGGAACTGTGGCTGCTTCCCCTCCCTAGATGCTCTACAAGGAAGAAAGGATATAAAAGTGGCCACCAGGTGGCTCCTGACAACAGACGCAAACGTCAGCGGATGAATCCAGATCCCTGGCTGGCAAGGGTGTACCACCGCCCACCCAGAGGGCCAATCACGTCCGCCCCCCCCCCCCCCAACCCCACCCATGCATGAATTACTATTTAACTATATTGGGAGATGGGAGGGTGAGAAAGACACATTTTTGTTTAGTGGGTGGGGAGAAAAAAAAGAAAGGCAATTCCTCATCCTCCATGTGGGGAGGGGGGGTGGGCGGGGTCAGTAGACACCTAACTATTTAAAATTGAAAAAATCAATAAATACAATTCAAATCGATTTTTTAGAAATACAGAAGTAATACTAATAGCATCAGATAAAAGAATTAAAGGTTGTTTCTTAAAGAGGAAAATGAGTGTAAAGTTGAAGAGGGCTGTCACTTTTAATTTATTGATTTGACAGAGAGAAAGGAAAGGAGAGAGACTGATTTTCTGTTCCACCCATCTATATTCATTGGCTGATTCTTATATGTACCCTGATAGGGGATTGAACCCATAATCTCAGTGTATCAGAATGGCACTCTAACCACCTGAGCTGCCCAGCCAGGGCCTGACACTTTTCTTATCAAACCTTATAGAATTAGTAACTCTTATGAGAATGCCTAATTTTGATTTAATATAAAAATTAAGAGAAAACAGGTATATTGATATGTAGTGTCACAGAAATATGTTTATGGTATAAAAGTTTTAAAACCAAAATGAGGAATAACAGCACAATTTTATTTTTTTAAATTATATATGCAGCCGTAGCTTGGTTTGACTCAGTGGATAGAGTGTTGGCTTGCAGACCAAAGGGTCTCGAGTTCGATTCCAGTCAAGGGCATGTACCTTGGTTGCAGGCTCCTCCCTGGCCCCGAGCCCTGGTTTGAGTACATACAAGAGGCAACCAATTGATGTATTTCTCTCACATTAGTAACAAGCATGAATCACATACTTTTTTAAAAGCCTATTTATTCATGAGCACACATCAAGTATTTGTTGCTTGGTTGATAAGTTTCTCAATTATATCTTATACCCACAAGTTTTTCAAGGACAAGATCATCTTAGAAGCATTACTGTATATCCACCACAATGCCAACTCTGAGCTGGCTACCCATTAGGCAGAAGTTCAACAAAGGCTGAAATTGTACTCAATCCCACATCCCATCAACAAAGAGCCTCTTGTACCACTTGCTGCCACCAGATGGCAGGTCTCTATTAGTAGTCCTCTTCCAAGGAATTGTCTCATTACACACACACACACACACACACACACACACACACACACACACACCCCTCTAACCTTTCCAGAGTACTGTATCTCACTGGAGTATTATAAATTATTTGTAATTTTATCTCTCATACCAGACTGAGAACTCCTTCAGAATAAAAACATAAATTAAGGATAATTCATCTTAGACCCAGAAGTGTTGGGTACTGGCCTGAACTCAATAGATAACCATTTTTAGAATGAATAAATAAATGCATATGTCTCTGAAAACTAATAAAATCCTACAATTATTACTATACTTTCTTTCCCAACGATCAATCAAGGATCATTAATTGTGAATTTCTGTGCACTATCCAGTGTCCAGAGATGGGAGTTCAGAATGGTAAAAGAATAAAAGATATAATTAAGGGGTTTTTGCCAACTTAAATCTCTCTTTGGAGGAGCCCTTCCAACTCCAAACCTTCCTAGGCTAATGGTGAAGTTGTAGCTTCTGCCATCTGGCACCTCAATCTGGTGGGAGAAAATGCTACTATCCTTGGATAGAGTCTCTAGTAATTGGGATTGACAAGGCCTAGCCCCAGGGAGCTTCTAGATTGATAAAGGAAACACACCATTGAACATGAAACAAATCTAGTCATGGCTTGCAGACATCCCCTCTAATGTACCCCAGCCCTCCAGGCCCATGTGTTTAACAGACACCAACTGTTCCCATTTTCCACACAGGAGTGCCTTCTCCCCACAACAGGAACCCTGGATCTGAAAGGGACACAAGGTTTCCCCTCTTCCTTCTCTGGGCATACCACTGAGGAACTTTGCAAGTCATTAAGACTCAACTGAGGGCCAAAGGGAGGGTCAGGAGCCCAGGAAGCTAAGGCATTTGGACTGGGAGTCAAGTATCCCCAGGGGGTAGGAAGAGACAAGGTTCCAGGGAGGAGGGGTGGCAGAGATTGAAAATTCCTGAGCTCTGTTCAGTGTCACAACTCTGTAGAATATGCAAGGAGGCCCATTCTCCTGCTTCCCACCCTCCTTATCTAATTAGCAGAGTCGTGTAAAAAGTCAGAAATCCTATCTCTTTTCTGGCATTCTCCAGCCACTCTCCACCCTCTCACTCCATACTCTCCCCCCTCAAAGACCCCCGAATTGTTCTGCAGGCTCAAAGCCCTGGAAGGAGACTGGAAAAGAAAAGTCGGGGAACAGGGATTTGGGGAATTCAATGAAAGTGCACATTTGGAAAGAAGTATTGGCCTGGGATGCACACCATCATCATCACAGGTGACCAACAATCTTAGTTTGCCCAAGACTGTCCTTGTTTAAGCACCTAGAGTCCTACACCACAGCAAACCCCTCAGTCCTGGGGAAAGCAGAATGGTAGGATCCAGGCTCTCTTGGGCCAAACTCACTGTGTAACCCTGAGTAAGTCCTGGACTTCAGTTACCTCCTTGTAAAATGGAACCCTTTAGCTGAGACACTCTATGGTTCTATGACTGGCCTACAGTGGTGCTCTGGGAGGCGGCTCCTGACTTAGAGAACTGATTGATAAATTTTCAGGAACTTTGCAAACTGGTTCTTAAACACAGCCATTATTAAAAATTAAATTGACCCTAGCCAGTTTTGCTGAGTGGTTAGAGTGTCAGCCAGCAGATTGAAGGGTCTCAGGTTCGACTCAGATCGGGGCACGTGCAAGAGGCAACCAATTGATGCATCTCTCCCATATCGATGTTTTTCTCTCTGTGTCTCTCCCCTTCTCTTCCACTCTCTCTAAAAATCAATGGAAAAATATCCTTGGTTGAGGATTAACAAAAACAAAATTAAATTTTAGGGGTGTGGGCTGAGTGGAGGGGGCAAAGGGCGGGAAATGGGGGACATCTGTAATACTGCCAACAATTTTAAAAAGAAGAGAAGAAATTTAATTGCATAAACTTACAATTAAATAAGTTATATTAAAAACAAAGATAACAAGTAATGAAAATTCATCACTTTTGGGGAGGTGAGATAAACAAAAGGACTTGTATGCATGCATATAAGCATATCCCATGGACACAGTCAGTAGGGGGGTAAGGGCATGTGTTGAGGGGGTGGGAACAATGTGGGGAAAAGAATTTATATGTAGTAATACTTTAAACAATAAAGAATTAAAAAAAGAAAATTCATCACTTTCTAATTTTTTACATTTTACTTTATACTCAAGGTTACTTATATCTATTATTTCTATGATATGATAAAAATATTACATAATGATGTGCTACTGTTCATTACTTCCTAAGTCCACATTGGTAGTTTGAAATCAGCCATCGTGAGAATACACCATGAAAATCAGCAAATACTACCAATTATGGCTTCTGTCACACCAAAGCTAGTTGTTAAACACTTATCAGAACACCACTGGTTCAGAGACACTATTCTGTCTTGTCATAGGCGTACTCTATCTCTACTGTCATCTTCTGCTCTAATCTTCATTCCAGATTTCCATTCCAGAAAAAGAGAAACCAAGAGTTGGGTCATCATTTAAAAACCGCCGAAACCGGTTTGGCTCAGTGGATAGAGCGTCGGCCTGCGGACTGAAAGGTCCCGGGTTCGATTCCGGTCAAGGGCATGTACCTGGGTTGCGGGCACATCCCCAGTAGGAGGTGTGCAGGAGGCGGCTGATCGATGTTTCTCTCCCATCGATGTTTCTAACTCTCTCTATCTCTCTCCCTTCCTCTCTGTAAAAAATCAATAAAATATATTTAAAAAAAAAAAAACAACAACAACAAAAAAAAACAAAAAACCAATGAGCCTTATCTGGTTTGGCTCAGTGGATAGAGTGTCGAGCTTCAGACTGAAGGGTCCCGGATTCGATTCTAGTCAAGGACACATGCCCAGTTATGAACTCGATCCCCAGTAGGGCGTGTGCAGCAGGCAGCCAATCAATGATTCTCTCATCATTGATGTTTCTCTCTCTCTCCCTTTCTCTTATTCTTTCTCTATAAATCAATTTAACAAAATTTAAATAAACTAAAATCCTATATAATAAAAGGATAATATTCAAATTGTTCCCCTCTACTGGACATTTGACCAGAGTTCAACAAGGGAGTGAGGCTGGCCGGCCAACCTCCCGTGTCTGCTCCCCTGGGCCGGGCTGGGCCTATCGCCCCAATCGGGGAGGGACAGCCAGACACCCCCGCCCCCCGGACACACACACACACACACACACAAATTCATGCACTGGGCCTCTAGTAAATTAATAAAACTACTAATGAGAGAGTAGAGCTGGGGTTAAGGAAATGGAAGCACAGTTTGGTTGCAAATGATCTGTAGACTCTAGAGTGGAGTGCCTGTCTCTGGCTCTTCTCTCCTCCCAGGAAACCCCTCTGTCCACAATGAAGGATTTGGACAGTTCAGCACAGAGGTCTTATGTAGACAGAATCCTAGAGGACTCTGAAGAAGGCATTGATTGTCTCCAGGTATCTATCTTACAGGTCTATCTTGATGGCCAACTGAAGGATTCAAAGTTAACTAAGGTGATTCTCATGCTGACAGTTAGGGAAGACAATATTTCCCCATGTCTGGCCTACAGTCACCTCTGGCATTAATAAATTCTGCAAATTATAAAATTAGGATTAAAGCATGCAAGAGAGCTGGGAAAATCTTTAGAGTTCATTCAACATTCAACATTTTCCCTACTCTCTCATTTTATAGATGACAAAACTGAATCCACACAGTAGTTAACAGCTTGCCCAAAGTCACATAACAGATTAGTGGCCAAAGTCTATGGCTCCCAATACCTAGAGCAGAGGCCTTCCCTTAATATTTTAAATTCCTTTAAAAAAACATTTTATATCTTTAGAGAATCTGCACAGGAGCAAGCACAAAGTTTGCACACAAAAAGCACACTAATTTCCCCTCTGCTTTCTAGAAAATAAAGGAATATTTTTATAGAATACCAACTGAATGCCAGGTGCTATGGGGAACAAAGAAGCATAAGACCCATTTTTCATTCATCCAGACATCTTCTTAAGCACTAAGACTACTAAGCAAATCTAAAAGACAGATTCCTGCCTAAGGGGCTGATGTCCTTGAAACAAAGTGGTATCAGAAAGAAAGCCATCAATCTTTTCAAATACAGCCCTGGGTGGTCCAAAGGTTGATTCCCACGTATACAAACAGCTAACAAATTGGAGATCTAACCCTCAAATACAAAATGATAGACATATTAGGAATGAAAGAAATTCACTAGAGCTTACTTTGGTAGAATGTGCTAGAAGGAACTGCTATAGAGGTGAACTCTGCAGTGTTTCTGCGTCCTGGTCCCACAATTCCATGACTTCATAGTCAACAAGGGAGGAAGGGGGAATAGTGTACCCCTTACTTGGGTAACTACATAATTATTAACACCTTAGGGAGCAAGGCAGGGTAAGGGGTGGGGTCTCTTTGACAGATAAGGCACTGAAGCTCCAAGGGACAGGTGACCTACCTTCAGGGTTAGGAACCCTGCCTGCTCCATGCTATAAGAGTCTGAGAAATGAGTCCTCAAGGAGGAAGAGACATAAGTCTCATTTATAGAGGGAAGATATTTCCAGAGTATGGAAAGACCTCAGACCCCCTGTCAACCTGGGAGGGAAGAAGGGCTGGAGGAGAGGGAAGAAGGGCTGGAGGGGCGGGGTGGGGTGAGGTAGGGCGGGGCTTTCCTTGAGGCTTTGGCCTCAGTCCCTCCTCCCTGGTCCCCCATTGGGCCAGTGGCTCCTGCAGCCCTGCCAGTGAGGGACAAATGAAAAGGGCTGTTGATTTTTCCCCCTTGGCCATTCAGAATTTCCCAACATATATACTGAGGAAGACCCTGCCCTCTCCTCACTTTTTCTCTGGACTTGTCCCTGGGCTGAATTTAGTCCTCTCGGGGAGGGCAGGGCCATGGGAGTCCTGTTCATGCTCAGGGTGGCTGTGGGCATATGCTATGCCACTTTCAGTGCCTCTGCCTGGTAAGTCCTTTCCCCCACCCTCACTCCCTGCCAAGGTAGCCCCATTATCTCAGCCCTGTTCACCAATGCCTCACTTTTTCTCTCTTTGGTAGGTCAGTGAACAATTTCCTGATAACAGGTCCCAAGGTAGGATGCTCTCTGGCTTCTGTTTTTACCCATTCAGCTTCCTAAGGGATCTCTTTGGGGGAAGGAAAAGAGGGGAGGGAGATAGTACCAGAATCCCTCACCCAGAAGAACCCATGATTGTTCCTTCATAGAGAGCTAACCCATTTGAGTTCTGCCTGCTCCCCAGATGACCTGATCTGAGCTGGGCCCGAAGCTCATAGCCCTTTTCCCTTTGCAAGGCCTATCTGACCTACACTACCAGTGTGGCGCTGGGTGCCCAGAGTGGCATTGAAGAGTGTAAGTTCCAATTTGCTTGGGAACGCTGGAACTGCCCTGAAAATGCTCTCCAGCTCTCTACTCACAACAGGCTGAGAGGTGGTAAGTTTGTGCACTTGTACAGGGGGGATATGTGCATGGAGGTGGGCTTGCAGTATGTGTGCATGTGTAGCATATATGTGCATAGTGATATGAAAAAGTTATCAGTGATCTGCTGACCTGCCACTTCCTGGCTGTGTGACTTGACTAAGTTACTTCCCCTCTCTCAGCCCCAGTTCTGTTATTTTATCATAAGACCAGCCCACCAGGAGCATTGTAAGGATTGAATGAGGTGTTTCTATACAAATGTAATAATTACTCTGTTTTTAAAAAATGCATGCCTATATTTGTGTGTTTGAACTCACTTATCTTGCACTGATTTGAACGAAATAAAAATGGGGAAAAGGCTCTGCGTTTGTGAGGGAATATCTCATCTGCCCAGCTGCCATAAAATCCCAACAGCATAGGAGCTGAGAGATCACATTGAGCTGTGCCTCAGGTGGGGTATGTGTGTACACCTGTGTGTGCATCTGTGCAGCTATTTGTAACTGTGTAGTAGTTTGCATAGAAACAATAAAGAGTTGCCAGAGAAGAGTTGGGGGAAGGAGTAAAGAAGATGAAGACAAAAAGAAATATCTCCCTGTGGGGTATACAGAAAGAATGGGGAGTGCATGGAAATGAAATGGGACAATGTTTATAAAGAGTTAAGATACAAGCTCATTGTCCTAACAGGTTTGGCTCAGTGGATAGAGCGTCAGCCTGCAGACTGAAGGTTCTCAGGTTCAATTCAGGTCAAGGGCATGTACCTTGGTTGTGGGCACATCCCCGGTAGGGGGTGTGCAGGAGGCAGCTAATCAATGTTTCTCTCTCATTGATGTTTCTAACTCTCTATCCCTTTCCCTTCCTCTCTGTAAAAAATCAATAAGATATATATATATATATATTTTTTTTTTTTTTAAAGAAGAAGATACAAGCTCATGCCCTAGCTAGTTTGGATCAGTGGATAGAGCGTCGGTCTGCAGACTGAAGGGTTCTGGTTTGACTCCAGTCAAGGGCACATACCTCGGTTGCAGGATCCTTCCTGGCCTGGGCCCTGTTTGGGTCATGTGCAGGAAGCAACCAGTTGATGTGTTTCTCTCATATCAATATTTCTCTGTCTTTCCCTCTCTCTTCCACTCTCTCTAAAAAGCAACGGAGCCCTAGCTGGTGTGGCTCAGTGGATAGAGTGTCGGCCTGCGAACTGAAAGGTCCCAGGTTCGATTCCAGTGACGGGCACATGCCCAGGTTGTGGGCTCGATCCCCAGTAGGGGGCGTGCAGGAGGCAGAGGATCCATGATTCTCCTCATGGATGTTTATCTCTCCCCTCTTCCTTCCTCTCTGAAATCAATAAAAAATATATTTTAAAAAAATATATTTTAAAAAAAATAAAAATCAATGGAAAAATATCCTCTGGTGAGAATTAAAAAAAAAAAAAAAAAAAAAAAAGATACAAGCTCAGTAAGTGGTAGCCATGATCATTATGATTATTACAGGGCTCTAGTTGTATGTCAGAAGGAAGAAAAGGTCCTCTGTTTCCTAAGACAGCCTCAGGGCATGAGTCCTCAATGCCAGAGGCCCAAAAGCAGTGGGTAATGACCAGAGGCCTAGGCTGGACTTCTGGAGAGAAGAGTCCTGCTCTCAACACCACAGCTGGTGAGGAAAGTGGCCTTGGTCCCATCACTCTTTTGTCTCTGGGTTTTACTTCTAGAGCGTGGGGATACTCATTCCTGCCTGAATGAAGTAACAAGATACGTACTGTTCTCTCAAGTAGAAGAGCATCCTCTTAAATTCAAAGGGGCAGGAGACAAGGGAGAGGAACAGCATTGCTTTTCCAAAGCCTCTGTTTTAGGTCATCAGAGTCCACGTTTCGAGTCCCCTTTCTCTCTCCAAAGCCACCAGGGAGACTTCATTCATTCATGCTATCAGCTCTGCGGGAGTCATGCACACCATCACCAAGAACTGTAGCATGGGCGACTTTGAAAGCTGTGGCTGTGATGAGTCAAAAAATGGAAAAACAGGTATGTTGGGCTCTCTAATGGGAGGGAGGGATGAGGAGTGCAGAGCTGCGTGTCAGCCAAGATGACCATGACTCTTCTCCTGGGACTTCATAGGGAACTGTACACAGAACTTATTCTTTTCATATGTATAGGAGGCCATGGCTGGATCTGGGGAGGCTGCAGCGACAATGTGGAATTTGGGGAAAGGATTTCCAAACTCTTTGTGGACAGCCTGGAGAAGGGAAAGGATGCCAGAGCCCTGATGAATCTTCACAACAACAGGGCAGGCAGGCTGGTGGGTATGGGAGTTGGCCAGTCAGCCATCAGGCCCAGTATTGGCAACAGCTTCATATCTGTACAGCCTTTCACAACTTACCAAGAGCTATCTCATATCCATGTTTCAGCCTCACACCACCCAGCCAGGACTGAGATGGTTACCCCCATTCTCTGGATGAAAAAGCCAGTTAAGGCCATTCCAAGTGGCTTAGTCAAGGCAATACAACTAATAAGCATCATAGGCAGACAATGAACTCAGGTCTGGTGTCTAGTCCTCCTATCACTAAACCTGGTGCTCTGGCTCCTCCACAGGCAGGTTTCTGAGAGCCCAGAATCAAGGCCTTGCTTCCGTAACTTTAAAATTTTTAACCCTTTTGCCCAGCTGGTGTGTCTCAGTGGTTGAGCATTGACCTATAAACTAGGAGATCACGGTTTGATTCCCAGTCAGGGCACATGTCCAGGTTGTGGGCTCTATCCCCAGTGTGAAGCATGCAGGAGGCAGCCAATCATTCATTATTGATGTTTCCCTCTCTCTCTTCGTCTCTGAAATCAATAAAATATTATTTTTTAATTATTTTTTTAAAATTAGCCTGCTATATTTGGTCAAACATTTAATTAACTCAACTCTAATGCCTTGGCAGGGCTAGACCAAATGATTTCTCGGACCTTATGCAGCCCGTGGGCCGGAAGTTCCCACCCCTGCTAGGTATTCTGAACTCAGATCTGGAAGCAAGTTGGATTTAGAGCTAAGAGCATAGAAATTTCCCTTTGAACCTATATCTAGATGTCTTGGTTGCCCAGGGCAAGGGGAAGAGGTCTTCAGAGCAATTACAGATGTGGGTAATTGCTTTGGGGTAGGGGTTCAAACTCCAGGAGCTTCCCTCCCTCTGCGAGAGGTCTCAGAGCACAAATCCAGACCCCACAAATACTCTAGCCCCCAGATTCAAAACAATATCAGTGCTAATGATCATATTTTCTTTTATAATTTACAAAGTACTTTCTGGATCATTCTTATTCCAATTGGGCAGATAAAGCAACAAGCTCAAGTGATGAAGTTTGGGCCTGGAGTCTCGGTTTCCTGACTCCAATAATCTATTCAACATTTGCCTGGCTTTCTTTAAGAATCACCCAGTGGAGCTTTAAATTCACCAATACCAGGGCCCTTAAATCTATGAACATTCTAATTGATAAGATCTGAAGTAGGACCCAGGAAAAAATATTTTTCATGGGCTCCCCCAAGTAATTCCAAGGATCCTCTAAAATTTGGTCTTTCCTATCCAGAGCAATTCTCTCACTTGTACTATCTTTCTCTGTCTTTCTGTGAAGGCCGTAAGAGCCACCATGAAAAGGACCTGCAAATGCCATGGCATCTCAGGGAGCTGCAGCATCCAGACATGCTGGATGCAGCTGGCTGACTTACGGGAGATAGGAGACTTCCTAAAGGCCAAGTATGATCAAGCACTGAAAATTGAGATGGATAAGCGGCAGCTAAGAGCTGGGAACAGTGCCGAGGGCCACTGGACACCCAGAGAAGCCTTCCTTCCCAGTGCAGAGGCTGAACTGATCTTTTTAGAAGAATCACCAAATTACTGTATCCACAATTCCAGCCTGGGCATCTTGGGCACAGAGGGTCGGGAATGTTTGCAGAACAGCCACAACACATCCAGGTGGGATCGACACAGCTGCAGGCGCCTGTGCACTGAGTGTGGCCTGCAGGTGGAAGGGAGGAGAACTGAGGCCATCAGCAGCTGTAACTGCAAATTCCAGTGGTGCTGTATAGTCAAGTGTGACCAGTGTAAGCATGTGGTGAACAAGTACTATTGCACCCGCTCCCTAGGCAGTGCTTGGTCTCGAGGCAAGGGCAGCACATGATAACACTCCACACAAACTTACTTGTCCAGTTGAATGACAATGGAGGGGGACACAGCTTCTCCCTTGGACAGAGTATACTGGAAAATCACAGGGTTGGTCTTGATATCTGCAATACATGGGAAAATTGAGGCTCAAGATTACACAGCATACTCTTAACAGAGTATGAAATTGGAGCCTGGGCCTCCTAATTGTATCTTCCCACAAGTTACTTCCTGGTTTTTGTACCTGTACTTTTGGAGGTTATTTGGTTTGGGATCCATATCCAGAGGGACCTTCAAAGTAATGTTTCCCTGTAAGTTTCAGAACACGTTCAACCTAGCTGTGCCGCTGAGAATCAGAGGGAATGGAAGCAGAAAGTGACAGAGTTCTGTCCAGGCTCCTGAAGGAGCAACCTTCCCCTACTCTGACTAGCTCCAAAAAGACCAGCTACAAGTTTATGCAGATGAATGCAGCAGAGACCACATACCTGCCTCGTGGGAGGCTTGTAGTTGTGTTTTTCACCTGAGTATGCACTTTTGAAAAATTCTTCCCACCCAATCCTGGGGAACCAGGATCCAACATGACCTGAGGACTTTTCCAGCTCAGAAACCACCTTTGGACCATGGAGAAGTAATGGTCCCAGTAAGTGGACAGGTGACTACAACTTATCTATACAACCCTCAACCCCCAAGAGAAATCCCCCCCCACCCCCCAAAGAGCTGTAAAACAACTCTATTTTGTTTTACTCCCAGAATGTGAACTCAACTTTATTTTCCAATAAATGCTTCTAGAATATATATCCAGCTGAGACCTTTTATTTCTCTCTTTGGAAAACTTAGGATCAGAAAGGGAATGATGTATTCCAGTTATGCACAAAACTAAGTGAAAAACCAGAACCATCCAATCACCTTGACAACAGTGTTTGACAAATAATAAAATTGAGACTGAGAAACTGGCCAATCCAGATTCCCAGAAAAGAGGTGTTATTTTAATGCAATTTAAGCAACTTGAGGAACAAAGAAGCCCTTTGAACTTGAACCATATTCAAAGTGTGTTTACTCTCTTAACTTTGGCTTCCTGGGGTGTCTGTACACCAAGGACCTGGGCCCCAGGGCAAGAGACTAGGAAAGTTGTGGATTCTACCTTCCTCATTTGCATTTCTACATCTTCCACTGGCAATCTTTGGGGGAGGAGTAGTTTCCCAAAAAGAGCCTTAGGAGCTAAGCCACTGATCTAAATCTGAGCATCTCCATCCTGGGGGTCTCCCCTCTCAGCAAAGGCCAAGCCTAAGTTATTTTTAAATGCCAACAGGAAATAATTTTTTTTTTAATGAAAAGGAAGGTGAAATGTTCATTAAGGAACTTGGCATCTCAGTAGACACCATGAGCAGGTGCTTTGAGAGTCCACTCCAGTGCTTTTAAAACTATCACAGATGCCAGAGACCAGAGTCAATTTAGCCTATGTCAAAAAAACAGAAACATTTCCTCTACCTCCCTTCTTCTAAGGAAGGTAAAAAACACTACAGTTAGCGACAAAAAGGAAGAGTGTGTGTGTGTGTGTGTGTGTGTGTGTGTAGAGTTAGTAGAAGAGGGAATGGAAGAGATACTAAGCACAAAATTGTGGTGAATAAATAGGCAACCAAAAGATTATTTTCCTGTGACTCGGAGAAAAAGAAAACCAAAAACATAAAATTATCTGGTCTTGAGGTTAAACCTCAGTAAACATAGATGCCAAAGAACCCACCATGAAACCTGAGTTGTGATGCTGTGTTAGGGAAATGAACAATGTGGACTTTCTCCCTTTATTCCTAACTCAATCTCCATCCAAAGAACCCAAGTACCAGAGGCTTTGACATTTTCCCTGGGGCCTTGCTGACATTCCTTAGAGGGTTTTTTTTTAAAAAAACCATCCCCTGCTGCCCTGTCCAAATTGTCACTCAAGAAGAACATGCCTTATATTTTTTGTGGGTTTATATCTGAGGTTTTCACTAATGAAACCCAGAGTAATTGGGAATTCTGTGAAAAGTTTGTCAACTTCCCCAAAAAGCTCTTAGTCCTACTTCTTCCAAGCCTCTTCCATCCTCATTCATCTTACCCTCCTGGCAATCAATCACATCAACCAATCTTCCCACATGGATTCTGGGCCAGAAACTAAAGGAATTTGAATTTCTCTACATCCATCACCTTCCTGTCAGGGATTCATTCCAAGGCATTACAGTGTCATTCAGATTCATTCGTTACTACCCTACACCTCTTCCCTTTTGGCTCGTCCTTAACAAGCTGGCTATCATTAAGGTGACAAAACATTAAAACTCCCATGTTCAATAGGTTCAGGACCCAACACAGGAAGACTGGCCACAATCTGGTGGTGGATTTGAAAACTTGCTGAAAAAGGAATCAACTCATTGAGGGAAACCTGTTCCTGAGCCTACTCCCATATTTCAGTAAATCCAGGTGCTGTGTTTCATCATCTGGAGAACAGAAGCCTGTATTTTCTCAGTCTAGATTAAAAAGGGAAATATGCTTATGCTTGTCAGGCCCCTACAAAGGTTTCCCCCCTCCTCTTCCTCCTCTTCCTTCATCTGACTTTTGCTGTGGGTAGAATTAAGGACTCCTAAGAAAATCCTGAGGCCTTTACCTAGAGTTCCCTCTGGTCTCTTGCAATCTCCTTAGAGCTTGCTGGTGAGTTATCATACAGGTAAGGGTGGAAAGGAAGTAACTGAACACCTACTAAATGTCACATGCTTAAAATATATTATCTCCTTTAGTCCTCAACACTATCCAATTAAAAGGTTACAATTATTCCCCTCTTACTACTGAGGAAACAGGCTCAGAGAAGTTAAGCACCCAAGCTAAAATTAAACACAAGGAGATGGATTTGAATTCAGACCTGCTACCAACACTGAGGCTGGCTGATAAATCACCACTTGTACACCACCACTTACACTCTGGGAGCCCAGATAATCTTAACTGTCTTGACAGCTTTGTAGAGTGACTACTATTCATATGCAGTGAAAGGTGTCCTCTTTCTCCCTCTTCTGCAAATAGGAGAGTCACATTTCTCAGCCCTTCTCCAGAATGAAGAAACCTAACTTTTGACATGCAAAGGCCTTCCTTAGAATGATAAAGCCAATAGCCTAACTCCTGCTGACTTGGGAGGGCAGGATCCTGGTTCTCAGGGAGTACTCAATGAAAAAGGCTAACTATTATGGTCCATATTAGAGGTCAAAGTTTCAAAAGGAATATCAAAGGAGGGGTGTTTGTTTTAGAGGATAAAGGAAGAAAAAACAGGATCCAGAGAAAGACAAATTCCTAGCCCCAGATCACAAACTACTTATAATCCTTGATCACAAAAGATAGTGACTTAGAACCAAAATAAAGATGTTTGGGTTGCAAGAAAATGAAATGAAAGCAAGGACCAGAGCAAAGAATTCCAGAGGAAGTTAAAGATGTTTGGGTAGGACTCTACACCACCTAATTCTGAGGCATTCTCTACCATAGGAGGAAAGCTGGGTTTAGCCCTGAACACTCTCCGTGGCTGGTGCTCTACTCACCCTGTCAGGCTGATGTTTTCATCAGAAAAGGGATGTATTATGATCAATGGGAAGCATTAAAGAAATTAGGCCAGGGCTGTAGAAAGCTTCAGACTATACTTTAGGTAATGAAAGTAGGGATGTGGGTAAGAGATGGGTGGGATGTGGGTAAGGGAAAGTCCTGGTGGTGCACCAGGTACAGGTAGACCTGTACCTGTGCAGACCTAGATGGAACTCGGTGATCCTGAGAAGATCCCTTCTCATTTCTTCACCAAGAACTTCCTGCAGTTTATACCAGATCACCTGATTCAACCACCTGCTTCTTAAGAGTTCTTAATTCAAAGCTGAAGGAAGAGAAGCACATTGTACACTGTTCTGAAAGACAGTTAGGGAGAGGGAAGCCATTTCTTCCTGACTTGGAAGTGCTTATTAGGACATTTGCTGCATGTCTAACCTGAATCAGCACTGCTATATTGTAAGCTTACCAAATCTTCTAGGAACTTTCATAGAGTCAGGTCTTCAAACACTCCTTCTCTCCAAGCCAAATAACCCTAATTACTCCAGTTTTCCACTAGTTCTCTTTCATACTCTTTTTCTTAGACTGTCTTCAAATGCACCTACTTTGGGTTTCTATGAGGAGTCAAGTGGGGTGTGTACCCTTCTCAAACCTCAACTGCCATCATGTCTTTGCCCTCAAGTATCTGAAAAATCTACCTATTCTTGGCTGTCACAGAACTTTGATTGCCCTATCAGTCCCCACTTACATTTCTACCTTGTCCAAGTTCATGTCTAACCTGTAAGAATTTTTATGAGTTTATTTGAGCCAATTTGATGACAACTGCCAGGAAGCAAAATCTCAATGGATTGAGAAAATGCTTTAGAGAATGGCAATTTTGTGCCTTATTTTATACATTACAATAAAAGGAGGAGGCATAAGAAGGGTTACGTGAAAGTGAAATTCATTATTGATAGATGTAGAGATTGTGCCCTGAGGGATCTAGAGGAGGACAATACTCTTAACATTTCAAAGGTATGTTATCAAATATGTTACCTTAGATGCAAAAAGACAACAGACAGGCTCAATTAAGATAAAGATTGACCTTTATCAAGGAAGATACCAACCTAGGATATGAATACCTGCCATGACTTGTTTTTAGTTAAGAAGTTTTAATTTCAGACCATTCTATTTGGATACTTTTGATCTGAGTTTGTAAGGCGGTCATGCAGGCCTTCCACTGAAGCAAGTCCTACTCCATAGGGGTGTCTCCTGCACAGCAGCTCTTCCACTGTAGTCCTAGCTGGTCCTCACAGCCAATTGGCCTAGATGTCAACTCCTCCCAGTGACACCAACAGCAATCAAAACTCAACTACAACAAGACTGTACACACATAGCCATAGCTGGTTTGGCTCAGTGGATAAAGCATTGGCCTGTGGACTAAAGGGTCCCGGGTTTGATTCCAGTCAAGGGCACATGCCTGGGTTTCAGGCTCGACTCCCAGTGGGGAGCATGCAGGAGGCAGCCGATCGATGATTCTCTCTCAACATTGATGTTTCTGTTTCTCTCTCTCCCTCTCCCTTTCTCTCTGAAATCAATAAAATAATAATAACAATAATTTACAGTGATTCAACAGTAGAGTAGAGGATTCTGAGAATCAAACCAATGACTTGGAATATGAGGAAGTGTCATCGTGATAATGATAGGAAATAAGTAAAGAGTGTTACAATGCCAAAACCGGTTTGGCTCAGTGGATAGAGCGTCGGCCTGTGGACTGAGGGGTCCCGGGTTCGATTCCGGTCAAGGGCATGTACTTGGGTTGCGGGCATATCCCCAGTGGGAGATGTGCAGGAGGCAGCTGATCGGTGTTTCTCTCTCATCGATGTTTCTAACTATCTCCCCTCCTCTCTGTAAAAAAATCAATAAAATATATTTTAAAAAAAAAGAGTGTTACAATGTTTGTTATAGCAATAGAAAATAATTAGTGTTATAGGAAATGTAGAAAAATTATTTTTTGTGTGAAATACTTGTGTGAAATATTAAAGAGCACAGGGAATGACCACTCTGGCCAAGCCCTGGCTGCACCATATAGATAAGATTATAGCTGAATGTTACCCTTAGGAATGACGTATGTAAACCTGATAGATACCTTTTGAGTGACACTGTGATTGATAACCAGCTTGTACTCTGATTAACACTTGTGTGATGACATATGTTACTGATAGCCACCTGAACTGCTGTGGGTCAGAACAGGCTTAAAAATGGGTCCCCGACTTCAGTCATCGATCATCCTCTTGGTCCAAGCTCCACTCTGCCTTGCTCCACGCCGGACAGCAGAAGAACGGCTGAACCTCCAATCGTGAGACTTCAGTCGCCCTCCTCCCGCTGACCCAACCAGACGGCCAGCCACCCAAAGATGGATCCGCCACTGCCAGCAGAGGATGCCACTCTTCCCCGGGAACCCCGTTAAGTGTGAGCCCACGGCACCAGGAAACTTGTGAGTAATAAAGTATGCTGTGTTATTTACAACTGCATATTTTTGTGTGGTGTAATTCCTCTGGCAGTCTTAACTATATTAATATAAGGTCAGATGATAATACTACCCTCGGTCCTGCTTGTTTAGAGTAGTCTCTTCACTAGCAACTACTTAATGTCCGAACACCTGCACGGTTAAGTTTATCTCAAGAGACGTCTTGGATAACGCCCCATATACTCTACTTGAACAGGAAGCAAAAGACACCCAATCAGAAGAGCAAATAGAAAAAAGAATCCAAAAATGTGAAGATAGTGTAAGGAGCCTCGGGGACAACTTCAAGTGTACCAACGTTCCCATTATCAGGGTGCCAGGAAAAGAAGAGAGAGCGAGCTCGATATTGAAAGCCTATTTGAAGAAATAATGACAGAAAACTTCCCCTACCTGGTGAAAGAAATAGACATACAAGTCCAGGAAGCACAGAGAGCCCCAAACAAGAGGACCACACTAAGACACATCATAATTAAAATGCCAAAGTTTAAAGACAAAGAGAGAATCTTAAAAGCAGCAAGAGAAAAGCAGTTAGTTACCTACAAGGGAGTACCCATAAGGCTCTCAGCTGATTTCTCAACAGAAACTTTGCAGGCCAGAAAGGAGTGGCAAGAAACATTGAAAGTGATGAATAATAAGAATTTACGACTCTCATAGCCAGTTAGCCTGGAGGTCAAATCACCCCTGGTATTGCCGACAATCAAGGCTTAACTACAACAAGACTGCACACAAAGACCACTAGGGGGTGCACCAAGAAAAGATACAAAAATGCGGTGACAAAGAAACAGGACGCAAATGTCAGAAATGGAAGATATAGAGCTCAAAACCACACTTTTAAGGTCTCTCAAGAACTGTCTAGAAGCTGCCGATAAACTTAGTAAGGCCCTCGAAAAGACTGGTGAGACCGCCGATAAATGTAGTGAGATCCTCAAGAAATCTAATGAGACCCTCGATGTTGTGATAAAGAACCAACTAGAAACTAAGCATACACTGACTGAAATAAAGAATATTATACAGACACCCAACAGCAGACCAGAGGAGCGCAAGAATCCAGTCAAAAATTCGAAACGTGAAGAAGCAAAAAACACCCAACTGGAAGAGCAAAATGAAAAAAGGATCAGAAAATACAAAGGTAGTGTAAGGAGCCTCTGGGACAGCTTCAAACGTACCAACATCAGAATTATGGGGGTGCCAGAAGATGAGAGAGACCAAGATATTGAAAACCTATTTGAAGAAATAATGACAGAAAACTTCCCCCACCTGGTGAAAGAAATAGACTTACAAGTCCAGGAAGCGCAGAGAACCCCAAACAAAAGGAATCCAAAGAGGACCACACCAAGACACATCATCATTAAAATGCCAAGAGCAAAAGACAAAGAGAGAATCCTAAAAGCAGCAAGAGAAAAAAACTCAGTTACCTACAAGGGAATACCGATACGACTGTCAGCTGATTTCTCAACAGAAACTTTGCAGGCCAGAAGAGAGTGGCAAGAAATATTCAAAGTGATGAATGCCAAGAACCTACAACCAAGATTACTTTATCCAGCAAAGCTATCATTCAGAATTGAAGGTCAGATAAAGTGCTTCACAGATAAGGAAAAGCTAAAGGAGTTCATCACCACCAAACCAGGATTATATGAAATGCTGAAAGGTATCCTTTAAGAAGAGGAAGAAGAAGAAAAAGGTAAAGATACAAATTATGAACAACAAATATGCATCTATCAACAAGTGAATCTAAGAATCAAGTGAATAAATAATCTGGTGATCATAATAGAATCAGGGACATAGAAAGGGAATGGACTGACTATTCTTGGGGGGGAAAGGGGTGTGGGAGATGCGGGAAGAGACTGGACAAAAATCATGCACCTATGGATGAGGACAGGGGGTGGGGAGTGAGGGCGGAGAGTGGGGTGGGAACTGGGAGGAGGGGAGTTATGGGGGGGAAAAAGAGGAACAAATGTAATAATCTGAACAATGAAGATTTAATTAAAAAAAAAAAAGAATTTACAACCAAGATTACTCTACCCAGCAAATCTATAATTTAGAATTGAAGATCAGATAAAGAGCAAACCAGTATTACATGAAATGTTGAAGGGTGTTCTTTAAGAAGAAGAGCCTGGCCAGTGTGGCTCAGTGGTTTAGCGTCAACCTATGAACCAAGAGGTCGCAGTTTGATTCCAGGTCAGGGCATATGCCAAATTGTGGGCTCAATCCCCAGTAGAGGGCGTGCAGAAGGCAGCCAATCAATGATTCTCTCTTATCACTGATGTCTCTCTCTCTCTCTCCCTCTCTCTCTCTCTCTCTCTCTCTCTCCCCCTTCCTCTCTGAAATCAATAAAAATATATTTAAAAAGAAGAAGAGATAAAGCATAAGAACAATAAAATGTCAATAAATACATATCTATCAACAATTGAATCTAAAAATCAAAATAAATGAACAAGAATCTAATAAACAAAATAAACTGATGAATAAAATAGAACCAGAGGCATGGAAACATGGAATAGACTGATGAATCTCAGAGAGAAGGGGGGTCAGGGGATGGGAAGAGATTAACTAAAGATCTTATATGCATATATGCATTACCTATGGACACAGACAATAGAGTGGTAAAAACCTGGGGTAGGGTGGAAACTGGGTGGAGGGGTTGATAGGTGAAATGGAGGGGGTATCTGTAATACTCTCAACAGTAAAGATTTGTTATTTTTTATATTTAATATATTTTATTGATGGTTTTACAGAGAGGAAGGGAGAGGGATAGAGAGTTAGAAACATCAATGAGAGAGAAACATCGACCAGCTGCCTCCTGCACACACCATACTGGGGATGTACCCGCAACCAAGGTACATGCCCTTGACCAGAATCGAACCTGAGACCCTTCAGTCCATAGGCCGATGCTCTACCCACTGCGCCAAACTGGTTAGGGCAACAGTAAAGATTTTTAAAAAATAAATAAAGCAAGGAAGCAAAAGAGCAAGAAGAAGGAAGGAAGGAAGGAAGGAAGGAAGGAAGGAAGGAAGGAAGGAAGGAAGGAAGGAAGGAAGGAAAAGGAAAAAAGGAAAGAAGGAAGGAAGGGGCCATTAATAAAAATTTGGAATCCAGTTGTAATAACATCCAGTCAAACCCAGGAACCCTCTAAGCTGGTTTCTTTGTTCAGGCTCTCAGAAAGTAATTCCAATTGAAAAGCCAGAATGAAAAACCAGTTACCCATTTTTCCTCCTGCCCTACCTTAGCCTGGGTTTTCTCAGTCCTTAATGCACCTTTAATTCCACCTCGAGGATTTTTAAATAAATAGCTCACATAAAATCAGGGCTTCTTACTTTGAAACAGGGAGATTCAGGATTCCAAGCAAAACCTACCCAAGTTCACTGGTGCAAAACGAGGAGCCAGTGGGGCACAATGGGCCCCTGCAGGCACCTAGCAAGTCCAGGTCTTACAAGGTGGTCCTAGGTGGGCTTCTTTGGAATCCTGCCAAGGTCATCAGGTAAATGTCAATGTAAGAAACGTCAAACCTGCAAGAATTTTTATGAGTTTATTTGAGCCAAACTGACAACACTTGCCAGGAAGCAAAATCTCAACAGATTGAGAACATTCTCCAGAAATGGCAGTTTTGCACCTTATTTTATACATTATAATCAAAGGAGGAGGAGGCATAAAGAAGGTTACATTAAATTAATTATTGATAGATTAGGGATGCAGGAGAAAGCAAAGTGGGAAAATCTCTCAGATCGATAAAGAGTGAAATGAAGAGATGAATACTTCTTTTACATTGGTGGATATAGGATAGTGAACAATTAACATTTATAGCACATAGAGATGGTATGGGGCTGGGGAAGACAAAGGAGATAACAATGAAGGATTCCTTGGCCTCTTGTTCTGGTGTGGAGGTTGTGGACTGAGGGGTCTAGAGGAGGACAATACTGTGACATTTCAAAGGGAAGTTGTCAGGTATGTTACCTTAGATGCAAAAAGACAACAGACAGGTTCAGTTAAGGTAAAGATTGATCTTAGTTAAGGAAGATATCAGCCTGGGGCATGACTACCTTCCATGACTCACTTTTAGTTAAGAAAATTTTTAAAATATATATATTTTTATTAATTTCAGAGGAAGGGAGAGGGAGAGAGAGATAGAAATATCAACGTTGAGAGAGAATCATTGATGGACTGTCTCCTGCATGCCCCCTACTGGCAACCAAGCCTGCAACCCAGGCATGTGCCTTGACCTGGAATCAAACCGTGACCTCCTGGATCATAGATTAACATGTAACCATTGCGCCACACCGGCCAGACTCAGCCAAGTAATCTTGATTCTCAATCCCATCAGTTGAGACCTCAATCATCAAGGTCCTCCTGTGCTAGGGGCTTGAGGTAGTGTGGGGGCAAGAGTATGAACTTGACAGTCAGAACACTCTTCTTTCTCCGCTCTCACCCATGGAGAAGTTACATACTCTAAAATTCCAATTTTACTTCTCTTCTGAGGACTCCTAAATCCCCATCTCCATGCAAGCTCTAAGCACCACAGCTCTGTTTCACTGGCCTCTTCTACTCAAGTGACAGAATTTTCTCTTCTGACTTCTCTGTTTCCATCAGTGGTCTAATGAAACTTTCAGCAACTGAGGCTCACTTCTAAGTCATCCCTGATTCCTCCCTCTACTGAACTTTTCATATTTAGTCATCTTTCTTTGATTTGTCCTCCATACCTTCCTCTCCATTATCTTTGCTCTTTGCCTCCACTCTGGACTGACTATTGTACCTTGAACCTGATTTTCCCACTAACTCAATAGCTGGTATTTTGCCTCTCAACTCTGCACCTAACATAGTGTTACCATATTTATCTAATACTAGTATACCACACACATTCACGCATTTAGCATGACCTGATTTAAAAATAAAAACAAAAAAACTGCCCTGGCCAGTGTAGCTCAGTTGGCTGGAGTGTCGTCCTATACACTGAAAGGTGGCATGTTTGATTCCCAGTCAGGGCACATGCCCAGGTTGTGGGTTCGATCCCTGGTCGGGGCATGTAGGGCAGAGGGGTGTCAATGTTTCTTTTTCACATTGATGCTTCTCTCTTTCTCTCTCTGCCTTCCTCTCTCTCAAATCAATAATTTAATCCAGTGCACCAAAAGGTCACAGGTTTGATTCCCAGTCAGGGCACATACCCAGGTTGCAGGTTCTATCCCAAGCTGGGGTGCATATGGAAAGCAGCTGATCGATGTTTCTCTTACAATGTTTCCTCCTCCCTTCCTCTTTCTCTAAAATCAATACAAATATTTAAAACAAACAAACAAACATATCCTTGAGTGAGGATTAAAAAAACACACAAAAACTTTCAATGTCCTAGAGAATAAAATCCTAATTCTTTGGGCAAACATTTTAAGTATCCTAAACGTAGCACTACCCTACTGTAAACATTAACAAATTTTGTTCTATGAATATCTACTTATATAAAAACTATGGGTGGTGTTCATCACGACCATCAGAATCGCGACCAAGCAGAAGGAAGTCAGTCCTGCAGGGGTTGTCTTGGCAACGGCTGCACCCTCCCCCGAGCTGTTTCCGGTGAGGGCAGGGTTTGAGGCAGGAACCCACCCTAGGAGTGTGGACCCACTCAATCCTGGGTTGCTTTGCCAAGGGCTGCGCCCTCCCCAGCTGTTTCCTGGAGCTGTTTCCAGCAAGGGTGGGGTTTGAGGCAGGAACCCACCCTTGGAGCGTGGACGCATTGAATCCTGGGTCATTTTGCCAAGGGCTGCACCCTCCCCAGCTGTTTCCCATGTGGCCTGAGGAAAGAACCCACACTCAGAGCACTAGGAGCGCCCAGGAGCAGTCAGTCCTGGGTTGCTGAGGTAGAAGCCATGGCGTGGTAGAACTCTGGGTCTGGCCCAACAGGGGGCATGGCTGACCTTCAAACCAGACCCTGACAGTAGAAAGGAGGGAGCCCCATTCCTCACAGAATCTGCTGTTGGATAGCTTGCTGTCAGTGGCCTGCCAGCCAGGAACCCCATTCTCCTGCATCCTGGACTCTGACAGGAGTGAGGAGGGAGCCCCTTTCCTCACGGAATCGACAGGTGGCCAGTTTGCTGTCAGGGGCCTGCCAGCTAGCAATCCTATTCACCTGCACCCTGGCCCCTGACAGCAGGGAGAAGAGAATATGTTTAAAGACCAACTATTGGAACAAAATACTTCCGAAACCAAAAGAAGCCATTATTGGTGACAGAATAGAGAATTAGAAACATTGATGAGAGAGAAACATCGATCAGCTGCCTCCTGCATACTCCCCACTGGAGATGTGCCCGCAATCAAGGTACATGCCTTTGACTGGAATCAAACCCGGGACCCTTGAGTCCGCAGGCCGATGCTCTATCCACTGAGCCAAACCGGTTAGGACAATCAATTCCCTTTTAATGTGCATGAATTTCATGCACCAGGCTACTAGTATTCTCATAAAAATTCAGACAATTTAGAAGTAGACCAAAACGTGAATAATCATCTTCATTCCATTCTTCCCCAAGCCCACTATTCTTCCCAGAGGTAACTGCTCCTAACTTGCTCTTCAAAGTTTATCCCTTGCTTCCTCAGCTCCAGACAGACTAGGTTATGACAGTTTCTTGCATGCACCTTTCCCATGCAACTTCTGTATCCCAGTTGAGACCTTTTCCCTACTTGAAATACCTTTGCCCTACCTACTGCCCCTCCAACTCCAAACACTTCTTCCTTGAGGTCTATCTGCTCCTTGATATTGCCTGCCTTTTTGTTTGATAGACTATAAATATCGCTGCCTTTATATCTAAGCATGTGTATTTTTCTGTCTCAATAATAGGGCTGGCAAGTCTACTCCTTGGAAGTAGGGATATGTTATTCCTCTTGGTGCCTCTGCAAGCCTCTCACAACACTGCATGTGCTAGGTGGTTAGTGCTCTCCTGACAACAAACAATCTTGCCCAAAGGTGGTGTAAGTGTACAAGTCATGAAATCTCAGAGAAGGAGGAGACCTTAGAAGTCATCTACAATCTTCTCACCTTACAGGAGAGGAAAAACAATTTGCCCAAGGTCATTTGGCTAGTTAAAAGGTTAAGTTGAGGATAGATCTCAGGTCTCCTAATTCCAAGTTCAAGCAATCTCTAGGTCCTCTGCTTTGGGGGCTCCATACTTCTCTCTCTCTCTCTCTCTCTCTCTCTCTCTCTCTCTCTCTCTGGTTAGTCCTCACCAGAGGATATTTTTCCCATTTTTTTTTTTAAGTAGAGAGTGGGAGGGAGGGACACAGGGAGAGGGAGGGAGAGAGAAAGAGAAACATCGATGTGAGAGAGACACATAAACTGGTTGCCTCCTGCATGCACCCTGACCAGGCCAGGGATCAAATCTGAAACCCAGGGATGTGCCCTTGACTGAGAATTGAACCTGTGACTCTTCGGTGTGTGTGCCAAAACTCTAGCCACTGAACCATACCAGTCAGAGCTTCACGCTACTTTTAGGACCAACCACTTGGGCAGTAACTCAGGCAGGTGCCTGATGGGAGAAGGCTCGGATGTGCTATATTAAAAAGAAAAAGGGAAAGAGAAGAATATATGAGGCTCCCAAACACACCATTACCATTTAAGCCGAAGGCAACAGAAAATGTCAGCCCATCCCACAACTATACTACTCTTCACAGCATGTATTCTTTCCTCCCTTCATTGGTATTCACCTTAACTTGGCTTCACCTGATTAAAAATGTTGTGTGTGTGTGTGTGTGTGTGTGTGTGTGTGTGTGTGTGTGTGTGTGGCGGGGGAATGTTGTGGGCACAAAATCAGAGTCACCTTGACTTCTGATATGTCTGGAAACCCAGTGCACTTTCTATTACTTCATAGTTTATGCCTGTTGTCCCAAGTGTAATTGTAATTGTGCCCCCTTCCACTCCAAAAAGTTGATAATAATCATGTGGTCCCCCTATTTATAACCCATTTCATCCATCCATTCATTTAATAAATCTTTATTGAGAACCTATTCAATAAATAGGCACAGGCATATATATGCATAGACAGCTCTAATGCAAGGGGTGAGGAAGTTCATGACATAGAAAAGGTCTCTGCCCTCATGAAGGTTATTATACAATGAACAAATTAAAAAAAATTATTACAGACTGAGATAAGCATCCTGACGAAATAAATGGTATTCTTATAATGGGCGGCAACATCTTTAGAAAAGTGGTCAGAGAAGGCTCTCTGTAAAGTTGACATTCAAGCTGATACCCAAAGGATGAACAAACCAGTTATAAGAGCTGCAGGAAAGCATATTCCAGAGAAGAGCTTGGAAAATTCCAGGAAATGATCAAAGTCTGATGCCACTGGAGCATGGTTTGCATGTGATGGCATGAGATGAATTTAGAAAAGGAAGATGGGGCCAGATTATGCAAGATCCAGTCGGTCAGAGTAAAAAGTCAGAATTTTGTTGCAGAGAAATGGGAAGAAATTAAAAGATTTTAAGCAGAGTGGTGACAGGATCCTATTTATTTGTAAGAAGAGTCATATTGGCTGTTTATGGAAAATGGACTGGAGAGAGGCAAGAGTGGAGACCTAAAGACAAGGATGCAATTGTATTCGGCCAGGCAAGAGCTGATGGTGGCTTGGACTAAGCTTAGAGGCGGTAAGTAGAGAGAAGAGGGCAGATGAATAGTATGTATAAAAGAAGTGGAATCAATAAAATTTGTAGATGGTTGTATGTGGTGGGTGAGAGGAGGGGGACCTGGGATGACTTCGTTTTCTAGCTTTACTAACTGAGTGACATTTATGGACATAGGCAAAATGAGAGAGGACCAGGGTAGGAATAATGTAAAGATGGGAATCAAGAATTCTATCTTAAACATGTTAATTTTGAAATTTTTCTGAGACACGCAAGTGGAGATATCAAGTAGGCATTTGGTTATTAAGTTTTGGAAAGGTGGGTAACAAATTAGAGAAGAAATTTGAGATGGAGATGCAAATTGAGGAATCACCAATATAGAGATAGTTTCTGAAGCCCTGGGAGTAAATGAGATTTCCTAAGAGTAGGAAGTAAAGGGAAGAGGGCATAGATCCAAGTCTTAAGAAACACCACACCTCTCTCATTAATATCCACAAGTGCCCGATGATGAAGCTGAGCAGCTGAATCTCATTTTGATTCTGGGAATAGAGAGGTACAGACTTCTGGCAGGTAGGGAAATAGATAAACTAACCTTTGTGGAGACCTTTATCACTCTATTCATTCAATGAATGCCTTCTATGGGTCAGGGACTATGCTAGGTGCCTGCTGGGGACATAAAGATGAAGGATATAATCCCTCCCAATCAAGGAGGAAAGCATACCTGTGCTCATGTGGTATGATGAACATTCTAATGGAGGTATACAGGGGCAGGGATAACGCAGGGATCAAAGCAACCATTGTGTCTGGCCCAGAAATGAAGCAAAGCTCATCCAGGTAGTGAGAGGAGCTGAACATTACAAGTGTGCTCTGAAGCCAGGGTGGCTCCTCTCCACACACACTCTTGTTTACTTGTTTCTGTTTTGTTTAAAAACAAATCTTGTGCTTCCTAGAATAAATGTAAACTTATGACAGGTTGATGGGGGTAAAAAACGAAGGCTTTGGTTCTCAGACCATTGACAATAGAGAACTGCCCTTTCCAATGAGCCTGAATCAGAGGTGGGGTGAGAATGGGGGTTAGAGGAAAACATGGGAGAGTGGTTTATTGCTGTTCACACAAAAAAAGCAATAAAATACTTTGCTCTGAGCTGCATAAGGGTCATAATGGTATGATAAGCTATCATTTAACATGAGGAGGAAATTGAAGTTTCATTTCCTTGCTTTTGTGGCACCCCTTGAATTGGGTTGATGACACTATTCAGTCAGTCAGCATGAGGCCTGCCTTACCAATTTTGTTTTGCAAAACAAAGCCAGTCACGGTCAAACTCAGTTGGTCAATTCCATAGATTAACAGGAGAGCAAGACAGCTGGGATAGCTCTGGCTGGGGAACGATGGGGTTAATCCTAGGCCAGCTTGGCAGGGAGCTTCAGAAGATTCTTCGGGCCCCTGGCACTCGAATCCCCCCCCCCCGCCCCCCCCCCCCACACACACACACACTCCTTATGAGCTTCCCACACACACCAGAGTCCTGGGATTGACTCTAAATTATTTCCAGAGTTTGAAGGACAGAGCTGGGCCGAGGGTATGGATGCATTTCCCCATTGTGTCATATACTCCTCCTTGTCAGCCTGATTTCTTTAAGACCCAGAGTATGGTGTGATAGAAAAATCTGGCCAGAATCTATAGAAACACAAACTGGAAAGAATAGATTCTCTTTAGAAAATAACAATAATACAAAATTTCCCTTAAATCCTGGGCTCCAATAGGTATACCTGCACAATTCACAAACTAAAGAAAACAGTGAGGATGAAAATAATATTAAAGCTCTACTGAATAACCTGACAGTGTGGCTCATTGGTTGAGCATTGGCCCATACCCATGCACCAAGAGGTCACGGGTTGGATTCCTGGTCAAGGCACATGCCTGGGTTGTGGGCTTGATCCCCAGTACGGGGTGTACAGGAAGCAGCTGATCAATGCTGATGTTTCTCTCTCAATGTCTCTATCTCCCTCTCCCTTCCTCTCTAAAATCAATAAAAACATTTAAAACACACACACACACACACCACAAAATTCTACTGAATAGCCAGGCATTTTTTGTTGCCTCTGTGGCTAAGATATTAGAAAATAATTATTAGCCGAAACCGGTTTGGCTCGGTGGATAGAGCGTCGGTCTGCGGACTGAAGGGTCCCAGGTTCGATTCCGATCAAGGGCATATACCTGGGTTGCGGGCACATCCCCAGTGGGAGATGTGCAGGAGGCAGCTGATCGATGTTTCTCTCTCATCGATGTTTCTAGCTCTCTATCTCTCTCCCTTCCTCTCTGTAAAAAAATCAATAAAATATATTTAAAAAGAAAATAATTATTCTCTTAGAGGATGATCCAAGGCCATTCTGATTCCTCTCCAAGTCCAGAAGTTTCTGAAAAACTAAGGCCACTTTAGAATAGATCACAGTCTGGAGCTTTTCAAGTTCCCATTAGCTAAGAAAATTCCATTTTTCTCTTTCTGAATTCTTATGTTTCTTTTAAAAATATATATTTTTATTAATTTCAGAGAGGAAGGGAGAGGAAAAGAGATTGAGAATCATTGATCTGCTGCCTTCTGCATGCCCCCTGCTGGGGATCGAGCCCACAACCTGGGCATGTGCCCTGCCTGGGAATCAAATTGTGACCTCCTGGTTTAGAGGTCACCGCTCAATCACTGAGCCACACGGGCTGGGCTGAATTCTTATGTTTCTGATGAAAAAGCAATTCCGCCAGTAACACATAAGGACTATCAGACAGCCAAGAAAATCTGCACATGCAATGAAGTTGCCTGAACAATAATGAGGTTCATGTTCCAAAAGGACATTAAGTTAATGTTTACTTTTAGTTCCCTGAAGGTTGTCTTACATTTTCCCCAAAGGAGTTATTCCTGCATCTTCTGTGACTATTGATCCAATTTAAATTTCAGGTAATCAAGGCAATTCAGTTTTGTGGGGAAAGTGATGGTGATTTTACCACAGATTTTGCTATAATGCCATCTAATTTACTTTCTGAGCTTCAATCTCTCTATTATAAAAAAAAAAGTGGATTGGATTAGAATGTTTTGATAGCATTATAATAATTTGGTTAGTATTTAACAAGCAAGGAGTAAAGGGAAGACTAGATAATATAGGCATGCCATTTATACAGCTTTGCAAATGTAACACTCCCCAAGTCTGTTCCCCACTGATGGATGGGGAACGGACTGGACAAAGGCAGCTTGGATGGATGCATGTCTGGTAAGGTCTGAGTGACATAGGAAGGTGCTTACTTGTCAATCACACCTGGGAACAGGTACTTGGCCAGAATAGGCGTGGCCACTGCAAGGGCAAGAAACCTGAATATTTAAACTTCTGAACAAAGCAAGTTCAGCCTTTTCCTGCCTTCCTGCTTGCCTGCACCTCTGTGATTCCTGTTGTAGGGACACGCTCCCCTGCACCCACGTGGCTCACTGCCATGTGGGACCCACACAAAGGACTGATGGCATTTAATTAACCCGATGCTGAACTGGACCCAACTGCAACATGGAACGGAAGCTCTGGACACTGGCCCTCCGTTTGGCTCTCCTGGAAACCCGGCTGCACCTTTTTCAGGACTGGGTTAGGGAACATGGGACTTTACAACCCAAGCAATATAACTCCACATCAATAAAAACCATTCATTCTCCTGTGGGAATCTTAGAAACATCATTTTTCAAAAGATATTATAAGAACTCCACTCCCACGAACAATGGAGAAGTTCGATGCTCTAATAACAGTATTAGATATTTACAATTTCTTTTTCTCAAAATTTAAAATTCTATTCTGAGCCTCTAAGTTTCTCTATCCTGACAGTTCTGGTCTTCAAATGATGCCCCATGACAATTGCCATATAAAAAAATTAGAACTGTTTTTGGTTTCTAGAAATTTATAGCCTGTAAAATAGCAATAGTCAGATGTTCCTCATGTACAGTCTTATGATTAGGTTTCACTAATTTGAACTTTGTGCTGAAAGAAGCTTATTTGTGTATTATATTTTTAAAGGGTTTACTATTGTATTAACCCCACCAATAAGACCGCAGGTTGAGGTTTTAACTACTTCTCAAGGGGGTCCTGGCATAATGAGTAGTGTTCTGGATGTGACCCAGCCATTAGATTGCTGTGTGACCTTGAGCAGGTCTCAGCTAGCCTGCTCAAAGCAGCAACTGCTCCCTGGTGGTCAGTGCGCTCCCACAGGAGGAGTGCCACTCAGCCAGAAGCTGGGCTCACTGCTGGCAAGCACAGCGGTGGTGGCAGGAGCCTCTCTCGCCTCTGCATCAGTTGGACATCCCCCGAGGGTTCCTGGACTGCAAGAGGGTGCAGGCTGGGCTGAGGGACTCCCTGCCCGAGTGCACAAATTTCGGGCCTCTAGTGATTAATAAATGCAAATGAAAGTGTAATGGTCTTAGAAAAAAAGATAAAGGGAAATGATCAAGAAGGGGGCAGGAAAAAACATGTAGAGACTTTCAAAATAATAGAGCTGTAAAGAGGAAGAAAAGCATTATGAAAAGATGCAAGGGCATGGATTCCAGTCAAAAGGCCAGCTCAGATGGCTTAGGAGAGCCTAGGGTCAAGCCTCGGAGACAGGTAACTATCTCTGGAGCCAAGAGAGGAGGGCAGGTGGGGGCACCCTGACCCATAGAAAGGTGAAATAAAGGGTTTGGCATCCTCCTTACAATGACGTGGCCAAGTTGGGTCTTACTATATTAGCAACAGAAAGAGGGATATAACAATGTGATTTCACCAATAGAATAATGCCCTAACAATATTACATTTTTACTTAATGTATTATATTGTTTCTCACTACAAAGATCACAGTGGTTTCAAATCTTACATTTTCTCAAACATCCCTGAGAGGCATGAAGGAACTCATAATGCCTGGTCATTTATGTGTTGAACCTGTATCTCTGAAAGGTGCAAACAAGTTAAATTAGACTAGGACTTGAGAGTCCTATTAAATATAATATTTTACTTTAATGGAACTTTGAAAGAATGAAGCTTTAAAGTCAAAATTTTCACGTGAGATGCTTAATCTGTAGCCAGGCATCGGATGGCTAGAAGTTTGGCATGACCAATTCTTCACAGTCCATTTGCTAAGAGACACATTCTAAAAACAAGCACCGCTGAAAAGGATGTCCCTTGTTTCCAAAGCTTCAACCTCATTGTAGGTTGATTGTTTTATATTGGTCCTTGTCTAACTATTTTATGGGGCAAGAGGCTCTAAACCACATATATATGTTAAAGACGCCTTGAAATGTTCTCACATTGGCCAGGACGAGAAACACTAGGTAAAGTCTAGAGAGGTTGTCATTCTAGCCCCATCATAAAGGCCACCCAGAAGGATCAGGATCTTACAATCCTGATTAAGGTTAGCCCTTGAGATGCTTATTCTTATACAATAGCTTAACTCTTTCCAACCCACAATTTAAATAAACATTGTGCCAGATCCTAGTTGAAGAGTTGAGAGTGCTAATTAAGTAAGCTCAGTAATCTGCTCCAAAATAAGAGTCGAACGTTGAAAGAGATCCACAGTAACGACAGACAGTTTAAAGGAGGATTTGGAAATTGTAGTTTAGGTCGACACATTATTGGTAGTTTGTGTCTTTCAAGGTCTTTGTCTATTTAATCAAATTTGTCAAAGATATTCACATCAAGTTGTTCAAAATATTCCCTTATTGTGCTTTTATTATCTGTAAAGTTTGTAATGATTTGACAATATTGGGTTGAATGAGTAAAATTGGTTTGAGGGGATAAAAAGGGAGTGGGGAATTGGAGGCTGCTTTGATATATCATATGCAACCATAATTTTCCAAGGAGCACTCCCCCACATCTCAGCCAAGAAATGCAGATGAGGCAAGTAAAAACAGAGGTGTGGGGCGAGTTTATGATTCTAGTGATGAGGCTGTTGGTCTGATTAGCTGCCCATTTGTCTGCAAGCTGCTTTCTCCTCCCATTCCGTCCTCCCTGTCATCACAATGCAGCCTGATGACCAGGAAGCCTAAGGAAGGGGCTCCCTCTGGAGCTGATGGCAGTGGCACTTCGGAAAGTGCTGGCAGGGGGTGGGCTATAAAAAAACAATTTGGCCTAGGAACAAAAGACATCAATCACAGCAGTGTCATCAACTCTCTATTTGGATGAGGAAGAGTACTTTCTGGCCAGGGAAGCAGGAAAGGAATAGACAACATAATTTTACTTAGTCATCTCCCCTTTCCAAAGGACTAAAGAGTCTACTTAATTTAATAGGAAAGCTATACACAACTACTCCACAAAGATCTTTTTCTTTAATCATGTGCTTTGGTGAGGTGGGAGAAAGCTATCTCATTTGCAGCCTCTCTGTGAAATTGCCAGAAATCACTGAACCCTGCCTTTAGTTAGTAAACTTCTCTGTAAGCCTGGGAATTTCTGAGATTTAATTAATTTTTGGAAAGTAATTATGGATCTTAAATGAAAGTTGCAAAATTAGGATAAGGAATGTTATCAGTGAAAGGACTAACAAAAATAACCCAAGAGAAGCACCTGAAGTCACAGAAATAGCAAAGAATAGAGCCACCTCTGAATCAAAAATTAAAGCTTAATCTAAATAGTTCTTATAGTTAACTGCATAAGAGAAATTAAAATATTTCTGAGCTGGGAAAGTACTTCTCAAAAGTATCTGTGACTCTTTCAAATCAAGCTAATGCTTAAACCAGGGCAGATAGGCTATTGCCCTGCGTTCTCTTTTTCAAGCATGATTCTACTCTTCAACCCCCCCAAACAGAAACTGAGGTAGGTATGCCTAGGTTAGACATATTCCTTATTTCTTGGCTAAGTATAAGAAGACTGACAAGAGGCCTAGGAAGAGGGGGGCTTCACCTCAGATCTAAATTCCTAAAGAAGTAAAGAAAAATCTAAGAAAGCATGCTTGCTTGCGTTCTTCTTTGAGTTCTTTGAATACTGGAGAAAGGAACTAAATGAAGTGATATATCTGGATTAACTGGTATACAACACTTAGAGTGAAAGAAATGCACAAAATCACCAGCATTTAACGATGACAAATATGTGTACAGTATCGCTTATGCCAGAAAGCAGTCATCTCCCCTTTCTAGTTACCTAGGAAGTAAATAAGAAAGCAGTTCTCTCATTTTCCTATTCACCCTATGCTACACTTTCCAGTTCTGGCCCATGAAATAATGACCTCAAATGAGTCCAAAATTAAATAATCCTATGGCTAACTATATTATTTTTCATTTGCATGTATTTTTGTCTATCTCCAAAATATAACTCAAATTAGCCTTCTTTCTCTATTTTTCCCTCCCTTAAAAACAAAAACAAAACAAAAAAACCCCACAAATGGCAGAGATGACTTCCAGTATGGAATTTTTCTGCTATATACAATGCTAACTTTTTTTTCCACGAGAGGAGGCTATTGTAGCGAAAATGACCTCTTGAAGCTGTCACACAGAAACACCATTGTAAAAACCATTTGCTTTATCCTATATTCTTGGCCATTGCTCAAAATATGGCAATCTATATTTTATCTTTAAGATTTTAGTGTTGTATTAAAGGAGAGAAAGTTAGCACTCTCTAACAAGCATAGCCCTCGGGCCTGACAACATACATACTGTTAAGGCATTGCACTCTTGGTAGCTGACCATGGTCTTTTAGAGGTTAAGATTTCATAGACCTTCTCAAACCTAGCTTTTGGTTTCATGGATTTTCTCTATTACTTATCTGTTCTCATTTTTGTCTATATTACTTCCTTCTTTTGTGCTTGCTTTGGGTTTTTCTCTTTTTTCTAGTTTATTAAAGTGGAAGCTTAAAACATAAAAAAAAAAAGATTTTAGTTTGTCTTTCCATCATTGATGTTTCTTTTTCTTTTTTTAAAACATATTTTTATTGATTTCAGAGAGGAAGGGAGGGGGAGAGAGATAGAAACACCAATGATGAATAAGAAAAAAATCATTGATTGGCTGCCTCCTACATACCCACTACTGGGGATCAACCAAGTATGTGCCCTGACCAGGAATCGAATGAGATCTCCTGGTTCCTGATCAACACTCAACCACTGAGCAACACCAACTGGGCGAGGGTTGTTTTTTTTAAAATATATTTTTATTGATTTTTAGATATTTTTATTGATTTTTTTAGAGAGAAAGGAAGGGAGCGGGAGAGATAGAAACAGTGATGAGAGAGGAAACATTGATCAGCTGCCTCCTGCATGCCCCGTACTTGGGATCAAGCCCACAACCCACACATGTGCACTGACAGTGAATCAAACTGGGAATCAAACCCATGACCTCTTGGTGACTGAGGTGAAGCTTAATCCACTGAGACACACCAGTCAGACAGTTGGGTGACTTAAGCTATTTACCTTCTGGTTAGGGAGGAGTGTAAACCTTTTACTCTTTAAAAAAAGAAAATTAAATCTTTATTGTTGAAAGTATTACATATGTCCCCCTTTCCCCCCAATTGACCCCTTCTAGCCTACCCGTCCCCTACTCCTTCACCCCCCTATTGTATGTGCCCATGGGTTATGCATATGTGCCTACAAGTTCTTTTGTTGATCTCTTCCCAACCACCCACCTACCCCCGCCTTGTCTCTAAGATTCCACATTTACTCTCAGGCAAGATAGGATTTTTCGATTTAATAGATGGCTATAAACTGCTTGTGTTTAACTATCTGTCTTAGTTTCCCTATTCCACTGCCCCTGGCTTACTAGCCTATCTCATTACCAGTCTCAGTGTGGTGTCTTCTTTCATTCTCTAGTTGTGGAACTTCCATTCAGCCAGATTTCTGAATGATGGTTGTTTTATAGTTTAGTTCTAATTTTGATGTGGTTGTGGAAGGAGGTGATTATCGTGTTTACCTATGCTACCATCTTGATCAGAAGCCTCTCTAGTTTTTTTTTTTTTTATTATTAGTTAAGGTATTACAAATGTGTCCTCATCCCCCCCATTAACCCCAACCTCCCCCCCCCCCCACCGCCCCGCACACTCATGCTCCCATCCCCCTGTTGTCCATGTCCATTGGTTTGGCTTATATACATGTATACAAGTCCTTCGGTAGATCTCTTCCCCTTACCCCCGCCCTCCCCTACTTTCCTTCTGGGGATTGATAGCCTGATTGCTGTTTCTCAGTCTTTGGGTCTGTCCCTTTTCATCAGTCTATGTTGTTCTCTATAATCCACAAATGAGTGAGATCATGTGGTATTTATCTTTCTCTGACTGGCTTATTTCACTTAGCATAATGCTCTCCAGTTCCATCCATGCTGTTGCAAAAGGCAAGAGTTCCTTTTTTTTTTTTTTACCGCAGCATAGTATTCCACTGTGTATATGTACCACAGTTTTCTAATCCATTCATCTGCTAATGGGCACTTAGGCTGTTTCCAAATCTTAGCTATGGTGAATTGTGCTGCTATGAACATAGGGGTGCATATATCCTTTCTGATTGGAGTTTCTGGTTTATTGGGATATATTCCTAGAAGTGGGATCACTGGGTCAAATGGGAGTTCCATTTTTAGTTTTTTGAGGTAGCTCCATACTGTTCTCCACAGTGGATGCACCAGTCTGCATTCCCACCAGCAGTGCAGAAGGGTTCCTTTTTCTCCACATCCTCTCCAACACTTGTTGTTTATTGATTTGTTGATGATAGCCATTCTGACAGGTGTGAGATGATAACGCACTGTTGTTTTGATTTGCATCTCTCGTATAATTAGTGACTTTGAGCATGTTTTCATATGTCTTTCGGCCTTCTGTATGTCCTCTTTCGAAAAGTGTCTATCTAGGTCCGTTGCCCAGTTTTTTATTGGATTGTTTATCTTCCTTTTTCTTTACCTTTTTCTTCTTCTTCCTCTTCTTAAAGGATACCTTTCAGCATTCCACATAATACTGGTTTGGTGGTGATGAACTCCTTTAGCTTTTTCTTATCTGTGAAGCTCTTTATCTGACCTTCAATTCTGAATGATAGCTTTGCTGGATAAAGTAATCTTGGTTGTAGGTTCTTGGTATTCATCACTTTGAATATTTCTTGCCACTCCCTTCTGGCCTGCA
Organism: Myotis nattereri; assembly: GCF_964212035.1. Lineage (NCBI taxonomy): Eukaryota > Metazoa > Chordata > Mammalia > Chiroptera > Vespertilionidae > Myotis > Myotis nattereri. Next base: position 79,996,770 of record NC_138080.1, read on the forward strand.
AAGTTTCTGTTGAGAAATCAGCTGACAGTCGTATGGGTATTCCCTTGTAGGTAACTGAGTTCCTTTCTCTTGCTGCTTTTAAGGTTCTCTCTTTGTCTTTTGCTCTTGGCATTTTAATGATGATGTGTCTTGGTGTGGTCCTCTTTTGATTCCTTTTGTTTGGGGTTCTCTGCGCTTCCTGGACTTGTAAGTCTATTTCTTTCACCAGGTAGGGGAAGTTTTCTGTCATTATTTCTTCAAATAGGTTTTCAATATCTTGCTCTCTCTCATCTTCTGGCACCCCTATAATTCTGATGTTGGTACGCTTGAAGCTGTCCCAGAGGCTCCTTACACTATCTTCGTATTTTCGGATTCTTTTTTCATTTTGCTGTTCTGGTTGGGTGTTTTTTGCTTCTTCGCATTTCAAATCTTTGCCTTGATTCTTGCGCTCCTCTGGTCTGCTGTTGGGAGTCTGTATAATATTCGTTATTTCAGTCTGTGTATGCTTAATTTCTAGTTGGTTCTTTATCACAACATCGAGGCTCTCATTAGATTTCTTGAGGATCTCAATAACTTTATCGGTGGCTTCTAGACAGTTCTGATTCAACGTACAAGGCACTGAACAAAATGCATTCACGATATTAATAACCCCAAATAAAGGTGACCACCCGAGCGAAGAGAATTAGGGGATAAAGAAGAAAAAAGAGAAAAAAATTAAAGAGAAAAAGAAAAAACAAAAAGGAGTGCCGAAATGAGATTGGGAAAAGGGAGAGAAGAAAAAAACAGACCAAAAAAAAAAAAAAAGTAGGAGAGAGAATGAAATAGAGGTGGGGAAGAGGCTATTTGTATGGGGAGAAAACTCTTAAGAGAACCGCAACTAATCTCAATGAATTCCAGCAGCAGATCCATGGAGATTAATGCAAACTACAAACAACCACTAATATCGAGCAAGGCAAGGGAAAACAGAAGCACAAAAATAACCAGAGAAAGAAAAAATAAGCAAAACAGAAAAATGAAAATGAAAAACAAAACAATCTTCCAAACAAGCATAAAAAAACCCAATAAACTCAAAATCAAGCAAACACTAGCAAAACAACAGCGAGAGAGAGAGAGAAAATTGGATAGTGAAGAAAGATAAGAGAGAGGTGTATATGGATTTAGAGCAAGGGACTGGAAATTAGATATATAAGTAGGGTAAAATTTAGACAGTGGGTAAAAAGAAGGAATAGGGAAAATCTAAAGCAGGAATAGGGTAAGAGAAACAGGACAACAAAAGGGGAAAAGTGAGGAAGAGAGTTTTGGCTTAAGGGTAAATGTGAGATAGAAATGATGCTAAAGGAACGATGAAAATAGAGTGTAGAACACTAATCCCAAAATAAAATAAAGAAAAATAAAAATAAAATGACACTTGAAAAAATGGTAAAATGATAGCAATAATACTGGTTAAAAAATGTAGTAATTAAAAAGGTAAAATCAAGTGATGAAAAAAAATAAAAATAATAATAAAATAGGTTCTTAATGAAATGGTGAAAAAAGAATTTAAAAAAATATATAAAAATATGCAGTAGTGAAGGTGCTTCAGATCTTCTACTCTTCTTTTTGGCACACCTTAGTCCTGCCAGGCATTCAGGAGAGTGTTGAATTTCCCTGCGATACGCTGTCCCTCTGTGCCATAAACCACAGTCCTGATTTTAAGGCAGGTTGTATTTGTTTACCAGACTGCCTTTATTTGTGATCACAGAAGAGACAGTTCGTGGATCTGCCTCTGGGTGGCAGTGTGTCTGGATTGACCTCCAAGGCTATAAGTCCTCTCTATCAGTACGGTTTTTTTTCTCTATGGTACTTGAAACTGATTTGGGAAAGTCCACTGCAGAGAGCTGGTTCTTTAAACGTTACTGCCTGCTCTGTTTCCCAGGCTCCCCAAAAAGAACTTTCCCCTACAGGCTCTGCGAATGACCCCAACTGGGAAATCCCATGCACTGGGTTTAATAATCAAATGCACGGATCTAAGGGGAACTGTAACAAGAGCCTGATACATTGTGCGAATTCGCAAGCCTCCACCTTCCAGGTCTGCGCACAGTCTCCGCGCGCCCACTCGCCCCTGGCACCAAGCAGCCGGCACACTGGCAAGGTCTAAGGCTGCTTTTTTACATCCAGTCCAGCTATGGGCTTATTTTTAGCGTTCCCTTCTGCCAGCAGTCCTGTGGGGCCCCTTCCCCACTCATGGGTCACGCTGGTCCCAACGGCTGCGGACTCTGTGGGGTGCAGATTTCGCCCCGCACGCGCAAGCTCAGTCCTCTCTCCAACCCGAATTGCAAACTGTACCTTTAGGGGAAGTCTAACCTTTCCGTGAGAAGAAGCAGTGCTCATCTGAGTTCACGCAGTCACGCTGCTTGAGATCCCTTGTTTCCAGGTTAGTAGCTGATCTCTGGATGCTGGCAACAGCCACCCAAGATGGCGCAGTCTCCGCTGCTTAGCTGGCGCACCGAGAGAGGTTTCAGCCGCAGTCTCCAACCGTCCTTTTTTTTCTGGGGGTTCTCGGTCTTTCCCAGCTGCAGACAGTCTCTCAGCTGAAAATCCTCTGCCTATTCGGGCTGTATGTTACCCGTTTCAGCTGCTCACCCTTATCTGCTCCAGGACAAGGCACAGGACACGTCCGTTTATACCTCCGCCGTTTTCTCTCAGGCCTCTTATTTGTAGCTCTTGTGCATCGTACTCAGAAACATGAGATTGCAAATTCCCTTGTGTCTTGTCCCACTGTCAATTACTGGTTCTGGCAACTTCAACTGTTTCTAGTGAATGCCATTTCAATTTTCCTTTCATATCATTGTTGACATGAGTTCCCCCAAAGCTCATTGACAGCAATTCTGCAATAACTCCATCTCTAGGGCTCCATCGACTGACAAGCCTGAAATCTGCAGGGCAGGCCAGCACTCTGGAGACCCAGGGAAGAACCGATGCTGCAGTCTTGAGTCCCGAGGCACTGAGAACAGAACTCCTTCCTCCGCCTCTCTAGTTTTTTGAAGCCTCTTTAGTTTTTTAAAATCTAGAACAGTTCCTCCCCATTTCTGCTTTTTGCTTTATGACATTGATTTTTGAAAAGATGAGGCCAGTTTAAGTATTTAGTCTTAATAAAAGTATTTCACAACCTGGATTTATTTAAAAAGTAAATTATAATTTCTTTAATAAATAATTTCACAACATTAAAAAAACACACAACTAGTACCTTGTCATGCTGGCCAATGTAGCCCAGTTGCTTGAGCATTGTCCCATGCACCAAGAGGTTGCTGGTTTGATTCCTGATCAGGGTACATGCCTACGTTGTGAGTTCAATCCCCATTTGGGAGTGTGCAGGAAGCAGCTGATTGATATTTCTCTGTCTCATTGATGCTTCTCTCTCTCCCCCTCTCCCTTCCACTCTCTCTAAAATCAATAAAAACATAATAAACAAACTAGTACCTCATCACAAAAACATAATAGTAAAACATTAATCTAAGAACTATTTGATAACATTGCCATCTCCCATTTATTTATATAAAAAAAAAGTTTAATCATTTCAATGTATGTACATATGTGCTTTATGTTTTTTATTATTTACTTACCACAAGTAAAGGTCAGGAATTGTTATCATCCTTTTAAATTTTTCTTACTGGAGAACCAAGATGGCGGCATAGGTTAACGCCGGAGTTTGCTGCCTTGAACAACTACTTCAAAAGTGAAACTAAAAAATGGAACGGACATCACCCAGAACCACAGGAACGCTGGCTGAGTGGAAGTCCTACAACTAGGAGGAAAGAGAAACGCATATGGACACTCAGAGGAGGCGCAGTGCTGAAGTCAAATTCTGAGGTGCGGAGTGTGCAGAGCGGGCTGGCGGCGGAGGGCGTGGTTGGCGTTTTCAATCGGAAGGGAGTCGCAGACTCTGAGCTCCAGATACAGGCGAGTCTTTAGGGACCCAGACTCAAACGGAAGAAGCGGGACTGTCTGGCTTCAGTCAGAGCGAGTGCAGCTTTCTCTCCGAGGTTTGCAGCGGGTGCTGGGACTCAGAGAGGCAGAACCCCTGGGGACAGGACTGAGAGCCGCCATAACTGCTCTCTCTGGCCCACCCTGTTGATCCTGTGCGACCCGCCCAAGCCCTGCACAAAGGCATTTGCCGGATAGCCTCAGGCAAAGGCTAGATTAGCACCTCCCTAGTGGACAGAAGTTCTCTCACTGCAGACACAGCTGATTCTCATAGCCACTTGGCCTGGAGGTCAAACCCTCCCTGGAATTAGCTACAACAATCAAGATTTAACTATAAGACTGTGAACAAAGACCACTAGGAGGTGCACCAAGGAAGCATAACAAAATGCGGAGACAAAGAAACAGGACAAAATTGTCAATGGAAGATCTAGAGTTCAGAACCACACTTTTAAGGTCTCTCAAGAACTGTTTAGAAGCTGCCGATAAACTTAATGAGATCTACAAGAAAACTAATGAGACCCTCGATGTTATATTGGGGAACCAACTAGAAATTAAGCATACACGGACTGAAATAACGAATATTATACAGACTCCCGACAGCAGACCAGGGGAGCGCAAGAATCAAGGCAAAGATTTGAAATGCGAGGAAGCAAAAAACACCCAACCGGAAAAGCAAAATGAAAAAAGAATCCAAAAATGCGAGGACAGTGTAAGGAGCCTCTGGGACAGCTTCAGGCGTACCAACATCAGAATTATAGGGGTGCCGGAAGATGAGAGAGAGCAAGATACTGAAAACCTATTTGAAGAAATAATGACAGAAAACTTCCCCCACCTGGTGAAAGAAATGGACTTACAGGTCCAAGAAGTGCAGAGAACCCCAAACAAAAGGAATCCAAAGAGGACCACACCAAGACACATCATAATTAAAATGCCAAGAGCAAAAGATAAAGAGAGAATCTTAAAAACAGCAAGAGAAAGAAACTCAGTTACCTACAAGGGAATACCCATACGACTGTCAGCTGATTTCTCAACAGAAACTTTGCAGGCCAGAAGGGAGTGGCAAGAAATATTCAAAGTGATGAATACCAAGAACCTACAACCAAGATTACTTTATCCAGCAAAGCTATCATTCAGAATTGAAGGTCAGATAAAGAGCTTCACAGATAAGAAAAAGCTAAAGGAGTTCATCACCACCAAACCAGGATTATATGAAATGCTGAGAGGTATCCTTTAAGAAGAGGAAGAGGAAGAAAAAGGTAAAGATACAAATTATGAACAACAAATATACATCTATCAACAAGTGAATCTAAGAATCAAGTGAATAAATAATCTGATGAACAGAATGAACTGGTGATTATAATAGAATCAGGGACATAGAAAGGGAATGGACTGACCATTCTTTGGGGGGGAAAGGGGTGTGGGAGATGCGGGAAGAGACTGGACAAAAATCGTGGTGCACCTATGGATGAGGACAGTGGGTGGGGAGTGAGGGCGGAGGGTGGGGCGGGAACTGGGAGGAGGGGAGTTATGGGGGGGAAAAAAGAGGAACAAATGTAATAATCTGAATAAAGATTTAATTTAAAAAAATAAAATTAAATTTTTCTTACTGTTTCACTTCATTACTGCTGTATATGTGCTCCATGTGAGTGATGTAGGTGCTTATGCAGGTGGTTAGGTGGGTTCTGACTTACAGCAAAAATCGCATTATGTCTTGCTGTAGGAATGGATCTTCGACGTAACCCGAGGACCTACTTATAGCAACATCTCACATCAGCCTTCTAATACTTACTGTTACATCATTGTTAAAAATCATACCCTAGCCTGGCCATTGTGGCTCAGTGATTGAGCACTGACCAATGAACCAGGAGATCACAGTTCAATTCTGGGTTAGGGCAACATGCCTGGGTTGTGGGCTCAATCACAGTAGAGGGCGTGCAGGAGTCAGCCAATCAATGATTCTCTCTTATCGTTGATGTTTCTATCTCTCTCTTTCCCTTCCTCTCTCTGAAATCAATAAAAGCATATATTTTTAAAATCATATCCTGGGGGTGGGGGAAAGATGGGAGCAGGCTGGAAGAGGTTAATGGGGGGAAAAGGAGGACCTATGTAATACTTTCAACAATAAAGATTTTTAAAAAATCATCATACTCCAAATTGACAACCACTGCAGTACATGAATTCCATAGAGATAACTCCAGGGCAAGTGAGGGCCTGAAAGGTGTGGACTAATACTACTGCAGATGACTGGGTGACTTTGTGCCTCATTGAGGGAAAAAAAAGAAAAGAAAAACTAAACATGGGCAAAGGAGATTCTAAGAAACCGAGAAGCAAAATGACATCATATACATTCTTTGTGCAAACTTACTGAGAGGAGCACAAGAAAAAGTACTTAGATGCTTTAGTCACCTTCTCAGAGCTTTCTGAAAAGTGCTGAGAGGTGAGAGACTATCTGCTAGAGAAAGGAAACTTTGAAGATATCTCAAAGGCAGAAAATACCCTTTATAAAAGAGAAATGAAAACCTATATTCCTCCTAAAGGGTAAACAAAAAAGTTCAAAGATCCCAATGCACCCAAGAGGCCTCCTTAAGTCTTTTTATTGTTCTATTGCCCCCAGTTCAAAGAACACCTTGGCTTATACATAGTGTCCCAAAAAATATATACACACTGTAACAGCTGATAGCTCAATTTTGAAAAAGAAATATATTTTAATAAACACTGCCTTTCTAATTATTCAAAGTGTGTGTATACATTTTTGGGGACAACCTATATATTGGTGATGCTACAAAGAAACTGGGAGAGATGTGGACTAATACTGCAGATGACAAGCCATGTTCATAAGGCTGCTAAACTGAAGGAAAAACATGAAAAATATATACTTGCATAAGGTTATGAGGCTAAAAAGGGAGTCATCAAGGCTGCAAAAAGCAAGAAAAAGGAGGAAAGAAAGAAGATGAAAAGGATGAAGAGGAGACAGGCAGAAGATGATGATAAATAAGCTGGTTCTAATTTTTAGTCTATAAAGCATTTAACACATCTCACTCCCTTTAAAGAAAAAAAAAAGAAAAGAAATGTAAGGCTATATGCAAGACTTGTTTCTAAACTGTACAGTAGTATCTTTTTTGGTATAGTTAACATACTACCAAATGTGTTAAATGCTAGCTAGCTCTGACCTGGTGGTATTTTCAATAGCCAATCGCCTTGCCTAGTACAGGGGGGTGGGAGTGGGGGGGTTGTAAATTGGCATAGAAGTTTAAAGCAGGTTATTGTTTGTACATAGGACAAATTAGTTATTTATAAGGATAGCAGTTTTTCACTCATTTGTCTCTAATGCATCTTACATGAATTCATTGCTGATCTATTAACTAAATACCACTTTGTAACCCCCAAAAAAAGTTGCAGTTGTTTTGTTGACATTCTAAATGCCTCTAAATAAATACAATTTTCTTAAGAATAATAAAAAAAATCAGCCTGCTTGGTGTGGCTCAGTGGTTGAGTATTGACCTATGAACTAGGCGATCACAGTTTCAATTCCTGGTCGGGCACAAGCCCAGATTGCGGGCTCGATCCCCAGTAGGGAGCATACAGGAGGCAGCGGATCAATGATTCTCTCTCATCATAGATGTTTCTATCTTTCTCTCCCTCTCCCTTCCTCTCTGAAATCAATACAAATATATTTTTAAAAATCATACCCTAACCCTATATTTTCCCTTAGATAATCTTATCTGCTGCACAAAACACTACTATTCTTTTAAAAGGTATTTTTAACAAATAATTTAAAAAAACAATTTATTTCACATGTAGCTACTTAAACCCTTAAGAACTATGGTTGTTGTTGTTTTTAATGAATTAATTTATTGTCTAAAGTTTTACATATGTCTTTTTCCACAATTGACACCCCCCCACCCAATTCCTACCCCAGGCAAGCCCCACCACCCCAGTGTCTGTGTCCACTGGTTATGCTAATATGCACGCATACAAGTCCTTTGGTTGCTCTCTAACCACCACCCCCTCCCCCCCGCCATTTGTCTCTGGATCTATTCTTGTTCATCAAATTATGTTGATCATTATATCCCACATAGGAGTGAGATCTATTTGTTTTTTAAGTAGAAGCCTAGAAGCATGCCTTTAAAATGAGATCGTTCATGATTTGTTCTTTGGAGGACTTTATTTTAATAAGTTTCTTCTACAATTGGATGGTGACAAAGTTTAGGTTTGTTGGGATTATTTTTCAACAGCCAATCAGCTAGCCAAATCTATGGAAAAAAGAAAAGATACCTTAACTTAGTAAACATTTACATATTTTCTTCAATATATAGTATATCAATTTAAACCTAAAACAGTTTTCAAAATCACTCTAAGAATAATGAAAAAATGACCATTAAAAACTGAAACACTAAATTTTACAGTATGTAAGACTGTCAAGTACAGATCCAAATTGGAAAGGAAGGAGTAAAACTATTTCCACTTACAAATGATATGATCCTATATATAGAAAATCCCAAAGAATCCACAAGAAAGCTACCAGAGCTAATAAATGAATTTGGCAAAGTTGTAGGTTATAAGATCAACACAAAAATATCAGTTGTTTCTATACATTGCTAACGAACAATCCAAAAAGGAGATTAAGAAATCACTTTCATTTATAATAGCACTGAAAAACAAGTATCTAGGAATAAATTTAACCAACTTGTATAACTGAAAACTATTAAACATAGCTGGTATCCTATGTTAGAAGTTGGCTTTTTGCAGATCTTGGTGTTAAAAGACAAAAACAAAAAAAACAAAAACAAAACCACCACCACATAGTTGAAAGAAATTTAAAGACCTAAATAAAGACATCTGTGTTAATGGCTAGAGAGACTTAATAATACTGTTAAGAAGTTAAATATCAATACTACCCAAACTGATATGCATATTCAACACAAACAATATCAAATTTCCAACAATCATTTTTGCAGAAATGGAAAAGTCAAGGCTCAGATTTATATAGAATTTCAAGAGGGCTCTGAATAGCTAAAACAATCATGAAAAAGAACAAAATTGGAGGATTTTCTGACTTTGTTCTTTCTTATTTCAAAATCTTCTTCAAAACTATAGCAATCCAAGCAGTGTGGTTCTGGCATATAGACAGACATATATAGACCAATGGAATAGCACTGAGAGTCCAGAAATAAACCCTAACACATATATAAAAATTAATTTAAAATGGATCAACAGCTGAAATATAAGAGCTAAAACCATTAAAATCTTGTTTAAATATATTTTTTAATTGATTCCAGAGAGGAAGGGAGAGGGAGAGATAGAAACATCAATGATGAGAGAGAATCACTAAAAGGCTGCCTCCTGCAGGACTCACACTGGGGATGGAGCCCACAACCTGGGCATGTGCCCTGACAGGGAATTGAACCGTGAGCTCCAGATTCATAGGTCAGTGTTCAACCACTGAGCCACGCCAGTCAGGCAACCATTAAGATCTTAAAAGAAAACATAGAAATAAATCTTCATCACCTTGGATTTAGCAATGGGATTCTTAGATATGACACCAAAAACATGAGCAACAAAATAAAAAAGATAAATTGATTTTCATTTAAATTTTTAAACTTTTTGGCATCAAAAAACATTATCAAGAAAGTGAAAAGACAACCAACCTACAGAAAGGGAGAAAAATTTAACAAATCGTATATCTGACAAGGGTTTGATACCTATAACATATAAAAAACTACAACTCAACAACAACAAAAAATTAAAACTGGGCAGAAAACTTTAACTGGAACAGACATTTCTACAAAGCAAAGATACAAATGGCCAGTAAGCACATGAAAAGATGCTCAACATAATTTACATTAGAGAAATGCAAACCAAAACCACACTGATAAACTATTTCACATCTACTAGGATTATTATAATGAAACAAAAACAGAAAAGAATATGTGTGGGCCAGGATGTAGAGAAACTGGAACTCTCATACATTGCTAGTGGGAATGTAAAAAGTGATCACTGTGGAAAATAAGTTGGTGGTTCCTCAGAAAGCCAAACACAGTATATGACTCAGCAATTCCACTCATAGGTATATGCCCCAAAGGATTAAAAACAAGTACTTAAATAGATAATTGTGCACCAATGTTCATACAACATTAAGCACAATAGCTAAAAGGTAGAAACAACCCAAGTACTCATCAACAGATGAATGAATAAACAAAATTATATATATATACATATATATATATAATTATTATTCAGACATAAAGGAATGAAATTCTGATACATACTACAATATGAATGAACTCTGAAAACATTATGCTAAGTGAAATAAGCCAGAAACAAAAGAACAAATATTCTATAATTCCATGTACATGAAATATAGAGAGGTTACTTTACTAGGGCCTGGAGCAGTGGTTCTCAACCTTCCTAATGCCACGACCCTTTAATACAGTTCCTCGTGTTGAGGTGACCCCCAATTTCATTGTTACAAATTGAACATAATTAAAGCATAGTGATTAATCACAAAAACAATATGTAATTATATGTGTTTTCCGATGGTCTTAGGGGTGGGCAAACTTTTTGACTCGAGGGCCACAATGGGTTCTTAAACTGGACTGGAGGGCCGGAACAAAAGCATGGATGGAGTGTTTGTGTGAACTAATACATGTTAACACTGGTGCTGGTGAAGGAGCGGAGGGGAGAGCAAGAGAACCCTCCGCTCTTTCGGCTCCGCGGGCCCGATAGAACAGCCGAACAGGCCGGAGGCCCGCGGGCCATAGTTTGCCCATGGCTGGTCTTAGTCAACCTCTGTGAAAGGGTCGTTCGACCCCCACAGGGGTCGCGACCCACTGGTTGAGAACCGCTGGGCTAGACACACCCTGGAGCCAACCTCCCACGGTCCCTCCTTGGCCGGCTGCACCTGGGACAGAGCTGTGGCTCAAAGGGCATCTGTAGAGTGAGCGGGGTCCCTCTGGCAGGCTGGGTCCATTGGGCTGGCCTGTGGGGCCTGCGGGGATTGGGCTGAAACCGCTCTCCAACATCCCCGAAGGGGTCCCGGAGTGAGAGAGTTGCTGTCACTGGGCAGTTTCTGTGTTGAGCATCTGCCCCCTGGTGGTCAGTGCAAGTCATACCTACCGGCCAGTCAGCCGGTCGCTTAGCCTTTTATATATATAGATTCTTGCATGATATATTTTCCCATATGATCAACTGCAAACCTACTTTTACATGTATATGCATATATTTTCTCATAAAGATTATACTAGAGGCTGGTAACAGCAATTTACTTCAAGGACCACAATTGGGTGGTTGAGGAACAGCAAGGAGAGTTACTTTTCATTATATACTAGGGGCCCGGTGCACGAAATTCGTGCACTGGGTGTGTGTGTGGGGGGAGAGTGTCCCTCAGCCCAGCCTGCCCCCTCTCACATACTGGGAGCCCTCAGGCGTTGACCCCCATCACCCTCCGATCGCCTGATCGGCCCCTTGCCCAGGCCTGACGCCTCTGCCAGAGGTGTCAGGCTTGGACAGGGGGCCCCCATCTCCCCCCGATCACTGGCTCTGGCCCCCGCCCAGGCCTGAGGCCTCTGGCCCAGGAATCATGCCTGGGCAGGGGACCCCCATCTTCCTCTGATCGCTTGCTCCACCCCCCACCCAAGCCTGACGCCTCTGACCCAGGCTTCAGGCCTGGGCAAGGGGACCATCATATCCCCCCAATCCCCGGCTCCGCCCCCCACCCAGGCCTGATGCCTCAGCCAGAGGAGTTGACCCTCATCACCCTCCGATCACCAATCACCGGATCGGCCCCTTGACCAGGCCTGACGCCTCTGGCAGAGGCGTCAGGCCTGGGCAGGGGACCCCCCAGCTCCCCGCGGTTGCAGGTTCCGCCCCTGCCCAGGCCTAACGCCTCTGGCCTAGGCGTCCGGCCCAGGCAGTGGGGATCTGCAGTGGCAGCGGGGGGCGCCGCGATCGTGGGCTTCGCTTTAGGCCCAGGCAAGGGACCCCTAGCTCCTGGGACTGCCAGCTTTGACCGTGCTCAGCTCCCATCGCTGGCTCCACCCCTACTTCCTGCTATCACTGGCCAGGGCGGCAAAGGCGCCTGATTCTCCAATCATGGCTGCCCCCCAGCTCTTAGCTCCCCCCTGGGTTTCCGATCACTGTCAGTGGCAGGGGGCTTCTTCCTGCTTTCCCTTTCGCCTCCCTGCATTGTGCCCACATATGCAAATTAGCCGCCATCTTGTTGGCAGTTAACTGCCAATCTTAGTTGGCAGTTAATTTGCAATAGCCCTGATTAGCCAATGAAAACGGTATCGCCGTACGCCAATTACCATTTTTCTCTTTTATTAGTGTAGATCCTTTTGTGACCTTTGAATTATACTATATTCAAATATTACTTATTCAAAAATTAATAATTAAAATATAAAGCAAGTTCTTTAAGGGTCAATTTTAAATTATTTTTTATGTTTTGAATTATAATTCTACTTTCTGATTTCTTTCCGAATGAAATAATCTCGATATGTGAAAAGCTTTATGCTCAGCTGTTTATTGTTATAGTATTTAAATAGCAAACAACTCAAACAATAAAAGAATAATAATAAAGGCAACAAAAGAAATCATGTAACTATTAAAATAATATCTATAAATATATATTTAAATATAGTAACATTTATGTCATGGCACATGCCCGGTTTGTGGGTTCAATCTCCAGTGTGGGACATGCAGGCAGCAGCCAATCAATGATTCTCTCTCATCATTAATGTTTCTCTCTCTCTCTCCCTTCCTCTCTCTGAAATTAAATAAAAAAAAAAAAGTTACACATACAGAAGTATCTAAACTGTATATAAACGTTTTTAAAAATGACTCTCATGCCCTACCTGGTTTTGCTCAGTGGCTAGAGAGTCAGCCCATGAACTGAAGGATCACAGGTTCAATTCCGGTAAAGGGCACAAGGGCATGTACCTTGACTGCAGGCTCCATCTCTGGCCTGAGGTCGGAGTGTGTGCAGGAGGCAACCAATCAATGTGTCTCTCTCACATCAATGTTTTCCTCTCTGGGTGTCTCTCCCCCTCCTTTCCACACTCTCTAAAAATCAATGGAAAAAAGGTGAGGATTAACAACAACAACAACAACAACAACAACAACAACAACAAATGATTCTCAGTACTTATACTGTTGCAAAGAAGACAATCTTTGAGATATGAAACCTATATTCAATATTCTTTAGTGTGAATAAAAAGATTGCTTACACAAGGATCTGCTGGTTTTTGCTTACAAAGCTCTGTGAGTCCTTTAAGCAGAGTTGGTGTTACATATAAATTTAAGTAGTCCTTCGCAGCTTGTCCCACTGGAATAGGCTCAACAATCACTGCAAATACAAATGTATCCCCATTAAAGCTAACATAAATGATGAAATATTATACAGTCATTTAAAAGTTACCTTCAAATAAATTTTAATGTCATGAGAAATACTTATAAAGGTTTTTAAGGGAATAGAACTGATACATAGCATAGCGGTTGATTCAAAAACACACAAGCACACACATTAAAAAAATAAGACTACATAAAACTGGCAAGAAACATATCACAATGCTAATAGTAATCATGTGTAAGATTCTGATTATTTTTTCAACTATATCCTTTTCTGCATTTTCATTTCCATGTTATTTACAGTAAATGTTGTAACACACAATGTTATGAAAAAGAAAAATATGAAGAAGATGTAAAATCAGGGAGATTCGTTCAATCCAAAAATTCCTACCAACAAAATGACAGGTGCTTCACAAAGTGGTAGGTATAACAGTGAATAATATGTAGTTCTTGCTCTCTTATAGACTACTGAATATACACATAAAACTTATATCTGTCTATATAATATGTATTAATATTCCTGCTCTTATTTTTCAGGTTTTTAAATGAATTATTTAAAAACTTGGGGAAATTTTAGTCTTTTCAGCCTTATTTGAACACTATGGAGGTGAACCAGATTTGCAATACAAGAAAGAATATATTTATACAAGAAAGAATGTATTTTATAAGGCTGAGTAGATCTTTTGAGATTGACCTCCATCAATATGCTACTTTTAAAAAATTTATTGATTTTAGAGAGGAAGGGGGGGGAGGGGGAGGGAGAGAGAGAGAGACAGCAATTTGTTGCTCCACTCACCCATGCACTTACTGGTTGATTCTTATATGTTTGTCCTGACCAGGGAGCAAACCCACAACTTTGGCATATTGGGAAGACGCTCTAACCAACTGAGATATCCATCCAGTGCCCCAGACCCTATTTTAAAAATGAAAATCAGATTATATCACTCCCATCCTTAAAATGCTTCATTGGCTCTTGCTTGCATATATAGTATAGTCAAGACAGGACTCCATATTATAGCCCGTAAGACTCTGTACCATGTCACCTATACTACCTCTTTAACCTCATCTTAATTCTCTTACCAAAATCTTTTTTCTTTATAGAATGTGCCATGTTATTTCCTGCTCATGATTTGAGCACATGCTATTCCTTCTGCTAGAACATTCTTCCCTTTACTCTGGTTAACCACTGTTTACTCTTTGGATCTCAGCTAAAAAGTCACTTCCTCAGTCAGACCTTCCTTACAGTCTACAATTGTTTTTGTATAGCACTTATCACACAATAACTATGCAATTATTTGGGTAATTCTTATTTAATGGCTATCTTTCAAACACTAGACTATAAACTCCATGGGAGCACAGACCTCTTCCATTTTTTATAATTTTTTAAAGTTTTATTGAGGTATAATTTACATATCATAAAACTCATCCATCCATTGAAGTATACAAGTGATATTTAATAAATGTTTAGCTGTGCTATCATCACCATCATCCAGTTTTAGAACACTTTGATCACTCCAAAAATATTTCCTTGTGTCCATTTGCAATTTCCCACTCCCACTCCTACCCCCAGCAACCACTGTGCTTCTGTTTCTAAAAATTTGCCTTTTCTGGACATTTCATATAAGTGGATTATATACGTAATATGTGGTCTTTTGTGCCTGGATTCTTTCACTTGGCATGTTTTGAGGTTCATCCATGTTGTGGCATGTATCATGCTCCTTTTAATTGAGTTGTGTTCCACTGTATGGCTAACAGTTGGATTGTTTCCAATTTGGGGGTACATTAAATAATGCTGCTATAAAGATTCACGTGTCTTTATGTAGATGGATGTTTTCAAAATGGGTGGTAGATTCCACCAGGAGTTGAATTGCTAACAGACTTACCTGGTTTCTTAATATCTTAAGAAACTGCCAAACTGTTTTGTTTTTTTAAGTGCTATAAGCCCTGGCCAGGTAGCTCAGTTGGTTAGAGCATCGTTCTGATATACCAAGGTTTCAGGCTCAAGCCCGGTCAGCGAACATACAAGAATCATCCAATGAATGCATTAATAAGTGGAACAACAAATCAATGTTGTTGTTTTTCTCTCTCCCTCTCTCTCTCCAAATAAGTAAAAATACAAAAGTGGCTGTAACATTTTACAATAATGTATGAGGATCCCAGTATTGCTATATCCTTACCATTGATTACAGCCATTCTAGTGAAAATGCCATGGTATCTCATTGTGGTTTTATTTTGCACTTCTCCAATTATTATGTTGAGCACTTTTTCATGTGCATATTAGCCATTCATATATTGTCTTTTGTGAAATGCTTATTCAAATATTTTGCCCATTTTTTAATTGGGTTGTTTATTATTGAGTTGTAAGAGTTCTTTATACAGAGTGGAGCAAAAGTAGGTTTATGGCACTAGCTGGTTTGACTCAGTGGATAGAGCATTGACCTTCAGACTGAAGGGTCCTGGGTTCGATTTCTGACAAGGGCACATCCCAGGGTTGCAGGTTTGATCCCCAGTGGGGGGTTTGCAGGAGGCAGCCGATCAATGATTCTCTCTCATCATTGATGTTTCCATCTCTCTCTCCCTTCCTCTCTAAAATCAATAAAAATATATTAATTTTTTAAAAAGTAGGTTTATGGCTGGGAGTACATGAAACACAGTTTATTCTTGTATTATTATTTATTAATTACTGTATTATTTTACACATGAACAACTATAAACCTACTTTTGCCCCACCCTTTAATTCTACTTCTTTATCTATGATTTGCAAATATTTTCTCCCAGCCTGTGGCTTATCTTTTCATATTCTTAATGATAGCTTTTGAAGCACAAAACTTCTAATTTTTATGTAGTCCCATTTATCAATATTTTTTATTATGGACTATGCTTTATTTTTTTTAAGGAGTTAACATCCACCCAGGCCATTTTTTAAGAATATTTTATTGATTTCAGAGAAGAAGGGAGAGGGAGAGAGAGATAGAAACATCAATTATGAGAGAGAATCATTGCTCAGCTGCCTCCTGCAGACCCCCTACCGGGGATTGAGCCCACAACCCAGGTATGTGCCCTTGACAGGAATCGAACCTGAGACCCTTCAGTCTGCAGATCAATGCTCTATCCATTGAGCCAAACCAGCTAGGGCTGGACCATGCTTTTGATGTTATATGTAAGAACTCTCTGTCCAACTCAAGGTCATGAAGATTTTCCCCTTTGTTTTCTTCTAGATGTTTTTAGCTCTGACGTTGTAGGTCTATGAAACAAGTGTCTAAGTTATTTTCTTTTGCATGTGGATATGCAGTTGACATCTTGATAATACTGACTCTCCTGATCCATGAACATGGATGTCTACTTATTTAGATTGTCTTTGATTTCTCTCAGCAATGTTTTGTGCTTTTCAGTGTACAAGAATTACACTCGTTTTAAAAATTTATTCTTTTTTTAAAAAATATACTTTTTTTATTGATTTCAGAGAGGAAGGGAGAGAGAGAGAGAGAGAGAGAGAAACATCAATGATGAGAGAGAGTCTGCCCTAACTGGTTTGGCTCAGTGGATAGAGTGTCAGCCTTCGGACTCAAGGGTCCCAGGTTCGATTCCGGTCAAGGGCATGTACCTTGGTTGCAGGCACATGCCCAGTAGGGGGTGTGCAGGAGGCAGCTGATTGATGTTTCTCTCTCATCGATGTTTCTAACTCTCTATCCCTCTCCCTTCCTCTCTGTAAAAAATCAATAAAATATATTTTTAAAAAAATGATGAGAGAGAGTCATTGATCAGCTGCCTCCTGCACACCCCCTACTGGGGATTGAGCCCACAACCCAGGCATGTGCCCTTGACCAGAATCGAACCCGGGACCCTTCAGTCCGCAAGCCGATGCTCTATCTAGCCGTGGGCAAACTACGGCCCGCGGGCCGGATACGGCCCGTTTGAAATGAATAAAACTAAAAAAAAAAAAGACCGTACCCTTTTATGTAATGATGTTTACTTTGAATTTATATTAGTTCACACAAACACTCCATCCATGCTTTTGTTCCGGCCCTCAGGTCCAGTTTAAGAACCCATTGTGGCCCTCGAGTCAAAAAGTTTGCCCACCCTTGCTACCACTGAACCACACCAGGTAGGGCTAAAATTTATTCTTAAGTATTTTGTTATTGTTGATGCTATTGTAAATAAAATTATTTCCTTAACTTCATTTTTGAATTATTTCTACCTCATCTATTTTTGCTGACCATTTATCATTTGTCTCTGGCATCTAGGGCTAAATGAGGTCATGAGAATAAAAAGTGTTTTTATGTTTATGTTGATAAACTTTCATTGCACTTTTTAATGACATTTATAATTTATACATTGCATTGTATATTTTCATAGGCTTTTAGAATAAGATCATCTTGAGAGCAGGGACATCTTATTTGACTTTATTTTTATTAAGTTGGTAACTCAACAAACTTGTTGAATGAATGGAAGGTAGCAAAGCTTTACCAGCCATCCCTATTAAAGGTAAAAGGAAGAGCACTAATTTTTTTAAGGGTTAGCAATATGTTTTTGAATATCTTTACAACTTGCTTTAGCCATGCACCATATAGGGTTTTGCACATAGTTCTTGACTGACTGCTAAACAAGATGGAGCTCATACCACAAACTGAGAACTTATGCCAAATTAACTTCATATTCCCACAGCAAAAGATCTGCAATGTGGTAGGTAATTAATCACTTATATGTATCCTATAACTGCTGATTCTCAAATGTCTAACTGTATCTTTTAAATTCATGTCTAGAGGATTAATTAATGGGTTAAATAAAAGGCAATCTAAAATAACAGTTTAGGGATATAACCTTATGAGTAAGAAGAGCTTCCAAATTTATCTTCCACTTAAGATAAAGTGAATTTTTATCCTATTTTAGTTAAAAGCTAAGGAGGAAAAATCTAATTCATTAGTAGGACTATATCTAAAGTACTACAACATTAAAAAAAAAATTGATGTTGCCCAGCTGGTGTGGCTCAGTGGTTGAGCATCGACCTATGAATCTGGAGGTCACAGTGTGAATTCCGGCCAGGGAACATGCCTGGGTTGCAGGCTCGATCCCCAGTAGGGGGTGTGCAGGAGGCAGCCAAGCAGTTATTCTCTTTCATCATTGATCTTTCTATCTTGCTCACCCTCTCCCTTCCTCTCTAAAATAAATAAAAATATATTAATAAAAAGAAAACAAAAAACACATCAACTGATGTTTGAGATATGCTTCAAAATAATATGGAAGCAGGAGAAATAGGAGCAGGGGTTACAGATGAAATAAGATTGACCATAACTATTAAAATTGGGTGATGGGTTCATTAGGGGTTTATCATATTATTTTGCCTACTTTTGTGTATGTTGGAAATTTTACACAATAAACAGTTGTGAAGAAAACAACACCTTAATACAATGGATATGTGACAGAAATTAGATCAGTAAGATTAAATATAAGTAGGCAAATACTTTTGGATACAAGTATCTATAAAAGTTTTTGTTTAAAAATCAGCACTTTTAAATATCCAAGATAGTTTTCCATTTTCTTTGAATAATTATTCAGTATAAAATAGAGAGGAACAAGTCTAAATGAGTTAGAAAAGAAATAACATGCAAAAAAAATTTCAAAACTACCTGATGCTTCGCATTTTGTCTTTATAATGAAAATCAGCAAATTTTCTTTGCCTTAAAATTATTGAAAACAAACTAAAAACCTCAGTGTTGTCCTCATTGTGCCTACTTCTAAAAGATTTATAGCTCAAGCTGGTTTGGCTCAGTGGATAGAGCATTGGCCTGCAGACTGAAGGGTCCTGGGTTCAATTCTGATCAAGGGCACATGCCCAGGTTGTGGGCTCGATCCCCAATGTGGGGTGTACAGGAGGCAGCCAATCAATGATTCTCTCTGATCATTGATGTATCTATCTCTCTCCCTTCTTTTCTGAAATCAATAAAATATATTAAATAAATAAATGATTTATAATCTCTATAACAGGATGGAAACAAACAAAAAGGGCCAAGAAATATTAATTTCACAATTGCATGCGTGCTGGACAAACAGTAAACTGTTAGAAAATGGTAAACCAATCATAATTTCCAATGAAGATTCTTTTTTTCATGTGTAACAAACTTTACTGATGCATTATAGATAACTCGAAGGAATTACAACACAGAAGGAGAAGAGAAACCCTAAATATTTCTAGTCCAAGAGAAAAGAAAGAAAAAAAATTAAACTGTTCTCAAATGATTTCCTAGAAGGCACAATTTAGTTCTGAAGATAATGTTGAGTTTTCTATTCTTGGCTTTAACTTAACTACAACTTGAAAATACGACAAAATACATTGGAGAAAAGCAATTACTTTTTTCCTAGTTACATCCCAAAATAAAAGAAAAAGCAAACAATAAGGAGATGCAATTGACTAATTACTCATCTATAACTCACCTTCAGGAAACATGAATCGAATTTCTCTTTCGGCTGCAGCAAAATCATAACTCCCATGAAGTGCATTCCTTAGGTCATCTGTGCCATAAATTGCCCTTAGACTAAAAGCAAGTTAGAGATGATGACCATCCTACCTGACAACCTTTTTCTTACTTTTCATATATGCATCCTATTTAGGTATTTTACAAAAACTTTGCCACTTCTCACATATGGTTTTAAGCTTGAATTCAAGCTTTAATCTAGATGAGGGTCAAATATCTTTAAAATCTTCAGGCGGGATATACTGGGAAAATAGGAGTTCCCTGGATGAAAAAGAGGTGTTTTGTGAGAAGTGAAAAAGCAGTATCAATTCAAAAGTGCAAGAACTCGCCTGGCTGGCGTGGCTCAGTGGTTGGACGTCGACCTATATAAACTAGGAGTTCATGGTTCAATTCCCAGTCAGGGCACATGCCCAGGTGGCAGGCTCGATCCTCTGTGTGGGGTGTGCAGGAGGCAGCCGATCAATGATTCTCATCATTGATGCTTGTATCTCTCTCTCCCTTCCTCTCTGTAATCAATAAAAATGTATTTTTTTAAAAAGTGCAAGAATTCAATGTCCACTGGTTTCTAGACATTAATGATAATGCTGGAAATCTTGATATCTGGTCCTATATTATCAATATTTTTTCAAAATACCACACCAATTTTCTCATGAAAAACCCTACTTCAGTGGTAGTTTAATTCCAGGATAAGAGAATAAGGTTAATCAACCATAAACAGACATTCCCTGAGACCTTTTGTGTTATTTGGTATTAAGATACAGATTTAAATAGTTAAAACATAAAATGGACCTCCCTGCCACCCCAAAAAACCAAACAACAACAACAAAAAACAGTTAAATTGAGGAAAACTTTCAAATAAAAGAAAATCCCTATTACAATGAAATCAGATTTTTTTTTCATTTTCATAGTTAGATTGCATTTTTCCCTAGGAAAATTACCTGAGGGACAGCGCAATGGCGAGGATGACTCTTAAGCACATAGTGGGGTTTAGAAATGTTGTCCCATTATTTCTTTATGTAGGCACTTGTCTAAGATCAAAATTTTCACCAGATCCTCTCCCTAGTACCTTCAGCACATGCTCACTGTTCTCCCCATCTCATCCCTCCCATGTTCATTAATTTTTTTCTTTTTTTTTTTATTGCTTAAAGTATTACAAAGGGTATTATATATGTGTCCTTTTTTTTTCCCCACCCTTGACAATCCCCTGGCCTCCCCTACCCCCCAGTGTCTTATGTCCATTGGTTATGCTTATATGCATGCATATAAGTCCTTCGGTTGATCTCTTACCCCCCTCCCTCCTGCCCCCCAACCCTCCCCGGCCTTCCCGCTGCAGTTTGACAATCTGTTTAAGGCAGCTCTGCCTCTGTATCTCCATGTTCATTAATTCATATTGCCCTGCGCCTAGTCCCATTTTCACCTCCTTTGATGCTCCTAGTAGTTATGTTAAGTCTTAACCCTGTAATTTTTGCTTTTAATTTTGATACCTCTTTATGACTTAACAATAAAAAGGATGTATGGTTTTTATCAAAAAAAAAAAGAAAGAAAAAAAATAAAATTACCTGTCTGGGTGTGTCTCCTTAGCTACTAAGCTATTACTTGGCCCCAAAAGTTCTTTCCAGTAAGAGATGGCTTTATGTCTAGCTAATATCATGGCAACAAGTGGTCCAGAACTCATATAAGCTGTTAAGTTGGGGAAAAACATTTTTCCATACTGTTCCACATAAAAGTTACTACAATGCTCAGGGCTAAGCTGTAGTTTTCTTCTCTATAAGAGAAACAAAATCAACAAAAGCATTTAAAGTGACAGTTCAATAATAACTTGAAATTAGTACCAACCTGATTACAAATTTGACATTTATTTTTGTATTATGAAGAAAGGATGAGGTAAGAAAATTAAATGTAGGCTGTAAATAAAATTATATCCATTAGCTCATTCAACTTCAGCACCTGTCTGATCCCCAGTAGCTTTTCCAGAACTGCTACCTTCACTATGAAGCTCTATGAGTTTTCCCAATTCAAATTTGAACTTCTTCAGCATTTTGACTTTTCTTACAAAGATATCAATGGAGAGAATAAATAGATTGGTAAGCTTTTTCTTCCTTTTCTAATGCTGTCTGGAATCAATTAATTGACCACTTCTTTCAAGTCATTTGTTTGCACCTCTTGGGTCATGATTTCCATCAGGTTCTGGATTTGGTGGACCTGTTGATGCTGAGCATAAGAGTCTTCCAAATCTGATTGTTTCACTTTTTTTTTTTAAATAAAAACAACAAAGATAGATGAAGCAAATAACTATTGCTAATCTTGACATCAACATGAGCTACTATCATGATCTGTCACTTTTTTACCATTTTGTTACAGGTAAGATCCATGCCATGGAAATTAGTCAGTTTTTGCCTGAATAAGCTTCAGTAATTAGCTTGAATTTTCTAAATGCAACTTATCATTCTGCAGATCAGCTAGGCTCATTTAAAAAACATGACCCTTCAGACCATCAGATGTGATTTTGGTTCCTTGAGTTCTCATGACTAGTGTTTTTCCAACATTTCTTTTTAAAAATTTATTTATTTATTTTTAACCCTCACCTGAGGATATTTTTTTCCATTGATTTTTAGACAGAGTGGAAGGGAGGGAGAATGGGATGGGGGTGGGGGAGAGAGAAACATCAATTGGTTGCCTCCCACATGTGCCCCTAACTGGAGCCAGGGACAGAACATGCCCTTGACCAGGAATTGAACCCTTGACCCTTTGGTTCAAGGGCTGATGCTCTAACCACTGAGAAAAACTGGCGAGGGCTCCAATATTTCTTATATTGAATATAGCTGGTGCTTTCACATCATACAATCTTTCTTAGAAAATGGGTCAACCTCTTTATTCTTTTTTTTTTAAAATATATTTTATTGATTTTTCACAGAGAGGAAGGGAGAGGCATAGAGAGTTAGAAACATCGATGAGAGAGAAACATCAATCAGCTGCCTCCTGCACACCCCCCACTGGGGATGTGCCCACAACCCAGGTACATGCCCTTGACCGGAATCGAACCTGGGACCTTTCAGTCCACAGGCCGACGCTCTATCCACTGAGCCAAACCGGTTACGGCCTCTTTATTCTTGAGTCCCTTTTTGCCTCCTTTCATAAGAGACTGGTTCTTGCCCAACGCCATGGTGCTGCTCAGAGAGCCAAAAGGCCAATCCAAGTTTTTAAAAAATTGCTACTTGGTTTTCCTAACATTTATTAAAAAGTTCATTTTACCTGAGTCCTTTCATTACTATATGAAATATTTCCTTATACTTTCCTGTATTCTTTCCTTACACTTTCTTATACCATCCCTATCTTCAGCCTCCACCTAAGTTCAACTGATATCCCATTTCTTTCCTGAAGATTCTCCTTTTCATTTTTTAAAACATTGACTAAATAGGCAATATGACCCAGTATAAGAGAATAAAAACTGGAATTTCAAATAAAATAGCTACAAAAAAGGAAGATTAAACATATTAAATTCTATTTAATATTTTTTACATTCATTTTCAAACCTCTACCAACTGCAGAACAAAAAAGGCTTAAAACATTAAATGTTTGTAATGATTGAAAAAAAAATACCAACAGTCTCAAAGTCTATCAATAGAGGACCAAGAAGCCCAGCCAGTGTGGCTCAGTCCTTGAGCATGGATCCATGCACCAAGAGGTCATTTTCTGAGAGCCTGGGTTGCGCTCCCAATCCCCAGCAGGGGGTGTGCAGGAGGCAGCCAAACAATGTTGTTTCTTTCTCATCATGTTATCTCTCTCTCCCCCTCCCTTCCTCTCTCTCTAAAATCAATACTTTTTTTTTTTTAAAGAGGACCAAGTAAATAAATTGTTGTTCATCCACACAGGGGGATTTACACAAAAGTTAGGATGAATAAACTAGATTCAGATGTAATGATCTGAAATGCTATTTGAGGGATTTGTAAAGGTGGTCAAGAGAAGGGGATTGTCCTATTTTAAGGGGTGAGAGAGATACTTGTGAATGCATAGAAAATCCTGGAAGAACAGAAAGTGTTAATGGTTGCCCCTTTCTGAAGACTGGGATTTGGAGAGGAGGTAAAAGAATTTTATTTTTCATTTTACGTATTTTGAAGTGTGAGAAAAAACTTTAAAACTATCTCATGTAACTTTTATAGTTAGAAGAATAAACCTAAATTTAATGCTAAATACTATGGATCTAAATAGGTTAACACATTTACATAAACATAAAAAGATGAATGAGAGAAAACAACATAATCATTTCCCCAAGTTACCTGAACAATGGTGAATCCAGATCTGATAATAATATCTTGTATCTCCTCCTCTTTGTCAACAATATCTGGTTTGATAATGGCCAGAGTTTTTTCTACATATATCTGAAGTGGGGACATCGATAGTTCCATTTTGGTTTTTTGAGGTACAAGTTAAAGAGATTCTTGACGGTATCAACTGCAATGACATGCATTCCCCCGACCCAATTAAATGTAATTGTGATTAAGAAGGGCATTATTAAGTGCTTGATCTTATTAATTTATAAAGTTAGAAACTGCAATATATTTTTCTATAAGCAGTGTCTTTGATACAGGCATACATGGGAGATATTGCAAGTTCTGTCTCGAGTATCACAATAAAGGGTGTGATCATCTTTTTTGCTGATGGAGGGTCTTGCCTTCAGTTTGTAAAACATACAATACCTGTGTAGTGAAGAAAGCAAGTGCAATAAAAGGGGGTATGCCTGTAATACAATTTCTACTCTGCGGTTGTGCCTTGGGATTTCCTGAACACTGTCTTTTCTTCTCCCCGTCTCCCCCATCAGCACTATTTATCCCCTCTATGCCCACTTCTACCTGCACCCGACCCCATCCCTCCGCAATCATTACACTACTGTCTATGTCCATGAGGATTGAGAGAGGGAGAGAAGGAGAGAGGGGGAGAGGGAGGGGGAGAGGGGGAGAGGGAGAGAGAGGGGGAGAAGGAGAGGGAGAGGGAGAAGGAGAGAGGGAGAGAGAGGGAGAGAGGGAGAGAAGGAGAGAGGGGGAGAGAGAGGGGGAGAGGGGGAGAGGGAGAGAGAGGGGGAGAAGGAGAGGGAGAGGGAGAAGGAGAGAGGGAGAGAGAGGGAGAGAGGGAGAGAAGGAGAGAGGGGGAGAGAGAGGGGGAGAGGGGGAGAGGGAGAGAGAGGGGGAGAAGGAGAGGGAGAGGGAGAGGAAGAGGGAGAAGGAGAGAGGGAGAGAGAGGGAGAGAGGGAGAGAGGGGGAGAGAGAGGG
Organism: Myotis nattereri; assembly: GCF_964212035.1. NCBI lineage: Eukaryota > Metazoa > Chordata > Mammalia > Chiroptera > Vespertilionidae > Myotis > Myotis nattereri. Next base: position 80,021,797 of record NC_138080.1, read on the forward strand.
AAAGGGGGAGAGGGAGAGAAAGGGAGAGAGGGAGAGGGAGAGGGGGAGGGAGAGGGAGAGGGAGAGGGAGGGAGGGGGAGGGAGAGGGAGAGGGGGAGGGGGAGAGAGAGGGGGGAGAGGGAGAGGGAGAGAGGGGGTGGGGAGGGAGAGGGAGAGATTCCTAAATACTTTCAATGAGGTGGAGATGCTACAGGGCAACTTGAAGGCTGGAAATGCCGAAGATTTTAGGCGCAGCAACCGGAGACTGAGTAGGCAACTCTCCTCGATACAGCGACAGGTTCAGCGCCCCGGCCCGCCAGGATGACTATGCATAGTAGGGTCAGGAAGGGTTGGAAAGTAGGATCCCAGGTCCCCTGGGCCTCTCCCAGCTGCATCCGCAGATTCTGAGTCTGAGGTTGGTCTAAGGCACTCACCTCAGTGCTAACGCGTCCTGTGCGACCACTGCTCGTTGCTAGGAGACGTGAAGCCCAGTTTAGGGACGGTGGCTGCAGAGAGTCAATCCCAGCAGCCCGTTTCACAGCCTCTGGAGGGCTCCTCTTAATCAAGGGAGCCAGCCACAGGCATTTTTATTCCCCTTGAGAATCTTAGCGTACTAGACGTTTTCTTACATTTTCGTCATAATTTAGCTTCTTTCATCCTCCTACTCATTTGAAGCATGCTTCAATTATCCCCATTTTATAAATGAGACAAAGCATAAACACTTTCCCTTCACCCACCCCATGCCCCTTCCATGTCAAATACCTTCCTCATTTCACCAAATGATGCTGTCCCCTCTATTCCCAGCTTCTGTAATCATTAAAAAGCAATCTTATACTTGTGAAGTAACATTTATTTATAGAGCAGTCATAAGAGGTCTAATCCAATTACCTCTAAATTTAGCCTATAGATACAGAACAAAGATATGCGTGATATTTATTACATCAAATAAGTTTCCCCCCTTTTCTTAAAATTATGTCCACAGGCATCTTTGACTCCTAGGTTGTGAGTTAAGGTATTATTCTTATTATGAAAGACAACAGAGAAGGTAAACAAGTACTGGGATCTTCTCTGGATCAGTCTCAATGAGAGGTCCAAATTCCAGAAAAGGTCAGGGTAGCAGTTCCAGGTTAACAAAACAGGTTTTTCATCATGCACTGGGTTGGCTGGTTCTCATTCCAGACTATTTAAGTTTCTTCTTTTGTCTAGCCAAATACTCAGCACCTACAAGGTCAAGGCAGATAGCAAGCTATGAATCTTAAAAGCCACAGACGTTTGAATTTCTTTTCCACAGTGAAATTTGATTAGTCTTTTTTTCTGTAAAATATGATGTTACCCAGAAAAGAAACCCTCAAATGTCATCTTCTGGCTACTATATCTTATCCCCTATGGACAGATAGTGTGAACATACATTAATATTAATATTTAAAATGGACAGTGACTCCAGCCTCTGGTTTACATGTTTAGCCCTCTGGTTTGAGACTCTGGCAGGAGCTCCCACTACCATTACAGCTCTCTTGAGAACCCTTCAGTATTTCACTGTTAAAACTGGTCCTACTGAGGCTCAGGATTTCCCAAACCAGCAGGTAAAATGTTAATCCTTGAATCACCTCTAAACATAAACTCTGGAAACACTTCAACATCACCCACCCTTATTCTCAGACTTTCTAAAATCTGATTCCAGAGATTACACTTATTTTTCTTGCAGCTGTCTACATACAGTACCTGAATCTGCTCCAGGACTTCTCGCTGCATCTCCACAGCCATATGATACACATGATGATCAGAGTCATTGTACATCACAGCATTTTGGAACATCAGCATCAAGTCTCGCTGGAATTGTGCCATGGTGCGAATCCGCCCCTTAGACAGATTCCTTTTCAGGGTAGTTAAGTCCATGGGTCTACAGGTGGCCAAGAAAAAAAACACAGAGGAAATCTAACCTTCATGTGGAACATGTGATGACATAACATGCTCTCTTGAGTTCTAACCAGTTTGGGGTTTTTTAATGCATTTTAAAAAATTGATTTTTAGAGTAAGAAAAAGGGAAAGGAAGAGAGAGAAACATCTATGCAGGAATCAAACATTGATCGGCTGCCTCCTACTGGGTATCGAACCAGCAACCATTAGGGGCACAGGACGATGACCAACCCACTAAGCTACACAGGCCAGGGCAGTAACCCACTTTCTTTTATTTTTATTTTTTTTGTTAATCCTCACCCGAGGATATTTTACCATTGATGTTTAGAGAGACTGGAAGAGAGAGAAAGACAGAGAGAGAAATATCAATGTGAGAGAGATGTATCAATTGGTTGCCTCGTGCATGAGCCCTGACCAGGGCCTGGGCCAGGGAGGAGCCTGCAACCAAGGTACATGCCTTTGACTGGAACCGAACCCAAGATCCTCCAGTCCACAGGCCGACACTCTATCCATTGAGCCAAACTGGCTAGGGCTCCAGTGATTTTTAGACAGAGTGAAAGGGAGGGGCAAAGACAGAGAGAAACATCAATGTGAGAGAGACACATTGATTGGTTGCCTCCCACATGTTCCTGGGAATCAAGCCTTCAACTAAGGTACGTGCCCTTGACTGGAATTAAACCTGGGACGTTTCAGTCCTCGGCCGATGCTCTATCTATTGAGCCAAACCAGCTAGGGCAGTAACTAGCTCTTAATGAAAATGGTAGTAAAGATAACAACCCTCATCATATAATAAAATAGCAACAGTAGTTACCATTTGACTGCTACTACCTAAAATAGGCCAAGTACTAAGTTAGGTACTTTCCATATTAACTCAGTTAAACCTCCCAATAAACCTATAAGGTAGGTACCATTATTACAACCAACTGGCAATGAGCAAACTGAGATCTGAAGAGGTTAAGTACTAGCTCCAAGTCACACAACCTGGAATCTAATTGGGAGGCAGTCTGACTTCAGAACCTATAGGCCCAACCACTATGGTCACTATTGTAGGAGGAGGGTTGGCCTCAGGTACCAAAGCTGTAAATAACTCCAATGATCAGTTTGTCATATGGTAGTTATTGACTGATTATTTACAATGTGGAGTCATATATTAGATATTAAATCTACTTTTAGTATTGCATAATCAAAAGCTGAGAATGTTTTTCTCCTTTTTTTTTTTTTAAATATATTTTATTGATTTTTTACAGAGAGGAAGGGAGAGAGATAGAGAGTTAGAAACATCGATGAGAGAGAAACATCGATCAGCTGCCTCCTGCACATCTCCCACTGGGGATATGCCCGCAACCCAGGTACATGCCCCTGACCGGAATCGAACCTGGGACCCTTCAGTCCGCAGGCCGACGCTCTATCCACTGAGCCAAACGGGTCAGGGCTGTTTTTCTCCTTTCATGGAGAAGAAAAGAGTGAGAAGTGAATATTAAGACAAATTATAATTTTTTAATATATATATATATATATTTTTTTTTTATTGATTTTAGAGAGGAAGGGAGAGGGGGATAGAGATAGAAACATCAATGATGAGAGAGAATCATTAATCGGCTGCCTTCTGCATGCCCTATATTGGGAATCACAACCCTTGTGCCCTTGACTGGAATCGACCCCAGGACCCTTCAGTCCATAGGCCAACACTCTATCCACTGAGCCAAACCAGCTAGGGCTTAAGACAAATTATTAATGAAACACAGGGAGTGGGTATATAAGTGAAGGAACAGTAGTGTAGAAAGAGGACTGAAGTGAGAGGTAAGAATCTGGGATTTAGCCCAATCAGCATGTCTCAATGGTTGAGCATCCACCTATGAACCAGGAGGTCATGGTTCAATTCCCTGTCAGGACACATACCTGGGTACAGGCTCAATCCCCAGTGGGGGGCATGCAGGAAGCAGCCAATTAATGATTCTCTCTCATCATTGATGTTTCTATCTCTCTCTCCCTCTTCCTTCCTTGCTGGAAGCTGATCCACCCTGGCTGCTTGACACAGTCGCTGCAGGGATGTTTCAAGGGACCTTGGCATATATGGCATACTGTTCTTAATATGTTTGCTCCCCTTCTTAAGCGCTATGTGCTTTAACCAAGGTCACCTCTCCAAGAAAGGTTGTTTCCCCAGGTGAGGCTTTTTATAAGTAAACCCCTTAACTAAGTGCCAGAGGGGTAATCACTTTAACTACGAACAATCACGCTTAAACTACATAATCTTTACTTAGAATAACCTCCTTCAGTTACTTCCTTGTAGCATAATAGAACAATAGAGTGACCTTGAATGGAGATAAGAGTCCCCTAACCTTTTGAATAGAATGGAAAGGATTAAGACCAAATAGTATAAATACAGATGTTAGATGACAATAAAGGGAGGAACCTGGCTAGGAGGAACCTGGCTATGATCACCTGAACACTGCCTCTGTGTCCTTCTTTCCTCGCCGACTCCGTCCACACCTTGGGGAACCCCTGGACCTGTTGGGGCGGGACCCCAACACTTCCTCTTTGAAATAAAATAATATATTAAAAAAAAAAAAGAATCTGGATTTAGTTCCAGCTCTGCTATTCACTGATCACAGGCAAGTGAAGACCACCTCTGAGACTTAGTTTCCTTATCTATAGAATGAAGGAATCTGTCTCCAATGGTCCTTTCCTGATCTTTTATACTCTATTAGAGGCCTGTTGCATGAAAAGATTCGTGCAATAGGCCTTCTCTTCCCATGGCTGCCGGCACCGGTTTTCCTCTGGCACCCGGGACCCAGGCCTTCGCTCCAGCTGGAGCCGCCTTCAAGCCTTCGCTCCACCACTTGGCACCTACGTATGCAAATTAACCGCCATCTTTGTTGGCGGTTAATTTGCATATCTCGCTGATTAGCCTACAGGAGGCGTAGCAAAGGTATGGTCAATTACCATGTTTGTCTATTATTAGATAGGATTAACATTCTGGTTTATGACAGCATTTTTCATTTATTTATTTCTATTTTTTAAATCTTTATTGTTGAAAGTATAACATATGTCCCCCCTCATTGATCCCTTCTAGCCCACCCCCAGGCCCCCAAGACCTTTACCACCCTACTGTCTGAATCCATGGGTTATGCATATATCTATACAAGTTCTTTGATCTCTCCCCCACACACACCCCCACCTTCTCTCTGATATTTGACAGTCTGCTCCATATTTCTATGTCTCTGGATCTATTTTGTTCATCACTTTATTTATGACAGTTTAAATAAAACATGCTATAAAAATCCAAAATACTGCAACCAGCCAATGTTTTTAACATCATTTGGATTATCACCTTTGTCTTAGCCATACCTATAACTGTCAGAATGAATACAGTGTTCCTTTTAGAATTTTGCACCAAAAGAACAATGTCAAAAACTACTGAAGGTGCCCTAGCTGGTTTGGCTCAGTGGATAGAGCATCAGACTTCGGACTGAAGGGTCCTGGGTTCCATTTTGGTCAAGAGCACATGCTCAGGTTGCAGGCTCGATCCCAAGTAAGGAGCATGCAGGAGGCAGCCAGTCAATGATTCTCTGTCATCATTGATGTTTCTATCTCTTTCCCTCTCCTTCCCTCTCTGAAATCAATAAAAAAATATATTTAAAACAACAAACAAAACTACTGAAGGCAAATGTAAGATCATAATAAATGAATCGTATTACCTAAAATTTAACAATTAAAATAAGCCTATTTTATCTTTTTGTTCCCCTTCATTCCTTCTCAAATAAAGACTGAGCTCACTGCCGAACTGGTTTGGCTCAGTGGATAGAGCGTTGGCCTGCGGACTGAAGGGTCAAGGGCATGTACCTTGGTTGCGGGCACATCCCCAGTGGGGGGCGTGCAGGAGGCAGCTAATTGATCTCTCTCATCAATGTTTCTAACTCTCTATCCCTCTCCCTTCTTCTCTGTAAAAAATCAATAAAATATATTTAAAAAAAAAAAAGACTGAGCTCACCATAACTTTACAAACTTGTTCAGTTATAAAGTTTATCTTAAGTTTGTAAGTAATATAAATGAAATAAATAATCTAATAGATGGAAAATAATGTAAGAAAAGACAGACACAAAAGCAACCAACCTTTCTTGCCCCCTTTTCCACTGACCTTTTCACCACATCCTTGTATCCTGGGGCCTGCCTTTCTGACACTGGCTTCAGAAATGGACTGCTGAACCTGTTAGGGGACAAATCCAGAAAGGATGAAGAAACCGTGGAAAGTCACTCTAAATGAGAAAAATCGCTATGAACACCAACAGTGGTTTGGAGACCTACCTGTGACTGGCAATCATCTTCCATACTGGCAGGAGAGTCTTCTTAAATAGTAAGTGATCCTGAACAGGATCACTCTGGCTTAGATCAGACCTATGGGATAGAAAAGGACAGAAAAGAAACAATAACTTTAAAAATGGCATTCTGTCTCTCCTAGGGAGTAATGAGGTTTTCTCAAGACAGTGTTCCTACTTAATAACACTATAAGAATAAAAAAATAATGCTTCCATAAGGGACCCCAAATTCTATAAATATTCTCTTACTAATCACTATTACTCAATGAAGTAGTTATCATTTTATAAAGTATATTACAAATCTATAATTGCCTCCAGCAGGTCTCTTTGCTGATTTGCTCATTAACACCTGTGACTCTAAAATACTGGGTCTATGAAAGTAGTCTTTTTTCACTGATATTTCCCAAGTGCCTGGCACATTGTAGGTGCTCAATTAAGTATCTGATAAATGAATCTAGTCCTGTTTTTATGTAAAAATATGACACATTGATAACTATGTCTCCACAGAAGTAAATACTTGGTTTCACATCCCAAAGAATTCTCACATTTTGTCTGATTGCTACACAATTTAAGTATTTTTCCTTTTCGCTCTCCTCTATATAGTAACTCTTAAAATACCTAAGAAAATTTCATTTATTCTCATGGCCATTCCTTCTCTGAGTTAAACTATTTAGTTTTTCTTCAGAGATGAAACTGTTCAATGCTTTCTTTTTTAAGAGAGGGAGAGAGAAACATTTATCCGTTTTTCCACTTCTTCATGCATTATTGGTTGCCTCTTGCATGTGCCCTCAACAGGGATTAAAGCCACAACCTTGGCATATAGGGAGGACAACGCTCTAACCAATTGAACTACCCAGTCAGGTCTATTTATTTTTATAATTTTCCAAGTTGGCAAGTTTTCTATTTACTCCAAAAGTTAAACATTATCCACCCTATTATTTTCTCTAAATGAGTTCTCTTCACAGCTAAGTCTTCATACCCTCATTTTGCTTTATGTATCTTATAGTGTGCATCCATTTGAGAACAACTCACATCTCATTTTATCTTTCTCCAATTTGAGCAGCTTCACATAACTGTTCATTTTCATGATGTAATATCTTACCTGCATCTAAACTATATACCACAAAAATCAACTTATCCTTAAACACAGGACCCTATCAGAGCAAGGCATTTAAAGTCCTGCAAACAAAATTCCTTTGTTTCTGATCAGTCAACCAGAATGAATAATAACTCCTTGGTGCTGGTGCAATTTATTCACACATCTATGCAACAGGTATTTAATACGTTCCATTATATGAAAGGTACTGCACTAGGTTATGTAACCTCATAATCAATCGCCTTTGCAATATTTTAAGAAACAACCTGTTGCTTATCTTTATTTCCACCTATTTAGAAATGCATGGCAAGCAACTACAAGTAAAAGTGTGGGAGTGGAGCCCTAGCTGGTTTGGCTCAGAGCATCGGCCTGGGGACTGAAGAGTCCTGGGTTCGATTCCTGTCAAAGGCACATGCTTGGGTTGCGGGCTCGATCCCCAGTATGGGGCCTGCAGGAGGCAGCCAGTCGATGATTCTCTCTCATCACTGATGTTTCTATCTCTATCCCCCTCTACCTTCCTCTCTGAAATCAATAAAAATAAAAAATAAGGAATCTAGAGAAATTAAAATTAATTAATTAATTAATTACTTTAATAATAATAAAAAGTGTGGGAGTGGAAAGGAGCTGCAGACTGGGAGTGATGCTCCAAAGGCTCTACTTCTCTCTACTCTTGAGAGTCAGTACAGACTAAGGGTGAAGACAGAAAAGAGGGGCCTGGAGAATGTCTATCCCTCCATGTAGTTTTAACCTTCCCAATGACAGCACAAGAACTCAGCTTTCTAGTTCTCCTTAAACTATCTGATCAAGCAAACTCAATTACTGATATCTATTGCCATTCAAGACACTGAAATATCTTGAAATAATTCATCCCAGATTAGAGATTTCCTGTTTTTTAGATAGTTATCACATGCCATCTTCTCATACATAGTTAGAGAAAAGCAAAAGAAGCAATTCTTCAATAACCTAGTTTTTAAGCTGTATTCTATTTGTATAACAAAAATTTGAAATCTGCTATTTAAAAAATATATATACATGGTTCAGTTGTATGCCTTAAATTTAAAAAGGCTAAAATAATTATTGGTTTGCCTTTCCACAGATATGTGGGTGGATCAGGAATATAGTGAAAACAAAACTGTTCATGCTATCTTCTCTCAATGGACAAAAGATCAGGCCCAGAAAAGGAATTATTTATTGTCATAACAAAAATAACTTTGTTTTCTGATTTAGAAAAAACTTCAGTTTACTAAAAAGAAAAAAATTCTAAAATGTAACCTTTGACCCCATAATAACTTATAAAAAGATAAGACAAGCATATAAACAATTTCCTAAGATTTGTGAAAAAGGAACAGAGCGATCATAACTTCAAAATAATTTTTCATTTCAAGTTAATAGGAGCTGTCTTAGTATTTTTTTAATTAATTAATTTGTTGATTGATTTTAGAGAGAGAGGAAGGGGGGAGAGAGGGAGAGAGGGAGCGAGAGCAAGAAAGACATCGATTTGTTGTTTCACATATTTATGCATTCATTGGTTAATTCTTATATGTGCCCTGACCAAGGATTGAATCTATAACCTGGTGTATCAGGAAATGCTCTAACGAACTGAGCTAACTGGTTAGAGCCTGCCTTAGTATTTTTAAAAGAAGTATAGTTTGTATAATAGACATGAGGGACAATCTGAATTAGCAATATTGCCTGAATAAAGATTAGAAAGAAGGGTTATTTATGAAAGAGATTCTTAATGTTGACAAAACAGACTTGTTTTGTAAGAGGAAAGCATATAGACTTATATTTATACAGTAAAATTATATTTAATTCTATTTCTAGTGTTTTCCAACTCTAATTTCCTTTTTTTACTTTGCAAAAATAATCTATATTCATGCTAACAATTCAAACAGGCATAAACAGAAGTAAAAGCATAAATCCTAACAAGCTTGGATAAGTATCCATACTTACAGATTTGAGGAAGTAGCATGGCTGAAAAGGACATCCACCAGAGGAGCCTCCTGAATGCTAGAGCCATCATCACACTCACCTGAGGAGGGCCGGTCTTCCATCTCTGACACATACCCTTCGCCCTGGTCCTCTTCTTTGGATTCTTGCTGAACCTCTCCCTAGGAGTGCCAGGAAACAATGGAAACTTTAGAAAAAGATTTACTATCTGCAAGGTAATTTTAATTTATTTATTTTTATTACTGAGAGACTTATTATTCCACTTATTTATGCATTCATTGGTTGTTTCTTTCTTTCTTTTTTAAAAAATTAATTATTTTTTCATTGGTTGTTTCTTGTATGTACCATGACCAGGGATTGAACCCACTACCTTGGAGTACTGGGTTAGTGCTCTAATCAACTGAACTACACGTTCAGGGCCTCTGCAAGGTAATTTTACATGTATGAAGTAAATGACAGCTGACCTTAAGGTGAGAAGAGGCCAAATATATAAAGCTATAAAAGAAATTAGAGAAATATGACTTAACTAGACCTAAGTCAATTCTTGTTAACAATCTTGCTGGAGAACTTTGACTCTGTACTCCAAGAAAAAAATAAAAAAGCAATATATTCAATTCTAGATGGATGCTGTATCCTTTTATTTATTTACTAGAGGCCCGGGCCACGGATTTGTGCACCGGTGGGGTCCCTTAGCGTGGCCTGTGGGGATGGGGCTAAAACCGGCAATCCAACATCCCCCGAGGGATGTAGTAGTGTGAGAAGCAGCAGATGGTTGGGGAGGAGCCTGAGCCCGGCTGCCACCGCCGCTCGCAGCTCGCAGCTCGTTAGGCTCACTGCCCTTCCGCTGCGGTCTCTGCACACCTGTCATAGGGTAATACCAGCGCACCCATGACCGAGAAGCAGCAGCAGGCTCACGCCCAATAAGTCCTGATGTTGGTCCTGATCCTGGTCACGGTCCTAGTCCAGATGGGGTAGGGGTGCACAGGGGGAATGTCCGCAGGAGAGGCTCGCACCACAGAGGCGCTCACCAGCTGTGAGCCTGGCATCTGGCACCCATAAGTCAGCTGAGCGATACTCCCACTGTGGGAGCGCACTGACCACCAGGGGGCAGCTCCTGCATTGAGCGTCTGCCCCCTGGTGGTCAGTGTGCATCACAGCGAACGGTCAAAAGGTTGCTTAGGCTTTTATAGATTTATTTATTTAGTTAATCCTCACCTGAGGATATTTTTTCCATTGATTTTTAGAGAGAGTGGAAGGGAGAGGTACAGAGGGAAACATCGATGTGAGGAACACTGATTGGTTGCCTCCTGCATTTGCCCCAATCAGGGCCAGGGATCGAACCTGCAACCAAGGTACATGCCCTTGACCAGAATCAAGCCCACGACTGCTCAGTCACCAGGGTGATACTCTAACCACTGAGAAAACTGGCTAGGGCGGATGCTGTATCCTTTTAAAATTTTCATTATTTTTGTGGTCCTGGAGCTAACTAGTCTAACTGGTCAGATAATATTAATGATACTATAAATTGTGAATTTTACTGATTGCTTACTATGAACTAGGCCCTATGCGAAGTTTTTCCCATGAATTATCATTTAACCTCACAGCAAAAATATAAGGTAGAGAAAGAAATAATTCCAGTTACAGCAAAGAAAACTGAGGTTCTAAAATGTTCACTAACATGCTTAAGGTCCCACAGCTAATTGATGCTAAAACCAAGATTTGGACCCAGGTAGTTGAACTTTGGAGTTACCTATGTGCTCTACCACTCTGCTCTGCCTCCCTGTGCAGAGAGCTAGACAGCTGATTTAAGTTATTCACTTACCTCTTCATTCTCTGTTGGTAGTCCCCAAACTGCACAAATATCTGAGGGAGCTGGAGCCATCTCTGGCCTTCCATTTTCTCCCAGTGACTCCTCAGCTACCAATGGTTCTACCTTAGCTGAAAGCTCTTCAGGCTCTCTGCAGGGTTCCTCATCTCCTTCAGTAGCTTCAATTTCCCTTTCCTCTTGTCTGGTATCAGGTGAAGGGCAGCAACCTTCACTTGATTCTTTGCTGCTAATGCACAATGGCTCCATTAAATAAGCTACCTGCAATCATAGTCTATCGTTAGATTAGAAACATCAATAGAAATCATAATCTATATATCAATAATGCCACATGATTACACTGCCACTGTGTCTAAGCCTGAGATGGCAAATAGATTAACTTTCCCAATCATTTAAAATTCATTGAATATCTTATACTGGACGCCTGGTGCACGAATTTGTGCACCAGTGGGGTCCCTCAGCCTGGTCTGTGGGATCGGGCCAAAACCGGCTCTCTGACAATCTCTGGGATCCCTTGAGGGGTCCCAGATTGTGAGAGGGTGCAGGCCAGGCCAAGGGACCTCCACCAGTGCACGATCAGGGCCAGGGAGGGACATGGGAGGTTGGCCAGCCAGGAAGGGACCGCGGGAGGGCTCCAGGGCGTGTCCGGCCCATCTTGGTCAGTCCCTATTGGCTGGACCCCAGCAGCAAGCTAACCTACTGGTTGAAGCGTCTGCCCACTGGTGGTCAGTGCACATCATAGTGAGTGGTTGAGCAGCCTTAGCATATCACTAGCATATTATGCTTTGATTCGTTGAACGGCCGACCAGTCAACCAGACACTTAGCATATTAGGCTTTTATTATATAGGAAGGATACACAGGCACTATTACTAGTTGGTAAGGACCTAACAGTAAACAAGATACTGTTCTTGCCTCAAGGAGCTTATGTTCTACATTTTCACCTCAAGTGTCAACTCTGATCAATTGGGACTGGCTATCGAACTGCTGAAAATTTTGTCTGCCAAAACAGAAATGGCAACATTTGAACTGGATTCTTGCTGATCTTGACCTATATTCTGCTGAATGTGTGTGTAGTTGCTGCATAAATATAAACTGTCAAATTCTATTTCTGATCCTCAGACCTTAACTAGGGTAATAAAAACACTATAAATTACTGCCTTAATGTCATACGTTATAAGCTTTAAGGTGAGTTTGGGCAAGAATCATCTCATGACTGAAAGAATGAATTGCAAGGATACTCTTATAGGGTAGACCTGCATACAGAAATTTCATTTCCTATCAGGGTTCCAATAACTGGATTTTATAATATTCAGCCCAAAAGTACACATTTGAAGCATATTTTGTGTTAGTACCAAGTGCTGAAGACACAGCAATGAACTTAGTCCCTGCCACTGTGGAGCATATATTTCAGTAAATAATATTAAGAATGGTAAAAATATATATGAGTAAGCATTCTCTTAGCGTTAAGACTCTTCCAACTTTGGAAATAATGACTCCCCATTACCTCAGAGAGAAAGTGGAGGAGGTTCTGGTGGCTGATTTGCTGTGTCTCTTCCTGAGATTCCTCACTGCCTCCGTCCCCCATAAGCAGCTCACTAGATTCTGTCCCTGGGCTGCTTTCCACTAATTCCTCAGTCCCTGGCTCCTCAGTTTCCCTCCAGCTGCCCACATCAAGATCCAGACTGGAGTCCCACGAGCTGAAGAGGGATCTGCAGTTGTTGCTCAACTCAGAGTCATTGGGATAGTCTTGTTCAGAATCCAACCAAACCCACTCACGCCCCATCTGTAAATACATAGAAAAAAAATGCATTAAATTCACTCAACTCAATATTCCTAAGGCATTTGCATCTCATCTACCAAGTTCATTAGAAAGATAAGGGGACAGAAATGTATTTCTACTCATTAGTAACAACAAAAAAATAGCTGAAATGAGATACCAGGAGACAAAATGATCTGTCATTGGGAATAAAGAAAAAGTCCCATGTCAAACAGTATAATAAAGATATTACCCGATAAGTATTTTTTTCTTAGACTTCCTTATACTCCAAAAGAGAAAGAAATAGAGCATAAGTACAGCATAGGAAATATAGTCAACAATATTGCAATAAATATGAATGGTGCCAGGTGGGTACTAGAAATATCAAGGGGAACACTTTGCCAAGTATATGATTATCTAACCACTATGGTGTACACCTGAAACTAATACAAAATAATATTAATTGTAATTGAAAAATATATAAAAAATAAAGAACTGGACCATAGTTAGCTGAAAAAAATTCCTCTATCCCAAATCATTCTTAAAATCAACTGCAAGGCAATAAATTTGAGGGATAAGTGATATTTTCCTCAGTGTATAGGTATGAACCTATGAACCATTAAATCCTCAAAACACACTTTAAGATTACCCGTTATATCCAATTCTCACTTCTCAGAATGAAAAGCGCAACATCAAGTTTTAAAAATATCTTCCTTTCCTTTCATTACACTATCCTGATTTTCTTACCCCTTTGTTCTCTCCCTTTAAAACTTTCAATAAATCCTTGTCTATGTTCTTGCTTAGTCCTTTTACTTCCTCATTGATACATACTTTTAAAAATGTATATACTTTGAGGTTTCAATTTTGATATCTTTTCAGGTGGCTCCCAAAATCTGTCTTTAACGGATATGCATTCTGGTCTCATTTCTCCCTGTACCCAAAGGTCAATTCCCTTTTGGTGCTCTACCATCTGCTTCAACTCAACATTTCAAAAACTAAGATCACTTCTCTTCCTGATTATCTCCAAAATCATTTGCTCTCTCCAATTTACTTATCCCCATCAACACTATTTCTTGATCCTGTTTTAACTCATCTCCTGCATTTGGTAAGCAAGTCCACTTCCCAGTTTTCTTCCACCATTTTTCTCAATACCCATTCTTTGTTCCTCAATAAATGCGATAACCCCCTTCCCCCCGGTCAATTTCTTTTTAAAAAAATATGTACAATATTTATTGTTTTTTTACAGAGAGGAAGATATAGAGTTAGAAACATCGATGAGAAACATCGAACAGCTGCTTCCTGCACACCTCCTACTGGGGATGTGCCCGCAACCAAGGTACATGCCCTTGACTGGAATTGAACCTGGGACCTTTCAGTCGCAAGCCAACGCTCTATCCACTTAGCCAAACTGGTTAGGGTGTCAATTTCTCTTTAATCCAATCTGCTCTCAACTCTTCCTGTGCAAGGCTTTACAACAGCCATTCCCTCAATATAAATTTATCAATCTGCCACTCAAAGTACTCCGTAAATCAAACCCTACTTTGCTTCCTTGGTCTGGTATTCGTACTTCGTTATTCCTTAGGTGATCCCTGTTCTAATTACGTCTCCCTATTGCCCCCACCATAGATACTACACCTTTAACCAGGATTGCTAAACTCATTCATCACTTTCTCTACCAACCCAAAATCTTTGTCCCTTTAATGGTTCTCCTTGTCCATACTTTTCCAACTTTTAAGGCTTCACTACTTATTTACATGCCTATTTGTGCACTGCTTTGGGGGTATACTGCAGTTATTTTCCTGGGCTCATTAAATTCCTTTCCATCACTTCATAAAGACTGTATTGTTTTAGCTTGTTAGCATCCTAACAAACTCTAAAAAGTATTTAAACCAAAAAGATCTGGCCTGGCCAGCATGCCTCAGTGGTTGAGCGGCAACCTATGAACCAGAAGATCATGGTTTGATTCCCAGTCAGGGCACATGCCTAGGCTGTAGGCTTGATCCCCAGTGTGGGGCGTGCAGGAGGCAGCCGATCAATGATTCTCTCATTGATGCTTCTTCCCTTCCTCTTTGAAATTAGTAAAAAAAAAAAAAAAAAAATTATATATATATGTATGTGTGTGTGTGTGTGTGTGTGTGTGTGTGTATATATATATATATATATATATATATATATATATATATATATGATTTGACTTCTAATCATCTTTTTGTTGTTAATCCTCCACTGACTTTTAGAAAGAGTGGAAGGGAGGGGGATAGAGAGAAACATGGAAGTGAGAGAAACACATCAATTGGTTGCCTCCAGCACAAGCTTTGACTGGGGCAAGGAATCAAGCCTGCAACCAAGGTACATGCCCTTGACTGGAATGAACCTGGGACCCTTCAGTCCTTGGACTGATGCTCTATCCACTGAGCCAAACTGGCTAGGGCCTAATCATCTTTCTTAAACCCATCTTTCTCAAGAAGGCTCAAAGTATAAGGCAATACCCTATTAATCTCCATCTCTTTATAATAAAAGGCTCATAACTAGTTTCCATGGAGTTAATTCTTATGTAGTAAGAGAAGTTAGAATAAACTCAAGTGATAAATTTGATAACTCAAACTCAGTTTAGTCTTCAAATAGCAATGTTATGAATCCTAAAACACGTAAGAGCTCCACACATAGAAATTGATAAGTAAACAGTAATATACTATCCTAGAAATACCATCTGCATAATATTACGTATAAATAAATGAAATAAAGATCAGCACTACCGATATATCTATGCTCAAATCTAGGGCAATGACATGAACAAAACTTTTAAAACCTTTAAGTTTTTCCAAATATTCAAGAAAAGCTGAATAAGAGTCCTTACTGCACAACACAACACTTTAAAACAGCGGTCGCCAACCAATGGTCCGCGAGGTCCAAAAGGTTGGCAACTGCTGATTTAAGAAACCTCTGGAGCAGTGGTCACCAGACCACTGGTGGTCCGTGAGGTGCAATTGGCGACCGCTGCTTTAAAACATTAATTACAAGTTAAATCTTGGTTATTTACCTTCTCTGAGTTGTAACAGAATAATTCATTTTATAAGACCACTTTCCCTCTCTAACAAATGATAAAACAATTATAATGCAGAAGAAATCACAGGTTTCATACACACACACAGAACACACCAGACGAGTTTTCTTTCAGAGTTTATTGTGAACACAAACACTTCACAGATTTTTTTTTTAAGTCTGTACACTTCACAAGACAGTACAAATTAGCTACAATCTGTTATTATTACACATTAGGATATTAACACAGCCCATGATTTTTGCCCTAAAACAGGCAATTATGCTACTCCAACTCTCTGAGATTTTCCCAGATCATGTCACATGGCCCAGGAGCCTCCTCTTCTGTTAACTCCCAATTCTGGAACTGGGCCCACAAGCCCAAACTTTAACTTGTTTATTTCTTTTTCGGGTTCAGCTCAATGAGGGTACTCTGAGATTTCACTTTTTCATCTTCATATCTGCTTCAATGGCACAGCGGCGCCCCCTGGTGCCACCATCCTAAATGACAGGCAGACAAAGAAAGGGAGCATGAATGAGTTGGTTAAAAAATGAGAGAACAAGAATGCTGGGGATTTGATTTCTTAGGGGAGAGGGGAATCAGCAGAAAAATCCAGGAAATGAGGGGGATATAGGTCTTCCCATAGTGTGTGGTAAAAATCACCTACTAGTAGTTTGGAAGAGAATATATAGTACAGAGTATCTTGCTCCTGCCCACCAGAGATTGCTGGAGTTCATCTGGGGCCCACAAAATGACTATTTGTCACCCCTCCGCAGCCCCCAAATTATGTGCAAAGGAACAGAAAGAATAAAAGGTGGAAGAGTCAGAAAGGGCAGTGGATAGTGAGATTCTTAGCTAACATACCTGTCCAGCTGTTTGTTGGTCCCTAAAGAAAGGCCTTTCCTGCAGACTGACCCTGGCACTAGTTCCCTAGCACCTCCTGACAGTTGTTTTCCATGAGATCAGGACAATCAGAAGGCTTCTTTCCATCTGCTGCTCTCTCCCTGCAGCCCAGATCCTTCCTCTTGTGCAATACATTGCTGTCTTCCATAGATAAAAGATCCTATTAACCAGCCTTGTAACAGCCAGCCAATTGCTTGGGGATCCAGTCACTGTTGCAGGCCAATAAAAAAGAACGGAGATTATAGTGTTCTGTCTGTGGTACAGGCTGAGGCCTGTAGGCAAGATGAACGAACACTTTTGCTTGGCCAGGCCATTTTAACATTTCTAACATTAAAGGACTCAATATTTAGAGCTCACCAACACAAGTTGCCTTTGAAGCAACAGTAAAAATAAAAATACCATCTTGTATTTGTATAACACTTTAATTTTTTTCAAGCCAGTTCCATACCTCTTATCTCATTTTATCCTCACAACATCCCTGTGAGGTAGGCTGGACAGGTACATCATATATTAGCTCCAGCAGACAGATGAGGAAAACAAGGCTCCAAGAAATAATCCAGTCAATTTAAGATCATGTGGTTTTTCTATCTAGCCTAATGCCCTTTCCATTACATCATGTCTCAGCGCCCCAAAATGAGTAACAGTCAGAGGGTCTCCAATTCATGGAGAAAGAAATAAAAGTCTTTAGGCTAGCTTTCCTAAGCTTATCACTATTTGCACCAGCCACTATTCTCTGCAGTGGTCATTGTTACCGAGATCTTTATCTTATATTTTACTGAATGTTTATATATCAGACATCAGTCTTGCAACTTAATATTAGGGGAAAATATAAAAACTGTGTGTTGAGTATCTAGTATGAGGAACACTTTTCAAAAGCCAGCTAGCAACTGCTGCTCTGAATAATTTTCTATTTGTAAGAAAAGAATTGGCAAAAGGTGGAGTCAGGAAATGAGGAGCGGTACATCTTAGATCCTTACCAATACCTCATTCCAGTCCAGTGAACTCATAAAAAGTCCCTACCCAGCCCCCACACACACACACATGCAGAAAGACAGGAATGCAGAAGAGACAGATTCTTATTCAATGACCTGAATAAACAGAAGTTCAACACATTGCTACAGTCTGCATGTTGGCTTTCCCTCTGCAACCCACCCCCAGCGGGAGCAGAGAATCTTTGTGGCAACACCACCCCTTGCAGCCATTCAATACTTACAAAGAGAGAGAGAAGGAAGGCAGGAGAGCCCATGGGGACACTGTCCTGTTAGAGGACAAACAAACACTGATCAGGTTCCACAGAAACTCTCAGCCATAAGCACCCCAAACCTCAGGACAGAGACACAAGCACCACACACACACAGACAAAACTTAAAAACTCAAGAACAAGAGGAAAGAGATCCAAAAGCAATCTGGTCATTATGCCTCTGGAACTTATTACAAGCCAAGTCATTTACTCCACATTGCGAGCACTCTTAGAAGAATTAATAATTTGCTCACTCAGCTCACAATTTCTCCCATGTGACTGGGTCAGCCTTCCAGTCACAGGTTTCTTCTGTTTGGATGGAAGCAAATGACCAACATTCTAAAATCTGTACTAGGTGTACCAGTTAATAATGCAGATTTTGTAATCAAAGAAAACACAGTAATTTCAAGAGAAACATCAAAAGTGCTTTATTCAGCCCTTGCTGGTTTGGCTCAGTGGATAGAGCATGGGCCCGTGGACTGAAGGGTCCTGGGTTCGATTCTGGCCAAGGGCACATGCCCAGTTTGCAGGTTTGATCCCCAGTGGGGGATGTGCAGGGGGCAGCCCATCAATGATTCTCATCATTGATATTTCTCTCTCTCCACCTCTTCCCTTCCTCTCTGAAATCAATAAAGATATATTTTTTAAAAGTGCTTTATTCAAAGTAATGTCCATCACTAGCTACACATGTCCCCCATCTTTCAGGTAATTTGTGGATACCGTCCCAATAAAACTTTTCTTGTTTTGAGGCAAACCATTCAGAGACCCAATTTTCCACTTCTTCGTACGTTTTGAAGTGCTGCTCAGAAAGTGCATGCGCCATTGATCAGAACAAGTGGTAATGTGAAGGAGCAAAGTCTGGTGAAGATGGCGGGTGGGTTAATACTTCCCAGGCAAGATCTTTTAACGTGTCTTTAACTGGTTTTGAAGTGTGTGATGGTGCGTTATCATGAAGCAAAATTACTTTGTCGTGTCTTCTGGCACATTCTGGTCGTTTCACAATCAAAGCGTGGCTCAAATTATTTGTTGTTGGTAGCGATCAGTATTAACGGTTTCACCTGGTTTTAGAAGCTCATAATACACCACACCTTCCTGATCCCACCAAACGCAGAGCATTGTCTTCTTTCCGAAGTGATCTGGACTTGCAGTCGATGTTGATGGTTGACCTGGATCAACCCATGATTTTGTGCACTTGGGATTCTCAAAATAAATCCACTTTTCATCGCCAGTCACAATTCGATGCAAAAAAGACTTTCTTTCATGCCGCTGAAGCAACATTTTACTGATGACTTTTCAGTTTTCCATTTGTCCTTTGTTCAATTGACGTGGTACCCATTTTCCTTCCTTTAAAATCTTTCCCATTGCTTGTAAACGATTGGCAATTGTTTGCTGAGCAACGTTTAATCTTTCTGCAAGTTGTTTTTGAGTTTGACACGCATCTTCATCCAATAATGCTCGTCATTGTTGGTCTTCAAACTTTTCGGTTGACCTGAATGTTCTTTGTCTTTCACATCAAAATCATCCCTTTTAAAGCGTTTAAACCAGCGCTCACAAGTATCTTGAGATAGAGCATGTTCACCATAAGCTTCCTGAAGTATACGATAACTTTCAGCAGCACTTTTCTTCAAAATAATGAATTAAAACTTCCCGCAAATGCTCCTTTTTTGGCATGAAATTCAACATTTTTAAGTGTAAAAATATCAATGATGTTAACACCTTCAGCAAATTTGACATATGAAGTTCTGAAGCTTGCTGCCAATACAACAAAACAGCATAAATATCAACATATGTGTAACTCCAGCTATGGAAAAAAATCCGCATTATTAACTGGTACACCTAGTACGTATACCATTGGAATATAGAAGCCCAACAATACCAAGCCGTAACAAAGTTCTTTTGATGCTTCAGACTTCTAGCACTGGAACAATGGCAAAAAGGCTCTTTCTTGGTCTCCTCACCTTCTCTGAAGCATCCTGTTTGCGGGTAGAATCTCTTCCTCGAAGACTTTTAGCACTGATCCCAGACTCAGATGTTTGCATAATCAACTGCGTGGCCAGGAATTGCTGTAGGGAGAAGAAACACAGTTGGCCCTAGAGACCAGATCCAGTAGGGAAGAATTAAAGACACCTTAGGCTTTGTAAATAGAACTTCATATAGTACCCTTTTGCAATCAGCATTCAAATACTTCTAGAAATTTAGATCACTTTTAATTTTTGTTGTACATTTTCAAGAATCTAAAAATGCCAAATGGCTCTAACTTTTTCTTTTTTTTTTTGCTAAAACATAGGATCACAAATAAAACTAGATGAACCAAAGATCACCAAGTAATTTAAGTAATTTGGCAGACTCTGCAGAGATAGACCACATCCCTTCAAGTTCAATATTCCAAAGGGTGCCTGGCAATGCAATTATAGATTAGAAATAAGTTATCTGTGATGAGAAAGAATGAACTATTTATTGACTGTCTACTATACTTATACTTAATGTAATACAAAATATACACTCATCATTTTATAAGAATTTTATTTTAAAATTTCAGGAAATTTGCCTAAGAAAGATAAGACTATTCTCTCACAACTCATTTACCAAACCAACATGAAAAAACTAACATGAGCACGGCAGACATGGCTCAGTGGTTGAACATCAACCTATGAACTAGGAGGTCACGGTTTGATTCCTATTCAGGACATATGCCTAAGGTTGTGGACTCGATCCCCAGTGTGGGGCGTGCAGGAGGCAGCTGATCAATGATTCTCTCTCATCACTGATGTTTCTATCTATCTATCTATCTATCTATCTATCTCTCCCTCTCCTTTCCACTCTGAAAATAAAAATACGTATTTTTTAAAAACCTAACATGAATCCAACAAGAATAAAATTTCATGTTCCTGTGTTTCTGCCTGATGGCTATTCCAAGTAAAAGCCACCCCTTTCCTGACATCAGTGTGAATCATTCCCTTGAGTATTATCATTTCATCCATGCTAAAAAACTGAGGATCCTCAAAGTACCTGGATCTGCTCCAAAACATCTCGCTGCATTTCTACTGCCATGTGATAGACATCATGATCCGAGCTATTATACATTACAGCATTCTGGAACATCAACATAATGTCACGCTGAAATTCAGCTGTGCTGCGGATCAGTCCATTTTCAATGTTTTTCTTAATAGTTGACAGATCCATTGGCCTGAAAAAGAACAACAGGTAAATCTAGGAGAGGGGAAGAGGACTCAACTGGATCCCTGAATATATTATTACCATATAGATCTTCTCACACATCCTGCTAATCCCAGCTGCCAGGACTTGAACACTAAACCCTCACCATGAAACATGCACTGAACCCAAAAACCAAAGTCAGCCTGTATAACAAGTATTGAGAAAGGAAATAAAAGGGGTTAATTCTTTTAGACTATCATTAGTGACCCAGCTGCTGAAATTATCAGTTTAGCAGTTGGTCATCTTTACTCACGTCAAAAACATTTGCTTTAAACTTATTGTCTAAAGCAAAAATCCACTAAGACTGGACAACTTATAATCCAGGGAAGTTGGCATGCTGAATTGATTATGGCTTACCTCTGCACAATGCTGTGGTAGCCAGGTGCTATGTCATCTGTAACAGGCTGCAGAAATACATTGGCATATCTGTCCAAAGAGAATAAGATGCAATTACTGGCTTATCCTCCAGAAGCAGAGGTGAGAGAACTTGACCAAAGTGGCTGAAAGTTGTTAAGAGCCAATGCTTCCAGCCCCAAATAAGCCTACTCAAATTTTTTTCTAGTCACCAACAATGAGGAGAAAATGTTCCTACTAACTGGTAAAGTCCCTACTCACCTATGATTAGCTGCAGCTCTCCATACAAGCATGATGGCTTTCTTCCAGATTTTTTGTGCTTGAATAGCTTCCTGATCCTCACTACAGACAGAGCTAAAATAAAAATAAAAAAATACAGAAGTTCCACTAGGCATAAGTTTAAAAAAAAAGTCCTAATTATTTCTTGTCAACTACAGGCATACCTTATTTTATTGCGCTTTGCTTTACTGAGCTTCACAGATGTTACATTTTTTACAAATTGAAGGCAAAACCCTCCACCAGCAAAAAGATTATGACTCGCTTTATTGTGATACTCAGTTTATTGTGCTGGTCTGGAACCAAAACCGCAGTATCTCCGAGGTATGCCTGTATTTGTTCCAGGCCAAGAAAGGGAAGATGAAAAAGTAAGATTAAAGAAAAGATCCTCTCCTACTTCTCACCTTCACTGCCTTGACCTCAAAGGAAGACTCTTAGATACTCACAACTGAGAAGAAGCAGGACTGCTGGGGATGGAGTCTGCCAGTGTGTGGGACTGCAGAGTAGCATTGTGTATACTAAAGCCATCATCACTCTCGCTCACAGGGGGTTCGTTATCCATTTCTGACAAATAGCCTTCTCCTTGATCTTCTTCCTTAGGCTCCTCTAGACTGGCTGCTTCACTGACTCCATCTTCCTCCTCATCCTCACCTGGGGCATCCTTAGACACAGTGTGCTCCAGTCAGCAAATGCAAGCAAAGTCATTATGCAAAGCGTCATTAAACATAATCTGCCTTTTGGGTTAGATCAGTTCTAGAAAATGACCTCACATTGTTTCCTGACTGAGCCCTCTACCGCTTATCCTACCATCCACTTACAGACACTGAGTGATCAAGTAATTTAGAACCTGGACAAAGCCAGGATCTTTTTAAAAGGAAGAAACAAAAAAAGCTACTTACTTAAGACTAAGCTAAGAGGCGTTCCTTCTTTCCCCTTGCTCTTGAGAGGAACTCTGACCCTGGGTACAAAGTTATCAAAAATAGCTTTTATTTTGTGTCTTATCTGATGGAGCAAGCTCACATCGCTTTGAATCTATTTGTTACTACTACTTTAGTAATGCTAAAAAGAAAACTTAGGATGATTTCCTCTGAATAGTGTAACTAATAATCTAATTTCTTATATGTTCTCCCTGTCTCTAGTATCCCTAGTCATTTGATATATCTCTTTGAATATATCAAAGCTTCTTTGTGCATTATATGCAAAGAAAGGTCTGTATGATATTCACAAATTTTCAGATGGGAAGCACACGTTGCCATAATATTCCCACTACACCTAACTGTCCACTGCAGCTCTTCCCCATGCAACTTCTAAACCAGTCTCATCTCAGAGAATAAGGATGGGAGTTTACTGAAATTCATTAAAAAGGTAGTGCTATAGGGAAATCTAGTCACACACCAAGAGGAATAAGGAAAAGTCTGAAATACCTTTATCTGGCTTCCAAAAATAGTCCCTGATTCTTCTTTCAATGAGTCTGCAGAGGAGAGAAAGACTACCTGAAGTTTTCCACCTTAGATTTCCCCTTCCTATGGACAATAATCCCCTGCAGCTCTCCTTTGCATGCTGACCTATTCTATCTCCTCTACTTGCCCACAACCCACATTCCTTCAGAAGCCAAAGCAAATGATTCCAAGTTAGTTACAGAATACAGATTTCTTAGCCTTATTATTTACCTGACATTTCAAATTTGTGCTGAGTTTCTGCCTCTAAAGGATCTTCCATGGGATTTGAGCCATGTGATGGAGATAGCATGCTTTCAGGGGATGCCTAAAGACCAAAAAGAACAAACACCCTAAGTACTGGTAAATCACTGCAGCTTACACAATTTTATTCTTGATAATGTGACTATACAAGTAATTCCAAGTCCTATCCATGTAATTAGATTCTATTATATTCTTTAACAGATATAGGTTAAGTATATATATGTATAGCACTCATCACACCCATACACTTTAGACACATCAAACATGTCAAAACTCAGGAATGCAACAAAAAACCAGAGGCCTAAACTTTCACTTCTTACCTAAGGTATAACCCTTCATCCTCCCAGACCCTTATTGTAAATACCTCTGTCTTCACAGTTGTAACTGGAGTCTCATCGCCTTTCCCACTGGCAACATCTACTTCAGCAATCTCTCCAGCTGCAGTACTTCTGGGTTCCTCATCTAAGTCCTGATTCCTGAGTTCTGGTGGCTCCATACATGTGGCTGGAGCGACCCCAGTGACTATTTCAGCCCCTGAAATGCCTTGCTCTGGTTCTGTAGGTTCCATTTTGATCTCAACACCAGGTTCTCTGATGTCTACCAGTTCGTGGATTCCTTTATTTTCCGATTCCTCAAAGTCCAGCCTCTCTTGCTTGACTGTCAATTCTGGTGCAGAAAGAGGTACTGGCTTGTCCCGTTCCTGCTGCATAGGGTGCTCCCAGGGGCCAGGCAGAGACCGAGGATCATCATTATCTTCACAGAACGACAATGCTGCTTCCACTGCTGCCACATCCAGCACTTCAGGATGATCATCCACCTGTCCCATAAAACATACACTGCTGAAGTCGCAGAAGCTCAATTACCTCAATTCTGTTAGCACCGAATGAGATGGCCTGAATCTGCAGCTTCTCTCTCCATTTTCTCCATGTAGTAGAAGCAATCAATGGACAGGCATCTGTCCTTTGCAAACCAGTAACATAAGGATGGCTGGGAGATAACTAGTACGTCGGCACCAAAGGGCTTTGGGACTACAGAGATGGAGATGGACAGAGCAGGAAAACTGTTTATGTAATTGTTACTATGAGAAGCAAGGAGAGGCTGAGGAGAGAAGCCTATGTAGGACCCATGAGAGATTCTTTTGGGTGTTGCTGAATAGTTACCTTGTCCTCAATGATAGCAATGATGTCTCCAACGGTCTCAAAGTCGAGCTCTTCACCAGTGTAAGACACAGCAATATCCATCTTCTCAGCCAGATCTAAATCTTCCTTCCCATCTATGCTGGGAGCCTTTGATCCTCCAGAAGCCTCTGCTACCCCTGATCGGAAACACTCTTCTTTGATAGAATTGATAATCATGGAGATTTCACTGCTATCCATGGAAACAGTCACAGTATGTGGATCCCCCACAGCCTCCATGGGAACACAAGTGTCAGGCTGACTCACTGAATAACAGGAAGAGAAAAGCATCTCAGAAGCTTATTTAGAACTAAGCGACCACATGGAGATCACATCAAGGATGTAGACAGATGTCAAGTACCCATACACTAAAGCTCAGAAAAAGTTCTTATATCTGCCTATGTTTTCTTCTCCCAGTTTTAGTGAGAACATATTCTCAAGCCCACTCTTATGTGTACATTTGGCCTTTCCCCCAACACATAAAAGCCCACCCACCTCTTCTCACATTCTTGTTTTTCTTAAGGATAAAGATGGCAAATGTCCATGGGGAACAGAACAGAGGCATGTGAATTACAGCTGATGCTCTTGATCACTTTTCTCTAACTGAAATTTTGGACCTAGCGGCTGCTCAGGGCGTGGGTCAGGGACGCACCTGGAGCTACACTCTCAGGAGTGGAGACAGCCGGAGCAGAGGATGGTGCTGGTAGCGCAGGCATCATGACAATGGTAGCCTGGGACACAGACTCTACAGGGGGTGGCACAAGTTTAACTGGAGGCTCACTGGCAACAGTAGTGAAGGAAGCAAGAGGTGTGGTGAACTGTGTAGGACCAGCTTCTAAAAGCCGGGAAAGAGTGGGAGCACCTAACAGACAAAGAGGTACACAAAATGAGGTAAGAAAGAAGCACATGAATAAGAAGCAATAGCCACTTTAAGACACAACCAAGAAAATTTTTAATCTCAAAGGATGAAAGCAATTCCTGTTGAACAAACTCATTAACTATATCTTTACTTTCTCTAACTTTACTTAATATCTTAAGCCAAGATAGGAATGACCCAAAGCACTAGAACACACAATGTATATGAAAACTGGGTAGTAATTTTTCCTCAAGAAAAAAATTAAACATAACAAAAAACTGGTGTGAATAAATGTCACTTCTGCTAAAGTTAAGTGTGCCATAACCCACCCAAAATCAAATGCCAATATCTAATGTTTGTTTGGTATTTTGCAAAGGGCTTTTTTTTGCCTTACATTTTCTACATCATTTAATTCTCTCTACATTTTTGTGAAGTATAAACATTGCAATTAATAAAAGAGAAAACTGAGGCTCAAGAGTTAAGTTACTTGGCCAAGGTCACAAAATCAGAGTGTGGTAGGCCTGAGACTCAAGTCCAGGTCCCTGAATCCAAATCTCAATCCTCTATAAACTCAGGTATCTTAATTTGCAAGCCTCAGAGGAGCAGCTTCACTATTAACTTCTCTATTCCTCTCATTAATATCTATGCTGTGATCATCCAGGGCTATCAATATTTTGAAGATGAGATTTAAAATCTGGGACACTACAGGATTTAACAGGTAAATAGTTCCAAGACTGGCTTTAAATCTAGGATTAACAATTGCTTAGTAACAAAGACTAGAAACCAAGGACTATCAATGCCAAGTTCAATATCTCTAAAGTAAAGTAAATATGGAAAAGTGATGACTTACCTGAGGCAGCAGGGGAAGCTGCAACAGTGTTGGGTGTTTGCTGCAAATCCCCACCATGTATCATGGGAAGGACCCCGCCTACCTCCAGGAGGACACCTGTACTGTTCAGGTGGCCAGAAGCCACAGCCATTTCACTCTCATTGACCTATCAGGGAAGAATAGAGGTGAAGGCTACACTCAAGCTTTCCTTTACTACCACTTCCCAAAAAAGCTCCAGCAGTTGACCAAACTTTACAAAAATAAAAGTTAATATCCAAAGAGTGTAATTTCAGACCCAAGGGAAACTCTAATTTTGTAACAAGAGTTCTCTGGAGAAGAGAACCAAAATAATTATGGTTTCAAATACCTCAGGATCCAAGAGCACTATCAACTTACTGTGTTGGATTTTTTGTTTGTTTTTTTA
This sequence comes from Myotis nattereri, assembly GCF_964212035.1. Taxonomy (NCBI): domain Eukaryota; kingdom Metazoa; phylum Chordata; class Mammalia; order Chiroptera; family Vespertilionidae; genus Myotis; species Myotis nattereri. The sequence continues at coordinate 80,048,650 of NC_138080.1, forward strand.
ATTAATTAATATTTAACTAGGAGATCTCTTTCTCTTTTAAATCTTTTTTTCCATGTCATATTTTAGGTCCCAGGCACTCCCTTCCAAAATATTAAATCACCACAGCTCTCAAACACCCACAGAAGTCTCCATACCAGTCTGGGGCTAGTAGGCAGGAGGCTGCCCTTCTTCAAGAGCTCTGACAGCAGAGGGGAGGGGGGTGGAGTTGCTTTCTGTCCAAGCATCTTTTTCTGGGGTGAATCATCTGTTACTGGGGTCATGGGGGCTTCTAAGGGTGCAGAGCCTGGAGGAAGGGTGTCAGGAATCCCAGGAAACGAGGTGACTGGGGTACTCGGCAAAGTCCCAGGGGTTACCTAAGAGACAACAGAGAACCTTTATCTGACTTCTCAAACTCTGAAAGGTTCCCTATTAATCTGGGTGGGTTAGTGTGTCTAACTATTATTGTTTTAGTCCTGAGTGGAACTGCCCAGAAACCCCCTACCCTCCTGCTCTCAGCCACAACTTTCTTCCCCACAATTGTTTCTTTTACACCTACTCAAACCCACAATGACCCAATCACTCCACCCAACCTACCTTTTATACAAACTCCTTACCCACTACCAATATTATATATTAAAAACAACTGTTCCTTATTTCAGCAGGAATTTCATAGGACTAATACACTTACAAACAATTCCTTGATATAGTCTTTTACCTATCTCTCAAAAGGTCAAAGCCTCAATGTTTTTAGGTCCATCCTTATCTTAGAGCACAGAACAAGGTAAAGTAAGTCTTTGACATTCAGACCAAGAGAGGAAGTTGCCTCCAGGCCAAAAGTGATTTCCTCATCACTCAGCTCTCTGCTGGCTTATTGCCCCTTTGCTGATTAATTCCTGTATATGGAAATATACTCACGCCAGAGGTGGCCTCTTCCATAGTGGTTGCAGTCAAGTCCCCAAGTGGATAATCACTTCCTGGGGAGGCAGAATCTATAGGAGATCGAACCATCACAGTGGGTAACCTCCGAGGGGGTGTTTTTACTGCTTGACGAGCTAGAACATATAAGAACAATTTCTAAGTCTTCAAGATTAACTAAATGAAACTAGACATACTTGGCTATTATATAATAAAGGAAAAACAGAAATATTGCATTACTAAAACAGCATTGAGTTTGGATTAGAAAGCTTTCTTTGTTGCTTCTGTTATTTTCATTTTCACTGTTATGGCCTTTTCACATTTCTAAATCTCAGCTTGACCTATGGATACTTTAGAATGACATAAAGCAGATAGGAAGGAATGTGTATATATTTATTGCACACTTGCATATCAAATCAATGTACATAGTACCATATGTGGTCCTTTCATGAAATCTAGAACTCGTGGCATTTTTTAAAAAATATATTTGCCGAAACCGGTTTGGCTCAGTGGATAGAATGTCAGCCTGCGGACTGAAAGGTCCCAGGTTCGATTCCGGTCAAGGGCATGTACCTGGATTGCGGGCATATCCCCAGTAGGAGATGTGCAGGAGGCATCTAATCGATGTTTCTCTCTCATCGATGTTTCTAACTCTCTATCTCTCTCCCTTTCTCTCTGTAAAAAATCAATAAAATATATTTAAAAATATATATATATTTATTGATTTTTTTATATTTATTGATTTTTTTACAGAGAGGAAGGGAGAGGGATAGAGAGGTAGAAACATCCATGAGAGAGAAACAATCAGCTGCCTCCTGCACACCCCCTACTGGAGATGTGCCCGCAACCCAGGTACATGCGCTTGACTGGAATCGAACCTGGGACCCTTCAGTCCACAGGCCGGTGCTCTATCCACTGCGCCAAACCGGTTAGGGCTGGAATTGCTTTTTTTTTTTCCTTTTGGCCTATTCTGAGTAACTGCAGTGCTAAATTAAAAATAAATTTTTTAAAAGGCTTTCTTTAACACTCTGGGAAACAAGAAAGCTTACCCAAGAGAAATTCTTACATTAAGCAAACACCTTTTAATTTTTTATCTAAAAAAAATATATATATATTTTTTAAATGTTTTTATTGATTTTAGAAAGAGAGGAAAAGAGAGGGACAGAGAGACAGAAATATCAGTGAAAGAGAAACACTGATCGATTGGAACGAGTACACAATCCAGGCACGTGCCCTAACCAAGAATTGAACTGGCGAGCGACCTTTGATGCACGGGTCCAATGTTTAACACCACTGAGCCTCAAGGGCCGGGCACATTAAGCAAACACTTAAACTATTCAATTATCCCAAAAACCCTTGGAGTAGGAAAGTGGTTTAAACATCCCTCAATATCCTTAACAACTTATTATTAAGATTCTACTTTTGCCCGGTTGGTACAGCTCAGTGGCTGAGTATTTAACTCATGAACCAGGAGCTCAGTTTGATTCCCAGCTGGGGCATACCCAGGGTTGTAGGCTCAATCCCCAGTAGGGGGCATGCAGGAGGCAGCCAATCGATGATTCTCTCTCATCACTGATGTTTCTCTCTCTGAAATCAATAAAAACATTAAAAAAAAAAAAAAGATTCTGCTTTTAACAAGGAAAGATCTCATGAGCTCAGAGCATGTATTCCTAGAATTACAAATGCTTAAGTTCCTCTCCATATCCAGTGCTTGGGCTATTCTCAATCTTTTTATAGGCCTTTGACTTCCAAAATCTTAATTATGTTCAATGTTTTTATTTTCATGCCTTTGTGTCCTAAAAGGACACAGATCTAGTGAGACTTGAGCAGAGCTAATTTTCTAAGAGCTATTTCCAAAGGGATGTTTTTATTCTGATAAGAGATGACAAAGGAAAGTGTGCAGGTAAATTGGAATCAGTGGATTCTACATTATAAAATAGCTTTCAATTGCTTTTAGCATGCAATACTGTATAGTCAATCACTAAACAGTCACTAGGCTCAGCTTACCTTGATATGCAGCATCCGTAGCCTTCCTCTTTACTTCAGCCTCCTCTTCCTCCAATTTCTTTTTCCTAAAGAGGAAATTAAAGGTTAGATCCTAGCCAGCTCTAGCTCCTCCAGTTCACAGTGCCTAACAAGGAAGTTATTTGCCAGGCTAGCAGTTTCTGGATGAAAGGGTTAAAAAGGAATTATTATTAGCAAAACAGGAAATTTTGAGTGTACTGCCTAACTACTGGTTCTTCATCCACACAAACTGAAGCCATTTTTAAGTTAGAACTAAGTTATGTTCTCACATTGAAATGATCCATCTCATTACTTTCTAGAACTCACTCCCCCCCCCCCGCTCCCAATGCCAGGCCACTATGCAGCTCTCCCTTTCCAGAATCTCTCAAGTCTTAAAGGAATGGCAGAAGGAGGAAATAAGCCAGATTACTAAAGGAGAAAAGGGGTAAAGAGAGAGAAAGGAGTATAAGAATAATAATAATATAATACAACCCACATTGCAATGTCATTGCAAAGCTCATCCAATCTGCTGTCCATGTGCCCGGCTTGAATTAGTTCTGCATCTCTTTTCAGTCGTCTGTAGGAAGAAAGAGAGGTAGATAGACTTGGGATTTTTAATCTGCTACTTAAAAAATTCCGACCAGCCCAGCCAGTGTGGCTCTGGGGTTAAGCGTCAATCCATAAACCAGGAGGTCACGGTTCGATTCCCAGTCAGACCACATGCCCAGGCTGTGGGCCCCCAGCGTACAAGAGGTGTCCGATTAACGATTCTCTCTCATCACTAATGTTTCTCTCTCTCTCTAACCTCTCCCTTCCTCTCTCTGAAATGATGGAGGAGGAGGAGGAGGAGGAGGAGGAGGAGGAGGAGGGGGAGGGGGAGGGGGAGGAGGAGGAGGAGGAGGAGGAGAAGAAGAAGAAATCCTGCCCTAGCTGGTTTGGCTCAGTAGATAGAGTCTTGGCCTGCTGACTGAAGGGTCCTGGGTTCGATTCTGGTCAAGGGCACATGCCCAGTTGTGGGCTCGATCTCCAGTTGGGAGTATGCAGGAGGCAGCCAATCAATGATTCTCTCATCACTGATGTTTCTATCTCTCTCTCCCTCTCGGAAATCCATAAAAATATATTAAAATGTTAAAAATAAATAAATAAAAATCCTGACCAGTATTAGAAGTCAGTCTCTTTTGTCTTCCCCAATCATTTGGCATTTCTCTGATAAGTACCTATATTTTTCCTGGGTTTCCTTTATCATTTTCTTTAGTTCCTCAACTCGTTCAGCAGTCAATTTCCGAACAATGACATCTTCAACAGTTTCCACCACTTCTCCTTTTTCACCCCGTTTCCGTCTTTGGAAAATTAAAACATATACACATTTGAATAAGAGAACATCTGTTCCCATTCCCATTTGATTTCTTTGAGCCTTTTCCACCACCACCTAACCACAGATAACTGCTCCAATACTTTTATCACCCAGTAATATAAATAGATATAAACCAGACTTCCTCAGTAAACACTCTCCACTAAAGAGATTTAGCTTGAGTGCCTGGTTTTGTACTTACTTTGGGGTCTCGGTAGTTTCTAGAAGTTCAGAGTACTGAGAAGCACAATGCTATGGAAAAAAAGTGAAAGTTGAGCAAGCCAGGAAAATTTCAACATAAACTAAAGTTTAGAGAAGGAAGACATGAATGTTTCTAGGAGAGCAAATTACTTAGCATCAAATCAGTTCAAAATAAAAAGATAACCTAATAGCCAATATTTATAGCTATTATCTACTGAGTCGTTACCATATGCAAGGCACTGTACTAAATGTTTTATAGGTATTACCTCAGTTGAATCTTCAAAACAATCCTGAAGCAACTTTTATCGCTACTTTGCAAATGAGAAAACTGAAGCTCATTGTCCAAAGTTTTCAAGTAGAGTCATATTAAACCCAGATCTATTTAATTCCCAAGCTTGGGATCTTTTGTTTTTTTGTGTTTGTTTTTTTTACTTTTAGACATTTTTTTCTTTTTTGAAAGGGGGCTCTTAACAGTTATGCTACACTGACATGCATGGATAAGCAAATAACGGATAATGAAAAGGTATTCTCAACTACTTTCCCTACTCATGGTATAAAAGCCTTGTGATTAAAGGCAGGGAACCCACTTCACATCTCAGAGACTCCTCTAAAACTTGCTTGGGAACTTACTTTTTGAGAGAACCAGTCTGGAGGGCGGCCAGGTTCTGCAAAGGGCTTGATTGCTCTGCTAACTGATACCCTATAAAATGAGAAAAGCCTTAATACACACCAAACAGAAGGAAAAAAAAGGGAGGGGGGAGGAAAAGTACACTGAGAGTTCAATGTCTGGAGTACAAACCCTGGAGTAAAAAACTGCCACTGGGAGGTATACTGTAATATGTGACTATGGAAAATGACATGACTAAATTTATTGATTTTTTATTTTTTTTTTACAGAGAGGAAGGGAGAGGGATAGCAAGTTAGAAACATCGATGAGAGAGAACATCGATTCAGCTGCCTCTTGCATGCCCCCTACTGGGGATGTGCCCGCAACCCAGGTACATGCCCTTGACCGGAATCGAACCTGGGACCCTTGAGTCCGCAGGCCGACGCTCTATCCGCTGAGCCAAACCGGCCAGGGCAACATGACTAAATTTAAAGTCATTGAGAAGGAGTGATTGCTGAACAGTTTTCCTAGGTGATATATTTCCTGGGTGAAGTGAAGGTATTAGAACCTAATAAAGCATCATTTCTGTTCATTTGGGGAAATGTTTTTATGTTGATTTTGGCTTCTTAGAAAGATCTGCCTTTTGAAAAGCAATTTATAATATAATACAGACCCAAAAATATAGTTCCTAGTAATGTAATATAAGAAAATAATGTAACAGCCCTGGCTGGTATGGCTCAGTGGTAGAGCATCAGCCCTTGCATGGAAGGGTCGCAGGTTTGATTCCTAGTCGAGGGCATGTACCTGTGTTGCAGGTTCATTCCCCTGCCCCTGTTGAGTATGTGTAGGAGGCAACCAATGTATGTTTCTCATGTCGATGTTTCTCTCTCTCTCCTCCTTCCTTCCACTCTCTCTAAAAATCAATGGAGCCCTGGCTGGTTTGGCTCAGGGGATAGAACACGGGCCTGCAGACTGAAGGGTCCCAGGTTCGATTACGGTTAACAGCACGTGCCTGGGTTGCAGCCTTGATTCCTGGTTGGGAGCATGCAGGAGGCAGCCAATCAATGATTCTCTCTCATCATTGATGTTTCTATCTCTCTCCCTTCTGCTCTGAAATCAATAAAAATAAAAATTAACATCAATGGAGCCCTTGCTGGTTTGGCTGTGGCTAGAACGCCACCCTGCAGACTGAAGGGTCCCAGGTTCGATTCTGGTCGAGGGCACATGCCCGGGTTGCGGCTGGATCCCCAGTAGGGGGCGTGCAAGAGGCAGCCAATCAATGACTCCCTCTCATCATTGATGTTTCTCTCTCTCTCTCTCTCTCTCTCTCTCTCTCTCCCTTCTGCTCTGAAATCAATAAAAATGAAACATCGATCGGCTGCCTCCTACACACCCCCCACTGGGAATGTGCTCGCAACCAAGGTACATGCCCTTGACCGGAATTGAACCTGGGACCTTTCAGTCCGCAGGCCAACGCTCTATCCACTGAGCCAAACTGGTCAGGGCAAAATATATTTTTAAATAACCAATGGAAAAAATATCCTCAGGTGAGGATTAAAAAAAAATAATTGACAAAATAAGCAAGCACCAAGAAGTACGGTGTAGACTTGATCAGAATTGTGAATAGATTATTCCTAAATGCCTACAAAAGGATGTTTACCATATGGCTCTTCAACTCTATGAATTAAACAGTCCATAAATATAACTATGAAATATGTGGTGACATGGATATTTATAACAATAATATTAACTAGAAAAGATGACAATTTTCTGCTATAAGTAATTATACAGCCTTTTAAAAAGTTGCAGGTATAAAGACAAACAGGCAAAAATGAAAAGTTAGACTGGAATGAGATCAAGAAAAAGTGTAGAAAAAAACTGTAAAGGGGCTTCAAACTGTCTATTTCTTTAAGAAGAAAACTTGACAAAATATTAAGATTTGGCCCAGCCAGAGTGGCTCAGTTGATTGAGTGTCGTCCTGTGCACAGAAAGGTTGCCAGTTGGATTCCCAGCCTTGGGTTTCCGGTTCAGGCCCAGATCACTGCACATATAGAGGACAACTGAAGTTTCTCTCTCTCCCTTCCTCTTTCTCTAAATCAATAAAAATATATTTTTAAAGTATATTAAGATTTGTTCTGTCCAGGTACTGAGTACATGGGCAATCTAGATTTATTATTCTCCATACTTCTCTATGAGGTTTAAATATTTCATAATTTTAAATAAAGTTTTTAAATTTTATGTTGGGATAACAGTATCACAGAACTCTTTTTAAAGGGAAAGTTAATTTTAACATTGTTATATGGATAGCTATAACCAAAAAATAAAATTTGATCCATAATTTACAACTTATACTGAATAAAGTCCTAAATATACCAAAGATTTAAATGTACAAAAAATTTAACAATGAAAGTACTAGAAGAAATCATAAGATTATTTTATATTTCAGACTGGAGAAGAACTTTCTATTTATGACACAAAATCCAAGAGCTGCAAAAGAAAATTATTAACAACTCACATTTTAAAAATATTTTAACTATTTATTTTTATTTTAACTATTTATTTTTACTGATTGATTTTAGAGAGGGAGGGAGGGGGCAGAGAGACACAGAGACACAGAGACAGAGACACACAGAGAGAGATGGATTTGATTTTCCAATTATTTATGCATTTAGTGGATGATTCATGTATGTGCCCTGACCAGGGATCCATAACCTTGGCATATTGGGACCATGCTCTAACCAACTGAGCTATGTGTCAAGGGCTTAAAAGTTTTAAGGTAAAAATATCACTGTAAGTCAGACGGCACAAAAAGCTGCATCTCACACCTCAAATGATTAATCTCTCCAATACATAAGGAGCCCCCCAAATTAAAAGGATGTAATCAAATAGAAAAATCAGTTTATAGAAGGAAATAAAATTGGCTCCTCAACACATGAAAATATTCAACCTCACTCATCACAGAATAAATGCAAATGAAAATAGGAAAACTATTTCTCACCTTTTATAATACTGTCCAAAATCAAAAACACAATATATGAACCAGGGCATAAAAAACAGATACTCTGATATATTATCAATGGGAGTATAAATTGAAACAATCTCTGAGTAGAGCAATTTGAAATATTTGTCAAATTTTATAAACATATATTCTTTGATCCAATCATTGTACTTTCAGTTTATCTTAGATATAACTTATACATAACTATGCAAGATTGTATTTGTTAGCAAGTGTCCATTAAGACAGTACCAGTTTATGATATATCCCAAAACAATACCATGCAGCTGTTAAAAAAAGCAGCAAAAAGACAGATCCTGATATACAGCTATACAAAGACCTAAAAGATATAATATGCCCAGCCGGTATGGCTCAATGGTTGAGCATAGACCCATGAACCAGGAACTCACAGTTCGATTCCAGGTCAGGGCACGTGCCCAAGTTGTGGGCTCCATCCCCAGTAAGGGCGTGCAAGAGGCAGCCAATCAGTGATTCTCCTCATCACTGTTTCTCTCTCCCCTTTTTCCTTCTCTTTGAAATCAATAAAAAGATATTTAAAAGGAGAAAGAAAATATATTTTTGTTCATATATACAAAATTAATGCTACAGAAACACACAAGAAACTGCTAACATGGGAACTGAGAAACAGTGATGGGATAAAGACACTGTACCATTTTGAACTTTGAACCTTATGTCTTAGTACTTCCTCAAAAAATAAATACCAATTTAAAATTTCAAAGTGTTTTCACATTATTTTTCTAATAAAAATGTGAGGAAATATACAGATTAGACTGTATTCCAAACCAATTTACTTGGCGGTTTGTTTAAAAAAATAATTCAGTCCTTGCCAGTGTGGTTCAATGGTTGGAGCGTTGACCCAAGCACCATAGGGTCTTGGGTTCAAGTCCCAGACAAGGGCACATACCTGGGTTGCAGGTTTGATTCCTGGTCCCAGTTGGGGCGAATGTGGAAGGCAACTGATTGATGTGTCTGAGCTGTGGATGTTTCTCTGCCCCGCCGCCCTTCCCTTCATCATAGTTTGATTCCCAGTCAGGGCACATGTTCGGGTTGCAGGTTCAATCCCCAGTAGAAGGCATGTAGGAGGCAGCCGATCAATGATTCTCTCTCATCATTGATGTTTCTATTTCTCTCTCTCCCTTCTCTGAAATTAATAAAAACATATTTTTTTAAAAAGGTGTGAGATATTCTATGTAGCAGCTGTTCTTGCATCAAAGTAAATGGTAAACCCCAAGACAAATTAACCACACTAATTTGATAAATTTCAGTTTTAACTTAAATATAACTCAATTCAAATATACGTTGAACTGATTTTTTTTGTCTGTTAGATTGTTAATCCTCACCTGAGGACATTTTTCCATTGATTTTAAAAGTGAAGGGACAGGGAGAAACAGACATTGATATGAGAGAGACACGCCGATTGGTTGACTCCTGAATGCGCTCTGATCAGGGCCAGAGATCCAGCCCGTAAACCAGGTACCCACCCTTGACCGGAGTCAAACCCGAACCCTTCACACTCCAAGGGTCAACGCTCTACCCACTGAGCCAAACCAGCTATGGCCCCATTTACATCTTTGAAAAGTTATTTTTTAGATAGATAAAGTGGCAGAAATGCTAAAGATGACCAATAACAGTGCTTTTGTAAACTCATCTGAATGGTTAAAGTAGTAGAGACATACCATGTAAACACAAATGTGTATAGTAAACTATAAGGCTTAAGACAATTAAAATGGCCTTGGATCCTGAGGGAAAGAAGGGGGGAAAAGAGAAACGTTAAAAACGAAAAAGTGTATGTCCTAGTAGCAAAAAAGATTGGAAACCAGAGTCCTACTATTTGACACTTAAAATGGTGGGGCCACTGTTAAAAAAAAGTAATTTTGTAGCCCTAGCTGGTTTGGCTCAGTGGATAGAGTGTCAGCCTGAGGACTGAAGGGTTCCGAGTTCGATTCCACTCAAGGGCACATGCCTGGAGTGTGGGCTCAGATCCCCAATGGGGTGCATGAAGGAAGCAGCCGATCAGTGATTCTCATCATTGATGTTTCTATCTCTCTCTCCCCTCCTCTCTGAAATCAATAAAACTATAAATAATTTTGCAGTTCCTCAAAAAGTTAAACATCAACTTAAAACAACACAAATGCTCATCAACTGATGAATGGATAAACAAAATGTGGTATACTCATAGAGACCATTATTTTAGTCATACAAAGAAAAAGTACTGACACATGATACAATAAGAACCTTGAAAGTATTATGCCAAGTAAAAAAAAAAAATCCAGTCACAGAAGATCACAAATTATTATTTCATTTATATGAAATATCCAGAGTAAGCAATCCATAGAAACAGAAGTAAATGATTAGATGAGGTGGAGATTGTACAGTGACTGACAGTTGCACAACTCTGAATATACTAAATTCTGTGAATACATTGGGTTAATTTTATGGTATGTAAATTATCTTAATAAAACTGTTATAAAAGAAACTAGAGGCCCAGTGTGGGGTCCCTCAGCCTCGCCTGTGCCCTCTTGCAATCCGGGACCCCTTGGAGGATGTCGGACTGCCAAGGGATGTAGTAGTGCTTGAAGCTGCAGGCGGCCAGGGAGGAGCCTGAGCCGGGAGGGCACCACTCCCACGCATCCCAGCCCCGCACCTGCAGCTGCAGTTCGGTAGCGCTGAGGTGGGAGAGGTTCACTTCGGTCAGCTGAGCAGCACTCCCGCTGTGGGAGCGCACTGATCACTGGAGGCAGCTACTGCGTTGAGTGTCTGCCCCCGGGTGGTCAGTGTGCATCACTGCTACCGATTGCTTAGGCTTTTATATATAGAATAGAGGTCCGGTGCATGAAAATTCGTGCACTGGGGGGGGAGGGGAGGGTCCCTCAACCCAGCCTGCACCCTCTTGCAGTCTGGGACCCTCCTCGGGGGATGTCCACCTGCTGGCTTAGGCCCACTCCCAGGATTGAGCCTAAGCTGGCAGTCAGACGTCCTTACAGCTACCAAGGAGGCAGGAGAGACTCCCACTACCCGGACTACCCGGCTTGTGGCTGAGCAGAGGTCTCCCTGTTGGAGGGCGCTGACCACCAGGGGGCAGCTCCTACATTAATCGTCTGCCCTCTGGTGGTCAGTGTTGATCATAGCAACCAGTTGTTCACCACTGTTAAGGTCAATTTGCATATTACCCTTTCATTATTTAGGATACTGCTTACAGATCAGTATGACTAATTACAGGAATCCACTAATGTAAAAAAAAAAAAATACCCAAGAATTTTTAAGACCCAAGAAACCAGACATCCTAAATATCTTACCAATTTTGATCCCCACTCCTCATGACAGAAGATGCTAAACACAGCTTCTCTCGGATGGACCATGGTTCTGTGGGGCCACTACTCAACAGCTTGTGTTCTGAAAGGAGAGAAAGTTTAGAAGCAACCACTGAGGCACTAGTTCTTGGCCCCAACCAGAAGTCTAGAAGCCTAACACAAAACATCCCAACTTGTAAGGACAAAGTGAGCTCTATCACCAAATCCTGATTTTCACCTGGCTAGTAAAATATCACCACTGGGTGGGTGGTACCTATTCATTGCGTGCAAATTGCAATGAGTATCTGGCAAAATATTTAATTTCTTCATGACTACCCTGCTTTATAAAAAAATAAAATAGCCCCAGCCGGTTTGGCTCAGTGGATAGGGCATCAGCCTGCAGACTCAAGGGTCCCAGGTTCGATTCCGGTCAAGGGCATGTACCTTGGTTGCCGACACATCCCCAGTGGGGAGTGTGCAGGAGGCAGCTGGTCGATGTTTCTTTCTCATTGATGTTTCTAACTCTCTATCCCTCTCCGTACAAAAAAAAAAAAAAAAAAAAAAAAAAAATCAGTAAAATATATTTTTAAAAATAAATAAATAAAAAATAAAATAAAAAACAGGCAATGTCAGATTAAGATAAGGCAGTTCTCCCAAAAAGCCGTTTTATCCCAATTTGAGCGCCAGGACTTACTTCATTTCCCAGGATTCCGAGTAGCCACCCCTTACTGCCCCGCCTCCTTCTAAGCAAAAACTTGTTTACTGCTTTCAGAATCCCCACCCCCGATCCCCCTTAGTTGTCGAGCCTAGAAGATCTTATCAGTCCACGAAACAGAGGAAAATGGCTGAGGTGCAAGAGACGCAATTTCCCCAGGGCCAGAAAAAGCTCCCGGTTAAACTATCCCATTTCTCTGTGACGGAGAGTAGGGCCCACAAACGTTGGTCGGAGTGTGAATGGCTCTTTGAGGTGCCGGCCACTCGATATGGCTCACAACAGGTCTTCGTCTGCACGCCCGAGTCTCTAGAGCAGCTTTATCTTTCACTCCACACAGTCCCCAAATATGCAAGGATTTGCTGAGCTGCTTCTCAAACCTCTGCGGCCGCCCTAAGACACAAGACCCTACACTTTTCGTCGAGCGGAAGTCTCTGAAGACTCTGCGCTCTCAGGCAATCATTGCTCCTACTCCCCAGGCGTGTGACAGAAACCCGGTGCCGGGCCTCGGCTCTACAAAAGCTTTCCACGCAAAAACAGCACACACACTTACTGCCCGTTCCTGTCGCCATCTTGGCCTGAAGTCTTCAGCCCCCGAGGGAAGACCGCTTTGTAGGGCCGAAACGTGGGGAACTCTGGGAAATAGTTTGGGCGCTTGTTCGTGTGCCTCCTGGGAAATGTAGTCTCCCACCCCAAGACGTACAAGCGTCCAAAACCAGCTCTCTTTTGCGCTCCTGAGAAGGAACGTGCTAAAGGACAAAGGATGAGGGCTGAAACCTCAGGATTTCCCTGAGCGTTCGTGGGAAATAAATGCTGAGGGTTCAAGAAAAAGTGTTAAGCGGGAAGAATTCCACGGTACCCGACTCCAAACTCCGACAGTTAGTAACCCGGACGCACATGAGAAAGGAAAGGTCAGCCCGGAACAAACCGTTTCCCAGTTTTACCCGCCCCCTTTCCTTGCGCTGATTGGTAGCTGCAGGCTTCTCTATCTCATTGGCGGACGAAGGCAGCGCGTACTTTAAAACATTGTATCAGTAACAAAGGTGCACCTCGTGGGCGGAGTTTTGTTTTATAAAGGCCAGAACCCGGGTTCGGCGGCGGGGTGTGAGTGGGCTGGTACCAGACGGGGAACTGGTGTCGCGTCTTCGGGTGAGTATGCGCTTGTGCTGGAGCCCAGCTGGGATACCAGCTCTTTCTCTCGCCGGACAGGCTGTCAGAAAGCGACGCTGCTGCCATCGCTTTTTTCTTAATACCTCTGTCCTCACTGTGGCCCTGGGGGCGAGGTTGGAGGTGCCTAGGGCTACTGACGCCACCTCCACATCACCCGTGGGCGAGGCACCTTACTTGGAGCGTGACCTTCTGGTTTTTCAGCCAGATATCTGTTCATTCCAGTACGTGGTCAGAAATGCTGCCTTAAACTGGATTAAATGATTAACTCCTATCATCCCCTTCCCCTCCGCTGATAGTGGAAGGGAAAAGAGTAGAAATTCAGGGGGCGATGCCGAGGTGTCCTGGGGTAAGGGAATTGTTTTTTACCTAGAATTTGCAGCCCTTTCTGTCCTTAAGGTTCTCACTTTTGTCTCTTTTTAGACCTAAGTTGCCTCAGCTATGTCCCGAGGGATCCTTTCTCCACCAGCCGGCTTGCTCTCGGATGAAGATGTCGTCGTGTCCCCCATGTTTGAGTCCACAGTTGCAGACTTGAGGTCTGTGGTTCGCAAGGACCTGCTGTCAGACTGCTCTGTCATCTCCACCTCCCTGGAGGACAAGCAGCAGGTAAAGGAGTTGGAAAGTGGTAGGAGCAGAAAGTGATATCCTCAGCCTACTCTACTGAGTAGTTAGTATGAGGTCAAAGACCAGCATTTCCTCAGGGTCTGAGAGTTCAATTCAAAATTAAGAGCATGACAAGTAAAAAAATGTAGAGTTTGTGTCCATAAGAACTATTGTTTGCATTGCATTAATGATATACCCTCAAGTGCACACTATCAGTTAATCCCTTGAGGGAAGGATAATAGTTATCTCTCCACCATGAGGCCCAGAGGCCTTGAAGAATTTGCACAAGGTCATACTGCCATTAAATAGGTGGAATGTACATGCAGGTCTTAATGCCAACCATAGCTTCCATTCATGAAGCCTTTGTGTTTGGCTGGGGTTTCTTATTGACATTTTTTGTTTGGTTGGTTTTGGTAGCCATATATATAACGACCTATATGTATGTACAAAACATACGCCCAAATTGGGGGTGGGCTGGTTCTTAACACGTAGTCCCTGATTTGTCAGAATATCACAAAGCCTTGAAATTTGATGCAGAACTTTGATGTAAGTCTCCTGAGGGGAAGCAGAATAGCAGAATATTGCCAGGGCTTGTCTCAGCCCTCACCCTTCCTCCAGAGGAGTTCAGGCTGGGCGTCAGGCCTGCCCTTGACTCCCTTCTCTCTGCTCCTGGGGCCCTACAAGGCCTTCAGGTTTACCTCCAGAAACCTGCGAGGTGGGTGGAAGGCCCTGCATCTATGGCAGCTGGTAGGTTCTCATTGACATTTGGGACCTGGTAATTTTTTGTTGTATGGGTCTGTCCTGTGCCTTGCAAGGTGCTTAGCAGCATTCCTGGCCTCTACCCATTAAATGTTAGTAGTACCTTCCCACTTGTGACAACCTAGAAACCTGTCCTGATACTGCTAAATGTTCTTTGGGAGGGAAATGGCCCTGGTTAAAAACAACTCTACTCGTAAGACTATTTTTATTTTTATTTTTTTATTTTAAAAATAGATTTTATTGATTTTTTTACAGAGAGGAAGGGAGAGGGATAGAGAGTTAGAAACATCAATGAGAGAGAAACATCGATCAGCTGCCTCTTGCACACCTCCTACTGGGGATGTGCCTGCAATCAAGGCACATGCCCTTGGCCGGGATCGAACCTGAGACCTTTCAGTCCGCAGGCTGACGCTCTATCCACTGAGCCAAACCGGTCAGGGCCATAAGTCTCTTTTTAGAGAAAGGTTTATCAGAGCAGGAGCCTCAATAATGCCTCTTAGAGTTCCTGGGCCATAGTAAGCAGATCTCTTAAATCTGTTGAAAGAATGAGGTGGGTACTATATGATTAACCCCATTCTATATGAGGAAAGTGAGGCAAAGAGATTTAAAGAACTTGTTCAAGGTCTTATAGTTACTAAATGAAGGAATTGGGACTCAAATTCAGGTGTGTCTGCCTCCAAGGTGCTTACCTACTGTGCTTTACTATGTCATGCCAGTCAACCAGTTCTAACTCTAGGTGTGGTAACCCAGGATTACAGGATACTGAAGAGACAGTAGGAAAGGGACAAAGTACTAAAGAAATCTTTGTAGGTTGGAATGATTATGGAACCAAAGAGTAGCTATAGCTACAGAGAGACACTTGAGGTGGAACAAGGGTAGTGTTAGCATTATTTTCAGGAACTGTGCTATGCTTGCCCATCTGCTTAGAGATAATTGCTGAGATTAATCTGTAGTTCTGGCCTGGAATTCTGCCACAGGTTCCATCTGAGGATAGTACAGAGAAGGTGAAAGTATATCTGAGGGTCAGGCCCTTGTTACCTTCAGAGCTGGAACGGCAGGAGGATCAGGTGAGTTTCTGAGGAGGGAGGATTCAAGGTGGAATGATACAGAAGAGGTTCTCAGGAATGCTTCCTTCTGTGTCAACTGTGTTTTCCCCTTTCTTAGGATTGTGTCCATATTGAGAATGTGGAGACCCTTGTTCTACAGGCACCCAAAGACTCCTTTGCCCAGAAGAGTAACGAGCGGGGAATTGGCCAAGCCACCCACAGGTTCACCTTTTCCAAGGTATGAAGGTACTGGTCTGTGAACAAGGGACCAACATGTAGGGGCAACCTTATTCCCTCTTTAGTGGGAAAGCTTTTTACTTGCTTGTGAACTTCTTATAGAGGGTGGGGGAAGTACTTTTATAGTTGTGTGTGAAATACAGAGTTTATTCTTGTATTATTAATTATTGTATCATTTTCCATATGAACTGTAAACCTACTTTTGCCCTACCCTGTTTAGGCATGTCTACAATTTTAGGCACCCTTGTTATGAGCTAGCCAGTGTGTCAAGTACTTTATGTGCATTAATTCCCAACAACTCTTATAATTATATTGTCCCTATTTTCCTGACAAGGATACTGTGGCTCAGTGAAGGTAATGTTGCTGAAGCTAGTCAGTGGTAGAGTTAGGACTTGAATCTGCTACAGGTTCCATCTGAGGATAGTACAGATGCTTGTGACCATTATGTTGCCCCATTGTGTATGCAGCATTGGACTTAGTGGATAGCATACCTTAGGTATTTGTTAATCTGGATGAAAGATGGACTGGCAGAGAGTAGTTGAGTCCTCAGTGTTTAGGGAGCAGCTGGCAGCACTGCAGGAAGAAGTGGCTGGAGCACTGTCCAGAGCCAACCACCCAGGAAGAGATGCATCTGCTAGCTCTGCACCGGAGGCAAATGGGAGATGAAAGGTCTCCAAGAAACTGGGTCTGTCTCTAGATCTTTGGGCCAGAAGTAGGACAAGCATCATTCTTCAACCTGACTGTGAAGGAGATGGTAAAAGACGTACTCAAAGGACAGAACTGGCTTATCTATGCATATGGAGTCACCAACTCAGGAAAAACCCACACGATTCAAGGTGAGTAGTAGGCCTCACAGGATTGCTGATTGCCTGTAATGGTATTGTCATTGCCTTTGGATGCTGACAATTGGAGGAGAAAGGCACTTGCCTCAGCTACCCATCTTTTACATTCCTCTAGGTACCATCAAAGACGGAGGGATCCTGCCCCGGTCCCTGGCTCTGATCTTCAATAGTCTCCAAGGCCAACTTCATCCCACACCTGATCTGAAGCCGTTGCTCTGTAATGAGGTAATCTGGCTTGACAGCAAGCAGATCCGACAGGAGGAAATGAAGAAACTGGCCCTGCTAAATGGAGGCTTCCAAGAGGTGAAGTGTTAGTGTCTACAGAGGTGGGGATAAGGGGACAAATCTCTGGAAAATTTTATACTTATTTTCTCCCTGGGGCCCTCCAGGAGGAACTGTCTACCTCCTTGAAGAAGAGTGTCTACATTGAAAATCGGATAGGTACCAGCACCAGCTTTGACAGTGGCATTGCTGGGCTCTCCTCCACCAGTCAGTTTACTAGCAGTAGCCAGCTAGATGGTAAGTAACATGACTGGGCTCAGTGCCAAGTCACAGTAAGAACCCACTCCCTGCTCTCAACAACTGCCAGGAGTATAGACCAGAGGTTGCAACCTGAGCTCTGCCTTCTGAGGACCCTGCAAGCCAAAGGGGAGATGGACTACTCTAGAGTTGATGTACATTTGCTTCTTCCTCAGAAACAAGTAACCGATGGGCACAGCCAGACAGTGCCCCCATAAGTGTACCTGCAGACATTCGCTTCTCCATCTGGATCTCCTTCTTTGAGATCTACAATGAACTGCTTTACGATCTGTTAGAACCACCTAACCAACAGCGCAAGAGGCAGATTCTGCGGCTATATGAGGATCAGAATGGCAATCCCTACGTGAAAGGTATGGGAAAGCAGGGAGGCTGACATGAACCCTGGACAGGACTTGGACAGAGACTAAGAAAAGAGTTAGGTACTCCCATCTTATGTATGCCCTTCTCTTGCCCTCAGATCTCAACTGGATTCATGTTCAGGATGCTGAGGAGGCCTTGAAACTCCTAAAAGTGGGTCGTAAAAACCAGAGCTTTGCCAGCACACACCTGAACCAGAACTCCAGCCGCAGGTTAGTCGGTTGTGAGAGCCAGCCTTTGTTCTATATTAATCCTCCAGTTGGTCATGGAAGATGTGTAATGACCTTTTTCTTTTTCTTAACTTCTAGTCACAGCATCTTCTCCATTCGGATCCTGCACCTTCAAGGGGAAGGGGATATAGTCCCCAAGATCAGCGAGTAAGATTTTCCATTTAGAAATTTGGACTTCTTGGCCATAAATGGTAGTGGGGGAGGAGGCAAGGGAGGTGCTCAGAGGGATTACTTCTGATAGATTCTCCTTCCTTAGGTAAATTCTTGGTGGGTCGTCCCCTCCTCACAAGTATAGGAAGGGCTGGAAGGTTCATAACATGTAGGTCCTTATGTCAGATCCTGTCCTCCTTTCAAGGTTGTCACTCTGTGATCTGGCTGGCTCAGAACGCTGCAAAGATCAGAAGAGTGGTGAGCGGCTAAAGGAAGCAGGAAACATTAACACTTCTCTGCACACCCTGGGCCGCTGTATTACTGCCCTGCGCCAAAACCAGCAGAACAGGTGAGATTTTGACTGCAATCCATGGGCTTGGATGGTCTGGAGCTCTGCAATTTACTAAGAAACTTCCTGGTCACCACTCGGGATGGTGCTAGAATACCCCAAGGGCTGGAGTTCTGCTTACAGCTCTACTCTTCTGATTCCCTGCCAGGTCGAAGCAGAGCCTGATTCCCTTCCGCGACAGCAAGTTGACTCGAGTGTTTCAAGGCTTCTTCACAGGCCGAGGCCGCTCCTGCATGATTGTCAATGTGAATCCCTGTGCATCTACTTATGATGAGACCCTTCACGTGGCCAAGTTTTCAGCCATTGCCAGCCAGGTGAGAAGTTGGTGCCTTTGGAATGGTACCTTTAAGAAAGCTACTAGAGACTAGTCACAGATTCAATTGAGATATCTTCCCCCTGCTAGCTTGTGCATGCTCCACCTGTACAACTGGGATTCCCATCGCTACATTCATTCATCAAGGAACACAGTCTGCAGGCATCTCCCAGCTTAGAGATAGGAACTAAGACAGACCCAGGCCTTGATGATGACATTGAAAATGAAGCTGATATCTCCATGTATAGCAAGGAGGTGAGAATACAAGAAAATTTTGTTGCAGCAGCTTGATGGCTGCACATTTTCCATGCTGCCTTCCAGGTGGGCCTGTGCCTCTTAGGGGCATGGCCATCTGATTACCTCTGACTTGTGTCCCTTCTAGGATCTCCTACAGGTGGTGGAAGCCATGAAAGCATTGCTTTTGAAAGAACGGCAGGAAAAGTTGCAGCTGGAGATGCAGCTCCGTGATGAAATTTGCAATGAGATGGTGAAGCAGATGCAACAGCGTGAACAGTGGTGCAGGTACCAGCTGAGTGGCCCCTCTTCATCTGTCACCTGGACCAGAGGGTGTGAAGTAGGGACTAGGATCGAGTTGTGCATCAAGATCTGTCCTCCATCCATTAAAATTCTTCAAACTGGTCATAGCTGGACATTAACTTAATGAATGTTAAATTCATTTTAGTTTTATCATTTTTTTAATAGCAAAGGTGGGAATTTATTGAAGAACAAGTTCAGACTCCCACTTGGGGAAGGGGAAAGAATCTCACAGCACAGACTCCCACATGGGGAGAGGGAAAGAGTCCCACTGAGTTCCTGTATAATTAAATATATTATTGTTTTTTTTAAAAAAAAAATCTGTCCTCCAGGCTCACTCTTCAGAATCTTCACTCACTTCTGTTTTCTCCTGACAGTGAACATTTGGACACCCAAAAGGAACTCTTAGAGGAAACATATGAAGAGAAATTAAAGATCCTCAAGGAGTCACTGACAAGTTTTTACCAAGAGGAGCTTCAGGTGAGTTGCCCTGAACTAGCCGCAACTGGCTACTCAGATTCCCATCACTACTTGCTTGAGGTTAACAGATTTTATAAACTCTGGTAGGGGTGGGAATATGTAACTCACTTTTCTCTAGTACCTTAGTGCTTTGTATGTGCCAGTCTGTTTGGCAAATTGATTAAAGGTCTGGTTGGCCAGAAAATGGTATATGTGCTAACCAAAAAGCTTATGTATCAGGGAAGATTTTGGTCATTATGGAGTCATCTGTTTCTGCAGTGTTTGACTGTGGATGGAATTGTGCCTTCTGCTTCCCTCTTAGGAACGGGATGAGAAGATTGAAGAGCTAGAAGCTCGCTTGCAGGAAGCCAGACAACAGCCAATGGCTCATCAACAATCAGGATCTGAATTGTCTGTAAGGCGGTCACAAAGGCTGGCTGCTGCTTCCCACTCCGCCCAGCAGCTCCAGGAGGTTACAGCCAAACTGAACCAGTGCAAAGCAGAGCTGAACTCTACCACTGACGGTGAGGAAGGAAAGAGGGTAGTGACTCAAGGCAGAACTATTCTCCAAACTTAGGCCTTCTGGCGCCAGCTCCAACATAATTTCCTTATTTTGGCGCTACATCCCCAGACCTTTCACTCTAGGATGCACAAGGGCTCCCTTTTTATATGTGCTGCAAGCTGTTGTTAACTCAGAGATAAGTCCAAGGTTAGAAAGCCTGCATATTAATGTTTCTTGTTTCTTCCCTCAGAACTGCGGAAGTATCAGAAAATGTTAGAACCACCACCCTCAGCCAAGCCCTTCACCAGTGATGTGGACAAGAAGTTAGAGGAGGGCCAGAAGGTGATTACCTTTCTCTGTTACCAAAACTTTTACATAAGCCCAGCCAGCATGGTTCAGTTGTTGAGCGTCTGATACCTATGAACCAGGAGGTCACAGTTCAATTCTCCATCAGGGCACATGTCCGGGTTGTGGGCTCAATCCCCAATGTGGAACGTGCAGGAGGCAGCCAATCAATGATTCTCTCTCATCGTTGATGTTTCTTTCTCTCTGAAATCAATAAAAATGTATTTTTAAAAAAAAAAAAAAATCAATCTAAGCCAGAGATATATATTTAAAAAAGAAAAAACTTTTACCTAAGGTGATTTCCAGTACTATATCCCTGGTTCATGTAAGGCTAAGAAGTTTTCTATGTACTGTCCTGGAGGGAGGCTACTTTATTCAGCTGACCTGCCTTTATTTTACTTCTCTTCAAATGGCTATCTGACTCCTCCAGATCATTATCCTAGTTGAACTTGGCCACAATTTATTACTCCTCCTTTTTTAGAATATAAGGTTGCTACGGACAGAGCTTCAGAAACTTGGTGAATCTCTCCAGTCAGCAGAAAGAGCCTGTTGCCATAGCACTGGGGCAGGAAAACTTCGCCAAGCCTTGACTACTTGTGATGACATCTTAATCAAACAGGTTAGGACAGCCCAAATACCCCCTTCTCTCCCATCAGCCCACTCCAGGTTTTGTGAAAAAGGGAATGAGGAGCAAAAGAGAAAGGTCAAGATTTTAAGTATAAAGTACTGTACTAATTTATAGGCATTTTCTGTTGTAACAATCCTAGGGAGGTAAATAGTATCACATTTCATCCAAGATGCTTAGATTGTAAGAAACCATTATTTTATGCACAGGCCTGAAACCTCTAAAACAAAACACTAACAATTAAGCTCTGATATTAAAATACCCACTGTTCAATAAGCTCTGACCTTAAAGAGTTACAGTTGTACTTAGTAGTGGATGGCATATATCACCTTGCCCTTCTTATTCTCTCATATACCAGATATAAATGTTTTCTATGACTTTACTGATCTTCCTTAGGATCAGACCCTGGCTGAGCTGCAGAACAACATGATGTTGGTAAAAATGGACCTTCGGAAGAAGGCGGCATGCATTGCGGAGCAGTATCATACTGTGCTAAAACTCCAAGGCCAGGCTTCTACCAAAAAGCGCCTTGGTGCCAACCAGGAAAACCAGCAACCAAACCAAGAGCCCCCAGGGAAGAAACCATTTCTTCGAAATTTACTTCCCCGAACACCCACTTGCCAAAGCTCAACTGACTGCAGCCCTTATGCTCGGATTCTGCGCTCACGGCATACCCCTTTACTCAAATCTGGGCCATTTGGCAAAAAATACTGAGGTTGTGGGGAAGAAGAGAGCAGTCCTTGTCCTGAGGTGGGTCAGCTGCTCAGCTTAAGAAATAGGTCTCTTTTAAACTTCACCATCTACCTGGAACTTTATACAAAATGTAATATTCACACACTAGTTGTTTTTTTGTAATAGAGTCACCTATGTAACCTCATGCTTTTTACTTATATGGTTTCTATGCAGCACAAAAAAAGCTATATTAAAGATATTGTTCACATTTTTTAATTTGAATTCCAAATTTAACAAAACCATTCAAATTAAAAAGGGAAGAAAATTTGAAAATTATCATCATTCAGGCCCATGGAAACCCTGCACAGGAATGTTGCCCAGAAAGCTTAGTAAGAAATGAATTCAAGGGACATTAGATATTCTAAAGCTTCCTTACTATAAAATGAAGTATCACACATTAGGAGGTGAATAGGTAACAAACTTGTTTTGGAAACATGAACTAGGAAAGCTGAGTCCTGAGCTCAGAATAATTCATAACATCTGTACAAATTCATTGCAGCATACATAAATAACCACAGCATATTCCTCCTACTAAATACGCATGCAAAGGCCTGAAACCCTCTAAGAGCACACTAACAATGATTCCCTTTACCTTGTCTAGCCTGAAAAAAAGACAGTTACATCAAAAATATTAAAACAGACCAGCTTGAAATTAGTTTATTCTTGTCTGTAGTTATAAAAAGTTATCTCCAAATGGCCATGAGATTATCTGTAATCCTGTATCCTTACTTTGCTTTTGTTGGGGATATAGATAACTAGACATCTTTTGCTCTTGGTAGGGGCCTTCATGCTCCGTGTGATTATGTTTGCCCCTTCTATTCAACTCCAGTAAGTTTCTTCGAATTTGAAATATTCTAGGAGACTCTTCAAAACCATGTTTTGGAAGAATGTCTCCCTAGAATAAGAACAAATGTATAATTTTACTTCATTTAAACCTAATCTGACAGAACAGTCATGCTCAGCAAATCCAAGAATAAGATCATGTCTACCCAGTGCCCTAACCTTGCTAGGGTATCCAGTGCCCCTACTGTCAGCAGAGGATCGAATCACAAACTTTTCTCCTTTCCTCACTTCTCAGGAAACCATCCACTCCCAGCAGCATTAAAACTGTTCTTGTAGCCTTGCCTGTGCTAAAGTGCTAGTACAAGGATGTTTGGGGGTGGGTTGGGGTGGAGAGAATCTGGGAAGAAGGCCAAGCTCTGTAGCTACTATGAACATAAGGAAGAAGTGCTTCTAACTGGCAAAAGACAGTGTCTGTTTCCTGCCAGGATTCTTCTGTCAGTCTACTCTAAAGGTGATTCTATAAACTCTCCCCAAGGAGCTGTTTCCGTCTGTATACACAAAAAGAGCTAAGATCCTTGGAAGAACAGACATGGCCATTTTTTTACATGGAGGTAAGGCTTAACATCGGTCTGGCAATGTGCTAGCTTGAAAATAGTCAACTATGGTGTGACTGAAGACAGGTTGAGTGGAGAAACTCTGCGTGTAGGAGTATTGTTAGCAGACAGTGATGCAGGTAGGAAAAAGGGTGCAGGCATCTCAGCGGAAGGAGTCTCTCCTTGGTTCCGAAGCTGCAGGATTTGCCGGAGCAAGGCCTTACCTTCTTCTCGGGTCTGAAACAAAGTCAGGGAACTATTTGAAAATATGTCCAAGGATATTCTCAAAAACAGGTTCTAAAATACTCATGTAAGTTTCACAAATCAAGGTAGCCTTCCCACTTACCTTCTTATCCACTTTCTACTCCCATATCATGGTAAAGATTATATGTTCGAGCCCCAAATCCAAACTATTAAATAACTGATACTCACATCATTGAATGCACAACACTTTTGGGCACAAGTTGAAGCTTCATCCCACAGTTTGCACTTAAAATAGTACTGGGCCAGATAGCGGAAAGCTGTGCTCTCCTCCAAGTGTTCCACTATTTCCTAGATAAGGAAAGCAGAGATGACTAAGGTGATAAGAATAATAAGATCAGCAACCCAGTCCTCCTGTCCAGGACACATACCCCACAGGTATAGATATCTTGGATATATTTGATGTAACATTGAGCAGCCTGTTCTGACTCAGTCAACTGTTCATGAAGCCTACAAAAGAAATTGGTCTTTAAGTACAAATCAGATCTCAAAGCCTAAATAATGATAAATAGTAACAGCCCATGATTAACACCAACAAAATGACAACACACTGACAAGGACAAATTTTTACATAAATGGCACACTGGGACCCAGAATAGTATTAGTGCCCAGAAGCGAGGTTTTGTCAAAGCTTAGAATAGTGATGGCGAACTCGGTGTGTCAGCATTTTGAAAAACCCTAACTTAATTCTGGTGCCGTGTCACATACAGAAATTTTTTGATATTTGCAACCATAGTAAAACAAAGATTTATATTTTTGATATTTATTTTATATATTTAAATGCCATTTAACAAAGAAAAATCAAAAGAATGAGTTCGCGTGTCACCTCTGACACACGTGTCATAGGTTCGCCATCACTGGCTTAGAATCATTACTCTGCTACTGGTAATGGAGAGAGTAAGATTTTTTAAAAAGATAACAAGTAATTCAGGTTTTTTTCCTAATAAACCAGAAAAGAACTGGCATGAATAAAATTATATTTAAGAACCTCTTTGCCTACTATTTCTGAATTATTCCTTATTTTCTTAGTCCTTATTAGGAGATCAGTACTTAGTTTTCCTAGACTGCTCTGACATAAAAATTTCATTTCATTCCTTTCATTCATTCTTGGTCCCTTGCCTAATAGGAAAGCAATTCCCTGTTTAAAGAGAAGTGTCATTCTCTCAAGTCAAATGGCTAAATTTTCAGATCAATATTCATACACGCTGCTACATCCCACATTCATGTAGGATGATGGATAGAAGGCTCACCCACCATACCAGAGAAGCCAAAAGAAATATCAATAGCGTTTTACTCCTTTCACTCACTTTGCAAGTTTCACCAGAGCCATTTTCTCCACATCTCCCACAGCGTAAGCTCGCCAATAACACTGCCAAAAAAATAAACTTGTCACTTTGACCATTGCCCAGGTGCCATGACTAATCACACAAAGGCTCAAGTCCTGCAAGCCTCCCAGAACTTCAGATTTGCAGGATGCAGGCATTTTTACTAAATCTGATAGGTCCAGGCTACATACTGACATTCCCACAGATGATGTCACCCAAGCTTTGCTTTTTAGCCCATTATGTACCTCTAAATATTCCTATTTCCACATGTAGAGACACCAGAATGAAGAGAAGTTACAGAGCACAGATAGCCCCACCCTTCCTCCAAGCAGGAGATTACCACTCAATTCTCAAGGGCTCAATCTCAGATACCTTTTTGGCTTCCACAAGTTGATTGAGTTTCTCATAACATTCTCCTAAAGCAACCAGCATACGAGAGTCATTGGGCCTGAGAGAAAATAGTAGTAGTGTAAGCAAAGACTTATAGATAACTAAAGTCCACCACCACCACTACTGTAGTGATCCCCTTTATTCGAGGTTTCACTTTCCACAGTCAACTGCAGTCCGAAAATATTACATGGACAATTTCAGAAATAAACAGTTCTTTTTTTTTTTTTAAGTATATCTTTATTGATTTTAGAGAGGAAGGGAGAAGGATAGAGAGAGAGAAACATCAATGATGAGAGAAAATCACCGACTGGCTGCCCCCCTACTGGGGATCAAGCCCGCAACCCAGGCATATGCCCTTGGCCAGAACTGAACCTGCGACCCTTCAGTCCGCAGGCAAACGCTCTATCCATTGAGCCAAACCGGCTAGGGCTAAACAGTTCTTAAATTTTAAATTGCACACCATTCTGAGTAGCATGATGAAATCTCACACCATCTTGCTCCTTTCCATCCAGGACATGAATCATCCCTTTGGCCAGTATATCCACGCTCTATACACTACCCGCCAGTTAGTCACTCAGTAGCCATCAAAAGAGAGAGAAAAGTGTCAGCACTCCCCAAAACAAACACATTGTCAAGTGGCCAGACTTACCGAAGCTGATGGGCCCGTCTATAATAATAAAGGCAGTAAAATGGCATCTTAAGGATTTCATAGGTCTGCCCAAGGCCATACCAGGCTCTGTAGTCCCGCTTATTTACCTCAATGGCATGTCTAAGAAATGGAAGATAGACTGGTAAGACAGCAGAATCAAAGTTAGCAACTTGCAGGCTCAAAAGAGGCTCCTAACAACACAGCAATCAGCTCTACCTAACCTCACAACTAGGAGCTCACCTGTAAGCCTGAATAGCAGCAGATGTGTTCTTCATTTCCATGTACTCATGTCCCATTAGTGTCCAGGCCCCAAGATACCGAGGATTCAATTTCAAGGCTCTTTGGAAATATAAGGCTGCTTTCTCATGCTGAGAACGCAAACTATAATAATTGCCTGATTGAAAAACAAACAAAAAATATGAACAATTAGAAAGATAAAAATAAAAGTTCACTGCCCTAGCTGGTTTTGTTCAGAGGACAGAGCATCAGCCCACAGACTAAAGGCTCCTGGGTTCGGTTCTGATCACTGGCCCAGTCAGGGCCCCTGGGGGAGGCAACCAATCAATGTGCCTCTCTCACATCGATCTTTGTCTTTCACATCAATGTTTTTCTCTGTCTCTCCCCCTCCCTTCCACTCTCTCTAAAAATCAAAAGAAAAATATCCTCAGGTGAGGATTAACAAAAAATTAAGTAAGAAATAAAAGTCCACTAAAATAGCATTCCACAGAGTGGACATGAAACCATAACTCATTCCCCCAAATTCCTTGTAGAACAGCCAAACTGTACATAAGGGAAATGCCATCGGTCCTTTGGGAAATATATATCATTTATCACACATTCTGGCTTAAAAAAAAAAAAGTGTTCCCTAACATTGCGAGTTTTTCTTCATTTTATTTTATCTGGATATAGCATTTATCCACATATTTTCTTAAAGGGTAGGACATTTTTAGAGTAAGCTTTATATTTTGGTTTTCCAACTATATTGCTAGGATACCTCAAGGGTGAAAAAGGTAGAGTTCTGAGCTCTGCTCTCCCTCAGGAATCAAAGCAGTTATATTATCATTGGTCTTGAAAAAAGCAAGTCAGCCGAAACCGGTTTGGCTCAGTGGATAGAGCATCGGCCTGCGGACTTAAGGGTCCCAGGTTTGATTCCGGTCAAGGGCATGTACCTTGGTTGCAGGCACATACCCAGTAGGGAGTGTGCAGGAGGCAGCTGACGGATGTTTCTCTCTCATAGATGTTTCTAATTTTCTATCCCTCTCCCTTCCTCTCTGTAAAAAATCAACAAAATATATTTATAATCCTATCTAATAAAAGAGAAACATGGTAATTAGCGTATGACCGCTACCCTTCCCATTGGCTAATCAGGGCGATATGCAAATTAACTGCCAGCCAAGATGGCGGCCGGCAGCCAGGCAGCTTGAAACGAACATGAGGCTTGCTTGCTTCAGTGACGGAAGAAACCAACGTTCCCCGCCTGCCTTGCCGGCCTCTGAGCGTGCAGTTTGAAACATTGTAACAAATATAGAAGCTAAACAAAACCCCAGAAACCTGCTTTCAGCGAGCCGGGATCTCAGAGCTGGAGTTATACATTGTTTCCATTATAGAACCCAAACAAACCAGATACCTGCTTTCAGCAGCAGAGGCCTCAGAGCTGGAGCCAGAGCTAAAGCTGGCCCAGAATAAAAAAAAAGAAAAAAAGGAGCAGTTGGGAGCTTCAGCCCTCAGCCCCTCACCCAGACTGGCCAGGCACCCCAGTGGGGACCCCAACCCTGAAGGGTGTGTGACCAGCTGCAAACAGCCATCATCCCCTCACCCAGGCTGGCCAGGCACCCCAGTGGGGACCCCCACCCTGATCCAGGACACCCTTCAGGGCAAACCAGCCAGCCCCACCCATGCACCAGGCCTCTATCCTATATAGTAAAAGGGTAATATGCCTCCCAGCACCAGGATCAGCGGAGCCGCGAGGCCTCCCAGCACCGGGATCAGCGGAGCCGAGAGGCCTCCTGGCACCAGGATCAGCTTGACAGGGGGCAGCGCCCAAACCCCCTGATCGCCCTGCGGCTCTGTGTGTGACAGGGGGCGGGGCCACAACCTCCCTATCTGCCCTGCTCTGTTCGTGACAGGGGAAGGCGCCCCAACCTCCTGATCAGCCCTGCTTTGTGCCTGATACAGGGGAGCTCCCCAACCCCCTGATCGCCCTGCGGCTGTGTGTGTGACAGGGTGCGGTGCCCCAACCCCCTGATCGGCCCTGCTCTGTGTGTGACAGGGTGCAGCGCCCCAACCCCCCCAACCCCCACGGGCCCTGCTCTGTGTGTGACAGGGTAGAGCCATAACCTCCCCATCGGCCCTGCCCTGAGTGTGAGAGTGGCGGCGCCCCAACCCCCTGATCCGCCCTGCTCTGTGTGTGACAGGGAGCGGTGCCCCAACTCCCCTATCGGCCCTACTCTGTGAGTGACAGGGGGAGCTCCTCAACCCCCTGATCGGCCCTGCTCTGTGCGTGACGGGGGGAGCTCCCCAACCCCCTGATTGACCCTGCTCTGTGCGTGACAGGGTAAGGAGCCCCAACCCCCCTGATGGGCCCTGCTCTGTGCGTGACAGGGGGTGGCGCCACAACCTCCCCATCGACCCTGCCTTGAGTGTGGCAGGGGGCGGTGCCCCAACCCCCCAATCGGCCCTACCCTGAGCATGACTGAGGGTGGCATCACAACCTCCCAATACGCCATGCTCTGTGCATGACAGGGGGCGGCGCCCCAACTCCCCAATCGGCCCTGCTCTGAGCCCGACCAGGGGCTGCACCTAGGGATTGGGCCTGCCCTGTGCCACCCGGGAGCAGGCCTAAGCCTGCAGGGTGTTATCTCCCGAGGGGTCCCAGACTGTGAGAGGGCACAGGCCAGGCTGAGGGACCCCCCTGCCCCCCCGAGTGCACAAATTTTTGTGCACCGGGCCTCTAGTAAATAAATAAATGGCATTTAAATATATAAAATAAATATCAAAAATATGAGTCTTTGTTTTACTATGGTTGCAAATATCAAAAAATTTCTATATGTGACACGGCACCAGAGTTAAGTTAGGGTTTTTCAAAATGCTGACACGCCAAGCTCAAAAGGTTCGCCATCACTGACATAGGACCATGGTTCGTAACCAGAGATGATTCTGACCCAAGAGGTTATTTGGCAATACTGCAAATATTTTTTTAAATATATTTTTATTTATTTCAGAGAGGAATGGAGAGGGGGAGAGAGAGAGAGAGAAAAAACCATCAATAATGAGAATCATTGATGGGCTGCCTCCTGCACACTTCCTACTGGGGATCGAGCCTGCAACCCCAGGCATATGCCCTTGACCAGAATCAGACGGGGGACCCTTCAGTCCACAGACCTACGCTGTATCCACTGTGCTAAACTGAGTAGGGCACCTGTAAATATTTTTTATCAGCACAACTAGGAGGAGGGAGCAGTGGGTAGAAGCTAAGGATACTGCTAATACCCTACAATGCATAGGACAGCCCTCCACAAAAATATTGCTACCCCCAAAGTGTCATTAATGCCAAGATTGAGACACCCCAATACAGAGAAACAGGTACTCTCATCTCTTTTCATAGGATTGGAAATTCTTACAAATTTTTCTTTTTAAGAGAAGGAGAGAGAGAACATCCATCAGTTGTCTCCTGCATACACCCAATTAGGGTTAAAGCCTACAACCAGGGCATGTGCCCTGACTGGGAATCCAACCAGCAACCTCTTTTTCTTTTTTTAAAAATATATTTCATTGAATTTTTACAGAGAGGAAAGGAGAGGGATAGAGAGTTAGAAACATCGATGAGAGAGAAACATCGATCAGCTGCCTCCTGCACACCCCCCACTGGGGATGTGCCTGCAACCAAGGTACATGCCCTTGACTGGAATCGAACCCGGGACCCTTCAGTCCGCAGGCCGATGCTCTATCCACTGAGCCAAACCAGTTAGGCCAACCAGCAACCTCTTGATGCACAGGATGACACCCAACCAACTGAGCCACACCAGCTAAGGCCTTACAAACTTTTTAGTAGTACTAAAGTTTAAAATATATATATACACTTTTGATCCAGTCTTTTACTGCTTATTATACAGAAATAATTGCATTAACATGCAAAAATAAATGTACACATACAAAAATGTTTCCTAAAGCAATTTGTATATTAAGTAAAATGATGGCACATCTATATAATAAAATATTAGATCAAAAAACATATTAGATCACTATTAAAAATAATAAAAATCTAGATGTACTACAATAAAAAAAGAAAAAGATATATTAAGTTAAAAAAAAGGAAGTTACAAAGCAGTGTGTATAATGATATAGTTTTTACAAACAAACTGTACACACACACTTGCACACACATATTTTTTGTATTCACACAGAAAAATATTCTGGAGTCACGTTCTCCAAACAATCTTGGGGATGGGGTTATAGTGAGCTTTCACATTCTACTGTATATAATTTTGTTACCTTTGACACTTTTATACTGTTGTTATTTTTATACTTGTATTATTTACAATAAAGGTAAATCTTAAAAGAAAAAGAATAATGATTCTTACCAATTACACAGCAAGTTTCTACACGATATTTATCAATCTCACAGAGGTTGTGAGCCAGATAACTCAACTCAGATTTCATGCTCTGGAAGAAAAGAAAAGACAGTCTAAGCATGAAAAATGAACCTCTTAAATTATTTTTCTTGTAGTTAATGCAACTGGGTGACAATCCAACCCAGATGAAAGCACAAAAGAGCTTAATCAAGTCCAAGTAAAGGAAGCAGCTCACCCTGACATAAAGAAGGTTGGAGAATGTATCCATATTCTCAATCCTATAAGGGTCTTGTTTCCTTAGCTCATTAAAAATAGAGAGGGCTTTATCAATATCTGCAGAAAGAACATAGTTCAGAAAACAACACAGTGATACTTTCAGGTTTTGAAGAATTTCATTGTCCTTGTTCACTTACCTCTGATATTGTGATAGGCAACTGCAATTTGGGAAACAATATAAGAGCTCTTAGAAAAGCCCACATCAATGAGATTCTGATACTTTTGCAGGGCCTCCTCTATCAACTGCAATTCTGTGTATATATGAGCCAGAAAAAACTCTTTCATCCAGGTGTCTGGCAAAGACAGGAACTTCAGCTGGCAGCAGGAGAGAGAGGAACACACTTAATATATTTTGACCTCTCCCAAAAGAACATCAGGAACTATTTTTATTGTCTAAAGCAGCGATTTTCAACCAGTGTGCCACAAGAGGCACAGTGTTATGCCAAAAGAATTTTTAAAATGTGCAACACCTGACTATTTAGTCAGGGGCACTGACCCCTTTTCCCTTAGACCAGCCGTGGGCAAACTACGGCCCGCAGGCCGGATCCGGCCCGTTTGAAATGAATAAAACTATTGAAAAAAAAGACCGTACCCTTTTATGTAATGATGTTTAGTTTGAATTTATATTAGTTCACACAAACACTCCATCCATGCTTTTGTTCCGGCCCTCTGGTCCAGTTTAAGAACCCATTGTGGCCCTCGAGTCAAAAAGTTTGCCCATTCCTGCCTTAGACAGTCAAATAAAAAAAGTGACAAGAGCCGAAACCGGTTTGGCTCAGTGGATAGAGCGTCGGCCTGCGGACTGAAAGGTCCCAGGTTCGATTCTGGTCAAGGGCATGTACCTTGGTTGCGGGCACATCCCCAGTAGGAGATGTGCAGGAGGCAGCTGATCGATGTTTCTCTCTCATCGATGTTTCTAACTCTCTATCTCTCTCCCTTCCTCTCTGTGAAAAATCAATAAAATATATTAAAAAAAAAAAAAAACAAAAGTGACAAGAGTTAACACAACATACCCGCCTGGTATGAATGACCCAAAATTATATCTATTTTTTTTTTTTTGTC